>NC_136071.1:910095280-911378059 GCF_964261635.1 Lissotriton helveticus | reverse complement strand
TATATTCTTTTTCTTTCATTAATATACAGTTTTACAAAAGAATACAAAAATGCAGGTCATTCTGAAAAGATCGCATGCCACGAGGACAAAAAGGGAGTGCATCGATCGTATAAGTTTTAGACGGATGACCTAACATAATAGGAATATAGTTTAAGCAAAATCTCAATAATATATATCTGTGTTGGAGGTTCGTAACAAATGCTAAATAAGAAAATGTAATATTATTTATACTAGGTGCTATGTGGTATTGTCTGATTGTGCACAGGTTAGAGTTAAACTCCTATCCTCTTCTCACCAAAATGGGCTAGTAGATGAACCTTCAGCTCCTTTTTTGTTTTTGACATACATAACTTCGGGACCTCATATAGGTAAAGTAAGCCAACAGCAAGTTAGTCTCAATATATTTTAACCATTTTATTTGACCTACGCCATCTAGGATCAAACAATCCTTTATAATGTCTCTAGTTAAGAGATAGAGTTTCTTTTCGCCAAACTGAGTGCCACTAGCAAATTGGTGCAATGTGGATATTATCTGTAATATAGGGAACACTCAGCTCCGAGCGACAATTGTAGTTAGAGCTGGTTTGGGGGAGGGATGCCAAGTTTTTCAGAAAGTCCTCCTCTATACACTGAAGTTTAGAAATATCAGATATGACCCAAACAGCTGCCCCATAAGAGGCTACAGATAGTGTCTTTGCCTCGTAAATCTTTTTTACTTCAATTTGCTTACTTCCAAGTTTTTTTTTACAAATCTAAAAAGACCTCCAATATTTTTTTCCATTAACTTTCCTCTACTGGACACCATATTTTACCAATTATTTTTCCTATCAAACATGATACCTAAATAGTTAAAGGAATCCACAACCTCTAGTTTTAGCCCTTCAATATGCATTTGAGTTTGATTCTGCTGTCTTGAACCTGCCACAAGAACAAAAGAATTAGTATGATTAATTTTCACATTCAAATTGTTCCTAAATTTTGCATACTCCTCTATGAGTCGCTGCAGTGCATTGCCAGTGCATGCCACCAGCATCGCGTCATCAGCATTGAGGAGTGTCGGGACAGGAGATGAATTAATAAGGGGCACATCTGTAGTGGACAGAACATTTTAGTCAATACATTTCAAGCAGGTTACATTTGTCTTTGGACTAACAAACTAGGTCCAGGCTAATGTCAGAATGTACCTACACTAGACTAATAAATAAACCTGATACTATTACAGATACCCCAAAAATAGGCCCATCCATTTTAATTTTTTTTCTCAAAATTTGGCAAACATCAAAGGAAAGGAATCAAGAAAGCCTGTTCGAATTGTATAGATATATTACTGGATGTGGTTGGACTTTTAACTTGTATTTTGGATATTGCTAGACATGGGGGAATTCCTCTTTTGAGCCAAATGAGCTTTCTAAATGGGCTGAAGTAGCATTTATTTACAAGGGAATGCCAATGCAGAATGGCCCTCAAATGCAGAAAATTTATTTTCTTTTAAATAAACACAAAATTGTAAATTTGGCAGCAGTAGAAGCTGGTGTTCAGGCTGGTGGAATGCTCATTGGAGGTTCATTTATCAAGGATCTAAGCAAATACGGTTCAGTGACAGAATATCGAAACTATAAATATTGTGATACCAAAATATTGTGTCAAAAATATTGATCACAAAAATATCCTTTTTCCATACATATAGGGGCCGATTCCGATCCGGTAAAATGCGCTCCGAATCGTCGTACGGAGCGTTTTTTCCCCGTACGAATCGTACCCGTAAACGTCCCGTACGTACGACGAAGTACGATCCGTACCAGGAGCCGAACTCCGTACGAGTCGTACAGGACTCCGTACGAATCAAATCTCCGTACGAGTCTCACTCGGAACCCGCTGTACGCGACATCACTACGGTTCGCGGCTGGTTTTTACGACCCAGCAAGTACAATTTGTGTCGGGTACGCACCCTACGACCCTTTTCCTACGGGAGCTGAAAACAGTCGTAAACGCAGAGTTCGCGCCGAAAAAGGTACGGAACGCCCCCCCCCCCGGGTACGGCACGTACCCCCCCATGATCGCAGGGGTACGCGCCGTACCCCTGTGATCATGCGGGGTACGTGCCGTACACCCAGCGTACATGGGGTACGCACCGTACTCCATGTACGGTGGGTGTACAGCACGTACCCCATGTACGCTGGGTGTACGGCACGTACCCCGCATGATCACAGGGGTACGGCGCGTACCCCTGTGATCATGGGGGGTACGCGCCGTACGGTGTGTAGGTGATCGTGCGCTTTTCCGTACGAATCGACGTGTACCGTACGAATCGCGTCCTGGTCGGCCGATCGGGATCGGAATCGTCCGGTCGTACGGCGTCCGTACGAGTCGTACGGAAACGGCTCCGGATACGATTCGTACGGACGGGGATTTTACCGGATCGGAATCGGCCCCATAATGTACAAAAATATCGAAAAACAAACATTGTCATACATTGATATAAAAAATATAAAAAAAACATTGTTTATATATAGTTTAAAAAAGTAAATAATACATAAAAAGTCAATAGGAAAAAAATGCGTTTTACTAAAAATATCTTAAAAATAGCAAAATATAACATTAAATACACAAACAAAAAATATTACATAATTAAACAATACTAACAAAACTATTACATAAATATACTATTTGCACTCCAGTCGATGCAACAGTAGGGAAAGCGTTGGACACTGGAGGGGTAAAAATTACAATTCCCACTTCAGTCTGTGCCAAAGTAGGGAAAGCATTGTACTGCAGAGGGGTGAAATTTACTATTCCCACTCCAGTTGGTGCAACAGTAGGGCAAGTGTTAGACTCAGAAGAGGTCACATTTACTGTTCCCACCCCAGTCGGAGCAACAGTAGGGAAAGTGTTGGGCTCAGGAGGGATACAATTTACTATTCCCACTCCTATCAGTGCAACAGTAGGGGACGTGCTGGACTCCGGAGGGGTAAACTTTACTATTCCCACTTCAGTTGGTGTAATAGTAGGTAAAGTGTTGTACTCAGGAGGGGTACATTTTACTATTCCCCCTCCAGTCAGTGCAACAATAGGGAAAACGTTAGACTCGGGAGGGGTACAATTCACTATTCCCACTCCAATATGTGCAACAGTAGGGTAAGTGTTGGATTGCAGAGGGGTAAAATGTACTATTCCCACTCCAGTCTGTGCAATAGTAGGGATGGCGTTGGATTGTGGAGGGGTAACATTTATTAATTGCGCCCCAGTCAGTGGAACAGTAGGGAAAGCTTTGGATTGAAGAGGGGTAAAAGTTACTATTCCCACTCTAGTCTTTGCAGCTGTAGTGAAAGTACTTCACTTCAAACACAGCATATTTTAAAACAAAAAATATAACATTTGAAAAACAATTAAACAATGTAAATAATTAAATCATTAATATCAAATGAAAACTGCTATTAACTGATTATTTAATTAAATTCCCACTCTATGCTCCCACATACCTAGCAGGCCAAATTTAAAATATGATAAAAATAGAAAATGATAACACAACATATTAAGTAATAAATAAAATAATTAATAAATGAACAATGAATTGTTAATTAAATAATTAAATATCTTCCCACCCTATCCCCCTAAAATCACACCACACCTAATATAAAACAACATATATTTATTAAATGTATATATTTATAAATAAATTACACATTTTAATTCAAATTATTCATTAATTAAAATGTAATCTTTACCTAATTACTTTCTACCCCTTCAAACCCAACAACCCTGACATAAAATACAACTTAAAACATATAACAGTTACAAAGTTTACATAATTATTAATTAAAAAGTCAATTATTAATTCATACATTAATACTTAACTTTCCATCTCCTACCCCTACAAACTCAACCTACACCTAAAACATAACCTTAAAAAATATTTACACAGTTCACATATTTAACTATCTATTAAATGCTGAATTAATAATGAATCAATTCATACTTAATTACCTACCCACCCTATATCCCTACAAACCCGACACACACCTAAAACATAACTTTAAAAAATAATAATCACACAATTTACATAGTTAATTATCAATGAAATAATTAATATTAACAAAAAATAATTATTAATTAATTATAATAAATGTACTTCCCACCCTATTCCCCTATAAACCTCACAACCTGCTGAAACACTATAAATCACAATAAAAATTGAATTAAAATTATAAATAACTTAAAATTACAAACTATATTGAAAAAACATTTTAACTACAATTATAAAAATGATTTATAACATATTCAATTACAGTATTATTTAAAACACAAAGATAATTAAAAAACAATATTCCTTACAACAATATTTCTGTAAAGATATTGATATTCTTGAAAACGATACTATGAAATACCCTAAAACAGTTAGAGGCTGATTACGATCGGGACCACCAACCGACAAGTAGGCGGTGGTCCCGACCTCCGAATTACAATCCGACTGCCCTAGTCGGAAACATGCCTTTTTGCACTGAGGCTTGAGCTGCAGCCTGGAAAAGCTCAATATGAAAAGGCATGTTTAGAAGTATCCCTGCACCACGTGCCAGGCACCATGTGGTACCTGGAGCAGGGTGCATGGATGTTTCAGGAGGCACCACAGGTGCCCCCGGGCCCCGGGGGGGCCTGCTATGCCCCCCCCCAAACTCGCTTTCCGTCGGCTTTTTCATGGCAGAGGCAGAGGGAAAGGGACATCATTTTTGCAACAGCCGTGCCTGCGCAGACAGCACCGCCATTCAGGGATTATCTCTCTGACCGCCGCCCCGACGGGATCTCTGATGCTGTCGGAGGGGGCAGTCTTTCTCCCCGCCTGCAGCGCTCCCACCGCCAGCATCGTAGTCAGGCAGCCTGATGACTGTCTTGGATGTCAGGCAGACTGCCACCATTGGCCTGTCGGTGGTGGCCCATCCAATGTCGTAATTGGGCCCCAAGTTTCATTTCTGGGAATCATACCATACAAGGTCAGTGAGCAAATTTCTTTCTAAAATGGCAAAGTATCACAGCAGATCCTTGGATTTTTACTTCGGTTAAAGGATATTTCATAGACTTTATACATCTTCTGTTCAAGGGTGTCTCCCTCAACTCCATCCAAATTGCTGGACATTTCTACATTTCCAACAGAATAACTGAACTTACCAATTTGCCTGTATTTTTTGGCTTGTCATTAACACTGACGCTTTAAAAAGATTATGAAACATGTGGTTTTAGTGCTCATATCCTAAGGAATATGATTAATAATCTATTTAGACGACATATTGGTTTTGTTAGGACCTCTTGGTTCTTTGTCAACAGATAAACACTGCTTCCTGCCTTCTTCAAGGCTCTGGCTTTGTGCGGAACTTGGATTCCTGATAAATTCAGAGGATTCTACTCTTCAGCTTCTTCAACACAAGTCAACCCAATAAAAGCTTAGATTTCTCAGTTTCTTCAAAAACATTCAATATCCCTTAGAGTTTTAACAAGAATAGTGGAGCTTTTATCCTTTATCATACAAGCTGGATTTCCAGGTCCTTTAGGTGATCAGAATCTGCCATGGCTGAGGAAGATTTCCCCAGCCACTCATCTAAATCTCCCTGAATCTCAGAGGCTCGGTATATTTCATTAAATCCTTTACTAATTGATTATTAGAGCTGTATGCCACTTTATTGAATGCAAATGTTCTTTACCTTTCAGACTTAATAACTAAGCTTTAACATTTAATTTGACTCTGCTGTTCTATCTCGTCGATCCTTGAGAGTGAGCATTAATTATGGGTTTCAGCACATTGAGAAAGATTAATCCATGAAATGTTGAAATTTGTTTTAGCTACTATTCCAAGTCCTCATTGGGTAGCAGTCTATTCCCTGAATATCCAACCCCTTTCAGCACAGAGCAAGATCCACGGAGGACAATTAAAATATATAAGTAGCGTAAAATGTAAGTAAATTGAGCAAGGGCCCAGTAAATGCTATAGCACATCCTTTTTTAGCTGTACATCAGAATTGTTGGCAACAGATTCTTCCCTTAAGGAGTGTTGTCAGGGAATCAATTACGCCATCACTCCTTTCATTATGATCAACCCTCCTAGAACTAACTGTGGATTGTCCAGTCATCATACCTGCCTTTTCTAATGTCTCTTCAACCCTCAGGGAAAAATGCATAATCTGGTGAGGAATCAAACTTGGGCCAACCTAGAAAGCCCCAGGCATTCTGGCAGAAACTGTGGAAAATTATGTAGAGAAAGAAAGTGTAGCCAACTTCAAGGGCATCGATAATCCCTAGATCAAAATCTAGACATAATGATAGACCCTCCACAACATTCAAATAAACATGTACAGAAATAGTGAGTTTATATAAAAATTCTTCAATCTTTTTATTTTGATTATTGTATGTTTTCTTGTTATTTTTGTCTTTTGTTTACATTTCATTTATTTATTCATTTCGTTCTTCACATTTAAAAAAGACATTTATAGATAATACAAAGTGTTCAAACTAAGGCAAAGAATCGATTATTTACAACTAAAGACATACAAAGAAAATAAGTGAAAACAGAAAAAATTACATATCCACAATTTCAAAAAACAAATAAACCCAGTGATATACGAGATATTCAGTCGTTGGAATAATTGATGAAGGCAATGCGGTTGAATAGAACTACGCGCGTTTCGGCCCAAGGCCTTCGTCAGGTGACCGTCATTCGTACATTTTATAAAAAATAAAAAAAGTGATATAACCTAAACAAACGAAACAAAGACAGAAAAAATATATCAACAACTCATACATACACATTAATTGCAATTATTTACAATACAATTTCAATTTTTGTATTCGAGGGTCTATAACATTTCTAGTGCGAATGCATATATATACATACAGTGTTAACATCTTAGTGCAGCCACTCAAATTAATTTCCAGCCAGACCATCTGATTATTTACTTTTTACCTGTTAGATTTCATTATGAATCCACATTTATCAATGTTGGCTAAACTCAGTATACTTATATAAAGTCATTGTCACTTATAGTATATACATTTTTATTGCACTCCTAACTATGATAGTTTATCTGAAGGGTTCCCAGACCAACAGCTCCATACTATAGAATGGTGCTTCAAGAGAGAAAAAAGAATTTAAAAGAACATGATAGATGTGAATATAGCAAAAAGTCCCTATACACTCACCCTAAAGTTATCCTTACTAATAAAATAGGATTCCTACATTTTACTTACATAATTGTAAAGGTGTCGACTTTATAAGTGAGAGGCTTCGCTTCCTATGGCGACAGCTTTTATTGCGTTCCTGTATCGAGTCTGATATGCTGAAAAGTAGATAAGCGACCTTTATTAGATACTAGAGTTTTACTATATTGAATGCTCTCTTAACTGCCCTACATCAAAAATATATACCTGATTTGTTTCTGTAAGATGACTTACAGCGCACTTAGTCACAGCGTGATTTTAATGAATTTGTTTTTTCGGTGATAAAAACGTGTCTTTTCATCTTTATTCCAGTAGCCTAATTCTGAAGTAATGAGAGCAAAAGAGATTATTCTTTATATGTCATTTCACCTTTCTTTAATTTTAGTTTAGAGTCTGTTCACACTCTATATATTTAATACGGTGGAACCTATGACAGATTTTTATTATTATAGCACACACCCCTTCTTTATCAAATAGGATCCAGTCCAAACACCTAGGAGAACACAATTACAAAAATTATGGAGTTCCACTATGTGACCCATTTTGACGATCTGGTATCACACCTATAATATTAATATCATAAATACAATGTGTGATCCTGTAACGATAATGTCCATCCGCACTACGTCGATGCATAGAATATATATGCCGTTTTATCCAAACATTAAATATCGTTTGGTTTTAAACATATCATGTTTAATTCACGTTTATGTAAAAAAATAAGAGTAATGTTTTGTCAGCTAAATTAGATGGCTTTCATAAATTATTTTCATTCAAATTATGCGATATATCCCGTGATATTATTACCAAAAGACAAGTAAAAGTCTCTCTTTTTCAGCTGCTCCGGGGGGTTTATATGCAACAACTTAAATCCCTGAGCAGTCTGTTTTCGATATCTAGTGTTAGTGAGTGAGACTTGTGACTCATTCTTTAGCTGTCATCGAGCGGCGCCTTCTGGCAATTGGTAACAGCTGTCAGTCATGCAGTGCGGGCTAATGAGAGCGCGCGTTTTTTGTATATATAGCCGGAAATCACACAGGCTGTTTGGATCGCGGATATCAGAAGCACCGACCGGTCGGAACCCCTGTTTGAGCGCATGAGAGTCTAAAAACGAAGGTAGGCTTTAAATGCGAGCGAAACCCTTTCTAGCCGTATAAGATTTTGGTCTCAGAGAAGGGATTGGGTCTGATTCCTTTGCATCCGTTTTTTCGCTTAGGTTATGGGAAGCCTGCCCCACGGGATCCAACATTTGGCGGATTAATTAACATCAATACGCCAAGGTAATGGAGCAGACAGACAGGATAAGAGTGGCTGTCTAAAATTACGGTTTTGTTTGATATAATAGTGGCTTCTCTTTACTCTTTTTACAGTGTTTAAACATTAAGATATTCAACATATGTAACGGCGTCTCAGCATCAAGGTAATGGTTTCGAGGGACAGGAATAGAGAGGTCTCTTACGTTATGATTATGTGTAGTACAATGGTGTCGTTGTATTTTTTAGTGAGTACACTTTACTGAGAAACGGATTACGGCACCTGACAGTGAAGTTTGGAAAACGCCTAGGAAAATAGGATGCTGCTATGAAATATCTTAAATAATGATTGCAGGATATTTGAGGTAGGAACCTATCGCCAGCAAAGTGCCCTTATGGGACATTTTTGGATAATGTACCTGTGGTCATTTAGCCATATTTACAATGATTTATTATTGGTGTTATCTTTATGTTTGATCTGCTCTCCTACTTTGAATGCACAATTCGAGTATAATTTTTTATATAATCGCCACCTTGTAATAAGCACGATCCTTTTTGAGGCAATAAGGATAGACATTATTAGAATATCCCTCTGGTGCAGAATTTGTAATTGTGTTCTCCTAGGTGTTTGGACTGGATCCTATTTGATAAAGAAGGGGTGTGTGCTATAATAATAAAAATCTGTCATAGGTTCCACCGTATTAAATATATAGAGTGTGAACAGACTCTAAACTAAAATTAAAGAAAGGTGAAATGACATATAAAGAATAATCTCTTTTGCTCTCATTACTTCAGAATTAGGCTACTGGAATAAAGATGAAAAGACACGTTTTTATCACCGAAAAAACAAATTCATTAAAATCACGCTGTGACTAAGTGCGCTGTAAGTCATCTTACAGAAACAAATCAGGTATATATTTTTGATGTAGGGCAGTTAAGAGAGCATTCAATATAGTAAAACTCTAGTATCTAATAAAGGTCGCTTATCTACTTTTCAGCATATCAGACTCGATACAGGAACGCAATAAAAGCTGTCGCCATAGGAAGCGAAGCCTCTCACTTATAAAGTCGACACCTTTACAATTATGTAAGTAAAATGTAGGAATCCTATTTTATTAGTAAGGATAACTTTAGGGTGAGTGTATAGGGACTTTTTGCTATATTCACATCTATCATGTTCTTTTAAATTCTTTTTTCTCTCTTGAAGCACCATTCTATAGTATGGAGCTGTTGGTCTGGGAACCCTTCAGATAAACTATCATAGTTAGGAGTGCAATAAAAATGTATATACTATAAGTGACAATGACTTTATATAAGTATACTGAGTTTAGCCAACATTGATAAATGTGGATTCATAATGAAATCTAACAGGTAAAAAGTAAATAATCAGATGGTCTGGCTGGAAATTAATTTGAGTGGCTGCACTAAGATGTTAACACTGTATGTATATATATGCATTCGCACTAGAAATGTTATAGACCCTCGAATACAAAAATTGAAATTGTATTGTAAATAATTGCAATTAATGTGTATGTATGAGTTGTTGATATATTTTTTCTGTCTTTGTTTCGTTTGTTTAGGTTATATCACTTTTTTTATTTTTTATAAAATGTACGAATGACGGTCACCTGACGAAGGCCTTGGGCCGAAACGCGCGTAGTTCTATTCAACCGCATTGCCTTCATCAATTATTCCAACGACTGAATATCTCGTATATCACTGGGTTTATTTGTTTTTTGAAATTGTGGATATGTAATTTTTTCTGTTTTCACTTATTTTCTTTGTATGTCTTTAGTTGTAAATAATCGATTCTTTGCCTTAGTTTGAACACTTTGTATTATCTATAAATGTCTTTTTTAAATGTGAAGAACGAAATGAATAAATAAATGAAATGTAAACAAAAGACAAAAATAACAAGAAAACATACAATAATCAAAATAAAAAGATTGAAGAATTTTTATATAAACTCACTATTTCTGTACATGTTTATTTGAATGTTGTGGAGGGTCTATCATTATGTCTAGATTTTGATCTAGGGATTATCGATGCCCTTGAAGTTGGCTACACTTTCTTTCTCTACATAGTTTACCTTCCCTACGAGTAGCTAACTGAGTACATTGTAGGGGCCCCCTTTTTTCCAAGAAACTGTGGAAAATACATTAGAAAGCCTTGGGCACCATGAACCTCTAAAGTGCATCGCTCTGCTTGAACAGCTCAGTTAAGCTGGTCTCTGATGATTCCTGGCCAGTCAAGGTACAATTTACAGAACGGTTAACATTTACAATTCAGTAACTTCTGCAATACATTTACCTGTGAACGGTAAACCAGTTGGTGAACACTCTGTCATCTGTTAAAGAGTACATTTTTGTAATATTCCTCCTCCCAAGAACAGTCAGTTGAGGGATATTAAAGTTGTTACTAATATGTCTAACAGTAGGGGAGATAACACAGATTTTTCTATTAAGATACTTTCCGCTAAATTAACAAGGTTATTGCATTTAGATTCAATTAATTGCCTTTTTTAAGTAAGAGCATTAGCTGGCAATTTTAATATCCGAAGGGGTTTATTTTAATATCCGAAGAAGAACTAATTTGATATTGTTTTTTTTGCCTTTCTTTCTAAACCAGCCACTCATTGATGTTGTTTGGCTATCTCTGTATATTCAGTCTCAAGGAAAAGACCTTTTACAGAACTGTCTAAAGAGCTTTTATTTTTACTCTGTTCGCTAGTTCCATTGTTTTACTTATTCTTCCTGGATTTCATAATACTTAACTCCTGCTTCTCGTACAAGAAAAGAGGGAAGCTTGTGGTCAGTCATAGGTATTGTATGTATGTCTTACCTTTGATTGATTGGTATTCTACTGTACTATCTTTTCTTTTCATTGACCAATTGGTTATAGGCCTTATGGGAAGTGTGGTTATTTCTATTTTTCCTTGGCTGCAGTTATGTAATTAAACCAAGAGAAGAAAGCATAATACTCACCTCCATTCCTTTAATAAAACGTAGACTTTCCTTCATTCAGGCAAGAGGAAAATCTGCATTACATCACAAAAACCAGGTAACATTTGCAACAAGACTGCAGGACAAGAATAGAAACACAAACAACAGGACATAACACATTTTATATTTGAATATGTATGACTATATTGTAACACGCAGTCCATTCATTCTCCCTATATAATGGTTTTGTAGATTTTAATTCTGTTGTTGACTGTGTCCCTAGAAGTAAACTGTGGGAAAAACTGATCCAGTGGGATATACCATCCCCACTGTTAAGGGCCACCTAACTTCTCTATAGTAACACATGGTGAGAATAAAGAGTGGTGACGGTTTGCACGTCGCCCTTATTTAGCCGATCTGACTTCAAATCTTGGGGCTAAGAACTTTCACGCACCTAAATGTAGACGACGCCTGTTGTCAAATCTGCTATTTGCAAATGATGTATTTCTGATCAGTCAAACAAAAGTAGGTTTACAAAGGCTGATAAACATTCTATCTAAATATTAAACAAAGAACGGCCCGTTAATAAGCCTAACAAAAAAGAAGGCAGTGGTAACTGATAACAAAATAAGGAAAGGGCATACATGGTACCTTCAAACTCTTCTTCAAACAACTTTATTAGTTTTTTAGCGATTAAAACCATAAAAGTTAACAATACATAAAATCCATTAAAGTTTTACACATTTAATCACATTGGGAACCATAAAAATTATACACAATTCATCACGCAATAATCCTGATTCAGGGAGAAACCTATAAAACAATATTAAGTGCACAATTCCTTCAGCCTTTTTTATCTAAGCAAGTCCTAGCCTTCACAACAGATTTCAGGAAACTGAGGACAAAAAGGATACAGTCTTTGTGCAGCAATTGTAGATAAATAAGTGCTGGGTGTACCTGCTTAAAATTCAATCTCTTTAAAATAGGAATAATAAAGGTTTTCCATGGGACCTCATAAAATTTACAGAACATCAAAAAATGTAGTAGATCCTGTGGAGACTCATGGTCGCAGCCACAGGGGCTAACAGTTGTCCTCTACAGCTCCCTCGTGGAAATGCCAACAAGAACTTAAAGAAGCCCAGACAAAATCTAGTCAATAACAAGCATTTGCAATGCAATAGGTCTCGCATTAGGAAAGTTTGAGCTATTGGTCTTGTAAATGACACATTTTTTATTTATGTGTTGGTTTTGAAAATAGCGAAATTAATAGCTTTGCCATTTGCAATGCCAATACTTTTATCGTTTGCAAATGTGGACTTTTAATTTTTCTAAATAATTAATACTTAAATAAAAGTTATTGTAATTTATAATGGCAATAGCTTAAACTTTTGTAAATAACTTTTGTGAAGATTATGTTCAGTGTATTTTATTGTGACGAAAATCCAAGAACAGAAGTGAAATATTAACATCTTTTTATGACATTTGTAATAAAGCTTGAAACATTGAGAGAAAATATTTGAACCAGTTGTTGTTGAATGGTTGCACAGATTGATGCTGTGTTGGCGCTCAGTGAGGTTGTGGTGGCGACGAGTGATGCTGTGGCGTTCAGTGATGCTGTGGTGGTGCATAGTGATGTTGTGGTGCCCCTGAGTGATGCTGTGGTACCCCTGAGTGATGATGTGGTGATGCAATAGATAGAGTGAGTGCGATAGATAGCTAGAGGGAGGGCGAAAGATAGCTAGAGGGAGGGCGATAGATGTAATGTAAAAATCACTTATATAGCGCAAAAACTGTCACCCTATGGGTATCCTGGCGCTTTTAGAAATGGTGATGGTCAGCACGTTACCAGCCCGTAATAGGCAGTGAAAGAACTAGTTTTCCATCCTAGGAAACAACCAGGTTTTCAGATTCTTTCTGAAACGGGTCCATGAACTGGCCTGTCTGATGGTCTGGGGCAGCTAGAGGGAGGGCGAAAGATAATTAGAGTGAGGGCGAAAGATAGATAGATAGAGTGAGGGCGATAGATAGATAGCGTGAGGGCGATAGGTAGATAGCGTGAGGGCGATAGGTAGATAGCGTGAGGGCGATAGATAGATGTGTGTGGTTGTGTGGGTGTGTGGTTGGGTGTGTGGTTGGGTGTGTGGTTGGGTGTGTGGTTGGGTGTGTGGCTGTGTGTGTGGTTGGGTGTGTGGTTGGCTGTGCGTGTGGCTGTGCGTGTGGCTGTGCGTGTGCCTGAGCGTGTGCCTGAGCGTGCGGTTGAGCGTGCGGTTGAGCGTGTGGTTGAGCGTGTGGTTGAGCGTGTGGTGAGCGTGTGGTGAGCGTGTGGTGAGCGTGTGGTTGAGCGTGTGGTTGTGCATGTGATTTTGCGTGTAGTTGTGCGTGTAGTTGTGCGTGTAGTTATGTTTGTGTGTGGGGTGATGTTTGTGTGTGGGGTGATGTTTGTGTGTGGAGTGATGTTTGTGTGGTTGTGTATGTGTGGTTGTGTGTGGTTGTGTGTGCAGTTGTATGTGTGTGTGTGCGTGGTTGTATGTATGTGTGTGTGCGGTTACAGAAGGATGTATGTGGAAGAGAGCAGCAGATCAGCACAGCAGAAGAGAACAGGGAGTTAAAGAAGGAGGCGGGTGGAGGAGAACAGCAGATCGGTACAGGAGAAGAGAACAGAACAGGGAGCTAGCGAGGGAGGCGGTGGAAGAGAGCAGCAGATCAGTACGGGAGAATAGAAGAGAACGGGGAATTAGAGAAGGAGGTGGGTGGAAGAGAGCAGCAGATCAGCACAGCAAAAGAGAACAGGGAGTTAAAGAAGGAGGCGGGTGGAAGAGAGCAGCAGATCAGCACAGGAGAAGAGAACAGGGAGTTAAATAAGGAGGTGCGCTGGAAGAGAGCAGCAGATCAGCACGGTAAAAGAGAACAGTTAGTTAAAGAAGGAGGTGGGGTGGAAGAGAGCAGCAGATCAGCACTGGAAAAGAGAAGAGAACAGGGAGTTAGAGAAGGAGGCACGGTGGAAGAGAGCAGCATATCAGCACGAGAGAAGAGAAGAGAACAAGGAGTTAGAGAAGGAGGTGGGTGGAAGAGAGGAACAGATCAGCACAGCAGAAGAGAACAGGGAGTTAAAGAAGGAGGTGGGGTGGAAGAGAGCAGCAGATCAGCACAGGCGAAGAGAATAGAACAAGGAGTTAGAGAAGGAGGTGGGTGGAAGAGAGGAACAGATCAGCACAGCAGAAGAGAACAGGGAGTTAAAGAAGGAGGTGGGGTGGAAGAGAGCAGCAGATCAGCACAGGAGAAGAGAATAGAACAGGGAGTTAGAGAAGGAGGCGGGTGGAAGAGAGCAGCAGATCAGCACGGGAGAACAGAACAGGGAGTTTCAAGTAGGAGGAGGGTGGAAGAGAGTAGGAGATCAGCACAGGAGAAGAGAAGAGAACAGGGAGTTAAAGAAGGATGTGGGGTGGAAGAGAGCAGCAGATCAGCACAGCAAAAGAGAACAGGGAGTTAAAGAAGGAGGCGGGTGGAAGAGAGCAGCAGATCAGCACAGGAGAAGAGAACAGGGAGTTAAAGAAGGAGGTGGGCTGGAAGAGAGCAGCAGATCAGCACGGTAAAAGAGAACAGTTAGTTAAAGAAGGAGGTGGGGTGGAAGAGAGCAGCAGATCAGCACTGGAAAAGAGAAGAGAACAGGGAGTTAGAGAAGGAGGCACGGTGGAAGAGAGCAGCATATCAGCACGAGAGAAGAGAAGAGAACAAGGAGTTAGAGAAGGAGGTGGGTGGAAGAGAGGAACAGATCAGCACAGCAGAAGAGAACAGGGAGTTAAAGAAGGAGGTGGGGTGGAAGAGAGCAGCAGATCAGCACAGGCGAAGAGAATAGAACAAGGAGTTAGAGAAGGAGGTGGGTGGAAGAGAGGAACAGATCAGCACAGCAGAAGAGAACAGGGAGTTAAAGAAGGAGGTGGGGTGGAAGAGAGCAGCAGATCAGCACAGGAGAAGAGAATAGAACAGGGAGTTAGAGAAGGAGGCGGGTGGAAGAGAGCAGCAGATCAGCACGGGAGAACAGAACAGGGAGTTTCAAGTAGGAGGAGGGTGGAAGAGAGTAGGAGATCAGCACAGGAGAAGAGAAGAGAACAGGGAGTTAAAGAAGGATGTGGGGTGGAAGAGAGCAGCAGATCAGCACAGGAAAAGAGAACAGGGAGTTAAAGAAGGAGGCGGGTGGAAGAGACAGAAGATTCGCACAGGAGAAAAGAACAGAGTTAAAGAAGGAGGCGGTGTGGAAGAGAGCAGCAGATCAGCACAGGAGTAGAGAACAGGGAGTTAGAAAAGGAGGCGGGAGGAAGAGAACAGCAGATCAGCATGGGAGAAGAGAACAGGGAGTTAGAGAATCAGGTGGTGGAAGGAAACAGCAGATCAGCACAGGAGAAAAGAACAGAGTTAAAGAAGGAGGCGGGTGGAAGAGAGCAGCAGATCAGCACAGATGAAGAGGACATGGATATAAAGAAAAAGGCGGGTGGAAGCGAGCAGCAGATCAGCTTGGGAGAAGAGAACAAGGAGTTGGAGAGGGAGGTGGGTGGAAGAGAGCAGCATAACAGCGCAGCAGAAGAGAACATAGAGTTAAAGAAGGAGGCGGGTGGAAGAGAGCAGCAGATCAGCACAGGAGAAGAAAACATGGATATAAAGAAGGAGGTGGGGTGGAAGAGAGCAGCAGTTCAGCACAGGAGAAGAGAACAGGGAGTTAAGGAAGGAAGCGGGTGGAAGAGAACAACATATTAGCACAGGAGAAGAGAACAGGGAGTTAGAGAAGGAGGAGGGGTGAAAGAACAGCAGATCAGAACAGGAGAAGAGAAGCGAACAGGGAGTTAAAGAAGGAGCTGGGGTGGACGAGAGCAGCAGATCAGCACAGGAGAAGATAATAGGGAGTTAGAGAAGGGGGCGGGTGGAAGAGAGCAGATCAGCACAGGAGAACAGAACAGGGAGTTAAAGAAGGAGGCGGGTGGAAGAGAACAGCAGTTCAGCACAGGAGAAGAGAACAGGGAGTTAAGGAAGGAAGCGGGTGGAAGAGAACAACATATTAGCACAGGAGAAGAGAACAGGGAGTTAGAGAAGGAGGCGGGGTGAAAGAACAGCAGATCAGCACAGGAGAAGAGAAGCAAACAGGGAGTTAAAGAAGGAGTTGGGGTGGACGAGAGCAGCAGATCAGCACAGGAGAAGATAACAGGGAGTTACAGAAGGAGGCGGGTAGAAGAGAACAGCAGATCAGCATAGGAGAAGAGACCAGGGAGTTAAAGAAGGAGGTGGGGTGGATGAGAGCAGCAGATCAGCACAGGAGAAGAGAACATGGAGTTAAAGAAGGAGGCGGCGTGGAAGAGAGCAGCAGATCAGCAAAAGAGAACAGAGAGTTAAAGAAGGAGGCGGTGGAAGAGAACAGCAGATCAGCACAAGAGAAGAGAAGAGGGAGTTAGAGAAGGAGGTGGGTGGAAGAGAGGGAGGGCGATAGATAGATAGATAGAGGGAGGGTGGGCGATAGATAGAGGGAGGGCGATAGATAGAAGGAGGGCGATAGATAGAGGGAGGGCGATAGATAGAGGGAGGGAGGGGGATAGATAGAAGGAGGGCTATCGATATAGAGGGAGGGCGATAGATAGATAGAGTGAGGGAGGGCGATAGATAGAGTGAGGGAGGGCAATAGATAGAGGTAGGGCGATAGAGTGAGTGAGGGCGGTAGAGTGAGTGAGGGCGGTAGAGTGAGTGAGGGCGGTAAAGTGAGGGCGGTAGAGTGAGGGCGGTAGAGGGAGGGCGGTAGAGTGAGGGAGGGCGGTAGAGGGAGGGCAGTAGAGGGAGGTCGGTAGAGTGGTGATGGTGTGTGAGAGGGTGAGGGTGTGTGAGGGTGTGTGTGAATGAGGGTGTGTGAGGGTGTGTGAGAGTGAGGGGGTGTGAGAGTGAGGGGGTGTGAGGGTGGGTGAGGGGGGTGAGAGGTGTGAGGGTGTGGGGGTGTGAGTGTGGGGGTGTGAGTGTGCGGGGGGGTGGTGTGAGGGAGTGGGGGTGTGAGGGAGTGGGGGTGTGAGGGAGTTTGAGAGTGAGGGGATGTGAGGGTGAAGGTATGTGAGGGTGAGGGTGTGCGAGGTTGAGAGGGTGTGTGGGTGAGGGTATGTGAGGGTGAGGATGGGGGGGTGAGGGGGTGAGAGGGTGAGTGAGGGTGAGAGGGTGTGTGAGGGTGAGGGGGTGTGTGAGGGTGAGTGAGGGTGAGGGTGAGAGGGCGGGTGAGGGTGAGTGAGGGGCTGTGAGGGTGAGAGGACGAGTGAGGGTGAGTGAGGGGCTGTGAGGGTGAGAGGACGGGTGAGGGTGAGAGGGGGTGAGAGTGAGTGAGAGTGTGAGAGAGTGTGAGTGAGGGTGTGTGAGGGTGAGGGTAAGGGTGATGGGGTGTGAGGGTGAGGGGTGTGGGGTTGAGGGGGTGTGAGGGTATGTGAGGGTGAGGGTATGTGAGGGTGAGGAGGTGTGAGGTTGAGAGGGTGTGATGTTGAGGGGGTGTGAGGTTGAGGGGGTGTGAGGGTATGTGAGGGTGAGGGGGTGTGAGGTTGAGGGGGTGTGAGGGTGAGGGGGTGTGAGGGTGAGGGGGTGTGAGGGTGGGGTGTGTGAGGGTTGTGAGGGTGAGTGAGGGTGTGTGGGTGAGTGAGGGTGTGTGAAAGTGAGGGGGCTGAGGGGGTGTGAGAGGGTGTGTGAGGGTGCTGAAGGGACGTGAAATAGCGTGTCCCATCTCTAATGTACTGGTCGGTGAGGGTATGTGAGGGTGAGGATGAGGGGGGTGAGGGGGTGAGAGGGTGAGTGAGGGTGAGAGGGTGTGTGAGGGTGAGGGGGTGTGTGAGGGGCTGTGAGGGTGAGAGGACGAGTGAGGGGCTGTGAGGGTGAGAGGACGGGTGAGGGTGAGAGGGGGTGAGAGTGAGTGAGAGTGTGAGAGAGTGTGAGTGAGGGTGTGTTAGGGTGAGGGTAAGGGTGATGGGGTGTGAGGGTGAGGGGTGTGGGGTTGAGGGGGTGTGAGGGTATGTGAGGGTGAGGGTATGTGAGGGTGAGGAGGTGTGAGGTTGAGAGGGTGTGATGTTGAGGGGGTGTGAGGTTGAGGGGGTGTGAGGGTATGTGAGGGTGAGGGGGTGTGAGGGTGAGGGGGTGTGAGGGTGGGGTGTGTGAGGGTTGTGAGGGTGAGTGAGGGTGTGTGGGTGAGTGAGGGTGTGTGAAAGTGAGGGGGCTGAGGGGGTGTGAGAGGGTGTGTGAGGGTGCTGAAGGGACGTGAAATAGCGTGTCCCATCTGTAATGTACTGGTCGGTGAAATAACGTGTTTTGCGAGTGCTGAAGGGGACCTTATAAGTGTTGAGTCACAGATATTGGCAACGTTTTTAAGGTATGTTGTAGAGCAACGTATCTGCTGTGTTCAGTACTGTAAAGTTTGTGTGCAAGTTGTGCTTAGTATAGTGACGTGAGGGCAGTGGCATGGTGTGGAATGTCATGGTGAGTTGTGATATGATGTGTAATGTTTTTAAAATTAAATACATTTTTTTGTTGTGTGTTATTTTTCTATATTTACTGCTCAATCAAATATTAACCTATGGACGGGCTGGAACATTGTGTATGGTATTTCCACCGAAAACAAAGTGAATGCTCTTTGTTGTACTTACTGTACTGCAAATGCTGGTAAATGAAAGCCAACGTGAATATCTATTTAGCAGTGAAACTTGTATGTGTTTGCGCATTACCTTGCAATCCGCACCTTCGTTTAGCTTGCAAATCCAGTAAGTGAGGAAGGGGGCGGGAGTAAAGACAGCAGGGACAATGGGCGGGAGTGAAGAGATCACAGACAACGGGTGGGGGCGGGAGTAAATAGGGCACGGACAACGGGCGGGGGGAGGAAGTAAAGAGATCACGGACAACGGGTGGGGGGCGGGAGTAAAGACAGCAGGGACAATGGGAGGGAGGCAGGAGTGAAGAGATCACGGACAACGGGTGGGGGGCGGGAGTAAAGACAGCAGGGACAATGGGAGGGAGGCAGGAGTAAAGAGATCACGGACAACGGGTGGGGGGCGAGAGTAAAGACAGCAGGGACAATGGGAGGGAGGCAGGAGTAAAGAGATCACGGACAACGGGTGGGGGGCGGGAGTAAAGACAGCAGGGACAATGGGAGGGAGGCAGGAGTAAAGAGATCACGGACAACGGGTGGGGGGCGGGAGTAAAGACCGCAGGGACAATGGGAGGGAGGCAGGAGTAAAGAGATCACGGAAAACGGGTGGGGGGCGAGAGTAAAGACAGCAGGGACAATGGGAGGGAGGCAGGAGTAAAGAGATCACGGACAACGGGTGGGGGCGAGAGTAAAGACAGCAGGGACAATGGGAGGGAGGCAGGAGTAAAGAGATCACGGACAACGGGTGGGGGCGGGAGTAAAGACAGCAGGGACAATGGGCGGGAGTGAAGAGATCACGGACAGGTTTGTAAAGAGGGCACGGGCAACGGGCGGGAGTAAAGAGATCACAGACAACGGGTGGGGGCGGGAGTAAATAGGGCACGGACAACGGGCGGGGGGAGGAAGTAAAGAGATCACGGACAACGGGTGGGGGGCGGGAGTAAAGACAGCAGGGACAATGGGAGGGAGGCAGGAGTAAAGAGATCACGGACAACGGGTGGGGGCGGGAGTAAAGACAGCAGGGACAATGGGAGGGAGGCAGGAGTAAAGAGATCATGGACAACGGGTGGGGGGAAGGAGTAAAGACAGCAGGGACAATGGGAGGGAGGCAGGAGTAAAGAGATCACGGACAACGGGTGGGGGGTGAGAGTAAAGACAGCAGGGACAATGGGAGGGAGGCAGGAGTAAAGAGATCACGGACAACGGGTGGGGGCGGGAGTAAAGACAGCAGGGACAATGGGCGGGGGGCGGGAGTGAAGAGATCAAGGACAGGTTTGTAAAGAGGGCACGGGCAACGGGCGGGAGTAAAGAGATCACAGACAACGGGTGGGGGGCGGGAGTAAATAGGGCACGGACAACGGGTGGGGGTCAAGACTGATTTGCATAATGCTGGGTCTGAACTGAGGTGGCATGGGGAGCACAAGAACTATGGCTGTTTATGTCTCATGTGGGACCAGCAGAGATGTCCTTGTGTGATACGCAATCAGCAGTGACGTACATTGTCTATACATGATAAGTGGGGATGATTGCCGGCAGATTATAAACCGCCATGTAGGTCACGCTGGGTTGATGCACACTGGGCGTGGACGTACATGATGTAGACATTGTAAGTTTGGTTATCCATGGTTTAGGAACGCTTACCTTGATGTATATGTATTGTTTATAGTTAAGGAGCATAGAGGTTTATGGTTTATTAATGGTCATACCCAGGTCCGGTAGCTCAGTGGACTAATGCGTCCCCTCCAGGAGTCTGTGTTTGGGCCAATGGCCAAAGGTCCACTCAACCTTTCATCCTTACAAGATTGATAAAATGAGTACCACTGAGTTGGATAACAAACGCACCTGTTATTTAGTGCCAAGATGTCCCAGGGGATGAATGCGTGATTGATAAATGTATGATATGCTATGGTATGTTATGGCATGTTATGTCATGTAATGTTATGCTATGTTATGTTCTCATGGAGGGAGGTGGTTTATATAGACTTTAAATTAATTTCAACACTTTATATACTTTATACAATGTCAGCCTGGACGCCTGTCACTTACCTTTGTTGGTCCCGCCCATTTCAGCTGGAGGCTCAGCTCACACTCTGTATTTACTGTCTGTGCTAACATGCCATTCACATGACCTTCACATGAGCAAGGGTCCTTCCTGTCCTCTCCCTCCATCAGCACTGGCAGTGACAGTACCAGGTGCCACTGTTGTATTCGCAGCCCCGTCCCAGGGTCATGCTGCAGACCACGTGACGTGCACGGGCAACGGGCGGGGGTAAAGAGATCACGGACAACGGGTGGGGGGCAGGAGTAAATAGGGCACGGACAACGGGTGGGGTCGGTAGTAAAGACAGCAGGGACAATGGGAGGGAGGCGGGAGTAAAGAGATCACCGACAACGGGCGGGGGGAGGAAGTAAAGAGATCACGGACAACGGGTGGGGGGCGGGAGTAAAGACAGCAGGGACAATGGGAGGGAGGCGGGAGTGAAGAGATCACGGACAATGGGAGGGAGGCGGGAGTAAAGAGATCACGGACAACGGGCGGGGGGAGAGAGTAAAGAGATCACGGACAACGGGTGGGGGGCGGGAGTAAAGACAGCAGGGACAATGGGAGGGAGGCGGGAGTGAAGAGATCACGGACAACGGGTGGGGGCGGGAGTAAAGACAGCAGGGACAATGGGAGGGAGGCGGGAGTGAAGAGATCACGGACAACGGGCGGGGGGCGGGAGTAAAGACAGCAGGGACAATGGGAGGGAGGCGGGAGTGAAGAGATCACGGACTACGGGTGGGGGGCGGGAGTAAAGAGATCACGGACAACGGGCGGGGGGCGGGAGTAAAGACAGCAGGGACAATGGGAGGGAGGCGGGAGTGAAGAGATCACGGACAACGGGCGGGAGTAAAGAGATTACGGACAACGGGTGGGGGCGGGAGTAAAGACAGCAGGGACAATGGGAGGGAGGCGGGAGTGAAGAGATCACGGACAACGGGCGGGGAGCGGGAGTAAAGACAGCAGGGACAATGGGAGGGAGGCGGGAGTGAAGAGATCACGGACAACGGGCGGGGGGCGGGAGTAAAGAGATCACGGACAACGGGCGGGAGTAAAGACAGCAGGGACAATGGGAGGGAGGCGGGAGTGAAGAGATCACGGACAACGGGCGGGAGTGAAGAGATCACGGACAACGGGCGGGGGGCGGGAGTAAAGACAGCAGGGACAATGGGAGGGAGGCGGGAGTGAAGAGATCACGGACAACGGGAGGGAGGCGGGAGTAAAGAGATCACGGACAACGGGCGGGAGTAAAGACAGCAGGGACAATGGGAGGGAGGCGGGAGTGAAGAGATCACGGACAACGGGAGGGAGGCGGGAGTGAAGAGATCACGGACAACGGGCGGGGGGCGGGAGTAAAGACAGCAGGGACAATGGGAGGGAGGCGGGAGTGAAGAGATCACGGACAACGGGCGGGGGAGGGAGTAAAGAGATCACGGACAAGGGGGGGGAGTAAATAGGGCACGGACAACGTCGTATGGAAAACAAACGGAAGAGAAAGCACGCCTGTTCCTCTGGGAAAGGTGTTGTTGCAGCAGGCCTAGGCAAACACACCGCTCATCCACCAAGGCCTGGAAGACTTTGGGGCCGAGGTGACAAGGGAAGGGGTCAGAAAAAGCACAGAGCTGCTACTGCTCCAGCAACAGGAAGGAAACAACGGACATGCACTGGTAGCCGTGGGCTCTAACGGAGCCCCTAAAAACACAACTCTAACTACCCTAAGACCCCGGCCCATCATCGTTCAGTGCCTGCCTTCCCAGTGCGGCCCTGCTGAAGGGAGCGATCGAAGGATAATGTCGTGAGCGTGCGAGCATGCGCCTCAGCTGTACGGGCGCACACTCAGTCACGCTGTGCGTGGTTCCGTGTACCGTGAGCGTGCACATTGGACGTCTAGGAAACTCGTCATCCGGGAAGCCAGCCGGAAGATTTGCGGTGCGTGATCATGGAGAGCCCCGCCTGTTGCCAAGCCTGAGCCGCTGACACACACCTGAGGAGGAAAGACCGGCCTGGAGAGCAGCGGGGGAGTCCTGAGTCAGCCCGGTGAGTAGGGGGGGCATGTTTTTTGGTGCATCAGGCTAGCGAGACAGAGATGGGCACTTGGAGTATATGGACGTGCGTGTGTGACTGTGTGTGTGTGTGCGCATGTGTGGGGGGGGGTCACCTGTGTGTGTGAGCGTGTGTGTATACTGTATGTGTGTGTGTGTGTGTGTGTGTGTGTGTGTGTGTGCGCGCGCCCGCGAATGAGAGGCATGGCTGACTGACTGAGATGTGCACGGCTCGGGAGGCGAGGCATGCGCGTCCACGAGGTGCAATCGGCGCTCGTGCCCCGGTCTGTGGTCCCTTCAGAGCTAGGTGGGCAGCAATAGGTCTTTCGCTAACGCGAGACCTAAAAAACGATCATATCTGCTAAAAAAACAATAAATACGGCTCAGTCAATGGAGTTGCTTTCAGCATTATAAATTGCCACACACTAGGTTTCCTCAGTTCCAGCTCTTCCCTCTCTCCCATCCTTAGATTGATAAATAAGGTTCTCAGCCACTCCACATCCTTTTTAGGTCTCGCGTTAGCGAAAGACCTATTGCTGCCCACCTAGCTCTGAAGGGACCACAGACCGGGGCACGAGCGCCGATTGCACCTCGTGGACGCGCATGCCTCGCCTCCCGAGCCGTGCACATCTCAGTCAGTCAGCCATGCCTCTCATTCGCGGGCGCGCGCACACACACACACACACACACACACACATACAGTATACACACACGCTCACACACACAGGTGACCCCCCCCCACTCATGCGCACACACACACACAGTCACACACGCACGTCCATATACTCCAAGTGCCCATCTCTGTCTCGCTAGCCTGATGCACCAAAAAACATGCCCCCCCTACTCACCGGGCTGACTCAGGACTCCCCCGCTGCTCTCCAGGCCGGTCTTTCCTCCTCAGGTGTGTGTCAGCGGCTCAGGCTTGGCAACAGGCGGGGCTCTCCATGATCACGCACCGCAAATCTTCCGGCTGGCTTCCCGGATGACGAGTTTCCTAGACGTCCAATGTGCACGCTCACGGTACACGGAACCACGCACAGCGTGACTGAGTGTGCGCCCGTACAGCTGAGGCGCATGCTCGCACGCTCACGACATTATCCTTCGATCGCTCCCTTCAGCAGGGCCGCACTGGGAAGGCAGGCACTGAACGATGATGGGCCGGGGTCTTAGGGTGGTTAGAGTTGTGTTTTTAGGGGCTCCGTTAGAGCCCACGGCTACCAGTGCATGTCCGTTGTTTCCTTCCTGTTGCTGGAGCAGTAGCAGCTCTGTGCTTTTTCTGACCCCTTCCCTTGTCACCTCGGCCCCAAAGTCTTCCAGGCCTTGGTGGATGAGCGGTGTGTTTGCCTAGGCCTGCTGCAACAACACCTTTCCCAGAGGAACAGGCGTGCTTTCTCTTCCGTTTGTTTTCCATACGACGTTGTCCGTGCCCTATTTACTCCCCCCCCCTTGTCCGTGATCTCTTTACTCCCTCCCCCGCCCGTTGTCCGTGATCTCTTCACTCCCGCCTCCCTCCCATTGTCCCTGCTGTCTTTACTCCCCCCCCCGCCCGTTGTCCGTGATCTCTTCACTCCCGCCTCCCTCCCGTTGTCCGTGATCTCTTCACTCCCGCCTCCCTCCCATTGTCCCTGCTGTCTTTACTCCCGCCCGTTGTCCGTGATCTCTTTACTCCCGCCTCCCTCCCGTTGTCCGTGATCTCTTCACTCCCGCCTCCCTCCCATTGTCCCTGCTGTCTTTACTCCCGCCCCCCGCCCGTTGTCCGTGATCTCTTCACTCCCGCCCGTTGTCCGTGATCTCTTCACTCCCGCCTCCCTCCCATTGTCCCTGCTGTCTTTACTCCCGCCCGTTGTCCGTGATCTCTTTACTCCCGCCCCCCGCCCGTTGTCCGTGATCTCTTCACTCCCGCCTCCCTCCCATTGTCCCTGCTGTCTTTACTCCCGCCCCCCGCCCGTTGTCCGTGATCTCTTCACTTCCGCCTCCCTCCCATTGTCCCTGCTGTCTTTACTCCCGCCCCCACCCGTTGTCCGTAATCTCTTTACTCCCGCCCGTTGTCCGTGATCTCTTCACTCCCGCCTCCCTCCCATTGTCCCTGCTGTCTTTACTCCCGCCCCCCGCCCGTTGTCCGTGATCTCTTTACTCCCGCCCCCCACCCGTAGTCCGTGATCTCTTCACTCCCGCCTCCCTCCCATTGTCCCTGCTGTCTTTACTCCCGCCCCCCGCCCGTTGTCCGTGATCTCTTCACTCCCGCCTCCCTCCCATTGTCCCTGCTGTCTTTACTCCCGCCCCCACCCGTTGTCCGTGATCTCTTCACTCCCGCCTCCCTCCCATTGTCCCTGCTGTCTTTACTCCCGCCCCCCACCCGTTGTCCGTGATCTCTTTACTCTGTCCCCCCGCCCGTTGTCCGTGATCTCTTTACTCCCGCCTCCCTCCCATTGTCCGTGATCTCTTCACTCCCGCCTCCCTCCCATTGTCCCTGCTGTCTTTACTCCCGCCCCCCACCCGTTGTCCGTGATCTCTTTACTTCCTCCCCCCGCCCGTTGTCGGTGATCTCTTTACTCCCGCCTCCCTCCCATTGTCCCTGCTGTCTTTACTACCGACCCCACCCGTTGTCCGTGCCCTATTTACTCCTGCCCCCCACCCGTTGTCCGTGATCTCTTTACCCCCGCCCGTTGCCCGTGCACGTCACGTGGTCTGCAGCATGACCCTGGGACGGGGCTGCGAATACAACAGTGGCACCTGGTACTGTCACTGCCAGTGCTGATGGAGGGAGAGGACAGGAAGGACCCTTGCTCATGTGAAGGTCATGTGAATGGCATGTTAGCACAGACAGTAAATACAGAGTGTGAGCTGAGCCTCCAGCTGAAATGGGCGGGACCAACAAAGGTAAGTGACAGGCGTCCAGGCTGACATTGTATAAAGTATATAAAGTGTTGAAATTAATTTAAAGTCTATATAAACCACCTCCCTCCATGAGAACATAACATAGCATAACATTACATGACATAACATGCCATAACATACCATAGCATATCATACATTTATCAATCACGCATTCATCCCCTGGGACATCTTGGCACTAAATAACAGGTGCGTTTGTTATCCAACTCAGTGGTACTCATTTTATCAATCTTGTAAGGATGAAAGGTTGAGTGGACCTTTGGCCATTGGCCCAAACACAGACTCCTGGAGGGGACGCATTAGTCCACTGAGCTACCGGACCTGGGTATGACCATTAATAAACCATAAACCTCTATGCTCCTTAACTATAAACAATACATACACATCAAGGTAAGCGTTCCTAAACCATGGATAACCAAACTTACAATGTCTACATCATGTACGTCCACGCCCAGTGTGCATCAACCCAGCGTGACCTACATGGCGGTTTATAATCTGCCGGCAATCATCCCCACTTATCATGTATAGACAATGTACGTCACTGCTGATTGCGTATCACACAAGGACATCTCTGCTGGTCCCACATGAGACATAAACAGCCATAGTTCTTGTGCTCCCCATGCCACCTCAGTTCAGACCCAGCATTATGCAAATCAGTCTTGACCCCCACCCGTTGTCCGTGCCCTATTTACTCCCGCCCCCCACCCGTTGTCTGTGATCTCTTTACTCCCGCCCGTTGCCCGTGCCCTCTTTACAAACCTGTCCTTGATCTCTTCACTCCCGCCCCCCGCCCATTGTCCCTGCTGTCTTTACTCCCGCCCCCACCCGTTGTCCGTGATCTCTTTACTCCTGCCTCCCTCCCATTGTCCCTGCTGTCTTTACTCTCACCCCCCACCCGTTGTCCGTGATCTCTTTACTCCTGCCTCCCTCCCATTGTCCCTGCTGTCTTTACTCCTTCCCCCACCCGTTGTCCATGATCTCTTTACTCCTGCCTCCCTCCCATTGTCCCTGCTGTCTTTACTCCCGCCCCCACCCGTTGTCCGTGATCTCTTTACTCCTGCCTCCCTCCCATTGTCCCTGCTGTCTTTACTCCCGCCCCCCACCCGTTGTCCGTGATCTCTTTACTTCCTCCCCCCGCCCGTTGTCCGTGCCCTATTTACTCCCGCCCCCACCCGTTGTCTGTGATCTCTTTACTCCCGCCCGTTGCCCGTGCCCTCTTTACAAACCTGTCCGTGATCTCTTCACTCCCGCCCATTGTCCCTGCTGTCTTTACTCCCGCCCCCACCCGTTGTCCGTGATCTCTTTACTCCTGCCTCCCTCCCATTGTCCCTGCTGTCTTTACTCTCGCCCCCACCCGTTGTCCGTGATCTCTTTACTCCTGCCTCCCTCCCATTGTCCCTGCTGTCTTTACTCTCGCCCCCCACCCGTTTTCCGTGATCTCTTTACTCCTGCCTCCCTCCCATTGTCCCTGCGGTCTTTACTCCCGCCCCCCACCCGTTGTCCGTGATCTCTTTACTCCTGCCTCCCTCCCATTGTCCCTGCTGTCTTTACTCCCGCCCCCCCACCCGTTGTCCGTGATCTCTTTACTCCTGCCTCCCTCCCATTGTCCCTGCTGTCTTTACTCTCGCCCCCCACCCGTTGTCCGTGATCTCTTTACTCCTGCCTCCCTCCCATTGTCCCTGCTGTCTTTACTCCCGCCCCCCACCCGTTGTCCGTGATCTCTTCACTCCTGCCTCCCTCCCATTGTCCCTGCTGTCTTTACTCCCGCCCCCCACCCGTTGTCCGTGATCTCTTTACTTCCTCCCCCCGCCCGTTGTCCGTGCCCTATTTACTCCCGCCCCCACCCGTTGTCTGTGATCTCTTCACTCCCGCCCATTGTCCCTGCTGTCTTTACTCCCGCCCCCTTCCTCACTTACTGGATTTGCAAGCTAAACGAAGGTGCGGATTGCAAGGTAATGCGCAAACACATACAAGTTTCACTGCTAAATAGATATTCACGTTGGCTTTCATTTACCAGCATTTGCAGTACAGTAAGTACAACAAAGAGCATTCACTTTGTTTTCGGTGGAAATACCATACACAATGTTCCAGCCCGTCCATAGGTTAATATTTGATTGAGCAGTAAATATAGAAAAATAACACACAACAAAAAAATGTATTTAATTTTAAAAACATTACACATCATATCACAACTCACCATGACATTCCACACCATGCCACTGCCCTCACGTCACTATACTAAGCACAACTTGCACACAAACTTTACAGTACTAAACACAGCAGATACGTTGCTCTACAACATACCTTAAAAACGTTGCCAATATCTGTGACTCAACACTTATAAGGTCCCCTTCAGCACTCGCAAAACACGTTATTTCACCGACCAGTACATTACAGATGGGACACGCTATTTCACGTCCCTTCAGCACCCTCACACACCCTCTCACACCCCCTCAGCCCCCTCACTTTCACACACCCTCACTCACCCACACACCCTCACTCACCCTCACAACCCTCACACACCCCACCCTCACACCCCCTCACCCTCACACCCCCTCACCCTCACATACCCTCACACCCCCTCAACCTCACACCCCCTCAACATCACACCCTCTCAACCTCACACCTCCTCACCCTCACATACCCTCACCCTCACATACCCTCACACCCCCTCAACCCCACACCCCTCACCCTCACACCCCATCACCCTTACCCTCACCCTAACACACCCTCACTCACACTCTCTCACACTCTCACTCACTCTCACCCCCTCTCACCCTCACCCGTCCTCTCACCCTCACAGCCCCTCACTCGTCCTCTCACCCTCACAGCCCCTCACACACCCCCTCACCCTCACACACCCTCTCACCCTCACTCACCCTCTCACCCCCTCACCCCCCTCATCCTCACCCTCACATACCCTCACCGACCAGTACATTAGAGATGGGACACGCTATTTCACGTCCCTTCAGCACCCTCACACACCCTCTCACACCCCCTCAGCCCCCTCACTTTCACACACCCTCACTCACCCACACACCCTCACTCACCCTCACAACCCTCACACACCCCACCCTCACACCCCCTCACCCTCACACCCCCTCACCCTCACACCCCCTCACCCTCACATACCCTCACACCCCCTCAACCTCACACCCCCTCAACATCACACCCTCTCAACCTCACACCTCCTCACCCTCCCATACCCTCACCCTCACATACCCTCACACCCCCTCAACCCCACACCCCTCACCCTCACACCCCATCACCCTTACCCTCACCCTCACACACCCTCACTCACACTCTCTCACACTCTCACTCACTCTCACCCCCTCTCACCCTCACCCGTCCTCTCACCCTCACAGCCCCTCACTCACCCTCACTCGTCCTCTCACCCTCACAGCCCCTCACTCACCCTCACCCGCCCTCTCACCCTCACCCTCACTCACCCTCACACACCCCCTCACCCTCACACACCCTCTCACCCTCACTCACCCTCTCACCCCCTCACCCCCCCATCCTCACCCTCACATACCCTCACCCACACACCCTCTCAACCTCGCACACCCTCAACCTCACATACCTTCACCCTCACATCCCCTCACTCTCAAACTCCCTCACACCCCCACTCCCTCACACCCCCACTCCCTCACACCACCCCCCCCGCACACTCACACCCCCACACACTCACACCCCCACACCCTCACACCTCTCACCCCCCTCACCCACCCTCACACCCCCTCACTCTCACACCCCCTCACTCTCACACACCCTCACACACCCTCATTCACACACACCCTCACACACCCTCACCCTCTCACACACCATCACCACTCTACCGACCTCCCTCTACTTCCCTCCCTCTACCGCCCTCCCTCACTCTACCGCCCTCCCTCTACCGCCCTCACTCTACCGCCCTCACTTTACCGCCCTCACTCACTCTACCGCCCTCACTCACTCTACCGCCCTCACTCACTATCGCCCTACCTCTATCTATTGCCCTCCCTCACTCTATCTATCGCCCTCCCTCACTCTATCTATCTATCGCCCTCCCTCTATATCGATAGCCCTCCTTCTATCTATCCCCCTCCCTCCCTCTATCTATCGCCCTCCCTCTATCTATCGCCCTCCTTCTATCTATCGCCCTCCCTCTATCTATCGCCCACCCTCCCTCTATCTATCTATCTATCGCCCTCCCTCTCTTCCACCCACCTCCTTCTCTAACTCCCTCTTCTCTTCTCTTGTGCTGATCTGCTGTTCTCTTCCACCGCCTCCTTCTTTAACTCTCTGTTCTCTTTTGCTGATCTGCTGCTCTCTTCCACGCCGCCTCCTTCTTTAACTCCATGTTCTCTTCTCCTGTGCTGATCTGCTGCTCTCATCCACCCCACCTCCTTCTTTAACTCCCTGGTCTCTTCTCTTATGCTGATCTGCTGTTCTCTTCTACCCGCCTCCTTCTGTAACTCCCTGTTATCTTCTCCTGTGCTGATCTGCTGCTCTCGTCCACCCCAACTCCTTCTTTAACTCCCTGTTTGCTTCTCTTCTCCTGTGCTGATCTGCTGTTCTTTCACCCCGCCTCCTTCTCTAACTCCCTGTTCTCTTCTCCTGTGCTAATATGTTGTTCTCTTCCACCCGCTTCCTTCCTTAACTCCCTGTTCTCTTCTCCTGTGCTGAACTGCTGTTCTCTTCCACCCGCCTCCTTCTTTAACTCCCTGTTCTGTTCTCCTGTGCTGATCTGCTCTCTTCCACCCGCCCCCTTCTCTAACTCCCTATTATCTTCTCCTGTGCTGATCTGCTGCTCTCGTCCACCCCAGCTCCTTCTTTAACTCCCTGTTCGCTTCTCTTCTCCTGTTCTGATCTGCTGTTCTTTCACCCCGCCTCCTTCTCTAACTCCCTGTTCTCTTCTCCTGTGCTAATATGTTGTTCTCTTCCACCCGCTTCCTTCCTTAACTCCCTGTTCTCTTCTCCTGTGCTGAACTGCTGCTCTCTTCCACCCCACCTCCTTCTTTATATCCATGTTTTCTTCTCCTGTGCTGATCTGCTGCTCTCTTCCACCCGCCTCCTTCTTTAACTCTATGTTCTCTTCTGCTGCGCTGTTATGCTGCTCTCTTCCACCCACCTCCCTCTCCAACTCCTTGTTCTCTTCTCCCAAGCTGATCTGCTGCTCGCTTCCACCCGCCTTTTTCTTTATATCCATGTCCTCTTCACCTGTGCTGATCTGCTGCTCTCTTCCACCCGCCTCCTTTTCTAACTCCCTGTTCTCTACTCCTGTGCTGATCTGCTGCTCTCTTCCACACCGCCTCCTTCTTTAACTCTGTTCTTTTCTCCTGTGCGAATCTTCTGTCTCTTCCACCCGCCTCCTTCTTTAACTCCCTGTTCTCTTTTCCTGTGCTGATCTGCTGCTCTCTTCCACCCCACATCCTTCTTTAACTCCCTGTTCTCTTCTCTTCTCCTGTGCTGATCTCCTACTCTCTTCCACCCTCCTCCTACTTGAAACTCCCTGTTCTGTTCTCCCGTGCTGATCTGCTGCTCTCTTCCACCCGCCTCCTTCTCTAACTCCCTGTTCTATTCTCTTCTCCTGTGCTGATCTGCTGCTCTCTTCCACCCCACCTCCTTCTTTAACTCCCTGTTCTCTTCTGCTGTGCTGATCTGTTCCTCTCTTCCACCCACCTCCTTCTCTAACTCCTTGTTCTATTCTCTTCGCCTGTGCTGATCTGCTGCTCTCTTCCACCCCACCTCCTTCTTTAACTCCCTGTTCTCTTCTGCTGTGCTGATCTGTTCCTCTCTTCCACCCACCTCCTTCTCTAACTCCTTGTTCTCTTCTCTTCTCTCGTGCTGATATGCTGCTCTCTTCCACCGTGCCTCCTTCTCTAACTCCCTGTTCTCTTCTCTTTTCCAGTGCTGATCTGCTGCTCTCTTCCACCCCACCTCCTTCTTTAACTAACTGTTCTCTTTTACCGTGCTGATCTGCTGCTCTCTTCCAGCCCACCTCCTTCTTTAACTCCCTGTTCTCTTCTCCTGTGCTGATCTGCTGCTCTCTTCCACCCGCCTCCTTCTTTAACTCCCTGTTCTCTTTTGCTGTGCTGATCTGCTGCTCTCTTCCACCCCACATCCTTCTTTAACTCCCTGTTCTCTTCTCTTCTCCTGTGCTGATCTCCTACTCTCTTCCACCCTCCTCCTACTTGAAACTCCCTGTTCTGTTCTCCCGTGCTGATCTGCTGCTCTCTTCCACCCGCCTCCTTCTCTAACTCCCTGTTCTATTCTCTTCTCCTGTGCTGATCTGCTGCTCTCTTCCACCCCACCTCCTTCTTTAACTCCCTGTTCTCTTCTGCTGTGCTGATCTGTTCCTCTCTTCCACCCACCTCCTTCTCTAACTCCTTGTTCTATTCTCTTCGCCTGTGCTGATCTGCTGCTCTCTTCCACCCCACCTCCTTCTTTAACTCCCTGTTCTCTTCTGCTGTGCTGATCTGTTCCTCTCTTCCACCCACCTCCTTCTCTAACTCCTTGTTCTCTTCTCTTCTCTCGTGCTGATATGCTGCTCTCTTCCACCGTGCCTCCTTCTCTAACTCCCTGTTCTCTTCTCTTTTCCAGTGCTGATCTGCTGCTCTCTTCCACCCCACCTCCTTCTTTAACTAACTGTTCTCTTTTACCGTGCTGATCTGCTGCTCTCTTCCAGCCCACCTCCTTCTTTAACTCCCTGTTCTCTTCTCCTGTGCTGATCTGCTGCTCTCTTCCACCCGCCTCCTTCTTTAACTCCCTGTTCTCTTTTGCTGTGCTGATCTGCTGCTCTCTTCCACCCACCTCCTTCTCTAATTCCCCGTTCTCTTCTATTCTCCCGTACTGATCTGCTGCTCTCTTCCACCGCCTCCCTCGCTAGCTCCCTGTTCTGTTCTCTTCTCCTGTACCGATCTGCTGTTCTCCTCCACCCGCCTCCTTCTTTAACTCCCTGTTCTCTTCTGCTGTGCTGATCTGCTGCTCTCTTCCACATACATCCTTCTGTAACCGCACACACACATACATACAACCACGCACACACACACATACAACTGCACACACAACCACACACAACCACACATACACAACCACACAAACATCACTCCACACACAAACATCACCCCACACACAAACATCACCCCACACACAAACATAACTACACGCACAACTACACGCACAACTACACGCAAAATCACATGCACAACCACACGCTCAACCACACGCTCAACCACACGCTCACCACACGCTCACCACACGCTCACCACACGCTCAACCACACGCTCAACCACACGCTCAACCGCACGCTCAACCGCACGCTCAGGCACACGCTCAGGCACACGCACAGCCACACGCACAGCCACACGCACAGCCAACCACACACCCAACCACACACCCAGCCACACACCCAACCACACACCCAACCACACACCCAACCACACACCCAACCACACACCCAACCACACACCCACACAACCACACACATCTATCTATCGCCCTCACTCTATCTATCGCCCTCACGCTATCTACCTATCGCCCTCACGCTATCTACCTATCGCCCTCACGCTATCTATCTATCGCCCTCACTCTATCTATCTATCTTTCGCCCTCACTCTAATTATCTTTCGCCCTCCCTCTAGCTGCCCCAGACCATCAGACAGGCCAGTTCATGGACCCGTTTCAGAAAGAATCTGAAAACCTGGTTGTTTCCTAGGATGGAAAACTAGTTCTTTCACTGCCTATTACGGGCTGGTAACGTGCTGACCATCACCATTTCTAAAAGCGCCAGGATACCCATAGGGTGACAGTTTTTGCGCTATATAAGTGATTTTTACATTACATCTATCGCCCTCCCTCTAGCTATCTTTCGCCCTCCCTCTAGCTATCTATCGCACTCACTCTATCTATTGCATCACCACATCATCACTCAGGGGTACCACAGCATCACTCAGGGGCACCACAACATCACTATGCACCACCACAGCATCACTGAACGCCACAGCATCACTCGTCGCCACCACAACATCACTGAGCGCCAACACAGCATCAATCTGTGCAACCATTCAACAACAACTGGTTCAAATATTTTCTCTCAATGTTTCAAGCTTTATTACAAATGTCATAAAAAGATGTTAATATTTCACTTCTGTTCTTGGATTTTCGTCACAATAAAATACACTGAACATAATCTTCACAAAAGTTATTTACAAAAGTTTAAGCTATTGCCATTATAAATTACAATAACTTTTATTTAAGTATTAATTATTTAGAAAAATTAAAAGTCCACATTTGCAAACGATAAAAGTATTGGCATTGCAAATGGCAAAGCTATTAATTTCGCTATTTTCAAAACCAACACATAAATAAAAAATGTGTCATTTACAAGACCAATAGCTCAAACTTTCCTAATGCGAGACCTATTGCATTGCAAATGCTTGTTGATTACTGATTTCGGATTGTTGTACAATTCTACTCTTCCTTAGCCGCCAAAACTACTCTTGATGTATCTGAGCCAGGGTATGTGGTGGGTGTGATCCAAAGTCATGCACTCTTTCAGTATTAACTGATTCAATGATAGCCCTTCATTGAGCCAGATTTTCAACCAGAATAATTAAGGGCAGAGTGCCAAGATATCACTCAAATAGGACACTCCCAGTTCTTAATGAGCCACCACATTAGATGTGCCACAAGGCACACCCAATAAGAGCTTCATGAATACGTTCTCAGCCACTTGTAAGATATCTGTAGTAACATGCTCCCAAATTTCACTACCATAAGAGCTTGTTGCAACTTACTTGGCCTGATATATTCTCAAAAGGGCTGCGACCGGTCTCTTACCCAACTTGGAGGCAAAATTAACAAGCATTGAAAATGCAATAGGTCTCGCCTTTGATTAAGTTAAAGCCATTTGCTCTGCTAATGGTATTGTATAGCAAAGCAAATGGCTTTAACTTAATGAAAGGCCTATATTAATGCTGTTCTGCAAGCTGCAAGGGTGTACAGTGCGCCCCTCCATTATTTTACATGTAAGCTAATGAATGAATATAATGCTGCCCTGCATGCTGTGCTGTAGTACACACTGCTTCTTCATCAATATAAAAGTTAAACTAATGGATGAATGATTATTAATGCTGCTCTACAAGCGTGAACAGTGGGCCCCTCCATTAATATTCCATTTAAATTCATGCATGGATGAATATCGAAGCTGCCCATCAGCTGCAGATGACACTGAGCCTCCTCATCAGTACTAAAAGTTAAGCTATTCAATTAATATTAATGTTGCACTGCAGGATACACTGGATGAACGACTAGGACAGTGTGCGTCATCATTAATATCGAAGGCTAGTCAATGAATATTACATGTTCTCGTAGGAAAATCAGTGTGTCCAGCCAATGAAAGCTATTGTAATCAATGCATATTAATGCTGATGTGAAGGATGCTCCACTCCTTCGCGAATAAAGCAGGCTAAACCATGAATATTTCTTCGCTCTTGGGGCTGCACTGGCCGGCGTGGTGCCCCATCGTGATAGAGGGCCGTGAATATTCGAGCGACCAATGAGGATTAATGCTGCACTGGGGCGGTATGCCCATTCACTATTAATAAAGTCAGATGCATCAATCGATATTAATTATATGATGGCTGCAAAGGGAGGGTATTATCAATGAATAACAAAACAATGCATATCAAATCATCTTTTCAGGATGCGAAGTGACAGTAGTGTGCCCTGACAGTAAAAGAAAAGCTGTGCTAATCATTGGATATAAATGCAGTCCTGCAGGGCACACAGAAGGACGTCGTCATTAATAATATTTTAGACAGAGCAATTAATATGTATTCTGCTCTTCAGACTGTCTAGAGAGGACATTGTGTCTATTACAAATATTAAAGGTAGGCTAATCAATGGATAATAATGCTGCTCTGCAGGCTGCATTAAAGGACGCATCTGCCCATGCACTAATATTAAAGTCAGACAAATGAATAAAGTCAGACAAATGAATGAATGGATATTCATTCATTCAGTCAAGGCTGCACGGGGATGAAACTATGTAAAGAGTCAAATAATGCACATTCTTCTCTTCAGGCAGTGTTACAGTCACTAGAATAAAAGTTAGATATATCAATGAACATTAGCGCCGCTCTACGAGGTGCACAGGAGGAGGGACGGCCCCTTCATCAATAATATACTTGGACAACTCTGTGAATAATCATTCTGCCATGCAGGATGCCCAGGCGGGCAGTGAGTGATAGCCTCATTAGTAATTACAACCAATCAATAAATATTCATTCTTTTCCTCAGGCTGCGAAAAGGTACTTATGGAAATCCAGATGGGCTCGTGGAGCCATTTTAGATCGCTGAGCACCCATATTACTATTAGACTCATTTCAGTGCCTCTGCTGTATTAATCAAGTTTCTTCAGACAGCACACGCGGAACACTGAGTCTCACCTGCATATTACAGCTACCCAATGCAAAGGAATGCTTATTAATGCTGCTCTACGGGCTGCATGAGGCAGCTCCCGCATTCCTGGGGTGGACCGGGGAAAACAGGCTCTTCCCAGGCAGTCTTTCTCGCCACCTGCGCTTCCTTTCATGGGGAAAGTATGTTTCAGTGGAAACAATGATTGCCGAGAGATCTATGGATGCCGGGAGCATAGGGGTGTGAGAAACTAATCTCAGGGTAAGGCGCCCTCTGCCACTGCCCCCGACCTCTCAAAGGAAAAAAATCTTGACAAAACCAAGATTTATTTCCGTTCAGAGGTCGGGGCAGTGCGCTCCTCCACGCTAATTAGAAACTCATGGCCCCATAAAGATAAGAAAGTGCTTTGCAACAGACGCAAAGCAGACAAGCCAGTCCGGATGGGCCGGACCAAAAAGCGAAAGGGTGGTAACCTAAATACCCCATTTCCAATGGCAGGCCACCATTTAGCATAAACGATGATGCAATGCCAATGGAAATGAGGGGCGGGACTTCGAGTCCCTTTCTGAAAAACCCTCATCCACAAAATGTCTCGCTGAGCGAGCAGCACTTTGCGCTGCAACACTAGGCGCACAACCTAAAAATGGCTGAGTTAAGCCGCATTTGATCTCCATTCTTTCTTTGTTTAAGGGGGACCCAATTCATCTGATCATTCAGTACAACCCCCAAGTACGCGAAGAAATCAGTGTGGGGAACCTTAGCAGATCCCACCCTAAATTGAAAAATCTTTTTCGTGCGGGGGCCCACCTTCATGACATAAGATTTAGAGTCATTAATTGAAAGGTCCCAATCCACCATAAAGGTAGAGAAGGAGTTAAGCAATGTTTCTAGCCCCCTCATGGTCCTAGATATAAAGACTGCGTCATCTGCATATTATAGACCTGGCAACCCACGTCGCCCTACCTGCGGATAATCCACCCCTGTCCTCAATAGCTCTTTCCAGCTCATTGATATTCAAATTAAATAGAAAGGGGACCAAAATGCACCCTTGACTTACTCCTCTGCTTATTTCAAAATTACGGGTGACTCTTAGGTCCTGCGAGTATCTGACATGGGCCTTGGTTGCTCGATGAAGATTTTCTAGGAAGGCAACAATATTACTGCCGACCCCGTTAGCCAACATGGATTGGCAAAGTTTAAATCTGTTCACGCGATCAAACACGGAGGACAAATCCATGAATGCTAGGTAGACAGGGCGGGCAACCGTATATTTATTGAGAACCATACATACGTTGAGACACTGGGCCACAGTGGACCTTCCCGGGCAAAACCTGTACTGTTCCTCTGCCCAACTTGTCAGCCTATCTAAAAATACCCTACCTACCACCTTGACCCAGAGTCCACGAGAGAGATTGGTCTATAGAAATAGGTGCTATTTTGGTCGCCTTTTTTGAAGACAGTAACTATGGTTGATGTAGCCCATGACTGAGGACAGCCGGCTTTCACTGTTGCATTAATTACTGCAGTAAGGACCGAAGCCCAGAAGATTGGATTGGATTTATAAAGGTCCGCCGGAATACCGTCCGGTCCCAGGGCTTTATTACTTGATAACCCGATAATCCCCTTCTTGATCTTCTCTATATTAAGGACCCGATCATTGGTGACTGTCTCAGGACCAGACGCCCAATTGAGCTCAGGCGGGCTCTCAAACATCTTTTCAAAGTGAAGTACCCATTCCTCCTCACTAATATGTGCATAAAGGTCCGCCGGAATACCGTCCGGTCCCAGGGCTTTATTACTTGATAACCCGATAATCCCCTTCTTGATTTCTCAAACATCTTTTCAAAGTGAAGTACCCATTCCTCCTCACTAATATGTACATCTACAACACTTCTACCTTCATCAGTTAAAAAAGGGCTGTATATAATACTCCCAAAACTTGAGCTGTTTCTCAAGATGCTTGCCTCAGTTGGCCTCCTCCATGCTTCTTCCTTTAAAGTGGATTTACAGCTATCCAATTCTAATTTATATTCACTTTGACATAATCTCACCAAGGTCTGGTCTGGTCTAGTGGGCTCCTATTTAGAGCAGCCCGAATTTCCTTGCTGTCTGAGAGCAGGAGGAATCAAACCATCTAGGGGTCTGCTCTACCTGCCGGCATGCCGGTGTACTTAAAAACAAACTTATTTTAGCAGAGATTGCGTTGAAAGCACAAATAACCTCCCCTGGTCTTCAAACTCAATAAATAGAGATAGTGGAAGAGTATACATATTTTCGGGTAATTATAGACTCTAGAGGGTCATAAGACACATTCTAAGGATTGATATTTCTGCAAAGTGCTCTGTTTTTTTGGCTAATATAAACGTGACAAGATGGAGTAAAAATGTGATTTTGTGACACCTTTTACGAGTATATCGGAAAACAAAAAGTGGAGCAGTATAATTATCTTGGGGTAATTATAGACACTCGAGGGTTATGTTTTTTACCCCCAAATCAGAAGTTAAAAGCTAAATGTAGGGGCATATTTACAAGAAAAGTGACGGAGCGCGGCATTAGCCTTCTTGGCTTAACGCTGTGCTTCACCACTTTTGAAACGCAGGGCTGCACTGAATTTACAACAATAAAGTGCAGCCTTGCATTAACCTCTGTGCTGGTGCTAATTATAGCTGCTAGCACAAACTTAGGCATTCTTGCACCATAGTGCAAGGGTGCCTGCATTGTGGAAATGATTGTTTATGTGCAGGAAGGTGTCCCTTTCTGCACATAAACAATCTTAAATAGCAATTTGTGACTTATATTTGTGCTGCTTTGTGCAGCATTCATAGATGTTGCTCCTCATTAATTTTAAAATGATTGTTTATGTGCAGGAAGGTGTCCTTGGAACCTGCTCAGAAGGCGATGGAAGCCCAGGTGACAGATGTCCAGCACAGATTGCAAGCCCTAGAGTGGAGAGCAGAAGACCCCGAAGGGAGGAATCGAAGGAATAATATCCGAGTGGTGGGGCTGCCGGAAGGAGTGGAAGGAACTAACATGGTGGATTACCTGGAGGCCTGGCTGAGGATGGAGGTCGCTCCTGAAGGTTTGACATTGTTTTACACTCTGGGAGGAGCGCATAGAGTTCCGGCTCTGCCGTTGGCACCAGGGAGACCGCCTAGACCAGTGGTAGCCAGGCTGCTCCACTACAAGGACAGGGATCTCCTGCTGAACAAGGCTCAAACCGCAGGCCCATATAAGGTGGGCAATGGAAAAGTGATACTGTTCCTAAATTATACATTTGAGGTGCAGCGCCGTCGAGCTTCGTTTCTAGAGGTTAAGCGAGCGCTCCGGGACGAGGACCTCCAGTATTCACTGATGTTCCCGGCGCGTCTAAGGATAGCCATGGATGGTAAGAAGTTCTTCCATGACAGCCCGTAAGAAGCCTGGAACTGGCTGGAGTTGTACAAAGCGGGCACTGAAGAAGCAAGGTGCAAGACGAGCACACGAGTGGAGGGACCACGTCCGCGCCGCTCACAGCGAATTTGGAAACATCGTCATGCAGTTCAAAAGCCTACGGAAACACACACGAAAAAAGAGCGTTCTGCTGCCTTGCAGGCTGTCCCAGCCATTTCACAAGAGACAAAAACACCGTCACTAGAGGCATCAGACTCGGAAAAGGGTTCACTGGGATCGGACGCTGAAGAATCGGACACGGGAATTGTCCCCTTGCTACACAGCGGGGACGGTGGACGAGATCGTAGACTCATAACACCATGACCTGTATTGAACAGACGCAAGAATAGGTGGGAGATGGACTCAGGTCCTTGGGCATCTCCCCTTGACTAGGCTGATGGCCAAACACTGGTGGCTGAAGGGGTTTGTAAGGTCAGGAATATATGTACTATTGTGGTCCCACCAGATAGTGACCCCGGGTGGGGCCAGCTAGCTCTCATGGGGGGTACGGCGATGGAAGGTGGAGGAATAAGAGGTCGATCCTCTAAGGCTCTGGGCCCACTCCCCTAATATTGTGTGTGAGTGTGGTTCCTTGGTTTTTTACTGAAGAACTGGTTTGAACGACAGTTTGGATGGGTACTAAAGTTGTAGCGCCTGTTCTGGGGCGGGGGAGTTGGGGATGGTTAAGGGGTTTAGTTGCGGTAGTTAGAACCACCGGTGTGCTCAAATGCGGAGGAGTGTTGAGGAGGAGGATTTGGTCTCGACATGGGGACGTTATTTGATCTGAAATGTAATACCTGGAATGTACGATGTCTCCACAGTGACGCCATAGGGTGCATGCTTATTTGGTATGACGGGGAACTCACATAGCCTTTTTGCAGGAGACTCATCTTAATAAATCAGAGGGGATGGCGCTGAAACATAGATGGAGGAGGCAATTATTTTATACAACGTATTTGGCCTATGCGAGGGGAACACTGGTATGGGTAAGAGCGGGAGTCCCTTTCCAGCCGCTGCAGCAATTGGTGGATCCAGAGGAGAGGTTTGTGGTGGTGGCAGGTCGCCTCAATGGAGTAGATGAGACGCTCTGTAGCATACATGAATCTAATGTGGATCAGATCTCATTCTTTGGTCATTTATCAGGGAGTCTAGCACCATATCTGTCTAGTTCGATATTGATGGGAGGGGACTTTTACTCTATTGCAGATGTAGAGATGGACAGGTCTCACCCTCCGCTCCCTGACGCCCCAATACATAGATTCTGTAAGGCGAGACGCTCCTGGAAAACTAACTGGGGGCTGGTAGATCCATGGCGAACGCACCACTTGGAGGAGCGAGATTACTCGTACTACTCAGGCTTCCATGAACTACACGTGCGGCTTGATGCGACAATATGCACCCCTGATATACATGCCAACGTAATCCACAGCGAATACCTAACTAGAACAATATCAGACCATAACCCACTCCTGGTGCAGATACGATGGGTCCGGGAAAGAGCTGTGATACCGATGTGAGGTTGCGAACGTAGGCGCTGGAAGATCCAACCTTCTGTGAAGATCTTGGTATGGGTATAAATCAGTATTTTGTTGAGAATGAGGGCACAGCGACATCAGTGGCGGTGAAGTGGGACGCTTTTAAGGTGGTAGTACAAGGCTTATGTATTGCCAAAATGACGGGAGTGAGGAAAACGCTATTGAATGACATAGAGGCAGCAGAGAGCCGGCTGCGTTGAGCTGAGAGAGCCCACCCTGAGGACATGGGAGCACAGGGGGAGGTCTTGGAAGCTAGGGAAGCAGTGGTGTGTCGCTCCGTAACAATCGAGATCGCCACTGTTATATTTGGGACGTTTGTGCCTGGAATCGGGCTACGGCGAGGAGGAGGTCTGACCTTTCCCCTTAAATACATATGACAGGCCTACCTATTTTTGGGTGAATTGAATACGAGCTTGCAACCTGCTGGCACCCCTACTGGACTTGTTCCAGGAAATAGATAAAGCATCTACCTAATGAACCTGTGGAGATTGCCAAGTCCCTTTTCACAATCTCATGAACCTTGTTATCTGACCCAGGACGACGCGATCTGGTCGTGATTCCTGATTGACTTATATTTGAAGTATAAACGAAATATCTTACCATACGGGTTACTGAACCTATTTATTATTAGAAGCCCTGACGAAGTTCCTGTGGCACTGGGGAACGAAACGCGTTGGCTGTGTGCCGGTGGTTTCTTTCAAGAATTTAATAAAAAGAAGACATTTGTAAAGCACTTACTTGTCACCTGTCCTGACTTCTATGAGGTGCACCTTCATTTTGTTTTGAGTTGAGTAATTTGCATTTAAGGGATGTTTTAGTGGTAATAGTAGAAGTATGTGAGATGGGTATTTGTATTAGGTTCTTGTTTTTGATGTACCTGGAGTTAGGGTGGGATTCCCTGTGAGGGGGGTAATTATGGTCTGAATTGTTCCAGCAGGTATCACTTGGTCAGTAGGAGCATGATTGTAAGTGGCAAGAAGGGAAAGAATATTGTTATTTGATAATTGTCTCACTAGCCTATTGGGTCAGGAGGAGTGGTCTAGCTTTGGTTTGCAACACCAGCTGGGTTGTGGGGTCCAGGTATTGGCAGGTCTAGTAGCAGTGTGGCATTTAGACATTGGGATGTTGAAATTCTGGAGGTAAGTTGTGTGTAGGGACCAGGTTCATGTTGATATGCACTAGTTTAAGGATGTGAGTCCTAATCAACTGTAATTCGTATTTTATGTTATCAAGCATAGAGTGTGTGTAGCTATTCCTAATTGGCTCCTGGCTGGTGGAGGCATGGTGATCCCACCGAGTCTGGACAGATAGGGGTGCAATCGTAGGTAGGGTCAACTAACAGCCAGTGCCTTGACAGTGCTAGGTTCATAGGGAGTGGAGTAAATATTGTCCCGGTTGATAGAGGAGTTGGTACAGGCTACTTTAGAGGGATGTGAGGGTGTGTGGTCGGAGAGTTGTTGTCGAACAGCAGTGCTGGCTTTATAAATAGAGGAAAGGGTATGATGGACTGCAGTTATACCTGTGGTTAAGTGGGTGTCTACCAGGGGACAGAGGGTGGAAGAGAGGTAAGTGGGGAGGAATAGATAACATTGTCAATTGGAGTGGAGTCAGTGGGGAGTTGAGAGGGGGAGAGGGAGGGTGGGGCAATAGCTAGGTTTTGCTTGTACCTGATGTGAGAGAAAAAAGTAAAGGAGTGGTCAGGGTTGTGATCAGAAGATTGAATGAGCATGGGGCCATTCTTATAGATGGAGATGGTGGATTCCACATTTTGTAGTGGTAAAAGCGTGATAGTGAGTTTATGGCCATGTGGTATTTTCTTGGTGGTGGTGTTGAGTAGAGAAGACGGCATTTTTCTCCATTGAGCATGTCAATAGGTAATGAAGATGAGATTCATTAGAATACCCTTATTGTTACAGAGTTAGGGATCTATGATGAGTTTCTTTATTTAGATTGAGAATTTTATGGTTGAAAATGTATTTGCCATTTTTGGATACGTGAGGAGAGTAGTTTATTGTGAACGCGTTGTTTCCTGCCGGGCACCGAATAGAGTTCGGCATGTAGGCATGGGATGGTTCCATTTTAGGTGATATAGGCAAGGGAGTGCAGGGAGAGTAAGGTGGGGCCTCTTCCAAGATGTCTGCCCTTTTGGAAAGCAGGCATGGAGACTAATAGAGAGAGAAGCTGGGGCGTCCTTTTTCTGTTTTTGTTAAAGAGTAGTACAATATAGTCCTTTGTCTATTTTTGCTGAGGTTCAAAATGTACAGGCTAAAGGTGCAAACAAAAAACCTTATTTTCTGGCAAAAGGAGAGAGAAATAAAAAACTGAAGAAGAGGCGAAAATGTCATCCAGACACAGTGACAATTGTCTGGGGGAACACACCCTCAGAGAAAATGGGCAGGGTAGTCAGGCACGCCCCGTCGGAGGGAACTGTTCATCCAAATCAGCACAAAAAAAAAAACCAAAATAACAATATGAGCCTCATTTGGTAGAAGCCCTGCAAACTTGAAGAAAGGGGCAGTCTGGTGCCAAACACATATATGGCAGAAACATTAAAACAAGCAACGAAATGGCTGCCTACCGCTGGCATGCTGCACAATAGTCATCAACCAGTAAGCACACACTCTGGGGACCGCCGGCCTCGTAGGAAGCCATAAGAAAGCATGGACAGGGTAAAAACGCCCTGCCCGCATCCAGAGCACTAACCACTGAGAACTTCAGGTGGGGCCGTCAGAACCTCCAGGCCATTCAATACATGAGCTGGAGGACTGGGCCAGCAGATCTGGTGTGTCAAGTACATCCGTGGAAAGCATCACCGCAGGATATTAGATTGAGTGAGGGATTTCAGACCCCAGCACCTGCTATACCCTATGTGAGTGCCAGCAGCACGGAGGAATCCCTCGGCCACCGCCCGTCATGTGCCAAACCTCCAGTGAGCATGAAGGGCAACCATGGAGCAAATACAGCTGGGGAGCTCCTCAGAACGCAGAATCATCATCGACATAGGCGTGTGGTAACCTTCTGCAGTTCCTCGGAGTCCGCATTGGCATGCTCACCGTCAAGTCCATGGGGAGTCTGGGAGTCCGTGATGGGACGGGAGCCACAAGGAAATACCTGTTTCAGTTTGCTGTTTAATTACAGCAGGAATGCATTTGTCTCTCTTGGCAGTGAACGCTGTTTAACTGCATTTCAATATAAACAGTTAAAAGACATTGTACAAACATGCAATTAGCTTATTTGAGAGTGTATGCTGTTACATGCTTTCAGTTTCAAAAGCTAAAATACGTTTTCTTTCAAGATTAACTCTTCTGAGGCAAAATAAGATTCAGCCAGTGCTTGAAGAATATGGATTTGTCATGTTCATCAGTGAATCCGTTTAGTTACTTTCAATTTTAAGAATATATGATGATACAACGCAAACCATTACACGCATACTTTTACAACGCAGTTTTTACAACGCAACTACCATAACATCGCATGATTTTACCACGCATACCATTACATCGCATGATCATAGGAAAACACTAAAACTACCTTTACAACGCAATCCATTACAATGCATACTATTATTACGCATACTTTTACTATGCATATATATATATATATATATATATATATTTTTTTTATATTTACGTTTTTTTTTTAAAGTATAACTAACCCCTGGAATGGGATGCAAGGGAAATAGGGGTGTTGGGTGGGGGAGTGTATTAATACTCAGGTATTAAAAGTAATGCTTGTGTACTTGAAAATGTCTTGAAAATATTTAATACACGTTTATTAATATCAAAATGTAAGCGAAAGTTAAAAAACAGAACAATAACATTTTACATGCTACCAACAGAGCGAAAGCGAGATTATAAAGCCACCATTTCGAACACTGAAAAAACGAAAGTCCATCAACTATTTTTAGGAATGCCCCTTAACCCGCAACGTGCCAAAATGGCTGACATTTCAAGAATAAATGTTTTAACGAACATTTTTTAAAGATAACAAAATAATTATACTTTCTGTCAGCTTCTGAAACACGCTGACAAACTGTTTTCCAAACATATATTTGTTTAAATTATTATTTACCATCAAACAAATGTATAAAAGCAGCCGTCCACCATTTTGAGCACAGTGGTAAACTGACTTTGATGGTGACCACATGCATTTTGCAAGCCAGAAAACAATTGAGAATTGGATAAGTCAAACAGTGCCATCTACAGAGAGAATTAAGTGTACAATTTAACTATTTTATAAACACATTATTAACTCATAATTCTGAAATACTTACAAGTATTTATTAAAAATGTTTTACAGCATTTGCTGAATTTCAAAAGCAGCAAGAAATGTAAGAACCACACTACCCAGCAAAAAAAACTTTTCTCAGTAAGTAATAAGTAAGTAATAAAAAAGTCTTAATTTTTTGTAAAAAGACAGCTGGGAATAAATCGGTGTGCTTACCTCAGAGAAAAAGCTGGATAGTGGCAGTGGAGAAACTTACTAATCCTACTCCACCTGTACTGGCCTCAGGGAAAGTTTTAGATGATTGTGGGGGGAAAATTTACTATTCCTACTCCGACCTGTGTTTGCCTCTGAGAAGGAGCTGGATGATGGTGGGGGGGGGTCAAATTTAATATTCCGACTCCGACAAGTGTTTGCCTTGTAATGTAGTTCCTATATTCCCAATAGGCTCTGCACATTGGAATAATATATCCTATAGATATGACGTAGGACTGAGGTCAATAGGTCTCTATCGAATATACTAAACTTAAAAGTGAGTGCCAGCTAGCTCAGAAGTCACTAGAAACTTTCTCGAATACAAAAGAAGGGATTAGTTTCTGACAACCGCATAAACATGACAACTTTGTTTCCCTAGGACTGGAACAAATATCTTCAGAGTCGTGGAAACAATAGATAAGTATTTCACTCGGTCAATTGTGCATGCTTCGTTTTTACAGAGAGTGCACAGAAATAGAGGGACGGGCGTTTCAATAAAAAGGGTTTATTGAACAGTCTTCATTCTCATGCAAGAGAGGTGAACTGCTACAATCGTTAGACAGATTGCAAAGTATAATGCGTACAGCGTAAACAGTAATATGAAATAATACTGTAAGAGCATTGTATGGTTTCTAAGCCATATAAAAATGCATACACAAATAACACAGGCTAAAATACTTAACTGGTGCTTCTAAAATACGCCTACCCCAATGTACCTAACATAAGTCTAGTACGTGGAAGGAAGTAAGTATGGTCTTTAGCATAGGTTTAGTTTTGCCTAGAATCTACCAAAGGTTTCTCTAGGTTCTAATAAGCTCCATACCTTAGCATGAAGGAGGTCTGGTATCTCTGTTTGGGACTCGATTTCCCAACACCCCACAAGGGGAGTCAGAAACACTGGAGCTGGATTTCTCAGCAGAGGAGGGCAGATTCCTGATCAGTGCGTCAGCTGGAGAGTCGGCTTCCTTCGGCACTTGCTGTAGCGAGCTGCGTCGGGCAAGTAGGTCGTTGAACTGCTCCGAACCACCGTGCTTTGCTATAGCAAATAAAGGTATATTTATACCTTGAAGGTGTTTAGGAATGCCATAGTTGATGTAAAGTCGGGCATATGAACGTCATGAAATGAACCCCTAAGGAATAGTTGTTCATTGCAAAGTAACTGAGTTCTTGGAGAAATCAATATTCAACCAAGGGGAAGTCCCTAACGGCTTAAGCTGGTTTTCAAAAAAATTGTTGTGACTTTTGGCGAACGCTTGGAAGTAGCCATTCCTGTATTTGGGTAGCATGGGCTATGCCTAAATAAGGGCTTGATTTCTATGCCTATATAAGGGCAACGTGAATTGTACCTATATAAGGGCATGAACCGGGAACATCCATTCGGAATCTAAAACGCCATACAACACCCACTCCACTTTCTTATGTACGATATTACTAAAATACTAAGTTCTAAACATGTATAAACGTATCTAAAAACTATCTATACAACAAGTGTTTAAAACCCACCCAAAACACATAGAAATGCATTGGTACTGGTTTGTACAAAAAGGAGCATTTGTGCTGTAGGCATTTAAAGCAATGTTTCATTCAAAGCATATAGTTGACATTTGAAAATTCTATCTGAATGAATCATGAAAATACATTTATGAAATGGCTCTTAAATACAGAAGAAAAAGGTGACGAAACCATTTCATGCCATAGAAAAATAACTGTTGGTATGAGGACAAAGTCAAATATTGCCTCTGGAACTTTTCAAAGAATTCTAGTTCTCTATGAATAGTTCTACTTTGAGCAGATTACTTTGTGCCAAAAACGAAAAATAAAAATTTTGAAAAATAATAATCATAGAAAAAAAAGTTCCAAAGTTAGAACTTCGTTTTGAAAAAATGAAGGTCGAATTCAGAGTCTCTAAGAACACTGTGTGCCAAATCAAAAGTCAGTGTTGGTATTTGGAGAATCTTCTAAGTCTGTAAAAAATGTGTCTACCATTGTAGGGGAAAGTTGGATTACCTTGTTAAGAAGATCAACCGCACATAGATGTGAAGCATCGCAGTCAGCATTGGTCGCATTAGCAATGTTCGATTCGGATGGCACCTGTGTGCCTGTCGGTTCTCGCACCTCAGCAGTAGCATTTTGCGTCTGTGAGATGTCAATGAATGCCGTCATCAGAATTGGTTGCCACTGAGGACAACACAGTGCATGGGCCGTTATTGGTTCAAGCAAAGCGTCAACATCTGTTGGCATGACTGATGGGAGTGTCAGGCAGGCATCTAGCACGCATTCTTCTCCGTATAGCAGGCATCGTAGAACAGGTAAGATGCAATCTTGCCAAATTGGTCTGAATGATAGAAACCATGTGGTATTCAATTCTCTTAGACGAGGTAGTCCCAAAATTTGAACGATGCGCTCACGACACTTCATCGCCAGTAAAGCTGTCTCCATGGTGAACTGGGTGTCGCTGGTGAATTGACTTGCCATATTGCAGCAACAGGAGCAAAAATAGTATCCCTGCGGCGAGTCCCAAAATGAGAGGCAATCCGCCAAACACAGTGTGCACGAAGTTTGGAAATATTCCTAGGAACGCTTCAAAAGATGCTAACAGTCCTGAAAATACTGTCTTAAATACATGTACAATACCACTCGTATCAGACATGTTTAAGATACGACCTAACATTTCCGAGAAATGTATAGGGCAATTTGTAGTTAAGAGGGTATGTATCTCTGCAGAAGTCCTTGTGACTTGCAGATCATAGGTCTCTTTGGCCGAGGTCAGTGGCACAGTTTTTTGCAAAAGAATGGCTTTCATTCTGCTTAAAGTATCAATTTGTATAGAAGAGATGTTCAGTGAAGGCCATAAAGGCGACTCCCAGTCTGTCTTGGTTTTTGGAAACAATACTTGCATGCAGCAAGTGACCCTGGCTGACACAGTTACTAGATATGGTATTCCTGCAGCAGCAGCTGTGATTGTTCAACATAATGTAACTTCCATTTGAAAGTTGTCCAAAAAGTGGATCAATCACCGCAGCCGGAGAACCTTGCAGGTGGCAGGATAAGTTGTTAGAGGAACCATCGCAGGCCCTAGTGTAGGCTTATACCCTGACAAAGGAGAGAACCGCTAAGTGCGTTTTCACAGTTTTTCCCGCTAAGAAACTCTTCACGACCCCCCCACTCCAACATCATATGTGCCTGCTGGTATGTGTTTTAGGCAATACTGAAAATGGAAAATTGTAACAGGCAGAGTGATTGTTCCGTGTATAATCCATTCCGTTGCTGGTTTTTCAGCGACAGTAAATGGCAATCTTTCCAGTTTTCCAATGCTCAGCACCATATAGTCTGCTCCCCTTTGCGCCAATTTGATCTGTTTATCAGTGAGATTAAATTCTGAAAACAGTGACATAGTATTGATTAAACGCCAAGGCACATAGCCTGAACGAAGGTTTTGTAACGTCCAGCCTAATAGCATTATAGAACGTAATTGTGACTGACCATGTTGCAACATGACCAAGTCCTGTTCCATGATGTTTATGGCAGATGATACTATGCTGTCCAAAGAATATATCCTGGATGACAGAGTCGTTAACCCATTGTCAACCACAGAGAGAGATTTCTCCAAGTTAATACGATCAATTTCTCATATTCTATCTGCAGTCTCTGATTGTGTAATCTTCCATATTTCATTATATGCAGCATATATACCGGCATTTATAAAACGTTAATGACGCGGTGTTCTTGGTCCTAGCAAGAATTCCCTAAGATCAGCGCCATCTTCAAGTAAATATAAGTGTTGTTTAACATCTTTAAGTGTAGATTTCTGTAGCCATTCAAGGCATAACTTCCCTACACTGTACGTTGTTACTATTCCTGGATGCTGTCTCTGAACATATTTGGATCTGGCCTATTGAATTTGAACCCCTGTGTTTTATTCAGGAATCTATCTTGACAGGTGTTTGTGTCTGTGGGCCAGATTAACCACTTTTTCCAATCTGGATCTGGTCTGGTGCAAAATAGTATGTACGTCGACCTCCCCCTCTGAAGTGTTATCACTAATTTGTGTAGGTGCAGGTATGGACGGTTTCTTATCTTGGCTAACCCAAGACAAGATGTCTGTTGGACAGTGTCATTCAAAAACATAATTTGCTCTGGGATGATGCAGGCTCTAAATAAAGCTTCTATCCCCTGCACTTGCCAATCTTTTGTGCCTCAGACAGTTTTTGTCTCAATGTTGTCTTTCCAAAAGTCAAAACCTAATGTAGACAGCTGAGCATAAAAGGCTGCAGAATAAATGTGTTTGGTATTTGATAGCATACTTTTCAATCCTGTTTTGTTTACATTTTTAAAGTAAAAAGATTCTGGATGTGATACATTGAAACCTGAAAAGTATGGAAACTTGCCATTAAATGTTTTTGAGCTACCCTTTGGTGGGGTCGGACAATGTTGGCAAATTTACTATTCCAACTCCGACTGGTGTTTGCCTCAGGGAAAGTGTGGGATGGTGGTGGGGGCAAATTTACTATCCCTAATCCGACCTGTGTGTGCCTCAGGGAAAGTGTAGGATGGTGTAGGGCAAATCTACTATTCTAACTCCGACCTGTGTGTGCCTCAGGGAAAGTGCTGGATGATGGTGGTGGCAAATTTACTATTCCAACTCTGACAGGTGCTTGCCTCAGGGAAAGTGTTGGATGGTGGTAGGGAAAAATTTACTATTCCAAATCCGACAGGTGCTGGCATCAGGGAAGGTGTTGGATGATGGTGGGGGCAAATTGACTATTTCTACTCCTACCTCTGTTGGCCTCAGGGAAAGTGTTGGATGGGGATGAGTGTGAAGTTGTAGTATGCAAAATAAACATGGTAATTACTAAAACAGTTATAGTTATATTAGCATGTTAATGTGAAATGTGTGAAATACAAACAATAAAACATTTATTAAACAGTATGACGGATATACTACACCAACAGGTGTACACACCCTCCAGCCCAAATTAGACACGCAAACATTTTCAAAGCAAACAAGAAAGCAAGGTAATAATAATCTCGATTTTTTTTTTTACATTTGCAGGTTAGAAGTGCACACACATTTTATGTGGTTTTTATGTAACTTTGCATTCAGAACTATGAAATAAACTTACAAAAGAAATATGTATTTTAATCATATTAAAAAAAGAACATCTATTTATTTTTAAGTCTTTTAGGAAATCTGAATATTCCTTAAAAATACAGAAAACACTCTAAAACATCAAATTAAATAAAGAACAGCCCCTCAGAAGTAAACCATTGTTAAAAAGTAAACTTTTAGCCACATGTTTTTTTTTAATATTGTTTGAAATACTCCCAAAAATTAAACCTATCAAACAAAAGCAAAATGTCCCAAAAAAAAGCAAGCCAAACTTTAAAGTGGACAAGCATTAAAAACCCCTAATCTTTTAAAATGCAGGGTAATAGAAAATATTGAAAAATCCTCAAAATAATAATTAATTATTAATACTTAGTTTCAGGACAAACAAAACAAGGAAAAGACCAAGGGGCCCATTACGATGGCCTTCGAAAAACCACCCCGACTGCCATGGTAGCGGGAAAAGACCGCTCGCAAGGACCGCGGCATAGCCGCCGGTCTAATTAGGATGCTCCGCAGTTGAAATCCGACCACGGTGGTCGGATTCTGGTGATTAACAATGCGGCGGTCGCTACTGTCATCAGCAACGCTCCGATGTGAAAAGGAGCATGTCCTGCATCTCCCTGCACTGCGTGGCAGGCACTGCACAGTGCCTTCTACCTGGCACAGGGAAATGCCCAGTGCACCCACACACCCCCAACATATTGGGGGCACGCAATGGGCCCCCAGAACATGTCTCCGCCACCCGTTCCAAGACGGTTCCACCACAGCGGAAAGGCTGGCTACCGCCGGCATCATAATCGTGCCGGCGGTGCTTGGCCCTGATCCGCCACAACTGTAGCAGTGCAGCTCCGCCCGCTAGGCAAGCGGGCGTACTGCAACTGGCGGAAAAGTGGCGGGCGGAAAATCACACTGCCGCAGTCACGACCGCGATGCTAATCGGGCCGGTCGTTTTACGGGTTTCGATCGCGGGCGGATGGCCGCTGCCGGTCCGGCGGTTGCCACAGCCGGACCGGCGGCTGCCATCCGCCCACCATACTACTAGGCCCCCAAAATTAAACGACAAATCCATCCACAAAGGACATCAGAACTTTCTGAATTAACAAAAGAAAACACACAAAAAGTTAAGCTTTGCAAAAAACTCTAGGGTATTCAAACTTAACCATTATTCATTTGTAGGAAAAAAATAAAGTAAACTATTCAAAGCAACATCAACAAGCAAAAACAATAAAATCAATGTTCATATTACATAATATTTTAGCTGGAATATATTGTGCATTAGCTTTTCACTAATTCTTTTTTTAATAGGAAAATCGCAACACTTTAATTAAATAAAAAAATGTTTTTCTCTTTTTCAATTTTTTTCAGATAATGCCATCCAATAAACAAGCCAAATATATCAAGTCCAGCAGAGGAAACAGACTATTAAGTCACAGTGGGTATGTTTATTGTAAGGAGAGATTAACTGAGCCCAGGTGTCATTGTGGGTGTGAAAAGAAATACCACAGTATTCAGGTGCCTAATACATCACAAAGTTTTTGTCCCTTATTAGTATACAAACTACTGATTTGATTTGCATGAAGTAGTAAAATGGATCCTTTCCAGACCATAATCTATACTACAAATTTCATGATAATCTATTCAGCCATGTTTCTGCTACGTCTGCCTTCAAAGTTTATGTGAAAAGTTTTTCTGAGACCTCGATCACCCTTTTCTTTGCAATATATACATATATGTATATATGTTAATCCGAGGGGGGGACAGGATTCAGAGACTTAGGGCCCCATTAGGATGGCGGGCGGACTTTGTCTGCCTGCCATTCTCACGGTGAAAGGGACCGCCCGCCATAAGGGCGTGGGTCCCGTTGGGCAATTAGGATGCGCCTGCCACAGTGGAGGGCGGACCCCGTATTTTTAACATTGCGGCCGGCGGTGCTGAAAGTACCGCCCGCCGCAATGCTAACAATACCTGTTGTGAATTTCAAAGTACAACGTGACAGGCACCACGCGGTGCCTGCCACGTTGTTCTTTGGAAGGCAGGGGGGTACCATAGGTACCCCCCATGTGCATCCCCCACCCCACCGGAGTCCATGGGGGCCCGTATGGGGCCCCCAAAGCAGACTCCGCATGCCTTTCCGTGGCGGCAATGCCACCATGGAAAGGCATTCACAATAGCACATTCTAATATGGTTGGCGGTGTCTGAAAGACCCCGCCACCATATAGAACCCTTTTCTGCCCGGTCGACATGTCGACCGGGCGGAAAAGCGGCGGACGTTCTTTCCGTCCGCCGCGGACCCCCCCCCAGCCATTATAATATGGCGGGGGGTCATTCCGGCACGGATGGCGGGAGGATCGCCCCTGCCAGGCCGGCTGTGGCGATCCGCCTGCCATCCTAATGGGGCCCGTAAACGTCTAGAATCACAGTACATTATAGATCTTCAGAGCAAAAGTCCCCATGGCCTCAATAGCAGTGAAGAATTAGTTGTTCACTTGGGAGAATAAAGGTTTCCTTCTTCCACAATATCTTCTCTCTTTCTATGTTTTAAGTCGTGGTCTATGAAATGCTTTCTGTCATGCAACAATATGAAATTAATTGTTACTATTCAGAGGACTGCCTCTAGTCGCTTTAGTTAAACACTATTTACGCTATAATTCCAGTGTAATCTTAACGCTGGTTCATAGCCCATCTAGGGATTTATGAGGTATTGTGCATATGTTAGTGCATTCTCCACGAATGGTATGTTTATGAATGCTGCCCGTCCAGGGCTTGATTGTAACTGTTAATTTGATTTACACTAAGTTTGGGCGAAATTTGCGAATTCGTAAACTGCGAATTTGCGCGAAATTGCAAAAAAATCTGCGGATTTCCCTGCGAAATCGCGTTTTTTTTTGCGATTTGCACTGGAGTACTTTCTACTGGCTAATCCAGTAAGTGCTCCCTCGTTGGGTAAATGTATAGTGCTTTTACTACACTGCAGCTATGTAAAGGGCCAGAAGATGTGTCTCCAGTGACCATGTGTGCCTGTAACAAACACGCAGTTTGTTACAATGGATTGCCCTTAAAATCATTTCGTAACCAAAGAACCAGGGGGAACAAGGGTGGTAACAACTTAAGCTGTCTGTACAGCGATAAGAACTTACAGCATGTTTTGTGAACGGAGCGCCGGGTGGCGGCACAGAGTATGTTTAAAAAACGTAACTGGACAAACAAAGCAGACAGCAATGGAGGCGTACCATCAACTAATATAGCTCTTAAATTCTCTGTTCTAGAATGTCTCTATGAGCGTGAGATTAGAAAATTGTGGGAGGCAACCTCCTTACAAAATTATATAGAGGTCAATCGGGTCCCTCGGGATCTACGCATCTATACTGTCCCCGCTTATGAGGACCCCAACCCCTGTTTGTTGGATGATTGTGCCAAGCATACCGCCCAGTCCTGCAAGGGGATGTTGGCTATACTCGTGAGATTTGCATGGAGTGATCGTGACAAAGCCCTAGCTGACATACAGGATCTAGAAGCCAAACTATTGAAAGAGGATGATCAATCGAAATTGGAGGAGAAGAGAGAACTTATGAAGAAAAGACTCAAAACTTATGAACAAAAGATCAAACAAAGAAAAGAAGAAAAATTCCCTCAAAGGTATTTAATGACACCACAATCCCCACGCCTGGATTTTTCTCCTTTTGTTCCCCTCCCCACCACGTTTGTGACAGATTAGTCTGCTCTGCCCAGTCGACTCTACATTTTTTCTCATCTGAATACCTGGGTAGGGGCATACCTGATCACAGTCCCTCTCTACTTAGTCCATATTTGGGGTAAAACCATCATCCTTATCCCATAATGGGGTCTAAAGAATGCTGTGGTAGGGGATGGAGCCTTCCGGGGTACCATACCGGAAGGAATACAGGAATAATTTGAAAATAATGAGAATAGAGCTTCTTGTCGAACAGTTGAGTGAGAGGCTTTCTAGGTAGTAATTTGCGGCCACTGTATACACGCTGTAGTTGGTGTGTGAGGAACCTTAGAAAAGGAGTTATAGAGAGTAGAAGAATCCGATGTACAAATCGAAAGACAACTAATGACACTCTGCCCTTCAGGACACCCTCCGAGCCCTGAGGAAAGAGGAGGTCAGATTAATGGAGTGGCTACAGTACATGGATTGCACTGCCTATACCGCAAGAGCCCATACTGATGGGGTTCAAGCTGGTAGACTGCTAACATGACTTGCAAACTGGCATAATATGCAAGCACCAACATTGTGGTTCCAAACCCCACTGGATGCCCCCATTTACTCCCAACAGGTCATCCAAACGGCTTTCTTTTATTTTTACCACAAACTATTTGAGAACAGACCCATTACAGTAATCCAGCAGAAGGGACTTGCCTGAATGACTTAAATCTACCTAGAGTACCCCTACGGTAGTGAAATAACTAGATGCCCATATTACTCCCAAGAACATAAAAGAAGCCATATGAGGGTTAGCCAGAGGTAAGACTTCAGAAATCAATGGATTCCCGATGGAACATAATCTTTGCAGACATTTTGCCACCAAATTAGCCCATGTGTATGACAATGCAATCATTGAAGGAATACTACTGATGACCCTCAAGAAGGCCTTTTTGGTCTCAATATTTAAACCATGGTGGGCCTCATAATGACCAATAGCTATAGCAAATTCTGACTAGTATCGGTAAGGCTGTGCAGCATGGTAAAAACTGTTGGCAAAGCCAATAGGTCCCAAAGGTGATGCCTATTGGATTTGCCAATGGTTTCTTTTAGAGCAATACTGCAGCTCTCTAGACAGTGCTAATGGGCTGCTTGCTTGCGGTCTTTTTATTTTCAGAGCGGCACAACTAGATGACCATCCTGGAATAGTATTGTCCATAGTATATCATTGTTTTATCATTCCATTATTGCCAACACTGTGTTTCTAAACATGGTGGCCATGCTGGAACTTTAAAACAAAGATACACTATGTACAAGACCAGTGCAAGACACCCACCCGTTGTTAGGTATAATTGTATTTGTTATTGCAGGAATATGCCCTCCATGTTTAGGTGGCAGCATGCTTTCTTTTTTCCACTTTTAACCTTTTATTTTCTCTTGCATTTGCTGTGGAGTTTGTTTGTTTTTGTTTTATTGTGGTTGCGTTAGTGGGTGAATGCAAAAATAAGTCAGTGGGCGGATGGATTGATGCATGCGTACAAGGAAAAGCAACATGTATGATGTATTATTGAGTACCTCAACTCATCTATGACTGAAAATGTACTTGCATTTACAATCCAGCAGACACTTAACAATGCTTGTCATTTTTTTACTTAAATTTTCAAAAACATGCCTAACGCACTTGATGACAATTGGTTGATAAAGTAACCCCCAGGAATAGACACTGTGTTCAATTGCCAAGGAGACATTTAAAAAAGGCACTTATCAAACATTCCCACCACGGGATCTCCCCTTTTGACCTACTGAGGGTTTTTGTCATGCCGATAGAATATCACTATCATTTTGGTCATGAAAATGTTGGCAGGGATGGTCACGACACAATATTCTGAATGTATTGTTTTGACAGTTCAAGATTGGTTGGATGAGATTGAGATGGAGTGTCAAATCAGTTTTCTCTCTGTACATACGCACATTACCTTTGCTCATTACAACTACTCTATTGCTTCAAAAGTTAGGGTAATTTTACATTTGTGAGGACAGGTAAAGTGAACTGCAGGCATAGTAATTTCATCATCCCCAATAACTCCTCTGACACTCCATTCTGTATGTACACCACCCTCTAAAACATTAACTTTTTTTAAGCAGCTAGAGCACTGGAGGTAAAAAAAGTATAAAGGAAAACTGTTGCAAGTATTTTTTTAAATATTAGATAGCACTGTTTTAGTAAGTAAGCCTATTCTGGCGAGTTGATATGGTTTATTTTTTTTTAGATGTATTTAATTATAAAGCCACTTTTGAACCAGACACATCTTAAGACTTTTGGTGGTCTGGGTCAAACATATTTTGGGGGGCCCTGTTCCAAACATCTTTGAATTTATAATCCAGTTTCAGCTTCTTCATGCCCTCTTTGGCCAGGTCACTGGCAGCGCACTGGCACCCTGGCCCAAAATCTAAATGTGTTTGCATCTAATAGTGAGAGATAGTGACTGTGTTTACCAGTCGTGGCTCACATGACTCGTGGGTGGGGGGGGGTCTTGCTGGGGTTCACGTGGGAGGGATATATTTTCCAGGTCCCTCGCCGTCTATGCTCCTGGCCGGTTTTCGTGCCTGCGTTTTCCTGCTGCTTTCCTGCTCTCCTGCCTTTGGCAGGAGCAGGAAGCAGGCTTCCTCCCTCTCCTCCCCTAAGCCAATCACAACGCTGCAATGGCAGCGTTGTGATTGGTGCGTACGGCACCCAGCCGGGCACCTGTAGGGAGGACATTTTCTCTATGTAGGGTGCATGCAGACTACATGGAGAAAATCCAGAGTGCGCATGTTTAGTCGGCCCCAGAAGGCCTACCAAACAGTCAGGGCCCATACCATTGGGCAAGCCACTCCTCCCCGACCCGCCCACCCACCCGCCCCCCAACCAGGCATACCATTTTGCTTTCTCGCAGCGCAAGAAGCAGAAACATAAAATGGTACTTAAAATACCAGTTTATGTTTCTGCTTCTTGCGCTGCGAGAAAGCAGTGGGGCGACACTCCTCTGTCCTAATGGAGGAGCCGCCTAGGGTGTTTACAATATTGGTACACAGCAGCAGCTCACTGGTGCTGCACAAAGATTGCCCAGTCTTTACACGTCACAAATGTCACAGACACTTGAGAAACACATGGTATGCAAGTGCACTTAGCACATGATTCATGTATGGTTTAACAAATTAATGTAAGTTTTCCACTTGGCATATATTAAAGATTGCCTTCACTGTAGGATTAGAGACCTTACTCATACAAAATGTTTTACTTTAATTTAGTGTGATTTATAAAGAATCACCTTCATTTAGTAAAAAATGTATTCACCACAGAGATTAAATGTGACTTACTAAAGTGTGTACTACTTCAAGTGAATAACATTTAACAAATTGACACTGTGATTAAACACTTTCTTACATATGTAGAATGTAATGTTGCTAAAAACGACAATTAATTTATATAATGTGTGCATTAATATTCTATATATTTGATTTAAGGGCAGTTCTCAATTATAGTTATCATTGATTATTATCATGATCTGTTGAATATTACATGTAGTATGAAACTTAATACATTAGAAATATATATTAATTTGTGTTTAATTGTGCACATGCATATTAAATGTGCACCGTAGAAGTTAATGCTAAACCTAACATGAGTAAGCCTGTATTTCACCATGCTGCATAAAGCTGCTAACTCAACATTTCTTGCAGGTATTCACATGCATTGTTAGTTTAGAATGGATACGTTACTATACTACAGATAAGGGGAACATGAGAACCTGAGAAAAGAACCTTGATTTAAGGTACACAGAGCAACAGAGCGCTAACTGAATGAACTACTGTTCAAAAGTTGTAACCTATGTGTGTTTGAGAAAAAGATGTCGTTCCCATGTCCAGTGTGGAATAAACTGGAATTGTAGTAATCTACAACTTGATGATTCATGGATTTCAATAGACCCCTGATGGTGTGATCGAGGGAAGTGTTGCCCAATGGACTTTACATGTTATAATAAACCATGGACTTTTTCTCAGATTCCTTTCTGACTTTGCCTTGAAGCTGTTCAGATTCCTGCAGACACTTTTCCTTTCCTTGATTCCCTCCTTTCTTGAGACATTGCTAGATTGATGGACTTTGAGAGGGTTTTAGGTCCAATGATTTTTCTGATTTTCATTTGAGTGTGGCTCAGACTAACACTTACACTTGACCCATAGGAGAATCTTGGCTGAGTTTCCGAGTTGTTAACCCTTTGCTATTTTGATTTCTTTTGTCCTGACCTGACTTCCTTTATGGAGTTTCCTTTATTGCTAGAACCATTTTTTTCCCAAACAATTCTCTGGAGTCTGAATTTTAGATTACTAATTTATAGGATAAAGAACCTTAAATTATTCTCTGAGCATCAGAGAACGATAGATTATTCTCTGAGCATCAGAGCATTGTTCTGTATATCCATCTCAAAACCGCGTGTCTGTTTGATACTAAGTCACCTTAATTTCTTTCGACATCTGGGGATCCCTGTTGTCACTCTGTATGGTGCTGAGAGTTTATTTGAATTTGATTATTAATTTGTAATAAACATTTTTGGAACTTGGATACCGATTCCTTGACCTCATTGTGTAGCCAAATTTGATTGACTGTCAATACTAACTCCTGTTACTTCTCAGACGGATAAAAAGGTCCATTGGAGGACCAATGGTAAGCAAGTGGGCCCAGAAAACTCTGAATCAAATCTGGTAGCACATTGGATGGTTTTCCACTGGCCCGAGGTAGATAGGGTGTCCTATCTAGAAATTCCCAAAGCCCAGCCCAAACCCCAAATGCCCTTGGTTTGGTCGAATGATTGATGAAGTTCGAGCAGTTCTGAAACTACTTGCAGCAGCGGAGGAGTGTGAGTATAAATAGGGTTGCACGCTGCTATTGCTTATGCTCATATAGCGGTATTTTGAAATGGCTGTATTGTGTTATGCAGAGCTGATTTAAGTTGATGTGTGAAAGTGGCGATTAATGCAGAGAAATTGACATTGTTATCAGGTCCGTCAACTCCTAAGAATCCGGGATGTATACCTATGTGGTAAGTTTCATTGTGGAAGACAATGGATGTAGTTGTCTGCTGTGTTGTGGTGCTTGTCCTTAGACATCGTAAATAGCATTATCAAAGATAGTGACTTTATTTTTGTGTGGTCATGAGACATGGTTGGTATATTAGATCTCAGTGCACAGGGAATAACTGTATCAATCAGAGTGAGATCCCGCAACCCAAAGTTTTGCGGGAAATGAATGTTAGAAAAGGTCGGAAAGTGTTGTCCAGAATTGTCTCTCATGTGTATGAATAATATTTTGTTTCTTTAGGTAAGCAAAACAAAGTTAGTTGTTGGAATTGCTTGTATTGGGTTGCGTGAATTGCCTGAGAACTTGTAAAGAGGGAGAACTGCTGCAAGGAGTGAGATTGATGTCACAGTGTGCCGCGCAGGTATATGTCTGTTGGTGTAGAGCCCCACTGGTATTGGTTGAATATATCATAGAGAGCTGTGCTGGAATTGGTTGTGATCGTCGAACAGAGAATTGTGGGTGAGAAATCATTTCCTGGTTTCACTGAAAGTAATTTGTAAAAATTACATATTATTGATTGTAAAATGAACCGGCACTTGTGCGCCACCCGAACGTCACTTTTTTGATGTTCCAGTGGTGCAATGTGCGATGTGCCACTACATATTTATAAGGCCACGTAAAGCCATTTTATGTGGCTTTTTATGGCCTTATAAATATGTGCCCCTTTCTTGCAGAACACTGCGTGAATGGGGCGTTCCATGGGTGTTGCTGTGGTTGTTCCCACACAACATCCATGGAACCGGACACCTTCTCAGATTTACAAGAAACCGTAAACCTGGGAATGCGTCAGAACCTAACACTACCCCAGGGGTGGTGTTAGGGAGGCGCAACTTGGAGAAATGTTTTAATTTCTCCTCGTGCTTTCCTTTTTCTATGTGTGCTGCATTCTGCAGCATGATAAGGGGAGATGTGACTGTCCCTGTTGGAAAGGGAATAGAGGCTCACCTAAAGCTACACCAGGTTGTATTATTGCAGTAGAAGAGGGTTTCCACACATGCCTTTGGCTCGAACAATTGCATAAAATTACTGAGAAAGATGGTGCATTGCAATTTCCTCGTTATGGGACATTTAATTTGAGAACTATTGAGAATTTGAGAAGGATAATGTAGGAAATGAAGCTGCCTCCTAAACTTACCCAACTCGAAGCACTTAATGCCCGGGAACATGTGGCTTATTTTAGACCGATATCAAGGCAGAGTCAAGAAAGCCATACGCACTTGTGCGGAGGCTAGGTGGAATGCAGAACAGAAAGCCTGGAGAACTGATATGATGGAGGGAGCTATACTTTACCCTGTACTAACCGCAGAAGAGAGGAGAGGTAAACAAAAGGAGAAGAAAAAAATATAGAGACAGATGACACAGAGAATGTAGCTGAGGACAGCGATAGTGGCATAAATGTTGACTTTCTAACTGAGTTACTTTTAATTCGCCCACCTCTGTACAATGACTAATATGTAATGTGCCCATGACTGGAATTTTTGATGTGCCTTCGGCACCATTAAATATGAATCCTGGTCCTATGGGGGAATCGTCAGGTATGACATCCCCTTTGACTTCACAAACTGTAAATGCCCCAGATGCATTGCCCATTCCTTTCACAATTAGTCCTGTAGTTCCTTAGTATAAGCCTTGAATAGCAGGAAATTATGCCCATACTTTGGCTAGTCCTACTGGAATGAGTGCCATGGCTTATAATAATAACAATTCAGTGGACCAGACAACAAGACCTATGTCACGTACCTTAACCTGAACCTGGATGTTCCACAGGAGTGGATGACTATTCCTTAATCCCCTACTCCACTACCGCGAATGCAAGGCTCACAAGAAGGAAAGAGGGGAAAAGGGGAGTTGGAAGAAAAGAGAGACTGCACTGCTTCACTTCTTTTGGACTGGTCTCGAGTTGTGCTCTTCAAGATTTCCTGTAACCCAAAAACATCATGTAACAACCACAATCTTTATTGGGAAAAACTATTAACAGTACCTTCCTTAACTACCTGTCAATCCACAGTGTCTTGCTGCTCTCTTTATGTGATCTTTTATGGAAAATAAGATTGCGGTTGTGCAATGCTTTTATTCTCCTGTAACATAAAATACACTTGTAAATGATGTACCTACAAAATGTATTACCCTTCTAGTAAGAATACCTGTTACCTGTATCTCCAATTGTATAGCTGTAAGATACTTCCAATGTATTTTCTTTTCTAGCTTTCTTTTAGATCTATATTAATGTTCTTCTCTTCTTTTCTTTTACGGAAATTCCTTCTTCTATTTGGTTGGTAAGTACAATTATATGTATGTATATATATATTTATATATATATTATATAACCATATTTACTTGCATTAAGTCTTTACTCTTTTATTTGATTATAGGAAAACGGAAATTGCTGCAATATGATTCTTCCTCTTGCAAACAGAATATTCTGCTAGTCTCGGTATCTAGTAGTCCACCTTTGTGCTTCAGGTTTAATGACTAAAGTACCTTGTGAAATCTCAAAGTCTTATTTGGTCAGTTCTCAGTGTCCAAAACTAAATGCCCAAAACTATAGTAATGTCCCTTCACTATGGGCAATCTCAACTCCAGAGTAACAAGCTATACACAATGACTTACTTTGAGTTCTGGAATCTTCCTCCCTTTACCTCTCAACGCAGCTCAACAACTGAAGGCTTTTTCTTTTCCTCTTCTCTCTCGTGTCCAGTGTGACTCCGGTATCGCTTGGAAGTTATCAGGCTGAAAAGACTGACTAGACCATTTAAGAATGCCACAAAACTCAATTTCCTGAATTTGACTCCACAACTCAACTCTAGGGAAATACTGGCACGTTAAAAGTAATCGCCAGGAAAAAACTAAAGAATTCAATAGTACTCGTGAGACAGCAGCATAACTAAAGCTGCCTACCTCGACCAGAAAAATGGTTGAAGTGCTAAGACAGCTGATGAGATTTCTCCTGCAGCAACACTAGACCGCTTACCACTTCCTTGGATACGGCGACCATCTTGGAATTCCGCGATACAAATGCCGTCGGTAATCGGAGCCACAAAGCCACTTGCCTCACAGGGTCTTAGCACTAGACTGGCCAGTCCTGACAACCCATTCCTCAGACCCCTAGATTTCCGATTCAAGGCAATACCCCATGTGCTGTGAGTGCAGACCATGCACTAAATCGGAAGTATTTGACCTCAGCAGGAGATTTACTCAGAAACTGTCACCATTTTTCATGCCCAGCACAAATGCCCCATGAATGATAAATCACAGTATCCCTAGCACAGAAATGCCTTGGGGAATGCAGACTTCTGACATGTCTCATTTGAGCTCACCTCCTGGTCCAAATAGTGGTACTTATAGCGAAGAAATAATTCTTCATAATCCAGCAGAGCAACGTGGTCTTACTGCCCGAGAACTTGATGACTGGCTCAAATGTATAGATACCCCGGAATTTACTGGCAACCCTCGAATAAGTGGAACAAATGACCAAGTTCCTGTGTGTGTCACGCCGGTAGAGCCTACCTCCAGCTTGTCCAGGCTCCTTTGAGGTGTCCAGCTTGTTCCCCGGGACTGAGGGGCGGCCAGGCTTTGCTCCGCCACTGCAGTGTGTCATCCTGCACTTCCGGCTGGCCGGGCTTGGCTCCGCCGGTCGGGAGCTCCTGACACTACAGCCCCCAGCAGCCCTGTGGCCAGGTCTCCTCCCCCCTCGTCAGCGCGCAGCGCCTGGAGGCGCATAAAGCATCAACTGCTGCCGAGGACCGAGTGGCAGTTCCTGTGTGTGTCACGCCGGTAGAGCCTACCTCCAGCTTGTCGAGGCTCCTTTGAGGTGTCCAGCTTGTTCCCTGGGACTGAGGGGTGGCCGGGCTTTGCTCCGCCGCTGCAGCGTGTCATCCTGCACTTCCGGCTGGCCGGGCTTGGCTCCGCCGGTCGGGAGCTCCTGACACTACAGCCCCTAAAAGCCCTGTTGCCAGGTCTCCTCCCCCCTCATCAGCGCGCAGCGCCTGGAGGCGCATAAAGCATCAACTGCTGCCGAGGACCGAGTGGCAGTTCCTGTGTGTGTCACGCCGGTAGAGCCTACCTCCAGCTTGTCAAGGCTCCTTTGAGGTGTCCAGCTTGTTCCCCGGGACTGAGGGGCGGCCGGGCTTTGCTCCGCCGCTGCAGCGTGTCATACTGCACTTCCGGCTGGCCGGGCTTGGCTCCGCCGGTCGGGAGCGCCTGACACTACAGCCCCCAGCAGCCCTGTGGCCAGGTCTCCTCCCCCCTCGTCAGCGCGCAGCGCCTGGAGGCGCATAAAGCATCAACTGCTGCCGAGGACCGAGTGGCAGTTCCTGTGTGTGTCACGCCGGTAGAGCCTACCTCCAGCTTGTCGAGGCTCCTTTGAGGTGTCCAGCTTGTTCCCCGGGACTGAGGGGCGGCCGGGCTTTGCTCCGCCGCTGCAGCGTGTCATCCTGCACTTCCGGCTGGCCGGGCTTGGCTCCGCCGGTCGGGAGCTCCTGACACTACAGCCCCCAGCAGCCCTGTGGCCAGGTCTCCTCCCCCCTCGTCAGCGCGCAGCACCTGGAGGCGCATAAAGCATCAACTGCTGCCGAGGACCGAGTGGCAGTTCCTGTGTGTGTCACGCCGGTAGAGCCTACCTCCAGCTTGTCGAGGCTCCTTTGAGGTGTCCAGCTTGTTCCCCGGGACTGAGGGGCGGCCGGGCTTTGCTCCGCCGCTGCAGCGTGTCATCCTGCACTTCCGGCTGGCCAGGCTTGGCTCCGCCGGTCGGGAGCTCCTGACACTACAGCCCCCAGCAGCCCTGTGGCCAGGTCTCCTCCCCCCTTATCAGCGCGCAGCGCCTGGAGGCGCATAAAGCATCAACTACTTCCTCGTCCCGCGAGGATGAGCATGGGATGCGCCGGGCTAAGCCCGGGCAAAGGGCGGGCCCTCTAAGCCCTCAGAGACCACAGGAGGCCGGGCCGGGCTACCTCTCTTGGCTTCGCCACCTTTTGCACAACTAAGGTAATCCCATACTGTGCTTGACTATAAAAGAATAATGGTCTGTTACATTCCTGATGGAGGGTAAAAGTAAAAGCAGAGCGGCGGTAAGAAAAACACCTATGCACACACGTTCCGCTACAAGAAAACAAACATTGGTGCCAACTCCTTTACCTACCCTAACTGCAATTGACAGAATGTTGCAACAAACTATTGGGGTTGTTGTTAACGCTATTGAAAACACAGAAAGGAGACTTTCCTTACCAGCCAGTATGTGCTTAATAAGTCAATCGCCAAAAGTTACCAATACACATGTTAGCGTTACAAATGAAACAACGAAATCACATGACTCTCTTTTGTTGCAATCTTTTGCAGGTTTGCCAAGGTATGACCCAATTCAACCTGATGTACTACAACCTTTAGAACCCACTGTGTTTTGTACTAGGGAGAGCAGACTGTCAATAACACCTGACCTGTCAGCTAGCGTAACACCGCAGCCCCTAACGCAGTCTGATGTGCCTACCGACAAAGGGGAACTGGATGGTTGTGACACTAATGCCATTATCTCAATTGTACAAACTAGCGACATCAGTCTGTTAAGTAGTGAAATCGATTGTGATTCTGCCCCACCTAAAAGGAAATCTAATCAAAGTAGAAAAAGGTTGATAATCAATAAGCAGGGTAAAACATATAGAAGAAAAAAGAAGAGAGCAGTACAAACCTCAGTAACCTATGAAAGAGAGGGTGAGATACACCAGTGTAGTGGAGGTACATACCTAAAGGATACACACTCAAAGGAAATACTAACTCCAATTAATGTCGAGGTACTTGTAGCATATCTGGACAAAATGGTAAAAACTATATATTGCACCAGTGATGGAATCTCTAGAAATCTTAAGTAAAAAAGTAGAGAGCCTAGAAAAACTGGGTATAGCCAATTTGGATGTCCTAGAGCATCTGGGCATGCAAGCCAGATCCCATACAAATAATGTACATTCTGGGAGTCTGAGCAAAAACACATCAAGTATAGCAACCCGAATCCCAAGTGTGTCCACTACGGTGGCGAATTCGGTAACATCTGTAAGTGGAATGCGTAGGCCAGCAATCACCGCCCCCAACATAATAGATGGGCAGAAAGTAACTGGGGGTCAGAGGAACATCAGCGACCTCGTCCTTAACAATAAGAACTTGCCAGTACCAAGGCGCCATACAAATAACATCATCCCAGCCACAATTAATTTGCCACCAGAATGTAGACCATATGTAGCGATTCTCGCTAATGTTCCCAAATTGCTGCCCACCCAATTTGAAAATCAGGAAACCTTAAAAAATAAAACCCTGCATTGGTTGGTGAAAAACTGTGGCTTTCCAATACGAGGGGCATGTGAGATTATAACTACACAGAGGGTAGGTTGGGTGGGACCGAATATAAAGGAGATAAATGGGGACTGTATAGTTATAAATTTTAGGACTACTGAATGGGCGAGAGATTCGATTCTACATGCACCCATGCCATTGAATCATGAATATAACACCACGCTGTTCCCACTTGATTATTTTTATAGGAATCAGTCAGGAAGACAACCTACTACACATATCTTCCAGCATCCAAGAGTTGCCCTTATCAATTGTCCTAATGCTGCCCCTGTTCTCCCCCCTTTACTGCCTAATATATATGACAACTTTTTGGTTCCAACTTCCAACAGATTTCAGTTGTTCAACTCACTAGAGGAGAATGATTGACTGAATGTTTCATCTATGGCCCCGCACCCCGAAAGTGCCGTAGTGGGTGATACAGTAATTATGGAAAAAGAGTTGGGGGACCAAAGCCGTGTAAAAGCTGTAACTGAGCCAAAGTTAATTTTGTTTAACAATGTGTCATGCATAGATAATGATGTAACTGTGACAAATGTTAATGTTAATATGACAGTGAGTCTAGAAACATCATCCTTGTCTAACCACCCTGAAGGTACAGGAGGCAATCATGCTGACTCCCTTATAATTACTACCTGGAACGTAGCGGGAATTGATGCAAAACTATGTACCCCGTTCTGGGACAACTTTATTACATGTGGTTATGATATAATATGCTTACAAGAGACGTGGCATAGAGAACAAATACAAGTTGAAGGTTATACCTCCTATAGCGTGGCAGCAGTAGCATCTAAGGCTGGTAGAGCAAAGGGCGGCCTAATGACTCTGGTTTCGACAAAATTAACGGAATTTAATGTTGGGGGACATACAGTAGTGTGCCAGCATGCGTCAGTCTTGCGTCTAACACACAGTCATGGCAGGGATTTAATTATTGTGAACTTTTATAATAATATTGTGGGTCCCAATCGGGATAAGATTGTCCCAGATGTCGAATGTGCAATTGAAGCGGCAATTGCTCTTTCAAAGAATAATTTTGCAATACTCTGGACAGGTGATTTTAACATCCAAGCCTGTAGTCACGCTCGGAAGGGGATTTGTGGTCATCATGAAGAGCATGCGGGGGGTGACAGTGCCTTCGTTAATCATTTCCCGCACAGTAATTATGGTAGTGCACTGAATAACTTGATAGCCAAATTAAATTTGGAGCTGCTTGAATGCACAAAGAATAAAAGCAATTAAAAGTGCCCGACATTTAGGGGGAGAGATGCCCAATCGAATATTGACCATATTTTGGTGTCTAACGGCTCCGTTTACTCCAATGTTTGGGTAATAGAGCAGCCTGTGAGTGATCACAATAGCATTTCAGTGGAGTTAATGGGTTGGGGCCCAAAAACTATCGTGCATGGCAGGCCTGTCCAAGGGATCACTGCTGTGAGACCAAATGGCATGAGAATTAAATGGATTAAAATTGACCCTAACAAATTAACGAAGGATGTTATTTGTAAATGTACCAGAGAGGTTGATTACTGCCTTGCACCAAATGTGACAGCGCCCGCCGTACTCTCTAATTTTTTGAAAATTACATGTACACTCGAGAATTCTCTGGTAATAAGAAACAGAAAGCCTAAAAGAAATAAAACTGTGTGGTTTGACAAACATTGTGCTCAGACCCTAAAAAAACTAAAAAGAGTGGTTGATGATAAACCAAGAGATAAAGAAAGAGTTAGAGAAGTACGAACTAATTATAAGTTGGCCCTAGCAACCAGGAAAAAGGAGTTGCAAAACGATGCCTGGAACAAACTTGATATGGCCGCTGTAACTAAAAATCATAAACTTTTCTGGGAAACTATCAATGGCCCCTTCCTAAAGAATGATAATACTCCTGAAGTCAGTTCCCATGTCAGCTGCCTCGCATGGATTGCACATTTTTCAGAGATTTTTAACTCTGATTTTAATTCAGATGGGTCTACTTTTAATATAGACACAGTATCATGTTTTAAATGGCAGAAAATGCAGCTGTTTTTAACTCTGAACGAAGTCACAGAGGCAATTAAAAACAGTAAGGGGGTAAAGCACCTGGGCCTGATGGGGTACCCATGGATTTCTACAAACATGAAATGTCCCTATGGGCCCCAAGTTTCCATAGTAGTGAGTAATCGAGTCTCTCCTTTTTTTGGTCTGTCGCGCCGGGATGCCCCCGGGTAAGCTGAGCGCGTTACAAGTTTCATATAATAATATAATAATAATAATTTTAACTCGTTATTTTAATGCTGCGGTGGAAGATAGCTTACCACTGACATGGGGACAGTCAATCATTATACCCCTTTACAAAAAAGGATCTAGGTCGGAGGCCTGAAATTATCGTCCAATCTCACTTTTGGACTCGACAGTTAAAATCCTTAGTCGAGCCCTATTAGTGAGATTGGAAGCCTGGGCCGAGGAGAAAAACATCCTGTCCCCAGTCCAGTACGAGTTCCGTAGGGGAATGGGTACAATGGAGCAGTGCGTGAACCTGGAACTCATAGTCGGCAAGTATACCAAAGCCAAAACCGGTAATCTCTACCTGTGCTTTGCCGACTTGAGTTCTGCATTCGATCTGGTGGAACACGCACTGCTCTGGCCCACTCTATTGGCACTGGGTGCCCCTATTGAAATTATCCATCTGCTTGCCCGTCTGTATAATAATTTATCCAGTAAAGTTAGGTTTGGAACAGATGGTGAGTGCACCCCTTTTTTTAAAGTCAGGAGAGGTATCCGACAAGGATGCGTACTCGCCCCCCTACTGTTTTCTCTTTTTATAAATCAGGTTGATATAACTTTAAGACAGACTAATGCAGATGCTCCCATCATTAATGGTAACCCGATCCCAGTCCTCTTATACGCGGATGACGCGGTTCTCCTTTCTAGGACCCATAATGGACTGCAACATTTAATTAACCAATTCCACGTATTTATCGAAAGTAGGAAATTGAAAATTAATAAAGGGAAGACGGTTACAATGGTGTGCGGCAAGAGACCAAGAAAATGCAAGCCCTTTTTTTTAGAAGGGGAGAGACTAGAATCTGTTAGTAGTTTTTGTTATTTAGGTATCACCTTCTCAGGAGATGGGAGATGGGTAAATGAACAAAAAAATGTTCTTTTTAAAATGGTCAGGAACACAAGCTGTATCTTTAGATTTGCTGCTAAATTAGGGGATCGCAGAATTTACGAAATGCTAACCATATTTAATGCAAGATGTATTTCTTCAGCCATATATGGGGCCGGGGTTTGGGGGTATGATGCACAGAGTGCCAAATTGGTTCAGGGCAAGGAGAATGTGTTTTTAAAACGATTAATCAGTGCCCCGGCTACGGCTTCAACTGAGTTAATACATAGGGAATTAGATATGAACCATGTTAATGATTTAATCGCTCTCCGCCCTCTGTCCTTATGGCGCTCAATTTGGGCAAAGGAGGAGACAAAGTTTACGCAGGACGTAATAACCGATTGTATTAAACTTGACCGCCGATCAAATATCCCTTGGCTGAGTCATATACAACACTGGTACAAAGCATTGTATGGTTTGGACATTTTTAATAACTTAACAATAGGTTCCACACTATCGAAGCGGGAGTTGAAAGTCTCATTTCTGAAGTATACAGCTGGGATTAGAATGGAAAAATATGCAAAACAAAGTACATTCAATCTCTACCAGCAATACAACATCAACGAATGCTTTCAATCTTACCTTGCAACAGTTAGTATTATTTCCCATCGATTTGTATTAACCCGTCTCCGCCTAGGAATTGTGCATCACCTTGTGGCTTTTCCTGTGGCCAAAAAACCCGGCATTTGTTTGTGCCCTTGTGACGGTAAATCTAAACAGAGCACGTGTCATTTTATGTTATCTTGTAACTTTTATACCTCTTTTAGAAGATTTTATCTGAAACCCATCATTTTAAAATACAATACGCATGGTACACAAACAGCGATGCAATTATTGTTTAATCTAGAGACCCCAGACGTATGTTTTCATGTGGCCACCTATATTTTAAAATGTATCTCTGTAAGAAAATCAATTATTGTATGAATTTCTTTAGCTGCTAAATGTACTGTGCACTTTAAGGAAGATGTTGTTGACACTTCGCACTTTATCATGCTAATTTGCACATACATGAATGCTGCATAAATTGCTGCTACTGTATAATATGCACTGTTAGAATGGTATAGCATTTGCACTTTGCTTTATTTTAATTGTATATAGTTAGACTAAGTGCTGCTAATTGCATATTGCACTTTAGGAAGGTTGCTATTGAACCTTGCTTTTGATCAGGCCAATTTGCACATACATCGATACGGTATTGACACTTAGCACTTTTTTAGCATATTTGCACATAATTGAAGGTCGTATAATTGCTGCTATCATAATCTATGCATTCTTAGAATGGCATAGTGCTTATGTTCTACAAATGCTGCTATCGTATATTGCATACAGAAATAATTGTACAGGGTTTTCGTGTTTTATCCTGATACATTGTGATTACATTTTAGCGGAAGCATGTTCCAGAATAGTGTAATTTTTATTGATGTTTATTATGTCTGTTGCTATATGGTTGTATTTTTTACATACCGAATAAAGCATCTTTGACTTTGACTTTGACTTTGACCAAGTTCCTCAGAGAGAAAGATCAATGCATGTGGCTAAATTAAAGGTAGAATTAATAGACATGATAATTGGAACTCTTGACATGTTGCAACTAAATGCATACCGGGATGATGAACTACTGTTCTTATGTAGCAGGTGTGCAGGATAGGCTCATGAAAGACTGACTGAATTAGCCAATGGACATGGAATTGATGCACAGAGTTCCCACATTTTGCAGAAACTTTACAGGTTATGCTTTACTGACAAAGATCTTGTAAACATCTTGTTCTCCAGGAAGGTGAGTACAGATTAAGGAGTTAATTGGCTACTTTCGAAAGTGGAATGAGTTAGATAAATGGGAAGGTAGATGGTCAAAAAAAGGAACCTAAGTAAGTTAGGGTGCAAATGCCTCCATCTGTAACAGAGTAGGAAGAGGAGGATGTACAAATGCTTCCCATGAGAGAAGTGCCTTATGGAGGGTACGATCATGTACCATGGACTATGGCTGATCTCAGTTTATTCACAAACGATTTTCCAAAATAGAGAGAGTCCAGTGGAATGGTACTGACAGGTTGATCGATTTGTGAAAATTTCCAGAGTTTTGTGGAAAGATTTGGATTCTTCGTTTGAGATTATGATACCAAGTGATTTGTGGATTAAATACAAAGTTTCAGTGGATAGAGCTGATGAGACATCCTCAATCACATGTGCCGTCAGCATTTGTAATGAAGAAGTATAACCAGGTGATTACATTTCTGAAGTTGAAAATATCTCCTGAATAAATTGATTATGTTAAGATTGATAGAACGACCCAAGAGTCCAAAGAGTCCATACATGCTTACTATGAGTGATTGTTGCAGGCATCAAACTGTTTAGTGGGACAGAGACTATTGAGGTAAAAGCTAAGGAACCTTTTATTTATAGTTTCGTGCATGGCTTGAAGCCCGAAGGTATACCATTGATGAAATTCTGCGATACGCAAGGTATTGTGGTGAAGAATTAGAGATGAAACACATGAAGCTCAAGGAAAAGTTGACAATAGCTCATATGAAAGCTGAACAGAGAAGTCAGTCCACTGTTTGTTGGGAATACTGGTCCCATGCAGGGAGTGTATCAGCAGAGAGTTCTGGTGATGCAAGGTGGTAATGTGTTTCAGCAGCAAGAATTTCAGCATCAAGGGCTCCAACCACAAGGTAGAGGACGTGGTGTTCCAGTTGATCGGAGCACAGATCTTGATGTGCAGACTTTGAAGAAAAACAATCCCTACCACGTTTGCAGCAGGTTAGGGCATTGGAAACGTGAGTGTCGGTTCAATACTGGTAACATGATTAATGGAAATCAGGTTCAGAATGGTGGTTTTGGTGCACACACAAGGAAATAATTTGGTTCAAACACAGCAGGTGCAGAGACAGAGAACTCAAAATCCCAATGTGCCCCAAGCTCAAGTGATGCAGGTTCCACAAGCCCCGATGCCACAGCACAATGTCAATTTGCCATGATACAATGCAAATTGGATTCCCAATGGAAACACTAAACCCTTTGTGGATCAGGGTATGTCTCAATATTACTTCCTGATTCAGACCAATATTGAACTTAGCTCAGACCTGTCGCAAGGACCTGGCCTGAGAGGGGAGGAGGACTGAGTACTTGGCGCAACTGTAGAGGTAGACCAGAGTGGTCCATATGTGGATGGTGAAGTAAATGGGAATCATGTTTCATTTCCCATCAACACTGGTGCTACCCGCTCTACTGTGAGAATAGTAGAGGTTCTCATCCTACCCCTCTTAGGAGAAAAAATCCAAATAAACAAATAACTAGTTCAGTTTCAGAAGCGGTACCTGTCAAGATAGGATCCTTTAGCTGCCAATCAATGATTTGAGGTGGTAATTAAAGTGCTGTATATCTGCTTGTTCAAGTTCTCATGTGCAAGCTGAATTGTTCCATTTACTGTACCCCAAATGGCACAGACATCTGAATGGATGATGAGGACATTGCCTTCAAAACTGTCAGGTGAAAATCAGAAATTGGAATGTTCCCTATGCTGAAAAAGGACAATTTGCCCCCAGAATTGATAGACACAGTGCTACCTGAAGTATGGGACTTTTCAAGTAAAGACATCGGACTTATCAAAGGTGTTGAATCAGTAAGCATTATAGTAAAGCCAAATGCTGAGTACTCAAGAATCCCACAATATAATTTGACCTTTGAAACTATTGCTGGGAGTACGCCTGTGATTCACACAATGAACGAGCAAAGCATTCTGAAAGAGATTATGGGGAGTCCATTTAACTCGCCGATCCTGGGTTTACGGAAACCCAACAGTATATACTGCATAATCCAAGACCTGCGAAACGGTTAATTCAATTGTTGTTCCTTGTTGTCCTGTGGTACCAAATCCAGTTGTGATTTTGCTTCAGATTCCATGTGAGGCAAAGTGGTTCTCTGTCATTGATTTATGCCAAGCCTTCTTCTCGATACCAATGAATGAGGATAGACAGTTCCTTTTCGCATTCCGTTTCAGCAGCTGTGTTTTGTCCCACAAGTGTATACAGAGAGTCAATCTATCTTTAATCAGATACTCAAAAAGAATCTAGAGTCCTTAGTGATGCCCCATCACTCAGTCCTAGTCCAATATATTGACGACCCTTTGGTGGCATCAGATACACAGGAGGCTTGCAAATGAGACACAATTGCTCTCTTAAACCACTTAGCTAAGAATGGACATAAGAAGAATAAATAGAATATTGAGCCACTGGAACGTCACTTTTTTTACGTTCCAGTGGCACAATGTACCACTGGCATAATTTAAGGCCACATAAAGCCATGTTACATGGCTTTTCATGGCCTTATGAATATGTGCCCCTTTCACAAAGAAAACTGCTTGAAAGGGGCGTTCCTTGGGTGTTGCTGGGGGAGTTCCCAGCAACATCCATGGCTTTTTGGCACTGCACCAGATTTAAGAGAAATCATAATTCTGAGGCAGCGCCAAAAACTAACACCTCCCCAGGGGAGGTGTAAAGGAGGCACAATGAGGAGAAATATCTTTATTTCTCCTCATTGTGCTCTTTTTATGTGTACTGAAAAACATAAAGAGTGCTGGCCCCAAAAGTAATTTAACCTCATAAATTGTGGGACTACAAACAAAGGAGAACCTTTTTGTTTGTGTGGGTTATTTTATTTAAACCCTTTTCTTATCAATTTTTAGTTAGTTTGCAAAACATTTCATGGGTAAGACAAACACTACTTACAAACATTTACAATATTTACAAACTATTATACATGCTCAATATCATACAGTGACAAAATAACATATAAGTGAAAAAATCCACATTTATACAAGCTTCTCAGACAAGAGAAAAAAGCAATAATTAGACCAACACAAATAGTAAATCTTTGCGAAGATTCAAATCATTAGAATGCCCAGCAAGGGTCAAAAAACAGAAAAAGGCAACAGAAATCTGAATTCGAAATCTTCAATCAATTAGATTTTATGAGAAACAACTCAAACGAAATCTTTTTATATCACAAATTGCCTATTTGCCGTTTTGCCGACGCGTTTCGAATCTGGATGCAATCTCAGATTCTCCTCAGGGCTCTATCAGTGTCGTATTCTACAAAAAGAAAGGAAGCTTGCTTTAACCACCATTTAAAAAAACCATTAAACCCCCCCTTTTCCGGGCATAAGGTCACAGAATTTTACCTTTACTTTTGGAAACGCGGTCCCGCGATCCAATTATTCAAATGCAGTAGGGCTTTTGATTTAAACAGAGTTTCTGTTGAAAGAACAAGCGAATTGAGAATCAATCATCATGCCAATGAGAGACATACCAATAGCGTCGCTACACTACTGTAAAGCTCACAAGTCGTACCTTAGCACTGTGGGGCACGGGAACGCTACTTATTCATTTCCTGCTCAAAATCCTCCACTCGCAAATCAGGGGCGCTGCCACCTGGAAACAACAGACAAATACTGTGCTTTACGCTGTTCGCGTATACTGCAACAAGCGTGTGCGGGATTGGAATAACTTCCAGACCGACATACCTGGTATCGTCAATCAATGGCAAGATGTTAAACCGGTCCCAGCGTGCCTGGGTCGTCGGACGAAGGACAGGCTGGGGGGCAGGCTGGAGTTGCCTCCACGGTATTTCCCAAGGCGTGCTTCAATCGCGCTGGTTTCTAAAAGAAGGTATCTCCCATTACTTTGTGCAAGAACGCCGTGTTCGCTTTGTCATCATGGAAGGACACACAACCACCTACCTCACTTTCCAATGGATGAAACGGGAAGTGCCGACTCATTGGTTGAGAGCGGCCATGTGGGGTGCCTTCATCTTAGCAGACCCGCCGCTTGGCATTGTGGGATCTGTAGTTTCCGGGCATGCAGGGATTATTATAAACGGGAAATTTCTGACAGAGAGTTGAGCCCTGTTTGCGTACTGTTGAATTTAAGTATCAAATATGCTTCTTTCTTTAGTAGCATTTGCTCATTGTTTGCACCCACAGTAGGTGAAGTCAAATTGAACAGCACAGTCCACTTGAACTCATTTTCCCCATGGCTGTGATCGATAAAATGTTGAACAAGAGGCGCTGTGATCACTTTGTTCTTAATGCGTGACCTATGTTGCGTCATGCGTGTATTGACCTGTTGATTTGTCTTGCCTATATAAATTTTAGGACAAGGGCAAATAATGGCGTAAACCACATTTTTGGTTCTGCAATTAGTGAAATTCAAGTGCTTCCACATTATTGTGGAATGATGGAAGATTTTTCCTTCAATGGTTGTGTCGCATGCGACACAAGTTCCACATCTGTGGTGTCCCTCGATTGGTTTGAGACCCCATTGGGATAATAGGTCACTTCTTGGTTTTGATGTTCGAATATCTGCACGCACTAGTTGTTGACCAATATTCTGATTCTTCTTAAAAGCGAATATTGGGCGAGGGAATGGTATCCCTATGTCGTCAAGCAAGTGCCAGTGTTTTAGAACCATCTGTCTATCTAGATGTGGAACTTGTGTCGCATGCGACACAACCATTGAAGGAAAAATCTTCCATCATTCCACAATAATGTGGAAGCACTTGAATTTCACTAATTGCAGAACCAAAAATGTGGTTTACGCCATTATTTGCCCTTGTCCTAAAATTTATATAGGCAAGACAAATCAACAGGTCAATACACGCATGACGCAACATAGGTCACGCATTAAGAACAAAGTGATCACAGCGCCTCTTGTTCAACATTTTATCGATCACAGCCATGGGGAAAATGAGTTCAAGTGGACTGTGCTGTTCAATTTGACTTCACCTACTGTGGGTGCAAACAATGAGCAAATGCTACTAAAGAAAGAAGCATATTTGATACTTAAATTCAACAGTACGCAAACAGGGCTCAACTCTCTGTCAGAAATTTCCCGTTTATAATAATCCCTGCATGCCCGGAAACTACAGATCCCACAATGCCAAGCGGCGGGTCTGCTAAGATGAAGGCACCCCACATGGCCGCTCTCAACCAATGAGTCGGCACTTCCCGTTTCATCCATTGGAAAGTGAGGTAGGTGGTTGTGTGTCCTTCCATGATGACAAAGCGAACACGGCGTTCTTGCACAAAGTAATGGGAGATACCTTCTTTTAGAAACCAGCGCGATTGAAGCACGCCTTGGGAAATACCGTGGAGGCAACTCCAGCCTGCCCCCCAGCCTGTCCTTCGTCCGACGACCCAGGCACGCTGGGACCGGTTTAACATCTTGCCATTGATTGACGATACCAGGTATGTCGGTCTGGAAGTTATTCCAATCCCGCACACGCTTGTTGCAGTATACGCGAACAGCGTAAAGCACAGTATTTGTCTGTTGTTTCCAGGTGGCAGCGCCCCTGATTTGCGAGTGGAGGATTTTGAGCAGGAAATGAATAAGTAGCGTTCCCGTGCCCCACAGTGCTAAGGTACGACTTGTGAGCTTTACAGTAGTGTAGCGACGCTATTGGTATGTCTCTCATTGGCATGATGATTGATTCTCAATTCGCTTGTTCTTTCAACAGAAACTCTGTTTAAATCAAAAGCCCTACTGCATTTGAATAATTGGATCGCGGGACCGCGTTTCCAAAAGTAAAGGTAAAATTCTGTGACCTTATGCCCGGAAAAGGGGGGGTTTAATGGTTTTTTTAAATGGTGGTTAAAGCAAGCTTCCTTTCTTTTTGTAGAATACGACACTGATAGAGCCCTGAGGAGAATCTGAGATTGCATCCAGATTCGAAACGCGTCGGCAAAACGGCAAATAGGCAATTTGTGATATAAAAAGATTTCGTTTGAGTTGTTTCTCATAAAATCTAATTGATTGAAGATTTCGAATTCAGATTTCTGTTGCCTTTTTCTGTTTTTTGACCCTTGCTGGGCATTCTAATGATTTGAATCTTCGCAAAGATTTACTATTTGTGTTGGTCTAATTATTGCTTTTTTCTCTTGTCTGAGAAGCTTGTATAAATGTGGATTTTTTCACTTATATGTTATTTTGTCACTGTATGATATTGAGCATGTATAATAGTTTGTAAATATTGTAAATGTTTGTAAGTAGTGTTTGTCTTACCCATGAAATGTTTTGCAAACTAACTAAAAATTGATAAGAAAAGGGTTTAAATAAAATAACCCACACAAACAAAAAGGTTCTCCTTTGTTTGTAGTCCCACAATTTATGAGGTTAAATTACTTTTGGGGCCAGCACTCTTTATGTTTTTCAGTAATATTAGGTCCAGCTGACCCCTTGTCCCAGGACCAAACTCCGTTTCTTTTTATGTGTACTGCATCCTGCAGCACACATAGAGGAAAAAGCAGCGTGATCGTTTTTGTGCAGGAAGCCTTCCCTTCCTGCACAAAAATTATCATCTCTGCAAATCTGGCACCGTTGCACCATGGTGCAAAGGTGCCTGCATTGGCGCACAGCAGCCCGTTGTGCACCGGCGCAGGGGAAAAGGACAAGAATGCGTTGTATCTAGTAGATACCGTGCAATCCTGCCCTTTTCTTTTGATGTAGGGCAGCGTAGCAGCAAAGCATGCTGCCCTACCCTACAGCAAAAAAAACTTAGATGAGGCCCACTGTATCTTGTCTATCACATTGAGAAAAGAGTAAGGAAGGTGTCACAAGAGAGAATCTCAGCAATTCTGAAAATTAATCCACCAACAACACAGAGTGAAATCAGAATGTTCTTGGGAATGGTGGGCTACAGTCGACAGTGGGTTCCTAACTTTTCCCTCTTGGCTAAGTGTTTACAGAGACTGACGCACAAAAATGTGTCAGATCCGGTACCATGGGACGACAGCAACATGTGATCTTCCTCAGAACTGAGAGAATGTCTCTGCGACATCCCAGCACTGGGAATGCCTGATTATAATAAATGATTTGCTTTGTTTTGCAGTGAGAAAGAGGGCTGCGTTATTTCTGTCCTAACCCAGATGCACGGTAATGCTCACAGACCAGTGTCCTATTTTTCTGCCACACTTGACCACGTAGATGCGGATTTGCCTGGCTGTCTTAAAGCTTTTACTTCAACTAGTTTTGGCATCAAGCAGTGCAAAAGGAATTTTTATGGGTCATCCCTTAACTGTTTTTGTCCCCCACTCAGTTGAAGTGCTAGTAACTCGTACTCAAATACAGTACCTCACCAACAGTCGGCTTACCAGGTATGAGCAAATCATTCTTGGTGCCGAGAACCTTACACAGAGAAGGTGTACTGTTCTTAGCACTGCCATATTACTGCCCCTTCTTAGAATTGAAGTTTTTTTAATTTGAATTTGAACATGATTGTCTTGATGTTACTGAGTATGCACCAAACCAAGACCTGACATACAAGATGTGCCACTACTGAATCAGATGATGTTTGTTGCTGGCTCTTGCCTACAAGATCATGAAGGAAATCTTAGAGCTGCCTGTGTAATCTGTACTGTTTTAGGAGTGATTGAAGCTTCCTGGCTTTAAGGAGAATTTTCAGCACTAGATGTAGAATTGATTGCTTTTACTAGGGCATGCTGTGCTTCAGAACAACTGAGAAAGCTGATTTCATTACAATACCGGAGGCTACCATTATGCAATGACTTTTATTTGCTGCCCAAACAAGCCCTTTAAAGAATACTTCACAAACAATAGAATGTTCATATGGACACTATAAATATCATGAGCACCATCTCATCCTCCTCTTTCAGGTGCTATATCATAAGAGGTAAATCGCTTCTGCTTCAATGATCTCCGTTGGGTTTTATGCATTAGTAACTAAGGAAAAAGGAAGAAGAATTCTCACAGTAAGGAAGTTCTGATAGGAACGAAACTAGCAGAGGCAGAAGAACATTAGTCATGATAATAAATAAACTTCTAAACTTATTGAATATAAATAATTCTTACTCTCCAACAAATGAATAGCTTCTTGGGTAAAGAGGGTGGGATAATGTTAGCCTCAGTTGTCTTTAATAAAATCAAGATTCTCTCTGAATATTAATTGGAGAATAGTAATTTCATTACAAGACCGGGGGCTACCATTATGCATGTTTAAAGCCAACTAAGGCTAGGTTGCTAACATTCTCTACTGGTCTTAAATAGAACTTTGCAAAGGTGTTTGCTTTAGGTCAACCACCTACTTTAAGAATTTCGGGCCGGGATCCCCCTCTCCAAAAGACCGTACTAGCCATAGCGCCTATGGAAGAGTGTCCCTCAAATCTAAAGAGGTCTACACCTGCTTCGTCCATAATTGTGCAAATCCATCTCGTTAAGTAAAGGATCCTCTTGAAGACAAATGTTGATTAATAAAAGGAGTTTTATTATACATTAATTGTTAGCACCTCATCCATCAGCTGCTGGGATCCAACTGCCAGATCTGAGTCCGGCACGTAAACATTCCACATTCCAAGTGTTCCATAAAACTTACATCATCAGAATGCTAACAAGGAAGACATCACACTAAGGTAGCTGTAGAAACTGGTTTATGAGGTTTTACATATCATAAGAGTCGTTGATTGTTAGAAATGGGGGTCTCTAGTTGCCAAGGGTTTGCACCTTTGTCCAAGTAGGGACCCTTCCTTCTAGTCAGGATAAGGGAGTTACACTCCTAAAATAACCCCTTCTCACCCCCTTGGTAGCTTGGCACGAGCAGTCAGGCTTATCTTAGAGGCAGTGTGTAAAGCATTTGCACATAACATTAGCATCATTACTGACCTGAAGAAAGATTCAAAAGATTCGACAGCCACAGGTGCAGGGGAAGCAATAGGGAATGCCTTTTCTGGTGTTGTTAGGAGGTTGGGAAACCTAGGGAGTGCAATTGTTGGAAGCATCCTTAAATCCTTAGTTATAATTGCTCTTTGTGGAGTATTTCTGATTGTGACTATTAAGGTGTACAGACGTGTAAAAGCAAAGAAGGGAGTGAAGGGAAAAAGGGCAGATATTGAAATAGAGGATAAGCAGAGCAGATACTATGATGACATGACATTTCTGGAGGATTTCAGAAGAAAGATGATGAAAACAACCACACTATGATTTGTCCATCTGATAAGAGATTGATGCAATGGCTTGATTCGCCATCAGAGGGGGGATTGGTGCAACCCAAAGATTACCCACGATTTACTTGTCACAAATGTCACACTTAAGAAACACACGGTATATAAGTGCACTTAACACATGATTCATTTATGGTTTAATGAATGAATGTAACTGTTGCACTAGACATAGATGAAAGAGTATCTCCACTGTAAGATTAAAGAACTTACTTAAACAAATGTTTTACTTTAATTAAGTGTGATTCATAAAGAATCATCTTAATTTAGTAGAAAATGTATTCACCGTACAGACGAAATGTGACTTTTTACATGTATATGCTACTTCATGTGAATATCATGTAAAAAATTGACACTGTGATTAAACACTTTCTTACATATGCATAAAGTAATCTTGCTAGAAACGACAATCAATTTATGTAATGTGTGCATTAATATGCTATATATTTGATTTCTCAATTATAGTTATCTTTGAGTATTATGATGATTTATTGAATATTACATGTAGTATGAAACATAATACATTAGAAACATGTATTCATTTCTGTTTAAATGTGCACACACATATTAAATGTGCACCATTGAAGTTAACACTACATTTTAACATGAGTAGGCCTGTATTTCACCATGCTGCATAAAACTGATTTCATTTTTCTGCTAACTTGACATTTCTTGCAGGTATGCATTGTTAGTTTAGAACATGTAAATTACTGTACAAGAGATAGGGGGACAAGAGCCTGAGAACATGACCTTGATGAAAGGTACAAGGAGAAACAGAGAGCTAACTGAATGAACTATTGTCCAAAAGTTGCAACTTATGTCTTTGAAAGAAAGAAAACGTTCCCATGTCCAGTGTGGGATAAACTGGAATTGTTGCAGTCTGCAACGTGATGATTTGTGGATTTCAATGGACCCCGGGTGGTATGATCGAGGGGGTGATGCCCAGTGGACTTTACATGTTATAATATACCGTTCCCCTTGTACTATTACTCAGATTCCTTGCAAATCCCTTTCAGACTTGGCCCCGATGCTGATCAGATTCCTGCCGACACTATTTATTGATTCCCTCCTTCCTTAAGACATTAGTGGATTGATGGACTTTAAGAGGGTTTTATGTTCAATGCTTTTTCTGATTTTTACTTAAGTATGGCTCAGATTGACATTTACTCGAGCCATTGACTGAGCTTTTGAGATGCTAACGCTTTGCTATTTTGATTCCTTTTGTCCTGACCTGACTTCCTTTATGGAGTTTTCTTGATTGCTAGAAAAAAAATTCCAAAACCATCCTCTGGACTCTGAATTTTAGATTACAAATGGTATGGGTAAGTGCCAACAGACCTCTACCTAATGTTGGTGTTTCAGAATCTTCTGTAGAACTATCATGATACCTGTGGTATTTGTGACTCATCCAGTGTGTTGAAACACCAATGGCATTTGCTGTTCACAAACTATCAATCAATCAATCAATCAATCGGGGGTTGGTGTAGCACTCTACTCACCCGCGAGGGTCTCAAGGCGCTGGGGGAAGGGTAGGTCTAGCAGCTCCGATCAGATGAAAAGCCAGGTTTTGAGTGCCCTTCTTAAGGTGAGTAGGGTAGTCGAGCGTCTTATTTCAACTGGGAGAGCGTTCCATGCTGTGGCGGCAGTGTAGGTGAAAGCTCTCCCTACGGCTCTGCTTCGGTGGATGCGGGGGACCTCTGCCAGGGCGAGTTCGGAAGAGCGAAGGTTCCTCATGGGTTTGTGGAAACTCATTCGTTCGTTGAGGTATTTGGGACATGTTTTTGTGAGGTTAGGACCTAGCACCAGGGTGGACTGACTCGAAAGGGATAGTAATTGTTAATACCAGTGGTCGAGGTGGGCAGGAACTATAGCAAATGGCGTTGCCGAGCTTTTTATTTCTTTTGCATGAATAGTTCCTATCAATTTGTCTCTTTCACAGCATCTGATTCCAAACTATTAATACTTTCTACCCCTCACCGTGTAGGAGATGGTCCTCGATTCTATCCTGTCACTTGCCTTTCCATCTTCCCTTCATCCTCCAACTCACTTTTTTCCTCTCTGCTCATTCCTCATTACTTCCTTATTCCTCTTTTCATGCAAACTCAAATACATTAGGTTTCCTGCTGACAGAGTGCTGCTGCTGCTGCTGCAGACATATCCAGCTCCGAACTGCGAAGGAGATGCAGAGATTGCAGACATTGCTCAAGGTATGTATTTTCTATTAAGACACCGAATTGCAGACGAGTAGAAAAGCATACGCAAATCAACCAGCAAAACGTTACATCTTTGTAAATATAATGGGTTTCAGCGTAAATCACGTTTGGGCACACAGAAAAACGATGCAAAATCAATAAATGTCACAGTTGAAAGAGGATTCAAAACGAAAGAAGACATTGGAAAAGTATTTTATTCCCTAACCCCCTTCACTAGGATGATTGCTTCCTGAAATAAGGCAAAAAAAAAAAAAATAGGTCTGTTATCAATTTAAAAGGTTGTTTGGAAATACTTAATTGCTGCACTTAATGCAATCTCTTAGACTAGGGTGAGCAAGGAAGCATTAACTATTTGATTTACTCAGTGAAAATTGAATTGTATAGTTGTGCCAACCAGAATCCCTGTTCAGGAAACTCCAACACTACTGGGTGTAAAACTACACCCACGTCTTTTGGCACGTCATTCATGTATTACAAATAAGTGTATTTGATGTGGTGCTGCTTAACAGATATTACATTAAAGCGCATCTAGAGTTGAAGAGGGCTCCCAAATCTATCCGTAGAGATCCCACTCAAGTTTCCGAGTGTCAATTATTCTCTGAGCATCAGATTTTGACATTGTTGTTCTGTATAGCGATCACAGAACTGTTTGTCTGTTTGATACTAATTTGCCTTAATTTATTCAGCATCTGTAGATCCATGTTGTCATGCTGTATCTTTATAGCATGGTGCTGAGAGTTGTTTATTTGAATTTGATTATTAACTTGTAATAAACCCTTCTGAACTTGACTACCGATTCCTGTTCCTCATTGTGCTGCCAAATGGTTACACTGTTAACTAAAATTTGATTGACTGTCAATACTAACTCCTGTCACCTCTCAAACGGACATAAAGGTCCATCGGAGGATCAATGGTATGATGTATTATTGAATGCCTAAACTCAACAGTGACTGAAAAGGCACTTCCATTTACAAGCCAGATTTATTGGCATTGACAATTGACAATGCTTGTCGGTTTTTTTTTATTCAATAAAAAAATGCAATAATACTTGATGGCAATTGGTTGATAAAATAATCCCCAGGAATAGATACTGTGTTCACTTGCCAAGGAGACATTTAAAAAAGGCACTTAGTCAAAGTTCCCACCACGGGATCTCTCCTTGTACCCTTGTGACCTACATAGGGTTTTTTCATGCCGATCGAATATCACTATCGTTTTAGTCATGAAAAAGTTGACAGGCGTGGTCATGACAATACTCTGAATGCATTGTTTTGACAGTTAAAGAGTGGGTAGATGAGATTGAGATTGAGTGTCAACAGTCCTGCCAAGTATCACGCAACAGGTGTGACACTCACGCATTTCAGTGCGGTGATCCGCATCACCGCACTGAAATGCATTGTCACGCATTTTGCCACTGGCCAGCGCGCGCCACCACCAGCACCTGTGCACCGGCTCTAGTGCTCAGAGAGACGTGCTGCCAGCAGCTTGCTTGCTGGGCTGAGTTAAATAAATAGTTAAAGATCCTTCTGCGCTCAGCTCTGGAGAGCGCTATAAAGTAACAAATCTTCTCAACCTGTGCGTGCGCCTGGCTGGCGCCGCTTTCCTTTGACTCGCACTGCTGCCAATTACCGACAGGGGGTGGGGGATAGCCGGGTCTTGCCCTCTCAGTCCACGATGCTACTGGTTGTCAGTCATTATGGCCTACCAGGGCGCGCGGGTTTATTAAATCCGGATGTGACCCCCAGTGCCCTCACGTCTGAGGAAGAGGAAGTGAGGCAGAACGGCATGGGATACAATCTGAATCAGTTGAATCCTCCTCGCCGAGTGTAAGAGAGACTGACCGACCGTACCCAGTGAAAAAGTGAATTAATTTCACTCACCGGGGACACAGGCCAGTGAGTGACTCTCGTCATGGCCGCCCGCCATGCAAGAGGCATCGGTGATCATGGGTGGCACAAATTACTGCGGCCAAGCGGGGGAAGAGTGAGTCAGCAGCCTGCAGTGTCTGGGGGGAGAAGAAGATGAAGACTGCAAGTGCGGCTGCAGAGTGCATCATGCAGCAGTGCAGTCACAGTGCTGCAGCGCTGTGCGGCAGGTCCCCGAGTCTCTGAACTCGTCTAGTAAGTGTTTTATTATACTACACGATGAGTCATCTGAAAAAAATTATTTAACACACAATAGCATCTGCAGGGCTGATCTGTCTCATCATCCTTCCTGAGTCAACGAGCCTCCTGGTTTATCTGCAGTCTGATCACTGTGATTTATCACAGTAAATGCAGGCGGGCTGCAGGGCTGCTCTGTCTGACTCACATCATTGATCTTAGGGCAGTAGTAAGGTATTATATTAAAGGCCGGGTCACTGCGTGACAGGTTTACCAGGCAGGGCTCTCTCTGCTCTGGGCACTGAGTGTAAAGTGTGTGTGGGCGTAAGTGATTATTTGTGGGTGTGGCTGCCCTTAAAGAACATTCTGCCCGGATTTACATGCGTTCCTCCAGGTTGGCCCCAGGGTGACTATAACCAGCCGGCACCTCCTGTGGTTCGCATCTGTAGAACTAAAATTAAATAAAAGATCTGGGGATAGAAATGGAGCTCATCAGAGGTCCCACGTGGACACTTGGAGGGCGGGGGAGGGGGTAGCGTGATTCCTCAGAGGCCCCCTCCCGGTCCCTTCTCATGTTCAGAGTTAGCATCCGCAGGCAGGGCTGCTCTGTCATCCTTCCTGACTCAGTACGTGACAGTTTTACCAGGCAGGCAAGGGTTCTCTCTGCGTTCGCACTGGAGCCCGGTGCAGGGGAGTGGTGGGGGGGGAGGTAGGTTAGCATCATTCCTCAGAGTCCCTGTCCGGAACTTACTTACCGCCACAGCACGCACAGTTGATCATCTCTGAATAAATTATTTCAGTCACATACAATCAATATTGTTTAAAATCTGCAGGCAGAGCAGCTCTGTCTTATCCACCCTGGTTTATCTGCAAGTGCAGATTTGATTTAATCACAGTAAATCTGTAGGCCCGGCCGCAGGGCTGCTCTGTCTCCTCATCCTTATCATGGGCGCCCCTGACTAACTTTTATCTTCACAGATTGGGGGTCAGTGCGTGTCAGTTTTACCAGCCAGGCTGGCTCTCGCTGAGTTCTCTCAGCACTTGAGGGGGAGTGTGGGGGGTGGGGGAGAGGGCGGGGGGGGGGTGAAGGTCAGTTACAACTAAGGTTAGTGTCCTTCCATTTCTGGTGCTCCGCAGCAATTTCAAGAAGTTCTTGCAGTTTCTTGTTGCTCAAATGCCTGTAATTTCTTATATTTAAAAGTTTCCCTAGTCTTTATTGCATGATTTTTGCTCGCAGAAAAGTGTCACTCATAGTCGTTAGAATGTCACTCATAGTTTCACTGACATTTTAAAAATGTCACACATGGCTATCTGAAACCTTGGCAGCTATGTGTCAATCAGTTTCATCTCTGTACATACGCTCATTATTACCCTTGCGCATGTAGCAGCTATTGAAATTGCTCTGTTGCTTCAAAAGTTAGGGCAATTTAAAATTTGTAAGTAAACAGCCGAGGTCAGGTTATGTGAAATTCAGGCACAGTAATTTTGTCATCCCCAAAAACTCCTATGGTACTCCATTCTGTATGTTCGCAACATTCTGAAAATTTACTTTTTTTAAGCAGCTAGAGTACTGTACGTAGCAAAAGTATAAAGTTAAAATGTTTAAAATATTTCTTAAAATCGTACTGTTTTAGTAAGTATAGGCCTATGTTGGCGAGTTGATTTAGTTTCCTTTTTTTAGATGAATTTAATTAAACTGCCTATTTTGAACCACGGGCATATTAAGGATTTTGGGGGCCCTGGGCCAAACCTATTTTGAGGGGCCCTATTCCAAACAGCTTTGAATTTATAATCCAGTTTCGGCTTCTTCATGCGGCCCTCTTTCGCCAGGTTACTGACAGTGCACTGGCACACTGGCCCACATTTTAAATGTGTTTACATCTAATATTCAGAGATAGTGAATGTGTTTTCAATTTTGAAACACAGCAGCTCACTGTTGCAGATAATCCCTGTGACCCATTCCGCATATGAGATCTTGTTTGGCTCTAAAAGAAACTTTGGTATTGATGGTGCACAAAACATAAATAAAACATTTCTCTGTAAAATGCCTGTAATAGACTAACACATATCACCCACAATAAAAATAAATTAGAAGAGAAAAGCATTGAAAACAATCTATTTTAAGAGTTATTCAAGGGCGTCAAGGAAAGACTGCAGAACAGATACGGTTTTGTGGGGGTGAGGGGGCCTCCTGATAAGCTGGGGCCCTGGGCGAACGCTTTTTTTGTCCAGACCTCAAAATGTCTATGTTTCGAATATCGACATTTTATATTGCTTGCTACTTAGAAATGGCCGCCCGGTTGACAAAGTAAAGGCCGTTTTCTATGATTATTTTTAAACCCCTTTTCGACGAATGACAAAATATGTGTCACAAAGGGGCGCGGTCATATTTCCTGCCAATCAGAAGCGCGCTTCATGTTTTTCGTCGGGCCACCAATCCAGATTAGGGACGGGAGGACTTGTGTCATCATAGGCCGTTGGGAAAAAGAGGCGGGGAAGCTCGTTTGTTTTCTATCTAGGAAGCAGCATGGTGGTGTGTAACTTCTTCCTACAGGGTAGGTGCCGGTACGGCGATCGCTGCTGGAATGAGCACCCAGGCCACGGAGGAGGAAGAGGCGGCGGCGGTGGAGGAGGAAGAGGCGGTGGAGGAGGAAGAGGCGGTGGCGGTCGACAGTATCAGCAGCCGTCACAGGGTAAGTACCACCAGAGCTCTACCAAATGTTGGTGTTTCTGAATCGGCTGTAGAACTCTCATGGTACCTTTTGTTATTTGTGACTCATCCCGTGCATTGAAACACCAACGGGATTTGCTGTTCACAAACTATGAAATTTGCATAGACACGTTTTTGTGATGTTAGGACCTAGCAACTGGGTGTACTGGCTCGCGAGGGATAGTAACTGTTAATACCAGTGGTCGAGGTGGGCAGGAACTATAGCTAATGGATTTGCCAAGCTTTTTATTTCTTTTGCAGGAATAGTTCCTATCAATTTTTCTTTCACAACATCTGTTTCTAAACTATTAATACTTACTACCCCACGCCCTGTAGGAGAGGGTCCTCGATTCTATCCCGGCTCTTGCCCTTATCAGCTTTCCTTCATCCTCCAACTCACTTCTCTCCGCTCTGCTCATTCCTCGTTACTTCCTTATTCTCCTTTTCATGCAAACTCAAATACATTAGGTGTCCTGCTGACAGAGTGCTGCTGCTGACATATCCAGCTCCGAGCCGAGAAGGGGATGCAGAGATTGCAGACATTGCTCAAGTTATGTATTTTCTATCGAGACACTGAATTGCAGACGAGTAGAAAGCATACGTTAATCAACCAGCAAAACGTTTTGTAAATATAATGGGTTTCAGCGTAAATCACTTTCGCGCACACGGAAAAATGATGCAAAATCAATAAATGTTGAAGTTAAAAGGATTGAAAGCGAAAGAAGACATTGAAAAAGTCTTTTATTCCCTGTCCCTTTCACTAGGATAATTGTTTTATGAAATAAGGCAAATAATGTTAAATTAGGTCTGTTAGCAATTTAAAAGGTCGTTTGGAAATACTTAATGGCTGCACTTCATGCAGTCTCTTAGACTAAGGTGAGCAAGGAAGCATTAACTCTTCATCAAAATAAATACATTATATTTGATCTACTCAGTGAAAATCGAATTGTATTGCTGTGCCAACCAGCATTACCTGCTCAGGAAACTCCAACGCTACTGGATGTGTCTTTTGGCACATGGCATTCATGTATTACAAATAAGTGTATTTGATGTGGTGCTGTATAATATGTATTACATTAAAGCGCATCGAGAGTTGAAGAGGGCTCCCAAATCTATCACCTAATATCCCAATCAAGTTTCTGAGTGTCAGTTTTCATATAAACTAGCCATAAAGGAAAGTGCTGTATTGTAAGTGTGTATGATTTGTAAACATGCAATAAGTATTGTGATGTCATTTTAGAATGCCGACTTATCAGGGTTCCAGGGAGTATATTTTGGGGGCTTGTGAAGGAGCTGCAGTGTGCCGGTACTACGAGTTCAGGGCTGTTATTAAAGGTTTTACCTTTCTAACTAACTGGAGTGGTTACTACAGAAATTGGCGACAAATTGTCACCGCCCTGGATGCGGTGGGATTGCCCGCAGTGTTCATCTGACGTCTTCAGTAGGCGAACGTAGTCTTCCACGAGCAGTTCATGCTTCATTTAAGGAAAGCAAAGACCACAGAGGAAGCTGAAGCAGGGTGCAGCACAACACAAGGAAGCTGGTGTGAAGGTATTTTTTTTTTTTTTTTACAAAAAGGCTGCTGCAACCCTAGCCTACTGCAGCGCAGTGTGTGTCAAGTTCAAGTTTATTGTATTAGCATAGTTACTTAAAACCATTGCTTCATAGTATCTCATAAAATTTTTCATTATAAATTGCAATTTTAAGAGTAAGGTTAAAAAAATTAATTTGCTAAAAATCAATTCAAGCCAGTAGATCTGTACAAGACATTATAATTAGTTCATTAACTTAGTAGCTTTTAACTTTTTTCGTTTTGGCAACAATATTGTTCTGTCCAAGGATGGTGTTGAGATCTGCCTGTCGCTGTTGTGGCATTTTCTTCTCCGCCTGTCTCAAATATTTTACCAGGCGACCGTTCAGCCGCGTGTCCTCAGGTGCAAAGCACGCCTGCACCGATTGTCTCCGTGTACGAATGCCTCTGTGATTAAAAAGTGGCTTTAAAAGCTGTTTCCGTTCTTGTGTCAGTTCTGTGCATGGTAGCAGGCCACATCGGTGCTTTAGGAATTGGATTTTAGTGGATCTAGCAAAACCCAAGGCTATGTATTTTTAGGCAGAGGGGGAGGAGGAGTTGTTCAAAGTCATCCATCCGTGCGACGTCTTGGATAAGGCTGCTTTGTTCTCAGTCCAGGATAGACGTTTTACTGTTTTCTTTGCTATTTTTTTTAAAGGACATTGACTGATCGGTGTTTCCCAGGGTTCGATGAGGTCCAGGGTGGTCAGACTTGTTAATAGATATTTTGCGGCAGGTGATGTTTTTTTATATTGTAGTTCTAACCACAAGTACCAATTTATTGTTCCTGGTTTTGATTGTCGTACTTTGTCCCAAAACATGACTGTTGCGCCTTGTCTTGCGAGGGTCTGTTTCTGGACACCAAACTCAAGCCTGATCTGTGCTGGTGAGACTCTTGCTGGTAGGCTGAAATTTATTCTGTATAGTTTTGCAACCACACCATCTAGGAGTTTGGAGTCCCTGCTCCTCTGTGCCTCTCTCCCATAAGTTATTGTGGGTAGGAGTTGTACCCGTATTACTTCGGCAAGTGAGGGGCCATTCAGTTAAGAGTTAACATTTCTTATCGTGACTGCCAGGGCTGTTCCCTTCCTTTTGATTGAGTCCCTTTGGGCTGTGAAATGCCTGCCTTTGTCGATGATCTCTTATAGATATTTGTATTCTATTGCAGGGTCTATGTGTCGTGTATTTCTATAGGTTCTGAATCGATCCCCCTATTCCTGACCCTATTCTGGTTAAACTAACTATCTAGTTAACTAACAGTCAGCCCATGAGGCAAGAAATCCCCCATGATGCAGATACCGTTATCTGACGCAGTCACACTCCGGCACAGGAACGTGTTATCTGATTAGGTAATAACGCTTGAGATCTAATTAGACAAGCGACATTCCTCCAGCCCCATATAAGGCATACGACGTTCTCATAACAAATCAAACCTATGACAACCTGGATAATCCGTGCGGCCATTGTTTTGATTTCACAGAGAACTTTAGTAAAGAATGTGCTAACGAGCAAGTCGTATGACATCTTTATTGACGTACCTATGTCCATCCTTACGTCAATCCCGGCACCTTTAAGGTATAAATATTGCCGACCTTGCCCTATGCAAACACACGCGTGGTGACAAGACGGAGCAGCCATACTTGCCGAAGCCGAGAGCAGAAGCAGACCCCGCTGGCAGCAGCCCCGCCTTCCTGACGCGCTGAGAGACGCGCTGCTATCTCAAGCCGAGAGACCCAGCACCGGCGCTTCCGGGTAGCCCTCGCAGGCAGCCTGGAATATCGAGAGCAGAGAAAGAGATACCATTCCTCATCCATCCTAAATTCCAGGTACAGAACTGAATAACCCCTCACAGAGAACTCTTTAGTTATTCACTTGGCAAAAACAAACTTAACTTAAACTGTAACTTTCTATTCCCGCCCACGCATTAGACTTAGGTCAGGTACACGGGGTAGGCGTATTTAGAAACACCAGTTGAGTACGTTTAGTCAAATGTATATGTGTATGTAAATATATTTTAATCATTTTAAAACATCATATGGCTCAGAAACCATATCAATGTTTTTACAGTATTATTTTATACTATTGCTTTTAATGTATGCACTTTACTTAACTATAAGTATTGCAATAATATCGATCCATTTCTCTTGTACGAGAAAAGAGACTGATCAATAAATAACATCTTTTATTGAACACGCCCGTCTCTTCCTTTTCTCTACATTCTGATGAGACTAAGAATGCACGTACTGACTGAGTAAAATAATTGCCTTGTGCTCACACGACTCTCGAGATTGACTCTTGATTAGGGGAGAGCAAAGTTGTCATGTTCTATGGTTGTCAGAAACTAAATCCCTTCTTGTCTAATCAGGGGAGTTAATCCTTCCTTGAACATTCGAGAAAGTTTCTAGCGAACTCTGAGCTTAGCTGGCAAACCCAAAAATTAAGTCTAGTATCGACAGTAGTAGACCTAGTTAACATCTGGTCTAGGCCTTTACTGCTGTAGGTACTATTCCAATGCGCAGAGCCTATTGGGAAAATAGGAGCTACACTACATGGCGCCCAACGCGTTTGGAAAGGGCGATAAAACTAACGTAAGACATTTAGAGTAACTCAGTCGTGCTCTCTCACTCAGACCCCTTTTCCCAAATACTCCAAAGACGTCTGGAGTGGGTGAAAGGTTATATCCTCCAAAACCTCGCAGGAGGGAACTCCTATGTATGGTTTTTGGTCAAGTCAACGTTGAAGGATAAAACAGTTCCAGAATATTGTGCATCTAATCTCTGTCTCCATAAGAAACCTGATCTGCAAACAAACATAATACCATCCTGTCTGTAAAATGGCAGAGAGTGATGATGAAAGAGAGGCAATTAGATTAGCTACTGAAATAGCAGATGCTGATGCTACCATGCAAACAGCAGACCCGGATATAATACTCATCCAGGTCGCCAAAAGGAGATCTATAACCTTAAAACTTATAGAAAATGGACTGACACCTAGAGGTGGCACAGTCATATTCGTAATTGAGGCACACGAATATCGGCAGACAGAGGTATACTATACATGGATACATTTTCCAGCAGCAAATGCTGTAACAAAGTACTTCCACTATTACAAAGTAGAGGAACCTCCTGAAACGTACACTCCTTTCGAGGAGGTGGAAGTACCACTCAAATTCCAAGAGCATTTGCTCTTATTTGATGGCGCCCTAAAACACAACAATCACATTACAAGGCTCGGTCCTTTAGGAAGACCAGGAGCAACGTGGCCGGTCCTAGCCGGATACACACCACATCCAGACATCGATAGGATGCCTGCAGCTGAATTATTAACACAGCTGAAACAATTACTAAAAATTCATAGACAATTAGTTCAGTATGTAATGCGGACTTCAACAATTCAGCCAGCGATTAAACTACCACAGCTGACCCCACACCAGGGGAACACAAATAAAATTACACCACAGAACATCCAATCCTGCCTAGGTAAAGTTCCAGCTAAACGGGAACAGATACCATTCTGGTTGGCACAGAAAATTACCCAAATAGAGGCGGTGTTTCCTGACACCACCCCGCTGGAAAAACACAGGATTCTGACTATATGTCTCCCAATGGGAATCGCACCACACATTGAGGACTGTGACACTTGGGGTACAGTCTTTGCTTCCATCTACACAAAAACGCACGGTGTTCCATCCATTTCGGTAATACCAGATGTGCTTAAACAAATTCAAGATGAATACGGTCCAGAACCTGCTTTAACTCTTGGTATGAAATTACTGAAAGACTTCAAGCAGGTCTCGGCTATATTACTAGCCAACATAAAGGGTGAAGCAGCAAACGTGGCGATCCGCCAGAGGTTAAAAGAGACAGATATAGCAGACCAACCAGCTGAAATTGCCAGAATCATAGAAAAATCCTATGAAGAACTAGGCAGAGATAGTCTAGGTGGAATACCAGTAAAACCGCAACTGACTACAAGTCCAGAAAAAATGTTTTTTAACAATAATAATAATTCACCAAAAAAGAACTGGGATGGAAACAAACAATCCAATCCTAAAGAAAAGAAATTCCAGTCCAGAGGAAGGTCTCCTAGGCGAAGAGAGAAATCTCCAACCCCGAGACAAAGGTCACCCCAGAGTGACCCCTCTGGGAATAGATATAACCTTAGAAATAGGGATAATATTAAAAAACCTGATAGATATCAAGACATTGATACACGTCCCTCTCAATCTTTTCAGAATTCCTCGCAGAAATCGGAAAGAAGAGGACGATCAGAAGAGCACGCCAAGTCCAAAGACAAGGAACCTGCTCAACTGAAAAAGAAATTACAATTTCCAAAAAAGAAGGTAGCCAGTATCAAGGTAGTTAACAATGCCGAGAATACTGAGGACACAACTGAAAAACGGAGAGTGGGCTCAGACAATGCTAGACAGCGCAGCAGAGGTGAGCATAGCTCGCAAAGTCCTTATGAATCATCTGGAGACTGGACACGAATGAATACCTTCAAGTGGAAACTGCAGACACCAGAGTTAGCAAGCCCCACAAGATATACGAGATAACATTACGTATAGAGGGAGATAAGACTAGGAAAATAAGGGGACTATTTTGGGATAACCTATCCAAGGGCTATGACATCCTTCTAGCTGAAAAAGACTGGCCACCAGAATTTGTCAGGGAGTGCCCTCATGGCGAAGAGGTAATTATGCCTGCCTTCTCGAATCAAATACCGATTCATAAAAAATACACACTTGCTAGAAAGTGGGCAGTGGCCTTAGCACCTGCTTTATATAAAAATCATGTAGGATGGGGTGAGGATTCTCCTCCTCACAAAATCCAGTTAAAATCACAACCAACTGCACAAAGGCAGTACCCAATTAAGCAAGAAGCTAAAAAACAGGTAAATGAAATACTAGACCAGCTAGAATACCAGGGGGTGATTGAAACTTGCACCTCACAAATGAACAATCCTTTGTTTCCGGTCTCCAAACCAGACAATTCGTACCGTCTAGTTTTGGATTACCGACACCTTAACACATGTTGCAAAACCTTTGCAGTGCAAAACTCACACAGTGCTGCACTAATGAATAACATAGTGCGCAAAAAATACAAAACAACCTTGGACATCTCCAATGGATTCTTTTGTCAAAACATAGCACCAGAGAGCAGATCTTTAACTGCATTCTCAGTAAATGGCACTCAAAAACAATTCTGTCGGTTAGCCCAGGGGTACAAGAACAGCCCAGGGGTATTCTCAGCGAGAGTAACAGAATTACTACAACTATATGATGATGAAGCATTATCTTATGTCGATGACATTTACTTAACAGATGATGACTTGGAGACTCACTTGAAAAGAGTGAACACCATAATACTTGGGTTCGCTGCAGAGGGTTACAAATTCAACTTCAAAAAGTCCAGAATTGCCCATCTGACGGTCCTATTCTTAGGATATGAGTTATCAAGTGAAGGTAAAAGCCTGGCAGACAATTTCCTAGAGAAATGTGCCGTAATCCAAGCTCCAAAAACACAAAAAAACCTACAGTCAATTCTAGGCTTCCTAAATTTCGGAAGAACATACATTGCAAATTACGCAGAAAGGGTCAAACCCCTTTACGATCTAATTAAACCAGACTTTAAAAGATCCAGTTGGACTCAAAAACACACAGAAATTTTGAGATCCTTACAAACAGACATGCTAATTAAAACAAAATTAGAAACCCGTGATAATACACGCAACCTTGTGATCCGAGTCATCCCAGGGAGATGCGGATTCACATACCTGACCTCTAATGAGGGAGAAAAGGTACCAATTGCATTCAAATCACACTTGTACACAAAAGCTGAACAGAGATTCAGCAACAAAGGAAAAATTGTTCAAGCAGTTCAAACCGCAATAGCTAGAGAAAAAGACATAGCTGACGGTAGACATATCACAGTCAGAACAGCTGAATCAGCCTTTGAGGCATTAACAACACCGTGTAATTTACCATCAACAACATTGGATCCAGAATGGATACAATGGGTGAATTCAATCACAACGGACAAAGTATACTACTACTTTGATCCAGAACTAGAAGAATTAAAAAATCTAAAATATGAAAAGACGTATCCTCTGCCAATCGACATTCTGCCTCTACGACATTACGCCTGTGTAATCTATACAGACGGACATGCTCAACCCTCCGTTTGGGGAGAACATGCATACAATCCCACATGTGAGATTACAAAAGAAGTGTGGCGCGGAGGTAAACTAAGACCTCTATTAACAAAATCACACTCAGTAGAAACTAATTCAGAACTACAAACTGAAATAATAGCTTTGAAAATGGCGCTAGATAATGCGGATCGCGAATTCCCGACACTTATAGTGTCAGATTCATATTACTGCGTCAAAGCATATAACAATGATTTGCAGACATGGATTCAGAACGGTTACAAAGATGACACAGATGCACCAATAAAGCAGAGACTGCTCTGGGAACAAGTAGCTCTTTTGAAAAAAGAACTACCAAAGACTCACGTGACACACTCACTGAGTCATCAACGTGATGGCGTTCACGTTGTAGGGAATTCATTGGCTGAAACAGCCGCAACGGCAGCCACTAAATCGGCTCCCGTAGATCGAAAAAAGCGTACATTAAAATACATTGACGGTGAAACATTGCTGGCGGTGAAAACGTCATCAAAAGGCGACTGCTCAGCGTTACCGATCAACTATCCACTCAATTATACATACATAATCGATGCAAACTCCGTCCCTTTTGCTCGAATCCCTGGAGTGGGGGATAGAGTGATTCCAAACATGGACAGGAGAAACTTGTTAATCGCAGACGCACACATGGGCGAGGGTCTCAGACACCTTAAATTAAAAGATTCTCTGGAAGAATTACAATCACGGTACTGGTGGCCAGGCATGAGCCTGCACTACACCATGTTTGTAAAAAACTGCCCAAACTGCAACAGAGATCGCAGAGGGGAGAGAAGCAGTTTAATACCTCGTCGAATCAAGGCAGATAATATTACCAGCAAAAAGAATGGCTTGCGATTAACATATACAGGCTAGTTTCCACTTATAATGTAGATCCACGGCACTCGGCTGACGTCCGGACTGTTATACAAGATTTGCGAGTCTAAATGGCATATACGCTAAGAGCATGCTACGTTCGACCATTGTTTTCACTCCGGCAAACCAGCCTGGGGGGGAAACATGGCCAAATGAGCACAGCCCAGCGGGAATCTTCTCACTTCCTTCCTGAGGGTATGGGATGGTGTAAAGAAAAAACCAAGGCAGAAAGCAATCTATAATAGAAAGGATATTAGGTTCGGGAGCTGGGTGGGTCAAACATCTAATAAGTGTCCAACGTAGTCTAAATAACTTGCCAAGAAATTCTCTGAAGGGATTCAGTCCGTACTAATTATTATTCGGAACTAGGATGTTGATCTCTGACCTTGATAGTCAGACTTCAGTGGTAATAGAAAAAACCTTTGATGTCAAAGACCGTTTGGCTATTTTACAGGACTTAAACAAAACAAGAAAAGACCTGAGCAACATACAGTTGAAACAACAGCCAACAACCACTGAAGAATCACCACCTGTCCCAGCAAGACCTGTCTGGATTCCAAAAGTCGGGGATCTAGTCAGGGAGAAGATCGCGGTAAAGAAGGAATTTGGGCCTTCTTACAGAAAAGCAGTTCCTGTCTTGTCTGTCAACGGGACAAGATCAGTTGTACTACCGCCACTTGCTGGAAAAAAGGAGAACCGAGTTGTATCCATCGACCTGGTAAAACCACAACATGTGGCCAATAACAAACAGTAGGCCAAGTGGACTCCCAATAAGTAGCAGAACACCAAGGTTTGCTACCAGTACAGAGGTCCTATCAAAGAGGCTCATCACATTCGAAACGCCTACAGAAGAACAACAAGGACTATGCAACAATGCAATAGAACTAAGACCTCTGAAAACCCAAATAAAAACATTTAGCAGAGACACACCAATCTACAATGAAGTTCCAAGTGAAAATGCAAGAAACAAAAATCCTGAACCAATTGGAACAATTGACAGAACTGCATCTGGTTACTTCATCAACTTCGATGATTCCTCTGAAGGTTTCAGCGAACAAAAGACACAGCCATCATCAAAATCCTTTAAAGACAAAGCTAAGGAACTTTTGAAACAACTGAAAGAAACATATCTGGTTTCCCCATGGATTGAATTTTGGGTGGGTTTTGGTGCATTTATCCTCATACTTTGGCTCATCATGGTATTTACTTTGGGACGCTTCATTGAGGGAAAATATGCTAAAATGGACACAGCAAGTCAGAACATCAACTTGGTCCTCAAACCACACACATCTTCACACGTCGAGAAAAGAGAACTTTCTTCAGAACTTTCTTCAGCCAACTTCACAGCAATTCCAATACCTGGTGGGGTAGCCTGGGACAACACTGACTATGAAATTTATGGTCCGGTCGAGATCCTGAAATATCCACACCAAATCAAGATCTCCTTGAGTGACTTTGCAAAACCAAACTCATTTGCTGATGATTGGGACTTTGAAAGTATAAACAATATGATGTCTGACTTAGTAATGTCTGCTAAATTTACAAAACATGATTATTTGCAAGGTTCTACAAATTATGATAGTATGTATTGCTATAACCATTATGGTAACCATTTCTTGCATAAATCTGCACAACCTAGAAATGTTTTAAATTATAATCAATGGGAACATTGTGCTACACCTCCAAAAGGGAGCTCTAGAACCGTTTATGACAAATATTCATACTTTCAAGGTTTTAACACTAGTAATGCTGAAACATTTTATTACAAATTGTCAAACAAGACAGGGATGAAAACCATGATAACCAACACAAAATTGATATATTCAGATTCATTCTTTGAAAAAATGAATACTTTTGGATTTGATTATTGGGACAAAAATGTTGATTTGAAAAGTGTTTGGGGTACAAAAGAATGGCAAGTACAGGGTTTAGAAGCTTTGTTTAGAGCCTGCATGATCCCAGAACAAATGATATTTTTAAATGACACTGTTCAACAAACCACCTGTCTTGGCTTAGCCAAAATCAAAGATTTAAATAACCCGTCTATTCCAAAGCCAACAATGTTTAGCAATAGCTCTGAAACAGATGAAGAAATAGACATAAACCATATACTTAACCAAAACAGAACACATCCTGATTGGAAACAATGGTTGATCTGGCCCACAGATACAAATCACTGTCAAGATAGATTCCTGAATAAAACACAGGGTTTCATAATGACAAGGCCAGACCCTAGATATCCCCAAAGACATCACCCAGGGATAATAACAACCTACAGTGTGGGCAAATTATGCCTTCAATGGCTACAAACTTCCACACTGCCTGAAATTAAGCAACACCTAACTTTACTTACTGATGGTGCTGACTTGCGTGATTTCATACTGGGACCACGCAAACAGCGTCATAAGCGTTTCATAGCAGCCTCTGTATATGCAGCATACAATGAGGCCTGGAAGGTTACTCAAATTGAAACAGCAGAAAGAATACGGGAAATTGACCGTATTAATTTGGAAAAATCACTTTCTGTAGTGGACAATGGGTTAATGACTCTGTCCTCCAGAATATTTTCATTGGACAGCATTGTGTCTTCAGCAATCGATATATTATCGCAAGACTTACTGTTATTACAACATGGTCAGTCACAATTGCGTTCTATTGTACAGCTTGGCTGGACGTTACAAAATCTGCGTTCAGGCTATGTGCCTTGGCGTTTAATCAACACAACGTCACTATTCCAAATCTTTAACCTTACTGATAGACAAATCGGTATGGCACAGAAGGGTGCTGATTATACAATCTTGAGCATTGAAAAACTAGAAAGATTACCGTTGACAATGTCAGAACGACCTGTCAGTGAATGGATAATCCACGGAATCATAAATATTCCAATCTCAACCTTCAGGTTTCAATACTGCCAAAAATATATACAGGCTGGCATGTACGAGAAATTGGGAAAGGGGTACCTTAAAACAACTTGGAACCTGCCCTATTCACATGCATGTGTCAGTAATAAAGGACAGAAAGTGTTTCTTAGTGGCAACAATTGTGCTATGTCACTAAGCGGCACACTTCTGTGTAACGGTATTAGTTTGCATGGAGCCTGTGAAGGGAATTCATACAACCTTTCATGCCACCAGCAAGGCGCACCTGCAACTGAAATAGAACCATTCTTTCAAAGACTCTATAATGGGAGTTACATTCTTATTGTAGACCGCAGATGTTGCAGTCTTATGCCCGGGACTCCTTATCTAGTAACTACAACAGCGAAGGTCAAGTGCTGTGGACGTTCTTTATTCCCCAGCTCCTTTCCAGACAGGGAGACAAGGGCATGGCCCAGTTTGAAAATTACTTCTATTCGAATAGACACTTTAAGCAGAATGAAAACAGTGCTTCTTCAGACGCCTACAAGGCTCACGTCATCAAAAGAAACGTATGATCTACAAGTCGCAAGGACGACTGCAGAGATACATACATTATTATCAACCAATTCCCCCGTACATTTCGCGGAAATCCTGAGCGAAATCTTAAATATTTCTGATACCACTGGGGTCTCAAAGGTATTTAAGACAGTATTTTCGATGGCATTAACACCATTCAAAGCCATACTGGGTATTTTTCCAGATTTCGTCCATTCGATTTTTTTGGCGGACTTCCCCTGATCCTGGGACTAATTGCAGGAATCCTATTCCTAGTCCTTATTTTTCGTTATGGCAACCCATGTCACAGATCAAACTCTCGCGACAATGGAAGATACGATCCTAGCCATTGGATACCGGGACCGGATATCAAAAATCCTGGGACTCTCCCGGCTTAGAGACCTAAACATGACTTGGTTTCTATCATTTCGACCAATGTGGCAAAGGTGTGTTTTACCTATACTAAGGTGTCTGCTATGCGGAGAAGAATGCGTGTTAGACACCTGTCTGACGCTACAATCGGATGCGCCGGTGGATGCAGATACACTGTTGGTTCCTACCAAGGTTCACGCCTTTGTGCTGCCCTCAAAGGCTGCCAATCCTGATGACGGCATTCCTGGAATCTTCACCACTGCGATTGAAGAGTAGTGAAGTTCAAGATGAAAGCAGCATCGAACAGGTACGACCTTCTGTCAGCAATGCAAATCAGAATGTCAATGCAGACAATCATGCGCATGAATGCATGGTTACACCTATTTCCGACTTAGTGGAACTTTCCCATGAAGCTGTTGACAGTTTTTTCGAAAGCCTGAATGATATGATGTTCTCTCCGGAACAGAAATAGAGACTTTTGAGTAAACTCGCACACGGCGTTCCCTGAATTCGGCCTTCAACTTTTAAAAAATAAAGTCACATGAACAATTACAATCCAGTTCACGGACAGCAACTTTTTCCAGCAAGCCCCTTAAAATATTTTTCTATATATTTTTTTTCCGGGACACTGATCTTCTGCTTAAAGTAAGAAACTATTCCTAGAGAACTAAGATTTCTATTTTTAGATACTTTATATAGACTTTAGCTGCCCGCTGGTATGTTCACAAATATTTTATTATGTGATGAAATGGTCTCGACTTTCCTTTCTGTATAGCTATATTAAGAGCCATTTCATGTGTACTACTCAAATACCAAAGAGCAATAATACATAAAAATGCGTGTTTACTTTTGCATTTAATTCATAGCTTAAGTGCATACAATATATATGACTGCAATTTTTCAGTATATTTGAAAATTTCGAAATGCATTTATGTATTTTGGGGTGGTAAGGTATACACTATACTCTATAGTATGTTGTACTATGTTATACTATGCATAGATTAGTAGATATGACCATAGTTAGCGTGGAGTGGGTGTCGTGTATTTCTATAGGTTCTGAATCGATCCCCCTATTCCTGACCCTATTCTGGTTAAACTAACTATCTAGTTAATTAACAGTCAGCCCATGAGGCAAGAAATCCCCCATGATGCAGATACCGTTATCTGACGCAGTCACACTCCGGCACAGGAACGTGTTATCTGATTAGGTAATAACGCTTGAGATCTAATTAGACAAGCGACATTCCTCCAGCCCCTGATAAGGCATACGACGTTCTCATAACAAATCAAACCTATGACAACCTGGATAATCCGTGCGGCCATTGTTTTGATTTCACAGAGAACTTTAGTAAAGAATGTGCTAACGAGCAAGTCGTATGACATCTTTATTGACGTACCTATGTCCATCCTTACGTCAATCCCGGCACCTTTAAGGTATAAATATTGCCGACCTTGCCCTATGCAAACACACGCGTGGTGACAAGACGGAGCAGCCATACTTGCCGAAGCCGAGAGCAGAAGCAGACCCCGCTGGCAGCAGCCCCGCCTTCCTGACGCGCTGAGAGACGCGCTGCTATCTCAAGCCGAGAGACCCAGCACCGGCGCTTCCGGGTAGCCCTCGCAGGCAGCCTGGAATATCGAGAGCAGAGAAAGAGATACCATTCCTCATCCATCCTAAATTCCAGGTACAGAACTGAATAACCCCTCACAGAGAACTCTTTAGTTATTCACTTGGCAAAAACAAACTTAACTTAAACTGTAACTTTCTATTCCCGCCCACGCATTAGACTTAGGTCAGGTACACGGGGTAGGCGTATTTAGAAACACCAGTTGAGTACGTTTAGTCAAATGTATATGTGTATGTAAATATATTTTAATCATTTTAAAACATCATATGGCTCAGAAACCATATCAATGTTTTTACAGTATTATTTTATACTATTGCTTTTAATGTATGCACTTTACTTAACTATAAGTATTGCAATAATATCGATCCATTTCTCTTGTACGAGAAAAGAGACTGATCAATAAATAACATCTTTTATTGAACACGCCCGTCTCTTCCTTTTCTCTACATTCTGATGAGACTAAGAATGCACGTACTGACTGAGTAAAATAATTGCCTTGTGCTCACACGACTCTCGAGATTGACTCTTGATTAGGGGAGAGCAAAGTTGTCATGTTCTATGGTTGTCAGAAACTAAATCCCTTCTTGTCTAATCAGGGGAGTTAATCCTTCCTTGAACATTCGAGAAAGTTTCTAGCGAACTCTGAGCTTAGCTGGCAAACCCAAAAATTAAGTCTAGTATCGACAGTAGTAGACCTAGTTAACGTCTGGTCTAGGCCTTTACTGCTGTAGGTACTATTCCAATGCGCAGAGCCTATTGGGAAAATAGGAGCTACACTACATATGCGGGTCTGACCCCAAAACCAGGCATATGTTTTCTTAAAATTCTTTTTGATTGCATGGTTTTGGTTTTCTCCAAGTTGATATTCAAGTTGTTTGCCTCGGAGTAGTTAAATGTGGTGTTAGGAAGATGCTGTAAACTCACCTAATTAAAACTATGTAATCTGCATAAAGTAGACTTGTTAGTACTAGGTTCCCTAACCTTAGGGAGTGTGAGTTGCTGGCAATTAATATCGGGCTAAGGTCTGCAAGAAACAGGTTAAATAGAGTCGAGGCCAGCACACACCTTGTTTGCGACAATTCCTTATTGGTATCTGTCTTGATAGAGTTGACCCGTCTCCCCAGTTTTACTCGAACCCAGGTCTCGGTGTGCAGATTGATTAGCAGACTGAGCAATGTCTGGGGTATGCCCCAGCTGGCCAGTTTAGTCCAAAGTCTGTTACGGTTTACATGATCAAAAGCAGCCCGGTAGTCGATCAATCACTAATATAATGGCATTTTAGTGGACGATGAGCAGAGCCAGGGTTGTTATATTTGTTACTGTTCCAAGTGATTTGGAGAAGCCAGTCTGGTTCAGAGGGATAATAGAGTTGTCTTCGGCCCATTGTTGCAATTCTTCCAGAAGTGTACCTGCAAAAAAAGTTGCAGCGTTGTCCAAAAGAGCAACTAAGTGGTAATTCTTTGGCAGAGTCTTGTCTCCTGACTTAAAAATTGGCGAGATTATCGAAGCCCACCAGGACGGAGGAAGTAAGCCTGTCTGCCTTATTTCATTGAAAAGAGGGCTAAGTGCTTTTGCCCAGTAATCTGCATCTTGCTTGTAGAGCACAGGCGGTATTCCATTGGGGCCCAGTGCCCCTTCTCGTCTTTCCTTCTTTATATAGAGTTTAATTACTTCCAGGTGATCTCTTGAGGGTGTAGTGTGTGTCAACGATGCATACATTGCGTTCCAGCTTCATTGCCCGGTGTTGCTCAGTCTGCTTGGCAATGCGCTTGTCCTGGTGCTTACATTATGGTCAGCGACGGAAGTTTGTTTACATTGGCTTGTCCTGGCAACTAGAGCGCTGAATACATATGAATGGTATACCAGTCTTCTAATTAAGTACCCGTGAAGCAATTGTGAATTAGTGCGCAACAGTATTAAGTATTCATCGTCGGAAACCTCGTTCTTCAGACAAAGATATTCAAAAACAAGGGATTGCTGTGATTCCCCTGGGGGAAAAAAGGGATGTTCTAGACCAGAGGTCTTCAAACTTTTTGTTCAAATCTGTTTTCATTGTGAACACAGCGATAAGCCTACAACCCCTCATCGGGGCCGGCCGCGCAGATAGAAATCAATAATAAGAGCAGGTAACCAGGTGGGGTGGAATCCTTAAACACAGCGCCCTGCCTACAACCCCCAGGGGGGCCGGCCGCGTGGCCTAAGGGAGTGGAAAGCAAGAGGTGGCCATTTGCTGGCAATGTGCCATAGTACGGGGGAGGCGCGTATGGGAAGGAGAGCAGCGGTGTCACATTAACAAAGGCCCAACAGGGGCCAAACTGCCCCAAAAGGGGGGCGAAAGCCAGAGTGGCAAGGCAAGGAAAAAGAGAAAGTCGGAAGAGAAAGAGCAGGGGTGGGGTGGAGAGGGGCCATGGAGGTGTATCTGCGGTCGCCCACAGGAGGCATAAGACGCAAACCAGCTTTGAGGGAAGTGGCTATGAGCCTAGTCTGCTTGGGTCAGCAGGGATGAGGGCGTCCTCGAACAATTGCAAAGCGCGGAGCCTGGGAGGCATGTGACGGGCATAGCTTATGGAGCACAGGTGACGCACGAGGGGTTCCCACACTGCCTTGAATCGCACCCCTCTTGATTGTAACCGTGCCGTGAGCAGCTCCATGGTCAGGACCTGCCAGAGGCGCACGAACCAGGAAGCTATCGGCGGTGCCTCAGTCCGCTTCCAGTGTAGCGCAATGAGTTGTTTGGCAGCGCCTAGCATGTGGAGGGTGAGGTTCCAGTCGCTGCGCGTGAGTGCTTTAAGTGTGGGGGGTCGTATACCCAGTAATAGTGTGTAAACCTCCTCAGGGAGGGGAAAACCCAACACCTCTTTAATGTGACTGAGGACCTCCTTCCAAAAGACAGCCAGGGCAGGGCACGACCACCAGATGTGTATGAAGTCGCCAGTCGCAGTGCCACATCTCCAGCACAGCGGTGAGGAGGCAGGGAACATTTTGCTTAGTCGCAGGGGGGTGTAGTACCATTGTGTTAACATCTTGTATGCATTTTCCCTCTGCGGAATGCTGCGGTAAGTTTTGGGGATGTCGTTCCAGAGCTTAGACCACTGAGACGGCGTGATCTCAGTGCCAGTTGCCGTCTGCCACTGCCTTTGGTAGGGATGCGCAGGCAGAGTGGTGGGATGCTGCAAGATGTTGTAGATTTGGGAGATGAGTCGTTTCAGTCCCCCGAGGGAGCGTGCCAACTTTTCAAATGGAGTGTGCGCCCTGGAAGCGGCCTGACACATGTCATCTCCCAAGGTCCAGTGGCGCAGCTGTGCATACTGCAAGCTAGCAGTCGAGGGGAGGTTGAACTCCTCTTTGCAGTCCAGCCACGATTTAGGCGACCCACAAAGAAAAAGATCTCCTGCAACCCTGCAGTCTCCTTGAGTCCAGCTCTCGAACGCCCGGGTCTGAGCAGCAGGGGGAAAGTGCGGGTTGCCGGCAATGGGGGTATGCGGAGAGGGGAACGTGGTCAGACCTTTGGACACTGCCACTCTGTCCCATACTTCAAGAACCGTCCTCGTGGGGACCGCCATGTATGCACTTCTGGAGCGCGCCACCCGCGGCAACCAAGGCAGGTCCCATATGGTGCGCCCCGTAACCACTCGGTCCATGTGGAACCAGTGCTTGTCGCTTTCGCGTGCACCCCATTCTATCACGAACCGGAGATGTGCCGCCCAGTAGTAGTGGAGAAGATTCGGGCAGGCTAGGCCGCCCCTGTCCCTCGGCTCCATGAGGACTTTCTGTGAGAACCGGGGTCGTTTGCCTCCCCATATGAAAGACGTGAGGTCGCGTTGGAGGGTCTTGATGCAGTGAATCGGTATTGGGGTGGGGAGGCACTGGAAGACATATAGAATGCGGGGGAGGATCGACATCTTGACAGCGTTGAGCCGCCCTAACCAGGAAATCATCAGGGGTTTCCATTTTCGCAGGTCCGCCAGGACATCCTTTCGGCAAGCGGCCCAATTTTTCGAGGACCACGAGTCGAGGTGAGGAGTGAGGTCCAGACCCAGGTATTTGATGTGTTCATCTGCCCAACGGTAGGGCGTGACCTCCCTCAGCAGGCAGACCTCCTCCTCGGGGACGGTGAGGTTAAGCGCCCAAGATTTGGTGTGGTTAATTTTAAGGCCAGCCGCCCGCTCGAACAGCGTGAGGGCGTCGTGTACCGCTGGGAGTGAGACTCGAGGGTTCGTGAGAGTAAGGATCAGGTCGTCCGCGAACAGCGCTACTTTGTTAGCACGCCCCCCGTGGGGGATGCCATGGATGTCAGGGGTACGCCTAATCAACTCCGCCAGCGGCTCGACCGCCAGGGCGAACAGGAGCGGCGAGAGCGGGCATCCCTGCCTCGTACCCCTGTGGATCGAAAGCGGCGGTGTCAGTTGGCCGTTGACCCGGATTCTAGCCTGTGGTCCAATGTAAGGGGCCATGCACCTGGAGATCATGGTAGGGCCAAGACCCAGCTTCTCAAGGACCGCCCTCAGGAAGGTCCAGTCGACCCGGTCGAAGGCCTTTTCCGCGTCTAGCGAGAGGAGGCAGGCCGGGATTTTCCAATGGTGTACCTTTCCCACCAAGTGCGCCAACCTGCGAACATTATCGGCCCCCTGGCGGTCTCGTATAAAACCCACCTGGTCCGGGTTCACCAGACCCGGCATATGTGGGTCCAGCCGTTTGGCCAGGATCTTAGTGTAAATCTTAAGATCGGTGTTAAGAAGGGCGATGGGGCGATAGGAAGCACACAAGTCGGGGTCCTTCCCAGGTTTGGGGATTAAGGCTATTTCCGCCATGCCCATATCGGGGGACGGGCCGATAGTGTCAGAAAAGGATCCATAGAGGCGCAGTAGATGCGGGCGGAGCTGGGTCAGGAACAGGCGATAGAAGGCCAATGGCAGGCCATCCGGCCCCGGGGTTTTCCCCACGGGGAGGTTCCCTATAGCCTCTGTCACTTCCTCCTCCCGCAGGGGGTCCTCCAGCGTGGCTGCACACGCCGGGGACAGCGGGGATCCCTCAAAGTTCGCGAGCACGGCCTCCCGCGCCTCCGCAGAAGTGGGCTCCTCGGCGTATAGAGAGGAGTAATACTCAAGGAACGCAGCCTGTTTGGCCCTCTCAGAGGTGGCACGGGTGCCATCCTGCCGCGTGACATTAGCGATGTGGGCCCTAGCGGCGCGCGCCCGCAGTCTGCCTGCCAGTAGGCGACCCACTTTGTCCCCTCCCTCATAATACCGTTGCTTGAGCGCCAGCAGGGAGAATTCCGCCTTGTTAGTGCGCAGGGCGCGAAGTTGTCCCCTGAGATTGGCAAGGGCTCTCTTTGTCGCCCGAGTGGGGGCGTCCCGATCCTGGGCCTCCGCCAGCTTGATCTCGCTGGCCAGGTCAGTCTCCAACTTGAACACCTCTTTCCTCCGTGCCGCCGCCAAGGAAGTGATGTGGCCCCGAATGGTGGCCTTGAAGGCGTCCCACACCGTGTTAAAGGGCATGTCAGGGGTGTCGTTAATGGTGAAATACGAGTCTATGGCGTCACGGATGCTGGCAACGTCATCCGGGTCTCGAAGGACTCCCGGCGGGAGCACCCACCTGCGTTCGCGGGTGGCACGAGCCTGGGGGTCCTGCAGTAACAGCTCCACGTGGGCGTGGTCTGACAGGGAGATGTCGGATATAGCAACAGCTAAGGAGTCTCGGGTCAGTTCAAGAGAGGTAAACAGATAGTCGATACGGGAGTATGTCCGGTGGGAATGCGAGTAGAAGGAGTAATCTCGGGACCCCGGGTTATGGTAGCGCCATATGTCCACGAGACCCAGGTCCGTAAGCTGCGTCTTGAGGGTGGAAGACATCGCTCCCGCGCCGTTAAAGGGGGCGCCCGCGCGGTCTAGCTCGGGGTCCCAAACAAGATTGAAGTCACCGCCCAGGATTGTATTAGCGTCGCCCATTGGGAAGTGTTCCCGCAGTAATGCCTGGAGGTACTTGTCCTGCGACTGGTTGGGTGCATACACACACCCTAGAGTGAACTGTGCACAGCCTATCTGTACCGTGGTTCGGAGGAAGCGCCCGTCAGCGCTCTTAAAGGGTTTCACAGGTCCCCGCCTAATGCCAGCCCTACAGAGGATTGCCACCCCCGCCGTCTTGGTGTCAGAGGATGTCCAGAACTGTGTGGGGTACCTAGGGTGTGTCATGCGTGTGATGTCTCTCCTGAGGAGGTGCGTCTCCTGGAGGAGAACAATGTCGGGGGAGTGGTGTAGGAGATAGCGCCATACCTGCCTTCGCTTGTTGGGAGAGTTGAGCCCCTTGACGTTAAGAGAAAGGACCTTCAAGGGTGTAGGGATGTTAGCTGTCATAGCGCTAAGGGGGTTTGGAGTCGCACAGATCCCGGCCTAGCAGACCTCCCCGCGAGCGGGACAGCAGAAGCGTCAACTCGTCGCCAGCGCGGTAACTCCCGCAGGACCCACCATGCCACCCCTCCGCAAGCGCAGGGAAGGAACAGAAGGAGGGGGGTGTGTAAGGGGGAAGTAGGAAGAGAGGAGAGAAAGAAAGAAGAAAAGGCGCAGAGGGGGAAGAGAACCAAAACAGGCCAACGGGCCCAGTGTACAGTGTCCCAGGTACCGGACATCCTCTACCCGAGGGTTAGGATGAACTCAGGAATGTCACTTCCTACGGGACAAAGGGAGGGAGCGGAGATCTGGGAAAGTAGCGTCCAAACAAGTCGTCTCGGAGCCCGTCTACCCCGCTGCATCAAGGTAGTTCGGGGGGGTGTGCCGGGCCATGGGGTCCATTCGACTCAGTTTGGAGCTCAGCGGTGCAGTGCTCGGCCTGGGAGAAGCAAAGAGTGTTGTCCATTTCTAGAGCATTGGGATCAGGCCATCGTGATGAAAAAGGGCAAGACCAGGCGCCCAGCTAGCAAGCGAACGCCCAGGGTAGCATGTAATACAACAGCAGCGATCAGCAGCCATCCGGCGTTGAGGGGCGATCCCCACCCTCCGAGCCAGGAGCGAGGAGCTGGGAGGCCTGTCCCTCGCGGTCGCCCTCAAGGGAGCGGATGTGTGCGATAATGTCCTGCTTGGACTGAGAAGTAGAGAGCGCGTCCACTGGAGGGGACCTTCGTCGGGGGCGCACAGTGGACCAATCTGGGCGCGGGGGGCCCCTCTCCGAGCGGGGGGGGCGAGTCGGGCTGTGGTCCGGGGACTCCGGCAGGCTTAGCAGGTGCGCCGCTTCTCGGTAGGACCGGAGGGCCCTACGCTTGCCCTCCCACTTGAAGATGAGAGCAAAAGGGTGGCCCCACTGGTAGGGGATGTTGAGGGTCCGGAGCCTCTCGGTGATCGGGCGAAAGACCTTTCTCCTGTGGAGTGTTGTGGGGGCCAAGTCTTGGTAGATCTGGATTTTGTGGCCTTCGTACCGCAGGTCCGGATTGTCCCTAGCTACCTTCAGAATGGCCTCCTTCTCAGTAAAGTAGTGGAGTCTAGTGACGATGTCAGGTATGAGGCCCGCCTTTCCTCCCGCTCCAAAGACCCGGTGTGCACGGTCGAGGCGCGGCGGGGGGGCGTCCTCCTCGCCCCACACCGCTTGCAAGAGTAGGGCCACATAGGCCATGGTATTAGTCCCCTCTTCTCCAAGTGGCACGCCCCGTATGCGGAGGTTGTTGCGTCTGCCCCTGTTTTCCAGGTCCTCCTGCTTAATCTGAAGCTGGATGTGTTGTTCCTCAAGGGTCGCCACTCTCTGCCAGATCTGCTCCAGATCTTCGGTGCGGGAGTCGACCGTTTTCTCCAGGCCGTCGACTCGATCTCCAAGGTCAGTGACTTCCCTGCGCAATTCTTTGACGCAGGTGTGGACCTCCGTCCTGAGGGATCCAATCTCCGTCTTCAGATCGGCCATGAAGGAGGTCATGAAGGCCTGCGTCACCGGTGGAGAGTCGGACGGTGGCGGGGGCCTTCCCCCTGACGCCGATGAGGGGCCTCCGGAAGACGGCGGGGAGCCCGCCTTGCCCCACATAGAAGCTACTGATGCCCCTCTGGTCGTCGTGGGCGGGGGTTCCAGCTTGGTCCCCTTGCCGCGAGTCATGGTCCACGCACGGCGGCCCGGGGCAGTGGGGGACAGGATCGGCTTCCACACACAGTCGCCGGGTCGAGGTGGAGGTTGCTTCGAGGGAGGATGCACTGATGCCCTGCGGTGTAGCTGCCCGGGTCCCACGATCTAGGGCCCAAGGTCACGATGCAGGAGATGGCAATGCGTGCCGCTGCCCACGTTGCCTGTAGCCAGGTCCGTCCTCTAGGAAGGTGTGGGGTGCACTCAAGTTAAAGGAGTCCAGAATGTGGTGGGGCCGCCGGGGCGGGAGCAGCGACCTGGGAGGCAAGGTAGCAATGAGGCAGGATAGGCGCGATGACTACAGGTGTCCCTTAGCAGACCGCGTCCGGGGCCCACAGGCGGGGGCCTCCCAAAGAGTCTCAGCCAGGCTCAGTCCCCTCGCTCCACCAAGGTCAGGGCCTGTTCCCAGAGCAGCGTCTAGCCAGCCCCTCCACAACAGTCGAGGATTATCCAGGAAGGCACCCCAGGCGTCACAGCTCCCTAGCTGCGGGAAGTCCAGCGCCGGGGAAAGCAGAAGGCAAAGGCCCCCGGGGCCCCCGCGTGACCGCGGCAGGTGTGCCCAGTCTGCGGCCCACCAGGCTTTGGCGGGGCCTTAGCAGGGAGGTGGTCAGAGGATTTGGGCAGAAGATACGGGGTTCACCAAGGCTCAGGGTCCGCTTGTACACCGCCAGTGAGTCCAGGGCAGTCGGGGGCACTCCAGCAAGGATCGTCCGACAGCGGGATCAGCCCTCAGCCAAGGGGGAAAATGGCGGGTAGGCCAACCGCCAAGCCCCGCCACCGCCGGGCCCCCCGGGAAGGCAGCAGGGGGGGGGGGGGGGGGGGGGGAAAAGGAGGTCAGCGCGCTGCAGCTCACCGGGTGGGTCCAGCTACGGGCGATGGAGCAAGGGCTCGTGGGCAGGGTCCGCTGGCAAGTCCTCAGGTCTGGGCCTGTTCTTCCCGCCGAAGCCGGGGGCTCGCGCAGGCGCGGCGTCCAGGCCTCAACAGCTCCGACGCGACTCCGCCGGCGACAGGCTGGCTCCGCTGGTGCAGGGAGCCCCACGGGTGGGAGCAGGTGTGTTCCGGAGTCTCACCCGGGACGCAGGGTCGGGCCTCCCCCCGGGCGCCAGGCCAGGCGCGTGAGCGGGGGCAGGCAGTGCAGCCAGGGGGGTGTTGCAGCTAATAGGCCGGAGAGGCGTCTGGGGGTCGATGGCGGCAGGCGTCCCACGTTGGGCCGGGCTCGGTGCCCAGTTGGCCGTGTCAATGAAGGCCCCCGGGAATCACCCCAGCTGCAAGAGTCCCAGGAGCAGAGGCGGGTGACGGTGGAGGCCCCCGGAGTCCCCGTGGGCGCGCAGTAGGGTCGCCAAATCAGCAGCCCACAAGGACCGGCAGGGGCAGGCCGCGTCGAAGAGGGAGCCAGGGGACAAGGGCGGCTGTGCTGAGGGCCCCCAGGGCGCAGGCCTTACCGGTGTGCAGCGGCGGGAGCTCTGTTCAGTCCATCCACCCCGGCAGGGATCTTCCGTGTGCTGGGGCCAGTCCCCCACCAAGAAGGCAGAATGGCGGGCAGGCCCGCGGCCGGGCCTCGATGTCCCCGGGAGATGATGGCCGCCGGAGGAGTCCGATGGTGGGCGGGGGGGGCCGCGGCCAGGGCCCGCGGCGGGAGGTCTCCGGCGATCCCTCTGGGTCGGGCCTCGTGCTCCGGCCAAGCCGGGGACTCGCGTGGTCTCAGTGCCCGGGCAGCTGCTGCGCGTCCCGCCTTCGGCAGTCCGGCCCCGACAGTACCGGCACGTCCCCTATGGCGTCGGGCCGGTTCCGTTGCAGTGGAGCCACAGGAGGGGTCAGAGGTGCACCGGTGCCTCACCCGGACCACAGTGTTGGTCGTTGCCGTGGGAGCCGATCCAAGCGGCCCGGCAGCAGGCCCTGTTGCAAGATGGCGGCCAACGGCCGGTCTTAGGTGCTCCGGATTTTGATGCCGCTGCCGCGTGTGGGCTCCCAGCCGTAGATCGCCACCAGAGAGGGACCTCAACAGGTCCAGCGGTACACAGAGGGTCACCAGGAGTGAGTGCCCCCCGACAACTCCGCTTATACAGGCTCAAGAAAGCAGCGGGGTAACGGAGCTCGCTCGAGACACGTCTTCTCACATCGCTGTCTCGGCCACCCTCGTCTTCAAACTTTTTGATGCCGAGACCCTCCTGTCAACATTTTTTAGACGCAAGGACCCCTTCCTGACAAAGATTTCTAGAACTTGGGCCTCCTCATCATTGCCAACCATAAACACCCCCAATTCTCACAACAAATCACTTATACATTGGGGAAATAAATTAAACTGTGTTCAGCAAACCAAAGGTCAGTGGTTAGGGGCGTGGTCCAAGGTGTGGCTACAGACAAAGGGCCTCATTTATGAGGCTCTGGTGAGCGCAGCACCACAAGTATTATTACTGCGCTGCCCTACGCGATTGTGAAAGGGCAGGAATGCACCTTATTTATTAAATATGGTGCATTCTTGTCCTTTTCCCCCCTATGTTGGCACACAAATTGCTGCCTAGCGCCAACATAGGCAGGATGGTTTTTGTGCAGGAAGAGGCACCTTTCTGCACAAAAACAATCCTGAGAGGGGTTTGGGGTTTGTCCCTTTCTATGTGCGCTGCAGAATGCAGTGCACATGGAAAGAGGAAAAAACAAGGAGAAATGAAAGCATTTCTTCCTGTTACGCCTGGTGTGGGGAGGCGTAAGGTTTAGGCACTGCTCCAGGTTTACATGGTTTTGTAAATCTGGAGCAGCATCAAAATCCATGGGCGTTGTTTTGGAACACCCACTGCAATGCCTACGGGACACCTACTTCACATAGAGTAAGGAAACACGGCGACGTGCGCTTTTTTGTCTTACGCCGTATGTAGGAGGCCATGCAAAGCCACCTAGGGTGACTTTGCCTCACCTCGTAGATACTCATAGATATGATTGAGATGCTTATGCCGCCGAAGCTTCAAAAAAGCTGACGCTCCAGCGGGGCAAGCCTCGCATAAATCAGCCCCAAAATATTTTGTTCGTTTTTAGGTCTTTCACCGTCAAGCTAACAATTATTTTATATGTAGTTACCTAAGTGGAAAATGAATTTAAAAGTTAATACTTTATAGTACATTATAAAACCTCTATTATTTAATGTACTACATAGGTCTGTGTGTAACCAGAGAGCCACAGAATTAAATTTGGTTGTTGCAGTGGAAAATAGAGACTTGTGTATTTTTAGTGCTATGAGGTCACAGCCTGTGACAGAAAGCACAGTGAATGTGTAAGTCAATATTTTATACTTGCATTACACACATTATAAGATAGACTGCTACAAAACGTGCAAAGAGTTTTGGGATAAAATGGAGCTTCCAAAATGTAGCTTTGTGTAATATCAAACCATAAGTAATGCATTGTTTTTTTTTTTACATAACTGTCCCTTCAACACCTCCTCAGGGGTACTAAGCGCTGTGTAAATAGAGTTATCATTAAAAGCACACACTTTAAAGCCCAGTTGCTACCCACCACACACAAAAATACATCTTTGCCATCACAATGCTTGAAGTGATTCGGGCAATTAAAGCCAGAACCACTCCCAAGCATCCTTTACATTTACACATATTTAAATTTCATTCAGGCAAGCAGGCACCCTGGCATGAAGGCTGATTTGAAGTATTGTGTTACCTGTCTGCTGGGCCTCTTGGTTTTACAGCACATGACACTCCATTAACATCAGCTGGAGCATTTTATCGCGTTTGACTTCTGCCCAACTGGAAGAGCAGGTTTTCTATTCCAGACACAAGTTAGGCCTGGAAATGCGTGACCCCCTTCCTAGGACTCCGGGGGCCCCCCTGGGGGTCGCGCCCCACAGATTGAAGACCTCTGTTCTAGACAGTTTGTTTTAAGCACTGTTTTATTGACAGTGGTTATAGCATTGGCAACTTTTATTACAATTTCTTTGGGGGGGGGGGGGGGGGGGAGGGTAGTTCAATCCCCAGAAAAAAATTGGAACGTGTTCCTGTATTGTTTAGTTCCTGGTGATCTTGAAACATATAACCAAATTGGAGAAAAAAAACCTAGAGAAGGTGGGGATGTATTTACACATTTTTTGGAGGATTTAGATGTGCATTTTTCGCCCATTGTGTGTGTTGCTGTGGATAGAATCAAGTTTTTCCAGAGAAAGCAGGAGAAAACTGAAAGTGTTGAAGACTATTTAGCTGCTTTACATGCACTAGCTTTGACGTGTAGATTTGGTCCTCTCAATGATGAACTCAAACGCGATCAGATAATAATGCATGCAAGTAATCCCAATATCCAGGATAGACTATGGGTCAACGGTGAGGCACCATTAAAGGAAGTGGTAGCGCTAGTAAAGAAAGCATAGCTTACTGGGAGATGTGCCAAAGCTGTAATGGAGGAGACTCAAGTTGTGAAAGAAGTGAACAAAATACCATTTCTAAAAATAAGAAAAGTGAAGAAGCTAAGAAAAAACACATGAAGCCAAGGATGGTAAACAGAAGGACGAAGGAGAGTATAAGTCTACGAATTCAGGTCAAAGAAGGTGTTACAGATGCGAAACTGCGTATCATTTATCATTCTACAGAAAGTGTCCAGCGAGAAATCAAAGGTGTTTTCAGTGTGGTATCGTGGGGCACTATGCAATAGTGTGCAGGAAGAGATTGAGTAATAGCAAATCTAATGTAAAATGCATTTGCTGCCAAAGTGACTAGCTCTAATAATTCGGAGAAGTTATTTGCATCATGTATTCTGTATTGATTACGATAGTTTATGAGTAAATCATGTGAAGCAGAAGAAAACAATGTGTGAACTAATGGTAGGAAGGGTGATGGTGAATGTGATAGCTGACTCAGGTTCAACTTTTACCATTGTTGATGAAAATCAATGGAGGGATTTCAGGGCTCGAACAATCTGAAAAATTGTACTAGTCCTACAGGTCTAGTACTTTAAAAAAACTCCTCGGCCTAACCGTAACCTACTTGACCTCAGTCTCTGAAAGCGGAGCAAATGTGACAAGATAACAAGATTTAAAGGCATCTTTATTGCTCATTTGCTTTGTGAGCAATAAAAAGGCCTTTAAATTTTGTTATCTTGTCACATTTGCTCCATTTTCAAAGACGGAGGACAAAAGTTAGTATGTTTTCCTACTCGCCAGGAAGGGCGAGTAGGACCTAAAAATAGCTCGACCTCATAAAATATACCTCGCAAATGCGAGCGGTCGAGTGGATTTGTCGAGCCCTGGATTTATTTGTGGGAAAACATGCCGCACATTTCGACAAGTTTGATGCGGTGGCTAAAAGTTATAGAGGTGACTGGATTGATTTAGTTGTTTTTTAGGAATTGGAATTTCAATTTAAAGAGAGGAAAGCCAATTGCAATTGTACATATTTAAAAAGGGGCCTTCGGTGTTCGGTTCGGCTGATCAGGGGGAGTTAGGCATGATTTTAAACCCCAACAGTCCTGGACTTGTGTTGACAGTTAAGGATAACCGAGAAGTGAAGAGTGGTTAACTAGATGCATACCCTGAAGTATTCTTTGGTACAGTAGGGTTACTTAATGACTTTGTGTACAAAAAAGAACTAAAGAGTGTGAAGGTCCTACTGTCCATAAAGTTAGACACATGGAAACTGGTGGAGGATGGCATTGTGGAATGGGTTGAGTCAGCAGAATGGGTAGCTCCATTAGTTGTTGTGAGAAGACCCAATGGAAAAGTAAGGTTATGAGTGGACCTTAAGAAACTGGATAATACATCTTAGTTGATCATTACCCTTTACCACGCATACATGAAATGTTTGCAGCTACCAAGGATGTGAGCGGGTTTTCGAATATACATTTAAAATCGGCTTATCAGGTGCCATTAAACCAGGAAAGTCAAAATTACACCATGTTCATAACGCCATTTGGGTATTATCAGTTCACCAAGGTTACATTTGGCCTTGCGTCAGCCGCAGCCATGTTCCAGAGGATTATGAGTAACCTATTTGCTGGAATCGCTGGGGTGATGTACTTTCAGGATGCCATCCTGGTTATGGGGAAATGTAAAAGGAACATGATCACAAATTGAAATAAATTATGGATCGCGCTGAACCAAGGAGATTACTCACCACGCCACAACCGGTTTGGGAGACCGCAACACATTGCTGACTGCCACCTGGGGTCTTTGCTTCTTTCGTTCCCGCTGCCGCTCCTACAACGACCACAACTAGGGGACAAAGGACTCCAAGTCCCAGCACTCCCCCTGCGGCGCTCTCCACCGACGCCAGCAGCAAGCGCCAGGAGGGGCTTGAAAAGTAGAGAGCAGCTACGGCCCCACGGAATGCACGCGGGCGCGTGCCGGGCGAAGCCCGGGCAAAGGGCGGGGCCGTTAGAGGCCGAAGGAGGCTGGGCTGGACCACCCCTCTTGGCTATTGCATTCATAACATCGAGTCACAAGTGGGTAAGATGTATGCTAAAATATACCTTAAGTCATACTGTCATATCATCTACTATTAACTGACCTCCCTTGTGACTTTGTTGGCCCTTGCTAAAAACTGTTGCAAATTGGACAAGAAAGACAAAAGATCTGTGGACTGCAGGGTATTGTATGTTACTTGTATGATAATAGACTACGGGTAGTCACATTTAGCTAGGCGTATTAATCAGGCGGCGGAAACCAGATCATAGACTAGTGCTATTGAAAACCCGAGTGAAATCGAGTTTACCAGACAACAGCCATTTGGATGTGTAAAAAGTCGAACCGGGGTGTGACTGCCATAATAAGCTGTTGGTTTTTGTTTCTATTTGTGCTTGAAATGCTATTAAAGAACAAAGATTAAGTGTCCTTGCCATACCGCATCCAGGTTTTAACCGATAAAATCTATTATTATTATTACCGCGGGGCGGTTGAGAAGACCCATTCAGTATAACAAGAGTAACACCTAACCATGAGTAAACAGAAGGGTGCAGCAGGCACACTTGATGATTTTATAATAAGAGCGGAATCGCTCCTAAGTCACGAAATAGATCTAGCTGAAAAAAGGCTGTCACTCGATCCATCAAAACTACCGACATATAGGCAATCTGGCTTACAAATGCCAGTGTGATCCAGTCCCGCTTTCAGCCCCGCCGGGACTACAAACCCCTAGATACTCACCGGTAACCGGGGCGCCAAACACCAGCCCTTCCATTCAATCACCCGTGTCACACAACAGTGCCGGAGCGGTACCCGTGACCCAAAGTACCCCGCCCCTCTCTCTGTTGCAGGAACCAACCAGCGGCCGCCGCCAGCAGGAAGCACTCTGTAACGACCCCGGAAGTCCCGCCCCTACAACAGCGACCGCACCAGTGAAAAACGAACCCGTCGACCAGAACGCCGTCGGAGCATCGTGGCAGGATACCCAGACTGGCGGAGGAGACGGAGAAGAAGAGAAACCCGAAGAAGACGTATGGTCGGAGGATTGGTGGAGTCCCTGAGGAGGTGGCTGAAGAGCGGCCGTAGCTCACCGGAGGGCTACGGCGGACCGCGTGAGTACCTAAAACCCCTTTCTGAGCACGCTAGGCTTTCAGTGTATATATAGTGTATATTTCTCTCTCTTCCTTCAGGCACGGAGCACGTTAAGGTTCTCACTGTGTAAAGTGTATAGCACCCTCACGATATCGCCCCGTTTCCCCACACGCACCCTTCGGACACTCTTGCTGTTCCCTCCCCCTCTCTTCACCCTCCTTCCTTCCCTTTTCCTCACTACACCGTCTTCTATCGTTCTCCCCCCCCCCCCCCAATCCCCCACATCCCGGTGTCGGTGACAGGATACTCGCGGACTCCAAGTCCAGAACTAACAGTCCCTTCTTTCTCTTGTTGCCCTCCGAGGTGTCTCCCCGAGGACCTACTCGACCTGAAGGCCCACCAGACGGGACCCGGACACCAAGCGGAAGGACCCCGACCCAAGACCGACCCGACGGAAGGAAAAGACCCGAACCACCCCACGGAACCCCACGTCTTGTTGTTACTGGACATTTGTGTGTATAAATAAAACCGGCATAGCCCACTACATCCGGCCTCCTTGCCTGCTATTTCAGCCCGCGACACACCCACCATCACAGCCAGCCATTGTAACACAATCAAATGTGAGCAGCCGTATTGTAACCCCCCTCCTGTTTCGAACAACCCTGTCACAGATCTTATAACCAGTGTTAACGGGTCCTCTAACATGGATGAACCCACGACTCCCGCAATATCAATAAGGCTTCGAGCCTTAAAACAGGTGGGAACGTCAAAAGCAAGATCCAAAAATGCAGAGGGGAAACAGGATAGGTGAAAAGAAAGGGAAATCGGGGGGGATCAGGGCGAACAAACAAAGGGGATACCAATGAGTTTGAATATGAGGAGATCCTATGTAGGACTATTGGGACACACACTGAGATAGATAATTCCTTCTGTCTAGGTAAAGCAGATGAAGTGGTTGGGGCAATAGAGCAAACCGTGGTGGACATTTTTAAAACCACTTTAGACTCTGTGCAGACTCAAATAAACGATTGCATGGGCACTAAATTGAGGGCTATGGATTGTAAAATTGACCAGCTAGATTAGACCATAGCTTAACTAGGCACCATGATTGGGGATGGGAATAGAACTATTGAAGAAGGGGCAAAACTATTAGCTGAGTATAGGATCACATACACTGAAAGTAAGAAAGCCAGTCGTGACAAACACATTCTAAGACAATTGAGAACTGAAACAACAAATAGTGCTGGGATTGGATTGTGGGAGGAAGAGCAGAGGCATTAGGGGATAGGGAGGCACACAGTAAGATTTACACGCGAATTGAGAACAGAATAGATCACTCTAAAAAGGACAGCTCTAGGGTGTTAGCATTTAGCCCAAAAGGGACTGACTTAATTCCCCACCCTGATGTTCTAAACTTACCCCCTGCCGCATGTCCCTACGTCCTAATACTAGCTGGTGTGCCAGCCCTGAGAAGGGAACAAAACGAAACTTGGCATAACCTTAGAAATAAAGCTACGGATTGGCTCTCAAAGTTTAAAAAGTTTACCCTCATAAAATGAATGACATTTTAATGGTGCGTAGGGTGGGATGGGTGGGGGACTCTCCAAAGGACATACACGGAGATTGTATTGTTATAAATTTTAGACGTCCTCATATAGTTCGTAATTTGTTGAGAGCACACGAGGAGACATTAACACCGAGCACTAGTTTCCACGCCCTACCCTTGGGGTATTTTTATAGACCTGGAAGTGAGGAAACAAATCACAATTATAATATCTCATTCCCCCACACTTTCAATAGCTTCCAAGAATTATCATCTCTGGAGGCTGTTGATTGACTACAACCCACAAATGTTCCAGTAGAGGAAATATTGATAACATCCATAGAGCGGGAGGCAGAGGGGAAAATAAATGCTCAAATTACTGTGCCCCATGATAAATTAAAGGAAGAAAAGGAGCAGGATGTGGGTGGGAACGTATCAATGCCTCAAATTCTAACACCGGGTGAGGCAGGAGTGCTTGCATTGGTAAAGGGGACTTTAAACACCAGTCACATGCCGATAGATGAATCTATGACAGCCACAAGTGCTAATAACTCATTAGAACTAAAATTGATTTCATAGAACATAGCGGGACTTGGAAGGAATGGTAGCGATCCTGAGTGAAATGAATACATTGAAACAAGTGATATTTGTCTCCTACAGAAGACTTGGGCGACAAAGATCCCACACAGAGTAGGGTACAAAACATTTTACGTAGACGTAGTCCAATAAGTAAGAGGAAGGCCCTCGGGGGGCCTTGTAATATGTGTGAAAGTAACCCTTGATATCAGAGTTACTAAATTATGTACAAGTTCACTTGACATACTTGGAATAAAAATAACAACAAAGGATGGAAGGGTTCTGCACCTATTTAATGTTTATAATAGACCAGGCCCGGCTTCAAAGGAGTCACTGACAATAGAAAAAATGGACTCTATTTTAAATTCATTAGACGTAAGGACAAGCATAATAATAGGTGGCGATTTAAACTGTAATTACGAACCCATCATAGGGCTTTGAGATATTTTTGAAGATGAAGACGCGCCAACAATATTCCTGCAGTGCACAACATTAACCAGGTCCCGTGCACTGTTAGCGCTCCAAATCATGAGGTTAACGGTTGGGCATGGTTTGAGAGGATGTAATGGCCGCTTACCATCAGACACACTAAAGGCCCCCACTTTGTGCAGAAGTAATTCCCAGAGTAAAATTAATTATATAATGGTTTCTCTTGATATCTGGCCTTACGTAGTAGATTTAGAGATCTTGCCCAGAATAGAGAGTGATCATCGTCCGCTTCAGTTGTCGTTTAACAATAGATTACTCCCTAGTGCAAACAAGAGCAATGAGACAGCCCATGTAAGTTCTGATGATGTTTTAGTCAGTAATAACCGTCGCTCATTAAAATGGGCTTAAATGTTGGAGCATGGCGAAGTATTGGCAAGTATTTATAACACATTTGCCAATATTTTTTGTAGATACATGACTATACCGCTTGAGGAAAACACATTCTTAGACTTGCATAAGGTTTTTTTAAAGCACTCATCTCGTTGGTAACCAAAATGCCCAAAAAGTCTGGTGGAAATGTAAAATCCATGCTGGGAGGGAAATCCTGGTATAGTAAGGACTGTCGCTAAGGCAAGGCCGAACTACTACAAGCTATAAAAAATAATACGCTTAAAATAAAAGATGCTAGACTCAAATATAGGAAAATACAAGAGAAGGCCAAAACATCATGGGACGAAGAGAATTGGTCAGAATTGCTTATTGCTTCTAAAAATAAGGACCAAATGGGCTTCTGGAGACTAGTGGCCAAAGGAAATAAAACAAGAAAAGAAACAAAGGATGTTTATCTTGATGAGATTACTTGGGTTGAGCACTTTACCAAGTTATATGGAGCACCAGAGAAAGGCAGGGTTCCAACAAAGGATGGGCCATTATTAAGTCCAAGCAAAGCCAAATTAGATTTTGAACTAGAGGAAACAATACTGGCCATTAATACAGTCAAAAATGGGAAAGCACCCGGTCTGGATAACATTCCGGGAGACTTATATAAGCACAAAATTAGTGTGTGGGGCCCCTATATTAACTATTTATGTAATGCTGCAGCAGCGGGCATAGATTTTTCGGAAACCTGGAGGTGTGCGGAAATAGTTACAATTTTTAGCAAGCATTTACAATGCAATGGTCTCTGCATTATTAAAGGTAGAGCTATTGGCATTGCTCATGACATTTTTTTTTTAAATCCTAAATAAATGGCATTGTCATTTACATTGCCAATAGCTTAATCGTTAAATAAATGGCATTGTCATTTACAATGCCAATAGCTTAATCGCTCGCAAATGCATGACCTATTGCATTTACACCCACAAGGGCCACACATACAGAGCCACCCACAGTCATTCACATAGAGCCACCCTCACACAGACACAGCCACCCACACATAGAGCCACCTACAAAAAAACTATCCACACAGAGCCACACACACAGCCACACACAGAGCCACACACACAGAGCGCCACACACAGAGCGACACATACACACACAGAGCGCCACACACACACACACACAGCGCCACACACACAGCGCGCCACACACACACACAGAGCGCCACACACACACACACAGAGCGCCACACACAAAGACCGAGCTACACACACACAGAGCTACACGCACAGACATAGCTACACACACACAGAGCTACACACACACACTGACAGAGCTACACAGACAGAGCTACACACACACACAGACAGAGCTACACAGACAGAGCCACGCACACAGACACACACACACAGACAGAGCCACACACACACAGAGCCACACACACACAGACACACACAGACAGAGCCACACACAGACAGAGCCACACACAGACAGAGCCACACACAGACAGAGCCACACACAGACAGAGCCACACACAGACAGAGCCACACACAGACAGAGACACACACAGACAGAGAGACACACACAGACACACACACAGGTGCTTTACGCATGCTATGACGTAAAAAAATCTAGCACAAGGGGACCCTGAGACATTGCAGGTGTCTTTCAAATATACTATGACGTCACACAATCCATCATTCTACCTGTATGTAGAGGAGCACAGGTGATTTACAGGCACTATGACGTCAAAACAACTCCTGTCGGAATGTCCAGATGCACAGTATCGATCATTGATTAGATCCGGGTGGGGGACGACAAACTGTTGGGACTCTGTGAGAACCTGCTGGGGGAGGGAATTCCTAGGATGTTTGACCACCAATAAACTGACTGTATTTTGTATAAAGGCTGGAGCAGCGGAGAGGTTGTTAGAACTCCTTCCGAAGACATTCCGTGTGTCGGAATTGATGTGTTCTCTGGAGTAATAAACCTGTGCTTGCCTTCCATTTTATCAGCGCCTGCCTCTTTATTTTGGTAACTATTCTCGAAGTGAATTAGAGGCGTCTTGCGCCAAGCAGCCTGGTTATTCGTAGCTGCTTTTCCACATTACCTTCACATAAAAGACAGACTTCAGTTGATGCATTAGTCCTAGTTTATAAGGGTTCAACTGCACCTCAAAAAGAAAAGTGATTTAATGGCATCACATTTCGGGAATGAAAATGTGTCCCCGACACTAATGGCTGAGCAGCCGATTCACAAAGTTTTATTCCTTAAGTAAACTGTTTTACTCTGAGAAATTCATCAGTAAGTTCACCTAATCCAGGAGCACTACTACTACTCATAGAAAAGTTTTGTGAGTCACACCTTCAAATGGTAGTCAAACGTATTACAGGGCGCTGTCAATTACTGTATTTATCTACCACTTCAAGAACCAAAGGCGTTTTAATTAAGCAACTGTAGGCATAAACCAACACCGCACAGAAACATGTGGTTTTTATTAAATTGTTGTAATTGTGAAATGAAAACACTCACCCATCAGTGCATCATGGCACTGAAAAAAAGCCAAAGTGATGTAAATTACTTGGGATGGGACATGAAGGTTTTCAGAAAAGTTACTCATCCCCTGGCTTAATGAAGCTAAATGTACAATTTGGCAGTCAGGTAAGAAAAAGAGTAACCACCTCCTAAATGCTTGATTTATCAGTAGAGCACAACAATCGGATGAGTAATTAACTCAAAGTAATGGGTAATGTTAGCTTTCAAAAAATAAAATAAACAAATGTAAACCAAGCTACTGAAAGTCACCTTGGAAGTCTAAACAGAAGCAACTCTAGTGATATGTAAAGTCCTCCAGAATTCTACCGGTTAAAACAAATAATAATAATCAACTGAAACCGCGGGACCCAAGCATTAGTTCAAAGATTAAATGGATTCTGTAGAACTCCGTTGAAACGTCCCAACTATAAAGGCCGTAGTTTAATACATCTTGTGTATGGATCTGAATCCTCAAGGCCAGGGAATGAAGTTCTTGAGTTGTGGACACTACTTCCTTCTATCGACCTTGGAGCAGACTTGACAAAGCAGTCTGAAGGACGTTTTTTATGCAATATGTGGAAACTCAACAGCATGCCACCAGAATTTTTTCAGGGGTAACGTTACGGTAAATGATGGTATTTTAAAAGTGATTTTCACAAAAATGCAATTGAGCCGTGAAGAATGATGATATCACCTTCTGATTCAAAGATATCTGTTTTGTTAAACTACACTGCCCCCCCACCCTCCTCGGCCCACCGCACACACACACACACACACTTCTCAAATCCTTGTCGGGGGAGCCAGAAGGCCCTCACAGGAGGAGCAACAGTATCAAAAGTCCTACCCCAATATTTCCAAGGTATTTCAAACTGCCATTCAAAAAACAGCCTAAGACATGGCTTTGGTCAATCCACTCTGCGTTAATTATCCCTCATTGAATGCTAAATGCAATCGGTTATTCATTTATTTCGCACAGTAGCCTTGCATCCTAGCGCTTAATTTTCGCTGCCCCTCTTGGACTCATTTTTAGTCTCTGAACAAAAAAAATACTCTCACTGACGTCGGTGGGATCATATGCTTGAAAACCGCCCTTAGCCTCTAAAATCGTGCCATCGCCATTGGTTGAGGCCATCACCCTAAACCACACCACTCATTCTCCCCCTCCATTGAAACGACTACGGTTGAGGTACAGTTGAGACTATACTTGCATCGAACACATCGGGAAATAAAGAAATAATAATAAAAACCTTAAAACGCAATGTTGCGATAAGGCAAAAAGGTACGAAAATGGGAGCCGCAAACCACATAAATAATAAAATAAAAAAATAGATGATTGGGGGGTTAAACGTTCCCCGCAGAAGGCGGAAAGAGTGCCAATGGCTGTACTCACATCCGGGAAGGGAAGACTTCGATCCTGTCCTTGCCCGACATCTTCTAGCCTTGGAGAGGGGCAACCTGCGAGGTGTGTCCGTGTCTGAAGAAATGAGGATCCCAAACCGTGCACACACTGCGGAGGAGCTGTCCGCTTCTGCCAGTGAAGCCAGGCTCATCTGAGCTCTGTCACATGACCATCTGGAGCAGTAGAGCTCGAGGAAGAGCTAACAAGGTTAAAGAAATACTATAAAGGTAGCCGTCTTCAAAGGACGAAAATATTCTATTCAATGTGTTAACTGTGTGAAAATTCGAGAACAAGCCGGGTTACTAGATTTTAATGATTTGCGCAGTAAAGTATGTTAAATACAATAGTTATAACGACCTTGCTTTGAAATACACTGTAATACAAATATATTTTCTACAGTTACCTTTCCATCAATCATTTTAATTAGGATATGATTTTAATTATTTTTAATATTCAATGCCTTTTCCAAATTCCTAATTTCCTCGCTGCTGAATTTTGTTAAAAAAAATGTAAAAGATTTTCAGTCACTGCAAGATGGCCGCAAAAATGACTACTTGGATCTTATTTCTTGGTAGTCTTTTTTTACCACCAGGTTCAGAATTACGAGAACTAGGGAAGTCCCCACTTCAAGCATTTGTAAACACTGAAATAGATATTTATTCTTACATTGCAAATAGCCCTCAACGGTATAGGGGTCAGTCAAATAAAAATGTACCCCAACCGGAGAAAACAATAGTGTAAGAATGCTTGTCCGAGTCAATAAATTAGGCTCCTTTTCCTTTGGGCTATCATCTACAAGAACACATTTCGACCAACCAGTTACTCATGGGCATAATGTCTCCCTACGTACCAAAGACCGGGACACAGTAATTTCTAATACAGCTTCCAAACAAAACAAAAAAAACATTTCACAACTGAAATATTTCTTGAATGCGAGCATCAGATCTGTGCAAACGCAACGTGAGCTCTAACAAAATTAATTACTATGGTGTTTGGTTGTTCAAGGTTGCTATCGGGGTCTTTTCCATTATCGCACCTTCAGTTAATCACACCGCCCCCGAGGCACGTTCATTGGCCACTAGACCACTCTCAAACGACCCTCTCGTGCACACCACCACACTTCTGCCGGAATCACAGATACATTATCTTCAACACGTCTCATCTGTCCACACAGGATCGACCCTCTCTGTCAACACCACAACAGCAAAACTCCTCCAACTCATCGTGGGTTTGCCTTCCCTTATGGCCGGTTGTTTGGACCCTTTTGAACACGGAGTCCGGTATGGCTCAATCAGGTCACGGAACCCTTCCACCTGGGCCCCTCTCCCTAGCACCGCCGGGGGTCCCATTCCCTGCCTCGGACTTCTCGTTTCAATACGCCCTGCTCTTACCCTCCTTGAGACCCGCTACTGTTGGCACGCCCGTACATCTTCAGTCTTCGACACAAGCACAAAATCCGGATCCTGCAGTACGATCGACGTAGTACGCTAAACGTCAGCACGCACAGGAACTTCCGCAGCGTGGCGCGGGGGCCTTCATCATGTATATGGCATCGAAGTAACCAGCCGATGTGGGTTAGATGGGGGTGGGTACGTCTGCAGACATTTTGGAATGCAAATATTCGACTTGCGTTCCAGGCTACAGGCGAGTGCAAAACTGTAGAAAGTAAATTAGTTTGCATAATGGACTGAGTAAATAAACATGTGTGAGACGATTCAGATACTTCTAATGTAAACCGGTTGTAAAAAGTGAAGACAAGCCTCCCCATAGTGCAATTGTTTTCTTTCCTAATTTAGGTTATATATTTCTCCACGCAGGTATTTGTTCGTTCCATTCTGAGGTGCCTCTCGCCCTTCCCGGTCCTAACGAAATGGCACTCACCAAGTCTACCGAATTTTCACTCTGCTGGTCGTGGCACGCTCTGAAATACACAGGATGCTCGATATTGCGACGCTGAGCGAGCTACAGTAGGCAACATGGGTTGCATAGACTTAACAAGCACTTAAACAAGAGAGTAGCGCTCCACACGACCACGTTTCTGCGAGGCGAGGCAGAAATGCCTCTGAGAAACACACGGTCATTTTGCGATTCGGGGGCGTGTTTGAGTGACGGATGACGTCACAGATAGAAAGAACCTAAAAAACACGCCCCCGAATCGCAAAAAGACGGGGCTTAAAGGGAGTGACGCCCCTCTCCTCCAATGGCTGACCAGCATTTACTAGGCCAGCCAATGGAGAAGAGGGGCGGGTTCCAAGGCCCCTCTAAGAAACACAATCTTCGGCTCCGCCCCCTGCTACGCAGTGCGACGGTCCTCGACCTTAAAAGGGCAATAGGGGCGATCCAGCAAATTATCGCCCAATTAGTTTAATTGACATCTTACAAAAGATTTATGTAAGGCATATTTTAAATCGTATGAACACATGGATCGAGGAAAGCACAGTCCTCACAAAGTTTCAGGCAGGGTTTAGACCCAAAAAAAGTACTATAGATCAGGTCTTCAGATTTTGCTGCTTATGTTGGAAGTATGTAAATATAAGAAAGGGGCATCTATATGTAGCCTTTGTAGATCTCAGGGCTGCGTTCGATCTTATTCTCCGTGATTTGTTATGGAAGTCATTGAGTTGCCACGGGCTGCCAGTTAATCTCTTAGAGCAGATTATGAGACTGCATGAAAACAACTATGCCAAGGTTAGGTGGGGCCAACTGACAAGTGCAATCCCTATAAAGAGGGGGGTTCGCCAAGGCTGCGTATTGGCACCCACGTTATTTTCATTATTCGTCAACAATATTCGATCTTTCTTGGAGGGTTGCAAAAATTATGCACCAACATTAAGGGGAGAAAATATACTAGCCCTCCTTTTCGCTGATGACACTATACTAATTTCCCAAACGCCCAAGGGACTACAATGTTTATTAAACTCGTTCCAAACATACTGTAACGAAAAAGGCCTTGAGATTAATACCAACGACCAAATATATGGCCATAAATCATCACAAAACCTTTAGGGAAAACTTGTTTTTAAATGGCCAAAAGGTGGAATGCGTACATATTTTTTTTATAGCTATTTGGGTGTTTCCCTGGATTCCAAATTATCATGGAAAACCCAAATAGAAAAAAAGCAAAATGACTAACTCAAAATACTTTACCAATTATGAAAAGACATGGGAACAGTCTTAGTAAGGCTGTTTCCCCAGCACTTGAGGTATTCAACTTTAAAGCCCAATCTGCAGCGTTATATGGAGCTGAAATATGGGGAACCTCGTGCAAAAAGGTCTTCGATGCTGGCGAAAATAAATCTTACAGAGCATTATGAAGATTGCCCGTATGTACACCATTAATACCAATTATGCTTGATCTGAACATGAAAGGTACGGATCATTACACGATCCTGAGACCATTGACACTTTGGGTAAGACTTTGGTCGACACCGGAGTTGCTAGACTATAAGGATGGTCTAAAAGAAATAATGGAACTGGATCAGAATAATAGTATCATATGGCCAAAACCTGTTCGCATATGGTTGAAAAGGATTGGTTTATCGCAGTTTTGGGATGATCCATCAACTCAAAATTCAAAAAGGTATTGAAAATCTCATTCTGGGCATATATTGAACACAGTGTGTTAAACGAGCGAGTGGGTGGGACTTTAACAAGTAAGTTCCTCCTGTTCAAAGATAGTGCTCATTTTGAGAAGTTTTTGGACAAGGTACATCCACCACTTGCTAAAACAGTATAAATGAAATATAGATATGGAGTATTGAATATAAACACAACTGTAGCTAGGTGGTTAAACAATCACATTGAAAAGATAAATGATTTATGCACCCTATGCCCAGGTAAAGTTAGAGAAGATGAGTTGCACATCTTGTTCTTTTGCCCAGCTTATGTTGCAGCTAGAAAAAGATGGATCAAACCGCTCTGTTTAAATTTAGGAGTGAGAACATACAAAGAGGCGGAAAGGATCCTAAAAATCGATACTAGCCAGGTTATTATCTTTTTGGTATTATCAGATTTTAGCTAGCAACAAATTTTGTACGAGTGAAAGTGGGCCTGAAACTTTAGAGAAATTCTTTTTTTTTTGTGTTTTTTTTTTTGTGTGTGAAATTGACTAAAATATTAGAGTAACCCTTAATGAAATGATACTGCTAATCACATTGCTCATGAACTAAGAAGTGTATATATATTGTCTAATGTTTTAATAATATCGGAATATCTTGACTGGCTATGGACTCAAACCTCGATTTCCACATGTATTCTTTTATTCTTGATGTATTCTTTTATTCTTGATGCCTTTTTAACCTATTTAAATTAAGGTTTTAAACGTAATGATTAGATACCCCTACCGGTGTATCTTTGTAAAAGCTACTCGCTTGTATTTTTACTTGGACCCTGCAATAATACCAGTTGATGTTTTTAATGTATCTTTTATGGTTCTAATGTACAGAAATAAAGATAATGAATGAAATAAATTATGAAAATAATTAAAGTGAAAGGCTTAACTCTGGAATATAACCAATGCAGGGTTTACAGGATAATTCCTAGCAGTATAACAAAAGACCCTTTTCCTTGATGAGGGGACGTGAACCCATGGGCAAGGATTTGGGTTGGTTATCATCTGCCAAACAGGTTAAGTGGTTGCCCGTCCAAGGGTGGAAGCAGATCATGAAGGCACAACAAGCATATAAGGAATGGCACGAAAAGAAAAGGGGCACCAAGGAGTCTAATGTGTAATGGGGATATTGGTAAGGTTTAGAATGGAAAGATAATATTTCAAGGGAGATAACAGATTTTCTGTAACTCTCACAGTGTGCAAAGTGTTGCAGAATGCTGTTAACTTAAGTGATGGAAAAGTGTGGAATTTCAGCAGAATCTCTAAGTGCAGGAGTGTGGTAATAGAATGGATGATAATCGTGTAAGTATGTATGAACATTTCGTGAACAAAGGTGATCAGGTAAATGGTCAAGGAACATCAGATGCTCATAACGGCAGTGACAGTGCTAATGTAGATTGCCAAACCAAAACTGAAGGTTTGGTAAGAACATTGGCGAACGTAAAACATTTGTTTAGTTTGCACGCATCAATACTGTGTAATACCTATATGACAGTACTAGCAGCTCGTCCCGATGTTGTCCGGGTATGAAATAGAATGTGTGTAATAGGCAAGGGAAATTTATTTTAAAATCTCGCGGTAGAGAACATTTTCAGCATGAAGTGTCACAATAGTTAGGCATGTGTGTGCAGATACTGTGGCTCCAGCCCTGGTTGATGTTGTGCGCCTGGTGTCAATTCGTTTATGCAGAGAGTTGAGTGTGTAACAGTGCGCCGGAGACGCTGCAGTTAGTGTCCCCGCAGGCACGGTCCTTTATGCAGGGAGTTGACTGGCTGACAGCGCGCAGGATACTGTGCAGTTAATGTCCCCGCATTCACGATCAGTCGCGTCAGCCCCCGCCTAAGCCCCGGCAATTGCCGCGCCCATTCACGCCCCTTGCTCCCGCGCAATTGCCGCACCCATTGGCCTTGGCCACGCCCCCGGCCCAACACACACGTTTGTTTTCCACACGCCCTCAAGGCACGCTTTATTTGGAGGGGATGTGCCGAGCAATTGCTGCCGGTTGTTGCGCCCATTGGCCACACCCCTTGCTGCCGCGCAATTGCAATTGCCGTGCCCATTGGCCTTGTTCACGCCCCCAGCACACGCCCCCAGCACAACGCACACGTTTAAGGAACGCTTTTTTTTTGTCGTCATGCCGCGCCTCGCCCAAGCCCACAAGGGACTACTTTGCTGGTAAGGTTCTTTTACCTTTCAAATGTATATGGTGGGTATCTGTATAGCCTATGTCCTGCTGCAACTGCCCTTTCCAATGCTGTATTGGGTGTTGTGATTGGTGCTGTGGTTCCTGAGATTACCCGCCTCAAAGGTTTGGGCTCCCTTTATAATATTAGTATAGATGTATATATTTTCTGTTTTTTTATGTTGCTGTTATTTTCATCTTTTAGCAATATATTGTTTACCAAATGTATTGTCTGTATCTCTAGTTACATAATTAATATATTTTTTCTCATTAAACTGTACAGGGGAAGCTGTGTTGTATTGTAAGTGTGTATGATTTGTAAATATGCAATAGGTATTGTGATGTAGCTTTAGAATGCAGACATATGAGGGTTCCAATGAGTTCAGTTGGGGGCTTGTGATAAAGCTGCAGTGTGCCAGTACGACGTTAAGACAAGTCTGGGCTGTTAATATAGGTTTTACCTTTCTAACCCTCGGGCGTGGTTTCGACAGAAAGGAAAAAGACTTTATGTAGGGAAGCGTGCATGTACAGAGAGAAATAGTGGCTTGATTTGAAAGGTGGTTAACTGACTTAACAAAGTACCAGGCTGTGATGGGGTCCCAGGTGACCAGTTTAAATCAAACGTTGAATTGTGGGCACCCCTGGTTACTGTCAATCTTAACCCGTCAATGAGCCACAGGTTTACGGAGTCCAGGTTGCATTCAGTGATTGTACCTGTTTTCAAGAAAGGTCGTAGGGAGGATCTATGCTGTTATTGGCCAATCTCACTAATAGATATTGAGGTGAAAATATTAGGCAGAGTGGTTTTGAATCGACTAGGCACCTGGCTAAACAGCAGAATGTGCTTTCTGATGTACAGCATGGTGTAGGCCCTGCTGAGGACCGTTAATCAATGTCTAGATCTGTTTTTGATATTTTCAAAGTATATTGTTGCATTCATGGGCCTCAGTTAAGCCTTTGATAGGGTGAATAGAGAAAAGTTGTGGGGTGTTTTGGGTTCTTTGGGGGTAGAGCAGGATATTATCAGCCTCAGTACTCTATGGGGAGGAGGGAGAATGCTCCTTACCCTTCAGCTTGAAAAGCGGTGTTCATCTGTGTTGTATTTTAGCACCCTTTTTATTTACCCTTTATATTATTTTTTGGACCAACACCTGATCAAAGTGGGAACAGACATGCCTTGCATGGGCAAGCATCCGTTGGCTGTCTTGTTGTATGCTGATGACACTGTGCTCATTTCAAGAGCTGCCATGGGCTTAAAGCAGCTTTTGGACTCATGTGGAGTTCATGGATAATCTTTATTTAAGCACTAACATTGCAAAATAACAGATCATGGTGATTGGGCCTCAAAACACTAGCTCTATGACTTCTAACACAAATGGTTGTCATTTAAATAAAGTAAGGGCCGTTTTCTCATTTAGATGTCTTGTTTGATACCTCTGAGTTGGTCCTTGCTCTTAAAATGTAAAACGCCTATTCCTTGCTAGGGTGTACATGGTGTCTTGACTTTGCAAAGGGTTTAGTTTATAAATTTATAGGGGCTATGATTAAAATATATACAGCTAAGTGCGTTTTGATTTGCCACCTATGGATATGACATTTGAAGATGTGTTTTTTGTGCAATCGCTCCAAAGAGAGGATAATATATTCATTGGGAAGGCTGTTATCATGAAAAATGATATGAAGAAAGGGGATAGGTCCATAAACAAGTGGTGGGGGCTAGACCCTTTATAGAATATGTAACACAAATTGCCCGAACCACAAAATCTCCACAAGCTTCTTGAGAGGGAACGATCAATTTATTGTGATCACCCTTGACACTTTACTTAGTGTCAATGTTTTTTTAAAATCTTTTTCAAGCTACATGACAGAAAACGAACAATACATTAAATATTTACACAGCTATAAATACTTTGTACATACATGAAAAACAAATTCTTTGCACATGACAAAAAAGAAAATTCCTTGCATCAAACATTACAAAACAACTAAGAATACATCGCAAACAACATTAGAACAAACATTACAATCAAAAAATGAGAAAAATATAGAGAAAACCAATCCAAAGGGGAATTATAAGCAAATGAATGACTCTTAAACAAATCAATACTGGACCAGCCGGTCCTAGTATCGTGAAGATGACTTTTTATTCCACCCTATGAAAGTGCCGACGCGTTTCGAGATCAGGCACAATGTCGCTGATCTCTCATCAGGGCTGTTTTATTCTTTGTATCTGCAAGATGCAAAGAAAATATTTTACTCATCACTCCTCAAAACCAAACTTCTTTTAAGGCAATGGGCTGAGAAAGAAAATTGCTACATACCAAACTTGTTTGTAAGTAGAGCAGGGCATTAAGGCGTAAAGGCGTTTCAAACCAATTATTTTAAGCCTGGCCAGGCAGGACAACCTATAAGAAATTTTGAGAAGTTTTTATATTAGTAATTCAAACCAGCTTGTGGTTTCATTACTAAAGCGTAACCCAGTACTACATAAAGCATACCTTACTATTGTCGACTGCCGCCAACCGGCGTACTTGTATGTAGTCTACCACCATGCGGATAAACTCCTAAAACAATAGTGAAAATTGTTTTAGTAGTGGGCCTGATAATTACATTGTTCGCATAGTGCATGCATTATTAAAAAAATATATACCAGAATGGGCAGGAGTGATTTCGCCTACCTTAATGGTGTATTTCTGTTCCCTTTTAAATTTCTGAAAATGTTTGAAAAAATGCTCTCAATTGGCCGTCCTGTGTTAGCAAAAAAACGAAAAAATGAGTGTGAGTGCTTGTAGCTAAAAGTCTGAGCATTCAAACAGATTCTGAGCGTTAAATGGACCAAACACATGTCCTTGCATTTACCTGCTCTGAAATAACAGCACGCCACTGGTGTGATCAAAGTTTTCTCCCAAGAAATGGCCGCGCAGGCACTTCCTGTATTTAAAGCCCACCTCCAAAAGAGGGCATGATGGGACTTGTAGTGTCCTCGAAATTACACTACAAAAAAATTATATTTATTATATGAAGTGCATATAAAGTAAGGGCGCGCCTATTGCGTAGTGTCATTTTCAATGAATAGATGCAGAAAACCTATTTTGTGACTGTTTTAATTGTGCGCTGAGTTTGAGATAAAAACCTCAAAACTTTATTAGCAACTCGTATCTGAACACTAATATTACAACGGGCCAGTTCATTTGAACGCTGATTTAAATCGCATACATGTCACAAGTACGGCGAGCACATTAAGGGTCATTATTGTAATCATGTTTTGTATGCACTCTAAACAAACTTTAATAACAGAGCATGTGGAAAGTCTGTAGGTGCCGCTACAACCATTCTTAAGATTGCATATATCTACCTGCCAGGCAGTGGCCACGCTTATTTTTTTATGCGAGGTGTATTTAATGAAAAGAGGACGTAAGGCTACAGATTAAGGCCAGGGATGTCTGACAGATGCCAGTCCGCTATACTGTGTGTCTGTGCCAATTATATGTGGGCTATCTCGGACAAGCTATTAAGGCCTGTTTGAGTGCTATTGTATTTCAAAATGAGAAGCCTCTTTCTGCAGTAAGGCACGCTCAATATCGTGGCATTTTGTCATTGAATTCGCAGTGAATAACACCGACCATTTAAATTCATGTTCATTATGGCCTATATCACAGAAGTGTTCAACCAGCGGAGCGGTCGTTATTTTTTTCTTTATGCTTGATCGATGCTGGCTGATCCTATGGTTGACTTGTTGGCTAGTCTTGCCTATGTAAATTAGTGGGCACGGGCAAAGTATTCCGTAAACGACATTTTTCGTTTTACAGTTGGAGAATTCTGTATGTCTCTTTCTTCTTTTTTGTAACGTGCAAAGAATTTGTTTTTCATGTATGTACAAAGTATTTATAGCTGTGTAAATATTTAATGTATTGTTCGTTTTCTGTCATGTAGCTTGTTATAACTTGAAAAAGATTTTTAAAAAACATTGACACTAAGTAAAGTGTCGAGGGTGATCACAATAAATTGATTGTTCCCTCTCAAGAAGCTTGTGGAGATTTTGTGGTTCGGGCAATTTGTGTTACATATTCTATAAAGGGTCTAGCCCCCACCACTTGTTTATGGACCTATCCCTTTTGTTCATAGAATCTAAGGCGGGTTGCTACTCGCGAGGGATTAGAGGACTTCAAGGAGTCCAAGAAAAATACCATACATACATTTGAACGGAGGGACTGTAAGTCTCTCCTTAGAATGGCAGAAAAGGACACATTGTCCTTTAGTGAGACCCACATCCAAAACCTAATAGCTTAATCTCCTTTTTCCGCTGTGTCGCTGAGTACTGGTGCTAAACAGCAGAACGAAACGGACAAACTAATTAGATTACGTAAGAAACACGTCAGAAATGAGCTACACGGGCACTTCCTCCTGAGGCACCTCAAGGGTGGCACAATCCCTTGGGGCCTTCAGGTTAAGAACATCCCGGTTATTTTTACGGAAGATCTAGAGTATCGTAAGGGCTTCAGTTATATTTACACCAAGTGTAGCCGTGATTTGATGGTTCACACCATCGAAACGGCACAAAGATTGTGTAAAAAAGAGGCAGAAGAAATAGAGGAATTAACTAAGGCTATAGAGACCAGCCAGGTGGTCACAGATGCTAAGTCGCTTCTGGATAAGATCGAAAAAGATATTCAGTCCTTTAGGGACAACACTATTAATGATAAGAACAACAGGTACGAACGCGACATAAAGTCATTTAAAATCGAGCAGGTATATCCTTTTCTACGTGAGGACTACTACTTGCAGTCTGACTCTCGCCAAGCCTTGTCAACTTATCAAGGCAGGTCCAGGAACCGATTCACTACTTTTTCCAGTACATCTTCCTCTGATTCTTCGGGATCAGACAATAGGAACCAAAAGAAAGGGGTGACTTTTTTAGAGAAGGACAAACAAATAAAACCCAGGTACAAGGTACCATGGGATATGCGAACCAGGAGCAGCAACAACAAACCGTAGGAAGATCTACAACGATTGTTAATTTGTCCTCAAGACCACTATCTAGTGAAAAGGAAACAGTACTTAATCTTGGCTTGAAATTCGTGCCAAGTAAGAATACCGACTATACTAAACTCAAATTAGAGGCGATACAGTTTTGCCGCAAAATAAGATTGAAGGCATTTTTTGCAAATAATCCATCTACTGAGAGTACGGAAACAACAGGCCTCAGAAACAAGTCAACATTTGTTCCCTATACCAACATCCCTAAACAGGTGCTGGCATTTGAGCAGGTACTGCTTTCCTCCATCAATAAGATGGAGAAAAGCAAGAGTTTCACCCACCAGAACATGAGTAAGAAACAACGAGAGACAATTGGTTTGCTTAAAGATGACCCATCTATCGTCATCAAACAAGCAGATAAGGGCGGGGCAGTAGACATCTGGCCCCGCCCGATGTATCTGGCAGAAGGCGAGAAACAAGAACACCACTTGGTATCGCCCATTATCGGAGGATCCAACTAAAGACATTCAGGGACAAATTGCCAAAGTTTTAGAATATGGCAAAGAGAATGGCTTCTTGGGCAGTAAGGAACACGACTACCTTTTAAAGAAATGTCCCAGGACTCCGGTCCTGTATCTTCTTCCGAAGATCCACAAGAGCATGCAAGAGCCCCCTGGCCGCCCCATAGTTTGGGGGTGCGACTCCTGTCTAGAGCCGATCGCACAGTATGTGGACTTTTTCTTAAAACCTTTTTTGAGTCAGGTAAAGTCATATTTGCGAGATACGACTGATTTTTTGGTTAAAGTTGAAGGAACCAGCTTTGATGTACAGTCTCAAATCATGGTGACGATGGACGTCACGTTGCTATATACTCAAATTCCCCAAGAAGAGGATTTACAAGTGATGGAGATTTATCTTGACCAGAGAGAAAGACCACACCGGGTCCCCACTGCTTTTATCTTAGAATTGGCAGAAATAGCACTTAATTAAAACTATTTCACCTTCAATGGTGCGTACTACATGCAAGTGAAGGGGACCGCCATGGGGTGTCCTTATGCCCCAGAAATGGCGATTCTCTTCATGGCACAATACGAACAGAAGTTTGTGGAAGCTAACAACCCATTCAGAAATCGAATTTTACAGTGGTATCGCTACATTGACGACGTCTGGCTCCTGTGGCAGGGGAGCCAGGCGGAGCTGATGTTTTTCCATGGGTGGCTCAATGCAAGACACAGGGACATCAAATTTTCAATAGAAAACAGCACAGCACAGCATGACGTTTTTGGATGTCGAAGTGAGATGTGAGGAAGGACGATTGGTTACATCGCTCCATAAAAAGGCGACTGATAGGAACACCATTCTGCACCACAGAAGCGCCCATCCACGTAATCTAAAGGCCAATCTGCCCTATGGGCAATTGCTCAGAATTAGACGTAATTGTTCGGATGTGGCTGATTATGAAAGACATGCGAGATCCTTTTGTCATGACATGCAAGACAGGGGCTACCCTAAGAAGCTCCTTAAGCACTCATTCAAACGTGCTAGATATACGCCGAGAGAATGCTTGCTGCAGCTTAAGCAACGTCCACCGATGAACAAAATGGTGTGTGTCACAACGTTCTGTCCCGACACCCACAAGTTGCGCCAAGCTGTTTTAAAGAATTGGCATCTATTAGAAGGTTTGAATTGCCCATCTTCGCTTATAGAAAAAATCGAAGTATTGGCGAACAATTGATTAGAGCTGATATTACCATCCCAAAACTTAAAAGTGACCTTTTGTCACAATGGAACCTAAAGCCTGTGGAAGGTCATCACAGGTGCGGCAATTGTGTTGCTTGTTCTACCACAATTGAGGGCAATGAATTTGTCCATCAGGGCACTAAGTGGAGACATACAGAATTCTCCAACTGTAAAACGAAAAATGTTGTTTACGGAATACTTTGCCCGTGCCCACTAATTTACATAGGCAAGACTAGCCAACAAGTCAACCAAAGGATCAGCCAGCATCGATCACGCATAAAGAAAAAAATAATGACCGCTCAGCTGGTTGAACACTTCTGTGATAAAGGCCATAATGAACATGAATTTAAATGGTCGGTGTTATTCACTGCGTATTCAATTACAAAATGCCACGATATTGAGCGTGCCTTACTGCAGAAAGAGGCTTATCTCATTTTGAAATACAATAGCACTCAAACAGGCCTTAATAGCTTGTCCGAGATAGCCCACATATAATTGGCACAGACACAGTATAGCGGACTGGCATCTATCAGACATCCCTGGCCTTAATCTGTAGCCTTACGTCCTCTTTTCATTAAATACACCTCGCGTAAAAAAATAAGCGTGGCCACTGCCCGGCAGGTAGATATATGCAATCTTAAGAATGGGTGTAGCGGCACCTACAGACTTTCCACATGCTCTGTTATTAAAGTTTGTTTAGAGTGCATACAACACATGATTACAATAATGACCCTTAATGTGCTCGCCGTACTTGTGACATATATGCGATTTAAATCAGCGTTCAAATGAACTGGCCCGTTGTAATATTAGTGTTCAGATACGAGTTGCTAATAAAGTTTTGAGGTTTTTATCTCAAACTCAGCGCACAATTAAAACAGTCACAAAATAGGTTTTCTGCATCTATTCATTGAAAATGACACTACGCAATAGGCGCGCTCTTACTTTATATGCACTTCATATAATAAATATAATTTTTTTTGTAGTGTAATTTCGAGGACACTACAAGTCCCATCATGCCTTCTTTTGGAGGTGGGCTTTAAATACAGGAAGTGCCTGCGTGGCCATTTCTTGGGAGAAAACTTTGATCACACCAGTGGCGTGCTGTTATTTCAGAGCAGGTAAATGCAAGGACATGTGTTTGGTCCATTTAACGCTCAGAATCTGTTTGAATGCTCAGACTTTTAGCTACAAGCACTCGCACTCATTTTTTAGTTTTTTTTTTTTGCTAACACAGGACGGCCGATTGAGAGCATTTTTTCAAAATTTTTCAGAAGTTTAAAAGGGAACAGACATACACCATTAAGGTAGGCGAAATCACTCCTGCCCGTTCTGGTATATATTTTTTTAATAATGCATGCACTATGCGAACAATGTAATTATCAGGCCCACTACTAAAACAATTTTCACTATTGTTTTAGGAGTTTATCCGCATGGTGGTAGACTACATACAAGTGCGCCGGTTGGCGGCAGTCGACAATAGTAAGGTATGCTTTATGTAGTACTGGGTTACACTTTAGTAATGAAACCACGAGCTGGTTTGAATTACTAATATAAAAACTTCTCAAAATTTCTTATAGGTTGTCCTGCCTGGCCAGGCTTAAAATAATTGGTTTGAAACACCTTTACGCCTTAATGCCCTGCTCTACTTACAAACAAGTTTGGTATGTAGCAATTTTCTTTCTCAGCCCATTGCCTTGAAAGAAGTGTGGTTTTGAGGAGTGATGAGTAAAATATTTTCTTTGCATCATGCAGATACAAAGAATAAAACAGCCCTGATGAGAGATCAGCGACATTGTGCCTGATCTCGAAACGCGTCGGCACTTTCATAGGGTGGAATAAAGTCATCTTCACGATACTAGGACCGGCTGGTCCAGTATTGATTTGTTTAAGAGTCATTCATTTGCTTATAATTCCCCCTTGGATTGGTTTTCTCTATATTTTTCTCATTTTTTGATTGTAATGTTTGTTTTAATGTTGTTTGCGATGTATTCTTAGTTGTTTTGTAATGTTTGATGCAAGGAATTTTCTTTTTTGTAATGTGCAAAGAATTTGTTTTTCATGTATGTACAAAGTATTTGTAGCTGTGTAAATATTTAATGTATTGTTAGTTTTCTGTCATGTAGCTTGTTATAACTTGAAAAAGATTTAAAAAAAACATTGACACTAAGTAAAGTGTCGAGGGTGATCACAATAAATTGATCGTTCCCTCTCAAGAAGCTTGTGGAGATTTTGTGATTCGGGCAATTTGTGTTACATATCATGAAAAATTAGGCATCAGTTGTATTTTTGAAGAGATACAGTTATGCCCGTTGCTGCTGTGGCTGAAGGCCTGGTCCAAACGCATACAGTTTTAAATTGTCTTATTCAGAGAGATTTTCCTGAGCTCACTAATGCAATACCATGGCTGAAATGTATTGAGGTGAATTTTATGGCTCTTGTGCTCTCTGAATTATTTAATTAGCTATCTAAAATAACTAAGGCTGATGTGACCTGGACTACAAAAGCTTTTATTCAAAAGAAACAGATGGAGAGAGAAGTAGGGGCAGTGTTGAAACAGTCTGCAAGACACTCAGTTATGATCCAAACTACTTTGTCAATCGAGCCATATGTATTTGTTGTGCTATCTAACTTTCATAGGTCGCTTCTTACTAGATTTAGGATGAACCTCTTTCACCATTTATTCATCTTACCTTCGGGATGGTCAAAAGACTCCAACATTTGCCTGTGTCATTGTGACAATGTTTCCAAACAGAACACTTTGCACTCTATTTTGCAGTGTCCTATATATAGTGCATATATAGCATTAAGGAACCATTTTAGTCGCCCTATCTTGAATATGCTTAACTTTAAACAGGTCAGACCAACTCTTTTGTATTTACAGCTCTTACCGTATATAAAGGTTAGTTACTCAGTTTGCCATTGTCTTGCGGGTGCAGTGACAGCGACTGAGAGAAGAGGTTTTAGTCATATATGAATTTTGGGGAGGGAGCCGGGGGCTGTGGGGCTCTGGCTGGTCCTTGGCAGTATTGATGAAACTGGGAAGAATCATCTTCCTTTGGCTGCAACATTCCAGCTTATAGAGAAACCTACTAGTCTCTCTAAACTGTTTGCACTCTTGAAGCTCCTGGGCTCCATTTTTGGACTAGAGAAGCACTTTTATTTGTCCACCGAAGCTTTAGCAATCTTTTTATACATATACCTCCTGACAGTTCTTAAATACCTGATGTGCATATAACTTTTGTGTGGCACTTTGACTCTCTCTACAAGCTTACACACAGACACACTTACTCCTCTTCTTTCTCCTTTCCTCTCATGGCCAGTACTTAAGTGTTGCCAGTGGGCCTTACTGGTCTTAGGTTAGGGGACTGGTACTTTTTGCAGCCTCCCACTCCGCCGCTCTGCATTCACTTATAGAAAAGCTGGAGCCAGCAGAGTAAGTCCTTCTCTGATTTCCGCAAAGGTGCTTGAATGTAAAGATTACTTTGATCCTTTGCCAGTCAGTATCTTGGCAACTCATGTTATGTTCCCACAAACCTCAAAGGGAATAAAAGGACTGCTGCTCTCTCTGTAGAACATAGCGCATGCTGCTGTTTGGCTAGGCTGACTATGCAGCCAAATGGTTGACAAGTGTGCGGGCAGCAGTTACCGCCTATGCTGTGGCAGCTGTTGTTTAGATGGGTAAGGATTCCCTCACCTGCTCACATCCCTCCTAACTCTTCCTGTAGCTTTGAAACCCGCTGCATGGGGGGAGTAGCATGTTCACTAGACTGGCTGTGGGTCTCTTAATTGGGGGCGGGGACCAGCACATACCTTTTTTCTTTTATTTAAGTCTGGCCTCCGCTTTTCTGACCTTGATGACCATCTATTGCACTTCTACTTCAGCTTTGTCATTGTAACCACTCCTCTTGCCTCTGCCAGCCCTGAGGAGCGTTGAAAACGTTAAGACAGACCCTCTTTCTTTCTGTGCGATTCCAATTGAACCGCAGCCAAACCAGTGAGCTGCAATAAAGTGGTGCAGCTACCAGTCGGTAGTGACAAGACTGAAGCATCCCTCTGGCCCTCACACACAACACCCAAAGCTTCCCATGCAGGTCACATAAACTAAGCAGCTTGCATTTGACCGCAGAAGGAATGCACATTTGTTGAGGAGAGCCATATGAATGCTAAATTCAATGCATCAGATGTTGTTTCTTAAGTTGCTGATCTTGATATCCTGGTTCGTAATAAATTACCTTGAGTGGGCGTTTTTCTCCTGTGCTTAGAAGCTGTTAAAGTATTACCAATGATTAGAAAGACTTCTATTGAATCCATGCTGGAAATAACTGCCCTGGTTAAATGTGACATCCAGATGGAGCATTGTAGATTCATTTTGTTACGATTGGCACCGGTATAGAGGAAATTTATATTTTCCTTTAGAACATTTTTGTTGGTGTATTTAGTGACATGCTTCCTTACCTATAGCCCATATTTTTGAGATTTTTAATTGTGGCACTCTGGCTTCTGACACACCAATCTTTTTAGCCATTTGATCTAATGACCCAACACTGTTGAAATGGAAGACTTCTTTCTCATTGCAATTTCTAGATGGATTATTGGGACACGAATGCTTTGTTCTGAAGGAGCAGAAACGGTTTCCATTTCATCCTTTGAATGGCTTCTTCCATTTTAACAAAAACATTGATGTAGTTATATATCTATAACAGGAAAGTACATGTAATTTTTACAGGTTTTCAAACCACTTTTTTGGTGCCGAAACAAATCTGCAGTTTCAAATGTCTATTTTTGTTTGGGTTGCACCAAACCTTTGAGATACTCGTATCCCTTTTGCCACCGATTTAATGGCCTTTCTCCAAGCAAATAGTTTGTCATAGCCTTTATAATACAGTGGTCATCTCCTGTGTTTTTCTAATGTGGTTCAGTCAGGGATATCCCTGCTTTTAAAAGCATTCTTGTGCATATGGCCATTGTGGTATAGGGAGCATGTTTCATTTGATGTAAGGTGCTGTACAGGTACTCAGCCCGACGCTGTTCAATATCTACATGGCACCACTCGCCCACGTCGCACGACAACATAGCCTCAACATCATTTCCTACGCCAACGACACCCAGCTGACCATATCCCTCACCCAAGACCCCCACACCGCCAAAGCCAACCTCCACAGAGGAATGAAGGCCGTCGCGAATGGATGAAGGACAGCAGGCTGAAGCTGAATTCAGACTGAGGTCCTCATCCTCAGCCCCTCCGCCTGGGACGACTCCTGGTGGCCAACATCGCTAGGAACAGCCCCAGAACCCACCGACCACGCACGCAACCTGGGGATCATCCTCGACTCCGCCCTCTCCATGTCCACGCAGGTCAATGCCGTCTCCGCTTCCTGCTTCAACACCCTCCGAATGCTCCGCAGGATCTTCAAATGGATCCCCTCAGACACAAGAAAAACCGTCTCCCAGGCCCTCGTCACCAGCAGGCTGGACTGCGGGAACGCCCTCTACGCAGGAACAACAACCAAGATCCTGAGACGGCTGCCACGCATCCAGAACACCTCGGCACGACTGATCCTCGATGTCCCCCGACGCAGCCACATCACACCCCACCTGAGAGACCGGCATTGGCTCCCCGTCAACCACAGGATCACCTTTAAACTCCTCATCCACGCACACAAAGCCCTACACAACGCCGGACCAGCATACCTCAACAGCCGACTCAGCTTCTACACTCACACCTGCAGCCTCCGCTCTGCCAACCTCGCCCTCGCCACCGTCCCTCGCGTCCGGAAAACCACCGCAGGCGCCAGATCCTTCTCCTACCTCGCCGCCAAGACCTGGAACACTCTCCCTACCAGCCTCCGACACACCCAGGACCTCCTGGCCTTCGGAAGACTTCTCAAGACCTGGCTTTTCGATCAGTAGCAGCCCACTCCCCTGTGCCCCCCTCCCCCCCGCACCATGAGACCCTCACGGGTATGTAGCGCGCTTTACAAATGATTGATTGATTGACTTGGGCTACCATTTTTGGAAGCACTGTACATTTCTTGCTCAGATGAACATATTTTGCTTTGTTCTGTTTTCGTTCTGCATTTCCTCTCTTGGGTATGAACCATGTGGTTTAGAACCTTAAACTAAGTGTGAAGCGAGTCCCAGTAAGTGACTACGGTGACTCTTGCACTGCTAGTCTTGTAGCTACCTTTCTTCCTTGTGGCCTGCCTTGCTATGTCCACACGTTTTTTACATTATTCTAGGTTTTTGATTTATTAAAAAAGTGTCTACATTGTGCAAATGTGCTTAGATCCTATATCATAGCTATAGTAATGTTGCATGTAAATAGAGGGGCATTTGCCTTTGTGCATGGTAATCATTAAGTAGGTAGCTTACTCAACATATGTTCGCTTCAGTACAGGTGAGCTGCCATGCTTGTGGTTATCAATTGGTAAGAAAATGTACACTACAGCTCGCAGGAGGGGGTGGAAGTTCCTTGTTTGCTGGAATTGCCCTTTGCGGTCACTTTGGCCTCGCTGATTTGCTTTGAATTTTGCTTCTATTGACTAGGTAGTGCTGTTTCAGCATCATATAATGGAACACGGTCAGCAGAGAAACATTTTTTGTCATTTTATAAAGCTTGTCTTAAATTTAACCAGCTTGAGAGAGATCTGGGTGCTTGGTTTTCTGAAAAGTGTTTTCTCTAGTCAAAATGTCTGTTTTTGTTTAAAGGGAGTAACAGAGGAGGCTGGAATGCACCGCAAGATCGGTACACCAGTGGGGTTCAGTCATCAAACGTATACAAATGGTCATCCTCAGGAAGCAACAGAGACAGTGGGAAGTCTTCTTTTGGATCAAACTCTGGTTTTGGAACACAAGAAAGCAGAAGCAAAAGTTTTTCGAACTCCAGTGCCTCTGAATTCAGTTTCTCTCAGAACAAATTTTCTACTTTAAGCTCTGTCCAAGATGGTGACAGCCAAAGAGCCGAGGAGGTAGATTTTATGTAAGTAAACTATTATGTCTTTATATTAAGAATAAGCGTGCTCACCCAACACCCACTTTTGTCATTACTGAGATGTTGTGATAACTATGAAAGTGAACCGTTCGCCTTGCACTGACCATTACGATCTAATTATTTTCAATTATCCTTAATATTTCCTCTAGTTTGTAAAACAGTTTTGTGAATCTGTATTAAAATATTATTGCTGTGTGTGTTCGAATTTGTTTTTTTACCTACTTTCAGACAGCTGTAGCAATTCCAATGCCAGCAATCTGTATAAGCTGCCGCCCCCATTATGTCACACCATTGTTTGGGAGAGCCATTTCTCAACATGTCAAGTCTAACACGTAGAGAGACTAGTGGGTGGCTTCACCTCTTTGATTCTTCTGATCTCAGATGTCTTCACCTCTTTGATTCTCATGTTCTCAGATGTCAAACATCAGCACATCTACGTCATAGCTTTTGTACAAGGCACTGAGACGTGACACATAAAGGCATTTTGCATACTTGGCCTCTGGCCCCAGGCCAGGAAGGGGTTAATTGGAGGCTGAACTGGGCTTATCCCTTAATTTTTCCGGTGACGATGTTATGTTCTGGTAGACTTAGGTTTGCATACTGGCTGCCTAATGCCGCTGGCAAAATTGTTTAATTCAGAATCTGTATACTTAATATTTCTCTTCTTACAACTTTGAATGCATTTAGGCTGTTTGGGAACCTTGATGCAAAGCGTGTTGCATCAAATCACAGGTTATGCCATTTTCTAGAGTCTGAAAAGGGTGATTTAGATCAAAGAATTGTGGTTTGAACAGAAGACCACAGCGCTTATTAGGGATGACATTAAAAATTATTTTTTTAAATCATTTACATTTTTCTGAAAACGTAGACGTACAAAACACGTCCGTAACATAGATTGATCCAGTCACCTGGTACAAAGCTTGCAACCACATCATGCGTCTTTGACCAATATATACATACATAGTAGGGCCAATACAATTGACAATATGTCCTTTCCATACGTTCTGTGTGTCTTGTGTTTTTATGGCACCAAAGGATCTACATATATCAAGCGGCCTCCTTCTCAATCAGTCTCCAATATAAATCCAGGTATTTGCTGATGGTTTTTATTCTCACCTGTCAGACACTCCTAACCTTCAGGCCTGCTGTCTTGTCTCAGAACACCCTGAGACAGGTTCTGCTGCTGCGGGGGCTACCAGATTTTGCAACATTTCAGCCCATAACATACAGCCCTCATCCACCCTCAACTCACGCTCTTCCACCAATGCCTTTTCAGCCATATCTCTGGTCCAATTCCGATCGAATGCACCATTATTCGACAACATATGGCACTTCTTCCTTTGGCTACCAGCAGCCCCAATGAAGCGAAGTGCCAGTTCCCTTTCTTAGTTTTTGGGGAAGGTATGACTCCCAACTGTCAATGCTTAATCAGTATGCTGCTGTCTATTGCTTAACTTTCTCCCTCCAATAAGATTCCACCTCAATTCAAGTCCAAGTAATGTACAGAAATCCATCACATACCATTTTGCATTTACGACATATGTCCTGCATGATTGGATAAATAGGGAGGCAACAAACAGTTGCAGTTAGTCCTCTGGTAAAAGTGTATAGGGGTGTCACAATGACGAGAGAGAGTAACCCAGTAGGGGGGTATAGTCCTATAGTCGAATCAGAACTAGGCTCAAGTTGTGGTTTCGCAAGGGTCCAATTATGCTGCCCTAGTGTCTGTACTAAAATCCCTACTGTGGGTGGCGATCTGATGGACTGCCCACCTCACTTATTCTATCTCAGATACTGGTACGTGGAACTGTTCAAATTGCACGTTCCAGTCAAAAAAGATTGGGTCTTTTCAGAGGCCCCTGTGTTCTTCATGCGGTAGTGCTTCACCTTCTGCCGAACCCAATGTAATACTTCTACCCTCCAGGGTTCTACTTTAGGAGCCTGAGAAGATTTCCAGTGCTGCATAACTAATCTCTTGGCCACAAGTAGAGAAAGACCTGCGAAGCGCTGCAGCACCTTAGCCGTTTTGGGCAGTGTCGAGAGACCAGTACACTGTAGTCCAAAGAGGCCCAGCCGCGGACTCCTGTCAGCTCAGATAGAGCCCATGAGATCTCTTCCCAGAACTCAGTAAGACAGGGGCAAGACCAAAGCATGTGTATTTTGCATTTTGCATTTGGCGTCTGACTACGCGGGCATTCTGAGGTAGCCGTTGGGAACATTGCATGTAGTTCATGCAGAGATAAGTATGCCCTGTGTAATATTGAATGAATTTGAAACTGGTGTTACGGCAACGTTTTTTGGGTATTCTAAAATATAGGATCATTCCCAATCAGTGTGTTCTCTAGACAGATCAGATTCCCATTTAAGTTTCAAGGGAGTGTTCCCTCAGGCCACGGTAGAGCCAACGTACCAGGTGGCTCCTGTGCCTCATTATGTGAAGCCCTCGGAGCAACTCTAACGGGTTCCTTATTATCCGCTGCCCAAAGTTTGCGCAAATAATGGAGGATGCTAGCTTGAGTCCGGAACAAGTAGTACAATCCATGAACTTGTATAAACTCTGTGTGGGGCAGGAGGATGCCATCAGCGAACAGCGATCCCATGGACATCTCCCCAGCCTGATCCCAGGAAGCTATTCTATGGGCAGACAATACACCTGTGGAGGTCGGAAGACCACAAAGTGAACTATTCAAAGCATATGATGTGTATGTATTGGAGTACTTTAGGGCCATATTCCAATAAGCCAGGGCAGTACGCAACAACATAGAATCTCCTTGTGACACTAAGTACTCTGGGCACAACAGTCTATGGAACCTCCCCTGTTGTAAGTGTATAGTTGTGTATCCTATTTCATACAGGTTTTATCCTGCCAGCCAATATGATTACCAATGCAACTGTCCAACTATGCAATAGGCTTTAAAATCAGGGGCTCCCAATCCCCCTCTGGACGGTGGTAGTTTTAGTTTAGACAGGCTCTGTGACGCCCCTTCCCCCCCATATGAGGTCAATCAGCATAGAATTTATACGTTTAAATACCCAGGTTGGGACCACCAAGGTGAGATTCACAAAATGGTAAAATAAACGCAGTAACAGCACCATTTTTGCCAGTGCCAGCAGGCCTGTAATGAATATGGGTAGCTTGATGGGGGAGGGTACACTTCTGTAGAGCGACCTTTACCGTGGGTTCCCAAGCCCTGGCTACTTTGTGTACACGTAGGGCATGGTTTGCTCTGCTTAGTTCCAGCCATTAGACATATTTACAGATTGTCCGTCCCTGTCCTTTACACTAAAACTTTTTTTTTTCCCCAGTTGTTTTCCACAGAGCTCCATTTAGCAGCATGTTGGAGCCATATAATAATTTGAGATTGGGGAAACCCAGCCCACCTCCTTCAGTATTTGGTTTTAAAAACGTTAGTCCCACGCTGCTTCTTTTACTTGCCCATATCAGGGAGACAATTTGGCTGTCAATTTCCCCAAATTGTAAGCAAATTGTTTCTCTGGCTGTGCCACTTGGGATTACAAGATATCTAAACCTGTCCAACTCCCATCTCAGATCTAATCAGTGGAGCCTTTCGAATGGACGTCTACTTCACTATGCTAGTGGAGAAGTAATGATTTACTCTTATTGATGTTTAGACCTGATGCATTTCCAAATGACTAACTTATCCAGCAACCATGGGAACAAGAGTAGGGGCTGCACATCCTCTGCATATGAAGAAACTACAAGGGCAGTGTTTCCTACTGGCTTACCCCAGTACACTTCGCAAGTGGATAGCCAGCGTTTCCACTGCTAATGCGAACAACCATGGGGGTACCCCTGTCGGCTTCCTCTATCCACCCCAGCTGTCTGAATTGTAGCCCCCGATCGAACCCTTAATGTGGTATCCAAGTATAGCAGGAAGTTCCAACCTAGTAAGTTGGGTCCAAACCCCATTTTCCATAGCACTGCTCTCATGTATGCCCAGTCCAAGGTATCAAATACCTTTTCTATATCTAAGGCTACTAATACTGCTACAATATCTATTTATTACACTTTGTGCATACCATTTGTTAGGCGCTGGGTGTTCATGAGGGTGTTCCTGGCTGGGAAATCCACATTGTTCCTCGTGGACCAATAGGCTCATCAATTTTTGCAATCTATTAGCAAAAGAGTTGGACAACATCTTAGCATCCACATTCATCATGGATAGTGGTCTGTATGACTAAGGGTTGTATAAATTCCTACTTGGTTATGGCAGCATTATCCAGTATTATGGGTGTCTTTCATAGATTCACATGCCTGAATCATTCCCCGTCGTCGAGATGGGAGCCCCGGTAATATAAAAGTAATGTCCTATAGACATACATAGAGAAAAGTAGGCCTAAAGGCCTTGCCTTAGTAGCCTATCTATGTCCTTTTGTAAAAAAGGACCAAATTCCTGAAGGTAGCCAATCAGCTACCACCTCCCTCTAGAACCTTCCTGCCAGGAGCCTCAGTCTCTCAGATTTTCTACCACACGTTGTGCTAGGGAGTCCCCACCTGAGCTCTCCTCGGGTTTCTTGAATTTCTAATTTTTTCCACTAAAACCTGGGATTATTCACCTCAACTATGGCTGAACAACAGAAGAAAGGACTATTTAGAGCCTGTTCCTCTTGTGGCAAGAAGAGACTGCACATTGATGACAAACATGAGACTTGTCTCTACTGTCTTTATCCAGATCATTCTGTCAAGGAATGTAGGATTTGTAGAACTTTCTCTACCAAAACTCTCAAGGATAGAGAAGGAAGACTGCTCCTCTGGTTAAACAGACTTAAAACCAGAGATGATGATGTGCTGTCCTCGGAGGGCAGTGAAATGGCTTCAGTTTCTTCAAAACTGTCTTTGAAAAGGCCAAGGGAGGCCTCCCCTAGCCATTCAGACGTCCCTCACAAAAAGACTACTTCTAAGTCTTCGGAGGTAAGATCAGACACATCTGGGAAGGAACCAGCAACTTTCAAAAAGCCATGGCAGTCTTCGTCGACGACCGCGTCGACGTTTTCTTCAAGAAAAACGACATATGTCTCCACGTCGACGACGACAGTTTCGACGACGATGGCGTCGTCCGCCTTTGCTTCCACGACGACGACCACCCAATCGTCGACGATGGGTAAGCCACTGTCGTCAATTGTATTGATAAAAAAGCAGCAGTCATTTGTTAAAGCTTCGTCGACATCACCGTCGACGACCATAAAACAAAAGTCGACGACGCCTTCACCGTCGACGAAGATTCCGTCGACATCCGGAGTGTCGTCGACGAGAGTACCGTCGACGCAGAAGTCACCACCGACGACGAAGGCACCGTCGACGACTAAAAGTACATCGTCGACGAGAACATCTTCGACGGCGAGGTTACCGTCCACGACGACGACCACACCATCGACGATCACATCGCCGACGACAGCGACGACGACGAAAGTCTCGTCGACGCCAGACAAACCATCTTCATTACCGTCGACGATATCGTCGACACCATGGAAAAAAGCGGAGTTGATACCATCTAAAATGATTACCAAACTGCCCATTACACCAGCATTGACATCACCAAACTACCTCCAGCCTGCTTATTTCAAACTGATGAATCTGATGATGACCACTTCGAACAAGCTACAAGTCCATCAGATCTCAATGTCAAATGCCAGAGTACTGACGATGACGGAGATGATGTCATCTTTACGGAAGAAACTACGCAGATACAGGAACATACTCGAGTCACTCCGATGATATGCCTGCCGGCTGAAATAGTCTCTGACTTGCAATTCTTGATCACAGACTACAAGAAACGATTCCCAGAATCACCAGCAGCCTTGTCCAAAGAGAAGCCTCACGAGTCATCCAGACCGCACCACTCCCCTAGATCGCGACTACCACCTTTGGTTATGACGCAGGACAGTGAAGCGGTGCATAACGTTCAATCTTCTGACGAAGAAGAAGATGTTCCTGAAGAAGGAGAGGTTAGAGACGACCTCTCACAAAACAGAGACGGAGAGGATTACGTCGCTCAGTCACCAGCCACGCCGGAACCCAACACTTCAGACTCTCCACCAGTGGATATCGGCGGATTCCACAATTTAATTGAGAGAGCGGCCATTAGATTCCACATGACCATGGAATCAAAGGAAACCGATTGTTTTCTTTATGACTTTAAAGATCCTATAAAGAAATCGGCGAGGTCAATTCCCATAATAGATTGCATCTGACAACAGGGTCAGCAACTCATGCAAACTCCTGCTTCTGTATCTATAGTGGTGCCGAGACTTGATAAAAAGTATAAGGCACCAACATCTGCACCTACTTACCTTAATACACATCCCAAGCCTGACTCAGTAGTCACCCAAGCCGCTCAAAAGAATTCCAGAAATCCATCCTCGCCACTCTCAGCACCACCAGACAAAGAAGGCAGAAAATTAGATGGCATCGGCAAACGATTCTCCACAATGTCTGCCATGACTGTAAAGGTGGCCAACGCCATTGCTGTGCTAGGCAGATACAATAGACAATTATGGGAAGATATAGTTCCGTATCTAACAGATATACCGGAAGATTTAAAAGATGAAGTCCAGTCCCTCCTTAAAGAAGGACAGATGTCCGCATCGGAGATCATTGATTCAGCTGTGGATGTCGCCATGACAGGCTTTAGACAGCTAGCAGGCGCAGCTGTCTTGCGCAGACAAGGATGGCTCAAAGCAACGTCCTTCCGTCAAGAGGTCCAAACCAAAGTTTTGGACATGCCCTATGACGGACAACATCTATTCGGTGCAAAGATAGATGAAGCCTTGCAGACGATCAAGAAAGACACGGACACTGCAAGAGCTCTCGGGACTTTACAATTTAAAACTCAGTCCTTTCGTGGGAACAGAGGACGAGGTCAACCAACATACAGAGGATCCTATCAAGGAAGATCCTCTTACTCCTACAATCAAAATCGCTCACAATATCAGCAGCGACAGCAACAACAAGGTCGTCAGACCTCCTACGGGAGAGCGAACTTCAGGGGTAAATCCCAGAAGAGAACGACCGGCGGACGACAATGAACTATTTCAGCAGGCACTCCCCACACCGTCGTGTCCTCTCAAGATTGGAGGAAAATTGACACATTTCCTCCACAACTGGAGATCGATAACGACGGATCGGTGGGTTCTCCAATTAATCCAGCATGGTCACACATTGGAATTCAACTCAATCCCACCGTTAACTCCTCCTCGCAAACTTCCACACAAGCGCCTTCGCTTGCTCCTACAAGAAATCTCTTCCATGCTGAAGAAGGGAGCAATAGAACGAGTTCCATCTGCCCAGAAAGGGAAGGGATTTTATTCCCGCTTCTTCTTAATTCAGCAGAAAAAGAAGAAATGGAGGCCCATTCTCGACCTCAGGGCACTCAATGTCTTCCTAAAGAGCCAATCGTTTCGAATGGTGACAATCCAGGAAATCTTAGGATCCTTAGAGGAGGGAGACTATATGACGTCTTTGGACCTGCAAGACGCATATTACCATATCCCAATACACCATCGCCACAAAAAATGTCTTCGCTTCGAGGTGGCAGGTCAACACTACCAATTCTGTGTCCTACCATTTGGCCTCAAATCAGCACCACGCATTTTTACGAAATGCCTGGCTCCAGTGGCAGCTTTTCTAAGACAGCAGAATCACCAGGTCTTCCCCTACCTAGACGACTGGCTGGTGAAAGCACCATCTCTCACAGACGCACAGCTGTCTTCAACCGCCTGTCTCGATATTTTCCAGCTCCTAGGTTTAACTCTCAACTACGAGAAATCAACCTTGCAACCAACATTCCTGGGGGCAACTCTAAACACCATTTCATCCAAAGCCTTCCCATCTCAAGAAAGAAAACACAAACTGATGGCTCTGGCTACCGCAGTGTCTTCCAAAAAGTCCATCAAAGTCCGAACTTTCAAATCCCTTCTAGGGATGATGTCTTCTTGCATTCTGCTAATCCCTCACTGTCGACTCAGAATGCGCCCCCTTCAGGAGGCTCTGAACAAACAGTGGATCCAATGTACAGGCTCTTTCGAGGATCACATAGTCATCACTCGACAAATAACCAAGGCTTTGCTGTGGTGGACGATGAACAAGAACTTATCCAAAGGTCTAACGTTCTTGATACCAGCAACTCCACACGTCATAACAACAGACGCTTCTCTGGAGGGATGGGGTGCAGTTCTTCAGGATCTGCAAATCAGTGGCAAATGGACGGACAGGGAAAAAACCCTACATATCAACCTCCTAGAACTGAGAGCAGTTCTTCACTCTCTCCAAGCATCCCTCCCTCGCATCAAAAACTCAGCAGTGCTTGTGCGCACGGACAACACAACCACAATGCACTACTTGAACAAGCAGGGAGGGACGCATTCTCTGACACTGTCTCGAGAATCGCAAAAAATCTGGAACTGGCTACTGCTCAACAACATTACATTGACAGCGGAATATGTCCCAGGAAAAGACAACGTAATAGCAGACGCTCTCAGCAGACAGCGGTCACTGTCACACGAATGGGAACTGGACCAACAAGTTCTCAACGACATCTTCTCGGCATGGGGAACACCACACATAGACCTCTTTGCCACCAGGGAGAACGCCAAATGCCACAGCTTCGCAAGCTGGCATCCTCAACCGAGGTCACTAGGAAATGCATTTTCCATCGCATGGCGCAACGTGTTTGCGTACGCATTTCCGCCATTTCCCCTAATAACCAGAGTCATTCGGAAAATGAAAATGGAACACTGCACCTTGATTCTCATTGCCCCATACTGGCCGAGACAACATTGGTTCACGGACCTACGTCGCCTGTCTGTTCGACCATCGATCCAACTACGTCAACACCAAACTCTTCTCTCAATGTCCAGAGGCCAAGTACTCCACCCGAATCTGAAATCTCTCAGATTATCAGCATGGCTCCTGAGTACAGAGAATTCTGTCACCTAAACATCCCGCAGGAGTGCAAGGAGGTCCTAGCCAAAGCAAGGGCTGTCAGTACAAACAAAACTTATTCCTTGAAATGGAAACGCTTTTGTATTTGGTGTTCAGACAACAATATCCATCCTTTCAGAATCACGCCGGAGCAAATACTTCCGTATTTACTACATCTGGCGCAAACAGGGCTTGCACATGCCTCCATTAGAGTTCATCTAGCGGCAATCTCACGCTTTACAAGAACTTCGAGAGGTCCCTCACTATGGTCCAACAGGCTGATCAAGCAATTTCTTAAAGGACTCTATAGATCTTTTCCAAGGCCAAGACGTGTACCACCAACATGGCACCTTAATATAGTACTCAACCAATTGATGAAACATCCATTTGAGCCCATACATAGGGCTGATCTCAAATACATATCTTGGAAAACTGCTCTTCTTTTGGCCTTAACATCAGCAAGAACGGTCAGTGAACTACAAGCGCTTTCTATACAAGATCCTTTCATGCAATTCAGAGAGGACAGAGTAATTTTAAGAACTAATCCTCGCTTCATTCCAAAAGTCCCCTCGGACTTCCATCTCAATGAACCACTTGTACTTCGCTCATTCTTCCCAAACCCCAGTACTGTGGCTGAAAAATCCCTCCATTCTTTAGACCTCAAGAGATGTCTAAAATTTTATCTGGACAAAACGAAACATTTCAGAAAAACAAATCAACTTTTCATTGCCTTCAGCAGACCTAGAAAAGGCATGCCACTCTCTAAGCAAAGCATTTCCCGATGGATATCCGCGGCAATTACCTTTTGCCATGACAAAGCCGGACGTCCATTACATTCCACAGTCCGAGCGCATTCCACAAGAGCTGTGTCCACATCGGCAGCACTATTCGCTGGAGTACCGATTCTGGACATTTGCAGAGCAGCGACCTGGAAATCGCGGCATACATTTACCAGGCACTACTGCCTGGATACAGAACTGTTGCAGGATGCAGCCGTGGGCCAGGCTGTACTTCGCCATCTATTCCACTGAGATGAGCCTTCCTTCTTCCCACCGTCCTGCAATGGTATGCACATTTATTACTTATTACTTGTGTTACTGATGGTATATAGTCGTATGATATGTTTTATCTCAGACTAATTCTTATGTTCCATCGCAAATGTGCATAATGTATTGCTTGCTATTCTGATTCAGGCATGTAAATCTATGAAAGACACCCATAATACTGGATAAGGAATGCGTTACTTACCTGTAACAGCAGTTATCCAGTATTGGTGTCTTTCATAGATTCACATGCAACCCTCCCACCTCCCCAGGAAGTACTCATCTCTCACTCCAGAACATTCACTACGTCTACCTAGCTTGGTGCGTACGAAAATCTGAGAGACTGAGGCTCCTGGCAGGAAGGTTCTAGAGGGAGGTGGTAGCTGATTGGCTACCTTCAGGAATTTGGTCCTTTTTACAAAAGGACATAGGCTACTAAGGCAAGGCCTTTAGGCCTACTTTTCTCTATGTATGTCTATAGAACATTACTTTTATATTACCGGGGCTCCCATCTCGACGACTGGGAATGATTCAGGCATGTGAATCTATGAAAGACACCAATACTGGATAACTGCTGTTACAGGTAAGTAACGCATTCCTTACTATTACTGTTTCTCGCATAGACTCTGACAGTCTACTTAAGGTCTCTAGACTCCTAGTAGACCTCCAATAGTCAATCAAGCAGTACCTCTGCAGAGTTTCGATAAAATTCCAAAGGAATCCCATCGGTTCCTAATGCTTAATTTCGAGGCATCCCCAATATGGCTTCCCTTAATTCCTCTTTTGAGATTTCTCCCTCTAGTTTTAATGCCTGTTCAACACTAAGCTATGGGATATCTCTCCCAGCCAAAAAGTTGTATGTATTTCTCACCTTGTAATTTGTTTTATTTAAGTCCTTCAGATATCCCCATCAGCAATTATTTATTGGCCCCTGTGTGGTCACCATGAATATATTCCTTCTCTCCAGGGCTAGTATCACAGGAGTAGGGATCTCTCTTGGGCATTCATGCAAAACATGTTTCCCTGGTTTGTTTGCCTCCTTGTGCCATTTTTTTGTCTAGTCTTGTATTGCTAATTTGTCAGTGCGGCCCAGATATCACCTATCCTCAGCCTTTCTGCAAGTGAATTCCTATCACTCTGCGTGGCTACAGCTCGAATGCCTTTGTAAACAGGTGAGGTGCTCTTCTTTGTGTCTTAAGTCACTTTGCAGTTAACATTGTGTGCCAAAAACCTTATTGATTCGTTCCCCGCCCTTGTAGGTCCTCTTTGAGTGCCTCCCTCTCATTTACTCTTAGGGCCCCAAGTTATGTTTTAAACAAACTTCTAACATTGTTGCTACATCTGCTCCAAACGCAGTGTCACATAGGACCTCCGGATTAAGACGCTTCGTGGGAATTGACAGAACACAGTGGCTACATCTTATATATCATCAGTATAAAAGGATGATCTGAAAGGAATCTTCCTAGGTGTACCCTCTCCTGCATCTGCATCCCCAGTGTAACTAGTAACCTGTTCAGCATACTATATGTTCCATGTACAAATGGTTAAAAAAAAAAAACATTACTTCTGGCAGCTCCCAGCCATTCGAGGTTGTGCTTGGGGTTTCAAAGGCATCTGTCCATCTCTATGTTCAGGACACAATTAAATTCTCTTTCCCCAAAACTGGGATGCCTATATATGATATAAGAACCTCCGTTAGCTTCCAGACAAAGGGGCTGATTATGGTGGCGGAAGGACCACCACTACCGCCGGGCTGGCGGCCCTTTCGCCATCACACAGTGATATTCTCACCGCCGAATTAGGATGGTGGTAAGAATCACAATCTGTCTGCGGCGGACGGAAAGTCCGTCCACCACCGGTCCGCCAGAAGCAATCAGTCTAATTGCTTGATGGACAGACAAGGAGGCATGAAATGGCGGCGGTGCCTAGCAGGCACTGCCCGCCAGATAACAATGCTGACGTTCGCCAGCCTTTCCATGGCGGTGGAACTGCCATGGAAAGGCGGGCGGTGGCTAGATTCGGGGGCCCGTTGCGGTCCCCCTCTGTGTTGGGAGGGAGGGGTGTACTGGGGGGGTACCCATGGTACCCCTGTGCATTTCCATGCACTAAGTAGCAGGCACCGCATGGTGCCTTCCACGTAGTGCAAGGAAATGCGGTGCATGCCATCATGACATTGCGTTCGGTGCAGCAGCCAGCACCACTGTCCACAATGTTAACTGCCCTGGATGCGCCCATCAGTATGGTGGGCGCATCCTAATTGCAGTGGTGGGACCGCCGCATGTCTGGTGGCGGTCCCGAACAACGCAGCGATGGCGGGCGGACTCTGGTATGCCTGCCATCGTAATGAGCCCCTAAGTCTCTATCATCCCCAATAGGTGAATACACATTTGTAAAACAGATTTCTACGCCGTCTAATAGCCCATACACTAATATATATCTGCCTTCTAAGGCTGCATGATGGTTGTGGTGCTGGGACTGTACACCAGGCATATGTGGAATTCGTGGAGGAGTAAAACTGCCCGCCCTCTATTTCTTACCCAATTTCTCACCTTCTGGGTCATTTAAATGAGCCTCTAACATGAAGGCTAGCTCCACCATGTATCCTCTAAGAAAAAAGTTAACTTTGTACCGCTTAGTGCAGCCATGTAAGCCCCCGATATTACAGGAGAGCATTGTCGTTTTGCTCTGTGTATTAATTTGTGTTTAGCACACTACCCACATTGTGTATGGTCACCTACATATCTCCGCATACCTTTTGCCCTGATATTTCTCAATACGGGTGGGGGTTTATCACAGCATGAACATCTTCATTGCACCCGTGTCCTGGTACGTAAACAAGAAAATATCCGTCCTTATAATAATACCTCAAGAACTGCCTTCCCATCCCCGCAGACACACACACAACTGACCATGCAACCAAGATGTTTTACTGCTATAAATTACTGTTGTGGTAGACTACGCATCTCATAAACACAAGCAACTGTAGATAGAACTATCCACCACCCATGTATGTACTAGAAGGAGAAATGTTATGGCCTCTGCTTTCCGCTGGGCTTTGGTCCAGCCACAGCCATGAAGATTTATTTCCCCCAGCTTCCCTAACCAGCGGAACCAACAAGAACAAACTACAGAGTGCATCATTCCTGTAGTTCCTCCTAAAATGAAATACTCCATTCTCCTTCAACTCCTCCCTCCCCAGTGGAGGAACATAAATGTTATGTTGATTCCGCCCGCCCCCTCCCCCACCCCACACCTTCTTGATCTCGCCACTAAGCCATCTATGCTGTTATTGTTAGCAAATTCGTAAATACACTGTGTGCTTACATTCTCATTTTGTGTATGACCTCCCTCTCCCGATTTATCTTGCTGTTCATAAGAGCATCTACATATCTATGCATCTAATCTCTGCCTTTGCTTATCGTGGCTGTTCCAAATTAAATAAAGAGGGCCTCCAACAAGTGGAATAAAGAGAGCGACTGCAGGGGATATTAAGTTCCAACAAAAAAAACGCCAGCCCGATATCTTTGCAAAGGTAAACATCCAATGAACTAATGTTACTTGCAACATGAATACTGAGGCTACAGTAACAATCTAAAACAAGCATTTACAATGCAATGGTTTCGCCTTTGGAAAAGTTAGAGTTATTGGCATTGTATATGCCAAAATTTGTATTTATGTTTTTGTTTCGAAAACAGATAAGTAAATGGCATTGTCATTTACATTGCCATTACCTTTTTTTGCAGTCACTTGGCACTCTCTAGCACTCCCTAGTACTCTTTATGCACTCTGCATTTCATATGCACTCCCTGTGCACTCTGCACTCCCTATGCAGCACTCTGTATGCACTCTGTACTCTATATGCACCCTGCACGCTCCACTTCCTATGCCCTCCCTATGCACTCTGCACTTTTTATGCAGCACTCTGTATGCACTGTGCACTTTGTATGCACTCCACACTTCCTATGCACTCTGCACTCCCTATGCACTCTGCACTTATCATGCACTCCCTATGCACTCTGCACTCCCTATGCAGCACTTTGCATAGAGAGTGCAGAGTGCCTAAAGAGTGCAGAGTGCACTCCCTATGCACTCTGCACTGTCTATGCACTCTGCACTCCCTATGCACTCCCTATGCACTCCCTATGCACTCTGCACTCCCTATGCACTCTGCACTCCCTATGCACTCTGTATGCATTCTGCATTACCTATGCACTGTGCACTGTCTATGCACTGTGCACTCTGCACTTCTTATGCACTCTGCACTTCTTATGCACTCTGCACTCCCTATGCACTCTCTGCATTCCTTATGCACTCTGCACTTACTCTGCACTCTCTATACACTCTGCACTCCCTATGTACTCTCTCTGCACTTTGCACTGTCTATGCACTCCCTATGCACTCTGCATTCCCTATGCACTCTGCACTTTGTATACATTCCCTATGCACTTTGTATGCACTCTTTATGCACTCTCTCTGGACTCTGCATTCCCTATGTACTCTGCACTGCCTATGCACTTTGCACCCTCTATGCACTCTGCACGCACTCTGCACTCTATGCACTCTGCACTCCCCCTGCTCTATGCACTCCCTACTCTGCACTCCCTTTGTTAAAGTTTGAGCTTTTGATAAATGGTGTTTTGTATCTTCATTGAATTATGTGTAAAACGTTGATGTGTTTTACTTTACACAGAAATCTGGAGTGCATTTATAATGCAATTATTTGCAGAGAGAGGGAAGGGATGAAAGAGGCCAGGAGTAAGAAAGCTCAAAAGGAAGCGAGTGCAGGATAGAGAGGGAGGGCAGGAGGGAAGGAATAGACGCAGGAGAGAGGGAGGGCATAAAGGAGTGTGAGGGCATGAGGGAAGGTAGGAAAGTGTGAGAAAGGCAGAAAGGAGAGGGCGGCAGGTAAGAGAGGGAGGGCGGAAAGGAGAAGGAGGGCTAGAGGAGGAGAGAGAGGGAGAGTGGGCAGGAGAGGGTAAAGAAAGCACACGGGCAACAGAGGGTGGGCAGAAGAGGGTAGGGAGAGCACGTGGACAACGGAGGGTGGGCAAGAGATGGAGGGGAGAGCACAAGGACAACGGAGGGTGGGCAGGAGAGGGTAAAGAAAGCACACTGGCAACAGGGTGGGCAGAAGAGGGCAGGGAGAGCACAAGGACAACGGAGGGTGGGCAGGGGAGGGTAAAGAAAGCACACTGGCAACAGAGGGTAAGGAGAGCACATGGACAACGGAGGGTGGGCAGGAGATGGAGGGGAGAGCACATGGACAACGAAGGGTGGGCAGGAGAGGGTAAAGAAAGCACACTGGCAACAGGGTGGGCAGAAGAGGGCAGGGAGAGCACAAGGACAACGGAGGGTGGGCAGGGGAGGGTAAAGAAAGCACACTGGCAACAGAGGGTGGGCAGGAGAGGGTAAGGAGAGCACATCGACAACGAAGGGTGGGCAGGAGAGGGTGAGGAGAGCACATGGAAAATGAAGAGTGGGCAGGAGAGGGTAAAGAAAGCACACTGGCAACAGGGTGGGCAGAAGAGGGCAGGGAGAGCACAAGGACAACGGGGGGTGGGCAGGGGAGGGTAAAGAAAGCACACTGGCAACAGAGGGTGGGCAGGAGAGGGTAAGGAGAGCACATGGACAACGAAGGGTGGGCAGGAGAGGGTAAAGAAAGCACACTGGCAACAGAGGGTTGGCATGAGAGGGTAGGGAGAGCACATGGACAACGGAGGGTGGGCAGGAGAGGGTAAAGAAAGCACACGGGCAACAGAGGGTTGGCATGAGAGGGCGGGGAGAGCACACGGAAAATGGAGGGTGGGCAGGAGAGGGTAGGGAGAGCACAGGTCAACAGAGGGTGGGCAGGAGAGGGTATGGAGAGCACATGGACAATGGAGGGTGGGCAGGAGAGGGTAAAGAAAGCACACGGGCAATAGAGGGTGGTCAGGAGAGAGTGGGGAGAGCACACGGACATCGGAGGGGGGGCAGGAGAGGGTAAAAAAAGCACACGTCAACAGAGGGTGGGCAGGAGAGGGTGGGGAGAGCACACGGACATCGGAGGGTGGGCAGGAGAGGGTAAAGAAAGCACACGGGCAATAGAGGGTGGGCAGGAGAGGGTGGGGAGAGCACACGGACATCGGAGGGTGGGCAGGAGAGGGTAAAGAAAGCACACGGGCAATAGAGGGTGGGCAGAGCACACGTCAACAAAGGGTAGGCAGGAGAGGGTATGGAGAGCACATGGACAATGGAGGGTGGGCAGGAGAGGGTAGGGAGAGCACACTGACAACGAAGGATGGGTAGGAGATGCTGGGTCAAGCAAAATGACAAAGGATGAAAGGCAGGAACAGAATGAGTGAGAAACACAGAGGGGGAGAAGTACACAAGGGAGCCAGCTGGAGGAAACACGCACTCTCATAAAGTGGTGCTTAAATTAAAAGAAAAAAGTACCACCTGAAATAGTGAGCCGTGGATGGACAGCAGTGCGTCCATAACGCTAAAGAAGAAAAAAAAAAAAGAAATAAAGTAGAGGGAGGAAAACCTACCGAAGCTAAGAATTCCAAGCAAGCAAAGGAGAGTGACAATGAACCGAAGTAGAAATGGGCGGGCGCTAAGTCCACTGTAAAGTACCAAAACGTCTGGCAACAGACAGAGGTGAGACATAATAAAAATAAAATGATGTACACAGTGGGCTTTGGATCCAGTCAGAGGAGTATTGGTCACTCACCTCCTGGTACAGGACAGCGAGGGGGGGGGAGGGCGGGAACGGGGCACAGGACAGCGAGGGGGGAGGGCGGGAACGGGGCACAGGACAGCGAGGGGGGGAGGGCGGGAACGGGGCACAGGACAGCGAGGGGGGGGGGCGGGAACAGCACACGGTGTTCAATTATTCTCCTGGCGATGTGATTACTGCCAAAAGAGTCCACTTCAACATAAGAAATTCAAGGCATAGTGCATTTAATCAAAAGTTTGCTAATCCTCCTAATAGCACCATGCCCTGCTCCCAATTAGATAAAAGCCATACAGAAGAAACCATTTAAACCTTTGCGTTTTCAGTGGCAATGTAAACCGAGTGCATTCCAGATGATTTCTTGTTAACTGCAGTCAAATAGTAAGCCTAAACTTGCTCTAAATAGTATGGCAACCACGTGCTTGGGCGATACAAGTCTGAATGCAACCCCCTGGGCACCAAAAACAAACAAGCAACGGAGAGTGAAAGGGGAGGGGGGGCGGAACGGACAGCGGGAGGGGGCGGGAACGGGGCACAGGACAGCGAAGGGGGGGAGGGCGGGAACGGGGCACAGGACAGCGAGGGGGGGGGGGAGGGCCACGTCAACCGTGCTGAAGGCCAACGTTCACAACCAGAAAAACACACCCTAGTAAAACCATAGGTTGAAAACCAGTCCGGTCTCAGAGTCCATTTCCGTTTAATGAGGTATGAAAGGAACCCGGTCCTCTCCAGATGTTTTCCGGCAGTACATCAATAACAACCTGGCCAGGGGAGGATGTAAAGCAACACACAAAAAACCCATGACAAGGGAAGCACAAACCACGTCACAGGAACATTTGACCCGGCTTTGGTGACGAAAGAAACGATTATTTTCTAAACTGGTTACAAAGCGGACACGCTCACACCTTCCTGTGCCTAAAACACATATTTAAGGAGGCTAGCAGCCCTTTTAGCAAGTTTAAATCACTTTGCAACAGTGATGGGCAGAATTGTGGGAGACAGCACAGAAAACATCACAACCTCAGTGCCCACAATTATACATAATCCTACAAGTAACTGGTGCTGACCGTCAAGAAATGTGGTGAGACGACTCGAGCTGGCATAGGGAGTCCAACTTGTGAGGAGTTCTGCTCTGGACACCGTCTGCGGCCGCTCGGAGAACACAGGCGTCCGGGGGCCCTGGCTGGCGAAACCAAAACTGTAGCCGCGGGCGGTGGTGAGCGCTGCTGCCGTGACGCAAGTCACGCAAGGTGGAGGAAAGTAGCGGTTCGGGCCGGTGGGCTCCCCCTATGGTGCCGAAGAAACGCATGCAATTCAGGGCAGATGCTGGTCCCGGCTGAGGAGGCTGCGGCTCGGTGTGTGGGCGCAGAGAGACTCGCATGGAGCCGGTGGGAACCCTGAGCGCGACTACACAGTAAGCGGTAAGGTCGTGTGTGCAACAAGGAGTCCGTAGGCCCCCCATCAAGTTTTTGAACTGCCGGTTGCGTGGGGCATCGGACGCGGCAGGAGTGAGAGCGGTCAGGGTGTCGGGAGCGGCAGGGGTGAGGAGACTTCTGGCGCGTACACCCGTGAACAGCAGGGCTGAGCGGCGCTTACCGGAGTGCGGCACAAGCAGTGCTGGGGGGGGCCGCTCTCTTATCCCGGGACCGCCTATGGGCATTGAGATGCGCTGCCGTTTTTGAATCTCCTCGAGAAGAGGCGTGATTGCGACGGTATTCAGAGGAGCGTCTTTCCGGGTCCGATTTCGTTTGTCAATATACACTTTACAGACAGAGAAAGACAGGCTCACGGAGAGCGGGAGGGGGACGGCGGGAGGAGGGACACAGAGTAAGGCAGGACAGCAGCAAGCACGGCCCGGCCGGACCAGATTCGGGGGCGTTCCCGGCTTTTGGCTGACGTATCATGACGTAGCCAAAAGCCAAAGATTCTCGGGAACGCCCCCGAATCTGGTCCGGCATTGACGGACAGGCCCCTCGTCCAATGGCTAGGCTCCATTTATGGAGCCAGCCAATAAATGACGAGGGCCGACCCAAACCCCACTACAGTTCTCATCAGGTTTTCGCCTGCGCGAAAAAGCTGCGCAGAGCGCAGCTTTCGCCAGGCAAAACCTAAAAATCTTAGTATATTTTCTCAATACTTTTTATTCAACATAGTTTTCCTCTTTAACATATTTTACCAAGCTCTATAGGCAATGATAAAAAATAGGTGGGTTAAAGTATTGCAATCTGTTAAAGAAAAAAAGTACGTTGAATAAAAATTATTTTGAGAAAATATACAAAGATTTTGGGGGGGGATTATTGTTACTGTAGGCTTAAAATTCATGTTGCAATAATAGCTCCACCTTCAGTTACCAGATGTGCCTTCTGTCAATTCATCCCTGTGATCTTGTCCAGCAGCTCCTTGAGTAGACACATCCAATATGTCTTCCATTGCGAAGGTTGTATCTAAATTTAATGTGATATTTCAAAACATTTGTTTCATCATCAAAACACACAAAAATATTACAGTTCCAATACAAGCAGACAATAAATAGTACAATTTAAAATCTAAGAGCATACAATTAAATTTGTTCATGAGTTAAAAACAAGGGTAAAAAAAAATGCAAAAACGCATGATCCCATAAAATAACTGCCACTATACAATCAATTGCCCTAACAATATAAAAACTGCAAGCAACGGCCACCACCTCGGGCAATTCACAACAGCTGAATATATTTGAGCTTAGTTTCATCTAACATTTTGCATCTGATTAACCATGCTGTGTGTAGACATTTTGAAATGACCACAATCGAGGAGATTTAACTTTTGCATACCCTATATGCTTCTCCTCTGGTGTGTAGGCTCAATAGCCTACACATTGGGACACGCCACGTAGTTCTAGGATTTGGGGAAAGTGGACAAAAGAACAAGAGATGCTCCTCGCTTTTGCGTACATCCTTACAATAAAAGCAATATTCAGAGCCCTGGTTCATCTTTCTCCAACCACCATTAAAAACTGCTACAGGGAGCGAACCATACCTAAATTGAAGATACAGACACCGAGACTGAGCAGGGCGAAAAAAATCCTCTGCCTTGCATACTGATTTTAATAAGGCGTGGGCACTTTTTAGAGTCCCTTGACAGGCTGTGGATGAGTGGTACCTGAGCCTAGAGACCATATCTTCCATCCTCTTTAACTAGGGCCGCATCCCCTCTCTTGATCTATTGTGGCTCACTCCAGAATTTGCCCAGACACAGCTAATTTCAACTCTTCTTGAGTGCCCTTTCCCCACCATTGGCCACAGTAACATCTTGGACACTCTTTCTTAAGAGAGACAATTAAACAGTGGGCGGAGAGCTGGTGGGAAGCACGGGAGAGGTCGCCGAAGGCAAAGCACCCTGTCGCTGAAGATAAGAGACCAGGGGACCCCAAAAAGTCGATCTGGCGGCAAGTGGTCTGCCCCAATTCCCAGAATCCGGAAAGCAGCGTCTGACAGCGTGAAGCAGCCTCGAGCCAAGCGCTGACCTAGGGCGCGGGTCTGTGACCCTAACACATGGAGACCCTAAGCCTACGAGGACGAGTAGCATCGCAATCAACCGGTGAGAAGAGTCTGGACAGCATTTCACAAAGCCAAGGAGGCAGAGCAGCGCGTCCGGCGTGTCAGGCGTCAAGGTAATCTCAGTAATAATGGTGCATACGCCAGTAGGCCGAGACCTTAGGGCACAGCCAAGCGAGGTGGGAGAAATCTGCAACGGAAGCTGAGCAGCGCAAGCATCTGTCGCTGGGGGTGAGACCCATTTTATGCAGTTGAACAGGGGAGCGGTGTAATCTATGCAAGTATTTAAAATGTATGAGGCGCAAACGATAGTTTGGGGACAGGCGTTTTAATTTGATTACAGCAGTATAGCAAGTCCTCCTGGGAGAGGTCAGCACCTAGGTCCTCACTCCATGCCACACGGGTGCGGTTAGTGGAGACAGCGGAGTCTGCAAGCGTAAGGATGTAGATCTTAGTGACCAATTTGTGAGGGAAGGGGAAATATAAAGAAAGTGGAGGGCACCCATGGGGGGGCCTGAGGAAACGTCCGGTGAAGCAACCTGCAGAGAGCAATGAGCTGGTAAAAGAGTAGAGTATCCATGGGACCGGACAAAGAAAAGCAAGTCTTGCTAGGATAGAGGCCCGACACCTTGGAGAGCCCCAGGTGGGTTGCACATTTAACCATACCAGCCGTCTGCAGGGGGAGGGGGGTGGGGGGGGGGGGGAACGTCGGTGGGGGGGGGGAACGTCGGTTTATGTGCAATGGGCATGGCATTTGCAGAGAGCACACTAAAACCAGAATATCTCCAGAACCCATCCCAGGCCCATTGCAGAGTCTCCACTGTGTCGATCTCGCCACGTGGGGGTTTCGCAGGAGCAAAAAGAGCAGTTCAGAGCAGCCAGGGGGCTGCGAGTTCTGCTTCCACTGCCACGAGTGGCTTGAAAGGCGTCAAGTGAAGCCAAAAGTGGAGAAAGCTAGCTTGGGCGCTGAGGGTGTACAATTTGAAATCCGGGGCGCTCATACCACCCCAAGACAGAGGATTAGTAAGTATGTTATTTGCGATTCTAGGTTGCCGACCAGCCCAGACGAGGGTAATGATGAGAGAGCAGTGTCTACGTAAAAAGTGAGCTGTGAGGGGTATTGGGACATTCACAAATAAATACAAAAACTTCGGAAGAACAACCATCTTGGCAATACGGCCAGCCAGAGATCTTAGACTCCAACCAGTCCATGGCGTGGCCGAAATTGGACTTCCAGAGCTCGTCCACGTCCCTGCTGAGCCAAATTCTAAGGTATCTAGTAGGCCCGGACGCCCAAATAAACGGATAATCAGGAGTAAAGGGGAAGGTGGTGTCCGTAAGAGGAAATAAAAATAGATTTACTCCAGTTTACCTGAATACCGGAGAGGCCCCCAAAGCGTACCACCTCGCGGATCATAGGGCCGAGATTCTCCTGGGGGTAATTTGTGTGGTGTGCTTCCTAATGGATTTCGTTTAGTGACCTGAGCATACTGATGGTTTTCTTGTACACAATTTCTTTTTTACAGGGTTACAGAGATACCCCGGAAGTAGAGTGTGGCAAAGGTCACCCCACCTAGTGGTTTTCTCACCACAGACAGAACCCTTGATAATATAAGTCCTGATGAATGCCATGTACCACTTTAGGACACCAGGCAGAAACATGTTGACCGAATTGAATACAGCGAGGGGATAATAAACTTCCCCATATTGACGACCACTCATTTTTAGGTCTCGCTGGTGTTGCAGCGCGAAGCGCTGCCGCCAACGAGACTTGTAGTCGCCGTGTTTCCTCCCAAGGGAGACAGACCTGGGCACGAGCAGACACTGGTCTGTGAACGCGCGAGCCAACGTGCCCGCTCACGGCATCACCCTCCCGCGTCTCTTGCGCGCGCACAACTCCTGGTCCCGCACGTCTTGCTCGCGATCACCATTTGCTTGTTTTTTATCTCCGTAGCATAGAAAATGGAGTCACACCTTGAACGTCGGGGAAACATAGGCTGCACGATTTTAAAAAGTCCCTCTCTTTCTCGTAGCTTTGAAAAACTCTTTAGATGAATTAAAACAAAGTTCTGGCATTGTCACAGGAACGTTTACACGCTTGCTTCGGCGAGGCGGCAGCAAGAGGCACACGGCTCAGCCGTCCCTTGCCACTCCCGACCACTGAACAACCACTTTGTGGATTCTATTTTGTTTATTCATGACGCTCAGGGAGACTGAATCCACTTTTCTCTCTCTCCCCCCTATTGTTGTTTTTCCGTAAAGGCAGGGTGGCCAAGCCATGAGTTATTGTAGACATCAGTTTAATTTTAAGAGGACGACCGGAGCGTCAGAAGGACTGAGGTATCTGACGAAAGAACGGTCGGGGGCCATAGGGGACCGGAGGGAAGGCGAGAGCCTACATTGCAGGAGAGGTGAATAGCCTCACTACCATAACAAGCCCCAGAAAGCAAAGGTCAATGAACAAAAGCACAATTGTGGAAAGGAGGACCGTATACAGCAAATGGATCAAAGTGCGAGATAGCCATAAGAGGCAACTTTACACCTAGGTACATAAATTATAACAACACCATGGTACCAGCAGGATTCAGTCATTGTCACTTAGGGTGCCATCGGCAATGGCTTGGTAGCCAGCGGGAGAAGAGCATTGTGCCTGATCAAGTTTCTTCACGTAGGCCAATGCGGATTTCGGTTCCAGAAAGACATGCACCTTGGAGCCCTGCCTGACTCACAGTTTGGCAGGGTACACCAAAGAATTGGAGACGTCGTGTTTTTGAAGAATTTGCTTAACCAGGAGGAATTTGCGGCGGGCAGCCTGCACTGCCATTGTGTAAACTGGGGGGGGGGGGGGAGTGAGCTTGGGGGGGTGAGTCGGGGGGGGGAAGGGGGAGCCAGGGTGTTTCCCTAATGACTGACTTCACCTTTCTCCCTGGCCGCCCGAAGGACGGCGTCTCGGTCCCTAACGTTCAACAGCTTGGCGATGCTAGGGCGAGCCGGCAGACCAGGAGCAGGACGAGGGCAGAGGGAGCGGGGGGCCCGCTTGATAATAAAAACCGAGGAGAGGACGTCGCCAAAGATCACAAATGAGCTGCTCCACAAAGTCTTCCATTTTAGAGATCTTGGAGGATTCAGGCACGCCAGTGATGCGCAGGTTACTCCTGCGGAAACGCGCCTCCACATCCTCATTCTTGTTCCTGATCAACTTAAGTACCTTTGAGTCCATTTGGAGAAGCCTGAGGTGGTTTTGTGTCGTGGCTTTCTCCGCATCCGAGACCCTGTAACAAGCATGTGTTGTGCGAGTCAACTCTGGCTTTGACAGCGTCCAGTCGGGTCGAAAGCTGACTGAGTTGGGCAGCAATGCCAGTGACTGTGGACTTTACGTTCAGTATGATGGCCTTCAAATCGTCTTCTCTTGTCGGGGCAGCGTCAGTTTGGGCTGCCGATTTGCCCACATCAGTTACCGCTCCGACCTGCCTGGTCTGCTGGTGCTGATCAATGCAATCTTAGGTTGTTTGGGGTCAGTTTTCCCCATGGCCAGGCACAGTCTTGTGAATAGGGCCGCCAAAGTCAGGAGAGGCAAGGCTACAGCGCTAAGCAGGGCCGGCGGTGGAAAAAAAAAAGCTGTATCCGTGGGAGACAAATTGAGCAAAGCAGCAAGTGCATGTCCCCGGGAAAGAGGTTGAAGAGGGTGAGTGTCCGGCCAATAGTGCGGGTTTGCAGGTTCGGGACCCATGTAGGAGGTTTGCGGTGAGTCAGGGTCCCCCGGCGAACAGAAAAGCCCAGGAAGGTTGGCAAAGGCGTGCGGAGCATTGACCAGGAGAGGAACACAGTCCAAGGAGTGACTGCTAACAATGATGGCTTTGCCCGGCGTGCAAGACTATGAGAGGTGGGGAGTAGGCTGTAGCAAAGGCAAATGAGGCAGGCAGCCAGAGTCCAGTCGCAGAGGCCGGGGCACTCGCAGGGCCAACAATGCACAGGGCTGAGGGAGGAGGAGGGGAGAATCCTCTGGTGCCGCCACACACAATGGTGGGCAAAGAAGAGCGCCCAGCAGTCCACAGGCCCCAATGAGAAGGGTGGCAGCGTAGGGAGTCCGTGGAGCCGGCGGTGCGCATGGGGATCGATCGACGCCCCATGGTCTGGAGAGACAGGATTGCGTAGAGGTAGATGGAAACTCCATCGATGTCCGCAGGATCGTGATGGATTAACGACTTGACCAGCAGAGCCCACTCAGAGTGCGGCCATCTTGCAGCCGGCTAAGCCACGCCCCCATAATCAATTAAAATCTTAACTGAGTTTCACCAGAGCAATTGTTCTTATTGGTGTGTGAACAGGAGCTTTTCCCTTTAGTCAAACCCTAGACATAAAAAAATATAAGCGTTAGATATGGTTCCATGTTAACCGGATCTACCGTCTGCCAAAAGATATAAAACTTGTTTTGGTCTCGAATATTGAAACGTCGCTTGCAAACCCAGAATGGGTCTGTATGTTTCTACTAAGCGGGCCCCTCTTCCCATCGACCAGGTGAGACCGCTGCGGCCACGAGCCTCTCTGCACACCTTGAAGGTGCAGGAAGTCGTCCGTGGCCTTCCTTCTGACCCAGGCCAGCGGTTATAGTTATAATGGTCCCTCCACTCGTGGTGGAAATTGAGCTTGTTTTTTCATGTTTGGAAATGAGAGCGATGTTCACTCATGTATATATTAGAAATGTTATGGATTGCATAAAAAGTGTATAATTTGCTCAAGGTAATGTTATTACAACCTAGTGAGTAAGCAAAAGTACAAGGTAATGTTTATTACAACCTAATGAGTAAGCAAAAGTACAACTGTTGTCTCCATGGGTGTTTTTTTCTCTTACTCCTGTCACCCTTATTACTGTTTACTAAGATTGGGGGATCCTGACCTGCATTGTGTGTGTGTGTAACTTATAAGTTTCCTCATAAATATACGTTTCAACACATTTGTTCTATTTGTTGACATGATTAATTCACAATATCTTTAAACTAGCAGCCCGTCCCGACGTTGTCCGGGTATGAATTGCTGCCGGCCAGTAGTATATTGTTTTGTAGGATTTCGTTTTGGTAGCATTTCTTATCTGTGACAGGCCTGTGAAACGCTCCAATTCACAGTGCACTGCTGATGCACTTAAGAGTGCGCGTTCAGCAGTGTGTGAACTCGAATTATCCCTTCTTTATTTTTCCTTGCAATATTATGTAGCGCAAACTCGACAACATGGCATGAGCACAATTTACATTACAGAAGAACACATTCATTTGTGGTAGGCACGGGGAGACAAAGCGATTTGCCTGGAATCACAGCATGTTGAGCTGATGCAGAGATTCGAACGTAGCTCCCCTGCTCTAAAGTTCGCAATTCTAGAACTTGTGGTGGGAGGTGTGTATACAAGTGTATGTCGGTGCTTGCCATCAATGAGAGAGACCTGTGCATTTTTCAAATGGGTGGTGAAAAAATATGAGTATGTTGCTGGAGATGTGGGCCGCCGTGCCACCAATGTACTTACCGGGGGAGGGTAAACACTCATTATTCCGCAACTTGCTTTCTGCATACCATCACTCCGCATAGTTTCATTACGAAAGTACCATGACTCCGCAATGCCATTATAACGCATGCCATTATATTTTATATGCTTTAACCACGCATACATTTACAACGAAATTCGTTGTAAATGCATGAATGGTAAAAGCATTTTTTTTAATGTTTGGATAAGGTAAGTATGGGTATAGGGGTATATGTTTTGGGGTACTGAGGTATGTTTTGGGGTGTTTGGGTATTTTAAGGGTTCAGATATAGTTTTGGGTTATGGGGTACAGTGTAGTTTTAGGGATAGGTATGGGTTTTGGGGTACAGGGGTATTTATAGGGTTCAGGGCTAGGTTTGGGTTTTGGGGTATAGGGGTATTTTTAGGGTTCAGAGGTAGGTTTGGGTGTTGGGGTACAGGGGTATTTCAAGGGTTCAGGGCTAGGTTTGGGGTACAGGGGTAGTTTTAGGGTTCAGGGCTAGTTTTGGGTTTTGGGGTACAGGGGTATTTTAGGGTTCAGGGCTAGGTTTGGGTTTTGGGGTACAGGGGTATTTTTAGGGTTCAGGGGTGGGTTTGGGGGTACAGGGATATTTTAAGGGTTCAGGGCTAGGTTTGGGTTTTGGGGTACAGGGGGTATTTTAGGGTTCAGTGGTAGGTGTGGGTTTTAGGTACAGTGGTATTTTTAGGGTTCAGGGCTAGGTTTGGGGTACAGGGGTATTTTTAGGGTTCAGGGGTAGGTTTGGGTTTTGAGGTACAGGGGTATTTATAGGGTTCAGGGCTAGGTTTGGATTTCGGGGTAGAGGGGTATTTTTAGGGTTAGGTTTGGGGTTTGGGGTACAGGGTATGTTTATAGGGTTAAGATGGGTTAGTGTTTAAGGGTGTTGGGGTATTTTAAGAAGTAAGGGTGGGTTATGATTATGGGGTGCAGGGGTATTTAAAGGGAGCAGGATGGGATTAGCACACAATATGAGACATGGCATGAAGGGCGGAACGTACCACACGCCCCCAGCGTTTGTCACGCCCACAGCACACACCCACAGCACAACGCAGACACGCCCACAAGGGACTACTTTGCTGGCATGGTTCTTTTACCTTTTAAATGTATATGGTGGGTGTTGGACAGGCCTCGTAGCTGGGCCGTCCCCCCTCCGCACAACGGGGCCCGGACCCGGCTCTCCCTGAATCCCCAGCAAGAACCACCCCGGCAACCCCCCGAGGCAACCCACAACCTGTCCATAACGGGACTCCAGCTCCTGAACCCTCCCGTACCGGCTGGCCCTGGTCCCCATCAGCACCATGGCCCCGGCCCAGCCGCCATCTTTGGACACTACAGCACGAGGCCGCGTGGCCTCAACTCGACCCTAACCTTGGGCCTGGCCAGGCCCCGACATCGAGGCACCAACCTCCACACAGGAGGTAAAGAGACCACTTGGCAGATCAATGGAAGAAGGAGTCGTCAACGGCTCTCCTCCGCCAGGTGTCGATCACCCCCGGCCTCCCTGGGCGCTGGCCCCACCCCCCTGCTGGGTGTCTGGACTCCCTCATTCCGGACCTCCCGACCTCCAGGCGCGAGGGTCCGGACATCAAAGGGGACCAGACCTATAACTGGGGCAGGTCCAGACCAGGAAGGCAGTTGTATCCTGGAGTCGAGAGACACCGAGAAGAACTCATCCTTGACGGACTGCTGGCGCTGCCGCAGCCCTGCCCTGTGAACCCTTCGTCTTGGCCTGCTGGCGCTGCCGCGGCCCACCCTCGTGAAACCATCATCTTGGCCTGCTGGCGCTGCCGCGGCCCTCTGCAACGTGAACTACTACCTTGGCCTGCTGGCGCCGCCGCGGCCCTCTGCAACGTGAACTACTACCTTGGCCTGCTGGCGCTGCCGCGGCCCTCTGCAACGTGAACTACCACCTTGGCCTGCTGGCGCTGCCGCGGCCCTCTGCAACGTGAACTACCACCTTGGCCTGCTGGCGCCGCCGCGGCCCTCTGCAACGTGAACCATCGCCTTGGCCTGCTGGCGCTGCCGCGGCCCTCTGCCACTTGAACCATCGCCTTGGCCGGCTGGCGCTGCCGCGGCCCCCTTCGTTGTAGACCTTCGTCCTAGCCGGCTGGCGCTACCGCGGCCCGACCTTGCAGTCTCCTAAGCTCGAGGATTGTGAGCTTCTCGCTTGCCACCCCCTGTACCGATCGGTACCAAGACTGTCCCGCTACCCCTTTCCCTACAGAGACTAGAATTGAGGGGACCTTCGAGTCCTGAATCCCCTGTATCGCTGATAACCTTGCCTTACAAACCCTATATAAAGAGTGTTGATCTCATCCTTGTGTGGTGTCTATCTGTGGGGAGGAAGTGACTTGTCTGTACGATCGCTGGAGACGGCCCTCCTCGGAGGCCTCTCCCCCAGTACTCGGCCGACCCTCCGGGTCCCCGTCTAACAGTGGGCATCTGCATAGCCTATGTCCTTATGCTGCAACTGCCCTTTCCAACGCTGTATTGGGTGTTGTGATTGGTGCTTTGGTTCCTGAGAATACCCGCCTCAAAGGTTTGGGCTCTCTCTTTATTATATTAGTATGGATTAGGCTCGAAAAATATATACGAAATCTAACGCACAAAATAATTCTTAGGTTCGAAAAGTGAACATAAATCACCTAAATAATACCAATGGCTTAGGACTCATGACATTTCTCACGATTCATGAATTTTTATATAATTCAAACTGTAGTGTGTCGGCCTGCATTTCAATAAAAAAAAATCAAATTGGTTTGAAATGGGAGCATGGAAACAGCAAGAAATTTGTGAGTAAACTGAATAACAACAGTTTTAATTTGGTGTAGAACACATGTTTTGAAACGTATATTTATGTGCAAACTAATACGTTACAATGATTAATGTATCTTTGTAAAATGGCTGCCATGTTTACAGACTGTATTCCACACGTATGGGGTGAGAGTCCTATGTCGATTTTGGATGTAGGATAAAAATGAGCACTTTACATGAAACTGCTGAAAACGTGATCAAGCCGTAATTTGGAACGCGTGGTTTCCTGCTGAATAAATTATCGAGCACAATCGGAACTGGAGGTGTCCGAGTACGTCTGTTTTGAGGAACTGATTAATTGTGTGTGTGTGTATCTATACTACTATTATAAAGAGAGAAGTCTGTCCTTTGAGCCAGGTAAACTCGAAAAGTACACCACCAATCTAAACACCCAAGACATCTATGAAAACCTCAGGGCAAGCAGAAGGACATAGGCGATATAAAAAAAAAACGTTATTTAAAACATTTGCGATATAAAAAAAAACGTTATTTAAAACATTTACGAAAAAAACCAAAGTAGCGCCGTCTGCGTGATGACATCGGGAGCGCGGGGAGGAGCGGCGTTCGGGAGCAACAGGAAGAGTGGGACATGAGCGCGGGGAGGAGCTGCGGAGGACAAGCGGAAAGGAGCGGCGAGAAGCGGAGGAGCAGTGGCAGCGCGGGGAGGAGCGGCGGATGAGGTAGCGGACAAGCGGTCAGGAGCGGCGAGAAGCGGAGGAGCAGTGGAGCGGTAAACACAACAGCACGGGGAGGAGCGGCAGATGAGGTAAGTCAAGCAGCCGCTGGTGCGCAGCAAGGGACGGGCGGGGGACATGAACAGTGAGTGATGGGACGCCGGGGGAAACAAAGCGTGGGCAGAAGCGGCCAGGACCAACAAAACTGCCGCTCTACTGCTGCGATGCTGCCCCCAGCCCCTTTCTGCCCCGGGCTAGGCGGACTGCTAGTGTATGTATATGTATGCATATATATCAAAACAAAACCCTTTCAGGCATAGAGTGACGCATAAATTATGCAAAAAAGACGGAGAGAACTCTGGGTAGTTCTCAAGTTTAGGTGGACAGCAGCTCCTGTTAGAGCACTGTCAACACCAGCGACACTCTAGATCTGCTCACCTCAAATGTCTGTTTTTCTATCAAAGTCTTTAAGCATAGGATGAGCAAAGTGCCATCCCCGCCGAGATAGAAAAGGACAAAGTCTTTGCCATTTCTACAGCAAAGTCTTTAAGCATAGGACTAGCACAGTGCTGTCCTTGCCGAGCTGTAAAATGACAAAAGCCATTTATCACTCCAGGCACAGTATTACAGCTTTGAATTGGTGAAATACCAACTTCAGCCAACCTGAAATGAGTAAAAGCAACCCCTGACACAGTGTTTCGCACTAATTAGAGCTCTTCAGAGAGGTGTATATATGGGTGTGTGTGTGTATATATATATATATATATATATATATATATATATATATATATATATATATATATATATATATTCACTGAAAAAACCATAGGTTATAGACCATATATAGTTAGGAATTAGCATTTAGAAAACCTTATTTTACTCACACAAAACCATTGAAATTCCATATATAGTTAGTTGCACTAACTATATATCGCGCACCCGCAATCCACTGCTGATGATGTCACATATTACATCATTCATGACATGGTCAGTGACATCACTGATGACATCACTGATGACATCTCAAATGACATCACTGATGACATCACTGATGACATCACTGATGACATCTCAAATGACATCACTGATGACATCATCTAGTGTCTGTGTGTTTTTGTAAAGTTTAAATACGTTTTACATATTGAAGAATGACTGGATGTATGGAAGACTGAGTGTGTGTGTGGCTGGCTGGGAGGTGTGTGACTCTGTGCATATCAATGTGTACTTGTATCAGTGATTGTATAAGAGAGTAAGTATGTGTTAGTATATGTGTGAAAAGTATGGTGTTCTGTGTTTAACTATAGATGAGGAAATCGAAGTGTGATTGATTCTTCACAGGACTGACTAGGTGTATGAGTGCATATGATAGTGTTCTAATAATAAGTGACTGTATGTATGAGTAATTGTATGGGTGAATGAGTGAATGTGTGTGTAGACGTACGAATCAGTGAGTGTGTATGTAGTAACTGGTATTGGTGTGTCATGATGTCATCAGTGATGTCATTTGAGATGTCATCAGTGATGTCATTTCAGATGTCATTAGTGATGTCATCAGTGATGTCACTGAAGTATGGTGTTCTGTGTTTAACTGTATAGATGAAGAAATGGAAGTGTGATTGATTCTTTACAGGACTGGCTTGGTGTGTGAGTAACTCCATGGATGAGTGGCAGTGTGTGACTGTCTGCATAGGTGTATGAGTGCATATGATAGTGTTGTAATAATAAGTGACTGTATGTATGAGTGATTGTATGGGTGAATGAGTGAATGTGTGTGTAGACGTAGGAATCAGTGAGTGCTTATGTAGTAACTGGTATTGGTGTGTCATGATGTCATCAGTGATGTCATTTGAGATGTCATCAGTGATGTCATCAGTGATGTCATTTGAGATGTCATCAGTGATGTCATCAGTGATGTCACTGACCATGTCATGAATGATGTAATATGTGACATCATCAGCAGTGGATTGCGGGTGCGCGATATATAGTTAGTGCAACTAACTATATATGGAATTTCAATGGTTTTGTGTGAGTAATATAAGGTTTTCTAAATGCTAATTCCTAACTATATATGGTCTATAACCTATGTTTTTTTCAGTGAATTTTCAAGGTTTTGTAAATGCTAATTCCTAACTATATATGGTCTATAACCTATGGTTTTTTCTGTGAATTTCATTGGTTTTTTAACAGCTAATATCTGTAGCTGTAAAATGTATTCTTCTTTAAATCCAAAAATATATGTTATATGTTTATGAATAATTTTTTTTTAAAATATTTTTTTTTCTTCGTTCCCGCTTCGCGAATCGGGAAGCTTCCCGTTAGCTGACCTTGATGCCGCGAAATAGACCGCGAGCCGGTAAACGTTTCTTTACCGCAAGTGCCGCGTTAGAAAACAACATCGTGACGCCTCCCGTCCGCATGACGTTTCACGTTGTCGCGTGATAAGTCATATGACGTACAACGTTAGCGAACTGGTACGCGAAGCGAGTCGCAAAGCGCAGGTTTCTGGAAGCAAACCGGGAGGCCCTGCAAAGCGCTTAACGTAAACACAGCAAGTCATGTGACTTGGTAATAACACTTTTCATTGGTTCATTTCACTTTTGGTTTCCTAATGATGTAAGACTAGGTCATATAATCTAAAATGAACACTTTTGATTGGTTGAGAACTCTTGTTTTTCCCAAATGATGAAAATCCCTCCTTCTTTCCTCACTCTGACTTTCATCATTGTGAGAGAAAGACCCTTTGTGATCACTGAGCAATGGCTTCTTTAGTAGCTTCAGCTGGTGCTTCCCCACCACCTCCACCACATCCAAGGAAGAGTGGACCACCTGCTCAAGTTATAATTCAACAAGGAGAGGAAGAAGAGGAACAGGAGGACGAGCACGAAGAGAGGCAGTTTTTGCCTGAGCAGCCCAGGACGTCTCACCGGAAAGAAAACTTCATTTGGCAATTTTTTTAAATTCCCAAAGGTCAGAAAAAAGTAAATGCAAGATGCGTAACTTGCCTTATATGTCAAGATAGACTGTCCAGAGGGACCGACAAAAAATACAGTTTCGGAAACTACACAATGCATCGCCATATGACTAGGTGGCATCCTAACAACTACAGTGCTGCACAGTTTCGGAACGACCTAGATAATCTCCCTATTATGGCCAGAAGATCTGTTGTACCGGAAGTAACGGGACCAGAGGGCAGGGAGATGGTGCCAAATATACAAATGAGATTTGGTGATGTAAAACACATCTGCGTATTTTGCGATGGATTCATTTCCTACGGAGAAAAAAGCATCACTCTGATCAACAGAGCTATTGACTATCATATGCAAGTTTGTACGAAACGCCCAAAATAATAAATACTTCTTTTTTTTGTTTTGTTGCTCCTGTTGAGCCCTTTACAATGAATCGTTTTCATTGCCCCCTCCAAGAAAAACCCAAAAAAATATAAAACTGTTCCGAAAAATTCAAAAAAAGTAAAAAAATGTTCTGAAAAATAAAAAAAAGTTCTTTTCAGAACTACCTCCCAGTTATTAAAAAATTGGTACAATATTTGGAACTGTGCCAACCTCTATTTCTCTTAGTTCGCTTCCCAGTTCGCTCCCCGGTACGCGAACCGGAAGCGAACCAAAAACAGTAAGTATAAGGGAAGGAAACAAACACTTATGTTAAAAGAAAGACAGCTATAGGGGAGTAAACTAGAGATACTATTACCCGTAATCCACTGCTGATGATGTCACATATTACATCATTCATGACATGCTCAGTGACATCATCAGCAGAGGATTGCGGGTTTTTTGGCAACGTGCCTTATCCACGGTTTAATAACGCTGCCTTTTGCTTTATATAAGTTTTCAAATTGTATGAAATATATACCAATAGGTCGTTATGAACCTTTAGGTAGTGCTTTTCTTCATGAGGTCTGGTCGCTTCCATACACATACAGATGTTTCAAAGATGATCAAGAAGTTTATCTGAATGGAGAGGAATGCACTGAGACGCCAGATCATTCACTAATGTGTAGGCACATACAGTTACACGGTTCATGCAACAAACACCGACCAAATATGGCTTGCGTGTTGCAAGGCACGCCAGTTCCTGCTATCATCCCCACGTTCAAGTTGTTGGAAAATGGTAGTTACTTGATGCTCAATAATGAAGATTGTTCTGAGTTAATTAAAAGTATTCCTTTTATCGTAACAGTAAGTGAACGGGTTATTTGCTGCAGAAATGTTCTATTTCCTCCCACACATGAACATAGGGAGTTTTCAATCTGGCCACAAATACCAACCTTGGGACAGATTTCAACGGCATGGCAAGAATAAGAGCTCTTTTGTCTCAGAGAGAGGTGGCCTTGAGTTCGGCCCGTGAAACTTTCGTGCTTCACATAGCGAACACCCGTACAGAGGTGCACACACTTTTCAATTCAGATTTGCCTTTCAAATTCAGCAAGATGGTTCCGACTATCTTTAACGCATCCTCCGCAAAGTCCCTGGCGCACTTTTTTAAAGTTGTTACCAGTGGTCTCGTGACTTCATTTGAGAAAATCTTTGGACTCATCCCTGCTTCCTTTCATTCTATTTTCTCCACTCTGGTTCGTGGATTGGCATTTTTACTTGCATTACCAGCGGACGCTCTTGTGCTTTTTTACATTTTTAAATATGGATGTCCCTCCTATGCAACCTCCCACCCTGCAGCTGCTGACACTGTTCCGCAATCGCATGCTAGAATATTATGGCACAATGCCGTTGGCGATATTAAGCACGGCATATGGATTATCTTTTCGATTCTCCTACTTCACCTGTGTCCAGCCTGTATTTCACTGCCTGACCTGTGATTTCGATTGGGCCATTGATTTGTGTCTCTGCGGACCGGTTTCTCCTGACGTCGACTATAATCAGCTGATGACTCCTATCATTACTCACGAGTTGGTTTGTCCTGGCGAAAGGATTATGGCTGTGGCATTGATGCATGGACTACTTGGTCCCTGGAATTTACTGGCGGCAGCACAGTCTTTCTTGGAACAGAGCTTTCTTGAAAACCCACCGAGCTGTCCTCTGATGGTGATAGAGGATCCGGTGCTGGGAGAGCACGTATGTTCTTTTCCGCTTTTAAATTGGATGGCTGAACTGTTTTCGGATGAAGACGGTGACTTCCTATTGGAGGCTGTTGCAGCTTATTTTGCATACACAGTTATGTCATAGACCTTTTTCATGTTTGATATGCTGAGTACTAGCATTTCATTGACAATTCATTGACTTATTTGTCAAGTTTTTATTATTTACCTTGCCTATTGGCTTAAGACTCGATAAAGTACTTGGCTGTTTTATTTTTCTTTAGCATTAAATTTTCCTAGTTTTTAATGCTTTACCTTGCGGACCGTCCACATATAAACTTGCAATCTGCTCTCATGAGATGGCACTTCTATTATCTTATTCAGTTCGTTTCCGGATCATGGGGAGGTGTCATCTAGGTCCTGGATATCTTTACACCGTGTTAAGTTAGCATGGGCTCATTACCGGTTTAAACGCCATTTTTCCTTTTTTGCAACTTCTGCACACGACACTTAGTTGTTGCTTTAGCTTTCCACCTAGTAGTTCATCGTGGTTTACATGAGAATAATATGTTATTGCTCTACTATCTGCTTTGCTTGTTAAACTATATCTGTACAGCGAGTGCTAAAGTTTCAAGAACAACACGATACAGAATTGTTATGAGGTCTGATCTCCACGACTTCATACTCATAACATAAGTGCAACTTCTGCCAATTCTGGGCATGAGGCGGGTTTTATATTGCTTTGCCGAACACACATACACAACAGTTGATGCGGCTCACATGAAGAGAGAGCTGGTGTATGCTGATGTGATTCCTTCAAATCTAAGACACTAAAGTATGGGCACGCCCTAAACCAACACAAAGAGACCTTCTTAGCAAATAATATAATATGTGTATTAGGGAGGGTGAGATATAAGCAGCCGCGGGCCGTGGAGGGAGTTACGGTGAGGCAGGGAGGCGGGGAGGGGGAGAAGCAGGGTGGAGCCCTCTCTACCTTGCCCCTCCCCGCCTCCCTGCCCCACCGTAACTCCCTCCACGGCCCGCGGCTGCTTATAAGTGTTGCTAACTCTTATTCATTTACAGCATGTTAACATACTATCACCATTCGCTTTTTATGTACTAGTAACTATGCTGGTAATTTTGCTACTGATAATATGTGTACTTGTATTATCTAAGATACTACGCCTGTGAAGACGGCATTAGTAAATAAACATTTCAAATACACATGTGTTCTTCTTAACTCCATGTTCTGGTTTCTAAGAAATATATAACGACCGACTGTTCATGAGTTCCACGTATCCTGAGGTACTATAAGTTCATATTCTGGATTGTCTAAACATTGAGAGTTTGTTATATCCAATGTGACACTGTACCTAGCTTGCTAAGGAGTTTTTGATTACTAACGTGAGTTTTGGGACACCCTAATTCGCCGAGGTTCCAATCCTCTGTCCACAGTTCTGTGTGAGAACAGAAACCCTGCGACAGGGGCACCCCCGACCCTTGCTGGAGCTTCATCACACTTGCGATACAACTCCAGCAATGCGCCACCTTTACGGCACAGATACATCACGCATCTGTGCTGTTTTTGCCCCATGATGCGCCGCATTGTAAATGCAGCACACCATAGGTGACGGAACAGCGGCACAGAATGACTAACACATCCCTGGTGATGCGCCAGTCATCATAAATGTATCCCTATGCTTCTTATCTTGTTAGAGATGAACCGCCATATGTATCATCAAAGTTTTTTGCATTTCCTAAATAGCGAACTTTAAGGAATAAATAGCGATTCTTTACCATTCCTAGTTTGCGATGAGCTATTTGCTAATTACAAATTACCCATTCATTTCCTTCATTTCCATAGGGCGGTTGGACTCACTTTTAGCTCGAACGGCTGAATGGATTTCCACGAAACTTGGCAAAATTGTAGGGACTGGTAGCCCGATGTCCCTTTGCTATGTCTCAAGATATATGCTCCAGTGGTTTTTACGAAAATTAACTTTGAAAAATATATATTGGGCTACATTGGCCTATATATATGTTGGATCCCAAATGTAGCCCAATGTAGCCCAAAGATGGCCGCCAGACACACAAAAAAACAAATGTAGCCCAAATATCAGCCAGATGTAGCCCAACTATAGCCCAGTGACAGAATGACCAATCAGCTTCGCAAACCTCCGTTACGCGAAGCGGAGCGCTGTTACAGATATATATCTTTTTTTGAACGTTAATTTCTTAAAATCCACTGGAGCACATATATTGAGACCTAGCAAAGGCACATCGGGCTACCAGTCCCTAATATTTTGCCAAGTTTCGTGCAAATCCATTCAGCCGTTTTATTATTATTATTATTTTTTTTTGCCCCGCGGGGCCCTTTTAAAACCTCCACATCAAACCTAGGGGGTCATCGAGGATCTACTATGCCCCCTTATAGTTATTTCCCCCTTTGTTTTGACCTCCTCTTGTCTTTCGATCCTACCGAGAGACAAGATGGCGGCCGCTACGGACTGTTTGGAATGTTGACAGACGCCGGAGAACCAATCAGCTTCGCTTCACAAAGCTCCGTTGCGCGACAAGTACGCGTCCTGGGCCGCTGCCCAGTCCGCTGTTACAGATATATATCTTTTTTTAAACGTTAATTTCTCAAAATCCACTGGAGCACATATATTGAGACCTACAAAAGGCACATCGGGCTACCAGTCCCTACAATTTTGCCAAGTTTCGTGCAAATCCATTCAGCCGTTCGGGCTAAAAGTGAGGCCAACCGCCCTATGGAAATTAACATGGGAAAAACGCGTTTTGGGACCCCCCTTTTTTCTCGGCCCCCCCTTGACGAACCCCCCCAAAATTTTCAGGGGCTGCTCAGAAACAAAATGTGCCATTTTCCTGAAAATTTCAGCCAATTCCGTCCACAAACGCCAAAGTTATTAGACATAGAATTTTCAAAAATCCCATAGGGAAAAAATCCTAACTATATATACCTACTGGCGACCGCCAGTAGGTAATATATATATATATATATATATATATATATATATATATATTTTGAACAGAGTTACTCCTTCTCCAAGAAGAAAACTGCGCAGGACACCTCTGGATGCTTAGATTAATTTATTTGGCAAAAAGTGAGAGCTGCCTACCAAGACAGCTCTCATGTTTTGCCAAATAAATTAATCTAAGCATCCAGAGGTGTCCTGCGTTGTTTTCTTCTTGGAGAAGGAGTAACTCTGTTCAAAATTTTGAGGGTGACCGGTGCCCACGAAGCCAGGACCAGGAGCAACCGGAAACTTGGAGTGTTTGGAATATATATATTGCTTGGATAGACTAATGGATAGGCACTGTAGGTGTGTGTGTATATATGTGTGTATATATATATATATATATATATATATATATATATATATATATATATATATATATATATATATATTCATGCTCTGTATGGGGTAACTTTACTAGAGAATTTCTTTGCAACCCTTTCATACTGCCATAGGCTGATGGTTGTAAGCAAGAAGCCCCTTCCAAAATGTACTTGGTCCTTGAGCTCCGCTTTGGGTTTATAGTCTACTCCGTAGGTTCCACGGGATGTCGTTGTTGAGGCCTACTTCATGGCTTCGGACCCAATATATCCATTTTTGTTCTCTCAGTAGTAGGAGCGTCTTGATATCTTTTACTGTATTTGGGTTCTGCGGATTATCCAGCACTGTCCAGAATGTTGTCCACTGAGTGCTGTTTCTCCATATAATGTGTAGTGGATTTCATCATGGCTGTTTGGCATCTAATATTACTTCCATGATTCTTATGTTTATTTTCTTTTTTTTTTTTATAAATACAATTCAAATATTGAAGGTTTGCCGTACAGCTGTCATGATGTGGAAGCTGCCTGTCAAACTTTCAACGCACTGACTGTGACAGCAGTTCCAGCCAATACAAGAGATATCTGCTGAGCTGGCGGACATATTTTAATTGGGCATACAAAGTATCCTTGGCATGGCAGTTGTAAAGTATTCTGTCATGTCAACGGTAAATACTCCATGGACCAAACTCTTAATGAGGCCCCAAGTCTTTTGATAGTCTTATCCCCTGGTAATACTTGAATTCTAGTTAGACTACTTAATAGGTTGTGGCGGGCTTCTAAAATGGCCACTGCTCATCTGACTATAGTTCAAATCTAAATGGAAGACATTCAGATTTGGTTGCCCTCTGTTTCCTCAAAGTCATTGTGAGATTACGGAGTGTTGAACTGTGGGCCCACCCCAACATCTTACTGTGAGAATTCGGTTGTGGGACACAACATGCTGAACAATCTGTAATCCCCCAAAACCCATCCCCAATCTCCCACAGTTAAAGCTAAATGCATATTCCTGGAGGTGGCAAGGGCCTGTCACCCATTTATACTTCTACCACGTGCGACCTTTGTGACTTCAGGGAATAGAGCTGCAGGTATAGTGTAATGCCCGCCCAGCCTTGGGAGACGGAGGGGGGATAGTTGGGGGTAAAGGGAGGACCCCAATTTACCACTCAGCTCTCTTTGCACGTGCAGAATACAATCCTGGACAGACAACAGCAGCTCAGGGTCATCCCAGTGGTGACTCTGGATTAAAAGACCACTTATGCTGTTTACTAATTTACAAAGGGAACTTTGGGTGCCATTTTAGGCAGGGCTGTAGTATTGTTCCATATATGAGAGATTTGATCCTGTCCATCCCACTTGTCACTACATTTCTTTAAACGAGACAAACCATTTCTGATGAATAAGTAGAACACATGAAGGCCATATTTAATGGACCTCTTCTATGTTCCTCAGTGTCTGGGTCTGCATATGTTTGCTTGCATGGGTTTCCACAGATGCAAGTTTACATACACATGAAGGCGAAGGCGCACAGACTCTCGTGCCAAAAGAAAGAATCAAGGGGGAAGGGATGATGAACCTGAAAAGCTGAATGTGTGATTAAAAAGGATTCTTTGCTAGAGTTTACACTGGAGAGGAGCCAAGCATGTGAGCTGTTTATGCAAATTAGTCCTTTTATTCCTTGGTCCTCTACTTTCTATGCAGCGATCTAAAGAATCCCAACACCATTTAAGTCAAATGTAGATGGACCAGCTGTTGATTAAATAACCATTCCCCAATCAGCGACCTCTACTCATGTTCAGTGTAGATGAACTACATGAGGCTGTTTTATACATATCATACATAGTTTGTAACTTGATTGGTATGAAGCTATGGTGAGGAAAATATTGCAAATAGATGCATTGTTTATTAAGAATGGAGTTAGATGTGAGATCAGTAGAAATTGATATTTTATATGGACCGCAAAAAGCAATCCATTTCTGAAAACCTTCCCACCCACTTCAGCCACATCCTCAAATAACTGCTCTTTTACTTGCTACTATGTAGATGCTCATACTTTACAGTTACTGTTTTTCTTTTATTCTCTTTAAGAGAGATGATTCAGCGAGACATGGAGTCCTGGGAGTCTTCTGGACAGTGGATATTCTCTTGCTATTCGGTTGCAAAGGAAAAGCCTAACCTTTCAGGTAAAGTCCCCACAATGAACGCTCCATGCATTAAATGTAGTCTGACACCCAGTATTGAGTTGGAATATGTGATTGATACTAAAGTTACCAAATTTGCTTTCTGCAGCACTTTCTTTTGTTCCAAATGTATAATATGACCTTAAAATCGCCACACTAAATAATTTTTTGAACATTTCCGATTTAAAATTCCAAGTTCACAAAGAAACCATTACCATTGGGAGAGGTGTGGCGCAGCAGCCAGAGTGGCTGACTCTGGACCATGGGGCTTACGTTTCGATCTTCCGCGCCGGCCGCAGCTTCGCATCATGTGACACTGGGCAATAGCTCACTTATTTTCTCCCCGAATGCCCCAGTGCTTTGAGACCCTTAGGGCTGGTTAGTTTGCACTTTACAAATACCAGATTTGATTTATGCCCATTTAGCACACACAATAAAAACATAAAATAAAGGAGCAATAGAAAACCTGTCCAGGTGGCAGAAAGCCCACTAGACCCAAGGAGAGGTTATAAAACAAATGGGAGAATGCATCCCACCAAAGCATTGTAATGTGCCCCCACCCCATAATGGCCCTAGTCATCCTTCTACCCCTGGGTGTTCAAATTGAGATAGTTTATCCCATTCTACTCCAAGGGATGGTGGGGGAGTGGTCAGAAACCCCACTGTATGCCATGCAAAAATGGAAAAATAATGGGGATGGCCTAGTCTTGACATAGAATGCACCCTCACTCGTAAAGCTTCAACTTTCTTTCTGAATCTTTGAGGCCTTGATCATCCTAAACCCCATAGCAAGCCAGAGGAAATTTGGATTCTTTTGGGCATAGTTTTGACATGTAGGCAAGCAAACGGGAGGTAAAACCCAATTTCCTCTTTCTTGCCATGGTGAATGGCTGCATTGTTTGAGCTCTGGATCAGCCAGAACACCCTACAAACCCTGGGTATTTCTGTAACATAGAGACCCAGATGAATATAGGTTGGCTTAGCTGGTATGCAATTCACTACATTTTATTACCCAAAATGCATTGCAAATGTGAAACTTTGTCTAAAATAATTAATTTTCTTCTCATTTCTGGGACTGATGGAATCTGCAGGGATCCACAAAATTCCCACTTGTGTGGCTTGGCCAATTACCTGAGAAAAGAATGGCCCAAACCACAGTAAACATTGGCTTTATATAGTCCCAGTTTTCGTTTATTCCTGTTGCCGGCCAGAAGCCCAGCCACACAAGCTGTGTTAGTTTTCAGAAATGTCTATGTTTGAAGGTTTCCCTAGGTGTTGGCTGAGCCTGGGCACAAATACAGCAACTACCCACATCGGGCCAGTTTCCATGGCAAAATCTGATGTCTTGTGTTGCATTTTGTGGCCTATCATATTGTGGGCGATAGGCCCAACCACTTAAGTGAATACTGTTATTATCAAGAGAAGCATGGGAACACAGAATAGTATAACATTTATTATCAATTGAATTTTTCTCCTCTTTTGACTTCTAAATGTAAGTAAGTGCTCATGAAAAACGCCATTTTGCGAAATGATCCCTGAATCGCATTCTAATGTGGATAAGCCTAAATTCAGAGTTGTTGAAATAACTATTATCCCTAAACTCAGTATCTTGGGTAGATCTGAACAATGCATAGGTTTCTGTCATAGTCACTTTTAATTAATTATATTTTTACCATGTGAATTGAAGCATAGACGGTATACAGTGAAAAATCATTCTAAGCAACCGTTGAGTTTTTGGATTTGAGTGTCACTTTGTTTTTGGAAAACCAACAAACAGAATACATCCCTCAGACCAGAAAGAGTTGACCGACATATGTGAATATTACTTTTGTGCATTGGTCATTGAGGCAGTAAAATTACAGGTGAAAACGTTTCCGTGTGGCATGCCTCTGTTTTCTCTGACTATTCAATAATTATTTGTATTCCTTTTTTTCAATTAGTTTCTCGTGGAGAAATCTTGAGCAGGCTACACAAATGACCCTTTGCTGAATTTAGAATCTTGTCTAATTTTGAGAAATGTCTAGTTTTTCTAGGTTTAACCCTTTGTAGATATATCTCCTTCCACCACAAACTGCAAGTCAGTGGAAACAAGAAAAATGGAAAAACTCTTCTTGTTCCTGAAAGCTGGGTAGATGGTGTTGCTAGCACAATAAACATTTTGTTGATGCTATTTTTAGATTTAAGAAATCCCATACACTTGCTTGGGGATCACTCTATTCCCATTCTCCCCCCCCCCCCCCCTTTAAAAAAAAAAAAACAACAACCCGGAATGAAGCTATGTTTGCTATTGCTATTTTCCTGGTTCCTTCCAGGATAATTCACAAACCTTGGGCACTGTTAGAATATTCAGCATGTGGGGGGAAAGGACACAGATTTTGTGTGGATGCCTTTGTGGAAAAAAGGTATGAAGGCTTAAGAGCGAAGTTCCTATAATGTCCAGCACTGGGGGTGAAACATTCTCAGCAGCTAAGCAGTTAAAAATAATAAACTTACCTGTGAATTTATTCTTAATGTATTCACTCCTGATGTAGTAGTGGCTGCGATGTAACAATTCCCTATGTACTTATCTGTAATGTAATGACCTACAACTCACATTTCCCCTCCTACTCCTCCCTCCAACCCACAAAACCAGCCCTAGGCACTAATCTATTCTTCCCAGATGTCTAAAAACTGAAAGAGGGGGAAATAACTCAGTCACTTTTTTTAATAATGCATCTGGTACATGTTTGGAAGAAAGTTTAAAAATCAGTGATACTTAAGTCTCCTACCTGCTTGTTAGACTCTCTCACCATAGCCTAGTGGGAATAGCTTTTCTCTGTTCCTTGGATGCGCTTACGGCGAGATTTACAAATATTTTGTACTAGGTTTGCGTCACAAAAAAACATTTAATTTAGATTTGCTTACCAGCGCAAACCTTATTTGAAGCTGGAAAGTTGCCTGTGAAATCATGCACGGTTTTGCGTTACTGTGCATCAAGGGGGGCATTCTATGGGTGGTATATTGACCTTCCTGTGCAACCACCAAGGATTTTTGATGCAAGACCTTATCTGCTAACAAAGGTAGAGGGGGTTTAGCGCCAGAAATTAACTTTGCTTGAAAGCAGGTGTTACAATGGAGAAATGCTTTTATTTCTCCTACCTTTTTCCACTTTGGGTGTATGCTTTACAGTGCAGCAGCCCTGCCAAACGAGATAGTTTTAAAGTTTGTCCAGGCATATTATTTTGTACTGAAAGAATACCCTTCCAGTACAAACCCCAAGCTAGACCCGCATAGACACCTTTTCACTATGGTGCAAAGGTGTACATGGCGCTTGGCAGCCTGATTGTGTGCCAAAGCTAGGGAGGGAGTAGTATAATAGAATATAGAATATCTCTGTAAATATAGCACTTTCCTTCTCTCTCCCGGTCACACACAGCAGCACAGCAACTTTGGGTGCTGTACTGCATTGTGTTGTGTGACAGATTCGTAAATCTTGGCCAGCGTTCTAGTGCAGTTTGGAGTCTACAGCACAGATTACATCACCATAATTGTGTTGTTGACCTAATCTCTGGCTGAACAGCCTGTCTGAAAGGAGATTTGGACCTCTCAATCACCGGTATATGAGACTACTTGCAACAGCAAACCCAGGCGTTTCAGCTTTGGAATTAAACCCTTTCAGAAGAAAACCCAAATAAACTGAAGAGGGAAGATTCTCAAAATGAATAAAAATAAATGAGAAATGTTTGCTATATCTTTAAAGTCGCCTGTTCATTAATTGCTTACTCTTGATGTAGCTTGCCCTTTTTTCTTGGTTTATTATTCTAAATTTTGTATATTCATTGCTATGTGCAAGTGTTTCTTTCTACATTAACATGTGTTGCTTCAACTATAGCAAAAATGTAAGATCTTTCTGATGTTCTCGTTGCAGGATTTGAAGATTTTTCTCCAGAAGAAATGCGCCTTGAATGCTACGGATGCAGAGCTGACGGAAACCTGCAGAATTATGTATGTTTGTTTGTAGTCCTTTATATCCACAATGCTTCTTGTTTCTACAACTGCATAGTTTTAGCAATTCACAGACTTTAATTTTTCTTTTTACATTATGCCTGCTTATGTTAGCAGTTTATAGGTATTTCTATTCTAACTTGTTACAAAATGCTACTCCCACTACTATGATGGTAGAAGGTCATGTTTTTGTAGTAAAAAGACAGAATGCTACTGAATACCTTCTGTTAGAAATTTGTAGCAACAATTTGAGGGTCATAAGCAGATTGATAAGGTGCTAAGGATACACAATGAAGGTTAGCAACATTAATGTTGATGCTTTTAGTGTTGTCTAAAAGGTTTCAGAAGTTCAAAATGATATTTATCTTCTTAAATTATAATTTCCTAACCATGGTTTGAGACTGTCGTAGGGAGCTTCAACTTGTAGACGTATTTTGAGCCCCTCTGCCCTAAGCTTAGAAGGCTCTGCAGAGTCACATAGTGTCAATGTTGCTTTCCAGACAGGGATAATGTGACAGGATAGCTAACGGCTAAAACAAAGTCTCTCAACTCTGTAATGGGCTGTCTGCAGCTTCTGGATGTCCTTTATCTGATCAGCAACTTTAATTCTTTGAGTAATCCAGATCCAGAATTGAACCAAATCCATAGTAAATTCAATGCACTGACTTGTCTGTTAGAAAGGCAGGATACTTATCTGCATCCTAAGTTCATGGATGATATTTTTCTGGGAGAGCTATAGCTTGAAAAGCAAAAAATATCAGAATCAACCTATGTTCCAATGTGTTTTGCTGACTATATATGAGGGAGTCGGACACTCCAAGCTCTTCTGGCCAAGGAAAAACTGGAGTGTTACAGTGGTATGGCCCAAGTCACCAATTACTTCATGCTGTTCAAGCACAGGCATTTCTCTTTGTGATTCTGCGGTTCCATGTTCTTGCCCAGCCACATATGGGCCTGGGCGTCAGTAGAACACATCGAGAAAGGAAGTTACTAGTGAGAGAGTAGTGAGAGTCGCCCACTGAGGGTCTAATGTTGATGTTGAAAAACAAGCGTAACTGCAAGGGGCTTTCGGAAACTCCACAGAAAATATATTTTTAGTTTACATGGCAGGAGTCGCAATTCCTCATGTTGGGAATGCTGTGGTAAAATGGACCGGCAGGGACATCTTTGGGATTCCTGGCTATTTTTCCAGCTGTACAGGACAATTCCAGGGTTGACTGAGTTATAGGCCACAGAGAAGGCATGGACAACTTAAACCTGCAGCCGAACATAAGAAGCCATGCACGGCATCCACTATTAAACCCGCTGAACCTCTCAAGAGTCAGGAGCACTGGTCTGCGCATCAATGTGGCTTATGGCAATCTGAAGCTAACCATAGCCGGATATAAACGTTGTACCTGGGGACCTAAACAGGCTGATAAGAAATGCTTTTATAATTTCCTTTCAGATTGAATAGTAAGTGGTACTGGTGTTTGAATATCTTAAGACCTCACGCTCCTTAGAACTTCTGGGGACTCATCACTTGAAGTAAGAAGCATTTGCAATGCAATAGGTCCGCATTTACGAGAGTTACAAGCTATTGGCGTTGTAAATGTTTTTTACTTATGTGTTTTGGATTGGAGTGTATGTATGTGGTGTGTAGTGGAATTATGTGGCACGGTGTGCAGTGAAATTATGTGGATAGTAATTATGTGGTATTTAGTGTATAGGAATTGTATGTAGTAGGATTGTGTTACGGAGAGTAATTATGCTGTATGTTATTTTTTGTTGTGAAGTGTAATGTAGTGGAGTTTAATCTTGTGGTTGCTGTTGAATTTTGTGGTGATGTAGAGTTATGTGGTGTTGATTGTATGTATGTGGTATGTTATGTACTTGAGTTGTTGATTTGTATTATGTTTTTTGTTGTTGAATTATATAGTGTGTAATGGAAACGTGTTGAGTTGATTTGTGTTGTGTAGAACTGTGCTGATTGGAATTATGTGGCATGATGTGGTCTTCATGCGGATTGTTGCTAAGTGGTATTGATTGGTTTTATGTGGGGTTTATTTATATGGTAGTCAGTAGAGTGTTATTATGTGGAGTTGAATGAAATTGTGCTGAGTGGTATTATGTATAGTGCAATTATGCTGGGTACTTTTAAATTGTTTGGGGTGGAATTGTCTCTTCAGCGTTGAAGCTGGAGCCTTAAATATAAAATATAAGCGCCCACATTAATACAAGCACGGAGTAAGAGCTTAAATAGGTGGCAACGGGTTTTATTAACTTAAATAGCGTCTATTTCACAGAGATGGCCACATCTCTGGTTCCCGACTGCTTATATAATTCGGGACAGCGGCATGGCTTTTACAGGGGTAAATCCAGGCTAATTAACTCGTTTTACTAGAGTCTTAACTATATTTTAAGATACTTAAGTGCCCAAGACTAGAAGCACTCCGTCCCCCTCTGTAGCACATAAGCTTTGAGAATAAGTGGGACTTTGCTGTTGGCATAAATCAGTGTATAGCGGGACATTCTATTAAAGTATGTTATTTTGTGCTGGTTTGTACCTTTAAGGGAAATACGGGATGTCTGTGTACAATGGGAGCACACTGTCCGTTGGTTAAACTGATTACGTTTGGCACATACATTTTGGGGCTTGTCATGGAGTAAATAAAGTGCGTGTGGCGGAGGCAGTTTATCTTTTTGTTAGAAATAGTCTGCCCTGTTTGTCTTTCATGGACGGCTGCTGCAAGTTCAATAGAAACATTGCCTACCCCGGTATGACCCTTCATGAGGGGGTTGCAGAAGGTAGGTGGCAATTCCGGCTCAAGACTGCAAGATGCGCTTACCTCAGGCGAATCATGGTGTCAAACCGTGCCCTCTGGAGCAAGGCTCTGGTGAGGAGCAGATGAACACTCTTTGCGTGCAAAAGAAATACTGCATTTTATCTGTTTGGCATATGGGTATATAGCGAAGACTACAAAACACAGACCGAGATACAAAATGAAGGCAATGTGAATTGAGGAAATGCATAAGCATTTGGCGCCGGCGGTACCTGTTGAGGCGGTGCAAATTTTATAGCCCTGCGGGTGTCCATGAGTTCCAGCACTTCATGGTGGAGTGGGGACTGGGAGCAGAGGGCAAATGTTCCAGAGGAGGATTAAGCATTGAAGAGGCGTTCCCGTCTTATTAAGGGTGAGGTTGCGTTTGTGCCAAGTGGGGGAGGGCTCAATGCGAAGGGCCATCTCTCTCTCTCACGGGCGCCGTACCCATACAGAGAAAGGCACCGGAGTAAGGGCAAATGAATTTGTGTGAGCCGCTTTGAAAAAAAAAAAAGTATTTGCAATGTAATAGGTATCGCGTTTAGCGAGACGTATTGCATTGCAAATTGTAGTCAATACGGACAACTGGAGGCAGGGCGGTTGGAGATGGCACTGACAACGGGAGGGAAGGAGGAGAGAAGGCACGACAACGGGAGGGGGGGGGGAGTAAATAAGGCAGTAGAAGAACCTCCTTAAAGAAAATAGTGCTCACAGTCTAAATAACACTCGAACTAAAGGGGCCAGTCCCCATGGGAGGTGACAAATGAAGATGAGGCGGTACTAAGTAGGGACTAACAAGACTATTGATGAATCAGAAGCCAGCATTTAGGAAAGACAATGACACAAGCCAATGGCAAATGTGGGCAGGGCTTCCATTCGCTACTCCACCACAACAAATCTTGCAGAGCTGGCTCGGGCTCAAACTAAAAAGCGAGCAATTCCATTCCCGGACTGCACCACATCCCCTTGTCCATCCCCAACCCCCCAGCTATCCAGGCATGGTGCCCAATACAAGTGATAATTTCGGGGCAAACCGACTTTGTGTCTTATTTATCCATGTTTCCCTTTTGAGATTGAGGTTAAGTGAGTAGGCTCTTCAGTGCGTGATTTGGCAATATGGTAAGTGTATTGTGAGTTATTTTAAAGGAAGTGCAATAAAGGCTTAAATCTGCTATTGGTCTGGGTAACTCTTTGACTGGTGAATCACTGCGATCACACACATGGTCACTTTTTCTTTTATGGTCTCACTTTAAATATAATAGCCTTTTACTGCTCAAGGAGCCTAGCCTAGCTAACAATGTCCTTCTGTTTAAAATACAGTTTTTGCCTGTTAATTGTTCTTTGCAAATAATATGTTAACTTGCTTTGGCTCCCCTGTGAAGATGTCTGTGTGAAGAGTCGCATAAGCAGCAAAAGGTATTTTAGTGAGATGAACAGTGGTTATCACACTTGGTTTAAACTTCACAGTGGCTCTGCAGGTTTAGAAGTTGGTATTAAATGCATTCACTTAGCATGTGCATACAGCAGCTTAAGATGTGGTTCATCCCTTTTAGCGAAATTATTTTTTGATGTATAGTGTGATGGTGCCAGCATGTGTCCAGGATGTTCCCAGTTGCCTATTTATTGGAAGCTAGGGTTGCTGATGGGTTTCTTTTCTTCCTTTCATGTCAAGAATGTCTGCCTTTTGGTTAGTTTTGGAAGAGTCAAAAAGAACAGATGATGGACGGAATGCTGAATCAATCCAACATTCACCCCAGTCAGACCTGTGTTTAATCCATTGTTCTTTTGCTCACCATGCCCTTCCAGTTTAGACCCAGCCATATGCAAATCAATCTTGACCCTGCTTCCCATTTGTACAGTCCAGCCCGAACTGCCAGACCAGGTCCTCCCTGGACCAGAAACAAGGATCCTGGAAACAATTTAGGTCTTTCACCCCTCATCTGCCAGGCTATTTTGAATCTGGTGGTGTAGTGAGTACAGGACCCACATCTGGGCATACCCTTCCCATTTGAGGGACAAATGAAAAAAGAACAGATGATTGGCGGAATGCTGAACTAATTAAACATTCACCCGCAGTCAGAGATCTGGGTTAAATCCATAATTTCTTTGTACACCACACCATGACATTCCAGTGTAGACCTAGTCATATGGAAATCAGTCTTGACCCTGCTCCGTCCATCATTTGTTGCTGGAGGCATAGAAGAAAGGCAGAAGTTAGTTCTCTTTGGGTGACCTTTTTACCTTTCATCCTAGGTGCTCTCATATTGGTATTCTCACTTTTTTTTTCTCTCTCGTCATTATTTGACTAGTCTGTAAACCTACACACTGAAAGAAGGAGGGAGTTTTTGAGCTTAGTTTGGTAACCCTGTATGCATGCTTTGAACTAGTCCAAGTTACAGAAACATGTGGTTTTAGCTGAGATTAGGGTGTAATGAATAATGGCCTGGGTCATCCCATTAGAACTCGTTGCACTTCTTGCCTTGCTTACTTTCAGAAAACTCTGAAAGTATACAGGTGTTTATACTTCTTCCAGTGTGATATAAAACATTGCATTGTTGTATAAGTATTAACTACATTAACTAATTTCTGCTAATTTACCTATGTCATGTACTCCTTTCTATTGTAAAACCTTTTACCATACCCATATGCCTAGCAGACAAATATTCATGGCATTTTAAGTTTATAGGCAGAGCATAAAGGAGCCATTCTGCCAGAGAAAAACACAAAAGGGTGATGGACTGAATGATTGCAAATATCTCAGCAACTGTCAGTTGAAAGAGGCTGCATTCCAGTCTGTTGTTTTTCACCCACTATTCCACTTCATAGACTAGTCATATTCCAAACAGCCTGGGTCCTGCTCCAATACGAACAGTCCAGCCTGAATGCTAAATGGACCTGAGCAATCACCAGTGGCTGAGACTTTATTTTGCAAATATTCCACTGATAAACGTTGTGATTTTCTGAGTGTGATAGCCTTTATGCAAAGGGTATGCCCAGACGTTGGTCCTGTGTTCTCTGCGCCACAGAACATAAGCTTACAAGACCAGAGGAAGCTTAAACAAGAGTGGGGTAGCTTACATCCCAGTCTTGAGAGCATCTGATTTGACTTTTCCGGCCAAACTGTTCCTATTGAAGCAGAATCAAGACTACACACACCGAAGGGGCATTTCCTTCCTACATAATTGTTCTATCTTTTTCTAGATTTGGTTTGGTTTACTTTAATGCAGTCACGCCTTATGTGACTAATATCCTCTTAATTGACAAAGTGATGTGTTCGCATACCAAATCTTATTAAAGAAAACACTTTGCATGTGTCTTGTAATGTCATGACTCCAAATTATGTTGGTCAGAGCTAACCGGAAGCAGAGCATTAATTTAATTACAACCAGAGTTACAGATATGACCTTTTCTTTTCTAAACAAACAGCAGTCATTTGATTGAATCATATATATATATATATATTTTTAAGAACAGCTCGTTCACCGCCGTCGCTCCTCCTTCTCCCGGGTGCTCTGCCTCGCGGTGGTGAGCCGCGTATGTACGTCGCCACTCACTCGAATTTCGTCGGGTGTCAAGATAGACGGCACTCCAAGTCAGATTGTTACTCAAAAAAGATTTATTTGGCAGACCCCCCTGCCCCCTAAGACATACGCGTTTCACCCGTTAGGCTTCGTCAGTGTCAGCCATTTTTCGTACATTCCACCATTTTATTTCCCACCCTCCTCACACATCGAGGAAGGACTAAACCCTCGCCAAGTTCTTGTCGGCGGCCATCTTATAATGTGCAATTTCTAGGATTCATCTTAGCACAAAATTGTATAACATCGGGAAAAATGGTGATACAAAGTGCTAGTGCATGATTAAAAACATGAAAATACAGGGTTCCTTTCTTAAGCACGTTTCACAAGTCAATATAATGGAATACTTTCTGATAGGCATGCATCATATATTTACATAGCGGTTTTGTATAACAGATTCTATATCTCTATATACTCCTGTGTAATGTTTCTATCTCGCCCTGTATGGGCTTAACGTGCTCAGGTCGTGTTCCCTGTCACATCAAATCTAACTCCCTGTATGGGCTCATTCTATGTACCATGATTGGTCATCCAAAAATCCTTTCTTTTTTGTATATGCAGAGAAAGTTATTTAACAAGTCTCTTTGTTGGCCTCTATTTACATATTTGATGTTTCTATGGGGGGTATACTGAATTACTCTAAATGGACCCAGAGTTCCTCATCGTTATTCAGCCCCTTAGGCTGCATACTTTGGAGATCGATTATATATCTGGACTCAAGAGCCCGTAACGCTCTCACTCTGTCCCCTCCACGGTCTTTCCTGCCCAGTTGGTCAATCAGATAGAAAGATAATAGATCCCTATTACTTTTGTGGTGGGTCTCGAAGTGGCGTGCCACCGGATAGTTCTTATCTCTATTTGTGATCGCACGCATGTGCTCCAAAATACGTCTCTTAGCCGGGTTGATGGTACTACCGACATATCTTTTGGAGCACGGGCATACCAGACAATAGATCACAAATTCCGAATTACAATTCAGGAACTTTGTAATCTCTCTCATGGGTCGTGAGTCATTTTCTCTCCCCTCATATTTTGTCCGCTTTTTACTAAATTTGCATGCTTTGCATTGCATGCATGGGAAGAAACCGCTAGCTGGTTTTGATTTAATAGTCCTAGCGGGTTCCTCAAAGTGGCTATTGGTCAAGTGATCGCTCAGGGATTGACAGCATCTATAAGTTATAGATGGTTTAGACGCTACAGTTTTTTTCAGGATGGGATCAGTGCCTAGGGTGTGCCAGTTTCTATTAAATATCTGGACCAGCTCACTCGATCTCACATTGTAGTTGGTAATCATCCTCACTTTATCCTCCGTTTCAATCTCCCTGTTTTTAACCTTGAAGAGGTCCTTTCTATTTACAAGCCCCACTTTGCCTGTTGCATGCTCAAGTAGTGATTTTGAGTATCCTCTACTTCTAAACCTGGACAAAGCCTCATTCTGCGCCTGTAAGAAATCTTGGGAGGTGGCACAATTTCTCTTTAGGCGTAATAGCTCCCCAAATGGAATATTTTTGATCATACTTTTAGGATGATGGCTTGTCGCATGCAGGACGGTATTGCCTGCCGTCGGCTTACGGTATAGTCTTGTTTGTAGGGATCCATCTGTAATGAAGACCTCAAGGTCAAGATAAAATACCGACGTTGCACTGATGGTGCTTGTAAATCTCAAATTGAGATTATTGTCATTCAGCGTAGAGACAAACTCCTCAGCCGAGGATCTGTCTCCACGCCAAATGACAAATAAATCGTCGATATATCTTGCCCAGATCATAATATGATCTAGCCACTTCTCATTGGTCCCCCCCCAGGCCACGTGCTTCTCCCACCAGCCCACGAACAAGTTCGCGTAGCTGGGGGCGAAGCACGTGCCCATGGCGGTCCCTCTTGTTTGACGGTACATGTTGCCTGCAAAGAGAAAAATGTTATTATAGAGGCAAAACTCTATCATCTTCAATAACATTTTGTTATGCATATGATATTTCAGATGTTTCTTTCCCAAAAACCACTGGGTGGCCGAGATGCCCTTTTGATGTTCTATACACGTGTACAGGCTGGTTGCATCTAGGGTGATGAGGAGCATATCCTCTTCCCATCTGATGCCATCAATCTGCCGTATAAAGTCTTGGGTATCCCTAACATAGGAGGGTAAATAAGGCTGAATAACGATGAGGAACTCTGGGTCCATTTAGAGTAATTCAGTATACCCCCCCATAGAAACATCAAATATGTAAATAGAGGCCAACAAAGAGACTTGTTAAATAACTTTCTCTGCATATACAAAAAGAAAGGATTTTTGGATGACCAATCATGGTACATAGAATGAGCCCATACAGGGCATTAGATTTGATGTAACAGGGAACACGACCTGAGCACGTTAAGCCCATACAGGGCGAGATAGAAACATTACATAGGAGTATATAGAGATATAGAATCTGTTATACAAAACCGCTATGTAAATATATGATGCATGCCTATCAGAAAGTATTCCATTATATTGACTTGTGAAACGTGCTTAAGAAAGGAACCCTGTATGTTCATGTTTTTAATCATGCACTAGCACTTTGTATCACCATTTTTCCCGATGTTATACTATTTTGTGCTAAGATGAATCCTAGAAATTGCACATTATAAGATGGCCGCCGACAAGAACTTGGCGAGGGTTTAGTCCTTCCTCGATGTGTGAGGGTGGGAAATAAAATGGTGGAATGTATGAAAAATGGCTGACACTGACGAAGCCTAACGGGTGAAACGCGTATGTCTTAGGGGGCAGGGGGATCTGCCAAATAAATCTTTTTTGAGTAACAATCTGACTTGGAGTGCCGTCTATCTTGACACCCGACGAAATTCGAGTGAGTGGATATAGATATACCGAAGTACCGTACGAGGATTATACGCGTTGGCAGCCAACTTGCGTCTCGGTAGAACCGAGGCACAAGAAAAGTGAAAAACAAGTGCGCAAAAGATGCAAAGGGGACAGGGTAGAAACACCCTGACCCCCCTAGGCCTGCTCAGGGGGTCCCACAAGGACCCCCAAGGCCCCCAAAAAAATGTATATATTTTTTTTAAATCGCGGGATGTGCGTAGGATACTCGTATCTCGTGAAGAAAAAAAAAGAAAAAACCCGAAGCCAGCTTTAATGCTAATTAGCCCCCGGGGGGGGGGCAAGTCCCGGGGGCATTGTAGTTTATTATAATGGGGGGCCCAGAGGGGCCACCCCCTGGGGCTTTTTCTAAAATTTATGTGTGGGGGGCTCACGGCTCCACCCCAGTAAATGTATGTGTGGGGGGGGCTCTTAGCCCCCCCCCAGACCAGGGGCTTTAAAAAATTAATTGAGGGGAGCTCTGAGGCCCCCCCAGCCCGGGGACCGCCACCTCCGGGATTCTTGAAAGTGTCGTTTTGTGTACCCCCTAAATCAGAAGGAAGCTTATAAAGGCCTATATTTTTTAAATGTTATTATTATATTTATATTTTATTTATTTGTGTACCCCCTTTGCAGCTCCTTAAACATTCTAACATATAATTTCTGCATGATCTTTTCTGTGTTGGACAACAGAGTGTTACCTCAGTTTGTTTGTCATCATATGATATCTTTTTCTTCTTTTCTGTATTTGAGCATGGCTTTTTTTATAGTGTTCTTCTACCTCTTATGCCAATCAGTTCTACAGTGTAGCATCCGTTTGTTGCAGTGTTCTAAGCCTTGTTGTCCTTTTGCTGACTGACCAGTTCGTGTACATGATCCGCCGTCCTATTTGTGCAGCCTTCTGTGTATCATCATTTATATCTGACCTTCGTTCTTTAGTGCTTGATCCAGTGTCCTGCACATACCAGTACATTTGTAGACATGTACTTTACTCCTTTCTATTTCCCTCCCGCCACCCTAATTAACGTAATGGGGGGAGACAAAGTAAGGGGCTGTGGTCGTCACTGTCTCAAGTTTGCAACACAGTAGGTAGGACACGGATTAAGAAACCCCGCCTCCACCGCTCATGGACCCTTCTGCCCCTTGTTGCCACCTCCTTTGTTATGCCTAATCTATTAAATATCTGCGCTTGACCTGGTCCTCTTCCAGTGTATTCTCCTCATAGTCCAAGCACATACAATCTCTGTGTGTGTGTGTGTGTTTTATTTGTGTGTGTGTGTGTGTGTGTGTGAGAGTGTGTAGGTAGGTGGGTTTGTGTGTGTGTGTAGGTAGGTGGGTTTGTGTGTGTGTGTGTAGGTGGGTTTGTGTGTGTGTGTAGGTAGGTGGGTTTGTGTGTGTAGGTGGGTTTGGGTTTGTGTGTGTGTGTAGGTGGGTTTGTGTGTGTGTGTGTGTGTAGGTGGGTTGTACTGCAACTAGATATTGCATATTATACACCACCTTGAGTGTACCCGCCCTCAAAACGCCTCCACTGGCCATTGTACGTGCAGACCTTGGACCTTCCTTTTCATCCATTCTTGCATCCTGAGATGTAACCTCCAACCTCTGTTCTTCACCTCGTACTTTTCCCTTTCAAATATTCAATTCCTATTGGAAAGACCGTACCAACCCTTTAAGAGAACAAGCATTTGCAATGCAATAGGTCTCGCATTTGCGCAAATTTGAGCTATTGGCATCGTAAATGACAAGGCTTTTTATTTATTTTTTGGCTTTTAAAACATAAATAAGTCATTTACATTGCCTATGTAAGACCTATTACATTGCAAATGCTTGTTTTTCTAGTTTCTAGATGCAACGAAAAGCAAAATGTAATTAACGCAACACTAACAAACGTGGATGTTCCCTAAAACCCATACCTTCACTTAGGCCCTGATAGCGCGAATCAGCCACATGTGGTGGCAGACGTTCTCTTTATAAGCCGTATTGGCATAACTTAAAACAACTAAACAACATGGGGAATGTTGGACCCGACCTCGTGGCGTGGTCCTACCCCTCCCGCATGGCGGGCCCTGGACGACACCGGCCCTCCATCGACCCGCTGTCGCCCCCCCTTGACACTGCCCTCCCCGAACTTTCGACGAGAACAGTCCCCCTGGCAACCAGCGGCTCTCCCCCCTGGACCGCGGCGAACCATGTTCGCCCCAACTCTGTAGGTCCGGCTACCACTCCGGGCCGCCATTTCAGGCCCGACTCCATCTTGGGCCCATCAAGTCCCGAGCGCGTGGCCTCGGCCCGACCCTGGCCGCGGCCCCAGCGCAGCCCCGACATCGAGGCACCAAGATCCGCCCAGGTGGTAGAGTGGCCACTTGACGGATCCGGGAGGAGGGGAGTTTCGATGGCCCTAGAGCCGTCCCCGGACGCCTGGTATCGATCGCCCTCCGGCCTCCCTGGGCGCTGACTCCACCCCCCTGCTGGGTGTCTGGACACCTTCATCCCGGCCCCTCTGACCCCCAGGCGCGAGGGTCCGGACATCAAAGGACTCCAGTCCTATATCTGGGCCAGCCCTGGATTAGGACTCCAGTTGTATCTTGGAGTCGAAGCCCTGCTGACCTCGTCGCGGCTGATCCTGATAAGAACTCTTGTGCCTGGAACCTCGGAGCCCTGCTGACGCTGTCGCGGCCCGACCTGAACCATCCTCGGAGCCCTGCTGACGCTGTCGCGGCCCGACCAAACTGAACCATCTTCGGAGCCCTGCTGACGCGGCCCGACATCGCTGAACCAACCTCAGAGCCCTGCTGACGCTGTCGCGGCTCCTTGCACCACCCAGGTCGAGGATTGAGAGCTGTGCGCGGGGTATCCTAGTACCAGTTAGTACCAAGACTGTCCCGCTACCCCGTTCCCCCGTTCCCCCTGATACTGAGACTTTAAGGATCTCTCGATCCCGTTGTACATATTGCTGCGAGAACCTGCCTTTATTCCTGATAAAGACTCTTAAGAATCTACTCTCGTGTGGTGTCCCTTTGTAGTGGTGTGATTGCTCGGCTGATACGATTGTAGGAGAGGAGCCTCGCCCGGGAGGCCTCTCGACGGCGCTCGGCCAATTCCATAAGGAAGGTGGGTCTCGGGGTGGTCAGTCAGACATCTTCTGTCTCCCCTGGGATCGCCCTTCTAACATTGGTGGCAGGCGACGGGATCCGAGCCGACGCAAATCGTACAGCGAGTAACTCGCCCACTACTAACAGAGACACACAGCAACCATGAGTACTAAGGAAGCCGGAACGACCGCAGAGTTCCAGAAGGAACTATTGGAGGAGTACACCCATAAAGAACTCAAACAATTTTGCAAAGACTTGGGTATCGCTACCACCGGACTAAGTACCAAAGAGGATTTTAAAGAAGCGCTGCAAACATGGGTGGAGGCCAGAGCGACACCACCCCAAACCGAAGGTGACACGGTCCCAGACGTACACCAGGAAACCTTAGCAGCCCCCGCAGAAGAAAGAACCGCCAACAGAGACACAGGCCTCTCCCACGAAGACGCCCGAGAGCGAGAGAGAAGCCGGCTCCACGAGTTGGAGCTCGCCCGACTCCGGCTGGACGGAGAACTCCAGCTAGCGGAAAAGAAAATGGCCATTGAGCAACTACGGCTGCAAGGAGACCTGGAGGAGAGACAGAGGCAGAGAGAATTGGAAGAAAAGAAAATCACGTTTGAGCACGAGCGTGGCCTCCAAGAACTGGAGATCAAGGCCAAGAGCGAAGAGGCTGGCGACACTGTGAACCGAAGCCTCCTGCCGACACGAAGGTCCACATTCCCAAGGACGTCGTCAAAGAATACTATAAAAATTACGACATCCAGCAGTGGTTTAAGGCCTACGAAGTCGCCATGACCGCGCACCGCATACCCCGAAAAGATTGGGGTGCCGGCGTTTGGGGGAAATTCGTCAGCGAAGGAAGAGACACCCTGCTGCAGCTGGCCAACGACGTGATGTCCTCCTATGATCACATGAAGGACGCCCTGCTCACCCGTTATGGCCTCACCCCTGAGATGTACCGGCAGAGATTTAGAGACTGCAAAAAGATCCCTGGTACTACATGGGTGGAATACGTGAACTTTTATAGCAGGGCGCTGGAAGGGTGGATCAAGGGCAGCAAAGTGACCACCTACGAGCAACTGTTCGACCTCATCGTATGGGAGCACCTCTCCAACAACTGCTTTGTCGAGCTCAGACAGCATCTACTCGACAGCAAACTGACCGAGCCACGGAAACTCGCCGTCGAGGCCGATCGATGGGTGAGCACCCGGGTCCCCCGGACCCCGATAGGAGAGTCAGGACGGGACACCCAGGGGCACCCCCGCCAGCGAGGCGGCGGAGGAGGCCAGAACCGGAACCGAGACTTCCCGTCTGCGCCGCCCCGGGTGTCGCCCCAGCACAACACTTCGCCATCCCTAACAAGAAGAGGGCCCCCCCCCAGCACGGCCGGGGCCCCGCCCGAACATTACCTGCCACAGATGCCAGCGGCCAGGTCACTTTGCCAGTGACCCCCACTGCCCCATGAACCAACGTCCCAGCACCACCGGGCCTCCAACCCGCCAGATCGCTGCCGCAGCCCTGGGAGAAGGAGAAGGAGAAGAAGAGGTCTACAACGAGGACCAGACCGAGTGGGAGCCAGCCGCCATGGCCCTAGTCTGTCTGGGCGAGAGAGACATGATCCCCCGGGCTCCCCTCCCGAGCAACACCCAAAAATACCATCAGTGGGTCACCATTAATGGGCGCCGGGGCGAAGCACTCCGGGACACTGGAGCCAGTGTGACGGCCGTCCGCTGCCACTTGGTGACTCCTGAACAGATCCTACCAAATGTGCTGTGCCCCATGTTGGCCGCCGACAATTCCGAGACCCTGTGCCAGATGGCCCGAATCCCCTTCGAGTGGGGAGGGGTGTCGGGCATGCTCAAGGTGACCGTCCGTGACGACGCCCCCGTGGACTGCCTCCTCGGAAACGACCTTGAGAGTTCCCCCTGGGCCCAAGTCGAGAGGAGAGAACATCTGGGGATGCTGGGCCTACCCGAGTGGGTCTGCGCGACCACCCGATCCATGGCAGCCCGGGCCCCGGCACCGACCGAGGCCGCCCCGATCGAAGACCCGGAGTGGCCCGCGCCGCCACCGGCCGCCGTCAATGAAGAAACCGACCCTGAGTCCGGGCCACCGGAGCCCAACCGCGAAGACATCGCCGAGCTCGGCAACATCCCTGAACTAGGCCAATGGCGCCAGGAAGGTGGTCCCACCCGAGAACAATTCCGGCAGGAACAGAAGGCCTGTCCCTCCCTCGAGGGAACCCGGCAGCAAGCCGCAGCTCAAGCCGCCGGGGACACATTAGGGTCCCACTGGGTCTACTGGGACCACGACCTCCTATACAGCAAACAGAAAATTGCCGAACTGGGGGCCAGCCGAGTGTTGGTGGTCCCCCTACGATTCAGAGACTTTCTCTTGAACCTGGCACACGACGTGCCCCTCGCAGGACACCTGGGGCAGGACAAAACCTACAGCCGCCTGGTGACCCATTTTTACTGGCCGAAAATGCGCAACGATGTGAGCAATCACTGCCGGACCTGTCCGACCTGTCAAGCCAGCGGAAAGAGCGGGGGAAAAGTCAAGGCCCCGCTCCAACCCTTTCCCATGGTGACCACCCCCTTCGAGCGAGTGGGGATTGATATCGTGGGGCCCCTGGACCCCCGCACCTCTCAGGGGCACCGCTTCATCCTCGTCCTGGTGGACCATGCCACCCGCTACCCAGAAGCCATCCCCCTCCGGACCATAACGGCCCGTGGTGGGCCGAGCGCTAATGGGGATCTTCTCCCGAGTAGGGTTCCCCCGAGAGGTCGTGAGTGATCGGGGCACAAACTTTATATCAAAATATATGCGGTCCCTGTGGCAACAATGCGGGGTCACATATAAGTTCACCACCCCTTATCACCCCCAAGGGAATGGACTTGTGGAGCGGTTTAACCGAACACTCAAGGGGATGATCAAGGGCCTGGAAGAGCCCCTCCGTCGCAAATGGGACGTCCTGCTGCCCTGCCTCCTGTTTGCCTATCGGGAGGTGCCACAGAAGTCCCTGGGGTTCAGCCCCTTTGAACTATTGTACGGACACCCAGTCCGAGGTCCCCTCAGCCTAGTCAAGGAAGGCTAGGAGACTACAGTCCGAGATGCTCCGCCTGATGTCTACCGGTACCTCCTGACCCTCCGAAACCAGACTCGGAAGTTCCGGGAACTTGCCGAGGCCAACCTTGAGGCCAGTCAGGAGGAGTTGAAATGCTGGTATGACCAGAACGCCTCGTCCATCGAGTTCGAGCCGGGCCAGCAGGTCTGGGTCATGTCCCCGGTCGAACCTTGTGCCCTCCAGGACAAATGGACGGGGCCCTTCAAAGTGGTGGAGCGCAAGAGCCCCGTCACCTATCTGGTGGACATGGAGTCCCCCAGGAACCCCCTTCGGGTTCTGCACGCCAACCGGCTCAAGCCTCACTTTGCCCGCACGGAGCCGAGCCTGCTGCTAGCTACAGATGACTGAGCTGATGACGACTCCGAGCCCCTGCCCGACCTCCTGAGGTGCTCTGAAAAGGACGACTCCGTCGAGGGAGTCCCCCTCTCCTCCGCCCTGACACCCGAACAGCGGCAGGATTGCAAAGAGCTGTTGGGGCAGTTTGCGGACCTGTTTTCACTCACTCCCGGGGTCACGCAGTGGTGTGTCCACGATGTCGACACCGGGGATAGCCCGCCCGTGAGACACCGGGCCTACCGAGTTCCCGACCGAGTTCGGGCCTGCATCCAGTCTGAAGTTGCCAAAATGCTAGCCCTGGGAGTGGTCGAGCCCTCAGACAGTCCCTGGGCCAGTCCAGTTGTCCTGGTCCCTAAAGCCGCCGCCGCCCCTGGCGCCCCTCCGGAATTCCGGTTTTGTGTCGACTACCGGGGACTGAATGCCGTCACCAGGACCGACGCCCATCCCATCCCCCGGGCCGATGAACTGATCGATCGCCTGGGGGCCGCCAGGTACCTCAGCACCTTCGACCTTACAGCCGGGTATTGGCAGATCGGCCTCACCACGGGTGCCCAAGAGCGATCTGCCTTCTCGACCCCCGATGGCCACTTCCATTTCAAAGTGATGCCCTTCGAAATGAAAAACGCCCCGGCTACCTTCCAGAGACTGGTGAACAAAGTGCTAGCGGGGCTAGAAGAGTTCAGTGCCGCCTATCTGGACGATATTGCGGTGTACAGCCCCCACTGGGACGAGCACGTGAGGCACCTCTGGGAGGTCCTGACGGCCCTCCGACGGGCCGGATTAACTGTGAAAGCAAGCAAGTGCCAGATAGGCCAAGGGTCTGTGACCTATCTGGGGCACCAAGTGAGGAGCGGCCATGTGGCTCCCCTCCAACCCAAGATTGACGCCATCGTGGCCTTGGAGCCCCCGGTCACCCAGACAGCAGTCCGAGCCTTCCTGGGGCTCACTGGATATTACCAGCGCTTCATAAAAGACTATGGGAGCATTGTGGGGCTCCTCACTGAACTGACCTCCAAAAGGCAACCACAGAAAGTACACTGGACCCCCGAGTGTCAGACGGCCTTCGAGACTCTGAAGGCTGCCATGTGCGCCGCATCTGTGCTCCAAGCCCCCGACTACAGCCGAGAGTTTGTGGTCCAAACCGACGCCTCGGAGCACGGCATCGGGGCGGTCCAATCACAAGTTAACCCCGGCTGGGGTTGACCATCCTGTGGCCTTCATCAGCCGGCGGCTGCTGGCTCGAGAACAACGATGGAGCACCATCGAGAGAGAAGCCTTCGCCGTCGTGTGGGCCCTAAAGAAACTCCGGCCCTACCTCTTCGGCACCCACTTCCGGGTCCAGACCGACCACCGGCCCCTGCGGTGGCTGATGCAGATGCGTGGCGAAAACCCAAAGCTGCTGCGATGGTCCATCTCCCTGCAAGGGATGGACTTCACTGTGGAGCATCGCCCTGGCAACGACCACGCCAATGCTGACGGCCTGTCCCGCTTCTTCCGCCTCGGCGAGGAGAACCCCCTAGAAGATGGGTGACTCTCCCTGCCTTCAGCTGGAGGGGACGTGTGTTGGACCCAGCCTCGTGGCCTGGTCCTACCCCTCCCGCATGGCGGGCCCTGGACGACACCGGCCCTCCATCGACCCACTGTCGCCCCCCCTTGACACTACCCTCCCCGAACTCTCGACGAGAACAGCCCCCCTGGCAACCAGCGGCTCTCCCCCCTGGACCCCGGCTAACCATGCTCACCCCAACTCTGCAGGTCCGGCTACCACTCCGGGCTGCCATTTCAGGCCCGACTCCATCTTGGGCCCAACAAGTCCCGAGCGGGTGGCCTCGGCCCGACCCCGGCCGCGGCCCCAGCGCAGCCCCGACATCGAGGCACCAAGATCCGCCCAGGTGGTAGAGTGGCCACTTGACGGATCCGGGAGGAGGGGAGTTTCGATGGCCCTCCAGCCGTCCCCGGACGCCTGGTATCGATCGCCCTCCGGCCTCCCTGGGCGCTGACTCTACCCCCCTGCTGCGTGTCTGGACACCTTCATCCCGGCCCCTCTGACCCCCAGGCGCGAGGGTCCGGACATCAAAGGACTCCAGTCCTATATCTGGGCCAGCCCTGGATTAGGACTCCAGTTGTATCTTGGAGTCGAAGCCCTGGAACCTCGGAGCCCTGCTGACGCTGTCGCGGCCCGACCTGAACCATCCTCGGAGCCCTGCTGACGCTGTCGCGGCCCGACCAAACTGAACCATCCTCGGAGCCCTGCTGACGCTGTCGCGGCCCGACCAACCTGAACCATCTTCGGAGCCCTGCTGACGCTGTCGCTGCTCCTTGCACCCCCCAGCTCGAGGATTGAGAGCTGTGCGCGGGGTATCCTAGTACCAGTTAGTATCAAGACTGTCCCGCTACCCCGTTCCCCCGTTCCCCCTGATACTGAGACTTTAAGGATCTCTCGATCCCGTTGTACATATTGCTGCGAGAACCTGCCTTTATTCCTGATAAAGACTCTTAAGAATCTACTCTCGTGTGGTGTCCCTTTGTAGTGGTGTGATTGCTCAGCTGTTACGATTGTAGGAGAGGAGCCTCGCCCGGAAGGCCTCTCGACGGCGCTCGGCCAATTCCATAAGGAAGGTGGGTCTCGGGGTGGTCAGTCAGACATCTTCGGTCTCCCCTGGGATCGCCCTTCTAACAGGGAAAGAACTCGGTAGGTTAGGCGCTTGCTGCTTGGATCTGAGTAGAGCCTGTTTTAAATACCAAGGCCTGTGCACAGAAGCAACTAGGAAAATAGAGACATTTGGGGTTTGGCCAGAGGATGAGCCGTCTCACTCCACGGACATTTTACTGCAGCACTTCCAATTAACAAGCTAAAACGAACTGCCGAACATTGAGAAGTGAAACAAGTGCTGGCTTGGATACACACTTATCTTGGTACTTGAATCTAATGTGATAAATAGTAACATATATAACAAAATCGACTAAATCATTGAAGGTGCCCTGAAAATCCTTTTTTATTTCATTACAGCAGATTGCACCGGCGGCGACGGGGTTAACGGGTACCATGGAGTGCCCACACTTTGTCTAAGCACCCCACAAAGTCTCTCACTGTCATTTAAATTGATAAGATACATTTATTATGTGGGTATCCTGAAAAAAAAACACCATACTGCCTGACGCAAACCCCATCTATATATGGGCTTCCTGGAAGCGTGCTGTAGCAATCAGTCACTTGTTTACTTGCATCGTTTGCACAAGGGGTTGAGAAAAATCTGCAGTAACACAGACTGCCACCTCCCACCACCTCCCACAAATTACTTGGTTGGACTATCTTGCGTGTGTGTATGAGTATAGGAGTGTGTGAGTGTGTGCGTTTGTGAGTGAGTGAGTATGTGTGTGTGTGTGTGTGTGTGTGTGTGTGGCGAGCGTGTGGCGAGCCTAGTTCTGCAATATCCCTTTAAGCCCAAATCTGCTCTATAGATGTGTGGGAATGGAAGTGCTTTTAAAAATAGCCAACACCAAGTTATGCAGAGTGTACAGCCCGGCTGAGAAGCAGTTGAAAGCAGGGTCATCACTTCTAGAGAGCGTTGGAATGTGTGTGAAACCAAAACACTAGTTCGTTTCTCGGGTATGAAATCGTGTAAAGAATGATATTGCCTTAATTCATATACTTTGTGAAATGAGAATATCTTATCTAGGGTTGGACAGAGATTTAAAAAATTGCTGGCCTTAAAAACAACCCGCCTTTACTTCAGCATTCAGTATAGTTATAGACAAATAAGTTTTATCATTTATAGTTTCAAATAAAAGTTTTTGAAAAATGTCGAATTTAACTGAAAAATCGGGCACCAGCGTTATATTTAAGCTGCTGCTTACCGTATTGCTCCCCCACATTCTGCAAGAGCAGTTCAGCGGGTAAATCGCAATTACTATCCATTTACTCATTTCTTATATCTGTTTGTCGCTTTAGTTTTGCACGAAACACGCCTCCATTTTGCAGGACACGATGTCTCCTTTCTTCGCACATGTAAGCTTTTCAGTTCAAACAACGATACCAAATCACTTTGTAACCGGAGCAAAAAACACGCAGCCTGAGACACTTACGCGAGATTATTTGCACAATAGTATATCTTACATTAGAACTCGGTATGAGTTTAAGTTATACAAGTGTAGTTCTGTGACGCGCCAGAACATGCACATTCTACGTAACATGGCATAGAAGTGTGCCTTACCTGTCAGCAGTCCGTCCAGAGGGGCGCAACAGTGCCGGCCATTCCAAATGCGCCACAGACGTTGGAAAATAGGCGCAGTTCCCTGCCCATTTGACAGAAGCGAAGACAAGATTTAGAACTCTGAATTTTCAGAGGTATGTCCTTAGACTCACAGACTTCTAGTCCCAACCACGAAGTCAGGCATCCTTGCCCGTGACCTAGGTGGGGCCTGTGACGCGGCCGGAAGAGGCCGGTGTTGCTCGTTGATGCGGGGCTCCCATAAGGTAGGGAGAGCCCCGCGGTAGCGGTGGAAATCCAGAGAAGTCCCGGGGCCCGGGTGAAGTGGAGAGGCGGGGTATTTTTCGGCGTTGCATTGCCCAGCAGCCCGGTGAGTGGGGCGCGACAGTGCGCTGACACGTCTTGGGCATGGAAAGTGAAAGTGCCTTGCCTTTCAAGGGGGACAGGAGATGCGCATGGTGCGCGTGTCAGTCACAATGGAGCGCGTGTTCACGCGCGCGACCTGATCCTATTCCGGCATGTTGCACGTGCCTATCTCCTGTTCCTTGAAAGCATAGCCGGTGACTATAGGTCTCGCAGGCGAGACAGCGCTTCGCCAGTTGCGAGACCTAAAAAGTAAGAAGGTTCGGGAATCACTTTATATTTGAACTATGTCTGCCATCCTAATACCCAATCCTGAAACGACATGCTTTGTACCATTCTATAATGCGCTTGAGTTGCACTGTTCATTTTGGTCTGGCTTTGTGTGTCATGACAATGACACACCATATTCCTGCAAATCTTAAGTAAAGCACTTGAGACAATGCACAGTTACACTGTATTTATTTATTGAATGTATTTATAATAATTTCCACTCAAGTTCACTTTGTTCCTTCATTTCCAAAATAAATATTAAATACATTTCTTCGGAAGCACCACATACGCCGATATTACAGTAAAGGAGATGTAAAAATAATTTCAATGTATCACAAAATATTTTATGTGAGCATCTCAAACACTGATATTACAGTAAAGAAGTTGTTACAATAGTTGCAGTGTGGATCAAAATATTAAACGTGAGGACTATAAACACTGATAGAACAGTAAACAAGTTGTGAAAATAGTTTCAGTGTATCGGAATAACTAATTTCACTTCACTGAGAACATGTTTCTATACTACTGACAGATCTTACAGATGGAAAATGTCACTTACACAGTAAGCATTTCTTCTTGGCATGTAGTGCTGTAGATTCACATGGTTTCCATAGTCCTGCCATATCGTGTTGTGTTAGGATGTTTGCAAGTTGTTTTTCTTTGAAGAAGTCTATTTAGTCAACGTGGTAAGGCTGTCTACTCCTATTGATGATATTGTGCATGGGAATCGACTCTATTGTCAGGGAGTTGCCTGACTTAATGTCATACAAACAGAATCTCACCCATCCCACTTGTTCTCAATGGGGTTCCCTTATAGATTTTGTAATCCTCCCTTAATGTACCTTAGCGTAATTGTTACTACCCTATCAACTTCCTGCCTTCCTCCCATCTTTCTCACTCCTCCTGCTGTCACACCATGAATAAGACGGAGCACATTATATTAAGTTCAGCGTTAGACATGCATGATTTTTGAGAAAACAAGCCAGGAACGGCCACGTGGCGCAGGAATAAATATGAAAGTCACGGGAGGATTAATGGATTAGCCCACCACAGAGCTAGGATTACAACTTACACTACGATTAAATGCGAGGAAGCACAGGCCACGTGGCGTAGCTTAAAAATGCGACACAGAAAGTGAACCTTTCTCTATTATTTGTGAACAAGATCTATTAAGGTGAAGAAGGTGTAAATCAATGTGAATAAAGGTGTGCAATTTTGAATGTAAAATCCTCAAAAAATGTATAACGTATTAAAATATCTGGTTCTGGATGTTGAGTTATGTAAGAATCTGCAAACTGGGGCATGATTGCACGTCCCCCTGAAGACAACGATACGTTCAGATGTCTCCACTATCAACTTTCGATGCTACTTTCTGCGCCTACCATGGTGAAATATGAAAGAAGATTTGAGCAATTTGACAACTTGTTACAAGAAATAAAGTCTGTTTCCTGTAGGGTGTCTAGATTTCCAGGCCATTACACAGATGTGTCCAACATGGGACGTATTAGTCGATCGGCGTTGAGGAGTAGATAAAAAATACATACGTATATGTACAAAATACATACTCTAGATAACCTCTGGACGATCGCACGTCCTCCTGAAAACGACGATACGTTCAGATGTCTCCACTATCAACTTAGGATGCTACTTTCTGTGCCTACCATGGTGAAATATGAAAGCAGATTTGAGGAAGTTGACAACTTGGAACAAGATATAAAGTCTGTTTCCTGTACAGTGTTTTGATTTGCAGGCTATTAAATAAGGTAAAAAGGAATTTTAAAGCATGAGTCCATAGAGGAAGCCTGAGAAACGTCAGCCACATGCAAGGAAGGCTGCAGAAGCGCAAACTACACACTCCCGACTCGGTGACGTGCTTACAAAAAATAACACAGGGCTCTTACAAGGCCCTGTAATTGGAATGAGCAAGTTGCTATTTCATGTTGCTTAGCAACTTTGAAGAAGAATTAAAGTGGCTTTGTTAAGCTTTTTATTCTACACGAATGCTAAATAAGGTGAAAAGGAATAGTAAAGTATGAGTCTGTAGAGGGAGTCTAAGAAACGTCAGTCACATGCAAGGAAGGCTGCAGAAGCGCAAACTACACACTCCCGACTTGGTGACTTACAAAAAATAAGAACACAGGGTTCTTACGAGGCCCTGTAATTGGAATGAGCAAGTTGACATTTCCTGTTGCTTAACTTGGAAGAAGAATTAAAGTGGCTCTGTATATAAAAGAAGATTTGAGCAAGTTGACAACTTGTTACAAGACGTAAAGTCTGTTTCCTGTAGGGTCTTTGGATTTCCAGCCCATTATACAGAGTGGGGTCGGAGTCCGGAGTGGGAGCCTGAGAAACGGCTACCACATCCAAGGTAGGTAGCAAGTGTGCAAATGACCTACTCCGGGTGGTAGGGATGAAACGTATATGCTATACGTATGTGGTCATTCCGGTTTACTGTACAACTTGATGCTGAAAATCAGTGTTCAAGTCTCGGAGTTGCATGCACATCCTGTTATTGTATAGTAATGACCGTAATTTATGCATGCCTGAAAATGTATTGTAAATATGGTGATCATGTAAAGAGCTGGTATAGTTTTGGGTTGATTTTGCGCTATATGAATATAATTTAAAAAAACAAAAAGAGGAATAGCCCACACTGACTTTCACAGGTAAGTTGGTTCCACACTCTATTTATAGCACAATATAAAGTGGTAGGGTGGAGGAGCAGCATTTTACAAACATAATAAATACACAGATAGATAGTTGAAGTGGGTCCGTGCACGTGTATTCGACTCCATTTTATTACGTTGTTGGTAACAAGTAGAATAGTAATCATGATATCATATACAGATAGTTAATCATAACAGTTTATGACTTGTGTTGTACAATGGTAAGAACATTGTATGTGAAATAATGTACAGAACATTCTATCGTAAAGGGTTCATGAGTTGTGGTGCCCTGAAGAAGGTGCAGTTTGTGCGGAGCCTGTGATGATGCGTGGCTCAGGCAAAGCACACTGGTAAAAATGTGTTTCGACTATTGAATTTTGCCTTAACAAGGGCACGTGGTGATTATTTACGGTGTACTGAGTTAGTGTTACGTCTGGTGTTTATCGTGGGCTCACCCTACGATGATGCGTGGTCTGAGTGGGCTGCACTTAAACCATTTACTGTTGCATACTGAACTATATGAACTTTGAGGTGAGGGGGAAACTAGCATTGATGGTTATCAATTGCTCTGTAAACTTGGTCTACTGATTGCTCTCCATAACAAATTAAACGATTGCATTTCATGTAGTGCATTCTAACTATCTCAAAATGGGTACGTATGTCTGGTGGCGATGTTGAAGGTGATGTCCCAGAATTACTTGGTATTGCCGGTGGTGGAGGTACATTTTGCCGCAATTTTCTACATTCTTTGTTATCATAGTTCACAGAATACAATGATTAAAGGAGCTTGCGCATACTAGCAGTCTAACAGCACTATTTTTTTCTCTATTTTAAAATAATCGAGGCTGAATTTAATTCTGTCTGTAGTGTAGATGAAACTGTAAATTGAAGTTGTGAACCCTACTGTGCACAGTTTATATGGAAGCTAGTAGTCAGAACCGTTATAGAACAATGCTTTTTTTCACTTTTTTTTAACAAAATCTGAATACATACAGTATAATTGTCTCGGCATTAAATAAACCAAGGTTGAATTTCGTACTGTCTATAGTGTAGATGTAAAGGTGAATTGAAGTTGTTGACCTTGCTCTCCGCAGTGTACATCTTAGGGTGGAGTGCATCATCAGCAATCGTAGTAGAAGTGGAAGATCGAACATGTATGCTACGTGCATTTGATTATTCAACTACATCTATAAGTGATATAAAATATTTTTTGAAGGAAGCGTACTAAAGGGATTTTGTGTAGGTTTTGATAGGTGTTATACTTAGTTTGGTTTCCACTGAGTTAGTGGTACCTGAAACAACAAGGTTCTGTGGAGCTTGCGATGATGTGTGGTCCGGGCATGACATACTGACAGTAATGTTTTTTGTCTTGTGAATTCTGCCTTAGTAAGGGCAAGTGGCGATTTTGTGTAGGTTTGAGGGAGGTTACTTTATTTGGTACTGCACTTTATACGTAATGAATGAAGAATCAATTAAATTCTGCCTGAATACGGCCATGTGGTGATGGCAGGAGGCAGCAGTTAGCAAGAGCGCATGACTACATGACATTGATTACAGCTGCACAATATTGGTAATTTAGTGTGTGTGAACGCAGCGATGATAAGTGGTGGAAAGAAGAGTTAGTGGCACCTGAAGCAACAAAGTTCTGTGGAGTCTGCGATGATGCGTGGTCCAAGCAGGACGTACTGGTAGCAAAGTCTTTAAAATCCAAGTTTTCTAATAAATATTGGTTGTCCAGTCACAGAAGTAAGTTGAAGTATATCTCCAAAAAGTATGATATATTTTCTTCTAAATAAGGCATCTCATTCAATACGGTCACGTGGCGATGATTTCTGGTGCACTGAGTTAGTAATATCTTTGACGCTGAGTTTTGAACGTACCCTGTGATGATGTGTGGTCGGGGGGGTGGGGGGGAGGCACAGTAATTGAAGTAATGTCTTTTGTCGATTGAATTCTGCATCAATTCCATTTTAAAGGGACAGTATGTCTCACTGTGACATAAAACTGTTCACTCTTCTTTGCGATGATTTATGGTGCGCTGAGCTTGTACCTTCCCTGCGATAATGAGTGGTAAAGGGGGGACCGCATTCTGACGAATGTCTTTTCTCTATTGAATTCTGCTTGCATACGGCTACGTGGCGATGAATTATGGTGCACTGAGTTAGTAGTACCTTTAAGACTGAGCGTGTACATAACCTGCGATGATGCGTAGTCCGGGCAGGCCGCACTGGGAGCAATGTTTTTTGCCTAGTGAATTCTGCTTTAACAAGGCCACGTGGAGATGACTTGTGGTACAGTGAGTTAGTGGTACCTGAAGAACTCAGCGTGTGCTAATCCTGCGATGATTCGTGGTTCGGGCGGGTCGCACTGGTACAATGTCTCTTGGCTATTGGAATGCGTCATGTGCAATCGCCATTCCACCTGAATCGTGAGCCCTCGCAATGTAGATCAAAGGCTGTTGTCAGCACAGATATTGACGAATGCTTTTTTTTGTTACAGTTAACAAAATCTGGGAACACAGCACAATTTGTCTCTGCCTTAAATAAATCGAGACTGAATTCAATGTTTTTTGTAGTGCTTCTCCACTTCTGGTATCAAGTAGTGAACTCTGTTGATTGCAGTGTACATTTGAAGGCAGTACTTAGTACAGACATTGAGGAACATTTTTTGTGCCATCCATTAACAAAATTGTCTCTGCCTTACATAAATCAAGGCTAACTTGAATGCTGTCCATAGTGTAGATAGAAAGCTGAATTCAAGTTGTGAACCCTGCTGTCCGCAGTGTAGATTGAAGGCAGTTGTTGACACAGACATAGACGAATGCTTTTTGTCACTTATTTAAAGAAAATGTGAAGACATATAGTAGAATTGTCTCTGCATTGAATAAATGAAGGCTGAATTTCCTACTGTTGAAACTTTAAGAGAATCTGAGGACATAGTGCAATTGTCTCTGTTTTAAATAAATCAAGACCGAATTCAAGGTTTTCTGTAGTGCTGGCGCTCATGGTATCTAGTTGTCAACTCTACTGACCGCAGAATAGATTAAAGGCAGTTCTCAGCACAGATACTGAAGACAAATTTAGATCCAAAGCTGAATTCAAGTTGTGAACCCCGCTGTCCGCTGTGGAGATCAAAGGCACTAGTCAATACAGACATAAGTCTGCGGAGGTGTGGCTGTGAGTTCGCAATCGGCCTGTTTTGAGGAAGCACGCAGTCATGGCGGCAGCCACGTGGCAGGGTGCGGACCTTCGCTGTGACGCAGTGTCTTCTCTTTGCAGAAGTGAACCACGCCCAAGGCGTAGACTAATTATTATACTGGGCTCTATTGAGGGCCTGTAATTGGAATTAGAATTAGAATAAGAATTGGCAAGCACATCTATCGAAGGCAGCAGACGCGCAAATTACCCACTGCCTTGTCGGGGAAGTAGTTACCAAAAAATTATTATTTTCAAAGGAAAAAAAGAGCTATGTGCGTTCAGGGACGATCACCCTGAGTTACTGACTTTATTAAAATTGGTTTAGCAACCACGTCAGACAACGGACATGGTCACATTAGCTGCCACCATATGCAAGATTACCAGCAGTAATCACCTCAGTGTTTCGGGCAGAGTTGCCAACAGTACTGTCAAAAATGATTTGTCAATGTGGAAAACCTCTGCATGTGCAATAAACAAACGCCATAGCTGCAGTGCCTTGGCACAGAGTAAATTATATCAGTAATATAAACAACAGCACAGGTGCACCACAAAATGGCAACAATAAAATTCAATCCAAATGATAACATGAAAAAAAGCTCCTCAGTTTTGATTTCTTTATTCTGCTGTATAGTAGAGAAAAACAGTACAGCCGACGCGTTTCGTCCCAACTTGGGACTTCTTCAGGGTGGGTTATACTTAGTACATCATGTATCTATCAGTGGCAAAGACTGCAGTAATGGCGCGATAAACCTCAAACTGGAATCCTCAATATAAGTATGTGAAGTCCAGTGGTCTCATACGAAGGATTAGTACTGAATGGATCTCTTGGACAGATAAACCCTTGGAGACTTATTTCTGGAATATTACTGAACATAGGAACTTCAGTGCTATAGATTCCAATATTATACAGCGACAATCAAGAAGTAAAGCGAGCGGCCAAGCTTGTTACTCACAGGTTGTAGCTCCAGGAGGTAGGCAGTTGTTTCCCAGGCAGCGGTGCTCTCGCGGGCGGCCAAGCTTGCTGCCTCGTGCTTGGTTCCCCGTGCGGTTATGTTTCCCCGGGCCTCCCGTGGAGGCTCTGCTTTCGGCCTCGCCAGCTGACTGTGGGCGCGTCGTGGTCTAACTCCTGCGCCCGGGGCTCTCGCGACTGCGGGCCCAGGCACCGGGGCCCTGTTTATCGGTCCGGGCGGCCCGTTCTGCCTGTCTCGCATGCGGGTGTGGGGGGGTGGGCTGAGGCCTGTCTCGCACTCGCCTGCGGTCCCGGGCGCCGGTGGCCGGCGCATGGGGCCTTAGGCCCGCTTTTGCCATTACCCCTGCGGCAGGGGGGTGCGGGCTCGACCTTGACTGGCGCCCGGAGCGCCCCTTTGGACTGCGGGCACAGGCGCCGGTGTCCGGCGCTTCGGGACAACAGTGAAACTGTTTTTTCCCTTCATGGCATGCGGGTGGGGGAAGCGGGCTCGGCCTTTCATGCGCACAACGCTCCCTGGTGGCGGCAGGCACAGACGCCAGGGTCTGGCGCATCGGGTCGTGTGGCCTACTTTTACTAGAGCGTGCATGCGGGGGGGGGGGGCGGGCTGAGGCTTTGTCTGGGCTCCCGTGCACAGGTGCTGGGTACTTCGTGTCCAGACGGGGAGGGGGGGATCCACAAGGCATGCGGCGGGCGAGGTGGGGGCAGGGGGCATGGTCGGTGTTCTCGGGTAGTTTTGTGGCCCATTAAAAGATCAGATTTGCCCGCACGGTCCGTGAAGGCGGGCACCCGGGCCGCGTCGGCGCTCGCTCGCCTTGGTGCGGCCCGTGGTGCGGGTCGGTGGGAGGTGCGCTCCTCGGGGAGGGCTGAATTCTTGTTTTCCGGATCTCCACCCGGTCCGTTCAGGGGGGGGTCTGTTTCCTCATTTTATTGCCTGGTCAGTGAGGGAATGGCATGCCAGTGGGGAGGGAGTGTGCTACAAGTGTGGTAATGGCCATGAGTGCCCTGCAGGGGGGAGACTGACCTGTCAGTGGGGAGGGCAGACAGCTACACGTAGGAGAATGCCCCTCAGTGTCAGCAGGGGGGAGAATGCCATGCCAGTGGGGAGGGCAGACAGCTAATGCCATGCCAGTGGGAGGGCAGTGTACTACAAGTAGTGTCAGCAGGGGGGGAATGCCATGTCCGTGGGGGGGGCAGTGTGCTACAAGTAGGAGAATGCCCCCAGTGTCAGCAGTGCCCTGCAGGGAGGAGATTACCTTGGCAGTGGAGGGAGCAGTGTCATCTGTGGAATGCTCCGACAGTGTTGAAAGTGCCCCAACAGTGGAGAGGGCAAGAGGGGGAATGCTTGATCAGTGAGGGCATGCCATGCCAGTGGGGGGGCAATGTCTTGCAAATCAAAAAGCAATGCATGATTAATAGCCCTTTGTGATGTTATATCTGAAAGAGACATGTTAGTGATAGATTCCTTACCTTAGAATATCCCCAGGCGTCCGACTGGATCCGGAAATGTTTTGCGTAGCAGTACCCTTGCGCGTCGGTAGGCGTCTTCTGCTGCTCCGCGTCCGTCGTCGGCGCCGTGATGACGTCGTCGGAGTACTTAGACGCCGCCTCTGCGTGCTGACGTCAGTTCTTCTTTTTTCCACGCCAGCAGCGCAGATCCAGAAAAAGTGGTACTTTAGTCACTTTTTGACTAAACTTTTTTGATCTTTTGATCATTTTTTTTCGAAGTCTTAGACTCCGAACGGTGCCGGTAGGGATGCCAGGTTTCAAGCCCTGTGAGGATTGTGACCGACTGATGTCGGTCACCGACCCTTCCCGTCGGTGTCACCTGCTCCGACTGTCGGGCCCTGACTTCAAAAGCTAGGCGGGAGCGGTCCCGTAAGCGGCTCGAACTCCGGCAGTCAGCCCGCGCCGAGAACGGTCCCTGTCCGGATGGAGGTCGAGGGACCGGTCGCGGGAGAGGAGCCATCGGAGCTCCGGGAGTCGACATCACTCCTCCGGGTCGAAGTCGTCAGGTAAGCACAAGAAGTCGAAGAGACGTCATCGCTCTTCTGACTACCCCCGGCGCTCGCGCGATGCGGCCGGGGGGGGGGGGGGGGGTTCTGGTGACACCGCCCACGCGGCTCCGTCTGAGTCGCAGGCTCCGCGTCCGGCCTCCTTCCCTCCGGTCCCTGGGCCTAACGCGGTGCCGGAGGAGATAGAGCGGTTCCTCATGGCCATGAGGTCCCTCTCTCCTCAGACGGGCTCCGCGGCGCCTTTGGGCCCAGCGGACCCGTCTGGGGGGACTAGCGGGTCGGGGGCTTCGGTCCCGACGCTGTCGGGTGCTTCGGCTCCGGCGCCTTCGGGCCCGGCGCCGCTGGGCCCCACTGGATCCGGTTCTGGATCCGGGTCGCCGCCGGTGGACTTAACGACCTCCCCGGCGCCGACCCCCCAGGTGTCACCGCGGCGCCGTCCCCGATGCCTCCCTCGACCCGGCGCCGTAGCGGCGCCGGTGGGCGCCGCTTCAGACGCCGTTCGGAGAGTTTACTTTCCATGAACTGGCCCCATCATTTTCTAACCCTGAGTATCAGGAGATGGGTGATGAGGAGTATTTGGAGGGGTCTGAGGACCCTCTGGCACGTGAATGTCAGTCCCAGGAGGACAGGACAGGTGAACTTGTGGATGCCAGTGGTCTGGACACTTCGCCCGACACTGGCTTTGTCTCACCTCCTACCGTGGCTACGGAGGAGGGGGCAACCTATAGTGTGGTGTTGATGAGGGCGGACAAGGCCTTGGGCCTTGAGTTCCCCGTCGCGGCCGTGAGGACTAACCTCCTCACTGAGGTCCTTAAGCCGCAGTCATGCTCAGCCAAGCCTCTGCTGCCGTTTAACGAGGCCTTGACCGAAGTTCTTTTGGACACTTGGTCCAAGCCCGCTACAGGTTCGCCTGTAGATAGGAACGTGGCCAGGCGCCACCGCCCGGCTCCGAGCGACCCATGTTTCCTGTCCACCCACCCCACCCCCGAGAGCCTGGTCATCCAGGCCTCCAATTCCCAGACCGCATTCCCGTCGGCTCCGCCGGACTGGGAATCCAAGAGGTACGAGCAGTACGGTAAAAAGATCTTCTACTCCCTTAGTCTGGGACTGTTGTCTTCCAACACCGCATGCCTCTTGGGCTGCTACACCCACTCTCTGTGGGATACGGTTGCGGAAGTGCTGCCAGAGTGTCCGTTGGAGGTACGGGATGCAGCCAGATATTCTATCCGGTGTGGGCTGGATACCACCGACTCACTAGGTAGAGCGATGGCAACGACAGTGGCGGTCAGACGTCACGCCTGGTTGAGGTCCGCCAACTTTTCGGCCGATTTTCAAAACACACTGATGGACATGCCGTTTGATGGCCATCGCCTTTTTGGCGACAAGGCAGACCATGCGCTTGAGCGCTTTAAGGACTCCAGGGCTACTGCCAAGTCCTTGGGCCTCTCGGCCCCGCGCCAGCAATCGGCTGCCTTTCACTCCTTTCGTGACCACGGAAGGGGTGTACCCACACGTGCTGCCAGCCACGCTCCGCAGGGTAATACCCAACGCGGTGGCGGCCGTGGAAACCGCCGTGGTGGCGGTCTGGGTCAACGGCGAGGTCCTTCCACACCTTCCCCCGCAGCATCCGCCTCAAAACCCTCCTAGTCCATGCTTTCAGGCCCATGTGACGCCAGTGGGGGGCAGGGTTCGCCATCACCACCTCCACTGGCGCACTGTCACGTCGGACAGGTGGGCGCTGCTCCCTCCCCTTCGAGGCGACTCCTCCAGCCATGCCACCGCAGAACCACCGTGTATCGGGGGATCATTTGCGACTTCTGCAGGAGGAAGTTACGGCCCTCTTGGCCAAGGGGGCCATCGAGCGCGTTCCTGGGCCAGAAGTAGGGTGTGGTTGCTACTCCCACTACTTTCTGGTACCCAAGAAGGGCAAAGGGGGCTTACGCCCTATCTTGGACCTACGGAACGTCAACGGCTTCCTCTGGAAGGAGAAGTTCAAAATGCTGACTCTGGCTCAGGTCTTGGCTGCCCTGGACCCAGGAGACTGGATGGTAGCGTTGGACTTGCAGGACGCTTATTTCCACATCCCCGTCCTGCCGGCCCACCGGCGCTACCTGCGGTTCACAGTTGGCCACGAGCACTTTCAGTATACCGTGCTCCCCTTCGGCCTTACCAGCGCCCCACGGGTGTTCACAAAGGTGATGGCGGTGGTCGCAGCTCATCTGCGCAGGTTAGGGGTTTCAGTCTTCCCCTACCTCGACGACTGGCTGTTGAAGGCGGGCTCGCCCCAGACAGTCGTCAGCCACCTCCAGACTACGGCAGATCTCCTGCACCAGCTGGGGTTCTCCATCAATGTGCCAAAGTCGCACCTGTGCCCCTCTCAAAAGCTCCTCTTCATCGGAGCGGTTCTCGACTCGGCGCGGTTTCGGGTTTATCCACCCGAACAGCAGGTCCGGGATATTCAGGCTCTGATTCCGATATTTCAGCCTTTATCCCGGGTCTCGGTCAAGTTGACGCTGCGGCTTCTGGGGCTGATGGCCTCCTGCATCCTACTGGTGCATCACGCCAGGTGGCGGATGCGGGCTCTGCAGTGGGACCTGAAGTTTCAGTGGGCCCAGCATCAGGGCAACCTGTCCGACCACGTCCTGATCTCGGAGGGCACTGCAAGACAGCTGCAGTGGTGGCTCACGGATCGCGATTGGGTCAGCGGCAGATCCCTCTCCCTTCCCCAACCGGAGCACGTAGTTGTGACGGACGCGTCCCTCCAGGGCTGGGGAGGCCACATGGGAGAGGCGGAGATCAGAGGCCTCTGGTCTCCGGCGGAGGCCCGGCTCCACATCAACCTTTTGGAGTTGCGGGCGATTCGTCTAGCACTGAAAGCATTCCTCCCCTCTGTCCGGGGGAGTGTAGTGCAGGTGTTCACGGACAACACCACCGCCATGTGGTACTGCAACAAACAGGGCGGGGTGGGGTCGTGGACCCTTTGCCGGGAGGCTCTGCGCCTCTGGCAGTGGCTGGAACGCCAGGGCTTGACCCTGGTGGCTCAACACCTGGCAGGTTCTCTGAACGCCAGGGCGGACGAGCTCAGCCGTCGGTGCATGATGGATCACGAATGGCGTCTGAACTCGGACGTGGCGCAAGGCCTCTTTCAGCAATGGGAGAGCCTTGGTTAGATCTATTCGCCACCGAAGAGAACGCGCAATGTCATCAGTTCTGCGTGTTGGAATTTCCAAGGCGGCACTCGCTCGGAGACGCTTTTCGTCGCGAGTGGAGTTGCGGTCTGTTGTACGCCTTTCCGCCTATACCACTTCTGCCCAGAGTGCTGAAGAAGATCAAGCGCGACCGGGCCCAAGTCATCCTTGTGGCTCCGGACTGGGCACGAAGGTACTGGTATCCAGAGCTACTCAGTATGTCAGTCGATCCCCCGGTTCGTCTGCCTCTTCAGGAGGACCTTCTGTCGCAGCAGCAGGGGACGGTCCTCCACTCGAACCTGTCCAGTCTCCACCTCCATGCTTGGAGATTGAGCGGCGACAGTTGAGGCCATTTGACTTGCCTCCTGAAGTCTGTAATGTCATTCTGGCAGCCATGCGTCCCTCCACAAAGTTGGTATACGCCTGCAGGTGGAACAGATTTGTGGCATGGTGCACAGCAAAGGCTGAGGATCCTCTTGCTGCCCCTCTCTCTGATGTTCTTTTCTTCCTTCTTTCTCTTGCCCAGCAGGGCTCTGGTCTGGGCACTATCAAGGGCTACCTTTCTGCCCTTTCAGCCTTTCTGAGGCTGCCTGATCAACCTTATTTGTTCAAGTCCCTATTGTAAACAGATTTCTAAAAGGCATCACACACCTGTTTCCTCCTGTTCTGTTTGTGATGCCTCAGTGGGACTTGAACCTTGTTCTTACATTTCTGATGTGCGCTCCCTTTGAGCCACTTCACAACTGTCCTCTCCGCCTTCTAACTCTGAAGACTGCTTTCCTGGTTGCCATCACCTCTGCCAGGAGAGTGAGTGAGCTCCAGGTCCTTTCTTGTACTCCTCCTTTCCTTTCTGTCCATCCGGACAAGGTTGTGTTGCGTACTAAGCCATCTTTCCTGCCCAAGGTTGTCACAGCCTTCCACATCAGGCTGTCCATCACCTTGCCAACCTTCTTTCCGCCTCCGCACCCCTCTAAAGAGGAAGAGCGGCTCCACCGCCTGCACCCAAAACGTGCGCTCTCATTCTACTTGGATCGCACACGCCAGTTCCGGGTGGATGACCAACTCTTTGTTGGTTACGTGGGCGCTAAGAAGGGGAAAGCGGTGCACAAGAGGACCATCTCCCGGTGGATCATCTTGTGTATCCAGGCATGTTACTCCTTGGCTAAAAAGGAGCCCCCTGTTGGATTGCGGGCTCATTCCACCCGAGCCACGGCGACTACAACTGCCCAGGGCCGGGGATTGCCCTTACAAGACATCTGTCAGGCAGCTCCGTGGGCATCAACTGCCTGGACAGCCAAGTCCGGAGGGATGGCTTCTTTGGCCGTTCTGTCCTCCAGGACTTTTTGGTGTGATTATTGGTTCGCAGACCCACCACCGGGGTTGGTATTGCTGGGGTATCTATTCTAAGGTAAGGAATCTATCACTAATGTGTCTCTTTCAGATGCACAAGTTACTACCTGTGTAACGATATATCTGTAAGAGACATTAGTTAGTGATAGATTCCTTACCGACCCACCCATCCTCCCCGTTCTGTGAACCGATATCTAGGGTTAGGGTTATCCCCTTTCAGGGCCCTAGTTTCAATGGCACCAGTGTTGGTATTTAACATGGCTCAGCGCTTCTGGCGCAGAAAAGCTGTGTCTAAGAACTGACGTCATCTCGCGGAGGAGGCGTCTAAGTACTCCGACGACGTCATCACGGCACGGACGCGGAGCCGCAGATCGCGCCTACAGACACTCAAGGGTACTGCTACGCAAAAAAAATCCGGAGCCAGTCTTACGCCTGGGGATATTCTAAGGTAAGGAATCTATCACTAACTAATGTCTCTTACAGATATATTGTTACACAAGTAGTAACTTGTGCTTTAACATTGTACCTAAACAAAAAAAGATTTCAGAAGGCTGTGTGTGTGGCTCTGTGTGTGTGTGTGGCTCTGTGTGTGTGTGTGTGGCTCTGTGTGTGTGTGTGTGGCTCTGTGTGTGTGTGGCTCTGTGTGTGTGTGTGTGTGTGTGGCTCTGTGTGTGTGTGTGTGTGTGTGTGGCTCTGTGTGTGTGTGTGTGGCTCTGTGGCTGTGTGTGTGTGGCTCTGTGGCTCTGTGTGTGTGTGTGGCTCTGTGTGTGTGTGTGTGGCTCTGTGTTTGTGTGTGTGTGTGTGTGTGGCTCTGTGTGTGTGTGTGTGTGTGGCTCTGTGTGTGTGTGTGTGTGTGGCTCTGTGTGTGTGTGTGTGTGTGGCTCTGTGTGTGTGTGGCTCTGTGTGTGTGTGGCTCTGTGTGTGTGTGGCTCTGTGTGTGTGTGGCTCTGTGTGTGTGTGTGTGTGTGTGTGTGTGTGGCTCGGTGTGTGTGTGTGTGTGGCTCTGTGTGTGTGTGTGGCTGTGTGTGTGTGTGTGGCTGTGTGTGTGTGGCTGTGTGTGTGTGGCTGTGTGTGTGGGGCTCTGTGTGTGGCTCTGTGTGTGTGGGGGGGGCTCTGTGTGTAGGGGGCTCTGTGTGTGTGTGTGTGTGTGTGGCTCTCCGTGTGGGTGCAAATGCAATACGTCTTGCATTTGCGAGAGATTAAGCTATTGGCATTGTAAATGACAATGCCATTTATTTATGTTTTAAAAACAAAAACATAAACAAAAATAATGTCATGAGCAATGCCAATTGGTCTAACTTTAACAAAGACAAGACCATTGCATTGTAAATGCTTGTTTATTAAATGAAATTGTGGTCGTTGCTGTTCAGAGCAGTAACGAGGTGCGAAGGTGCAAATTCACCTGATCACAGATTAAGATCCGGCTAGGACCGGCCATGAGTCTTCAATTTACAAGCTGCATATCCTTTGAGCCAGTCAGATGAGCTACGGTGAGGGGGAAAAACCGAGGCCCAAACAATTACTGTCTGTGTGTTCTACAAAAAAAATAGAATAATTCCCCTTTGGAAGATGACGCAGTATAAAAAAATGTATTCAGCCACAAAGCAGTATACAGTGTTCAGCAGCTGACTTAAAAAATAAACCGTTGTGTGAAGGGTTACAGCCTGGGAGTCGCAGAAAAAGTTGTAGGATAGATAGATGCATGCACGCAGCCCCTCACCTTGTTTATGGCGGCATGTTTCAGGATATATGAAAAATACGTGCACTCTGTCAAATATATGAATGTATTCAAAGTACCGGTGTTCTATCTATCTCTGGCCCCCGTCGATCTGTGTACCCCCTACGTCAGAGGGGAGCTGATACATACAGGTTCTGTCTGTCTGTTGGTGCTCCCCTATCTGTCTGTGCTCCCCTTAAGCGCCTCAGCGGTTTCTGACTGCACCTCACTGACGATTGCTCTGGCATGCGTGAAGAGTCACAAATACTATTTTAAGCAATATTTTTCAATGTATTGAATTTTTTTGGGTAACATGGCATATGCATGATTGAAAGGAAAATATTTATTTTCACATATTCATATAATCCTTGTGTTTAAAATATTTAAATTTGGTCAAAACAAGCGTTTTTGTTATTCATTTATAATATATAATTTTGTATAAATATACACGCATATATATGTGTAAATAAATACATTTATATGTATGTGTATGTATGTATATATATATATATATATATATATATTCACTGAAAAAACCATAGGTTATAGACCATATATAGTTAGGAATTAGCATTTACAAAACCTTATTTTACTCACACAAAACCATTGAAATTCCATATATAGTTAGTTGCACTAACTATATATCGCGCATCCGCAATCCACTGCTGATGATGTCACATATTACATCATTCATGACATGGTCAGTGACATCACTGATGACATCACTGATGACATCTCAAATGACATCACTGATAACATCCAGTGACTGTATGTTTCTGTAAAGTTAAAATATGTTTTACATATTGAAGAATGAGTAGATGTATAAGTGTCTGAATGAAGGTTTTAGTAGGTGCGTGGTTGACTGTATGAGTGAGTGATTAAATGCGTCCTACTGAATGCATAGGTTAGTGACTAAACTGTGTGAAAGTTTGCATCAGTATGTCTGTTGTTGTGCAAGCTGCTGCATGTGTTGATCAGTAGCTATATGAGTGGCTATATGGGTTATTGATTGGTTGGCCAAGTATTTGTATGGGAGACTGAGTGTGTGTGTGGCTGGTTGGGAGGTGTGTGACTCTGTGCAGATCAATGTGTACTTGTATCAGTGATTGTATAAGAGAGTAAGTATGTGTTAGTATATGTTTGAAAATGTAAGGTGCTCTATGTTTAACTGTATAGATTAGAAAATGGAGGTGTGATTGATTCTTTGCATGACTGACTAGGTGTGTGAGTAACTCCATGGATGAGCAACAGAGTGTAAATGTCTGTATAGGTGTATGAGTGCATATGATAGTGTTGTAAAGATGAGTGATTGTATGTATGAATGATTGTATGGATGAATGAGTGAATGTGTGTGTAGACGTAGGAATCAGTGAGTGCGTATGTAGTAACTAGTATTGGTGTCAATGGTTTCAAAAATTATACTCTGTATTTAACACTGGTTGTAACAGAGGTTATATTAAAATGTGAGGAGATGCATTGTATTGTCACATGAATGATATCATCAGTGATGTGGTCATTGATGTCAAATGAGATGTCATCAGTGATGTCATTTGAGATGTCATCAGTGATGTCATCAGTGATGTCACTGACCATGTCATGAATGATGTAATATGTGACATCATCAGCAGTGGATTGCGGATGCGCGATATATAGTTAGTGCAACTAACTATATATGGAATTTCAATGGTTTTGTGTGAGTAAAATAAGGTTTTGTAAATGCTAATTCCTAACTATATATGGTCTATAACCTATGGTTTTTTCAGTGAATTTTCAAGGTTTTGTAAATGCTAATTCCTAACTATATATGGTCTATAACCTATGGTTTTTTCAGTGAATTTCATTGGTTTTTTAACAGCTAATATCTGTAGCTGTAAAATGTATTCTTCTTTAAATCCAAAAATATATTTTATATGTTTATGAATAATTTTTTTTTTTTAATATTTTTTTTTCTTCGTTCCCGCTTCGCGAATCGGGAAGCTTCCCGTTAGCTGACCTTGATGCCGCAAAATAGACCGCGAGCCGGTAAACGTTTCTTTACCGCAAGTGCCGCGTTAGAAAACAACATCGTGACGCCTCCCGTCCGCATGACGTTTCACGTTGTCGCGTGATACGTCATATGACTTGCTACGTTAGCGAACTGGTACGCGAAGCGAGTCGCAAAGCGCAGGTTTCTGGAAGCAAACCGGGAGGCCCTGCAAAGCGCTTAACGTAAACACAGCAGGTCATGTGACTTGGTAATAACACTTTTCATTGGTTCATTTCACTTTTGGTTTCCTAATCATGTAAGACTAGGTCATATAATCTAAAATGAACACTTTTCATTGGATGAGAACTCTTGTTTTTCCCAAATGATGAAAATCCCTCCTTCTTTCCTCACTCTGACTTTCATCATTTAGAGAGAAAGACCCTTTGTGATCACTGAGCAATGGCTTCTTTAGTAGCTTCAGCTGGTGCTTCCCCACCACCTCCACCACATCCAAGGAAGAGTGGACCACCTGCTCAAGTTATAATTCAGCAAGAAGAGGAAGAAGAGGAAGAGCAGGAAGAGAGGCAGTTTTTGCCTGAGGAGCCCAGGACGTCTCACCGGAAAGAAAACTTCATTTGGCAATTTTTTAAAATTCCCAAAGGTCAGAAAAAAGTAAATGCAAGATACGTAACTTGCCTTATATGTCAAGATAGACTGTCCAGAGGAACCGAGAAAAAATACAGTTTCGGAAACTACACAATGCATCGCCATATGACTAGGTGGCATCCTAACAACTACAGTGCTGCACAGTTTCGGAACGACCTAGATAATCTCCCTATTATGGCCAGAAGATCTGTTGTACCGGAAGTAACGGGACCAGAGGGCAGGGAGATGGTGCCAAATATACAAATGAGATTTGGTGAAGTAAAACACATCTGCGTATTTTGCGATGGATTCATTTGCTACGGAGAAAGAAGCATCACTCTGATCAACAGAGCTATTGACTATCATATGCAAGTTTGTACGAAACGCCCAAAATAATAAATACTTTTTTTTTGTTTTGTTGCTCCTGTAGAGCCCTTTACAATGAATCGTTTTCATTGCCCCCTCCAAGAAAAACCCAAAAAAATATAAAACTGTTCAGAAAAATTCAAAAAAAGTAAAAAAATGTTCCGAAAAATAATAAAAAAAAATATAAAACAACAAAAACAATAAAAAAAAAAGTTCTTTTCAGAACTACCTCCCCGTTATTAAAAAATTGGTACAATATTTGGAACTGTGCCAACCTCTATTTCTCTTAGTTCGCTTCCCAGTTCGCTCGCCGGTACGCGAACCGGAAGCGAACCAAAAACAGTAAGTATAAGGGAAGGAAACAGACACTTATGTTAAAAGAAAGACAGCTATAGGGGAGTAAACTAGAGATACTATTACCCGTAATCCACTGCTGATGATGTCACATATTACATCATTCATGACATGCTCAGTGACATCATCAGCAGAGGATTGCGGGTTTTTTGGCAACGTGCCTTATCCACGGTTTAATAACCCTGCCTTTTGCTTTATATAAGTTTTCAAATTGTATGAAATATATACCAATAGGTCGTTATGAACCTTTAGGTAGTGCTTTTCTTCATGAGGTCTGGTCGCTTCCATACACATACAGATGTTTCAAAGATGATCAAGAAGTTTATCTGAATGGAGAGGAATGCACTGAGACGCCAGATCATTCACTAATGTGTAGGCACATACAGTTACACGGTTCATGCAACAAACACCGACCAAATATGGCTTGCGTGTTGCAAGGCACGCCAGTTCCTGCTATCATCCCCACGTTCAAATTGTTGGAAAAGGGTAGTTATTTGATGCTCAATAATGAAGATTGTTCTGGGTTAATTAAAAGTATTCCTTTTATCGTAACAGTAAGTGAACGGGTTATTTGCTGCAGAAATGTTCTATTTCCTCCCACACATGAACATAGGGAGTTTTCAATCTGGCCACAAATACCAACCTTGGGAGCAGATTTCAACGGCATGGCAAGAATAAGAGCTCTTTTGTCTCAGAGAGAGGTGGCCTTGAGTTCGGCCCGTGAAACTTTCGTGCTTCACATAGCGAACACCCGTACAGAGGTGCAGACCCTTTTCAATTCAGATTTGCCTTTCAATTTCAGCAAGATGGTTCGGACTATCTTTAACGCATCCTCCACAAAGGCCCTGGCGCACTTTTTTAAAGTTGTTACCAGTGGTCTCGTGACTTCATTTGAGAAAATCTTTGGAGTCATCCCTGCTTTCTTTCATTCTATTTTCTCCACTCTGCTTCGTGGATTGCCATTTTTACTTGCATTACCAGCGGACGCTCTTCTGCTTTTTTACATTTTTAAATATGGATGTCCCTCCTATGCAACCTCCCGCCCTGCAGCTGCTGACACTGTTCCGCAATCGCATGCTAGAATATTATGGCACAATGCCGTTGGCGATATTAAGCACGGCATATGGATTATCTTTTCGATTCTCCTACTTCACCTGTGTCCAGCCTGTATTTCACTGCCTGACCTGTGATTTCGATTGGGCCATTGATTTGTGTCTCTGCGGACCGGTTTCTCCTGACGTCGACTTTAATCAGCTGATGACTCCTATCATTACTCACGAGTTGGTTTGTCCTGGCGAAAGGATTATGGTTGTGGCATTGATGCATGGACTAATTGGTCCCTGTAATTTACTGGCGGCAGCACAGTCTTTCTTGGAACAGAGCTTTGTTGAAAACCCACCGAGCTGTCCTCTGATGGTGATAGAGGATCCGGTGCTGGGAGAGCACGTATGTTCTTTTCCGCTTTTAAATTGGATGGCTGAACTGTTTTCGGATGAAGACGGTGACTTCCTATTGGAGGCTGTTGCAGCTTATTTTGCATACACAGTTATGTCATAGACCTTTTTCATGTTTGATATGCTGAGTACTAGCATTTCATTGACAATTCATTGACTTATTTGTCAAGTTTTTATTATTTACCTTGCCTATTGGCTTAAGACTCGATAAAGTACTTTGCTGTTTTATTTTTCTTTAGCATTAAATTTTCCTAGTTTTTAATGCTTTACCTTGCGGACTGTCCACATATAAAGTTGCAATCTGCTCTCATGAGATGGCACTTCTATTATCTTATTCAGTTCGTTTCCGGATCATGGGGAGGTGTCATCTAGGTCCTGGATATCTTTACACCGTGTTAAGTTAGCATGGGCTCATTACCGGTTTAAACGCCATTTTTCCTTTTTTGCAACTTCTGCACACGACACTTAGTTGTTGCTTTAGCTTTCAACCTAGTAGTTCATCGTGGTTTACATGAGAAGAATATGTTATTGCTCTACTATCTGCTTTGCTTGTTAAACTATATCTGTACAGCGAGTGCTAAAGTTTCAAGAACAACACGATACAGAATTGTTATGAGGTCTGATGTCCACGACTTCATACTCATAACATAAGTGCAACTTCTGCCAATTCTGGGCATGAGGCGGGTTTTATATTGCTTTGCCGAACACACATACACAACACTTGATGCGGTTCACATGAAGAGAGAGCTGGTGTATGCTGATGTGATTCCTTCAAATCTAAGACACTAAAGTATGGGCACGCCCTAAACCAACACAAAGAGACCTTCTTAGCAAATAATATAATATGTGTATTAGGGAGGGTGAGATATAAGCAGCCGCGGGCCGTGGAGGGAGTTACGGTGAGGCAGGGAGGCGGGGAGGGGGAGAAGCAGGGTGGACCCCTCTCCACCCTGCCCCTCCCCCTCCCCGCCTCCCTGCCCCACCGTAACTCCCTCCACGGCCCGCGGCTGCTTATAAGTGTTGCTAACTCTTATTCATTTACAGCATGTTACCATACTATCACCATTCGCTTTTTATGTACTAGTAACTATGCTGGTAATTTTGCTACTGATAATATGTGTACTTGTATTCTCCACCCTGCTTCTCCCCCTCCCCGCCTCACCGTAACTCCCTCCACGGCCCGCGGCTGCTTATAAGTGTTGCTAACTCTTATTCATTTACAGCATGTTAACATACTATCACCATTCGCTTTTTATGTACTAGAAACTATGCTGGTAATTTTGCTACTGATATGTGTACTTGTATTATCTAAGATACTACGCCTGAGAAGACGGCATTAGTAAATAAACATTTCAAATACACATGTGTTCTTCTTAACTCCATGTTCTGGTTTCTAAGAAATATATAACGACCGACTGTTCATGAGTTCCACGTATCCTGAGGTACTATAAGTTCATATTCTGGATTGTCTAAACATTGAGAGTTTGTTATATCCAATGTGACACTGTACCTAGCTTGCTAAGGGGTTTTTGATTACTAACGTGAGTTTTGGGACACCCTAATTCGCCGAGGTTCCAATCCTCTGTCCACAGTTCTGTGTGAGAACAGAAACCCTGCGACAGGGGCACCCCCGACCCTTGCTGGAGCTTCATCACACTTGCGATACAACTCCAGCAATGCGCCACCTTTACGGCACAGATACATCACGCATCTGTGCTGTTTTTGCCCCATGATGCGCCGCATTGTAAATGCAGCACACCATAGGTGACGGAACAGCGGCACAGAATGACTAACACATCCCTGGTGATGCGCCAGTCATCATAAATCTATCCCTATGCTTCTTATCTTGTTAGAGATGAACCGCCATATGTATCATCAAAGTTTTTTGCATTTCCTAAATAGCGAACTTTAAGGAATAAATAGCGATTCTTTACCATTCCTAGTTTGCGATTAGCTATTTGCTAATTACAAATTACCCATTCATTTCCTTCATTTCCATAGGGCGGTTGGACTCACTTTTAGCTTGAACGGCTGAATGGATTTCCACGAAACTTGGCAAAATTGTAGGGACTGGTAGCCCGATGTGCCTTTGCTATGTCTCAAGATATATGCTCCAGTGGTTTTTACGAAAATTAACTTTGAAAAATATATATTGGGCTACATTGGCCTATATATATGTTGGAGCCCAAATGTAGCCCAATGAAGCCCAATGTAGCCCAATGTAGCCCAAAGATGGCCGCCAGAGACAAAAAAAACAAATGTAGCCCAAATATCAGCCAGATGTAGCCCAACTATAGCCCAGTGACAGAATGACCAATCAGCTTCGCAAACCTCCGTTACGCGAAGCGGAACGCTGTTACAGATATATATCTTTTTTTGAACGTTAATTTCTCAAAATCCACTGGAGCACATATATTGAGACCTAGCAAAGGCACATCGGGCTACCAGTCCCTAATATTTTGCCAAGTTTCGTGCAAATCCATTCAGCCGTTTTATTATTATTATTTTTTTTTTTGCCCCGCGGGGCCCTTTTAAAACCTCCACATCAAACCTAGGGGGTCAGCGAGGATCTACTATGCCCCCTTATAGTTATTTCCCCCTTTGTTTTGGCCTCCTCTTGTCTCTCGATCCTACCGAGAGACAAGATGGCGGCCGCTACGGACTTTTTGGAATGTTGACAGACGCCAGAGAACCAATCAGCTTCGCTTCACAAAGCTCCGTTGCGCGAAAAGTACGCGTCCTGGGACGCTGCCTGGTCCGCTGTTACAGATATATATCTTTTTTTAAACGTTAATTTCTCAAAATCCACTGGAGCACATATACTGAGACCTACAAAAGGCACATCGGGCTACCAGTCCCTACAATTTTGCCAAGTTTCGTGCAAATCCATTCAGCCGTTCGGGCTAAAAGTGAGGCCAACCGCCCTATGGAAAACTCAATGTTAAAAACACGTTTTGGGACCCCCCTTTTTTCTCGGCCCCCCCTTGACGAACCCCCCCCCCCCCAAATTTTCATGGGCTGCTCAGAAACAAAATGTGCCATTTTCCTGAAAATTTCAGCCAATTCCGTCCACAAACGCCAAAGTTATTAGACATAGAATTTTCAAAAATCCCATAGAGAAAAAATCCTAACTATATATACCTACTGGCGACCGCCAGTAGGTAATATATATATATATATATATATATATATATATATATATATATATATATATATTCACTGAAAAAACCATAGGTTATAGACCATATATAGTTAGGAATTAGCATTTAAAAAACCTTATTTTACTCACACAAAACCATTGAAATTCCATATATAGTTAGTTGTACTAACTATATATCGCGCACCCGCAATCCACTGCTGATCATGTCACATATTACATCATTCATGACATGGTCAGTGACATCACTGATGACATCACTGATGACATCTCAAATGACATCACTGATATCACTGATGACATCACTGATGACATCTCAAATGACATCACTGATGACATCACTGATGACAACATCCAGTGACTGTATTTTTCTGTAAAGTTAAAATATGTCTTGAGTGGATGTATAAGTGTCTGGATGAAGGATTTAGTAGGTGCATGACTGACTGTATGAGTGAGTGATTAAATGTGTCTCACTGAATGCATGGGTTAGTGACTAAACTGTCTTAATTTGTGCATCATTATGTCTGTTCTGAAAACTGCTGCATGTGTTGTTCAGTAGCTATATGAGTAACTATATGGGTTATTGATTGGTTGCCCAAGTATTTGTATGGGAGACTGAGTGTATGTGTGGGTGGCTGGGAGGTGTATGACTCTGTGCATAGATGTGTGAGCAGTTGATTCACTAGATGTATGGGTTCAAAAGTGCATGTGGAAACAGCTGTATGGGCGGTTGACTGTGTGCATCAGTGTATTGGTGAGTGAATGGATATCTCAGTGCTACATGTCAAAGTAAGTACATATGTAAAACACAGTACATGTGAGACTTGACATATATAAATAACTGTGCATAAGAGCCAGTGAATGTGTGAGTGGCTGTATGCATCATTGTGAACTTGTATCCAGGATTGTATAAGAGAGTAAATATGTTTTAGTATATGTTTGAATAAGTAAGGTGTGTATAACTGTATAGTTGAGGAAATGGAGGTGTGATTGATTGTTTGCATGACTGACTAGGTGTGTGTGTAACTTCATGGATGAGTGACAATCTGTGAGTCTGTGTTTACACTGAGTGTATCTAAGGTTATATTAGAGTCTGAAGAGGTTCATCGTATTATCACATGAATGATGTCATCAGTGATGTGATCAGTAATGTCATTTGAGATGTCATCAGTGATGTCATTTGAGATGTCATCAGTGATGTCATCAGTGATGTCATTTGAGATGTCATCAGTGATGTCATTTGAGATGTCATCAGTGATGTCATCCGTGATGTCACTGACCATGTCATGAATGATGTAATATGTGACATGATCAGCAGTGGATTGCGGGTGCGCGATATATAGTTAGTACAACTAACTATATATGGAATTTCAATGGTTTTGTGTGAGTAAAATAAGGTTTTTTAAATGCTAATTCCTAACTATATATGGTCTATAACCTATGGTTTTTTCAGTGAATTTTCAAGGTTTTGTAAATGCTAATTCCTAACTATATATGGTCTATAACCTATGGTTTTTTCAGTGAATTTCAATGGTTTTTTAATAGCAAATATCATAAGCTGTCGAATGTCAAGTACGTGGTAAGAAAAAACATTTTCGTGTTTATGCACACTTATCTGCTTTGAATGCTGCCCCCCCCCCTCATTTCTATTAGGAGTACTCTCTCTGTGCAGATAGTGAAAGGTAGTTAACGCAGGCCTTTGCCCCCGTTGTAATCCGTCGTGCCTGCTTCTCTCTCCATTTGATTGATTGTTATCCAAGCATTTACTGTTTTAGAATTGGTTCTCTTTGGTTCATTCTCTATTTACAAACAAGCACAGAGTCGCAATACTCTGTTTAGTCTTTGCAGATAGCGAAAAATCGTGTAAAAAAACAAAAGGAATCGAGCAAAATCAGTGGGCCACTAATGGGATCTCTTTTTGACCTCGCTAAAATAGAAACATTAGGAACAACCCCTCATGACAAACACGAAACTAGTGAGATGAACTGAACTCCACACCATGATGGCTGCAATACAGCTCGGCTCCGCCACCCACCCCGCCCAAAATAACGATAAACTCTATGCAAATATTACAAATATATACAACACACCAGCAAAGTAACAGGGTAAAACATTTTATTAAACAACTATTTACATAACTATTTTATACTTTTTGTTGCCCTATCCGGCTAGCTCAATCGATCGAGCATGAAACTCATGCACTCTGATAGTTCAAAGTTTTGAGGAGTGCTTGTAACACTGTCTGAAGCCTATTTGCACTTGCTTCAGCTTCACTATTCTCAAAGTAAAGTGGGGGCTGTTTGAGGACGTGACTGCATTTGTGAACAATGTGATGCGGTGCCACCCTGAACCGCTTGACGGAGGCCCCCGAGGGACGGTGTGATGGCGCGGACTCGGAGGGGGCGCTTGGCTCCGGCTCCCTCCCCAAGTCGTGTTCTCCTGGTGTAGCCTGAGATCGCCCCCGACATAGGTGGCCGGCTCCCGGGATCATGCGGAACTTTTTGCCTTTTGGTAACTCTTCCATTCTTGACCTTGTCCCACAATCCGTTTCACCTAAAGACACGCTGTAGTGGGGTGCCCCTTTACCATTTCAGTTGCCATTCCGCCCGCTTTTGCTACACTGTGCCTCTTCCGCTATTCAGCTGTTTACCGCCCGCTCTTTCGACTACAGCGTCTCGCTCACCATGTAGTTGAGGTGCTCCCGCTCTTGCGGTGCAGCGATAGGCGGCTGCCACAGTACTCTCAAAATGGCGGCCGGCTCTTCAGATTTGGGCGTGGTCCACTAAAATTGCCCTGCGACACCTTGGAATTCGGACGCTTGTCTGCTAGAGATTTGGCTCCATTCTCGAAAGCGTCCCCTCAGCCTGGAAGATTCTACAAAAGTCTTGGGGGCCCCCGACTCCCGCAGGCTTCTGGTGGGGAGCGGCTAGCATTATTGCTCGTGAAATGGCCACGACGGAGCTACGAAATGGTGGTGCTCTCATGCTAACGCCAGCTTCAGTCTGAAACATCCAGAAACACTGTAGACTACCAATTCGATCAGTTCCGGTAGCGCCCCAACGTGACCCGGTAGAGAAGAACTAGCCCTCCCCTCTTTGACTGATGGTTCTTGTTGCCTGTCCCTTCTGTTGTCATTTAACAGAACTATTTAGCCTGCTGAAAGGGGTTGTGTTCCGACCGCTGGTTGGTGGAGACATTTTGACTATATTCTGGACCTGCGTTGTCGCGTAATGCGTCATATGACGCGCCGCGTTAGCGCATCCGGAAGTGATCCGGGGCGCGACGCGCAGCGCGTAACGTAAGCATAACAGGTCATGTGACTTGTTAATAAAACTTTTTATTGGTTCATTTTACTTTTCTTATTCTAATGATGAAAGGCTTGGTCATATGACCTAAAAATTACGCTTTTTATTACTTTCGAACATTATTTTTTCTTAAATATATGTTATAATGTTCCAGGCTAATGTACTTTCCCGGAAAATTTACAACTGTCCTGCAAGTAAAATATATTCCTTTTTCGAGAAAAAGGGCGTTTCTTCGTCCCATGACGGAGCCGTTGAGCAAAAGAGGGTCGGCCTGCTGTCTTAGTCGCCGATACGCCTGAATATGAGATTCTTATCGATCACTTTATGTTGCAGGAGTAGAAAACACAACAGCCCTTGACCATTTATCTTTACTGCGTTCCTGCGTATTATACCTTTTACCCTTCATGTAATTGGTCTGCTTTATTTCACTTGCCTTTTACTGATTCTAAAACAGTGACTATTATTAACAACTTTACCAATGTATATACTACTACCATGTTTTCTTTTAAAAACCTTTATTGTGAAAATGTCATTATACAAATACGGGCCTATAACAACGTGGGCCGGCCACGGAGCAAACTGTAATCGTATATGATGAGTAGACATTTACACTGTAGAGGAACGTAACGGGCGGGCCATTAGGTTGCAAGAACTAAGGTGTCTAACAGTTGCGGAATCAGTGGACGTACATTTTATAATTAAAATACGACAGGGCCAGTTACAATAAAATTATCTAGCTATACATTTGCGGGCATGTACCATGGGTGACGTTAATTCGAACTTTCAATAGTACAGTAATCAATAACACATCAGAACTTAATATCAATAGGGATATCGAAATATTCAATCTATTCTCGTCCCCGCCCGCCATGTGCTTCAAAACTGCATACGTATCTCGTGATATCAAGGTTGTGCAACCAGTACACAACAAGGAGTTACGAGTCCCATTTATTCCGGCGCCATTTTGGGCGAGGACGGGCAGGTCCAGGATATAGTCAAAATGTCTCTACCAACCATCGACTATGATGATGTTCATATGCTGTATTTATTAGAGTAACACTCATCTGTCCACATGAAATTAATTTGCCACAATCTAAACATGTCATTTTAATCTTTCCAAAGTTCTTCTAAATATTTGGGACCGTTTCCCTTGCCTCTGATGCTGTCAGTGCCACTTCTTTGATGAATGTACTGGCAGGTCGGGGGTTCTCCTCCAAATCTCTTTTATGCAGCACTATAATTAATCGGTGCCACCTCTCCATATGACGATGCATGGTATAGTTACCATAACTATATTTTTTTTCGGTTCCTCTGGAGAGTACATCGTGGCAGATGAAGCGTGTAACGTACCGGGCATTTACCTTTTTTTGCATGTAGAGGAAAGGAAAAAAAATTCGAGCGTCCGAGTTCTAAGGTGTCCCAGGGCCATTTTAGTGGACCAGGCCCAAATCCAAAGAACAGGCCGCCATTTTGAGAGTCCTGTTGCAGCCGCCTGTCGCTGTAGCATCAAGAGCGGCCGAAACTCAGCTGAATGGCAACTGAAACGGTAAAGGGGCGCCCCACTACAGCAGACGAGCCTCCACCTAGGAAGGCCCGTTCACGCCGCCTCCCCCCCCTCCCCCTTCGGGCACCCCACGCCGTTATTCGGAGCAGGATTGTAGGATGGCCACACCAGTACGGCAACTTGCTAGACACCACCTCGGTGCCTACCGAATCTCAGCGCCTTGTGGTGTCTTCTATTCAGAAAACATTGTTGTGCTGCCTTCGACCTATTCGCCGCAAGTGCGCACGCAACTCAGCTGCATAGCTTGCTAGACACCACCTCGGTGCTAACCGAATCTCAGCGCCTTGTGGTGTCTTCTATTCAGAAAATATTGTTGCGCTGCCTTTGGCCCCATTCGCACATCGGTCCTCTACTGACGCCATCTCACAGGCCAACGGGGCGCCCCACGCCGACTTTCAGCATTGTAGGATGGCCACACCAGTGCGGCAACTTGCTAGACACCACCTCGGTGCCATCCGGATCTTGGCATCTCAGCGCCTTGTGGTGTCTTCTATTCAGAAAATATTGTTGCGCTGCCTTTGGCCCCATTCGCACATCGGTCCGCTACTGCCGCCATCTCACAGGCCAACGGGGCGCCCCACGCCGACTTTCAGCATTGTAGGATGGCCACACCAGTGCGGCAACTTGCTAGACACCACCTCGGTGCCATCCGGATCTTGGCATCTCAGCGCCTTGTGGTGTCTTCTATTCAGAAAATATTGTTGCGCTGCCTTTGGCCCCATTCGCACATCGGTCCGCTACTGCCGCCATCTCACAGGCCAACGGGGCGCCCCACGCCGACTTTCAGCATTATAGGATGGCCACACCAGTGCGGCAACTTGCTGGACACCACCTCGGTGCCATCCGGATCTTGGCGCGTTGTGCTGCCTTCGGCCTATTCGCACATCGGTCCGCTACTGACGCCGCCTCACGTGCCAACGGATTTTCTACGCTTTTTATACCCTATGCCGCATAACAGGTCATGTGACTTGTTTATAAAACTTTTCATTGGTTCATTTTACTTTTGGTTTCCTAATGATGGAAGGCTTGATCATATGACCTAAAAATAACACTTTTCATTGGATGAAAACTTTTTTTTTTTCCCCAAACGATGAAAGCCCCACCTTGTTTCTGGATGTTTCAGACTGAAGCTGGCGTCAGCATGAAAGCACCACCATCTTGTGGCTCCGTCGTGGTCATTCCGCGAGCAATCATGGCAGCCGCTCCCCACCGGAAGCCTGCAGGAGTCGGGGGCCCCCAAGACTTTTGTAGAATCCTCAAGGCGGAGGGGACGCTTTCGAGAATGGGGTCCAAGACCTAGCAGACAAGCGTCCGATTTCCAAGGTGTCCCAGGGCCATTTCAGTGGACCAGGCCCAAAAAGGAAAGAGCCTGCCGCCATTTTGAGAGTCCTGTGACAGCCGCCTATCGCTGCACCGCAAGAGTGGGCGCAACTCAGCTGAATTGCGGATTTTGACACAGTGGACCAAAAGCGGACGGAATGGCAACTGAAACGGTAAAGGGGCGCCCCACTACAGCAGACGAGGCTCCACCTGGGGAGGCCCGTTCACGCCTCCTCCCCCCCCCCCCCTGGGGCGCCCCACGCCGTTATTCGGAGGGCGGCAACTTACTGGACAGCACCTTGGTGCCATCCACATTTCAGCGCATTCTGCTGCCTTGGAACTATTCGCACAACAGACCACTACTGACGACCCACCCCCCGGGACGCCCCACGCCGGATACCCAAATCAGTGCGGCACCCAGGCAACATCACCTGGGTGCCGTCCAGAAATCTGGACGTTGTGCTGCCTTGGGACTATTCGCACAACCGACCGCTACTGACCATTGTTCCTTCTTTTTCCCTAAAAATGTTTAAATGTTTTTACTGTTTTTGTTTTGTTGTATATATGTATAAGTTATTAAAGTTTTATAATCCTACTACTTTGTTGGAGTGCTATATATTTTTAATGTGACACATAATTGTAAAAACTTTGATGTACAAAGAGTCATCCCTGGAATCTTCCGCTTCAGGCTCGGTCCCCTCCCCAATCACAATACAGGATGGTTTTCAGATAGTAGGAACGCGTGTGGTGTGACGGATCTCATCGGGTGTGGGCCTTGATCTACTATAACTCCTTTGAAGAGGGGTGATTCTTTACAGCTGGGGCCATAAACTACATCTGCAAGGCTAGCTGATAGCCTGGGACCGGCCTGGACAATCGGACACAGAGGAAGAGGAGTGTCAGAGGGTGCGGTAGTGAATAGGGCGAAAGGGAGGTGTCGGGCGGGCACAGGGTGTGATTCTCAGGGAAGAGCAGCGCAGATGGGGGGAGGTTTATTGCCCATGCATAAGACAGGGAGCGGGGGTGACCAGTGCCTGGGGGAGATGCTTGCGAGGGTGGGGAGCCATGCTAAGGATCGACAGCGTGCAGAGAGTGGGTCTGGTCAAGGCATCTAAAATAGCTGCCGTGCACGACAAAAGTGTGGCATTTGAAAAAAGGCAAGATGGCGCAGACAATGTTTTTCAACACTTCCTGATTTCCTTCGAATCGAACGTTAACAGACGTTGGGGCATATTACCAAAGTTAAGCGATATTTATCCCTAACAATGCTTAGCAACGAATTTTTTACCGCTAAGCATAGTCAGAAATTATCGCAGATAAACCTTGCTATTATCAAGGTTTATCGCAAATGCGATAAAAAACGGCCGCAATGCATTAATATCGCTGAAAAGTCAGCGATATTCATGCATTACCGAGCTAATGCTCTTAGCCATGTTATCCACCTCCCATTGGATAACATGGCTAAGAACTGCTCAGGGCAGGTGTTACTTTTTGGAGATATTCGCGCTTAGCGCGAATATCTCCAAAAGTTGGTAATAGGAGATAGCGATGTTAGCGACTGTTTCCAGTCGCTAACATCTTGGAATGCCCACTTTGCATGTCATTAGTGATAAATATCACTGACATGCAAAGTGGGGCCCAAGATGGTCGCTATCTCCTACTAGCGGTCGCTAACTGGTGTTAGCGACAGCTAGGTAATACGGAGATAATTTTATCTCCGCTTTCTTGGCTTTTAAAGCCAAAAAAGCGGAGATAAACCCCCTTGATAATATGCCCCGTTATCTCTCCCACACTACCGGTCCCCCTGGGCTTAAACGCCGAGATGGTAGGGACTGCATCCCGTGGAGATAGGCCGAGACGTCACTCAGCAGAAAAAAAAGTTTTAAAAAAGTCTATAAACATACAATAAGTTAAAAGTCAAACATTCTTCTTTCCTTGTAGTACGCTCCCCAGTCCGCTTCCCGTTACGCTAACCGGGCGCACCCCACCAAAAAAACGATTTTTTTTTTTTGCCCCGCGGAGCCCTTTTAAAGCCTCCACATCAAACCTATGGGGTCAGGGAGGATCTACTATGCCCCCTTATGGTCATTTGCCCCTTCGCTTTGGCCTCCTCTTGTCTCTCGATCCTACCGAGAGACAAGATGGCGGCCGCTACGGACTGTTTGGAATGTTTACAGACGCCGGAGAACCAATCAGCTTCGCTTCACAAAGCTCCGTAACGCGAAAAGTACGCGAAGTGGAGCGCTGCCCGGAGCGCTGTTACAGATATATATCTTTTTTGAACGTTAATTTCTCAAAATCCACTGGAGCACATATATTGAGACCTAGCAAAGGCACATCGGGCTACCAGTCCCTACAATTTTGCCAAGTTTCGTGCAAATCCATTCAGCCGTTCGATTATTATTATTTTATTTTTTTTTGCCCCGCGGGGCCCTTTTAAAACCTCCACATCAAACCTAGGGGGTCAGGGAGGATCTACTATGCCCCCTTATGGTCATTTGCCCCTTCGCTTTGGCCTCCTCTTGTCTCTCGATCCTACCGAGAGACAAGATGGCGGCCGCTACAGACTGTTTGGAATGTTTACAGACGCCGGAGAACCAATCAGCTTCGCTTCACAAAGCTCCGTAACGCGAAAAGTACGCGAACTGGAGCGCTGCCCGGTCCGCTGTTACAGATATATATCTTTTTTTGAACGTTAATTTCTCAAAATCCACTGGAGCACATATATTGAGACCTAGCAAAGGCACATCGGGCTACCAGTCCCTACAATTTTGCCAAGTTTCGTGCAAATCCATTCAGCCGTTCGGGCTAAAAGTGAGGCCAACCGCCCTATGGAAATTAACATTGGAAAAACGCGTTTTGGGACCCCCCTTTTTTCTCGGCCCCCCCTTGAAGGTCCCCCCCCCCCCCCAAATTTTCAGGGGCTGCTCAGAAACAAAATGTGCCATTTTCCTGAAAGTTTCAGCCAATTCCGTCCACAAACGGCAAAGTTATTAGACATAGAATTTTCAAAAATCCCATAGAGAAAAAATCCTAACTATATATACCTACTGGCGACCGCCAGTAGGTATATATATATATATATATATATATATATATATATATATATATATATATATATATATATATATATATATATATATATATATATAATATGATACAAAATGATATTAAAATACTGGTGTTCTAGCTTTTTCCAGTCCCGCGTTGGTCTGTGTACCCCCTACGTCAGAGGATTTGATACAGGCAGATTCTTGGCTGGCTGTGTGCGTGGACTAGCGTTTTGCTGGTGGTGATGGGGCACAGATAGTATTTCTGCTCCCCCGTTGGTTTGTGTATCCCCTAGTCAGCCAGGAGTTTATACAGCCAGATTCTTGGCGGCCTGTGTGCATGGACTAGCGTTTGCCTGGCGGTGATGGGGTACAGATATTATTTCTGCTCCAGATATTAACTCTATCCGCAGGGGTGTGACTGAGAAGTTCTTGAAGATTGGGAGGGTATCATAGCTTTGGAGAACTGTCATTGGTTGAGCATGATGTCCATGGTTTTCAGAGCTGTGATTGGTACTGCTTGATGTCAGCATGATGGACGCGCTTTTCCACCTACGCACGCATGCGCAAAGTGAGTGAAACCCGTTAGGGGGTACACGGCCAGATGAGGTGCGGATTATGCGCCTGCGCACCCAACATCCATCAAAACACGCATCCGCAAAGCGAGGGAAACTCGTAAGGGGTACACAACCAGATGGGGTTTGTATATCGATAGAACACTGGCCGTTTACCTGCTGCCTTGGTGTGTGTACTGTCCTGATGGCATACACTGTAAATTAAAGTTGCTGGCAGTGCCCCCACCAGCCAGTCCCAAGACGCACTAACTACTAGACCCGTGGGTGCAATCAAACGTTTTTTCAAATTATGAAATGGACAAAAACAAAAGCTTACCATTGCTAACGTAATATTGATTTCATCATGTGATTTGCAACAAAATTGCTGGTCAAACGATCTCATTATATTAGTAGTTTCCCCGAAGGGTTTTCAACCGGAAATGTATTGGGCCATTTAACTTATTGGATCGAATCATTGGATTCCATTGGCGAATATGAATGGTCGTCTCAAGGGTGATTGAGAGCTTTTGCACAACAATTGTATGTAGCAAATCATCATGTGATGAAATTAATGAATATTAAGGCAGCAACAGCAGGCTTTTGTTTTTGTACATCATGTCCTAATTTGAAAAACCTTTTGCCTGAACCCACGGGTCTAACCGTCCGTGCGTCTTGGGACTGTCAAGTGGAGTGCTTCCGGGTCACCGCTTGGTGATGCTGTACTCCTAGAGCTAGAAACGCCTCTGGCTGTATTTTCTATGGGGCGTGTCTTAAACCCATTGGTACATATGCCAAAACATGCAATTAATTGGAAAAAGTAAAGCTTCCATCTGTAGCGGGTGGTTACATTTGAAAGTGGCTGTGCGTAAACATCTGCCCTAAATTACACAGAGCGAAGCTTGTAAGCATAGAGCTTTCTGGGAGTCTGCCTAGAAAGGTGCATTTTAGATCACATTTTGACCCAAAAAAACTGCGCAATCTAATTCTTTTTTTTTTTTTTTTTTTTTTTTTTTTGCAGCATTACGTTTTCCTAGATTTAATTAGTATTATTAATATTTAACAAGTGACTGGCAGACCGGTCGTGTTAATGTCAGTCAGCTAATTTGTAATTCTTTTGACAGACTTCACCTGAAGTGCTGTTTGCTCCTCATAGTTATCGCTGTGAGGCCTGTGTCTTCTAGTTACTGAGACCCCATTTAGAGTATCGAGTGCAGTCATCCGTGAGGCCTCCAAAAACCCTCACCTGGAGTCCTCACCTGGTGTATTGTGTCAAATCACATCCTTTATAAAACCTCACCTCAATTGTCCTCATTATTGAGACTGCACGTGAGCATTGTGTGTATACTCTGAGATCACCGAAAGTTACGTAACCACTTGTTTGCGGTACTGCATGTCTGCATCACCATAATACTGTGCACAATACGGTATAGTGCTACTGTACAGACATCTTACCTGTGTGATGACGCCACACACTTGGTTGAGTGTCCTGCAGTGAAAAAACGTGCGCCGGTTTTACCCAAACCCCAGAAATGTTTCACTGACTGGTGATTTTAAGCATGCGCCGCCAAAGTTGAGTAAAACCATCCCATTAGTGAATATAATAGCAACATTAAATCAGTATAGAAATAACAGAAACGTGTTTAAGGCGAGTTTGAGCCAAATCCAGGACTAAAGAGGCTCGGTTCATTCAGTAAGACAATCCTAGATGAACATGAACCCAAAAGCCCAGACCACCGACGCAAGACTGCATTTGGAGCACCATCCTGTCACAATCACGGGTGTCCTATGTGGGAGATGCTTAGAGGTCGCGCTTGCCCAGGTCTCCAAATGCAATCAAGTGTTTGTGTTGTGCAGCCTGCATAAACTTCGCAAATACCACCGAAAGCCTCTCATTGCAATTTAAACATTTTCCACAGCCTCCTTTCATGGTTTAATACCGAACCTGAGGAACTCGGTCTTCAATAAAGTGGCTCTTTGGCTTTTTAGGGCCGGGCAGAGACCACAGTAGTGAGACACTTGGCATGAATTGGTCATGCACAAAATAGATTGTTATATTGTGCTTCATGTTTCCAACTCCAGCTAGCTTCACCCAAAGTCCAGTAAACCAGATTTCAGTCTCAATGAGTTTAAATGGATTTTCTTAAAACAAATGCAAGATACGATTGAGTTTCCAATTTTGTGTATGCGTGCCCCACCCAGCTAAACATTTTAAGACTGATAAACACACCAAGAGCATTTTTAATTATAAATGTTTCACTTCACTTGATAAAGTGATTGTATGTCTGGCCTAGGGCCCAAATGGGTTACTTTTATAACATATTTTGAATAATTTTCAGAGGTCGAATCCATGCATTTACTAACCGCCGAAAATACATTTTTAAAGGTGTGTTTTCATGTTTGCAATTAGTTCTTATCCTTTCGAAGCCTTTGGCGAAAACTTTTTTTGACTGGCTGAAACGACCGACTTGGAGTTATTTCAGTTACCTCTCTTAATGCCTCGCCCAGCAGCTAGGATGCTCTGCTGCGCTGAATTTGCTCTGGGCCACAGCCCTCCGGATTGTAGACAAATATTCCCTGCAGCACTGCAAACCAACCAAGCACCACTATTAACGGAATAGCTCTGAAGTTTTGCTTTAGGGCAAGTGAGATACAAGGGCCATTGAAAACTCTTCCCACTCCACCCTCCCGCCCCCCCTCCCCCAAACCATGAACTTCAGTGTTTTCTTATTCACAAAGCAGCAGACATTTGTGAAGAGCTAATCATGTGTTCCTGCCAGTCTTTATTCCTCTCATGAATAGTAGACCACCCCCCCCCCCCTAGCCTCCTATGTACCAGCCACCCCAGGCCACAGGTTATCTTTTCACTTTTTGCTGAATGTGTGTTTATTGTCATGCTGCTGCAAAACAGCCTGATGCAAACAGAAATTCACAAAGCTAAGAGCCTATCTGCTGATAATCAAATAAGTTAAAGGGCCTCATGGAGACGGATTCACGAAATGCCACGGATAACGGAAATTATATCACATACCCTTTGACCTTAATGGCATCATAGAAAATTACATTATATGACCTTTGACCCTGACTCTTCCCAGGAAGTGATATCTCATGACCTTAACCCAGGTTGCATCACTATAATTGACATCAGCGAAGTTCCATAGTAAATGCCTAATTAATATAACATAAAAACACACACGGAAGTCTATTGTAGATACTATTTATATTCGGGTGCTAACAATATATGGCAGGTGAATATTTATAATTTTTCTTTACTTCTTGAAAAATGGTGTGATCGTCTGAAGATGATGTATTGCCACAGAACAGCACAGGTAACTGAAATTATTTATACCACAAACGGTCATGATTCAATATTTCACCTAGTGTATACCGCAACAAGAAATGCATTGATAAATCATAGGGAGAGGTAAAAAGAATTTATATAGACCATATATTGAATGTGAGCTATATTATGCGCTTAACATATTCTTTATTGTTAATACATTTTGACTAAGGTTTAGGACGAACGCATTTTATATGTACTCCTAATAACTTATAAAAAGTTTTATTTATTATTTTCTTTTCTTTATTAAGTGCTCATTGTACTGCTGACTGTTTTTATTTTATAAGCCCTAAAGTGTAATGTACCGATCCCAGTGGAGATGTAGAAAGTAAAGCGTGCTCATCAAGATCCAGCCGACAGACTTTGTCTATCTTCTCTTCTTGCTATGACGGCTGGTGATCTTCGAATGTTGAAGTGCATAATAATTGCCCTGAATAGACGCAAGTGAGGTCGACCTTTACTGTGACTGGTTTGTGAGTTCTCCCCTTTGAGAACATTCTGGGGAAAATGGTGTCAAATAATGCTTTTTAAAGTATAATTTTCACATAAGTTTGCCAAAATGTCATGGGCTCTGAAAGGGCACTAATTATATATTTAGATCTTTTTATGGTATGCCAAGCCATTGAAACCGAATACTCCCCATGAATTGACCCCAGTTTTTTCAAAATGTGCCATAGGTGGGCCCATATGTCAACAAGCATTTTCAATGCAATTGTTTCGCCTTTGGAAAAGTTAGAGCTAATGGCAATGTAAATGACAATGCCATCTATTTTGCTATTCTCAAAACAAACACATAAATTCAAATTTTGACATTTACAATGCCAACCCCCCAAAATTAAAAACAACAGACAGACCCGCTTTGTAGAACTTCGACGGAGGGCACCCCCAGCACAAGGGATCTTTTGCCTTCACCTGATTGTCTTCCGCCAGGATATGACGTCAGGACAGGTTCCATGTGTATGGCCCCCCCTCTCCCTCTGAGCAGACACCACCTGCTGCGCATCACTGACATAAGGCAGGCCCACTCCCAAGTTACCTCCATGGAGCGCAGGTGCCTCTGGGCGGCACTATCCATGCCCCCACCCCAACCTACGGGTCTTGATATAATGCTGAATTTTTCCACAGAGGAGGGCTGTACACCTGGCGGATCAATGTACGGAGCGGCCCCACATGATACAAAGCTGGTCGGACCACAAGTTACCTCAGTAGGTACTTCGTAGTAGGTATCAATCAATATAGGCTCAATATCCGACCCCCTCATATTAACATGCCCCCCCCCACCCCCAGGACAAAAAGCGGATGTCCCGCGGGAGACCCAATGCCCCCCCCCCCCCCCCCCTTGATGTAAGTCTGTCTGCTCGTTTACCTCTGCAAGCCAGTCTGCCGCTGGACTATGCAACTACGGACCCGCACCCAAAATATATATAAGACCCCTCTGCTGTAACGCTGCTCTTACTCCCAAAGTACTCTTCTCCTGCAGGTACAGTGCAGAACCCCACATCCCGCCATTATTCACCCGATACATAACCTCAGCATAATCTCCTACGCCGACGACACCCAGCTGATCCTCTCCCTGACCAACGACCCCGCCGCCGCCAGAGCCAACCTGCACGAAGGGATGAAAGAGGTAGCCGAGTGGATGACGACCAGCCGCCTGAAACTGAACTCGGACAAGACGGAGGTCCTCATCCTGGGCTCCTCACCCTCCGCCTGGGACGACTCCTGGTGGCCTCCCGCCCTGGGCACCGCACCCAAACCGACAGACCATGCACGCAACCTGGGCTTCATCCTGGACTCCTCCCTCTCCATGACCAGGCAAGTCAACAACGTCTCCTCGGCGTGCTTCAACATCCTACGCATGCTACGGAAGATCTTCTGGTGGATCCCCACCGAGACCAGGAAGACCGTCACCCAGGCCCTCGTCACCAGCCGACTGGACTACGGCAACGCCCTCTACGCCGGTACCACCGCCAAGCTCCAGAAGAGACTCCAGCGGATCCAGAACGCCTCAGCCAGACTCATCCTCGACATCCCACGAACCAGCCACATCTCCGGACATCTGAGAGACCTTCACTGGCTCCCCGTCAACAAAAGAATCACCTTCCGCCTCCTCACCCACGCACACAAAGCCCTACACGACCAAGGCCCGAGCTACCTCAACAGCCGAGTCAACTTCTACGCTCCCAAACGCCACCTCCGATCAGCCAACCACGCCCTCGCCGCCGTCCCCCGCATCCGAAGAGCGACTACAGGAGGAAGGTCCTTCTCCTACTTGGCCGCCAAGACCTGGAACTCCCTCCCAACCGACCTGCGCCTGACCCAAGACCACCTCTCCTTCAGGAAGAAGCTGAAGACCTGGCTGTTCGAGCAGTAGCGGCACCCCCCCCCCCCCCCCCCAGCGCCTTGAGACCCTACGGGTATGTAGCGCGCTTTATAAGTGTCACTGATTGATTGATTGATTGATTGATTGATACACCGCGGCCCGTACCCCGCAGTACCGATCTCCGCAGGGCCACAGTGTACAGCTGATCATCACTGTACATATAGCCCCGATATATCGCAGACTTACTACTACAGTACTGATCTCCGCGGGGCCATGAAACTTACAGAACCCCCTCCCCCATATAATGCTGGCTGCCGTCGCATCCACTGTGCTCATCCGGCAGGCCAGTGTGCAGACTTCACCTCCCTCCCATGCAGTGCCCTCTGATATAACGCTGCCCTTCCTTCCACAGCGCTCACCTTCAGAGGGCCGTGCAATGTGACCAAACCACCCGTCCGTAGCCTATATAACACTGCATCACAGCCACGTCCCAGATCTCCCGCAGGGCCATAGCGTGAGGAACTCCCTCCTCCCCCCACCAATATGTCACCCCTGATAAAACGCCCCCCCCCCTTACTATCACTGTTCGAATCTCACGGAGGGCCATACAGAGAGCGCAGACATCGCCACCCCTTATGCCGACCCTGATATAACGCTGCCTTTACTTTCACTGTGCGGATCTCCAGTAGGGCGATGCAGTGTGCAGCCAGACACCCCTCTTATAACGCTGTCCTTACATCCACAGTGCAAATATCTTGCAGAGTCCCACCATACAGTGTGCAGAACTTGCCCCTCCATATAACGCACTATATAAATCTGCCCTCACCTCCACAGTGCGGACCTCCCCAGACCCACCTCGCTGCACATTGTTGTCCTGATATAAATGCCCATAACTCCACAGTGCGGACCAGAGAAGGATTATGTAATATATCATCACTCTCCATATAGCGCTGTCCTTACGTCCACATCGCAGAGTTCCCGCAGGACCAGTCCAACACGGATGGAATTCCCCTCCCCGCCTATCACGCCCCGGGTATACCGCTGCCCTTACATTAATACTGCGTATGTCTAGCAGGGTCATATACAGTGCAGCCTTCACCCCTCCATATAACGCCCCCTGGTATACCGCTGCCTTACCCCCACAGCGCGCATCTCTCGCAGGCGCATGCACTGTGCCAACCTCGCTCTTCATTATAACGCCCGATTTACTGCCACCGTGCGGATCTGCCCCCCACCCCACTCCATCTAGCGCCGCTCTTACCTCCACGGTGCGGATCTCCCGCTGGGTCAGGTTGTTGGAGGCGGCGCACTGGGTGCGGAGCCCCCGCAGGTTGGAGATGGAGATGTTGATCATGTTCTGCAGGAGTTCGCAGTGCTGCAGGGCCGCCCCCGGGGCCCCCGCCGCCGAACCCTGCCCACCATTCCTGCAGCCAGCCTCGGCCACCGCGGGCACCGGCAGCGCCGCCCTGGCAGCGCCCACCTGCCGCCGCTCCACCATCTCTCCGGCCCTATCCATCGCTCGGCATCGGGAAGCACCGAGAAAATCTTCCCTTTGCGCAAAAATGCAAAAACGGAGTGGCAGGAAACTGACAACTGCGCTCGATCACAGGTTACAGCGTGTGTCCTCAAAAGTCCATGCTGCGCGGCTGAAAGAACTCTGCTGCTGCTCTCCAAGCATTTACAATGCAACGGTTTCGCCTTTAGAATTTGGCCGTTCGGGCTATTGCAGGGTCTTAAGACACAAACAGATGGTCGGTCACGGACAGCGTGAGGGGGGGCGGAGCACGGACAGCGGGAGGGGGGGGGCGACGGGAACGGCCAGCACTCACCTGGACCTGGACTTCCTCCGGCGGCGGTCGGCCGCGGAATGACCAAATAAAACCTCGACGAGCCAAAAAATAAACCCCGCCCACCGCCGCACTGAAGTCCTAAAAGGGGCTGGATGAGAAAAACATCCCAGGAACGCCCAAGAATCGCCTCGGTGAATGACGGACGCCTCTGTCTTCCAATGGCTAGCCTCCATTTATGGAGCTAGCCAATGGAAGAAGGGGCGGATTCAAGTCCCCCATACTGTAAACAAAAGTTTTCGCCTGGGCGGAGCACTGCTTCGCAGTGCTACGGCAGGCGAAACCTAAAAAGTGCCTTCCTTGTGTTGGGTCCAGCATTTTGTCATGGGTGCCCCTATAGACAAAAAATGACATACAGTATGGCAGTGCCTGAGTTTTGCCATTGGTATCTCCCATATACCATTGGTGAGCCTAATGTCAGAAGTTACCTGTAGTATGTCAGGGCTATCATTCTGTCATGGTTGCTTCCATCCGATACCCCACAGTTGTCCTCCCTTATGCCATGAATTTGCTCCAGTGTGCCAGCATTTTTCCACGGGTGCCCCCATGCCAAGATTGACCTACAGTATACTAATGTGAACATCTTGCTATGGTTTTTTGTTCCATATGCAACGTATTAACTTTAGTATGTCAGTGCCTTTGCTTTGTAATAGGCGCCGGTCACGTGTGAATTGCCTCCAGTATGCCTGTCCAGCATTTTGCCATTCCTGCCTTAAAAGGAAATAATTCCCTTTGCCAAGGCCAACAGTAGACTTCAAAGCCTGATGTTGCATCCTCACTTTCACTCACATTTACGGACTTGCCCCCAGTCACTTACTTTTACTCATTCATTCTCACTCCCTTGCACTCCTACTCTCCTAGTCATTTACTCACTCATTTTTATCCAGTCGCTCTACTTCTTACGTGCACTCGCTCTACTTCTCACTTGCACTCATTCTCATTCATTCTGACTCAGTTACGCTCACTCAGTGTCGCTCCTTTAAACTCACTCACTTTGGGTCACTCACTCAGTTTTGCTCGTACACATACATGATCGCACATACTCATGCTCTCACACAAACTCCCACCTGCACACAACTTGCACTGAAAAACATTTTACTTTATTTACCTCCGCTGCCAGTGAAGGTCCCTTTTTAGGTCTCGCCTGAGCCAGCTCGCATGCGCTGCTCTGCAAGGCTTCTAGTGAGGGCTTCCAACTCAGACCACACTCTCGTGCGTGTGTTTTTTTTTTTTAGCTCACACGCTATTGACCTTTGAGTGCGTCTTTCTAAGAAAGACAGCACGCATATCCAAAGTCGGTTGCATGTCCTGCCTTCTCTCTCCCCTGGCCTAGGGAGCTCGGGAGCGAGCAGCAGCGTGGCCAGGTGCCAGCGGCATATCTCGCATTCGTTTCGCTGCGCTTGTGTTATTTGCTCTGATTCCAATCGGTCCATATCCGTTGGACAAAATGTTGGATGAGTGTTCACACAAATATCACACTCATGCATGCACTTAGACACAAACACACAGGGGTGTTCAAGCGCTTTACGTATGACGTGAGGAAAGAGGATACACGTTTGTAAATCAAGCAAGAGTAGGGTAAGACTGCTTTCTAACACTGAAAATCAGTGACCGATCGCGTTTGGCGGTCAAGAGGTAGGCACTGCGAATGTACAATGTATTTAAATACTTTTAAAGTATAAGCGCTCCTTCCAGAGAGCGACACATGCTTAAAAGCGGCACCTATCCCAAAATACTGAACTTCAGTTCCCCCTAAGGAGGAATTTCACAACTGTTGCCCCCGAAATGTTGAAACATTGAATTGATTTCAATCTCTCCTTATCTAAAATGCCACTACTACCACCCCGACGGACAGGCGCAATCCCCTCTTTTTATATCAAAATAACTCCCTTAGGTGCATTCACATGATGACATGTATGACCTGGTTTTGGCACGCTACTTAAACATGCATGCAGGAAAACACATGCATACGGTTGCGTACGAACACTCGCACACCCATTCACCACAAGCATGCTTGCACACACCACGCACAAGGACCACAAACCCACCACGTGCACAGGTGACGCAACAGGTCCACGCCATGAACACAAGACAGCCACAGGGAGGTCTGTGGTGTGGCGCTCTGAAAGAAATGGAGGTCTTCCCTAAAGGTTACAATAGTTTTCTGGGGGTCACACTCCAGGAGGTGTGGAAGCTATTCATGGCTGCCATTGTGCGCCTACAGAATGGGTTCAGGAAGCGCATCAAGGCGCTTTGAATAGGCACGTCGATGCCAGCTGTTTGGGGCGGGAGGCCTGGCACACCATCTTGTGCCAGTTACCTGGCGAGGAAGGTGGAACGTGTGTTGGTGGGGGGTTGCGGTGGGCCTCAGAACTGTTCTCCTTCCCAGAGCCCATAGCCTGGCACAGTACATAAGGGCTTTCCCGAGTCAGCTCCTTGGAGGGGTTGGGGCACAAAGAGACCGCGGTTGCCCGGGCGTGAGGGGCATTACCATCACAAATGGGGAACTCCAGTGGACCAAACCTGAGGAGCTGGGTCAGACATGTCACCCTGCTGGCTCGCTCCCCCCTTTCTCCTGCCCCCTTTGTCCGATCCGTTCCAGAGGGGTCCGGCTCCCAGATGCAAATGGCACCCCCATCTGCAAGAAGTAATTTATTTAGGGGGGGGCAAAGGAAAAGGAAGGGGGCATGCCAAGGCTTACAGGCTACAGGAGGAACATGGCGGCCGCCAGCTAAACGGCCGTAGCCGGATTCCCCCTATGGAGCGATAATTTCCTGCTAACTTTGCTGATTTCATAGAGGATTATGCTTGTCTTTTAGGCCCCCCCCCCGGTCTTGAAAATCACCTCATTGTTTCTGTTGAGTCTGCCGAATATGCCCCCGGAGCCTGATCGGGTTTCATCGGTCTCCCCGCGGATCCCTGGTCGCGGGCTGGGAGAGGAGGGAGGAGTGCGAGGAGAGCGAGCGGGGCGGCGCGTGCAGGGGTCAGCGCTGGCTCTGGGAGGAGGCGGCTCGGATTCGGAAGAGGCGCGACTCTGCCTTGCTTCCGTTCCGGGTCGTCGGGGGAAGAGCTAGTGGAGGCTTCTGTAGAACGGAGCTGGTGAGAGGAGCTGCGCGCAAAAATGAAAATCGAAACGAAAACGTAACTGGAATAAGCAGCGAAGCGGCTTCTAAGGTAGGGGGTCGGCAATTTTTATTTTCTCTGCCCTGTGGTGGCAACAAGAGTGTCAGCCCTGGCAATTGTGTGACAGGAACCCTGCTGCATAGTGGCATATATGTTTTTGCTTATGGAAGGCTAAATCTGCCACAAGAAAAAGAGGCGAAGTTTATCAGCGCTTCAATTGGGTGTATGGATATAGAAGGAGTGCTTAGTGGGGGTGCTGGAGTTGGTAGTGTGGTTAGCCCTGGTGCCCTAGCGACAAATAAAAGAGCTTTGACCCAATTAAAACAAATAGGTACACACTGCGAGCCAGGGCAGTTTTCGATCCAGCCAAGGGGAAGCCCGTTTACCCCCCACGCACTTCACCTCCAGTCTCCGAAGTAAGGGTGCGTGTAAGAAGGGGCAAAGCTAAGCTGAACACTTCTGAAGAGTACCCAAGTGTTAAAAGTATAAAAAGTAAGGGCAAAAGTAAAAGCGTTAAAGGAGATGCCCCTAACATAAAAGTAACCCCTTCACGTAAAACCTATTATAAAGTAATGTCTACCACTTCCACTACCACCTGTTCTCCTCTGCTTACTCAGCCTACCCAGCCCACCCCGGTTACCGGGGTGGTGAATGCTATGGGGGTATTACTACAGGGGGGTTCGCCAGGGACTCCCACGATTCTTGTTAAAGAGGGGAGCTCAGACAAGTCCTCAGCTTTGATGGAGGTGGTGGTTGTGGTGCATCCAGGTGTTAGCCTGTCAAATAGGTACTCGGGGGGATGGAATAGGAAATGTCCCTATGGACTCCACAGAATTAATAAAAAATACGGACGCTTCAAATCTAGCGCAATCAGAGCAAGCACATTATTCAGGTATGGAGGACATTTCAGATAAATCAGGTGCAACCTCACGCTCATTGGCCGACATACTTCTAGCTATGAAGGATGAAATCGCCAGCAGGTTTACGGTATCTGAAGCCAACCAAGCGGAAATGACTAACAGATTTTTAACCTCCGAGGCTAATCAGGCAGCAATTCAAGCATCTTGTGAAGTGCTAGCCAAGAGACTGGATGAGGTCACCCTTAGAACTGAGGCAATCGAGACGGAAATCCCTAAAATCAAGGAATCCATGCGTACCACCGAAGCGCAGGTGACCAAGCTGGTTGCCCAGAACAAAGAACTAAAAGAGGATCTTGAGCGCTTAGAAAATCATTCGCGCCGGAACAACTTGAGACTCTTGAATGTTCCTGAAGCCCTGGAGGGGGTCGATATTAAGGGCTTTGTAATATCTCTATTGAAGGGGACAGTGCTAAAAGATTCTCCAGAAGTAGTCCTGCTGCACGATATTCAGAGGGTGCACCGTGATCCCTTTAGAAGAAACCCCGCAAAGCAGAAACCTAGGAAGATCCTGGTATTTTTTAACATATTCTGTGAAGGAGCAGATTTTGTCTTCCGCTTTGAAAGAAGGCTCCATACACTTTAACAGCTCCAACCCTTTTACCTTCCAAATAAGATCAGATATCTCACACATAACAGCAACGAGACAAGTGGGAGTTGGGGAAAAGGTTGGAGGAGCTGAACAGTATAGGGGCCAAGGCTCAGTTGAAATTTTCAGCACTGCTACGGGTGATGTGGAACAACCACATGTACCAAATTAAAACTGGTGAAGAGGCGGATGCTCTCATAGTAAAGATCAGAGACGGGCAGGGGAGGAAGCAGACCTAGTGGGGCTTTTCTACGCATATGATACGTATCTAGCAGGAATTTAGTTAAAAATTGAAAATGTTAATGCTATACCATGGGGGGGGGGGGAGGGCTAAATAGGCTTTCGCCTATTAGAAGGGAGGGTTCCTCAGGGGTAGAAGGGGCACGGGGGTGGGGTGGGGGGGCAGGGGGGCACGAGGGTGGGAAGCAGTGGGGAAAAAAGATAAAATGTTCAACCTCATCTCAACCTTATGTACGGACTTTTATGCCATGAAGGGGTGTCAACTCTTCCAGGTGGAACAAGGGGACGATGGGTAGCCTGGGCCTGAGGGATAGAAAGACCATCTTTATCTCCTGGAATGTTAATGGGTTAAGGTGCCCTCGGAGACAGAGGCTAATCTTTAAATATCTAGAACTCTCAACCGCTCAAGTCTGTATGCTGCAAGAGACACACCTGAGCTATGAAGAAAGTAGCGTAATCTTCTCCAAGGTTCCTTGGGTTAAGAGCTTCTGTGGCTCACATCAAACATCTCAAAGCAGAGGGGCGGCAATCTTAATTAAACAAGGAGCTCCCTGCACTATAAAAAAAACACAATCAGACTCCACAGGAAGGTGGTTGGTAGCCCAATTGGCATTCGAAAATGTAGATTTAATATGTGCCTCTTTCTATGGCCCCAATATGGACGATCCGACCTACATATATAAATTGCAGTCGGCATTGATATTGGAATCTCCACCCTATGTCATCGGGGGGGACTTTAATGTCCTGTTGGACCCGTTAAAAGATAGATCCAACCTGAGTCACTATGTAGGAGCAGTTAAGATACGTCGAGCACTACTGAACATGATACACAATATGGATCTGATTTGACCTATGGAGGGCCCAAAAAGGGATCAACAGGGCTTCACATTCTATAACAAAAAGCATGGTCACTCCTCAAGAATTGACTATGTCTTTTTGGACAGAATGTCAACGGATAACCTAGGGGAGATATCAGTTCTCCTGAGTCACCTCTCCGACCACGCACCTTTGCAATTTATATATCAGAGTAAAGAGGTGCAGCGGCAGCCAGTGAGATGGACCCTCAATAGGGCGAAGCTTTTACATTCTGAGGTTGTCGAGGCAGGACAAGATCCCTCTCTGGAATTTTTTTCTTTGAATATGGGCTCCACAACACCGGATGTTGTATGGGATACATATAAGGCCTGGCTAAGGGGGAAACTCCACGGAATAATCTGCTTTAAGAACAAGGTTGAAGCGGAGGCACTAAAGGGTGTCGAGGGACAGATAAACAACCTAGAGAAAGAAAGAAATGGATTAAGCAACAGGGACTCAGAGCGACTTACACAAGTCTTGAAGAATCTGGACGAGGCAAGATCGGAGTATAGAGGGAAGTTAGAAGCCAAGTATAGAGCGCAGTGGAACTCCAGAAGGATGCAGAATTTTGAATATGGGGAGAAGGCAGGCGCCCTTTTGGTGTGGAAAGCGAGAACTGATCGCGCTAGAAATTATATAAAAGAACTAACCATCAATGCTAGTGGGGAAACCTCAAGTAGGATCAAGGATATGCAGACCTGTCTCCTCTCCATTTTCTCTGAACTATATAGAGAGGACCTTGCACCTCTACCGAGTACTATCCAGTCATTCCTGAGGAATAAACATCTCCCCTCGCTGTCAGAAGAAAGTAAGAACACATTAGACGCTCCGTTTACTTTAGAGGAGATAGCCGACCAGATTAAAAAGTCTAAGAACAAAAAAGCTGCAGGCTCGGACTCGCTCCCAAGCGAAATTTATAAACTCCTCAAAGAGGAGTTGATAAATGCAATGGAGGTCACCTTTAACTCCGTCTATAGTTTAACCAGGAAGGTTCACAAGACATGGAAGGAGGCAACAACTGTCCTGATTTTAAAAACTTATAAGGACCCTAAAAAGGCGGACTCCTACCGTCCAATCTCCCTGCTGAATGCTGATTATAAGATCTTTATGGGCATATTGACGGGGAGATTGGCAAAATTGATCCCGAAGTTAATACATCCAGATCAGAAAGGGTTTGTTGCAGGGAGACACATTCAGGAGCAGACACAGCTCTTAATAGGCAATATAGATCTGGCCATTCAGAGGACTGAACCCTTGGCCGTAGTCGCTCTGGACGCGGCCAAGGCTTTTGACAGAGTCTGTTTGGTGTATCTCTGGGAGGTTCCGAAGGCAATGGGGTTTGGTTCCATCTTTATTCAAACCTTGCAGAACTGTTATCAGGGTGCCTCCGCCCGAATCCTGCTAAATGGACTACTTACACCGAGTTTTAACATCCAGAGAGGAACCAGGCAGGGGTGCCCGATCTCGCCCCTTTTATTTAATATATATATGGAACCATTGGCACAGGCGATGAGATTGGATGATCTAATCCATCCCTTTAGATCCGAACAATATAGTTCTAAAATAACCCTCTATGCTGATGACCTAATATTGTATATGAGCGACCCCGAGGTTGCGATCCCGAGGGTAGAGGAGCTCATGTGTGAATTTGGGTCTTTATCTGGGTATCTAGTCAATAAAACTAAGACAGAGGTGATGTGCTGGAACCTGGAGTGGTCAGGAAGAGTCAGCGCAGAGCTGAGATATCTGGGGATTTGTATCGTCAAGGACTTGGAGAAGATACCTGAGCTTAATCTTAACATGGTCATAAAAGAAATAGATGGCCTCTTCAGTAGATGGAGGAACCTCCCCTTAACCATTTATGGAAAAACCAACTTGGTAAAGATGGTCATACTCCCCAAGTTGTCTTACTTATTTTCCTCCATACCATTAACATTCATGAAAAAAAAGCTTAAGTAAGGCACAGAGTAAGAGTGGGAGCTTTGTGTGGGGAGAAAAAGTGGTCCGATTGGCGTGGAAAAAGCTTAGACGCAGATTAAAGAAAGGCGGGCTAGCCCTTCCCGATGTGAGGTTATATGCTGCATCATTCCAGTTTAAAAGCATACGGATGCTGCTTGTTAATCCGGAGGAGTCAGAGTGGGGCAGGCTGCTTGGAGTAATGGCGAGAGCAGAGGGAGGAGGAGATGGTGAGGCTTTTCTATATAAGTTTGGGTCTCCAAAATTCTTTAAGCGGGTACGCCTGAAGGTTTTGAGGGCGGCCCTGGAGCTATGGTATTGGCTCAGATGTAGTTGGGGCATAGGATACTATTCGGACAGTGCCCCTGTATTGGATACACCAGGAACACCGGGTTGCCTCAGAGACAGTTTGGCATTGCCCATGAGAAGGGCAGGCATCACCACCTGGGCCAAGCTTGTAGACTCTGGGGGGATACACCCATGGGAATACCTGAAAGCAAAGATTGGGCCAGGGTTCTCTAGATTTAAATATCTACAGTTGGTGTCATGGTACGATGCAGAAAAGGGGGAGGTCAGTGGGAATGGAGAGATTCAAGGGCTGTGGCATTCTATCCTCCCAATTAAGAAGGAAATCTCAGTATGGTATAACAACCTGTTGGAAGCTGAGGATCACAAGGTCCCCCCTTTAGCTGCAGTATGGACCGAAACTCCCCTTGGGCCATCAATAGAGTCCTTCTATGAGCCCTCTTTAAAGGTTTGGTATAAATATGTCAAGCCTGCTTGTTTAAAAAAAAACGATTTCTTCGTTATTACCAGGCTCTATTATACTCCCACTAAGATCGCCAAGTTTGCCCCGGAGCCATCCCCTAAATGTCCAAGATGTTTGCTACCTCTTGCCAGTGACTTGCATGTCTTCCTAGAGTGTCCAGTACTGGCAAAACTTTGGACAGAGGAGGGGGATAATATCCGAGATATTCTTAACACCACTATAGATATCAATATGTCATTGGTATTTGTTGGAGACGATGGCCGACTTAGTCAGACCCTCTCCCAGAAAAACAGAGGTTTATTAATCTATCTGGTATTGCTGGCCCGAAGGGAAATTTGTAAGAGGTGAAAAGACCCCCTACCACCACAAAGGGAGGATTGGCTTAAGGCCTCATTCTCCATGGCTCGTCTAGACTACGAGGGTACAGAAGATAAGCCATTAAACATCTGGCATCCTTTTGTGAGTTGGGGCCAACATTTAAGATTAATATAATTGGTCTAATGATTACACCAGGCTCCCTCATAAAAAAGGGACCGGTCGGACGACCCAAGCGAGTGCAGTAAGCCGTAGGGGTCACAGATCGCAAAAGCGGCTTCATAAGACCCGCAGAGGCTTGATAGGTGAGATACAGGCTACAATCAGCTCCAACAGAGGTGTAGAAACTCAAGAAGTAGGTCGAGCCTCGGCTCTTGCGAGCTTCACGACCCTCGTTGGGGAGGGGGCGCAGACTTTCCAGAAGGTTCTAATCTAGCGAATGTATACAGATGAAAATTGCAGTAAATGTGATTTCTGAAATTTACGTTTACTTTTTTTTTCTTCCTGAAAAGGGAATAGGAGCGATGGTTGTGGGTTTCTGTTTGTTTTCTGGCGGGGCACCAGCTCAGCTGGTTTTAAGGGATTTGGCAAGGCTGCCCTCCTGAGTCATGAAGTATTTAGTTCATGTCTGGGTTACACCCTGTTTCAAAATAAGAAAATATCTGAAGGGAGCTGCTTGCACTTGTAGGCCGGGCTGGAAGCACAGTTCTTCAGTGCCCCCCTCCACAGTCAGCTCATGGTCGTCATTTACCCAACCCGCCAGGGGCCATCGTAAGTGACATCACGCACTCTTTTACCTCCATTCACATGAAAGGCTCTCCACCTCGTTCCCTCCTCAGCCTCCCAAAAGCTGCTGAGGCGCCAGTGAAAGGGCAGGGAGGTAAAACGGGAGAAAAGAGACTATCAGGTCAAAAGAAAACTAAGGAAATTTTTTATTGTAAATACTTTTTTTTAATATGGTCGTTCAGTTGTACATAAAGCCTTCTTGGTCATATATAAGGTAACAAAATGCTTCTGACACTTTTTTATTATAACTTTTCATCATGCTGCACAGCAGCCACACTTCTCTACAGCGTAGCTTAAAGACATTGGCACAGTCCATAGTTCTGACTAAACACTTATAAGGTCCCAAAGGCGAGACCTATTGGCTATGCCAATGCTTGTTAGCTCTTGGCGCTTTATTTTGTTATCGCACTATTAGTGAATAATAGACTATTGTTTGCTAGTAGTGTAATTAAAAAGCAGAGCAGAAAAGAACGAGGGTGGTGTCTGTGTTCTTGGCACTGACTTTGCCACCTCTGAGGTCAGGGTCGCAAAGGTTGTACCAGGAGTTGCAAGGGGCAAGCCTGGCGACCCTCATAAATGATGTCCTTGAAGGGGCTTCAGTCAGGCGTTTTCAACAGGGTTGTTACAGTTGTTTTGTAGATGTCAACAGTGGTCCTGGAGGGGTAGCATGGGCACTGTCCTTCACCGTGGAGAGGAAGGCTGGGTGTAAAATTTGGCAGACAATGGCATTGTTTAAACGGTAAATACAACTTCTACTTAAATACCCTTTGTGTAGTCCAATCAGGATATGGATAGCCTTTTCATAGTATTATCTAGGCTATGCAAGGATTGTTTGAGCAGTGTTTTGAGCATGAAATTATAACCAACTGGTCACATTACCACACATTTCTTGGAACCATTGTGGAAATGTTTAGTCATGTGGTATATATAATAGCGCGGTTAAACTTTTGAACAGCCCTAATGATTTAGTCATCATTGTATGATAAGACAGAGGAGCTGTTGTTTCGTTTGATTTGCAGCTTTATTTTTCTTTAGTTTTGTGTTGCTCTTGTCGTATTTCCATTTTCTTATAGGAAGTCCCAACTTTTAAATGCAATAAGACTGTAAAATAACCATTTGTTAGTTTTGTTTGGGTCCGGTTTACTATGCGCTCGCCTGCTTTTGCCTTAAATGTGTTTACATTTCTGACTTTTCTGGAATTGAAAAAGAAATCCAGGAGTACTCCTTGCAATCTACGGCAAGAGTACTTGCAACATTTGCTTGAGTGGAAAAGCTTACACATGCACGTCAATAATTAAATCGATAACTTGCACTCTCTAACTTTTTGTCTTTTTTTTTTCTCACCGGAAAATCGTGTGCTGGGTAAATAGTTTCTCTACTGGGGTTTGCTGACCAATTCTGGAGATGTTTTCGCCTATTTAACTCCCTGAACAAGGATTTCTTATGCACTTGACAGCAGCGCTTGAAATTCAAAAACCCATACAAGTGCAGGTACTTACTGTTTGAGAGTACCTGGCTGCTACTGAGAAGTGCCGGTATTCTCCCATTTATAAATATTGCACCTGCGCTAAAAAGGGCATTCAAATTAAGTAAGTGCAACTAACCTGTACCTATGAGTACTTGCCCATGTGAAGCACTGCTTGACCGGAATACATTTTGAACCGGTTACAGATACCAAAACTGCCTGCTAATGGTGTGTGAATATGCGCAAATGTCATTATCTTCTTCCCAAGGCCCGCTAGATGCACCTTTTGGCTAAAACTTGCCACACCTGTGAATCTGCAAGAAATTGTAGCCAATTTAAGTAAAAACGACACTGGGGGGGTTTGATAGAGGTTGGATGTATGGGATAAGTGTAGGGACACTCATTTGTGCTATGATTACTGTCTGCATTCCGATATGTTTTGAAAGGGCGGTGGATGGCCCTACTTTAAGTAGTGTTCCAAATTATTGGAGCTCATGACAGTAGCTATTTCTTGGATGCAAGTATGGTTTGAATGGGGATTTTGGGGTGGCGGGGTGCAGACAGTCCGTACTTTGAAAGTGGTTTGACAAGCCATCGGGTATGTTTGAGTTTGGCAAGACAGTCAGGGGAGGACTCCAGGTATATTTTGAATTGTGGCAGGATGCCAGAGGGAGAGACTAGTTATATTATGAGTTGGGCAGAACTTGGTTGGCACTTCGAGCAGTACTCCAACTTAACTAGCATTCGTAGTGTTAGCACACTGGCTGTGTTAAAAAAGAGGGTAGGCACCATGTTGTGTTGTGTTCCTTGTATTGTGTTAGGGAGCACAATACAAGGAAGGATGTGGGTGGTGTGAGTTATTGATGTGTAGGAAGGCTGTAGGAAAGGCCATCATGTTATTGTATTGTTATTGATCAGGATACATCAAGTCATTTTGTTGTCCCATTCCCAAATAAAAATAGACTTCATGAAGCCACATGATTTCTAATTTCAGGTAACTCCTCTGGAACTTTGCAGTATCCACATTACATATGTTTACGAGTACATCTAGTTATTGCTGGTATCTTAAAATATACAAACCATGCCTACAACCACTGGTATGCAAAAACATACATCATCTCTAGCATAAAAAAATCTGTGGTTTCAAAACAGCAGACGTGTACCTCCCTTCCTCCCCCATGCATTATCATCTAAAAAATCTTCGTAGTTTGTAATAAAGTCTAAATATCCACCCGTTCATATATTTTTACATTTTAGCATTTTAATAGCACTAAAGCTTCTAGTCCAACCACTCTCTCCTTCTGGGCAACTGCGCCTGCTGTGCCGGGACGATCTGAAGAATTTTAACATGTTGTGAATGTAGGTGTTATATAAAACATGAAGTTGAGTAGGACAAAAAGGAAGCTCAATCATTTTCAAAATCCTCCCTTTTCCGTTCTATTGTCATTAATATTTTTCATACCATGAAGTTCCCAAAGGGGATAACACCAGTCTCAAGTCCAGTACAGCAGCTTTCCCCTACAGTTCAGTTATCGCCATTCTAGCTACAGAAAACACTAGGCATTTGTTCAACCCATAATTAGGGCATTGGTAAGGTCTGTCAGTTTCGAAGGTCTTGTAGTGTACATACTAAAAACCTGGACATAATGGTGTGAAGCATTGTGTCTGTTGCATCAAGAAAATCTGACTAATATGGTTGAAGTTTTGTGTAATTTCATAAAACGTGTCGGCATAAACCTCTCTCCACGTCCTCTCCACCATCTGTCCTTTAGTGGAGTATTCTCTCTCTGCAGTCTGATCATGGCCCATATACCCGCATAGATTACTTTGCCAGAGCTTGTCTTGCTAGTGAGCAAGTGGCTTATTAGCCATCGAGCAGGTTCTCTCAAAGATGTCATCCCATTCAATCTTTTGGAATAATGTCCTATACTATCTTCCAGTCCCTTCTGTTGCTGGTTTTAGTGGTCTGGATACTACATACAAGCATGTTATATATTTCAGAGATCAATTATTTGTCACCAGTGTTTGTGAATAACCGGTTTGCTAATTTCTGTTCATGTTTTATTGCATGAGACCCAATAGAGGAATCCAAAACCAAGTGGTAGATCTGAGGATACCTAGAAAATTCTGTCTATTGAATCTCATACTCCTCTTTCATCATGTCAAAGAATTTTGATCCCTTTTAAGTCCCTTATTGACACATTCTTTTGTCCTTCACTCAGAGAAGACATTTTCATTTAGTGCTGGGGTAAAGCGTGGGTTGGCCAAAATTAGAATGACTGGTACTGGCAATGAAGTAGACCTCAGCCTCTGAGAGAAAATGTCCTATATTGTAAGCATGGCTCTAGTAGTTGAAGTGTACTGAGGGCCCCAAATACAGTAAGTCCGCTCTATAAAGGGTATCTTCCATATTTGTATCCCAGCTATTATTGGATCTGATACACTGCTGCTTTGATATAGTCATGTTTTTTCCATTCTGACATGTATTTTAACAGTGTGCTTGATTGTAGTTTGCTGTACTTTGAAGGTTTAGATAGGCACAAAAACCATAAGACATCTAGCTAGGGTTTACCTTTTTCTATTCCAGATAAAACCATAAATAGCCCATTAAAATGTATTGAGTAGTTTATTTGGAATCAATAATGCCTGGAAGAGGAACACAGTTTTTGGCAGAATTGTTGTTAAAATTGTTACCAATCTCCCACCCCGACTCTTGTATCATGTTTCTAAATTCTTCTGTATATTACTCAGTAGTAAAGCAAAATTCACCCGTAAGACTTAAATAGCAGAGAGAGTAATTTGTATCCTCAATTAGGTGGGCTAATTCGCTGCCTTACGAAATGGAAGACATTTCTAAAACTGGAAATTAGCCCTTCTGGACTTAAAAGTTCTGTAGCTGCGATTTTTAAAGGTGAAATTAAAATGGACTCCTCTATAGTTGTTATGCTCTGCCAGCAGGTGTGGCAGTGGACCATCTGGGTTTCAGATCGATAGAAAACTCCTATCCCGCCTTATTAATGGAGTTATTGTTCTGGATTCAGCAAATGAGAGTGCATTTGAGATGTGCTGCATGTTTAGTTCTATCTTTTTGAAAATGGATAGCCCTCAAGCCATTTTGCCACTCAATCCAGAGAAGGCCCAATATATTTAGTGTAAATCACCATAGAATGCACTAAAGGCATTGTCAGTGTCCTTATCCTCATCTTGTAAAATGTTTGAGGAGTCCATCACCCCCTCTGTTCTATCTCGCATGACCGTTGCTCAGAGTTTGCATGCCTGTGAGTTTCCTGCTTTATTGCCTGGGTTATATTTTTGTTTGATTCTTAGTAGCACCTACTCTTTATTGTCCACATCCAGAACCCTTAGCTGAGTTCTTAATTCTGCAATTTCCTTCAAAGTTGTGTGAATTCTTCCTCAGTTCACTAAATTTTGATTCCTGAACCCAACAGGGTTCCAACCTGATTTCAAGTCTTTGAGTCTTACGACTGCATTTAAGGCTTCCCAAGTGGTGCTAACATATACTCCGCCCATTTAACTTTCCAGTAGGTTGTTTTGAATGTTTTCCAGATCTTCTTATGTATCTGTCTCACAGTAGCCCATCATTAGGTATCTTTAGGCCCTAGGAATATTTGTCCTCTATGCTTACTGTTATTGGTGCATGATCTGTTTGCGCTAGTTGGCCTGTAGGAGTGATTAAGGGGGAGCATGTGGATACCACTAGAAAGTGGATAAGCCTAGCATAGGTTTTGTGAGCTGCTGAAAAGAATGAATAATTGATCTATGTGAAGTGCTGGACATCTGATAGACCCAGGCACACACTGTTCACCTAGTCCCTGGCACCCAGGGGTAATGAATATGCCTGAATGAAATTTGTTAAATTTCCGTTTTAGAAAAGTGAAATTCCAGAAAATATGATATGAAATGCTGCTTCATGTGGTTTTTTTTTTCCCCGTCAGTCCATTTGTCCTTTGACCCATTGAGGACGTCAGAACCCTTAATTATACGAAGTGGTTCAACTACTGACTCTCTGGGTTTCTAAGTAAGGATTATTCACAGGTTATAGGGTTGGAAGACTCTTTTCTAAAGCTTAAGATACTGCCTCATCAATCATAAACTTCAAAATCTATGTTAGATCCTGAAAATTAAGAGTGATGCCAGTGATGGCTAGAAACTCTATCTTCAGATCTGCAATACCTTTTAATAGATGTGCTCTTATGTGCAGAAAGTGAGTGCTTGGAGTCTGACATTGCTAAGTACAAGTTACCAAAATATACAGACGTATCAGGGAGTAGATGACATTTGACATTCTGAATATAAAGATGCCCCTCCACAACTACAACTGTGTACTCAAGTGAAAGTGACTTTATCAAAGCTCCATCCAAGGGCAGACAATCTGACGCAATTGCCAAAGAATGTAGCTACAGTATTCCTTATTTGTGCAGAACTCCCCCCCCCCCCTTTTCCACTCCCCGCCATCTCCCCCCCCCCCCCATTTATTTTAAATAGCTGTGTTTAGGAGGAGAAGCTGGCACAGCATCTTCCTACCAAACACTGTAGTGTAGTTCCTATCTTCCCAATAGGCTCTGCGCATTGGAATAGTACCTACAGCAGTAAAGGCCTAGGCCAGACGTTAACTAGGTCTACTACTGTCGATACTAGACTTAATTTTTGGGTTTGCCAGCTAAGCTCAGAGTTCGCTAGAAACTTTCTTGAATGTTCAGGAAAGAATTACCTCCCCTGATTAGACAAGAAGGGATTTAGTTTCTGACAACCATAGAACATGACAACTTTGCTCTCCCCTAATCAAGAGTCAATCTCAAGAGTCGTGTGAGCACAAGGCAATTATTTTACTCAGTCAGTACGTGCATTCTTAGTCTCATCAGAATGTAGAGAAAAGGAAGAGACGGGCGTGTTCAATAAAAGATGTTATTTATTGATCAGTCTCTTTTCTCATACAAGAGAAATGGATCGATATTATTGCAATACTTATGGTTAAGTAAAGTGCATACATTAAAAGCAATAGTATAAAATAATACTGTAAAAACATTGATATGGTTTCTGAGCCATATGATGTTTAAAATGATTAAAATATATTTACATACACATATACATTTGACTAAACGTACTCAACTGGTGTTTCTAAATACGCCTACCCCGTGTACCTGACCTAAGTCTAATGCGTGGGCGGGAATAGAAAGTTACAGTTTAAGTTAAGTTTGTTTTTGCCAAGTGAATAACTAAAGAATTCTCTGTGAGGGGTTATTCAGTTCTGTACCTGGAATTTAGGATGGATGAGGAATGGTATCTCTTTCTCTGCTCTCGATATTCCAGGCTGCCTGCGAGGGCTGCCCAGAAGCGCCGGTGCTGGGTCTCTCGGCTTGAGATAGCAGCGCGTCTCTCAGCGCGTCAGGAAGGCGGGGCTGCTGCCAGCGGGGTCTGCTTCTGCTCTCGGCTTCGGCAAGTATGGCTGCTCCGTCTTGTCACCACGCGTGTGTTTGCATAGGGCAAGGTCGGCAATATTTATACCTTAAAGGTGCCGAGATTGACGTAAGGATGGACATAGGTACGTCAATAAAGATGTCATACGACTTGCTCGTTAGCACATTCTTTACTAAAGTTCTCTGTGAAATCAAAACAATGGCCGCACGGATTATCCAGGTTGTCATAGGTTTGATTTGTTATGAGAACGTCGTATGCCTTATCAGGGGCTGGAGGAATGTCTCTTGTCTAATTAGATCTCAAGCGTTATGACCTAATCAGATAACACGTTCCTGTGCCGTAGTGTGACTGCGTCAGATAACGGTATCTGCATCATGGGGGTTTTCTTGCCTCATGGGCTGACTGTTAGTTAACTTGATAGTTAGTTTAACCAGAATAGGGTCAGGAATAGGGGGACTGATTCAGAACCTATAGAAATACACGACACCCACTCCACGCTAACTATGGTCATATCTACTAATCTATGCATAGTATAACATAGTACAACATACTATAGAGTATAGTGTATACCTTACCACCCCAAAATACATAAATGCATTTCGAAATTTTCAAATATACTGAAAAATTGCAGTCATATATATTGTATGCACTTAAGCTATGAATTAAATGCAAAAGTAAACACGCATTTTTATGCATTATTGCTTATTGGTATATGAGAAATACACATGAAATGGCTCTTAATATGGCTATACAGAAAGAAAGTTCGAGACCATTTCATCACATAATAAAATATTTGTGAACATCCCAGCGAGCAGCTAAAGTCTATAAAGTATCTAAAAATAGAAATTTTAGTTCTCTAGGAATAGTTTCTTACTTTAAGCAGAAGATCAGTGTCCCGGGAAAAAATATGTAGAAAAATATTTTAAGGGGCTTGCTGAAAAAAATTGCTGTCCGTGAACTGGAGTGAAATTGTTCATGTGACTTTATTTTTAAAGTTGAAGGCCGAATTCAGGGAACGCCGTGTGCGAGTTTACTCAAAAGTCTCTATTTCTGTTCCGGAGAGAACATCATATCATTCAGGCTTTCGAAAAAACTGTCAACAGCTTCATGGGAAAGTTCCACTAAGTCGGAAATGGGGGTAACCATGCATTCGTGCGCATGATTGTCTCCATTGACATTCTGATTCGCATTGCTGACAGAAGGTCGTACCTGATCGATGCTGCTTTCATCTTGAACTTCACTACTCTTCAATCGTAGTGGTGAAGATTCCAGGAATGCCGTCATCAGGATTGGCAGCCTTTGAGGGCAGCACAAAGCGTGAACCTTGGTAGGAACCAACAGTGTATCTGCATCCACTGGCGCATCCGATTGTAGCGTCAGACAGGTGTCTAACACGCATTCTTCTCCGCATAGCAGACACCTTAGTACAGGTAAAACACACCTTTGCCACATTGGTCGAAATGATAGAAACCAAGTCATGTTTTGATATCCGGTCCCGGTATCCAATGGCTAGGATCGTATCTTCCATTGTCGCGAGAGTTTGATCTGTGACATGGGTTGCCATAACGAAAAATAAGGACTAGGAATAGGATTCCGGCAATTAGTCCTAGGATCAGGGGAAGTCCGCCAAAAATCGAATGGACGAAATCTGGAAAAATACCCAGTATGGCTTTGAATGGTGTTAATGCCATCGAAAATACTGTCTTAAATACCTTTGAGACCCCAGTGGTATCAGAAATATTTAAGATTTCGCTCAGGATTTCCGCGAAATGTACGGGGGAATTAGTTGATAATAATGTATGTATCTCTGCAGTCGTCCTTGCGACTTGTAGATCATACGTTTCTTTTGATGACGTGAGCCTTGTAGGCGTCTGAAGAAGCACTGTTTTCATTCTGCTTAAAGTGTCTATTCGAATAGAAGTAATTTTCAAACTGGGCCATGCCCTTGCCTCCCTGTCTGGGAAGGAGCTGGGGAATAAAGAACGTCCACAGCACTTGACCTTCGCCGTTGTAGTGACTAGATAAGGAGTCCCGGGCATAAGACTACAACATCTGCGGTCTACAATAAGAATGTAACTCCCATTATAGAGTCTTTGAAAGAATGGTTCTATTTCAGTTGCAGGTGCGCCTTGCTGGTGACATGAAAGGTTGTATGAATTCCCTTCACAGGCTCCATGCAAACTAATTCCGTTACACAGAAGCGTGCCGCTTAGTGACATAGCACAATTGTTGCCACTAAGAAACACTTTCTGTCCTTTATTACTGACACATGCATGCGAATAGGGCAGGTTCCAAGTTGTTTTAAGGTACCCTTTTCCCAATTTCTCGTACATGCCAGCCTGTATATATTTTTGGCAGTATTGAAACCTGAAGGTTGAGATTGGAATATTTATGATTCCGTGTATTATCCATTCACTGACAGGTCGTTCTGACATTGTCATTGGTAATCTTTCTAGTTTTTCAATGCTCAAGATTGTATAATCAGCACCCTTTTGCGCCATACCGATTTGTCTATCAGTAAGGTTAAAGATTTGGAATAGTGACGTTGTGTTGATTAAACGCCAAGGCACATAGCCTGAACGCAGATTTTGTAACGTCCAGCCAAGCTGTACAATGGAACGCAATTGTGACTGACCATGTTGTAATAACAGTAAGTCTTGCGATAGTATATCGATTGCTGAAGACACAATGCTGTCCAATGAAAAAATTCTGGAGGACAGAGTCATTAACCCATTGTCCACTACAGATAGTGATTTTTCCAAATTAATACGGTCAATTTCCCGTATTCTTTCTGCTGTCTCAATTTGAGTAACCTTCCAGGCCTCATTGTATGCTTCATATACAGAGGCTGCTATGAAACGCTTTTGACGCTGTTTGCGTGGTCCCATTATGAAATCATGCAAGTCAGCACCATCAGTAAGTAAAGTTAGGTGTTGCTTAATTTCAGGCAGTGTGGAAGTCTGTAGCCATTGAAGGCATAATTTGCCCACACTGTAGGTTGTTATTATCCCTGGGTGATGTCTTTGTGGATATCTAGGGTCTGGCCTGGTCATTTTGAAACCCTGTGTTTTATTCAGGAATCTATCTTGACAGTTATTTGTATCTGTGGGCCAGATCAACCATTGTTTCCAATCAGGATGTGTTCTGTTATGGTTTAGTATATGGTTTACGTCTATCTCTTCATCTGTATCAGAGCTATTGCTAAACATTGTTGGCTTTGGAATAGACGGTTTAATTAAATCTTTGATTTTGGCTAAGCCAAGACAGGTGGTTTGTTGAACAGTGTCATTTAAAAATATCATTTGTTCTGGGATCATGCAGGCTCTAAACAAAGCTTCTATACCCTGTACTTGCCATTCTTTTGTACCCCAAACACTTTTCAAATCAACATTTTTCTCCCAATAATCAAATCCAAATGTATTCATTTTTTCAAAGAATGAATCTGAATATATCAATTTTGTGTTGGTTATCATGGTTTTCATCCCTGTCTTGTTTGACAATTTAAAATAAAATGTTTCAGCATTACTTATGTTAAAACCTGAAAAATATGAATATTTGTCATACACGGTTCTAGAGCTTCCTTTTGGAGGTGTAGCACAATGTTCCCATTGATTATAATTTAAAACATTTCTAGGTTGTGCAGATTTATGCAAAAAATGGTTACCATAATGGTTATAGCAATACATACTATCATAATTTGTAGAACCTTGCAAATAATCATGTTTTGTAAATTTAGCAGACATTACTAAGTCCGACATCATATTGTTGATGCTTTCGAAGTCCCAATCATCAGCAAATGAGTTTGGTTTTGCAAAATCACTCAAGGAGATCTTGATTTGGTGTGGATATTTCAGGATCTCGACCGGACCATAAATTTCATAGTCAGTTTTGTCCCAGGCTACCCCACCAGGTATAGGATTGGCTGTGAAGTTGGCTGAAGAAAGTTCTGAAGAGAGTTCTCTTTTCTCGACGTGTGAAGATGTGTGTGGTTTGAGGATCAAGTTGATGTTCTGACTTGCTGTGTCCATTTTAGCATATTTTCCCTCAATGAAGCGTCCCAAAGTAAATACCATGATGAGCCAAAGTATGAGGATAAATGCACCAAAACCCACCCAAAATTCAATCCATGGAGAAACCAGATATGTTTCTTTCAGTTGTTTCAAAAGTTCCTTCGCTTTGTCTTTAAAGGATTTTGATGATGGCTGTGTCTTTGATTCACTGAGGCTTTCAGAGGAATCATCGAAGTTGATGAAGTACCCGGATGCAGTTCTGTCAATTGTTCCAATTGCTTCAGGATTTTTGTTTCTTGCATTGTCACTTGGTACTTCATTGTAGATTGGTGTGTCTCTGCTAAATGTTTTTATTTGGGTTTTCAGAGGTCTTAGTTCTATTGCATTGTTGCATAGTCCTTGTTGTTCTTCTGTAGGCGTTTCGAATGTGATGAGCCTCTTTGTTAGGACCTCTGTACTGGTAGCAAACCTTGGTGTTCTGCTACTTATTGGGAGTCCACTTGGCCTACTGTTTGTTATCGGCCACATGTTGTGGTTTTACCAGGTCGATGGATACAACTCGGTTCTCCTTTTTTCCAGCAAGTGGCGGTAGTACAACTGATCTTGTCCCGTTGACAGACAAGACAGGAACTGCTTTTCTGTAAGAAGGCCCAAATTCCTTCTTTACCGCGATCTTCTCCCTGACTAGATCCCCGACTTTTGGAATCCAGACAGGTCTTGCTGGGACAGGTGGTGATTCTTCAGTGGTTGTTGGCTGTTGTTTCAACTGTATGTTGCTCAGGTCTTTTCTTGTTTTGTTTAAGTCCTGCAAAATAGCCAAACGGTCTTTGACATCAAAGGTTTTTTCTATTACCACTGAAGTCTGACTATCAAGGTCAGAGATCAACATCCTAGTTCCGAATAATAATTCGTACGGACTGAATCCCTTCAGAGAATTTCTTGGCAAGTTATTTAGACTACGTTGGACACTTATTAGATGTTTGACCCACCCAGCTCCCGAACCTAATATCCTTTCCATTATAGATTGCTTTCTGCCTTGGTTTTTTCTTTACACCATCCCGTACCCTCAGGAAGGAAGTGAGAAGATTCCCGCTGGGCTGTGCTCATTTGGCCATGTTTCCCCCCCAGGCTGGATTGCCTGTGTGAAAACAATGGTCGAACGTAGCATGCTCTTAGCGTATATGCCATTTAGACTCGCAAATCTTTGTATAACAGTCCGGACGTCAGCCGAGTGCTGAGGATCTACATTATAAGTGGAAACTAGCCTGTATATGTTAATCGCAAGCCATTCTTTTTGCTGGTAATATTATCTGCCTTGATACGACGAGGTATTAAACTGCTTCTCTCCCCACTGCGATCTCTGTTGCAGTTTGGGCAGTTTTTTACAAACATGGTGTAGTGCAGGCTCATGCCTGGCCACCAGTACCGTGATTGTAATTCTTCCAGAGAATCTTTTAATTTAAGGTGTCTGAGACCCTCGCCCATGTGTGCGTCTGCGATTAACAAGTTTCTCCTGTCCATGTTTGGAATCACTCTATCCCCCACTCCAGGGATTCGAGCAAAAGGGATGGAGTTTGCATCGATTATGTATGTATAATTGAGTGGATAGTTGATCGGTAGTGCTGAGCAGTCACCGTTTGATGACGTTTTCACCGCCAGCATTGTTTCACCGTCAATGTATTTTAATGTACGCTTTTTTCGATCTACGGGAGCCGGTTTAGTGGCTGCCGCTGCGGCTGCTTCAGCCAATGAATTCCCCACAACGTGAACGCCATCACGTTGATGACTCAGTGAGTGAGTCACGTGAGTCTTTGGTAGTTCTTTTTTCAAAAGAGCTACTTGTTCCCAGAGCAGTTTCTGCTTTATTGGTGCATCTGTGTCATCTTTGTAACCGTTCTGAATCCATGTCTGCAAATCCTTGTTATATGCTTTGACGCAGTAATATGAATCTGACACTATAAGTGTCGGGAATTCGCGATCCGCATTATCTAGCGCCATTTTTAAAGCTATTATTTCAGTTTGTAGTTCTGAATTAGTTTCTACTGAGTGTGATTTTGTTAATAGAGGTCTTAGTTTACCTCCGCGCCACACTTCTTTTGTAATCTCACATGTGGGATTGTATGCATGTTCTCCCCAAACGAAGGGTTGAGCATGTCCGTCTGTATAGATTACACAGGCGTAATGTCGTAGAGGAAGAATGTCGATTGGCAGAGGATACGTCTTTTCATATTTTAGATTTCTAGAAAATTGTCAACCATGCTATGCTTGATAATTCATATCCTACGTACAAGACTGTCAGATGGGCAATTCTGGACTTTTTAAAGTTGAATTTGTAACCCTCTGCAGCGAACCCAAGTATTATGGTGTTCACCCTATTCAAGTGAGTCTCCAAGTCATCATCTGTTAAGTAAATGTCATCGACATAAGATAATGCTTCATCATCATATAGTTGTAGTAATTCTGTTACTCTCGCTGAGAATACCCCCGGGCTGTTCTTGTACCCCTGGGCTAACCGACAGAATTGCTTTTGAGTGCCATTTACTGAGAATACAGTTAAATATCTGCTCTCTGGTGCTATGTTTTGACAAAAGAATCCATTGGAGATGTCCAAGGTTGTTTTGTATTTTTTGCGCACTATGTTATTCATTAGTGCAGCACTGTGTGAGTTTTGCACTGCAAAGGTTTTGCAACATGTGTTAAGGTGTCGGTAATCCAAAACTAGACGATATGAATTGTCTGGTTTGGAGACCGGAAACAAAGGATTGTTCATTTGTGAGGTGCAAGTTTCAATCACCCCCTGGTATTCTAGCTGATCTAGTATTTCATTTACTTGTTTTTTAGCTTCTTGTTTAATTGGGTACTGCCTTTGTGCAGTTGGTTGTGATTTTAACTGGATTTTGTGAGGAGGAGAATCCTCATCCCATCCTACGTGATTTTTATATAAAGCAGGTGCTAAGGCCACTGCCCACTTCCTAGCAAGTGTGTATTTTTTATGAATCGGGATTTGATTCGAGAAGGCAGGCATAATTACTTCTTCGCCATGAGGGCACTCCCTGACAAACTCTGGTGGCCAGTCTTTTTCAGCTAGAAGGATGTCATAACCCTTTGAGAGGTTATCCCAAAATAGTCCCCTAATTTTCCTAGTCTTATCTCCCTCTATACGTAATGTTATCTCGTATATCTTGTGGGGTTTGCTAACTCTGGTGTCTGCAGTTTCCACTTGAAGGTATTCATTCGTGTCCACTGTCTCCAGATGATTCATAAGGACTTTGCGAGCTATGCTCACCTCTGCTGCGCTGTCTAGCATTGTCTGAGCCCATTCTCCGTTTTTCAGTTGTGTCCTCAGTATTCTCGGCATTTTTAACTACCTTGATACTGGCTACCTTCTTTTTTGGAAATTGTAATTTCTTTTTTAGCTGAGCAGGTTCCTTGTCTTTGGACTTGGCGTGCTCTTCTGATCGTCCTCTTCTTTCCGATTTCTGCGAGGAATTCTGAAAAGATTGAGAGGGACGTGTATCAATGTCTTGATATCTATCAGGTTTTTTAATATTATCCCTATTTCTAAGGTTATATCTATTCCCAGGGGGGTCACTCTGCGGTGACCTCTGTCTTTGGTTTGGAGATTTCTCTCTTCGCCTAGGAGACCTCCCTCGGGACTGGAATTTCTTTTCTTTAGGATTGGATTGTTTGTTTCCATCCCAGTTCTTTTTTGGTGAATTATTATTAAAAAATATTTTTTCTGGACTTGTAGTCAGTTGCGGTTTTACTGGTATTCCACCTAGACTATCTCTGCCTAGTTCTTCATAGGATTTTTCTATGATTCTGGCAATTTCAGCTGGTTGGTCTGCTATATCTGTCTCTTTTAACCTCTGGCGGATCGCCACGTTTGCTGCTTCACCTTTTATGTTGGCTAATAATATAGCCGAGACCTGCTTGAAGTCTTTCAGTAATTTCATACCAAGAGTTAAAGCAGGTTCTGGACCGTATTCATCTTGAATTTGTTTTAGCACATCTGGTATTACCGAAATGGATGGAACACCGTGCGTTTTTGTGTAGATGGAAGCAAAGACTGTACCCCAAGTGTCACAGTCCTCAATGTGTGGTGCGATTCCCATTGGGAGACATATAGTCAGAATCCTGTGTTTTTCTAATGGGGTGGTGTCAGGAAACACCGCCTCTATTTGGGTGATTTTCTGTGCCAACCAGAATGGTATTTGTTCCCGTTTAGCTGGAGTTTTACCTAGGCAGGATTGGATGTTCTGTGGTGTAATTTTATTTGTGTTCCCCTGGTGAGGGGTCAGCTGTGGAAGTTTAATCGCTGGCTGAATTGTTGAAGTCCGCATTACATACTGAACTAATTGTCTATGAATTTTTAGTAGTTGTTTTAGCTGTATTAACAGCTCTGCTGCAGGCATTTTTTCGATGTCTGGGTGTGGTGTGTATCCGGCCAAGACCGGCCACGTTGCTCCTGGTCTTCCTAAAGGACCGAGCCTTGTAATGTGATTATTATGTTTTAGGGCGCCATCAAATAAGAGCAAATGCTCTTGGAATTTGAGTGGTACTTCCACCTCCTCGAAAGGAGTGTACGTTTCAGGAGGTTCCTCTACTTTGTAATAGTGGAAGTACTTTGTTACAGCATTTGCTGCTGGAAAATGTATCCATGAATAGTATACCTCTGTCTGCCGATATTCGTGTGCCTCGATTACGAATATGACTGTGCCACCTCTAGGTGTCAGTCCATTTTCTATAAGTTTTAGAGTTATAGATCTCCTTTTGATGACCGGAATGAGTATTATTTCCGCGTCTGCTGCTTGCATGGTAGCATCAGCATCTGCGAGTTCAGTTGCTAATCTAACTGCCTCTCTTTCATCATCACTCTCTGCCATTTTACAGACAGGATGGTATTATGTTTGTTTGCAGATCAGGTTTCTTTATGGAAACAGAGATTAGATGCACAATATTTTGGAACTGTTTTTATCCTTCAACGTTGACTTGACCAAGAACCATACATAGGAGTTCCCTCCTGCGAGGTTTTGGAGGATATAACCTTTCACCCACTCCAGACGTCTTTGGAGTATTTGGGAAAAGGGGTCTGAGTGAGAAAGCACGACTGAGTTACTCTAAATGTCTTACGTTAGTTTTATCGCCCTTTCCAAACGCGTTGGGCGCCATGTAGTGTAGTTCCTATCTTCCCAATAGGCTCTGCGCATTGGAATAGTACCTACAGCAGTAAAGGCCTAGGCCAGACGTTAACTAGGTCTACTACTGTCGATACTAGACTTAATTTTTGGGTTTGCCAGCTAAGCTCAGAGTTCGCTAGAAACTTTCTCGAATGTTCAGGAAAGAATTACCTCCCCTGATTAGACAAGAAGGGATTTAGTTTCTGACAACCATAGAACATGACAACTTTGCTCTCCCCTAATCAAGAGTCAATCTCAAGAGTCGTGTGAGCACAAGGCAATTATTTTACTCAGTCAGTACGTGCATTCTTAGTCTCATCAGAATGTAGAGAAAAGGAAGAGACGGGCGTGTTCAATAAAAGATGTTATTTATTGATCAGTCTCTTTTCTCATACAAGAGAAATGGATCGATATTATTGCAATACTTATGGTTAAGTAAAGTGCATACATTAAAAGCAATAGTATAAAATAATACTGTAAAAACATTGATATGGTTTCTGAGCCATATGATGTTTAAAATGATTAAAATATATTTACATACACATATACATTTGACTAAACGTACTCAACTGGTGTTTCTAAATACGCCTACCCCGTGTACCTGACCTAAGTCTAATGCGTGGGCGGGAATAGAAAGTTACAGTTTAAGTTAAGTTTGTTTTTGCCAAGTGAATAACTAAAGAATTCTCTGTGAGGGGTTATTCAGTTCTGTACCTGGAATTTAGGATGGATGAGGAATGGTATCTCTTTCTCTGCTCTCGATATTCCAGGCTGCCTGCGAGGGCTGCCCAGAAGCGCCGGTGCTGGGTCTCTCGGCTTGAGATAGCAGCGCGTCTCTCAGCGCGTCAGGAAGGCGGGGCTGCTGCCAGCGGGGTCTGCTTCTGCTCTCGGCTTCGGCAAGTATGGCTGCTCCGTCTTGTCACCACGCGTGTGTTTGCATAGGGCAAGGTCGGCAATATTTATACCTTAAAGGTGCCGAGATTGACGTAAGGATGGACATAGGTACGTCAATAAAGATGTCATACGACTTGCTCGTTAGCACATTCTTTACTAAAGTTCTCTGTGAAATCAAAACAATGGCCGCACGGATTATCCAGGTTGTCATAGGTTTTATTTGTTATGAGAACGTCGTATGCCTTATCAGGGGCTGGAGGAATGTCGCTTGTCTAATTAGATCTCAAGCGTTATGACCTAATCAGATAACACGTTCCTGTGCCGTAGTGTGACTGCGTCAGATAACGGTATCTGCATCATGGGGGTTTTCTTGCCTCATGGGCTGACTGTTAGTTAACTTGATAGTTAGTTTAACCAGAATAGGGTCAGGAATAGGGGGACTGATTCAGAACCTATAGAAATACACGACAACACGGGATGCATTGTAGACTTTCCTTTTAGTTGCACCTTTACCGGGCCCATCACAATGAGGCAGGAAATAGAACAGGACTCCTGCTTCTGTTGGATGTTACTTTAGATGTTAAAGATGAAGTCTGGAATAAGAGTTGCAAGGCAGTTGCTCTTAAAAAGGGATCTTTTTTGAGGGCTGGAACCCCTTACGATGTAATGACTGGGATGAAAATGATGAGGAGTAGGGCAAAGCAGTAATGTGTATTTTGATTCTCAAAGCAAATCTATAACTGCTATCCTGTTTGTGGGAGCATTTAGCCCAATTTCATTACAGCTATCATATTCACCATTTGGTAGGTAGGTTTAGTAACAAGCACTGTCCTCAATGTCAGGAGAAATGGTAACGCACGATAACACTGTATATGGTTTAGTGGTCAGTCTTTCTTGCTTTTGTTCCAAGGTTGGTCCTCGTAAACCAGTAACTGGGGGAAAAAACATTTATTTCCCATAGCTGATTAAGAACATTATCTAGTGATATTTATTCTCCTCCCACTCTGGATGAAATTCCCTAAAAATATATAGGTCCTAATGAAAATCTGGGGGCACCTTCTCCCTCTGCTTACTTCCCTGCACCTCAAAAGAGAAGTTCGCCATTTTATAGCAATAGTGGTTAAGGTCTCCCTCTTTTCATTTGGAGATAGTGGTGGTGCAGCAGAGTCCTCATATTTATCTGGGTCCCTCCTTACATGTTGAAGTGCTCTGTGTTGTGAGGCTGTGATTTCCTCCGGTAAAGGCTTCCTTTTGTCTACCACAGTTTCTTTTTGTGCACTGGCTTGTTTCACTGCTTCCCAAGTTCGCTACTTCTGCTTACAATTCCTGGTCAGTTACCTCCTCCTTTTCTTCATTCAGCCCTTATTTTTCTTGCCTTTATGAAATAATTCAGTAACTCTGTCACGGCAATTGAAAAACATTGCAGAAAGGTATGTGGCCAAGACAAGATATTTACGTGGAAACGAAATGTCACCACACACTGGCCACACCTTGGTGCAGCAACATTGAAAAATTCGAATATATGATGTTACCACGATTGCAAGTACCACGCATGGCATTACCACGCGAATTTTAGTTCGCAAGTGGCTTTACCACGCTGGAATTTACAACAATGGATTATAACACGCGTAGAAACGTCCACTAAGCACAAATGAAACATAATGAAATTGATAGGCAAAAAAAGTATGTCTAGAGTTTGTAGTAACTGCTTAACCCATTCGATCGTTTTTTTTCAACATTCAAAAACAACAAATTACCCTAGATTTATAAATTCTTTTATTTTACTGTGCGCTTAAATATTTATATATTTTAAATAAAGATTATTTACTTACCTTACACCTTCCCGTCTTTCACCAGCAGCCCTTCCTTCCATCCACCATCGAAACAAGCGTCAAAACACGTCTACCAACATTAAAAACGGACTGCTATTTTGACGTACACGGCACGTCTTTGGGGGAGGCACTTTCCTTTTTCTTCAGTGGTACTGAAGTGCGTATTTTTATTTTCGAAGTAACCTGCTCCTTTGTTTTTTTTTTTTTTTGGGGGGGGAGACCCCCCCAGCCCCCCCAAGTACCCCCCCCCAGCCCCTCCGCAGCCCCCAAGCCCACGCAGAACGACTGGACGGAATACCACGTCTCCCCCCCAAAGCCCACGCAGAACGTACTTGCGTGGTAGTGGAGGTCGTGGAAGGCACCCGCGTTTAAAAGACGTTTTCGGGGTAAGTGACTCGTGGAAAACGTTATTAGTGGTAATTACTTCGTAGTAAATGATGTTTCCCGAAAAATTCTCACTCAGCCTTAAGGCACGTAGAGGGGGTTTTGGTAGTATCATCAGGGAATATTTGCTGTTGAGACGTGGGGGTTAGGCCCAGTTTTCTGGTTGAATTTGTCAAATTATAATACAGTTATGAATTAAATTCAGTTCTCATACCTGAGTGACGGAAGAGTCACCCTGCGTTAAAGGTGTACATGCTCAGTCTGTATGCTGCATTGATCTGCTGGTGTGTCATGTTAACAGAAATGCCCAGTTTTGGATAGAGTGGAATGAGAAAGAAAATTTGGTTCAGGAAGCTATCATCAATTCATACAGCCACTCACAATTTTAGCATGCAACTCTGCTCTGGATTTATGGGACATCACTCATAACTTCTCTCCACATTCTTAGCATAATTCAAAAGATTGTGTGAACCACATTTGAATGTTCCTTTGATCTCTCTTCATATCCTTCCTTTCTACTGTAAAGCCTTTTGAAATATTTTTTTTTATCTGTGGCACCCTCTCAGTGTTGACCTATGGAGGCATTTACTTCGATTTTAAAAACTGAATACATGTAGAATAAGTCTTGCTTACCCACAAGAGTCTCAAAATCTTCAGCACTGAGCCCTTCTCTTCTCCAAATTCTGCAGCCTGCCTTGTCTGAACTCATTTGGAAAAGTTTTGGAAAGAGAAACCTGAGCATGTCCCATTTTTATAGGCGAATGGCGCCAAAACCTTTCTGGGGTCTTGCAGTAAAATACAAGACCGAAGATAGCTGCCGCCAGGACCATTACCTGCCAAATAACCACCATACTTACACGCAGAGCTTCACCAGGCTTACTGTGCCGGCCAGATTAAATTCTGAACCTTCAACTACCACATGTGCATCCTGGACCTGTTTAGGGCCTTGGGTTTTTTAGGTGGCATCGGTCTTCAGGATTCCAGCCAGTGGAGAGCCTCACAGTCCCCATTGATTATTCGCAAGTCTGTGATACCTCTAAACTCTGTTCTTCTTAACAGCATGGAGACAGCTAGGTCCTGGTGCACTTGGCCTTTAGGACCATGATCCATCTGATCCATTGCGATCAGTTCTTCCTTTTATTTAAAAAAGTTGACTCACTGGAATATTCCTGGAGGTATAGTCTCCCCAGTCCTCCTGCTCCCATTCAGTGTGCATTTACTTGGATACCATCAGCTGGTTTCTGCTAGAGTGCAACAGCTTCTTCACAAATCTGTTTGTTTTGTCTTTTAGCACTTCATGTTATGCTTCTTATAAGTATATAATTTCTGTGCAATCTGATTTTGAGAATTAAAAGAAAAAACTTGTAGTTTCACATCACGCATTGGGCCTGGGGAACTTGTCAGGTGGGCCAGCAGAGTAAAGGAAGGCTTTTTTATGTTTGTTATTTCTGGCTTCGTCAAGGCGTTCGCATATTTAATGTTTTAGTGTACAAAATACTTTCAGTAAAAGCCACCCACTTCAGTGATATAATTGTATGTGTTCAATTGAGACATGGATACAAGTAAAAAAATATTGTTTTAATCCTTCATCCCATTTTTTCAATACACTTAGTTTCCTGATTTTAATCTGTTGCTGGCTCGACTTGTGCTTTGGCTCTTGGCTGGTTCAATGCTATCCTTGATCACCCCCGCCTTCCGCTAGAAATGTAGTGTCTCATAGGCCCTTGAACACAACACACTGCAGGCTTCGCACTACTGGTTTCCTCCGCCGGGGCTCACTGGCCCCCAAGTCAGCCATTTTCCATTGATGTTCGACTTCTACTGCTTACACTGCTGGCACCCCCAAACCCACACCCCCTCCAAAAAAGCTATATTTGTTTAAAAGCTGGTTATTCTTTTTTTTATTGGACTGGTTGGACATATAACCAAAGTTTTGGCAATGTGACAGTACTTGTAAACATGGGACAAGTCACGTGTACTTAGCACGCCATACAGCTTTAGTGTCTGTTTGAATGACGTCACTGTCGTACTAAAGAACGAAACATTATTTTTTAGGAAATGTTTAAAGCTTCAGAGTTCTATGCGTATGATATTCTTTGTCACAGTTAAAGAAAGTCGTTCACTAGTTCTGAAGTGATTAAAAAAAATTATTAAAATCAAAAATGTTCCCAGATATCCCTAGGATTTTTGATTTCTTGATTTTGGTTGTGTTTTTTTTTAATTCCTCTGTAAACGGATTTCACACCCGGCTGCAGTCCCCTTGTTTTTCACTGGAGTGAGTGGCTTCCATCTTTTTGGATCTTGTTGGTTGTATCGTAGGGCTGCTGCACCAGGCGTTTAAGGAGCATTCTTTGCTGGAACTTATTGCTTCTGGGCTCTGTGGTGAAGTCCATAATAGTGTAATTTAAGGGTGAGTGGTGTACCGAACACAACACAATTGCTTGAACAGGAAGGATGGACTATTTGGCTAGAGTCCGGTTAATCCATTTGAGACAATTAGTGAAGCTAGTGTCTAGTTCACCTTAACCTTGCATCCATAGATGCATCATTCCGGTGTTCCTACTGGCTTGTCTAATTGGACAAACAATTTTTGGTTCCACTTTTTGCTCTGAGGAACTTGCCAAACATGTTACACCGCAGACCATTATTTTTTTGGTTTTTGCAACTTCTTTCTGCATTTTCTAACTGTTTCACTGGTGCCGTCCCGCCTTATCGCTATATGTGATGATGGCAGTTAATGGGCATGGCTTTATTTCCCTGTTGGTCCTGCATTCCTGATTTATAGTATGGGCGAAGGCACTTAAGTAGTGATATCTGTCTCCAACATTAGGCTTGTTATGCGCACCTGGCTCCAGTCCTGACTGTGCCCAGGTGCATCACTAGCTGAAAGGAAACACTGTGGGAGGGAATTAATTACTAATTACTTTAGGAAAGTGAATGGCTTGAAATTTGCAATATTTGTTAATCTGAAGAAAGAATCCCGGGTATAAGCCTCTTTTCATCACTCTGGCATATCTTCTTTTTTTAAATTTCAGTCTGGGTAAATTGCAAACTAAATTGCCTGTTGCCCAGTACCCCTTTTAGTAACACATGCCAATCGATGCAATGCCACTCATAAGTACCTATGGTGAAGGAAACGCTAGCTGGACTGCAAAGAAAGAACAATGGTGTAAAACTGTAGCGGTACAAGTAGAGCAAGGAGGGAGGAAAGGAATTATTTTTACTCAACGGATAAGAAGGTAATAAAAAATGCTAATTTTTTAAAAACATTTAATCTCTCATATAAATTGTGTAGCACTGCAAAATATGTCCCGATAAACATTGTGCAGTCCGCGTGCAGGCAGTCATCTGGTTAGGCTGGTTGTCCAGCATGTGATAGGAAGTAAAAGGATGTCTGAGGTTATGCCTTGTGACTTCTAATTTGGTGGAAAATTAAGTTAACCATTCATGGCAGTTAAACATCCTCTCCAGTGTGCAATAAGGGACATCCAATGCATTTCTTAACCATTTAATGTAGTATTTTGGAATATGCCAAGAAATGGCATACTAATCAAAATATGCACCAAAATATTGGCCGTCTTTGTAAGTTGTTTCACTCCACAGGTCAGTTGATAACAAGCTTGCAATGCTGCTTAAAAAGAATAAAGCTTTATCCTCAGGGGAGCTTCAAGCGAACTCCATCAACTAAAGCCAATACCGATGTCCAAGTAGCCTTTACAGTTACATATTAACCAGTTGCGCACATTTACATTTCTTTCAGGCCGTGGACACCCTGACCGGAAGGCTGTTTCTTGTTTGTTTCTTGTTTAGCTGACTGTCCCTCCCTCGGCTACACAGGACAAGAGACTCCCTCCATTCCACTTCATCCGAGGCATCTCAACTTTTAGAATTAACAGCCCCTGAATAGCTGTTTAAAAAAAAAAAGTAGGTGGAACAACAGCCACTCACATAGTGTGGTTCCTGGGCATTTGCAGTAAATGTTTACAGTGAATTGCGTATTTGTGGTAAAAGTTTACAGTGAAGAGCATATAACTCTTTAGAGTGGCGCACCTTTGGGAATCTCTTGTAATAAGAGTAACATGACATTCCCAAAATTATGCAAATGTTACCGATGCAATGTAAATTCGCCCAGACCTACATATTACACTTTACATGTTTTGTATTTTTTGGTAATACATCTTCATTTTAGGTCATTTAACATAACAGAAACAGGATTTTTGAAAACAGTAAATTAAATACTCGTTCATAAGGTTTGGGTGTACTTAAAGAGAAAAACTATTTAAAAATGTTGTGTTTTAGAAAAATACAATTTACCATGTTAAACCAAATATAAATATGGTCTCTTGTAGTCAGAGATTGTGTTGTCTGCATGAAAAACTGCCAATTGCCTATGATTGATTACAAGTAGAATGTTGAGATTTTGTTACCTTTCAAAAAGAGAATTCTGATTAAACATTGCGTTATAGTAAAGCTTAGCAGATGGAAAAAAAAGTAGGGGAACCGTGTTTGTCAAATAAAAAAAGGTGCCACTCAGATCCTGCCCACTTCGACCTCTGAGGCTGTGCACCTAGATTTAATTTATTTAGAGGCTGGGATTACACTGCATCTGGTGCGCTCACATTCAAAATCTTTTCAAAGAGGTTGACACGTTCACTTAAAGAGCATAGTTTTTTTAGCTGTGGCTAGGCTGTCCCAAATAATAATGATCTATTAAGTAACGGCTACTTCTCAATATGTGTAAACATAGCACTTTCAGAATGCTGGTGTGACCCAAGCGAGAATGGTGTTTGAACTTGCATATTCACTTACTCATCCACCTATACATTCTCCTTCCTCAATGAGTTAAGCACCCACTCCAGATATCTGTCTGTACCTTATGCTTTAACTAGACCTGTTCTGTGAGCGATTAAACTGTGTGTTAGTCTGCCCTGCTGGATCTGTTCTACAGGTAATGGAAGCTAGCACTTTCTGCCTTCTGAGAGATGGGGAAGCTTGCACTGCTGCTGCCAGACCACACCTGTTCTTTTAAAGAACAGAGTTTGCATTGCTGCTGCCTAAATTGTATGTGTTCTTTGACGGGGAAAGCTTGCAATGGTGCTGAACGAGTTGTACTAGTCTTGTGAAGGAGGGAGATGTACACTGTCTTTGCCCAAGGCATACCTGGTTGATGAAGAAGAGGTGTTCCCTCTGTTTATGAAGATAAGAAAATAGAATGCACTTGCATAGCCTCGAAATCCCGTAATACAAGTAAAAAAAACACGGGTGGCACATCCTTCTCTGTTCAAGCAGCCAAAATATGGAACTCTTAACCACCCAACATAAGATCCACCGACAACCACCTTATCTTCAGAAAACTGATCAAGAATTGGCTCTTCCCCACCTAAGCACCATACACAAACAGAAATATACAGCTTATCCCTCTGTATATATTCATTTGTGTGCTATAGATATGTACCTATTCATATGTATTGCTTTGTATAAACATGTCGAATAATTAAACACAACACTTGAAAACCCGAGTTTATTGAATGCATCTCCAATCTAGTTCTACTTACTTCCTTTATGCATCTACATACCTTCCATGTACTTGGATCTATGTATTTATTACTTTCCTCACAAAAAGAAAAAAATGCACTACCCTATTTCTCACTCTATACCTCCCTCAATATATCTTCTACCTCAACTCTGACTCATCTCCAACCTCTTTCTACTACTCTTTCCAATGCACTACCCTATTCCTCACCGTATACCTCTATCAATATATCCTCTACACCCCCTCTCTCATTCATCTCAAGCCCCAAAGCCCTACTCTACCCCTCCTTGCACCATCTGACACCTTTTTTTTACTATACTGATCCCCAAAAACAAGCCTTTCTAAACTCTTCCCTCTGACTTCCACATCCCTTTTTACTCCTCCCAAGCCTCCCACTAATGCTATGCTATCCTTCACTCTTCTTTCCTGCCACTATCCTTTTTGAATCAAAATAACAAACTAACCTGTCCATTTATCAAATTTCATATTTCACTACACTAATTCACCACTAATCCTTTTATTGGTTCCAAAGTAGCGTGCTACTCGCCAAAAAAGCACTTCAACACCCCAACAGTGGTAACAAGTGCTATATAAATTTAAACCTTTTTCCCTCCGCTAGTCTTCTCAATCCAAATAACTGAGTAATGTCCACCACTCCATTTACTTTCATATTTCACTACACTAATTCACCACTGACCCTTTGTGGGTTCCTGATTAGCGTGCTACTTGTCAAAAAAGCACCTCAACACCCCAACGGTGGTAACAAGCTCTATATCAGTGCAAACGTTTTTCCCTCCTCTATCTCTCAGCTATCCTTCTCAATCCAAATAACTGATTAATATCCACCACTGAAATTACTTTTACATTTCACTACACTAATTCAACACTAATCCTTCTTGAGTTCCGGAGTAGCGTGCTTCTCACTGAAAAAGCACTTTGACGCCTTGTCAGGACTAGTAAGTGCTATATAAATGCAATAACAATACATTACAATTTAACAGTCTTAAGCCTTAAAGTAAAAAAACAAAAAAGTAAAAATGATACTTGAAATAAGCTGGAATAGATATTGTCAATAGTATTTTCCTAAGAAAAAGGTAGATGTGTAGATTTTGTCATTGTGTGATTTAAATAAATTAGTGGAAAGGTACAGAGATTTCAGACTTTCTAATAGGGCAAACGATGTCCAAATGCTTAGTCATGAGGAGACAGGAGGACAAATAGTGACATAATGTTTAATCCCTTCTTGGGCCAAGTGCCTAAATGTCATGCTTACAAGAAAAATGTTTTGACTGTTTCTTGACTCCAAGAGAGTAACTTCTTCCATCAAAGGTTTAATTATATGATTCCAGATTGAAATTTCTAACCGCTACTTTTGGCTGCAGATTCCTCACCTCATGAATCTCCAGGTGCCAAACTGATTCCTAAAAACTTTGCAGTAGTCCTCCTGTAGTAACCCTGGTGGCCATTGTTCCAAGTCAACTCTGATTCCTCCCAGAGTGTCACATCACAGATCTATATTTTGTGCCATGCGGTACTCTGATATTGGTTCTCTTTTTTCCATGCCATTCTTTGAGGATCCAGAGTGCTCTCTTTTGAAGTTGTTTTCTGTTCTAAAGGATTTTGTGGTGCTGTGGTTGCTGTGTCTAGCTATTCCATCTGCTGTTTGGTCTCTCCTCATCCCGGCGTCTTCACCCTACGTGAGTCTGTAACTTCTAGATCCTGTTTGGTTTGCTCCTTTATCTCAGCAGACTCCACTGGATGGAAGGTATCCCCTTTAATGGGCTGCATAGGACAGAAAGGGTACTGGTGGTCTTGATCTTACTGTGGATGCAGGTCTTGAGGTAATTGGAAATACTGGTTTACTTTGTTGGTCTTGGGGCAGATCTTCTGTTCAGGGCCATCTATGGACTCTGGTCTGGACATAGTATTCAGATCAAGAATCTGCTCTGTTGGAAAGAGGCCTGGTACCAGTGTTGTTCATGGTGCAGCCAGATCCGGTCCCAGCTTTTCTGGCACCTAGTGCTGACTCCAGTCTGGTGGCAGCATTCACCCATGCTTTGCATTTGGACTCCCTCTGATGCTCATTTGAACTCAAAAAGGCCTTTTGTATGCCCCTATCCAAGCCTCTACCCCACTCTTCCCCGCTGGCATTCTCTACTCAGACAATTGGTCGGCTTCATGACAGTCTAAATGTTTTTCCCTTTGATGCCGAGTGATGGCTGGCTTCCATGCAGGCTCACGCCTGGTCTTGGTTATTCGGCAGGTCGATGTTAACACCGCATTGTTTTTGCTGATTTTTTTTTTTTTACCTCATATTTTTGGAGATCGTGTCAAAGTTTTGAAGAAAGTGTCTGTCTTAGTTCAAGCCAGCTTACACTGACATAATTTGCGATGGTTCAGTTTGCTGCTTTTGTATGTTCCTATCCTGGAGTGTCACCCTCTTGATGATATTTTGTTATGTTATGCAGATTTGAAGAGCGCGCTATCTCCCGTGAGCTTATCCTGGTACTGATCATATGTGAGTCTAACCATTCCTTGTGCATAGTGGGGCGCCTGGAAAAGCTATATCTGTAGCTTCTTGAGGAATTCAAGAAGTGAGGTGGAGGCTCCTACTGTAGCGATGTAGAGTTATTCATTTGGATGTTTTTAAGGGATGATCTCCTTTGTCTCCCTTTTTAGGTTGAACCTTAGCAGCACATGGGCTGCTCTGCGAGGCATGCTGTATTGGAGTATGGACTTGAAGCCCCACCCACACTCCGCCCATATTTTTAATTCCATCGAAAACACTGAAGTTTGATTAGTTAATAGGCTTGTTAGTCCCTCCTTAGTGCCGCCTTGTCTTCATTTGTAACCTGCCATGAGGACTGGCCTTTAACATATGTTGTTATACGGTATATCTTATTTAGTCTGTTAGCACTATTTTCTTTAATGAGTTTCTCCTACTGCATGCACGACATGCATTCATGCTGCAACAGCTGCTCTCTAGCTCCTTGACTATTGACTACATCTCCACCCTTTCACGCTTCAAGCTAGCATGGCTGATGAGGGGTGTTACCCTGAAACTGATCCCAGGAAGCTTGTTTCCGGTCCAGGAAAGACCTGGCTTGGCAGTTCGGGCTGGACTGTTCCCATGAGGAACAGGGTCAAGACTGATTTAAATATTGCTGGGTCTGAAGTGGGGTGGTAAAGTCAGCTAAAGAACGTGGATGGATTCAACCCAGATCTGTGACTGGGGGTGAGTGTCTGAAAAGTTTCAGCGCTCCGTCCATCATCTCCTTGTGTTTTTCCTAGCTTCATAATTACTCCGATTCCCTTGCTTCTCATTGGTCAGCGTCTGCCAGTTTTACTTTCCCTTTGTCTGTTCTTTGAAGCATGGACAAAGTTCTGGTCTTCACATGCAGTCTCCATAAACTGCATGTGTTTGCAGCCCGTCTTCCACATTCCCTGCTCCGTGTTATTGGATCCCCGCCCAATGGCTGTCTTGCTATCGCCTCCCGCTGTCACTCTTTTTGCTCGCCCTATCACCATCCGTTGTCTTGCAGCCCCCTAACCCCACTGTGCGTTGCCTTGCTGCTGGAGTTCATCCTCCTTTACTGTGACTGAGTTCACAACAGTCCTCACTTTTCTTGCAATACAATTTAGCTAAATTTGTTACTGAGGGTTTCAGGAAGCTCTGTCTCGACCCGACCACCCAGCAAAGCAGGCTAACAAATGTATTTATTTATTTATTTATGCATTTTTATATAGTGCGGACTTTACCCGAAGGTGTCAGAGCGCTTCACAAAAGGAACAGAAATGAAACATAATGAGAAACATTACAAAAGAGCAGATTACAAAAGCATACATTCCGTTACATAAGGTAATAGTGACATTTGTGAGCAAACAAAATACATGAGGTAGTAAAAATTGTGAGCAACCAAAAATACATGAGGTAGTAAAGGTAATAGTGACAATTGTGAGCAAACAAAATACATGAGGTAGTAAAAATTGTGAGCAGCCAAAAATACATGAGGTAGTAAAAAGTGCACAGGAGGAAAAAGTGACAAGTGTGCAGTTATAAGAGAAAACAAAGTATCATTTGAGGTATAATACTGCAAAAGGTGCTAGACACTCAGGCACAAGAACAAGCGTTATGTAGGCAAAGGAGGCACTTGTGCCAGTATCAAAGGTAAAAACATGTGAGAGGTAGCAAACTGTGTGTTACAAGGGCAAAGTGGTGTGTGCATGTTACACAAGGGCACCAAACACAAGTACATGGAAAATACTCCAAAGAGGCAGACACTCCAACCCCAGGAATACCCTGGGAAGGCACTTCCATGGTCGTGGAAATTATCAGTAGTGGGAAGTCTTCCTCCAAATAACAAGAGGACGTGAATTACTTTTGGAGGTGTCTCTGGAGGAGGAGAACTTTGAGGTCCCTTTTGAAGGCCTGGGAGGAGGCGGTGGTCCGGAGCAGAGGCGGAAGGGAGTTCCAGATTCTCACTGCGTTGCCTGAAAAGGATTGGGCCATTGTTCTCTCCTTCTTGAAAGTGGGAGGTTCAAGTAGAAGATTCTCCGCATTGCGTGAAGGTCTAGAGCCTCCAGAGAGTTTCAGTTTGTTCGCCAGGTAGCGAGGAGAGGAGGAGTGCAAGGCTTTGTGGGTGATACACCTGTTTAAATGAAGTAAGTCCTGATTGCATGCTGCGGATATGTACTGTCGTTCTGCATCAGTGTTTAGCAACTTTAGTAGGTGGATCCATAAACTAAGCATCAAACAGGTAACGCGATCCGTTTTAATATCTGGTGTCCCCTTGGAATCATGAATCACCCGGCTCTTCAGCTCAGTAAGCTCCGCTCTTCAGCAAATTGTGAGTTTCGGTAACGATGTGTGATCAGCAGCTCATGCAGCCATATGCAAGACACTAAACCCCCTGTTTCTTGCGTCCACAAACTGCATAAGTAATTTGTTGGCCACACCTGTTCTTTAAAAAAACAGAGGTTGCATTGCTGCTGCCTAAATTGTATGTGTTCTTTGATGGGGAAAGCTTGCAATGGTGCTGAACTAGTTGTACTTGGCCGCATCATAGTTTTTTGAGTTTTTTTGTTCTTTCTACCTTGCTGCACAGCAGCCATGGTGTCATTTGCAGTGGTGACTAGCATCTTTAGTGTATATATTATATTGCAAATTGTGGTGTCTTGCCTCATCATTTACAAAGTTACTGCAAGCATAAGTGGCTAAGAATAACATTTGAGACTTTTCTCATTGCCCTAAAACGTCCTCAATTTCCTTCCATAAAATCAATGATTCATGCCATTCGCAAGTGATTCAGCAAGCTGCGGAGATGTGTACTGCTTATTTAGCTAAAAGATGAAAATCTATTTTATTTTTCAACTATTTTTAACCATGGTAACGGCTCAACACTGCCTCTATTTCGGCCTAATTCAATATCTCTTTGCAGGCACCGGGCAATCCCCCGGTCGGCCGCGAGGGTGGGGGCCGGTTTTGGGCCCCAGGGGGCCGGTTTTGTTACAGGGTCTTTTTTTTGCAGCATAGCTGCAAAAACGGCACTGTAACAAAATCGGCCGAAAACCGGCCCTAGCAAAGAGCGCGGTTGCACCCCCTAACCCCCCGGGGGGGGGGGCGGCGAGCACTTTGCCAGGGCCGGTTTCGGTTCCCAGTCCGGCCCTGGGCAAAATGCTGTAAAAGTAGTATTGTCACATCTAGATAAATATGCTATTATGTTAGGCATGTTTGTAGAGTGCACGATCACCTTGGAGGGTAACCTTCCATTAAAAGAAGGCCACGTTCTATCGGAATGGAAAGCTGCGCAGATTATGCCGATTCGTATGAACACCAAGGCCCCTTTGACTGATCTGACCAACCTCCGCCCCATCTCGCTCCTACCATTTCTGAGGAAACTAGTAGAGGGATATGTCAACAAATATCTCTCAAACCATGTCGAACTCTCAGGCTGTTTAGATTCCTCCCAGTCAGGCTTTAGGCCCAAACATAGTACCAAATCAGCCCTTCTAGCAGTCACTGATAACATCAGAATGACTCTAGACAAGGGCCATTCTATGATTCTGGTGCTATTGGACCTATCTGCCGCATTCAAAACGGTTTCCCATCAAATACTACTCAGAAGGTTGAAGGAAATCAGATTAAGAGACTCCGCTTTTCAGTGAATGGCAATTTTTTATCTGGCCGTTCTCAGATGGTCAACCTAGGCCCATATCGTTCGGCACCCATGGAATTGTCCAAGGGAGTTCCACAGGGCTCATGCCTTAGTCACACCTTATTCAATATTTATGTTGCTCCCTTGGCCAGTGTTCTAAGAACACACAGGTTTATTCCAATATACGCCGACGTCACACAGCTACTCTTCCCTTTCGTTGAATCCACTCCCACTGTACAAAAGACCTTTTCTTCGGGAATGAGTGCCATTTCACATTGGATGAAGAATAACTTCCTCCAATGTAATGTTGGGAAAACTGAGCTTTTACTCTTCGGAGAGGCCCCCCTACTCTGGTCACCCCACTTGTGCCCTACTAATCTTGGGATTCCTCTCAATCCTAAAGCCTCCGTTAAGAACCTAGGGGTCTGTTTGGACCATGCCCTTACTTTTAAGGAGCATATCGGTCAGACAGTCAATCAATCAAGTCATTTATAGAGCGCACTACTCACCCGTAGGGTCTCAAGGCGCTGGGATGGGGGGGGGTGCCGTTACTGCTCGAACAGCCAGGTCTTGAGCTTCCTTGAGCTTGGGTACCTGCTTTCACACTTTGGGCCTACTTCGGCAAGTCTTCCCCTTGCTCCCGGACTCTGTTCGGAGGACCTTGACTCAGGCACTTATATTGAGTCGCCTGGACTACTGCAACGGTCTGCTGCTTTCCGCCAATGAAACCTTGATCAGCAGACTTCAGGTGGTCTAGAATATGGCGGCACGACTAGTTCTGAATGTGCCCCCCAGATCAGCGTCTCGCCCTTTTTTCCTGCAACTCCACTGGCTACCCATACGCCACCGGATAACATTTAAAGTCTGCTGTACTATCCATAAGGCACTGTTCAATCTTGGCCCCAGCTATCTCTCAGAAAAATGTATGCCTTATCAACCCTCGAGGTCCCTACGATCTAGCGCCAAACATCTGCTAAAGGTCCTTCGAATTAGGAGAGCAAGGCTAGGGGGAAAGGCCCTTTCCTATCTTGGCCCGCGGTATTGGAATGAACTTCCTCTACACTTAAGAGTATGCTCTAATCATCTTCATTTTAGAAAGCTACTTAAGACTACCCTTTTTTGTTTCTAATCTCTGCAATCTCCGCAAATGTAAATGATACGCATCCAAGCGCAGAGATACTCCTCGGAGTCGATTCTGGCGCTATATAAAACTGAAAATAAAATAAATAATAAACTGGCGCTGAGCAGATGCAAGTCTAGCCAAACCGGTGGCCTAGTGGGACTACTCTAAAGCCAGGTCTTCAGCTTCTTGTGGATTCAAGAAGTGAGGAGGATGCTCTTATGTAAAGAGGCAGTTCGTACCACGCTTTAGGAGCGATGTTGGAGAAGGCTCGACCGACGTATCTGGTTTTCCATATGCATAGGAATGTGTTCTAGTAGGAGTTTGGACGAGTTGAGTTGTCTGGAAGGTTTGTTAAAGCAGATGAGATTGTTGCAGTATACCAGGACCGTGTTAGGTAGTGTCTTGAAAGTGTGGGGAACTAGTTTGAATTGTGCTTATTTGTGTATCTGGAGCCTGTTTACCGTAGAAAATGCCATCTATAGAATCCTGCTGAGATGCTAAAAATCTACACCCAGCATAATCTTTCTGGCCAAAGCGGGACTTCTTAAGATTGATCAGATTGCTTTATTTAGATTTGTATTATTCTAGGTTATTACATCTATCCAGGATTTGAGATGAGAATGACCAAGGCAGCCTTAAGGTAATGCAGAGCTGCCAAAAATATGCCATCCCAGTTTGCTACTGCTGAATTACTTGAGGTTGTTTGGGCTATTAGATGAAATTGTAAGCTTGCCTAATGCAGACATATTCCTTCTGGGTTACACCGTAAATTGTGCTTCCTATAAAGTTTGTTTTGTATGTAGTCTTGGTATGTATTTTATGGTAGACCACTTAACATCAGTTGTTTTGTTATGTTTTATTTTTTGCAACGTGATAATAAAGTTTGCTTTGTCTATATTCTTCACTTACTATATTCGGTCACTCCTTTGCAATTATGTTTTGAAGATGCCTCCTTGTGTATCTGGTATATTTATTTTGATTTTGAGAAATATAATAAATACAGTTCCACTTCTTGGTGGTACCCAGTGCATGCTATAATGCTACTCCAATAAATGTTGTAGATTGCAAATCCTATGTTTGTGGGAAAACCATGCTGTAACTTTATCATGATTTCTTCCATCAGAACATGACTTCAGGTATCTCTTTATGTCCTAGGTGTGTGTTACAATGTTGTAAAGTTAGCCCTGGAAATCTTTGGAAACAACATTTGTAAATTTTAAAGAACTCTGTGTTGAAGGTAAATGCCTTTATTCTTGATTTCATACTTCTTTTTTTAGATTAATGCAGTTCATCAATTGACAATGAAGTGGTCAAATAGGTTACTTGAGCTAAAGAATCCTTCTACCTCTTTCAGATCAGCATTGGTGAGTTCTAGTATTCGGTATATTTTTATGTGATTTTGGCCTTTCAGTTTTGAGAAACATATTTTGATATGATGTGCAAAGAACATAAATGAAATCTGATTCATTGTTTTTTTTCCATAAAGTAGATCATTGTGCGTTTCATGGACTTACTCAATACTGATACTGGTGAAGCAAACCATAATCTGTTATTTTAAATAGTACTTATCCTCTTTCTGTCTTTTTTTTTTTTTTTGGCATTGTTGGTTCAGTGCACAATTCAGCCCATTGCATTTTCTCACTGCGTGCTTCGGTGTGGGTTTGCCATGAGCACTGGAAGACAAGTGGGTAAGGATGGCTAGCAAAAATCAACAGTAGCTCAAGGATTGGCTGTGCTGTGGAATTAGAGGGCAGTCTATGAGCAGAAGATCCACTGTTCCTCCTGATATTCACTTCCCATCCCTGTAATCCACTACTGTAAAAATGTGACGACCTGAAATGCTACTTATATCTGAACTGGAGACCTCCATTTTCAAAATATTCATCAAAGAAATTGTGTAGTTGTTCACTGCTTTGTGGCCTGTAGCTAGGTATATGCCACACACAGTGAGAATGCTATCTTTGACTTAGTGTTTTACAATATGCATTGCTGTTGAGTCAGAAGGGCGAGTGAGGTAAAGAATCAAGGATATGCATTTATTATAGAAAGGGACCTTTGCTTGATTAGGCGCCCAGCAAGGGGAAGTGGAGGAGCTGCAGATGGTAATGGGAATTCTTTGGGGCGCTTTGTAGTCCTGTCCTGTGATAAGGTGTTGCATGAAGCCATCAATGTTAACTTTGCATAGTTTACTGCGGGGAGAGGATGGAAGCATGTTGGATTTGCATTGGGATAGTCCAGTCCGAGAGTGTCTGGCATCTTGTCTTTCCATCCTTCAGTCTTGGGAATCATGATTCTGTGTGTTGTGCACTAAACTTTGTCATTGTGTACGGTGAAGTGATTGTTCAGATCTGAATGCTTACCTCTAATCCGGTCCGGGTCTCCTACTGTCCAAGTACTGGTTTCTGTTCTTGGAAGCCACAATATTAACACACGCTGGAATATGCGGTAGGCATGTGTCCACCTTCTCAGGAGGAAAAAGCCAAAGATTTAAAAATAAAGATTTCAAAGGGTTGAAGAAAACCAGGAGCCTGAAATCGGATAGTGGAATTCCTCAAACGAGTCAGGATCAGCAAATGGAGGGAGCGAAGAAACAATGGAAGATGCACAGTTTGGTAGCGATACACACTCCAACCAGGCTGAAGCCTTTATGTCGTTAAAACAGGAAAAGAAAACAACCTGACATGACAGTAAATACGAAGGATTGGAAAAACCAGAAAGGAATCAAAGCAGAAGCAAAAGTAATGGGAAATGACAAGACTGAAAACCTGAACCGGACTAACTGTGGAGCAACTTTAAAAGGTAGTCCAGGAGCATGAGGCAGGTGAGTGAATCTCCCAGCACATAGGTGTGGGCTTCAAGCTTGGTTTCCTGAGACCCCGGAACCACAAAACCATGTAAGGTACTGCAGTTCTTAGATGTATACTCACGCACAACAGTTTGGTATGGATTATCTGAGAAAGTACTGGGAACCTGTACTAATGTACCATTGTGGCACATATTTGACGCTGTAAGAGAAAAATTGATTGAGAAAGCCTACTAAACAGATTTTAAAAGCAAGGTACTGCAGCTCTTGGACTCCCAGCTGGCCAAAATGCCATGGTTGCAACTCTAATGAAGGTGTATGACTAAAAGGTAATTTAGCAAGTATTGAATAGGATGTGGATGGTTAATTGGAATCAGTAGAGGATAGTGGGAACCATTAGGATTCTCGGAGTGTTGATGGGTTCTTGTCCAAGTGAAGACATTTTGAAAGGCATGCTGCTGCATGCAGTTCGCTCTTTAGGGAGTCAAGTGGATCTTGGAGATGCCAGACATCAGTGTTGCCTCAGTTAAGACTGACATGAAACAAACAAGAATAACTTTCTTGAATCTGCTTGTGGTATAACTCCTCTCCATCAACTCCTCCATCTGTCGTTCTCACAAACTTCAACCTAATAAAAGATTTCCCTAATTAGACTGAAAGATGCATTCTTTAACCTTCATGGGCATTGCACAGGATGTCAATGAACAAACCCACACCAAATTTCAGTCTGATATTCATCACAAGGCAGTCTCTCATACGCCACACATAGCTGCAATTAGATTAGTCCTACCATGCCCCCATCCGCCAAAGCGCCGGGACACTCCTTTTGGAGTAGCTGTTGCGCTATAGAAGAACCATAATAACATAACATAACATCCTGATCATCCATCTTCTAATGTATGGAAGATGCGCAGCAGAGGGTCTTTTAAAGAGCAGGGAAATTCACTTGACTTTTTCTGCCTCATCGTTCCCTATACATGTTACACCCAACAGGTTGATTGCTAGTTATGTGGAGGAATGATCGTTAACTGCAGAAATATCTCCCTCTGCTAAGCTTTGGGTTTTAATCTCCCTTGACAGAAGTCTCCAAATTCGATCCCAACATCCTTCTGACACTGTGACCAAGGATGCAGGTGGACTAGTCTGCCTGACACCAATGCTGGAACAAGATCACCGCCGAGCAACTCACCGCCTCCCTCAGCCAGAACACTCCCACCAGCACAACGGACCCCAACGTAGCAGCCAGCAACCTCACACAGTGGCTGACCGCCTGCGCCGATGACCTCGCACCACTCAAGAACCCTCCCAGCAGACCCGGCAGCAAGAAAACCACCTGGTTCACCGACTAACTCAAGGAATCCAAGAAGAACTGCCGCACCCTCGAGAAAGCCTGGCGGCTCAACCGCACCACAGACAACTGGACTGCCCTCAAGCACGCCACCCGCAAACACCATCAACTGATCCGCGCCACCAAGAAGACGGCACTCAAAGAACGACTGGACAACAACGCCCACGACAGCAAAGAACTCTTCAGCATCGTCAAAGAATTCCCCAACCCCAGCGCCGGAACCAGCGACATCACTCCCACGCAAGACCTCTGCGACTCCCTCGCCTCGTTCTTCCACCGCAAGATCGCCGACATACACAACAGCTTCGACTCACAGACCACGCACCCTACCACCGAACCAACGCCCGCCACCACCACCCTCTGCAACTGGACCCCGATCAGCACCGAAGACACCACCCGCACGATGAACTCAATCCACTCCGGATCACCAACCGACCCCTGCCCATACCACGTCTTCAACAAAGCCGCCGCCGCCACCATCGCACCCCATCTCCGAGACACCATCAACGCCTCCTTCCACACCGCCACCTTCCCGGAGAGCTGGAAGCACGCCGAGCTGACCGCCCTCCTGAAGAAACCAACAGCGGACCCCACCGACCTCAAGAACTACCGTCCCATCTCGCTCCTTCCTTTCCCGGCCAAAGTCATCGAGAAGACCGTCAACATACAGCTTGCAGCCTTCCTCGAAACGAACAGATCCCTCGACCACTCGCAGTCCGGATTTCGGGCCAACCACAGCACCGAGACCGCCCTGATCGCAGCCACTGACGACATCAGAACCCTGATCGACAACGGGGAAACAGCGGCCCTCATCCTCCTGGACCTCTCCGCAGCGTTCGACACAGTCTGCCACCGAACCCTAGTGAAACGCCTCAGCAACATCGGAATCCGAGAGAAAGCGCTGGAATGGATCATCTCGTTCCTCACCGGAAGAACCCAGAGAGTCCGCCTCCCTCCGTTCAGATCCGAGGCCACCGAAGTCATCTGCGGCGTACCACAAGGATCTTCTCTCAGCCCGACCCTCTTCAAAGTCTACATGAGCCCCCTCGCAGCCATCGCACGCCAACACAACCTCAACATCATCTCCTATGCCAACGACACCCAGCTGATCCTCTCCCTCACCAACGATCCCACCACCGCCAGAGCCAACCTACACGAAGGGATGAAAGACGTCGCCGACTGGATGAGAAACAGCCGTCTTAAACTGAACTCAGACAAGACGGAAGTCCTCATCCTGGGATCATCACCCTCCGCCTGGGACGACTCCTGGTGCCCCCTGGCCCTGGGCACCGCCCCCAAACCGACAAACGATCGGTTCAAAGTGGGGGTCATGGGCTTCATCCTGGACTCCTCCCTGTCAATGACCAGACAAGTGAACGCCGTTTCTTCCTCGTGCTTCAACACCCTGCGCATGCTCCGTAAGATCTTCAGATGGATCCCCACTGAAACCAGGAAGACCGTCACCCAGGCACTCGTCACCAGCCGACTGGACTACGGGAACGCCCTCTACGCCGGAACTACAGCCAAACTCCAGAGAAGACTCTAACGAATCCAGAACGCCTCCGCACGACTCATCCTGGACATCCCCCGACACAGCCACATCACCGGACACCTGAGAGAACTGCACTGGCTCCCCGTCAGCAAGAGAATCACGTTCAGACTCCTCACCCACGCACACAAGGCCCTACACGACCTGGGACCCAAGTACCTCAACGACCGAATGACCTTCTACACGCCCACGCGCCAGCTACGATCTACCAGCCACGCACTCGCCACCGTACCTCGCATCCGCAGAACCACCGCCGGAGGAAGATCCTTCTCCTACCTGGCAGCCAAGACCTGGAACTCCCTCCCCACTCACCTTCGACGTACCCAAGACCATCTCTCCTTCAGGAAGCAACTCAAGACCTGGCTGTTCGAGCAGTAACACACCCCTTCCCCCCAGCGCCTTGAGACCCTCCCGGGTGAGCAGCGCGCTATATAAATGCCGTGATTGATTGATTGAATCCTAGAGTGAACTTTTTAAATAAATAAACTCCTGTCTGCAGATTCAGTGTATGTGTAAGAAAGTAGATCATTATTATTTGAGGTGGCCCACTACCCACCTCCAAGAATAGCCAGAACGTGTGTCCCGGTGAATGCTCAAAGTCACTAAATTAACCATAGCTCAATTCCATGCTAGCTATTGGCATGGAGCAGACAGACTTTACAGTAATAAAGTTGAAATGCAAAATAATCTAGTTTCCAAACTGAATTAGAAAAGTAGAGTAAAATATAATAAACCACATAATGTAAAAATAAAAATCCGATAGGGAGAAGAGGTGGTATGAATGTTCAGAGTTTTAAGCTGGAATAGCGGCGAGAAGTATAAAGGGCACAATGATAACCAATGATTGTGGTAGACCGGGACCCAGGCGCAATTCAACACTGACCTCAATATAGCGTTGATCGGATACACCAACCAAGTTTGTACTAGTCAAAAATTTTACCTTCTGACTTAAATCCTTCAAGTCCCATTCAACTACAGGAGTACCGTTTTAAACCTTAGAGGAGGCACATAGAGACTCACAGGGTGTCAGGCAGGGGCCAACCAGTGGCCACTAGTCATCTGAGTGGTTGCAGAAAAAGGCCTTTTGTAGCTTGTGTTCCTGTATATTTATTAGGAAGTCAGTTTATGACCCTTGAAGTCCACATCCTTGTGCTGGGTAGAAGAGGGAGCAGGTTTTTGTAAGCTTTTCTCCGGTGCAGACAGGCCGGTTCAGCCTCTTTGATTTTTTGTAGGTCCAGGAGTGTTCTGAAGTTTGTTCCTGGAAATGCCACATTAATGCTTGGCATGAGCTATTGCATACGAATGAGTCATGGACAGGCCCTAACCTATGGGGTAAAAGTTCCTGGATCCAACCCTACCCACTTTGAGCATTTTCAAGATGGTGAAAGTATTCAGCCACATTAAACGTGGGCTCTATGAGCAGAGGAGTATGTTTGAGTACTGTCTGATAATAATCCTAGTATCCTCCATCATCTAACACTAAAACCCAGTTTGAAGCAGCCATGGTTCCTCCAATAAATTCAGAGACCGATGCCTTTTAGGAAAAAGAAGAGTAGTCCACGAACCAGACAGTGGCTATGCAAAACAATGTTTTGGCATCCTGTTTTCACCCTTTTAAGTGCACCCCACATAATATTTGTAATACCCTAGTAGACCTATCAAGCATTATTTGCCATTCAAGCATGCTTTGACACTGTAATGTCTCTAAGGATGCTTTTCACAACTATTCAAACTTGTTCAAATGCCAATTAGTGGCTGGCAGAAGTGGGTGAACACATGCAAATGAACCTTGAAATGCTTTGGTTAGGGAAAAGGTTACTTTCTAAAAGTATCTTTCCCAACATATTTATCAAAACTCTAACTCCACCATAAAGTTATAAACTATGAAAAACAGTTGTGTTTTCAAGCTATGGAATAGCCATCCTTGTTGCAATGAAAATAGCGTTTGGGGTTTTTACTGTAAGGACATGCTTAACTTTAAATTCCTACATGCCCTACTTTTATATAGCATAATATCATTCACCTTGTGTTATGGGCAATAAGGCCTACATATGGATGACTTATAAATATTTAAAAGGATGCTTTTGACGTTTCAATAGGGGTTAGTTTGACATGTTGATTTTTTTTTAGTTTGAAAACACAGCCATTTTACACAGTGTAGGCCTGCACTTATGTTTACACTGTCACTATAGTGGTTGGTACAATGAGCGGGACAGTCAATTTGTGACATTTAACTTGCAGCCCCTGAGTACACTTGTGTTACATATACTAGGGTCCTATATCCAAGTATGACTATTATGGGTAGGCCAATTTCATCATGTTGAAAGGAGGAGCACAGACACTGTGCCACTGGTTTGTTCTACAGTCAATATAAATAGGGTTCAGCAAAAAGGTTTACAAAAATTCAGGGTGACCCTGCAAAAATAAAATAATTCCTACAGAATGGGACAGAAGCTGTTGGCTAGTGTGCCAGTCATCAGAGCACATTCCTGTGCATAAGATGTGAGGCCAGCAGCAGTCCGCTCAGGAGTGGCAGTGTCTATATTCCTGCTCTTAATGGGTCAAGTAGAGCTGTACACCAGTGGTAGCCACACATCCCCCTTCCTGCAGCTGAAAGGAGCTGGTTAACCTACCCAGGTCTAAAGGTTATGGTACAGTGCTTGGGAGCAGCTTTGTGAGAAAAGACTGACTCTTTGGACTATAGCACACTGCCACAAACCAGACGAGCTGTACCGATCATCTGCTAGGAGGGTAGTGGGCCATAGCTTGCACTAATGAAACCTTGGACATATTTTTGTAAACACCATTTCTTGTGCAAGACAGTATATTTCACTCGCGCAGTAGTTGTTCAATTAATAATTGTGTACACGTTTCTGATAGACTTCTTGCTGTAGATTCCTCAACTTTTGAATATTCCCAAAGCGTCGTACGGTATTTAGAAACTTTTCATACGTACCTCAATGCGGTGTCAGGTGCCACCGTGCAGCTCTTCAATGATGCCATTCCACTCTAGAAATGACGTGCCCGATTCGGGGAGAGGAGGGAGGCAACTCTGCACACTGATGTCTTTTCCTTTTTTTTCCCCACTCCACCAGATGCAGATCTGGAGCTCACTTTGTGTCGGAGTCATTTTCTCGAACATTTTTCCAGTATGCAAGGGATATAACCCAAAAACCAAAAGCAGGTTTCAAGCCCTGTAGGGACTGTCACAAACAAATGTCTGAAATAACAATGAAGGGAGGTAGAGTAATAAAGATAGGATTCCTACTCCACAGGCACTGATAAATAAACAAGAAGAATCCTACTTCCAGTGTGCACCACAAGGATGGGGAACACTCAGTGTTGTGTAAAATACCCCTCACACACCAACAGGCCCCTTGGTGTCATGCTTCATCATCGGGGTCTTCGCACCCCGCTAAAGGGATGCGGCACGCTACGACCTGCGACTACGCGGGAGCGTTGACAAGAATTGACTATGTGTGGTGTGTGTTGAGTGCATGTGAGGGGATTAATGTGAGTGAAGGGTGTAGTGAAAAATTAAAAAGTACCTGGCTAGTGGGTGGTGCGAAAACTTTATTCCGTACCCCTAGCTGGTGCTATTAAAAAGATGTGCAAAAAAAGCGAGGTTAGTTGTCTTAATTAGGGACAAAACCTCTGGTGTGCGTCGACATGTTTCGGAACTGGTGTTCCTTCTTCAGGACGGGGCACAACTTCCCAACCCTACTCACGTATTCCTATAAAAAAGTGTTATCTTAATTATCTTTTTACTAAAAAGTGATAACAATCTCACGAAGGCTAACAATGTGCCTACAGCGGTATCTTAGGTTCATGCAATTGCATGCCCTGAAAAAAAGAAAAACTCAATTTAGTTTGGTTACCATATAGGACTGGCTCAGACAGGTGCAGTCACCTGGAGCCCCAAACAGTTAAATTAACCTGTAAAAAAAGGGGGACATACATGACACACAACATACAAGACACACTTAAGGTTTTTTATATTAGTTCTTTTTGGACATACTCATGGTCACTGTTGTATATTGCGTCATGAGCATATCCAGAACATCAAGGTAGGTAGGTGGATCCACAATCTGTGAGGGTAAAGAAGTGGTTTCAGTGTTGTTACTCCTTTTACTCACTATTTGACTCCACGCTAGATCTGGATATCTGAGAGTTGCTTTTGTGTGTAATATACTCACGAAATCCGCCTAAATTGGCCTCCTTCTACCACCCTGTGCTGCTCCGCTGTAAATGCGTTAGCAAGCGACATTGCGGTATATATTGGGGATTTAGGTGTTGTCTCATTCGTTAATTGGCGGAAGTCGGAAGATGGCCATATAAGGGACATCCGTATCCCCGCCTATCGTATACATGTTCACGGTCTCAATGTAACATATGTCCTTTTCTCATTCGTTAATTACTGGGTTTCTTGGCAGACCAAATAAGGAGTATCCGCTTCCCTGCCTATCGCGAGCCCAGACATGAGTTCCTGTTGACACGGGTCCTTCTGGGCATGCCTGGTTATTGAGCTTTTCGAAGAGCACGCGCATGCGCATATCGTATTCGCTGCGCCTTGGTTTACTAGTTACCGGCGCATGCGCGGACGTATGAATCGTCTCTCTGTGTGGCACTGATCTCGTGCGATGTATACCATCTTGGGCCATCGGAAGTACTGTTGCTTTTCCCGAATTTTGAATATTGCTCATTTCATTTCTGGGGCATCCCATAGGGCGATCCATAATTCTGTTTGTCAGCATGGGCAAAGGCATGAACAGAAAACGTTATTAACACTCTCCTAGTCCATTTATGTGCATGCTTTTTAAGGGCTTTCCGTAATTTCTTATCATTCTCTGTGGGAAAGACACATCAGGTTGATTTTGGTCTTATAGGCCCTTCTTTTTCCGAAAAATGAAAAAATGAATTTAATGACGTTGTAGTGTTTCAATTATAGTCCAGTAATTTGGCTCCATGGAATGTCGTCATTAAGACCTGTAATGTGGGTTCCCAAGCGAAATACCCATCGTTGTTCTTTCTGGAACAGGCCTGTTTCAGATGTTAGACGTTCGATAACCGTCCAACGTAAATCATTAATGCAATGCTGACGTTCCAAAAAATGTGATGCCATCTTGGTGGTCATTTTTTTACAACGTATGTTGCTTTTGTGTTCCACTATCCTCACTTTGACAGGTCAGGTGGTCATGCCTATATATTCTAGACCACATGGGCACGTTATCATGTAGACCACGTTCTTCGTGTTACAATTGGAGAACTGGCGTTGTTCCCATGATGTGCCATTTCTAAAGGTTAGGGTTTTGCTTTTTTGGGTTTGATGACAGCAGCTGCAATCGCCACAGGGGAAGTGTCCTTGGACCCCAGTCACATTCAGTCTTCCAGTGGGGTTTTGTCGTGGTCTAGTATGTACCAGCATGTCTTTAATGTTTCTGCCCCTCCGGTGTGCATGCATTGGTTTCTCAAAATCCAGGTCTCCACAGTTCAGTATTCCCCAATGTTTGTTTATGACTTTCGATACCTGGTTCGATATGGATGTATATGTCGTAACACAAATTGGTCTTTTGTTTGCTCCTTTGTCTTGTGGATTGTTTTCTAGAAGTGCCTCCCTGTGGTTGTTCCTTGCGCGTTTCATCGCCTTATCAATGGTTTTGACCGGGTATTGTCTCTGTATTAGTTTGGTTTTTAAATCTTTGGCCTGTTTGTTAAATTGGTTCAATTCTGTGCAGTTTCTTCTGAGTCGTAAGAATTGACCATACGGTAGATTCTCCCTTAGATGTCTGGGATGGAAACTATCGTATCGCAACAAACAGTTCCTGGAGGTGGGTTTAAAATGGGTGGTACTTTTCAGCCTTCCCTCCTCGGTGTATATATTCAAATCCAGGAAAACCATTGATGTGTTGGAGATAGTACTGGTAAATTTCAGGTACTCATTCTGGTTGTTGAGCCAAGCTACAAAATTCGTGGCACTGTTTATATCCCCATTCCATATGATGAAGATATCATCTATGTACCGTTTCCAGGTGTTAATCTGGGAACGGTATGGATTGTCTTCATGTAGGATCTTATGCTGTTCCAGATGGTGGACGTATAGTCCCGCTAGACTTGGGGCAAAAGTACTACCCATGCTTGTTCCATGGGTCTGTAGGTATAGGGTCTCTTTATATTTGAAAAAATTGTCTTTCAAGGCCATGGTGATGCATTCTAGGACCAGGTTTCTTGGTGTCTGGTACTTCCATGTATTACTGAAGAGCACTTCCTCTATGATCTGTAGTGTCTCATCATGTGGCAGGCTCGTATATAAGCTCTCCACGTCGAGGCTTAGTAGGAGCTGTGTGGATGGATCAAATTCCTTCTCTTCTAGTAGCTGTAAGATCGCTTTTGTGTCTTTCAAATATGTGTTTGTAGATTGTACCATTGGTCTGAGGAAAGCATCCGAGAATTTAGACAATGGCTCCAGAATCGACCCAATCCCAGAAACAATGGGTCTTCCCGGTGGATTTTCGATGTTTTTATGTATCTTCGGGATACAGTAGAAATATGGTATTTTCGGAGTAGGTTGTAGGAAATCCGCTTCCTTTTTGCTGAGCCAGTCATGGGCTAGGCCTTCCTCTACCATGCCGCCAATCCGGATCCGAAGTCCTTCCGTTGGATCTCTTTCCAACATTTTATAGTTCCGTTCATCCGATAGTAAACGCTGGCACTCTTTATCATATGCCTCAAGGGTTTGCAATACTATCGCTCCCCCTTTGTCTGCTGGTTTTATAACGAGCTCATTGTTGGTTGTCAGCTCTCTTAGGGCTTGTTGTTCATCACCACTTGTGTTATAGAAGACGTTCTTCCCTTTTGTATTCAGTTGGTTGACCTCAGTGGTCACTGCCTTTTCAAAGGTTAGGATTTCTACGGGAATTGTAGAATCTGGTGGGGTGAAGGTTGATTTCAACTTCAAACCTGTGTCTGTTTTATCTTCTGGTAATGGCTTGTCTTTGAAGAAGGCCTGTAGTTTTAGTTTCCTGAAGAAATCCTGTAGCTCCATGTTGAGTTTGAAGATATCTGGTTTCTGAGTTGGTACAAACCCCAAGCCTTAATTTAGAACATTCTTCTGTGTCACTGTTAATGTCATAGGTGTGAGATTCACAACTAGGTCCCTCTCTTGCTGGTTGACGGTTGGTTGGGAAGTGATCCCGTCATGCTCCGGGTTGTCCGGGCGTTGGGCTGCTCCTGGTCTTCCCAAGCGACAGTGTTGCCTTTCCGGTTCTTGCCTCGTGTGTTCTGGCGTGCCCCTAAAAAAGGTTGTTGTGGCCCTCCATATGGTTGTTGCTGGCCATAGTAACCATCTCTGTATTCTTGATTCCACCTTGGTCCAAACTGAAAAGGGTTGAATTGTGGTGGGCCCATAAATTGTGGGAACCGCTGTAGGCACATTGTTAGCCTTCGTGAGATTGTTATCACTTTTTAGTAAAAAGATAATTAAGATAACACTTTTTTATAGGAATACGTGAGTAGGGTTGGGAAGTTGTGCCCCGTCCTGAAGAAGGAACACCAGTTCCGAAACATGTCGACGCACACCAGAGGTTTTGTCCCTAATTAAGACAACTAACCTCGCTTTTTTTGCACATCTTTTTAATAGCACCAGCTAGGGGTACGGAATAAAGTTTTTTCGCACCACCCACTAGCCAGGTACTTTTTAATTTTTCACTACACCCTTCACTCACATTAATCCCCTCACATGCACTCAACACACACCACACATAGTCAATTCTTGTCAACGCTCCCGCGTAGTCGCAGGTCGTAGCGTGCCGCATCCCTTTAGCGGGGTGCGAAGACCCCGATGATGAAGCATGACACCAAGGGGCCTGTTGGTGTGTGAGGGGTATTTTACACAACACTGAGTGTTCCCCATCCTTGTGGTGCACACTGGAAGTAGGATTCTACAAACAAATGTCTGTCACAGATACCCACCAGGTATTCCTGTGATATTTGGGGTCTGGCTGCGACTCCAAGGTCAACAGCGACTGTGCATCGATGAATCCAAAGGTCACTTGGGTTTACGAAGTGAAGCTCCACATCACCAAGAACATGAAGGAAGAGAATCTTTCAATCTAGGGTACCGCTGGCAGGTTCCTCCCTGACGTCAGTTGGACTCTCAAAGCCCATCTTACCTCCGGCACCACTTCTCACCACCGCTTCTGGCACCACCACCTACACAAGCCCTGGGCTTTTCAAGGCCAACGCGAAGTCCGTCGATGCCAGAAAAGAAGGTCATGGTTCTCTCTGATGCCAAATCGATGCTGATACGACCTTAATCGAATTTGCATCAGATTCCACCCTAACCACAACTTCACACACTTGATTTGCCACCCACATGGTTGAAACAACACACTTTATATTTGCTTTTTGGGGCAGGTGTGGCCAATGACTACGAACTTATGGAAATCGCAGAAATTGCCGTTAGCATAAGCTGAAGCCATTTTAGTTGTGGCATCCAATTTGTTAAGCCATGTGATTCTGAGGGCTTTTCTGTTGCCTGCCTTCCTATTCTGCTTGAGTCATCAATTGTAGGTAACTCCTTCAGTACCGAGCTCGAGCACTGTGTAAGCTCAGTCCTTGACGTTCCACTCCCACCATTCAGGTAAAGACCAGCATCTTGACGGAAGCCCACCAACTGGGAGAAATAACTTCTTAGCCCCTCCCATTTAATGAAGCACTAATACCTTTTTGGGGGTGTGGTGCAATCCTTGCTCCCACCCCAAAGTCAATCGACAGATTGCTATGCACCATTGCCCTACTCCAAGCAGCCCTGCTATTCTTTCACTACACCCTTTACCCGACAGCCTGGTGGTGGACGCATCCGTGAGCTGTTAAACCCATCACCTTTCCGCCCACTCCCCCTTACAGCAAATCTAAATGGATAAAACCGTTTGGCACGTGTTGTTTTTTTTTTTTTTTGGTCTGCAAGTCTGGGCCTCAGATCGGTAAATGGCAGCTGCTTGTGAATGAATGAATAATGATTTATAGAGCGCAGACTTAGCTGAAGGGCATCAAGGCGCTACCTGCAAGGTATCAGGATGCGGTGAAAAAAGAGAACATGCTCAAACTGATGTATCCAAGAAAAGCCAGGTCTTTAAGGCTTTACGAAAAAGCGGGAGGGACACCTGACTAGAAAATACTTCTGGGAGGGAGTTCCACAGCTTGGGTGCAGCCGTCGAGAAGGCTCTGCCACCCCTTTTAGCCTTCTTAAACCTAGGAACTATCAGAAGGTTTTTGTCCGAAGACCGAAGTGGCCTGCTAGGAACATAGTGTTGGACCATTGACTTAATGCACCTTGAGCCAGATCCATAATAGGCTTCATGAGTCAGGCATAGGGTCTTAAAAAGGATCCTACGGTCCATCGGCAGCCAGTACAAGAGCTTAATCGAGGCAGAGACTGAGTGATGTTTAGGAAGATTCAATACAAGCCTGGCCGCGGCACTCTGCACCATCTGCAGACGCCGAACAAGGCCTTTACCAATGCCCAAATACAGGGCATTACAATATTCCAATCTGGATGTTATTAAGGCAATGAAGGCCTGCTTGCGCGCTTTGAAGGAGAGATAGTGAGAGATTTTCCTGAAGATCCTGAAGCAGGTGGAGACAGTCCTATTGACTTGAAGGTCAAGAGAGCATTATCTACAATCACACCTAAGTTCTTCCAGTGAGATACTGGACAGGGACAAACACCAAGTGTGTCCGGCCACCAGTCACTGTACCAGATATTCCGTTTACTCCCAAAAATCAGGACCTCGGTCTTCTCTCCGTTCAGCTTCAGAACATTTTCTGTCATCCAAGAGGAAACTGCCTCCATACAGCGCCTAAAGTTGAGGGCAGAGTCCAGTACACTATGTGTTATAGAAACCATTATTTAGTTGTTGTTCGCATAGGACAACACCTCAAACCCAAAAGTTCTCTCCACCTTTGAATGGGGGACCTCATAGATATTAAAAAGTGTTGGGCTCAAGGAGATGCCCTGAGGAACACCGCACAACAAAGGTTAAGGGGCTGAGTAAAACTGGCGTAACTTCACCGTCTGTGCCCGCTCAACAAGAAAGGAGGCAAGGAGACCCAGAGTAGCACCCCCGACACCCATCTCTCCCAAGCGAGCCACCAGCCTGTGGGGAGATAGAGTATCAAATGCTGCAGTGAGGTCCAATAGCACAAGAAGGGTAGTGTGGCCTGCATCCACCTGAGTCCGGATGTTGTTTAAGACAGCCATCAAAGCTGTCTCTGTGCTGTGGTGACTCCTAAAACCATGTTGGGAGCCATCCAAAAGGTGGTGGTCTTTTAGGTAGGTGCTGAGATGGAGATTAAGATAGGCCTCCAAAATCTTGGCAGGGACGAGAAACAAGGAAATTGGCCTATAGTTTTTCAATTCCCCAGGATCCAGGGAGGGTTTCTTCAAAAGAGGCTTCACTACTGCCGTCTTCCATGACGAGGAATACACTCCCTCAGAGATGGCAGTGTTCATAACTTGAGTAAAAAGAGGAGCAATGATCTCTGGACAGGCTGGCTTTTAACACCTTAAGGGGACAAGGATCTAAAGGGGAGCCCGAGTTAACACGATCCAGGATTCTATCCATCACCTCCAAGGACATAGGGGGGAAGGTAAGAAGCCTGAGAGTCTCCCCATGGGCAGAGTCTCATTTGGGTGAGTAGGAATTTGCATTCCTGGACTATTACTTGAGTTAGCCGTTTCCAGTAGGGCATAAATATCTGAGATTTTGGCTTGGAAGAAGTTCGATATTTTGTCGCTGAGCTCCTGTGAAGCGTCAGAGGGGTCAGTGACATGAGGTGAGATGAGAGAATTAATGACCTTAAAGAGGTCTCTTGGAGATTTTATAGAGACAGTAACCTTGGAATAGTATAGTTTCTTTTCCTCCATAATGGCCAATTTATACTCTGTCAGACATTGTTTATGCCGTTCCTTACTAGGAGGTTCTAAGTGAGCATGCCACAGCCTCTCCTGTTTGCGGCAACCCTGTCTAAGCTTTCTAAGTCTCTCTGTGAACCAGGGAGCCGAGGGCCTTGTTCTTGCTGAGTCTTGCTTCTTAACCAGAGCAAGGGAGTCCATTGCTGCTGCTAGTAGATGAGATAGTTCTACGGCAGCTAAATTAGCATCAAGATGCTTAGTGGGCTCCAGACGGTTAAAGAAGCTATATAGCACCTCTTTGTTTATATGGCTATAGTTCCTTCTTTCCTCGAAATTCCTGTCCCTAGAAGCTGGCAGCACTAATGCCTGCAAGTGTAAATCAAACGGGATGGCGAAATGGTCTGACCAGGTAAGGGGGATAGGGTTCCCCACCCTAACCTTGGGATCATTAGAGAATACACCGTCTAGGGTATGCCCGGCTATGTGAGTGGAGCTTCTAACCACCTGTAAGAGACCACAGGAACTCAGAGTTTCCAGGAGACCTTGGGTGTCTCTACAGGAGGGATTTTCTAGATGAAAATTAAAATCCCCCAAAAGAGTAATGTTTGGTCTCTCAAGATAAGGTTCTGCCAGCCTGCTAAGATCCTGACTGAACGATGCCCTGTTGCCCGGTTGCCTATAGCATAAAATACCAGAAAAACCTTCCGTAGGGTGAAGGTTGATGGAAAAATAATTGGCCTGATAGGGATCCGAGGGAGTCGTCAGAGTCAGTGTACGTCAAATCAGGGAGTCTCTGTAGAGAAGTCCCACCCCCTCCCCGCCGTCCTACTTTGTTCAGTCTGGCAAAGGTGTACCCAGCAGGGATGGCATCTACCAGATCGGGGCCAGAAGCATCCGTAGCCCAGGTTTCAGTAACAAAACCCGTGTAGGCTTCCTAGCTGAGACAAAATCACTGAAAGCAATCTTGTTTTTGAACAAAGATCTTGCATTTATAAGGAAGCCCTGAACAACCGTCACTTTAGGGGAGGGCCTAATGACCCTAGTGTCTGACACGTTTTTCCTATCTGGAGTCCAATAAATGTTACAGCCTGTGCAAACTAGATACAACGTCCTAGAGAGCAGCTCAGGGTCCCAGGTATGGTGGCAGGGAGCCCCTTCCGGTCGGAGCTTTGACAAAACCTCGCTAGTATAGCAGGTCGTAGCCCGTTGATCCGAGGTGAAACTGGCAGCATCTCTGGAACCTGGCGCGGATGGGCGCAGACGGGCATGCCTTAGGCGCGTCTGCTGTGTGATGAGCTGGCCATGCAGTTTAAATAGGGAGAGCTGCAGCTCAAAAACAACCCCTTGGCTCCGCCACCTAGTTACCGGAAAGAAGCCTCCACAACAAATAGGAGAACCTATGATGGAACGGGGCACTGGCGAAAGGAAAAGAGCACAAAGATGTAAGGGAAATATTCCTAGCAGGAAAGCATAGTCACCCAATTGTTGGGCCTTTACTCCCACCCCCCTTTGGGATTCGATGGCATAACCCCAGAAGAACTTTGACCCGCTCTCACTCAGGCAATTCAAGATGAGATGTCCAAGATGATGTCAAGTTCATGATTTGTTGTGGCTTTGACGCCACCTATTCTCCAGTATTGTATCTTTTATGGATTCACATGCTTGAATCTTCACTGTCGTCATGGTGGAGGATCTCACAGTAACAGAAGAAATAGCAGTAATAAACATCACCATAGGCCTCCATAAAACAGAACACTCACTTAAGCAAACTTTCAGCCTCATTTTTTAACATCCAAATTTCAGCCAATCACAGTAGAAATGTCAGTTTTTCCTTCCCCTACAGAGCCGCCATACCTCAGATTTCTTATTGCATGTCTTGTGATAGAGGGAGTCTCCATGAGCTCTGCTCAGTTACAGTATTTCATCTTCAACTTTTGACCGACAGTCTCTGCTACTCTCAAGGTATTTTGGACTATATACTTTTGCCCTTCCTTATTGTTGAGATGCCAAAGCCTAAAAAAGGGCTGTTTAGGCCATATAAGACCTGTGGGAAGTGTAGAATATTTTCTGAAGTCTCCCACAAACAGTGCTTATATTGCCTCTACCCTGAACACAAACCCAGGGAATGCAAATATTGCCGCACTTTTTCAGCAAACACCCTCAAAGACAGGGAAGGTAGGCTGCTACTCTGGCTTCAGAAGAGGAAGGCTGCTTCAGACTTTGAGTCTGAACCTGAGGAAGAGGCCCATTCTTCCTCAATTAGAATAAAGGAGGGCAGTTCTTCCTTCCTCCCACCATAGAGGACTCTAAGAGATCCAAGTTCCAGGACAAATCTGAAGGGAAACACCACAAGAAACCTCAGACAGAGGCTTCAAAGGCTTAATCAGCTCCACCATCTGCTTCTCTGACGCCTCTCAGAGACCAGTCTTCTCGACCGACGGTGGGCTCATTGTTGTAGATCCCACTCTCCTCAAGAAAATCTGAGGTTCCGTCACCGTTGACGGCATCGTCGGCGACAACAATCAACACGTCGACTGCAGCAACGGCGGGAGCATCGATGACGGTCATGTCATAGTCGTCGTCAGTCAAGGGTCAAGTGCCAAGATTTCGATGATGAGGACATTGAGGCCAAGGATCCATCTTCTTACCTGGCAGGGGAATTATCTTTTGCGGAGATAGGCACGTCTGCTGTGCAGCGGGCGGATTCCTTCCTGGAACACTACCCTTCTGATGATGGGGAGTATGAGCATCATCTGTCAATGAACATTCTAGTGTCTCTGGTATCTGATCTCCGTCAAATGATTGACGACTATTACAGGCATTTTCTTGACTTAAATGCTCCTCACAGGCTTTTACCTTACCAAGAAGTTCCCACTATTCTTCCGTGCCAAAGCGCTCCCAAATCCATCAGGGAAAAGACCATCACTCCTCCTATAGTCGTCATTGAGGATACTCTGGATGCTCAGACAGAGGAAGGAGAGATACAAATGGAAATAGACGCCCATGATGACACGGACGACCACATAGCCCCAATGCCACCATCTCCCATCCCTCCTGCTGCGGATTCCCCATCTGCAGATATTGGGGGATTCCATGGTCTTCTAGAGCAGAGGTCTTCAATCTGAGGGGCGAGGGGGAGGGGGAGGCATGGAGTCCTGGGAAGAGGGTCGCACGTTCCCCAGATTCCCCAGCTTCACTTGTGCTTTTGTTTTGGAAAAAGACAGCTGTCCTGGGACGGCTAATGTATATCGCGATCAGCTGAAGTTTCATCAATTAAGTCTCCTGTGCTGTGAAATGCTTTTGTGCCAGGATCCCTGCTTGCCTGAATGAAATTCAAAGTTACACTATTAGTTAATTTGCAAGTGTAAAGGGTGGTTGGGAGCGGGGTCTAGCTTTAATTGATCGAATCACTCCAAGCTTTGTGATGACAAAGATTTTGTTTTTTGAGTGATAGTGCAAAGAGTTAACAACTGGGCTGTGCAGCACATGCTTTTAATTGTAACTGTATTACACTGCCCTTAGAACCCCTAAGGATGTGTTGAAGGGACAATTATGTAAAAACCAAAAGCTGCATTACATACGCTCTGGTTTTGCTAAAATCTACATTTTGGAAGCAAATATAAAGTAATGACTTACATATTCACAGTGCTTTCTTTTGCAGGCTGTAACCTCATAGCACTAAAAATACACAAGCATTTGCAATACAATAGGTCTCGCATTTACACAAGTTTAAGCTATTAGCATGCTAAACGGTAATACCTTTTTTTATGTTTTGAAAACAAAAATAAAAAGCATTGTTATTTGCAATGTCAATAGCTCAAACTTGCGTAAATGCGAGACTTATTGCATTGCAAATGCTTGTTTCTACTTGAAAGTGGAGCTGTATGTCCCCCCCATTCTATTCTTATCATCTCACCAATTCTTCCTTTGTTAAAGCTCTGTCGCCATACCGTTTCATTACCAGTGAGGTGTTCTTAAATGTGCATGCAATTGGCCCACCAAAGGACTCCTGTACGAATCAAACGGTGTTCTAGGTGAGAATGGTGCGATAAACATGGATGAACTAAACTACTGTGAAATGAAGAGTTTGTAATATGCTCATTCTCTGACAAGCCATCTTGACTGTGGCAGCCAAGGAAAATACAACCACCTCACTGGATGCGCTGCAAAGCCTTCAGGGAAAGATCAACTTGGGTATTTATCAAGAGACCAATAGCAACCAGACAACATTTAGAGACCGCATGCATAGAGGTGTTGCACGAGGCCTACAGACTATTCGGGCGCACCTCAAATTGGTGTACTTCAAGTTTACATTCTTTCAAAATGAACAGACAAGAGGCCCGAGGATACTCATTAGCTCTGATACTGTATTCAGAAATGTCATATAAACGTATGAGCAGTTTAATGGCCACTCCAGTTTATCAGTGTTTTTCGCATGTTTACTTAAAACTATATTTGTTGCCCTTGCATTCCCGAAGGAACTGCTGTCTGATTTTGTCATGTTTATTAGTTTCAGAATATCACTAAGAAAGGCATGCTGTTTTCTAAATTCCTAGCTAGGGGAGACCAAGAAATCTCTAATAGTATAAATGCCACAGTGCAATTCCTGAAATCAACACAAAGGTCCCACAGTGACTACAGACTGTTCTTTGACCAATTTCTGCTGCTTCGTTATGAAGCTTTGCAGTTTCTTACTGCGGAAAACAACCTGGGAGAACGGTCTGATGACCAATCAGTGCTGCAATCTGCAGTTAGAGTTGATGGTCACATTTTGCTAATCAACAGTTACATTTGCCCTCCATTGGTCATTGCGAGAACATGTGGCTGATACGGTATAAGTGTATGAGACAAGCCTTTCAGCAAGGAGTTTCAATGTGAACATTGTCACTTAAGTTGATGTCAACGTGACCTTCAAGCAGTTGTTTTCCTGGTCCATGAAACCTAATATAAATGTGCTACAAACATGTCAAAGCTGTCGACCTCATCCAGTATAACACAGCTTCTTACCCACATAGTGTTCCGGAGAACTGTGACTCTACTAACTAGACTAAATCTGATTAGTTGCTGTACACATTGGGAATTACTTTACACTCCACAAAATGTCTCCAAAAACTGCAGTTACCACAGACTGTACAAGAGCAACTTTCTATCCCTACAATTATTACCACTTTTGCTTTTGTCATATTGCGCTGTAATACCCATTTCAGCCGCCATTCTACAGAGAGTGTGCCTGAGGCAGAAGAGACACCTTTCTCTCTCTTGTGTAAGGAGTCGGTGATCCCTGGGGGAACTTGCACTCCAAGGGCACGTGCGGCGATTGCAAGTTGTGAGAGATCATGCACGGAGAGCTTGTAGAAATAACGAAGCACGCCGTTTCCGCACACAATACCTGTGCACATGTCCTGTCCAGGCGCATGCACATCTCCTGTCCGAGATGAGCTGGAGCCGACGCGAAAAAGGAGATGTATACGTGCACATCGCGTGTGCTGGCGCATGCACATCTCCTGCCCCCCTTCCGAACAAAAATCGACGACAATAGTCTTGCCAAGCGTGCAGCGCATGCGCTGCATCGCTAGGCGAGACCTAACAAGTCACTATTCTCCACTGCACCAATCAAGATTTAATTCTGTGGCTCTCTGGTTACACAACGACCTCTGCAGTGCATTAACTAAAAGAGGTTTCATAATGTACCACAGTGCATTTCCCACTGAGAAACAACTTTTTTTTTTCTTTTTCATTTACCCTGCCCATTATTTTATATGTAGATACCTGATGGTGAAAGACCATAAAAAACGTACAGAATATTTTGGGGCTTATTTATGAGAGGCTTCCACTGCCAGAGCATCACTTCTTTTGACGCTCCAGTGGCGCAAGCATCTCAACCATACCTATGAGGCGGTGCAAAGTCACCCTGCATGGCTTTGCATGGCCTCATAGATATTGAGTAAGACAAAGCAGCACAAGACACTGCGTTACCTTACTCTGCATTCCATGGGTGTTGCGTGGGGTTCAGGAGCGGCCAATGCAGGTAAGCATGGTGGGGTGGGCAGTCGACAGACAATGATGAGGGAAAATAACATAAAAGAAACCCACTTACCCTGCGCTTGCTGCATCGCTGAGTCACACGCAACACCCATGGATTTTGATTCTGTCCCATATTTACAAATTCACGAAAACCTGGGGCAGCGCCAAAAACGTACGCCACCCCAAGGGAGGCGTAACAAGGAGAAATGTGTTCATTTCTACTCGTTTGTTCCTCTTTCCGTGTGTGCTACATTCTGCAGCTCACATAGAAAGAGGAAAACGCCTTTCAGGATCATTTTTGTGAAAAAAAGGTGCCTCTCCCTGCCCAAACCTTATCCTGTCCATGTTGGTGCTAGGCAGCAATTTGTGCTCCAACGCAAAGGGAAAGGACTGGAATGCACCCTATTTTATAAATAGGGTGCATTCCTGCCCTTTCACATTGGCGTAGGGCAGCTCAGCAAGAAGACTTGCAGCGGTGCCCTATGCCAATTCCTCATAAATGAGACCCTTTGGTTTTATCTACACCTTTGACTACACTGACACACTCATTGAACTTTGGTTTGTTAAACACTGTTTAATTTTATTTCCCCACCGTAAAAATGATTTGCTGTGGGAATTGGGGGTGTTTATGGTTGTCGATGATGAGTATCCGATTCTATAAATTTTTGATAGGAGGAGGGCCTTACACCTAAAAAAAAAATTGACAAGAGGGTCTCTGCATCAAAAAGTTTGAAGACCTCTGTTCTAGAGCGTGCCTCCAAGGGTTTTGACTTGCCAATGCCAGCTAAACAAACTGAATGTTTTCGGTATGATTTTTAATCAGGCACTCAACGTTCAGTATGGTCAATACCTATAGATGACTTTCTATGGCAAGAAGGACTGAAGCTAAAAAAAACACCTACCTCTGTTCCAGCTGTCATTCCAAAGTTGGATAAAAAAATACAATGCTCCGAACGACTCGCCTGCATGCCTTATTGGTCACCCCAGGCCAGACTCTCTCTTTATGCAGGCAGCGCAGAGAAGAGCCAAGAATACAGCGTCTCCGTGTATAGCCCCACCGACAAGGAGGGGCACGGCCTCAACAATATTGGAAAGAGGTTCTCTGCATTGGCGGACACCTCCATTCAAGCTTCTAATGCCATTCTTGGGAGATCTGACCGGCAGATGTGGTCAGACATCTCTGCTCTGTTGGAGTATCTCCCAGAAGATAAAAAGAAAGAGGCTAAGGACATTCTATTCGAGGGAGAAAGAGCATCTTCAGAGCTCATTGAAATAGCCTAGGACTTTTCATCCACTGCGTTTCGCCAGATGGCAGGAGCAGCGTTTCTGCATCGTCAGGGATGGCTAAAGGCAACCACCTTTGGTCCAGAGGTCCAAGCCAAAGTTTTCAACATGCCTTTTGATGAAGAGTGCTTGTTTGGAAAGCACATAGACCAGGCACTTCAGTCCTTAAAGACGAGATGGTCAAAGCCTTAGGCAGTCTCCAGCAGCACCGCTTTCAGTCCTTTTCAGGTAGAGTGCGGGGGCAATTCTTATCCCGTCCACAATTTCATCAGGGGTACCAGCCATATCCGCAGAGTACCTACCAGCCATACAACCGGTTGTTTCAATCCAGCACTGCTCAGCCTTACCCAAGGCCGGCAGGACGCAAGAGGCAGCAATCGGCTGGAAAGTCCCAAAATTGTAATAGGAGGCAATGAAGTTCATCAGGCACCTGCCGACATAGTCCCACGCCACGATCCCGTCTTCTCTGTATCCTTCCTGAAATGGAACTACATTTCTTCAGACAAATGGGTTTTGGACGTCATCCGGCATGGCCACACTCCGGAATTAATTCAGCAGCTTCCAAATGTTCCACCGCGGAATGTTCTACTGTATCACCTTCTGGATCTCCATATCGATATACAGTCGCTTCTTCTCAAGCAGGCCATAGAGGAAGTACCCCTCAGCCTACAAAATCGGGGGTTTTATTCTCACTTCTTCTTCATCAAAAAGAAGAATGGTGAATAGAGGCAGGTCATGGACCTCAGAATGCTGACAAGTTCATCAAAAAACAATATTTCAGGATGCTCTCTGTTCAGGAGATTCTTCTTCTCATGGAAAAAGGGTAATGTCTGGCTTCTCTTGATCTCCTCGACGCCTATTTTCATATTCCTATTCACCCCATGCATCAAACATTTCTATGGTTCAAGGTGGCAGGGTGCCATTACTAATTCAAAGTGCTTCAATTCGGTTTGAAATCCGATCCCAGGGTGTTCACCAAGTGCATGGCACTGATAGGGACCTTTATAAGTCGTTCAGGTCACCAGGTGTTCCCATACCTGGACGATTGGCTTATAAAGACTTTTTCTTTTCAAGCGGCAGAGATATCAACAAGAGCCTGTCGAGTTCTCTTCCAGTCTCTAGGTCTTTGCATCAACCTGGAAAATTTATCAATTATTTCAGCTAAACCGTTGATCTTTCTGGGTGCACGTCTCGACACAAATCTCTGCAAGGCCTTTTCCATTCAAGAAAGGATATTGCGTATTCTTGGTACAAAAAAAGCTTCTTTCAACAAAAAAGTTAGTTTCTGTGAGGCAGTACAAGTCCACTCTACGGGTGATGTCCTCTTGCAACCCGCTTATCCCCAATTGCCCTCTCCGCACGCGATCGCTGCAGGAGCAGCTCAATGCGCAGTGGAGTCAGTCTCAAGGCTCTTGCAACGACAAGGTTCACATTTGAGCTGCAATGAGAGCCGCAATGGCCTGTTGGTTGGTCAAGGAGATACTTTCGCATGGTCTCTCTATAATTCACACTGTGCCGCAGCTGGTGATGACCTCGGAGGTGACAGCGGACGGATGGGGGGTGCTCACCTTCAAGAATTACAGGTTCACGGCAAGTGGTACAAACAGGACTCAGAGTGCAACATAAACATTCTGGAACTCAAGGCAGTTTTCCTGGGTCTGAAAGCCTTCCTGACTCGGGTCAAGGGTGCGTCAGTGCTCGTCAGAACGGACAATACTGCAACCATGCTTTACCTCTAAAAGCAAGTTGGCAAGAGATCTCCAGCGATTTCCTTTCTTGCTCAACAGATATGGGAATGGCTCCTTGTCAACCACATCTTCTTGCGAGTGGAGCATGTGCTGGGTGTTCAGAACGAGAGGGCAGACTCTTTCAGCAGGAATATATGATGTTACCACGATTACAAGTTCCACGCATGGCATTACCACGCGAATTTTAGTTCGCAAGTGGCTTTACCACGCTGGAATTTACAACAATGGATTATAACACGCGTAGAAACGTCCACTAAGCACAAATGAAACATAATGAAATTGATAGGCAAAAAAAGTATGTCTAGAGTTTGTAGTAACTGCTTAACCCATTAGATCGTTTTTTTTTCAACATTCAAAAACAACAAATTACCCTAGATTTATAAATTCTTTTATTTTACTGTGCGCTTAAATATTTATATATTTTAAATAAAGATTATTTACTTACCTTACACCTTCCCGTCTTTCACCAGCAGCCCTTCCTTCCATCCACCATCGAAACAAGCGTCAAAACACGTCTACCAACATTAAAAACGGACTGCTATTTTGACGTACACGGCACGTCTTTGGGGGAGGCACTTTCCTTTTTCTTCAGTGGTACTGAAGTGCGTATTTTTATTTTCGAAGTAACCTGCTCCTTTGTTTTTGTTTTTTTTTTGAATGGGAGACCCCCCCCCAGCCCTCCCAAGTACCCCTCCCCAGCCCCCAAGCCCACGCAGAACGACTGGAAGGATTACCACGTCTCCCCCCCCAAAGCCCACGCAGAACGTACTTGCGTGGTAGTGGAGGTTGTGGAAGGCACCCGCGTTTAAAAGACGTTTTCGTGGTAAGTGACTCGTGGAAAACGTTATTAGTGGTAATTACTTCGTAGTAAATGATGTTTCCCTTCAGCAGGGTATCCAAACATTGTCACGAATGGGAGCTCAATGGTCAACACTTGAAAGTGTTTTTTCAATCCTGGGGTTACCCACCGTTTGATCTGTTTGCAACAAAAAGAGCCCTCTTTTGGCAAGCTGGATTCCTCATCTAAAATTGTGGGGAGACTCATTCCAGTTGCCTTGGGCGGGGATGTTCGCCTATGCATTCCCCCGTCCCCCCACTCTGCCTTTTCCACTAATTTCTCAAGTACTTCAGAAAATGAAGCAAGGGCTATGTCGGCTCATTCTCATTGCTCCAGGTTGGGCAAGACCATTCTGGTACACCGACCTGCACCCCCTATTAAAGTGTGCTCTGATTCTCTTCTCTTCAAGGGAGGATCTTCTTTGCATGTAACAGGGACAAGTGGTTCCTCCACAAATTCCCTTTCCTCATTTGTCGGCTTGGCTCCTCACCACGCTGAATTTAGGGATTTGAGGCTGTCCAAGGGTTGTTCTACAATAATCCAGAAGTCTTGCGCTCTTTCCACGTTGAAATGCTACACAGCTAAATGGAAGAGATTCTATGCTTGGTGTATCTCGCAAGCATGGCGTCCGTTCTTATCTCCGGAGGAGGTGCTGCCTTATCTTTTACACTTAGCTAAATCAGGATTTTCTCACTCTTCTTTAAGAGTTCACCGGGCTTCATTTTTAGGTATAGAAGACGTTCAGATTAAACTTCCCTGTGGTCTAATCGTCTTATCAAGGAATTTATGAAGAAACTTTTTAGAGCTTTTCCGCCTGTTAAACCTCCTCCAGTTCTGTGGCAAATACTGTCCTGTCACAGCTAATGCATCCTCTCTTTGAGCCGGCACACAAATGCGAATTGAAGTTCCTTTCTTGGAAAGTGGCTTTTCTCCTGGCCATTACGTTAGCCAGACCTATCGGTGAAATCCAAGCTTTCACTATAAAAGAACCATATCTTCAATTTTTGCCGGACTGTGTCATCCTGCGCACTAACCCTTCTTTTATACTTAAGTGCCTTCAACTTACCACCTCAATGAGCTGATTGTCTTACCAACATTCTTTCCTACTCCATCCTCAGTAGTGAAAGAGCTTTAAACGTTGTTTAAAATTTTGTCTGCAAAGAACGAAGATCTTCCGTAAATCCTCTCAGCTATTCATCTTTCTCAGCTCCTAGTAAAAAAGGACAAGCATTGACACGGGCAAGCATTGCTCGTTAGGTCACCTCAATGATGACCTTTTGTCATGAAAAGGCTGGTTGCTCGCTTCCTGCAAATACGCAAGCTCATTCAACTAGAAAAGTGTCGACTTTCTCTGCCCTTTGTGCAGGAGCATCCCTTTCTGACATATGCAGGGCGGCAATGTGGGCGAACGCTCACACATTAATGAAGCATAACTGCCTTGATGGTTGGAAAAAGGCAGATATTTCTTTTAGATAAGCTGCACTTCGATTTCGCTCTGCCTAAGGTAGGTGGCTTTTAGCCTTCTTTGTTCTTTTCGTACTGGTCGTAAATTCGTTTGCATATTCTTTCTCTTCTTCTTGGTACTGATGCTACAAGTTTACGTCATGGTGGGATGGTTCGCCTACCCACCACCTTTATCTTTTCTCTTATTGTGCTCATACTGCTTACTAGTCAGATTTAAGCATGTGAATTTATAAAAGATATAATACTGGAGAAACCAGTATTGGCATAGCCAATAGGTCTCGCCTTTGGGACCTTATAAGTGTTTAGCTAGAGCTCGGCTGACTCTAGGCTCGACCTAAAAAGCGAGTTCATTAGTGAGGCTGCTTATGGCGCAGCCAAACAAGGCCGTGCATAGGACTCAGAAGAAAACCTGCTACAAGGTGAGTTTTGAGGGGAAAAACACTGGAGAAAGGTAAACATACATTTGTGCGCGGTCATTACACCGTGTATCATTACTACGTAAGCATTACAACGCATGTGCTGTAATAACGCATAGCCATTTCTACGCATGTTATTACATAGCATGCGCTGTAACATCGCAAGCGTTGTAATACTAACCCCATCGTTGTGAGGAAACTAAGGTGTTTCCTCACAACGACATACAACGATCACTGCCCCTCTGGCGACGCAGGAAGGAGATCAGAGGACATGAGGAGAGAGAGGTAAGAGCGGCTGTTTTTAAGGGTTTAGGGTAGGGGGTGAGTCTTGCAGGGGGTAGTCTTTTAGGATTAAGGGTAGGGTTGTGTTTGAGGAGTAGTGTTTTGGGGGTTATGGTAGTGTGTGGGGGTCATGCAGGGGAGTGTTTGGGTGTAGAGTCAGGACGGGGTCGGTGGAGGGTTGTGCAGGGGCTAGTGTTTTAGGGTTTAGTGTAGTGTTGTAGTTTCTGTGTAGTGTAGGGTAGCGTTTTAGGGTTTAGGGTAGTGTTGGGGTGTCTTGCAGGGTAGTGTTTTAGTGTTGGGAGAGGACGGGGAAGGGTGATTGTGCAAGGGCTAGTGTTTTAGGGTTTAGGGTAGTGTTTGTGTAGTGAAGGGTAGTGGTTTAGGGTAGTGTCAGGGGGACGTGCAGGGTAGTGTTTTAATGTAGGGAACGGACTGGGGGTAGGTGCAGGGTCGTACTGGGGGTAAATGTAAATGTAAATGTAGTTGAGCTTATGAGTTGAGCTTATATAGCGCACAGCTACCCGCAGTGGGTGTCCCGGCGCTTGCTTAGGGAACCCGTCCTGGTATTCCCCTGTGAGATAGCAGGGTATCCACAAGGTGAAAGTCAGGCATCCCGCCGCGAGGGGCCGTTGTGGAGATTAAGCAAGCTATTGCCCAGAGTCGCAGAGTGTGAACCCATGAGTCGAGGAGGCACCGGGGCGAGAATTATCGAGTCCGTGGAATTTTTAGCCCAAGACCCGCCGAGGCGGGGAATTGAACCCTGGTCCAGGACCGATCTCAGCTTCCGGGTCTGCTGCCTCTAACCCCTGAGCCACACTTCTAGGGTTTTAGGGTTTAGGGTAGTGTTGTGGTGTTAGTGTAGGGTAGTGTTTTAGGGTTTAGTGTAGTGCTGGGGTGTCGTGCAGGGTAGTGTTGTAGGGACCGGTCTGGGGTTAGGGGCAGGGTCGTGATGGGGCTAGTGTTTTAGGGTTTAGGGTAGTGATGTGATGTGGTGTTTGTGTAGTGTAGGGTAGTGTTTTAGGGTTTAGGGTAGTGTTGGTTGTCGTGCAGGGTAGTGTTGTAGTGTAGGGAGCGGACTGGGGGAAGGGTGAGGGTCGTGCAGGGGGTAGTGTTTTAGGGTTTAGGGTTGTGGTGTGTTTGTGTAGGGTAGTGTTAAAGGGTTTAGGGTAGTGTTGGGGTGTTGTGCAGGGTAGTGTTGTAGTGTAGGGAGCAGACTGGGGGAAGGGTGAGGGTCGTGCTGGGGGTAGTGTTTTAGTGTTTAGGGTAGTGGTGTGGTGTTTGTGTAGTGCAGGGTAGTGTTTTAGGGTTTAGGGTAGTGTCGTGAAGGAGTAGGGGGGCGTGAAGTGTAGTGTTAGTGTAGGGTCCAGGAAGGGGGAAGGTCGTGTAGGGGGTAATGTATTAGTGTTTAGGGTAGTATAGTGGTGTTTAAGTAATTGAAGGTAATGTAAGGTAGTGTAGTGTTGGCATGATTTTAGGGAGATGTTTTTAATTAGCATAAACCGGGTGTCTCCAAACTTTTTTGCAGTGAGAGCTACTTCTGATCAATGAAAATCATCTTGAGCTACTAAAGGCCAAGCAACTTGTGCATTTTTCCCAAATTGCCCCGCCCAGCTTCGTTGACTTTAAGCCTAATTTTCATGGAGCCAGTTACACTGTTTCATCCAAATACTTGGAGTTCCCTAGCTAAGAAACAATTATGATTTTCACCAGATTTGTTGTCACCGTGCTTAAAGAACTTTCAATTATCAATGATCACCAAAATATTAATTAAAATTAAGCTCAAATAAAAAAACTAATAGGAAAATCAATCTCAACATGGTATTGCATGATTTTCTCTAAGCAGTGTAATCTAGTAGCTTTTGGAAGCAATTCTGAAGAAGCCGCCCACATTTTATCAGTTTACTGAGCTGTTTACCAACAATCCTAAGCTTTATATCTGAAGTGACACATTACAGAATTTAATGAGAATAAAGGGTCTGGCAGAGGTCATATTCTGGAATAGACAGTCTACGATTGTCTTTCCCGATTTAAAGCGGTCTTAAATCATTCAAATGTTTTAATTTGTTTTAAGTATTTTAAGTACCTTGAGCATAATAATTGTGACTCCCTGTCCTGATTTAGCCTTCTCTAAATTGTTTTTCAAATGGGGTAACAAAACAAAAGGCCTTCCAGGTCTGACATTAATACCCATTCACATTGCAAATGCTTATCACTCAAACGATATGGGACTGTTCATCAACACAACAGTAAAACGATGTTGTGACTTTCATTTGCTCTGAAAGCATTACAATAGAGAGGTGGAATGCTATGTGTTATTACACTTAGTGCACTAGTTAGGGAAAAATAATAAGCATTCTATATTTTGATATGATTCATAGGATCGTAGCTGAAAGCCTAATATAGAAAAGTGTAATGCTGTTCGGTGTTCTAATAACAGTTAGTGCCCTTGCTATGAAAAGATAAATAAGCATTAGCTTTTTGCCGTAATTCATAGGAAACAAATAATGCTTATTATCTTTGCATAGCAAGTGCACTAACTTAGTAGAATAACACAAAATGACATTACACTTTTCTATTTTAGGCTTTCAGCTAATATTCTATGAAACACAACAAAATAAATAATGCTTATTATCTTTACTTAACAAATTCGCCAACTAATAAAACTGAACAACATTACACTTTTGTATTTTTCAAGACTAATTAAGGCATGACTATTACAGAGACCGATATGAAAATCAGCATGCCTCGCCCTGCCTGCTCCACTCCTAAATAAAGTTCAAGGCAAATCCATCTTTTTAAACAACATTTGCTGAAAAAGCGACTGCAGTCGCAATAATGCACCTTGGAATCGCTCGAGGGAAGGCCCATCCTCCTCCCTGGAGTTCGATTGCAGGAGTCAGGCTGTGTCCTGGGCGTTGCTATCAGACATAGCCACTGCCTCAGACCAAGACTCCGGTGCTCGGCTACTGTGAGGGAAGGCTTCTTCTTGAATCGCAGAGGCCCTAGAAAAAATGGCAAGCCTAAGCAAGTTTGTTCCTACACGGAACAACCGTATCTCCGAGCACGTATCCGTGCAACGTAGGACAGAAGGCGCTGCTGGGCTAAAATAAATACCGAAGAGGCCTGGCAACAAAACTAAATGATCTCCACAATGGAGAATATAAACATCGAACTACGTTTTTTCTCAAAATAATGCTGCGAGCTACTCAAAGGGGGCCGGCGAGCTACCAGTAGCTCGCGATCGACTGGTTGGAGACACCTGGCATAAACCATAGTACATTTATAACCATTTGCGTTATAAGTGCATGCGCAGTTAAAACTTGCACAGTAATGGTTTATGCGAAGTATTGACATACATTCCTCTTAAACTACAAAGGATAGAGTGAGCGTGTTTATTTGAAATTAATAATAAAGATGTTGTTCTACTTCGCAGGTTCGTCCAACGGGAAGCGGAAGAATCAGTTTTAAAACATGCCTGTTTATTTGATCGAACACAGCGTTCCTGATACTTGTGGCCAGGGCTTTAAGTGTTCCGGATCCTGCCGGTGCTAAGCACTGGCAGTTTTTTAAAGTAGATGCTGATATGGGTCCCTAACGGGCTCACCATTTTTGCCCTCACCCTCGGGTAAAAAAATAAATAACCTGCAGTAGTACCATCCTTCACTGCTTTTTATGTAACTTCAAAGAGACACTTTATTAACTTTTAAATAGCGCAAACTCTGCAGAAGATATTGGTGCGGTTTACATAAGCGCTAGTTACAATACACAATGATGTATTCATTTTTTGAATCACAGGCTGTTGAGCCGACGTCAGGCTTGAACCTGCCCTCTCCGCTCGAAGGTCGACAGCTTTAGCCTTACACCACAACCTCCTCCACAAGAAGAAAGCATTTTCAATATTAAATACAATGAAGCCATAGTTGTTGCTTCATCCATTACCTTTGATCAAGCAGTGGGGGAAAAAAACCTAACAAACATGACTCCCATGGGTATTGGTTGTGTAAAAAGCACTTTTCTGGTGAAAAGAATGAGCAGGCTGTTACAGGCTTGTCCAAAGGCTCGCCTGTTGATCCCAGACGCATGCGCATTCCCTTCTGGATGTGCACTGCACTAGGAAGCGAGAGCCTAAACGCCAGACTTCAAGCTTCCAAGCATGATCTCCAGCTGAGCTTCTGTCTCCAAAAGATCATAGATGCTGTCTTTCGCCACAAAGTGCTCCTTCATCTGTTAACTGCACCCCAGACGGGACTCAAATGAGAACATGATTGCCACCGGCGTTGATCTAGCACGCATACCTGCTAAGTTGCTTTACCACAAAAGACGCACACGTATGAATATTCTGGGAAGCAGTAAGAGGCGTTAAGAGGCGTGTTGTACACTGGAGCAGACAGAATGAGGAAAACCGTGTTTTACACAGACACCCACAACAGTAAAGATGTATCGAAGGGAGTTGTAGACTTAGTAGCGGATGGAAAGGGCCGCCAACAACGAGCACGTGTGTGGCCAAATTGAACAAGTTCGGCCGCGAAAGCGAAATCAACTGCTCTAATAGACAAGGAATGTCAGGAATGCAGCTGGCATCCGGCCGCGCAGCTGCTCGCTCCAGAGCTCCCTAGGCCAGGGGAGTTAACGCTTTTCGAGAGAAGGCGGGACATGCACCCGCCTTTGGCCAATTGCGGGCTTTCAATATTTGAAAGCCACACGCTATGGCCAATCACTTCAGCTTTTCAGCAAACTCGTGCGTTTCTTTTTTTTTTTAACTACACGCACGAGTTTGCTGAAAAGCTGAAGTGATTCCAAGAGGTCATTTTAAATCTGAGGTATGATAGCTCTCTAGGGGGAGGGAACTCTAAGTTCTATACTGTGATTGGCTTAAATTTGGATGTTAAAAAATACGAGGCTGAAAGTTTACTTCAGTGAGTTTTCTGTTCTATGGAGGTCTATGGTGATGTTTTATTACTGCAATTAATTTTGTTACTGTGGGACTCCCACCATAACGATGGGAAAGATTCAAGCATGTGAATCTATAATAGATCTCAATACTGGAGAACCACAGTGTAAAGGTAAGTAACTTGTTTTTTTTCATCGGGTGAGCTATTGGCACCATCTTGCTTGAAAGCGATCAGCTGGTTCTCAAGCGATGTCTGGTCTTCCCTGATGGACTTGCCCTTCGCTAGCAATTTGCTATTCCAGGACAAGCCTGATTCTGATTTGGAGCGTTTTAAATAGAACAGGGCTACTGCATGTTTTTGGGCCTTACTGATCCACCTGCAACAGTACCACTGCTCTTTCGTGGCTTTGACTACACTGCCTCCTACAGCCAGCCTGTCCAGCCTCCGCAGGCAACCCAGCCGTTTTGCAGTCCAGGGCATGATATCCACCGCCTCCATGGCCAAGGCGCCGCTCAGTCTGCCAACCTAGCTGCCAAGCCTGTTTACTGTGCCCTTACAGGAGCACAACCACCCACTGGGAGGCAGAATCCATCAATTCTTCCCAGGCTGGCAGGCAATTTCGGACAGGTGGGTTCCTCAGATGGTTTGATGGGGCTATGACTTAGACTTCAATTTTTTCTCTGCTGCACTTTCCAATGCCCCCCAGCGACTGACTGGGGACCATTTCTCCGTTGTGCGTCAAGAAGTGAAAGCCCTTTTGGCCAAAGGAGCTATTGAGAGGGTGCACCTGACCGAAGTAGGTTGTGGTTGCTATTTCCGCTACTTTCTGGTGCCCAGGAAAGATGGAGGTCTGCGGCCTATTGTAAAACTGCACCCTTTTCAAATCCGCCTTCTGGAAGGAGAAACTAAAAAGGCTCACCTTGGCCCAGGTCTTGTCTGCCTTGTCCCTAGAGACTGGATGGTAGTGTTGGAACTTCAGGATGCTTATTTTATATACCTAGCCCTCCGGCCCACCTCAGTTACCTGCGATCTGTGGTGGGACAGGAGCATTTTCAATTTGCTGTTCTTCGTTTTTGTCTCACAGGTGCCCCTCAGGTGTTCATGAAAGTGATGCTTGTGGCAGCTCCTCTTCGGAGGTCAGTGTGACAGTCTTCCCCTATTTCGACGACTGCCAGTTAAAGATGGGCTCGACCCAGTCATCAACCACCTCCAGCCTACAGCGAACCTCAGATGCACCCCTTCATCCATGCTTCTACTCGCAGACAACACCACCATGTGGTACTGCAATAAACAGTGTGGGGTCACAGAACTCTGTGCCAGGAGGCTTTACGCCTTTGGAAGTGGCTAGACCGCCAAGGAATTTTTCTTGTGATGAACCACCTGGCAGGATTTTTGAATGCCTTTTTGCTGACCACTCCTGCCCGGAGTTCTCAAGAAATTCGGAAACGACCAGGCCCAAGTCATCATAGTGACTCCATATTGAGCACAGAGAATTTGATACCCAGAGCTCCTGGACTTGATCAGCAGTCCTCCGAGCTGGCTGCCCCTCCACTAGGGCCTTGTGCCACAACAACAGGGCAGGGTTCTACACCCGAGCCATCGCAATCTCCATGCTTGGAGACTGAGCGGTAACTGACGCATTGGTTGATATCATCTTGGCAACCAGGCATCTCTCGATGAAAACTGTATGTGCCTGGTGATGGGACAAATTTGTGGTTTGGTGCGGCTCACTCCAGGTTGACGCTTTCCAGGCCAAATAGTTGATGTTCTCTTGTTTGCTTTCTCTTGCTTGGCAAGGGTTTGCTTTCGGCATGGTTAAAGGTTAACTTTCTTCCTAGGTTGCCAGATCTGCCCTACTTGTTTAAGTCAATGGTTGTGATTCTATTCTTTTACATTTTTTATAGCGCTTCAAAACATTTCCCCTTTTCCTTGCGTGATGCCCAAATGGGACCGTAATCTGGTCCTTACGTACTTGATGTGCACTCTGTTGGAACTGCTTTACTGCTGACCTTTATGGCTTCTTACTGTCAAGACTGTGTTCCTCATCGCCATCAGCTCTGCACGAGTGTTAGTGAGTTTCAAGCTCTTTGTGTTAAGCCACCATGTACTACCTACTTCCTAGACTAACTGGTTCTACAGATTCTGGCATCCTTTCTGCCTAAAGTTGTGACGCCATTCCACGTCAGTCAGTCACCTACCCAGTGTTCTATGCTCCGCCTCGCCCCTGTAAGGAGGAGGAGAGACTCCATCTTTTAGACCACAAGAGGGCACTAAGCTTCTACATTGATTATACCAAAGCACACAGGGTGGACAATCTACTCTTTGTGGGGGCCGCTGGAGCAAAAAAAGGCTATAAAGCAGCCTCCATAAGGACATCATGCTAATTCTACCAAGGCCAAAGCTTCTACTGTTGCTCTACCATACTGAGTTCCTGTCCTAGACATGTGCCAGGCAGTTGCATGAGCATCCCCCCATATGTTCACGAGGCGCGATTGTCTGGAGAGTCAGGTCCACCGAGAAGGGCATTTTGCCCGCTTGGTCCTGCAGGGCTTTAGAGTTTGAGTCCACTAACCGACCCGCTTTCAATAGATACTGCTTTGGTATCCATTCAAAAGGTGAGTAATCTACTTCTAGGAGTCTGTTAGAAGGACAATTTATTTACCTTTGACAAGACTCTTTCTGGTAGAGACCATCTTGCCGAGATTCCTTACCCAACCATCCTCCCCATTTTGTGATTGGGCTCTATCCATTATTTAGATCCAAAGTCTAGGAATCTGCACATTGATCATGTTCAATTCTCTATTTCGAATCTGCATCTCAGTCTGCGGACAGCCTCAGAAGCAACTGACGTCATGGAGAGGTGGTGCCTATATGGATCTGCACGTAATTTGTAAATTGGAACTGCGTCAGTGTGGAGCCGCACAGCGCCACCTGACAGCGTGCTGAGGCACTACTGAAACATTTCTGGATCCAGTCTGACACCTGAGGAATATTCAGAACTATAGGCTGATTCCCCTACTTTGTGGTGGCCAAGGTTTTGCAGGTTTACTACTCCAATACTTTGATGTGTGGGTTCAACAATGTAGCCTGGTTCCACTGAATCCACAAGCATCCATCCGGGATTTGGTACAACATCTAGCATTTTAGAATTATCGAGATTGATGGAAGGTTCTCACAGATCCATCTAGTATCGAGATTTTTTTTCCCAAAACCGTTTTGTTTTCAACATAACCATATTGTTTACTACAAATATGCTATATAAATTTGCACATGTTTCTATAAAAAAGGTGCAGACATTTACCCATACTGTTACAGCAAAGTGTACACAGCAGTGTTCCGGTACATCCCATGGTGCTGCAATCCAAAAATGAACGTTGGAATAAATCTAAAACTTGGGGTTGCGGGGCGGGGGTTATATTGGAGCATCGTAACTTGATTATGGTTCGGTCCAGGACAGCTGACAAACTCGGGTATTGCAAATCTCTTCATCGGTGTTGCATAACTATCCCTTTGGGGGACAGCTGGGGGAGCGGGGCAATGAGTGTGTCCATGAATTCAAAAGGGGAAAGGGGGGGCAGGCTCAATACTATACATCAGATCAGTAGAGTATACATTTAAGGTGAGGTGACCATTGTTAAAACTATGATTTCTATGTGCAAGTACTAGGGCATCCCAAAAGTCATTGGGATGGATACGATGAAAGCCACGTTTCTCCTCCCTGCGCAAAAAGCGCCATAAGCCTGCACCCAGTGTTGGAGGTCCTTGTGCCAGGACAACAAAGGGAGGGGCACAGATGTCTTCAAACGCCTGGTAATACCTCAATACACGTGCAAGATGAGTGAGACCCAGAAACCTGGTAGTGAGTTTGTCTATCAGGTCGAGGGTACCGTCCCAAAATGAGTCTTCGACAGGCTGTTCAGAAAGTTCAGTTAGTGTTGAAAGCACCCTGGCCCAGAAAGGGCGCAGCTTCTTGCAGTCCCAGAGCAGATGAGTCCGATTTGCTGGTGTGGAATGGCATCGAGTGCATTCCGGAGAAGCACATGGGAAAAGCTTGTGTTTTTTCAGAGGAGTAAAGTGTGCCCTATGTAGAGTACAGGTTTAAATATAAATGTGGTGTTGCGTGTAATCTGATATTGCAGTAAGGTCTGACATTCCTTGTCATTACAAATAAGTATAAGGGCCTGTAAAGGTACCTAATCCTGCATGTTCCCGGAGCCCCTTGGTGTCAAGACACATCATATAGTCCAGACTAAATCAGTGGGAAATCCCACCAGGTCTGTTACATGCAATATAATTATTATATGCAAATGGATGGGTGAGAGTGAAACTTGAAGGAAATGCAGTTATTTCCGAAGATATGTACAAAGGACCACCTAAAACATGGGTGTGTTTTGGTGCCTCTGTTATTCAGTCTACACATAACTGTATTAAACAACACTTTAACAAAAATGTGCACCATCTCAGACTTGGTCTTGAACTAATGCTGATGACATTACACTATTAAGATAATCTCCAATAGGCCTTCAGAGGCTGATTTCCTCTTCGTCAACTTATGGTAATACAAACAAAATGGAAATGAACATAAAGAAAACTAAAGTTGTCATTTATGGCAACAGATCAAAAAAGCAGGGCACTTAGACGAAAAATTGAGATTTGTTTCTGCTTACACCTATCTTGGTGTCCTTTTAGACAGACGTGGCAATTTTAATGACCATCTCATCTCTATAAGAGCAAGGGCTGGAACTCTGACACTCCCCTTTAAATCACTTTAATGAATTGCACGGTCCGTCTTTTGACCAAACGCTACAAGCCATAAACACCAAACTACTTTTAACATTAACCTATGGATCTGAAATTCTTCCAGGAAAAGATGCTGGGCATCCTACAAGCCAACCTAAACCGACATTTATTTTCCCTTGACAAAAACATCTCACAAGCTCAGGTCTGTTAGAATTTGGGTTGGTGGAACAGTAATTTACTTGACTTGCAGAAACCTTTGCAGGAAATTAAAATGACAGGACGCTACAAAAGATTCTTTAAGCGTTTGGGCTGACTTACCAAGTTGTAAATGCCTTCATGAAAAAAAATAGTAAATAAAATTGTAAAAGTAATTTTGGGCATGTAGGACAAAGATGAATTATCAAACTATTACATGCATGGTTGGTAATCATACCCGAGACCACATCCTACAACAATCACACTTACGAAACCACTTTTTAGTCCACATCAAAATAAAGTTTATCAACTTTCTAATGGGTAGATTTCCAGCTAATGATTTGATTCCCAACATTGCAAATGGTTTTAGACAGGCCAAATTGTAAGCATTGCGGCTATGTAAATAAAACCATTCTTCAAATTATATGTATATGCCCAGCCTTAACTGAGGCCCTTAAAAGTCTTTTTCAATCTGATTATAATCAACTGAAAATAAGAACTTGTTGGCAAGCTATGATTCTGAGCCTCACTTATCTGCTCCTGTAGTGAAGTTGTAGATTTGTTAAATATATGGGATATGTTGCTATTCTACTTGCGGAAGACGATTGCCAAAACCACTATTCCTTAGTCTCGCTTTAACACTGCTTTCAAATCGCAGTTCAGAACACAATTTATATCTGTTGTGATTGTGGTAGAAATGTGCATGCTGTTATCTTAGAAATTAAACTAGAACAATTGTTGTTTATTTGTAATGCAGTTTATTGTGGAAGCTCTATCCTTATAATATTTTTTTTTTAAATTGTGTATGCACATTAGAAAATTGTTTTTAGATCATATTAACATTGTTTTTAGGGAATTGTTTTCTATTTTTTTATTTAGATTGTGATGTTTATTAACTAAGCAATAAAATAATAATAAAGGTTATTTTTTATATACATTAAACCACCGAAAGGTTCGATTAGCAGTAGAGATCTAGTTTAAAGGCAAGTTTGATGTGTTTATTTTGGGCAGTTTTTGCTGCAGTTAGGAGTAAAAAAAATCCGCGAGCAGCCAGAATGGGAAACATTTCTTTTGTACCACGCCTGCTATCCCCCTTTTAACGTAGTTATCACAACTCCATCTGCATGAAGCTATACACACCAAACTTTAGCTGAATGTAGTAATTGAGTTTCAAGTTTTGTGCCGGTTTCTCAAATTGCAGCAAAGTTATTATTATTAGCCCACCAAACACTGCCTTTCCCTGGAAAGTGAAACTTGGCCATAATTACGGGTTCTGTAAACCTATATAGTAGTTGTATGATAAAAATCAATGTAATCCTGCACAAAACCACTACTAGGGTATATATGGCACTCAAACTATTTGTTATACTATATTTTGATCGTTCTATGTACACAACGCACTATTCTGTCAATAATAGTTCACCCAACTTACCAGGAAGCCGTAAGCATCTGTTTAGTGGAAGAGAGCTATGTACTACATTTGTTGTGCCTTTTTTCAGAAGTAGAACCTACGTCTACAGGTAAAGCATTCAGTGGGTTCTGCATGGAGTGCTTGTTTAAATACCAATGCCATTGATTCCTTGGTTCTGAGGCAGATTACAGAGGAGCTGGTTCCTGTGCATTCACCCCAGTAGTCTATCAGAGCCTGCTATCGAAAGCTTGTTCATGTAGAGGACTACAGTCACGTCACAGGCACCTTATTTAGCAAAGCATGTCAACTGGGTGGAGCTAGATGGTAAAAATAAAGTACCATGTGCACAGCCATAGGAAATCATATTTTTTTTTCCTGTATTCTAATTCACTCTTGATTGCTTTTCGTACACATCCATAGACAGTAGTCAGGGTATGTTTAACCATGAAACAAAACAAGCACGTGCTTAGGGCATCAAGAGAAGGGGGGGCACCACAGACCTTTTCCATTGCCGGATTTACCACGGACCATATGCAAAACTAATAGTGCAGCTGAATCTATAAATAGAGTGGAAGTATACAGTCATACACATTTCCCATCTTACTGTAAGTTTTGTTTTATTTCGAAAAATACAATTTTATTTTACAGTTTATTATTGTTTATTTTTGTATTAGATGTATATGGGGGCACCAACATCTTTTGAGCGCTTAAGTCCTCTAAAGGTCTTAATCTGGCCCTAAATTAGAATTGTCATTCAAAGAGGATTGGTTCCAAGACTGAAGGAAGTTAATTGCCTCTAAGGATCCCCATTGCTTGTGCTCAAGTCCTAAAATCAGATACATTATCACTATTTTTAATATTGAACACTAGTGCAACAACAGCTAGTAGGTCACATATCAAGCCACTAATTCAGTAGATTTTTTTCAAAATAACTGATTACTTTCTGTTTGAGTCAAATACAGGAGCCCGGAAGACAAAGACAAATCTGGTCAGACCGGATAGCAGGGATGCTGTGTACCACTTTTAACTAGACATTCAAGAGTCCTCATGTTTTGAATATCCCCGGGTGCCCGACTGGATCCCGAAACTTGAAATGGCTCTCTTGCTGGCAGGTGATGCAGGCTTCATCTCCGCACTGAATGCTATGTAGGAGCCATATAATGCCACCACTACATGGCCAGATAGTGAGCCTTTCAATGCGGATCTGGACCTGTGAATTTTTGTTTTCAAATGTTGTCCAGCATTTTTTTTAATGTGTTACGATTGTCATGCCCCAAGAAGTAAAGGTGTGATTGCTGCTGCTCCTGTCATGCACAGATGTCCTTTTCAGTCCCTCAGGAGGTCTCACGAGGTCTGCCTCTAGTATCTAGACCTGAAGCTCAACTCTAACTTGGGGGACAAGTGCAAGCTAATGATGGTGCATTTGAGGGCCATTCGACTCAGTGCCATTAGCGTTCTGGTTCAGAACCAAGGTCACATCCTCCCCTTCATCAGAATCATAAAAGGAAAAGAAGAGGAAGCGGAAGAAGACCCAAAAAGGCTCTTCTCCTAAGTGGCACCCACTCAAGAGGTATGTCCCGTCCGCATTCTTTTCCTCCAGCTAACCCCTTCTGCCCCCCAGCCCTCCCAACACCAATGGAATCATCCTTAAAGCCTGAGCTCCAGGCCACAAATCAAATTCATAGACTCTGTCCCTGGCCTCAGATTCTGCTTCCGAATTGCTGGTGCCAAACCCAGCGCAGTTGCTAGCACTGATGTTAGCAGGATTATTTTGTTCAGGCTGACCTGATCCAGATGCCTCAGATCATCTCTCATGACTGACAGCAGTGGGGCTGCCAATTTGCTTCCTTCAGCTGATTCAGGCACCACTTGCTATTGGGCATTTCAGCAGCTAAAAATCCTCAAATACTGTGGACAAGGAGTCACCCTCGATGCCAGCCCCCCTGGTGGGTGCTTCCTTTGTTGCAGTCCTTAGGAAGGCAGCAGAAGTACTAAAATAGCTACTTTCAGTGGCCAAGGCCACTTCGAACAGTCAAGACTGAATAACCTTATTGAGATTCTCCAAACCGCTTCAGCGGCGACTGAACCAGTTCTTCTCTCTTACAGCTCATAAAAATAGCAGTTAGCTGAATGATTGCAAGACGGTTGTAGACACGCACCAGGTGATCCATACTGCCTCTTCATCCAACTTTCAGCAACTGGTCCTAGACCTTGGGTTCTTTAACTTTAACCTTTGTAAGGAAAAGTTTAAGTTGCTGTCCCTAGTTCAGGTTCTTTTAAAGCTTGGAGCAGAAGGCTGGATGGTGTCCTTCAACTGGCAGTACAATTATTTTCTCATAATATCCCTGTAGTTGCATTGGGGTACTTGTGATTCATTGTAAGTTCCAACCACTACGAGTTCAAAGTCCTCCTGTTTGTTATGACAAGAGAACCTTGGGTGATGGTGATAGTTGCTGCTCATCTGTAGATGTCAGATCTCTGTGTTAAGAGTACATCAAGAATTTTCTGCTCAAGGCAAGTTTGCCACCGCTAGTGTTGGACCACCTGCAGGCAGCAATATCCCTGCTGTTGGCCTTGGGCTTTTCCATCAACATGTCCAACTCTCACCTAGAGCTCTCTCTGCACCTCCTACCTATTATATTGTGTTATGTTCCCTGATTAGGACCATGTAGTACCGTGAACTTTTGCACATATTTGCATACACGAAAATTTCGGATTAGTTTCTCTGAAACTACTTTGTTTACACATCTTGCTTCCTACAACATTATCACGAGGCTACAAACATCTTGTACAAGGCCTCTGTGCACTATTTACAAATGTCGTTCTACCTTCATCCACGGGGTGACAGAGCTATGTACATATCCATAACATCGCTAATCTACAACGTACATCTTAAGGCTGCTTTCTATTATAAATAAGGAGCATTCCGATAGATTAGCAGAGGAGGCACTTAAGGTGACACCAAGGGTCCCTGCATGCTGAGAGTTCACCATGCAGAAGTCTAACATCTCCTTGAGGGATGTCTAGTTCATGGCCAAGACAGGGTCCTTCATTCTCTCCTGCCATTTAATGGGATTGAATCGTCCCTTGGGGAGATACTTGGCTTCACACCTACACAAACTCAGAGTAGGGTTCGCATAGTATGAGTACGGCCGATTGCTGCCTGGTTTAAATGCCTGCATATATACACTGTTTTAGTACCATGGTAGAGCTGGACGCACTATTTACTCTTTTGATGCTCGTACTCTGTCATCTGCTTCTATCTACTGATTATCGCAACACGTGTATTCTATACAAGAATAATGTTGGTTCAATAAATATATTGAAAACATCCCATTCTGTATATTATTTCTCTGAGCACAAGTAAGCACGATTGACTGAGCGAAATGTTCACATCTGTTTCCACGATCCCTGAGGGAGTCAGGGTTGTCCTGTTCAGAAGTGGTTGCCAGAAATCATTCGCTCCCTGGTAAGGTTAGGGGGGCTTACGGTGACACTGTGAGCTAGCTTGTCTGTAGGCCAACATATCCTGTGGGGGTGCCTGGAATCAGTCTTGACACATCAGCTAAAGTTTATGTTGTCCCAACAAATGTGCATGTCCTGCAGATCAGTAGAAACGACGCAATCATATTTGACACCACATCTCTGCCAAATTTCTCACCTCCCCAGATGATACAACCCATTGAGCAAATGATTCAGATGCTTCAGGACAGAACTTGTCTTCTAGTCCTGAAGGTTTTTTGCTTACTGGCTCTACTAGGTGCCACCATTCTACTGCATGCTGATATTTTCCTCTGCAAAATCACATACCTTAAAAAATGTGTTCTCCAATGGTAATACAGGGTGCTGGGTGTGGGAACCAATCAGCAATGCTGCCATCGCTCGCACAGACCAGAACACAACTCTGCTGCACTGTATTTATACCTAGTTCTGCAGGTCAGCCCAAGAGATGGATCCACATGAATCACCTATCGGTTTACTTTGAAAAGTAACTTGTTAGCGAGGAAGACAGCATCAATAACTAACCTGAGATTGTGTTGATTCTGAAAAGGAGGAAGTGTTATGCGCTATCAATCAGCATGTAGCAGAACAGCATGTTCAGTTAGATATAGAGGTCCCACCCATGTGGATCCGCTCTACCACTTTCTTGCTTGTGTTGCCTGCCAGTTTTCTGCAGGTACGAGGTATCACGGGCAGCATCATTTTCAATCTGCACAGTCCACTGAATGCCAGTCTTTGTCCTTCTTTTTGGCGTGGAATGAATGCAGGGAGTTTTCATGGTTCCCAAAATAGTAGTCTGTCTATTGTAAGTTAGTGAATTACCCCAATCCAAGGTATTGCAAAGCATTTTCTGTTATGTTGGTTCCTGTTACAAGTATATTTAAAGCATGTTTTTTTAGGGCATGATGATGCGTTTTAACGCATTTCTTTCCCTAATTTTTTGCCATACTCCATGCCCATTTGCTATGCATCTTAGTCCCGGATTATTTCATCCTCCGGCAAGTTGGATTACTTTCTTCTTTGATCATTTCTTGGCTGTGTTTGCTCTGTTTGGCTCCTCTCTTTACTGATGTTTTCACCAGTACTGTCTTCATTTAAGATTTACTAAGATCACAGAAGGAGTTTTGTTTCTTCTTTGTGGAATTTTCCTCTGAGCTGTTACCTCTCAAGGAAACAGTGTTACTTCTTGAGGATATTATTCTGTGCAGGGTGTCGCCATGACTTCTTGGAGAGTTGCCCTTTAACTGGGCAATCTAGACCGGCTTGATCAACATTCTTGACGTCTTAATTGTGCACATACACTCAATAAAAGTTTAAGTAAAACATAGTTTCCACTATATGAAATCATTTTTAATGTTGAACAAGAGAAGGCTATAAACATTGTTAGGTTGCTTTTGCTCTGTCACAAGAAGATAGTTGGCTATTTTTTCTGACCATCATAAAGCTGAGAAAGCAAAGATACACCAAGGATCCAATGTTAATCTAGGCAAACATAATGCATGACTGGAACTAACAATCTATTAAAACAAGTGAATGCCGAATGCAACAAATGCGTAACAGTTTCATGTTCATTCTTTGATTATATGTTTATTAGGCAGGACATCATTTAAAGGTTTCTTCTAATTGATCACATTTCTTTAGTGCAAATGCTAGATCTCTGAATGTCAAGTAAAATCATTTGGTTGTATTGAAATGACCTTGTACATTTTATATGTCTTTCTTTAAATATGTATTTTTAGATCTTGGAGTTAAATAAACCAGTTGCTGAATCAACGGCCCCCTCTGGATTTGGTGGGCTACCAGCACCAAGCTTTGGATCATCAAGTAAGTTTGTATTGGGGTGAGGCTTGTTACCCTATTGTTCACATCCTCATCTGTACAAGCATGCATTTGATATACAAGGTGAAGATATAGGGTTCTCTAGTTCTTTCGCCATAGGGCTCAGAAATCCTGTTTACTTATGTGCACCTAATTGTCTAGAAGCGGGCCCTGTTTTTGTGGTTTGGCCTGGCAATTACTTGCTGCCCCCATCTAGCTATGGGCAAAATTAAAAAATGTGTATCAAAGTAACAGATTTAGTCTTTTGTGTTGCTAAAATGGTTATGTGCTAATTAGGAGACTAAAAGTGGCACCTTACTGAAATTTCACATTCTTGCTTGCCTTTTGTCTCTTGGAACTTTGATCCAACCAACAGAAAAATATAAAACCTGATATCTGCTCCTAGTTCTTCGTCCCCTTGATCTGTTTTGTTTTTTCAAGCTATCTGGTTGGATACTTTTGCCTACCGTTGAAGATTTTGTGTTTCATGGATTCTCTGAAAGTATGTTTCCAATTACTACTCTACTCAAGGATGGAATGTGATACATAACACCATTTAACTTGGCAGTAGAAGTACTATTGGAGGCACTAAGAAGGAATCCACCATATGCTAGTAACTCCATTTTTAGAAAATGAATGAGACTCCAATTACCTGATGTGGTACTGCTGATGACCTCGGCGAGATTACTTTTCTTGTGAAATCACTTACAATACCTCAATTTAGTTTGTTCTTCTGCCATATAATTAATTGGAAAACCTCCACTATTTACCTGCATCATTTTGTACAAACATGCCTTTGAGAGTTATGTTGCTGCATGGGCAGCGGCTGTTAGGCTTAACGGAACATTAGAAGTTGAACCTAGATCCTGTGGAAATAGCAAGACGTAAGCAAATGGTCTGCTTTTAAGCTGGATCTTAGGTTTATTGTCTGATAAATAAATGAGTCCAGAAAGTCCTGTATATGCTGAGCAATCTGTGTGTAGAAATTCTAGAAAATGCATGTGCAAGGTTTGATCAATTCTGCACCAACTTTTTTGGGGTAAGATAATATGGCTTACATTTCACTTAAATGGTTGCAAAGATGTGCTTGGAAAGATGGCTTTGTTCTTTTTTTGTCTTATGAGCTACTATATGAGCTTCAGTCTTACGCAGACAAGCTATTATCTTCAGTTTTACAAATCCATAAATGGTAAAACCGCAAGCTTGGTAAAACTAGAATCTGCTAGTTAAATGCACCAAAATACAGGTATAAAGCTCAATTTAGACAGCATCCATGTTCTGAGAAATCCACCTATGACAAAGAACTAAAGTATTGTTGATGGAACACAAAGATTGGGATAGGATGGTCTTTATTTCTGTATTGTCTCTGTTTCTGTATTGAATTCAGTATGTGCTGTAACCACACAGGGAAAAGATGTGCGTGGTTGCCTCAGTTGTATATGATTGCTCTTAACACTGCCCTGATATAATTTCACTTGATATCCGGTTTGTGTAGAGTTATGTCCAAGGGTGTCTGAAAGGTAGACATGACCTCAAATTAATAGTTAATTCAGTGGCTCTGCAGTTGTATTAATTCATTAAATTAAATGAACAGTGTTCTAAACTATTTACTCCTGAGCTAAATGGCTCTGCAAATAATGAATTAGAAATCTTCTGTAATTTTACTGTGCTGAACATCTGCACAAATTGATACATGATAAGAAGTGACTCTGATGGCTACCTCTAACCCCAGATTCCTCTCCTGGTGAATTTACCCAGGCCCCAAACTGGATACAGAAAGCTCAAAAGCAGTGTGCTTCCTCACCAGTAGGTGGCACCGCGCGACTCCACATTTACACCGTTCTGCTCTAAAAGGAGAGCGGAGCCACCTATGTGTCACCTAAGCATGCTGACGTTGATTCCTTTCCAAAGTGCCTTAATGTGCAAGTTCGGAGCTCCACTGCTTCCTTTCTTCACTGTGAAGAGATTTTCTTCCAAAATGTTTCCAGTGTGCAAGGGATGGCAACCTCTAAGACAACCGAGTTACAGCCTTGTAGTAACTGTTGCAAGCAGATTTCTATGACAGATGCCGATGTGGTGTGCCTCTGGTGATTGGGTTCATCACACGACTAGGCATGCAACGACTGCACCCTGATAAACCCTAAAGCCATCCGTGAATGTGAGGTGAAGCTTTATGCGGCGGAACACCAGTAGACTCTGTGCTGATCCAACTACTGTTCAAAGGCGAGGATCCACTTCCAAAGACTTTCCCGGAACAGTTCTTCCTTGCAGTCAAAATCTTTGGGTAAGTCGAAGGAGAAACATAAGAAGTTCAAGTGGGGCTCTGCCCCCTTCCCACCACTCGGCTTCTTCAGAGAATTGACTAGGGTGTCTCCGTGCCTCCAGGTCTCAATCCCATTTCACCAAGGAGTAGGATCCGGGTTCTGATGCACCCCAAGTTCCTGGGTCCATCAGCGACATCACAGCAAGCCATGAATTTTCAAGAAGCCTTGCTACACCTCTTTGGCTCACTTTCCAGTTAAGTTACTGCCATCGCTTTGGCCCTCTGGACTGCCTCGAATCTGCTTTGGATTCCATACTGGCATAGGGACCAGCACTGAAATCTGTGCGGGTCCTCCCAGCGTTGGTGGAGGCACAGACACTGTCGCCGCCGGAAGACCTGCAACCTATCATGGTAGTTGACTCTGACCTGGTGTCGTCTTGACTTAGGCCAATTCAATATCTTGATGTGCTCGGCCGCTACTAAATCCATCTCACTCGTACACAATTTAACTGACTTGCAGATGCACACAACATCTTTGCTCGGACTCTGACCAGAGCCAGTATTATTGAGACATCAGTGGTGGGAAAGGGGAAGAGTCTGCCTAACTTTATGATGATAGTGGTACATAGACCTTCAGGATGCCAGTCGCATGGACATCTCACCCAATACTAGTTGGCTTCCTAGTGGCCCACCTGCCCCCACGCCTCCACCTACCAACCAAAGCCCAGCAACAGGGGAAAGCACTACTTTGGCTACAGTGACCAGGAGGACTGTTGAGGTCCTTCACCTCCATCTTACCATTAGGTGAAGACAAATATATTAACAGAGGTCCTATAGCCTTGCCAGGCACCAACCAATCCTCTTTTGCTCTATAATGAAGCCCTCACTGATACACTGCTGGGTATTTAGGATAAACTGTGTTCTGGTGCACCCAGTCAACTGACAGGTCACCCGATGCCATAGACCTGATTCCAGAGACCCAGACTTCTTAGAACAGCATCAAACCCCTGAAAATCTGGTGGTACAGTCATTCACTAGTAGAGTAAACCATAACTCTTTCCCAACCACTGCTCCTGACAGGGTGTCGAAACAGGTGGAAACAATTGGCAAACGTATGTTCTCTTCAGCCAGTCTTGCCTTCAGGTCGGTTGACGCACGCTGTTTACTAGATCGCTACACCCATTCACAATGGTACGTGGTATAATTAGGCCTTACCTGCTGTCTCGGAAGACTTGTGGACTTCCTTAGTCCAAACCATTCAGCGTGGTCAGGTTGTGACCAAATATGTCATCCACTCGGGTTTGGGTATGTGAGATTTTCTGGGTAGAGTCTATGGGGAACCCCTGGCTTCTCCAGATACTTTAAGGCATCCTTGAAGACTGACATTCATTTTGTCGGTCCCCTCGTGTTTGGCGAGAAGACAGGGTTAGCTCTAGGCTGTTTAAAGGCAAGCCACAATGCTCTTGTTGGACCTTTCAACGCCAGTCAGGCAATTCAACAATTGTGCCCTTTTAGGGGAATGCAAGGGTCTTGGTGTATTAATGACGTCAGGCTCCACTACACGCACAGAAACCCTCCCAGCCTTTTAAGGTCGGGCCATGGGCCCAACAGACAATTTCCTTGCCTCCAGGGGCAGTGCTCATCTCAAACTTCACCTCTCCGGCCATACCATTCAAGTCCTTTAATGCTCCCTTAGTGGCACACAGCCATCCTGTAGGAGGCAGAATCAACCGCTTCCTGCAGTGGTGACAACACAATACAACCAACAAATGGGCCCTGCAATTTACCAAATGGGTTACACCCTGCCATTCCTTTTCGACCCACCACTTCTGCCTCCTACATCAGACGCCTTCTCAGAGGACCGAAGGAGCCATAGAGAAGGGTACTGGACTATGAAGTAGGCACTGGATGCTTTTCTCACTAGTTCCTTGTTCCGCAGTAGGCCTCGTTCCTATCCTAGTTCTTAGCCCTCTCAACACCTTCCTACACAATACAAGTTCGAAATGCTCACCCCTGTTTGGGTTCTCACTGCCATGGATCCTGGAGACTCGATTGTGGTGTTGGACCTGCAGGATGCCTCCCAATTGCATGTTCTGTAGCCAAGTTCCTAGGATGGATGTTGGCTAAAAGTCATGGAATCCACACTAAGCGCACTTTACAAAATCACATTAGTACTTAAACATTTTTTGACCATGTTGTATTAGACTTCTTTTATTTCATGTGCATTAACGTAAAAAGTCTTTGGCTTTTAAATTTCGTCCAGATGAACTTGCTGTGTCTATTATTAAATGTCATATAGAGTTCAGTTGCCCGCATATTTTGTTTTTACTATTGAAGTTTTTGTACGTTCCATACTGCTTTCCAATTTTAATGGCTTTTGTTCTACTCTTTATATATGCTGTGTTATGAATGCTTTTATGACATTCTTTTTCTGGAAATAAAGCTAATTGAGTGATTGGCTTATATTTACATAGCATCTTTCAGGCCCAGAGATGCTACCGGCCACGAGAGCTTTCAGTTTGTCTTGCTCCCTTTCTGCCCCAATAGTGCCCCCTCAGGTGTTCACAAAGCTGATAGCTGTGGTCACTGTACATCTTCAGAGGTTGGGGGTACCAGTCTTCCCCTTACCTCCACGACTGGCTGTTGAAGGGCCCCCCCTCCAGAGAACTTCGAAACTCTTGCCACCATTGGGGTTTTTAAACAACCTGCCGAATTCACACCTGACTCCTTCACATAGGCTAGCTATCCTGGATACAGTGCACTTCCGAACCTTTCCTCCTGACTACTGAGTTCAGGACATTTGTTCTGTGATCCTGAATTTTCAGCCTCTGTCCTGGGTCTCAGCGAGGATGGTTCTAAGGCTTCTTGGACTACTTACCTCATGCATCCTATCCATGTGTCGGAGGAGACTGCAAAAGACATGCAGTGGTGGCTGCTCGACTGCAGTTGCAGCAGCGACAGACTCCTCTGCATGTCCCAACCAGAGTCGACAGTGGTGACTGATGCATCTCTACTTGGTTGGGGAGGTCATCTGAGATGTAGCAATCGGAGGACTCTGGCTCTGGCGTAGATCAGCCTCCACATCAGCTTAATGGAGCTGAGGGTGATTCGCTTGGCCTTCCTGCCCCCATCAAGGGACTGTAGGTGCAGTTTCTTGGCGACGACACCATCATGTGGTGCTGGATCAAAAAGGAAGGGGTGGGGTCTTGTGCCTAGAGTCTCTGCACCCATGGAGCTGGCTGAATTATCTGCGGATTTACCTGGTGATAATGGCCAGTGGCGCCTAGCAGAACATGAATACCAGTTACACCCGAAGGTGGCACAGAGCATCTTCCAATAATGGAGAAAACCCTGGCTTAATTTCTTCGCCATCACCAAGAACGAGCAATATTTGTAGCTCTTGGAGACCCATTTCATCTAGCGTGAAGCTTAGGACTTCTGTCCCACCGCTACCTCTCCTGCCCCAAATACTAATGAAGATTAGGACCAAGGCATTCTAGTGCTTCTTCGCTCTGCCTCATCCCTCGAAAAAGAAAGACTACATCGTAATAGACCCAAAGAGCGAATTTGATATTTACATTGATTGTAGAGAAGATCGGGTCGACAATCAGATCTTCATGGGACTCTCTGGGGCAAAGAAAGGCACAGTAGTGATAGGTAGTCCTCTTCATTAAGGTCTGCTATGCATTAGCTAAGAAGCAGCCTCCAGAAGGCCTAGGAGCACCGTGGCCAAGGCTGCTACTGCTGCGTGTTATGCGGAGTTCCTGTCCTCAATATCTGCCAGGCAGTTATGTGGAAATTAAACTCATGGTGGTGGAGGATCGACGCCCCATTGCTTTTAAGCAGTGGCAATTAGAAACATAAAATGATAATAACTTAAAGTTATCATTTTATGCTGCTTCATGCGCCTTAGCTAGTGGACGGGGCTGCTCTGCTCACGGAGCAGGAAAAGGGAGGAGTGGTTTGCCCACTCTTAAGTACGCTGTGACTGTTTGATCAGCCCTATCGGGCAGCCCAAACTGGTCATGCGCATTTTCTCCATTCTCCATGCAGGCTGCACTACAGCCTGCATGTAGAACATGCCCTCCCCTCCAGCCCCTGGCTGAGCGCCATGTCCGTGACCCGAAGCCATCAGCATTGTGATTGGCTTAGGGGAGGGAGCCTGGCTGTCTGCTGCCTGCTTCCTGTTCCTGGAGTCGGAGAAAAGAGAGCGGAACCAGAGACGCAGGACCTCCCCCCAACCCGAATCACCCATGCACCCACACACCCCCTGAAGCCTCCACCCCCTCCCCTCGCCCATCCCCCTCCACCCGGGTAGCCATGCCAGCCGCCCCGACCACACGCGCCCAAAGCACTACTTTCCTAAGTCCATTGAGATGAGCATTTTGCCTGCTTGTTTCTGCAGGACTTTTTTCCACAGATCCACAACCTAGGGAGGAACTTCATTGGCATCTATTCACAAAGGTGAGTAATCTGGTTCGAAGAATCGATCAGAAGAACACTCTTTCTGGTGGACACTCTAATCTAACCGCAGATTACTCACCGACCTCCCACCTTCCCGTTCTGTGACTTGGTCTCTTGCATCTAAAAAGATCCCAATCAAGGCATCTGAAATCTGTTTTTGCTCAATTCACCAATAGGCTTTGCGTCGGAGGGTGCGGAAGAGTTTATGAAAGAAACTGATGTTAGCGTGCATAGGTGCTGCTTATATGCGACTCCATTTGCCACTTCTGGAGCAGAATGATGTTGACGCAGAGCCACAAAGCACTACCTACAGCAGGCACGGAGGAGCACTGCTTTTGAGTTATTTGCATCCAGTCTATAGATAGAGTATCCACCAGAAAGAGGATTGGTACTTGTTATTTAAGTGCCAAATTCTCTGCCCCTTGCTGGTATCGTTACTTTTTTTGCGTCATTTGATATAGTCCATCAAAGAGGATGTCATTTAATACTCTCCTGTAGGTGTGTGAGATATGGATCGTGTTGTTAGGGAGAATGACTTTATGGGATAGGCACCCACATTTTCAGCTTGTAGGCGCAAGTTACTTTTTAAAACCATGTAGAATGTAGTTGGTTGTTGAAGCTTTTTGATTTTTTGATAGGTAAAACGCTGTCATGGAAGCCTGATACAGCATTCAGTCGTGTTTCAAAGGAATGTCTATCGTGTGTACTACCACAAGATAATTCTGTTCTTTCTACCTTTATTACACAATTAGACTTATTTTGGGTTCTAAAAACCTGAAAAATGAGTGCAACCAGTGTAAATTAATTTAAATATAAGTACATTTGCCTGGAGTGGGTAGGTGAGGGTTTCTGTGTGGACTCAACTTTTGTTTCTTGCATGACCTAATATCCCTCTATCGTTTTATTTGTGTCTTTTTTCATTTGGTGATTATGAATAAGCCTGTTGGTAAAGCCGGTAAAGTAATGTGGATGAATTTTGCAGTTGATTCATAACACACTTGATTCTTCCTTGAATTGTTGATGACCTTGTTCATTTGAATTGTGTTCTATCAATCCCATAGGTTTCCCCACAGATAATGCCACCAGTTCCACTACTTTCAGCTTCAAGCCTCAGTCAGACTTTGCCAGTCCAGCTGTTGGAAGCATCTCTACATTTGGAAATGCCGCCACCGTTCAGGGTCATCTGGCGTTTCCGTCTGCACCAAGTGCCCCTGTCTCTGGTTTTGGGAGCTTATTAACTTCATCAACATCAGTGCCCTTTGGATTTGGAAGTGCTCCTCCTTTGGGCTTTGGAGCCCCTGCTACTTCAGCTTTTGGGGAGCATTCCACTACTATACCAGCGCCAGGCTTTGGCACTGTCAGTTCAGCATCTTCCGCCTTTGGGACCTCTGGATCAACTGGTATCACATCAGGGTCTTCTTTATTCGGGCGGCAAGAAGGACCACCTCCCAGCAGTGCTGGAAGTAACACTCAAGTGTCAACATCAAGCAGCCTGGTAGGCAGGCTCCTCACTCCCCTGAATGAACTCTCTGCTGACGAGCTGAAGCAGTTTCAAGCAAAGAGGTTTACCCTTGGAAGCATTCCACTAAATCCACCTCCAGCAGAACTTTTAGTTATCTGAAAAATTATTATATAGTCTTGATTTTACAGGTTTGCCTTTGTTGCGTTCAGACACAAATCAGCTAAACAGAAAAGATTTACAACTGTGAAATAAATTGGCACATTTTAGATTGTTTTAATCTAGATATTGTTGTAACCCTGATTGACTCTTACCCAGTTTTTCCAGGGTCGCGTTAACTTAAATCACAAAGGTCATAGACTTGTTATAATAACATATCTGCAGCCACGTTTACAAAATTAAAGTATGATTTATTTATTCTGTGCATCAAGTATTGTGTAAGTCATGAACGCTTTAGCACAGTGGTCCAGCTACGTTAAACATGCAAGCAAGTCCTCAAAAATTAATAGATATGTTTGATGTAAGTTTCGCAAGCTTTGAAATTGTGGAGAAAGACGATCTAGTGTTATTTTCTTTAAACTTGAATTTTTTTTAGGTAAACGAAAGTATGTATGGTAGAGGGTAATACCCAGCCGAATGTTATCCCTTTTTCTAGTTCAAAGCAGCCTACCAAAATGCATAGAAGCTTTACACTGTTCTGATACCAAAAAACCCCATGATGCTGGCAAACAAACAATTAAAATCATTTAGGTTATTTATCTTGGTGTTCACAATATACATCGTACTACCCAAAAGCGAGCAATGTGACCTAATACGATTTAAAAGGGTTTTGGTCCAAACCAGGTTACTGTCAAACATATCGAAAGGTGATAGCAATAAATCCATTACATTCACTAGAGGCAAGAGTCCCCCCCTAGAGATCCATGGGACTAGATTTGACATGTTACTTTGTTTGAGGCACAGTTTCTTTTTGGTGATGTTGAAGGTTCATTGTGCGTAATAAATCCTCAGGCCAGTGCGTGTGTTGGCCCAGGTGTTCTCAACTCTCCCAGGCTACAGTCAAAAATTCACAGGTCCCAGAAAGCAAAATGTTTGGGAGAAAACCTTGGGCAGAATATTTTCAGAGAAGATGCTATACGAATTGACACCTGTGGAATTAATGTTTATGTATACTTGTAGCTTAATGTTACTCCGTTCATCACAGATCACTCCACTGAGGACACCATCCGCCTGATGAACTCCATCCACTCTGGATCCCCCACAGACCCATGCCCTCACCACATCTTCAACAAAGCAGACTCCGTCATAGCTCCGCACCTCCGAGACGTCATCAACTGCTCCTTCAACTCCGCTACCTTCCCAGAAGACTGGAAACACGCTGAACTCACCGCCCTTCTGAAAAAACCAACAGCAGACCCCACCGAACTCAAAAACTACCGCCCCATTTCGCTTCTTCCATTCCCGGCCAAAGTCATCGAGAAAGCCGTCAACAACCAACTCGCCGCCTTCCTCGAAGCCAACAATTCCCTCGACCCCTCACAATCTGGCTTCCGAGCCAAACACAGCACTGAGACCGCCCTCATCGCAGCAACAGACGACATTCGAACTCTGCTGGACTATGGAGACACAGTCGCCCTCATCCTCCTCGACCTCTCTGCAGCCTTCGACACAGTCTGCCACAGCACCCTTTTACAACGCCTCAGAAACATCGGAATCCAAGGAAAGGCACTGGATTGGATCACTTCGTTCCTCACCGGAAGAACCCAGAGAGTCCGCCTCCCACCTTTCAAGTCCGAGGCCACCGAAGTCATCTGCGGCGTACCACAAGGATCCTCACTCAGTCCCACCCTCTTCAACGTATACATGAGCCCCCTCGCGGCCATCGCCCGCCAACACAACCTCAACATCATCTCTTACGCGGATGACACTCAACTGATCCTATCTCTCACCAAGGACCCCAGCACCGCCAAAACCAACCTACACGAAGGAATGAAAGAAGTCGCCGAATGGATGAAACAAAGCCGTCTGAAACTGAACTCAGACAAAACAGAAGTCCTCATCTTAGGTAAATCCCCCTCTGCATGGGACGACTCCTGGTGGCCGGAAGCCCTCGGAAATGCACCCATCCCGACAGACCACGCACGGAATCTTGGCGTCATCCTGGATTCTTCACTCTCAATGAACAAACAAGTCAGCGCCGTATCCTCTTCCTGCTTTAACATTCTTCGCATGCTCAGAAAAACATTTCGCTGGATCCCCTCCGAAACAAGGAAAACAGTCACCCACGCTCTAGTCACGAGCCGACTGGACTACGGAAACACCCTCTACGCAGGTACCACCGCTAAACTCCAGAAGAAACTACAACGAATCCAAAACGCCTCAGCCAGGCTCATATTAGACATCCCACGCAACGAACACATCTCTGGTCACCTTAAAGACCTCCACTGGCTACCCGTCAATAAGAGGATTACCTTCCGACTGCTTACCCACGCACACAAATCACTCTACGACATCGGACCAGATTGCCTCAACTCTCGACTGTCCTTTTACACCCCCTCCCGTCAACTTCGCTCTTCCAGCCAAGCCTTCGCCACTGTACCTCGCATCAACAAGACCACCATGGGAGGCAGATCCTTCTCATACCTGGCTGCCAAAACATGGAACTCACTCCCCGCTTACCTTCGCCTCACCCAGAATCACCTAGCGTTCAGAAAGCAGCTTAAAACGTGGATATTTGACAAATAATCCTCCTCCCCTCCTAAGCGCCTTGAAACCCTCTGGGTACGTAGTGCGCTATATAAATGCTATGACTTGACTTGACTTGACAGATCCTGCTGGCAGTTGAATGTATGGCCTGTATGTATTTGGCCAAGGTATCAAATTGGTTAATTCGTTTACAACAGGAAAGCAAACTGAGTAATACACAAACCCATGCCAAAATGGAATGTTTATGCCAGCATAGCATGCCTTTATGTTTATCTAACGTCTCTCTCTCTCTGTAAGTATTCGTTGTTCTTTTGTAGCAATCACACAATCTGTTCCATAGTATCTCATGAACACACCTCCCCAACCCGCCTGCTATTTCTTATAGTGTGGACTCTAGTTGGTTTACAGCTCGGATTGCTGGCTAAAACACCTCTCGGCAAAACTGGCACATACCCATTAATCGCCTTCTGAGGGTACATTGATTTGGTTAGTGCGGAGATCTCACACAGGACCATGTGTGGACGTTCTGAAATTGAGCGTACACGGTATACAGTGGTTGGTCTAGCCTAAATAACCATTTCTCCATACAATAGATGAATGCATTGGGTATGTGACATGGTCAGGAGTAAGTAGGGGGAAAACGAGGCTAGTAACTCGAGCCCAGGAGCTCATCTCCGCTGCACTCCACCCACCCCCAAATCTAGAAGCATAAATCACTTTTAAATTGTTCCATGTAGCCCTGTGCACCTATGGCATATATTAAGGTCGCAGAAAGAATGAGTGTGTCTGTCAAGTAAATGCACGCGCTGAAGTTTCAGTGACAAGTTTCTTTTAGGCCATTTAGTGATTAGGCAGGACCACAGATAATGACATTTAAAATCCTACCGCACAGTTAGACTCTGGACTCAATAGTGTCTCTGTTAGACCTTATTTTCTAGCCTATATCAACTGCTATCCTAACAAGTCTGTAGATGATGCATTGTCGTATAAATGTGTAAGCAGCTTTACCAGTTGGTCATAGGTACATTGTCTTCATTGTAACAGAAAAAACATCCCTTACCAGGCTTCTCTCCAGTCTGCCACAGTTCACTCGCAAACCATACTTGTAGAATGTGATACCGAGGATTGCTGGAAGCCAGTTGTGTATGGCCCTCAGAGCGGTGCCTGGGCTGAAACGGCTAACCGTGAAGGAGACCCCATTGTTGGGTTGCTTCATGTGCTTGGAGAACCCATCTTTTTCCATTGTGGATCGGTAAGTTGGTCCAATGTTTGCTGGACAGTCCACTTATGTAATAAAACTTGTCCATTGATTAAAGATATTAAGACCATGCCGCAGGCAGCTTGCAATATAACATTCAAATGTTCTGATTTGCCTGGGGCTATAGATGGGTCAGTTCTTTTGGGACAGACCAAAGGTGTGTTCACACTTCGGGCGCAGGATGAAGGAGACTTGCATAACTATCAGGAGGTACTACCAAAGAGATGTAGTGGCTACATACTACATCAGCTCATTGGTTGAAGTCATCTGTGGATTGAAAGGCAAAACAAATCCGGTGCCAGTCACGGCTAAGAAAGCAAACAGTTTTTCGTAAAGCTAAATGAGTGTGCATCTCTAAGTGCGTACGTGGACTGTGTACAACAGCGGTTCATCTAAAAATAAATAAATATTACTAAAAGAAATTAGTTAGCATACCTTATATGCTATATAGATACAAAATCCTGTTCATGCAAGAACATACAAACACACTTATACCAAAATTCACATATAGAGCTCTGCAGGTGCATTTCCACAGGGGCATGTTGTAGTGGCCACTGGGAAGGGGTGAAAATTACCCCCCTGTCAATCATTTTTTCATGTGAATACATTATTACTTTAAAATTGGATCTTAATCTGGAATTAACCCAGATGTATACAGATGAAGGAGGGTGAGTATATCCAGATTGTATTATCGCCGTAAATAGAGTTGTGGGAGTTGCTCAGCGAAGTGTAAAGCTTGGCTTATGGGTGTAACTCATTTAATTGCCCCGAAGGCTTACATTCTACAATGCACTGTGACCTCTCACCTCATTCAGGTCATGGGTATGACAGTTGTGGACCTCCCAGCATGACAGTAGATGTGACTGGAGATTTGGTGCAGAGGGAGATTGGTTTTATTTTAGGAGGTGAATGGCCTCTCTGCATGCACAGGAGAGAAGGCTCGTAGGTAGGCAAGTCACTGCGCTGAGGACATAACATGAGTTTGGGTGGGGTGAAGGGTGAATTTATGAGGTGGCCTGGAAGAGTGATTCCAAAGTTTAGGAGCAAGTGCAGGGAGTAGCAGATCTGGATCAAATTTAGTATCTGGAGAGGGTCCCAGAAGAGTCATAAGCATGGTGCCACCCCTTTCTGAGTATGCTAATAACGTCCAACCCGTACTGGTCATTCTGCCTCTCTGATAACATTTTCTCAGTGGCCTGCAGGCTAGGAGGGTGTTTTTGGAGCTGGGTGGGTCCCTATGATCCAACCATAGCCCCATTCTAATCCAGCCTCTTGCAGAGAGACTAGTTTAAACATTTGTGCCATGGCCAATTTTGTTTGCCAGCCCGTACCGAACAGTAATGTTTCTAATTATCCTTTACACTCCTTATGGTTCCTCACCTTTGACCTGTGCTGCAGGTCATTAGCAAGGCTAATGGCACGCTCAGACGCTTAATAACCACGTTGTGTTTTGATCCAGGAAGCATTCATTGTGAAAACTCTGGATTATTTTGTCACTCAGACGTTCTCTTTTTACCGTCCTGAAAGGTATTTGTGCTGAAATGATAGCCAGTGGCGTGACATTATACCTGTTTGAAGTATTTGTCAAGTGTTAAACCTCTGAAGAGTGTGTCAAATTAAAGCTTGCAGGATTGTAGATGTGTCTTTGAAAGTGCGGACCACCATTCCTGTTACGGTCTCAGACCACCGTATTTGTGTCATCTTACCCAGTCAGTATTAATCACTCGCTCACATCATTAGCATAGGTGGACTGAATCTGTGCTACAAAAAATCTATAATTGCTCACCTTCAATATCTGGACCAACACAAACCCTTGGTATACATTTTCATAACCCTGGTTATCGATGCCATCACAGATTCTCAGTCAATATAAACACTTGGGGTCCTTTACACAAAAACATACTTAAAGGTATGGGAGGAGATTCACATCTCTACTGGAATGTACTTATATTTTTGTTCTAATTACAAACAGTCCGAGACATATGCCAGGAAAACTGTGCCAGGCTCCAGTTTCCAACTCTTCTGACAATGCCTAGCAGCACATTCAGCAGGCAGCTCTTCCTGGTATGCTGAAATCTTCTTAGGATAGATTTCACCCAGTTGACATGGATATTTATTTTTGCACAGTAGTAAATAAATTCTCATGTTCGCACAATGTAAAAAAATGAGGGGAATCTGTGCAGAGATTGAGAGGTTTCTGGGGCTGCTAGATATCCGGGTAAACCTATCCCCTACCCTTATGATATCTGGTATTGGTAACAATCCTGAGTTAGAATGGGATAAGGAGGCTTTCTATTTATATGCTTAGCAGTCCTTCGGATCCTGGTGGCAGCAGGATGGAAAGATAACAATGCACCTACTTTTTAAATGTGGCTTACTAGATTGCTAGGCATCCATAACATCGAAGCCGCTCTATAAAAACAGGGGGGAAAAGATGAGGGAATGGGGGCTCTGCGTCTGGGCTCCACTTGCTTTGTGGAGACAAACCCCTTGAAAGGTCATTTTCGTGTTTATGTATAATTATGAATTTCTTCCCCAAAGCCTAAGGTACCTATTTCTCATCTTTTGCCCTCTGTTTCCTGCCTTCTATCCCTATCCTATAGCCCCATGCTAATTCTGACTAGTTGAGGACTGTATATTTTGTTTTTCTACGATTTGTAAGCTATATCACTATGATATTCCATGATTGAAATGCTTGTTTTTCCTTTAAGAATTTACGGATTTAATGTATTGTACCAGGTAAAATGAAAATAAAAAATATTTAAAAAAAAAAGAAAGAAAATAAATTCCCCTGGAGAAAGTCTCCTTTCTACGTCTCCTCCCCCCAACCATCCCTCCCACCCCCATTCTGGCATATCTGTTCCACCTTCCCATCCTGGAAGGGGAGTTACTCCAGCCTTGGCTTGAGTGACTTTAAGACTATTTCCAGGGTGGAACGGGATTGGATCAGTGATTGTGAATGTCCACAGATGTTCATGTATGTGGGCATATAAACAAAAAGAGAGAGGTCAGATCAATCTCTGGTCAATCTTTCAGGGATTTCTAAAGACCACATGTAACGGAGTCAAAATAAAGTTAGCACACCCGTTTTGGGTGATAAAGAAAGCCCTCACACACCGACCTAGTCAGTGTCCTGCTTCATCATCGGGCCCCACCAAAGAGGTGTCCGGTATTGAGGCCACAATTAGGTTTCCGGTGGATCGAGAGCACTGAGGGCGATGTGCCAGGTTCGCTCCGATCCCCTCCCGAGACCCATGGTGCTAATAGCGCCCCTTTTTAAAGTGCTGTAACACTCCAAAATCTAAGGAGTATTTTTGGAATGAGTAACTTACTCTTCCCCCATTTTTAAGCACTTTTTTCACCCTTTTTAATTTTCACTTTCACGTCCCCAGGTTAGGGTGGGTGATTAGAGAGCCCATACCGCCGGGGTTTAGTCCTGACGAATGCCTTGGTAATTAACAACCACCCTTATGGCAGAAACATGTTGACTATAAAAATTATTTTGAGTATATTCTGTATTTAACCAACCATAAACCTTGGCAACTAAATCCAGACACTTAATACTCTTTGTGCCTTAGGGATCACACATTAAATTTTGTTTTTGATACCCTTTCTAAGGCACTTTTAATTATTTCACTGTAATCTTGAGCACGCCCTCCCCACACAACCAGCTCCGCAGTCTATCTGGCGTCGCAGCACACCAAAGAGGCACTCGGCCTCTTTGGTGGGGCCCGATGATGAAGCATGACACTGACTAGGTCGGTGTGTGAGGGCTTTCTTTATCACCCAAAACGGGTGTGCTAACTTTATTTTGACTCCGTTACATGTGGTCTTTAGAAATCCCTGAAAGATTGACCAGAGATTGATCTGACCTCTCTCTTTTTGTTTATGTACTATTGGTTGGGGACTGAGAGAGTGTCTCCTTTCCCTTTCTCTCCCTTTGTTGTTGAGCATGTATGTGGGCACTCACAAACCTACAAGGCTACAAACCACGCCTTGTAACTCCCACCTCCCAATCCTTGCGTAGGATTTACTTAAGCAGATTTAGCTGCACTTGTGGCAGAGAAATCCACAATAGTAAATGCATGTTCGAGGCATGTGTAGCTGTAGGTACACATGGCAGCTAGTGTTGAGCTCAGACGTGTAAAACTTGTTTTTGTTTGAAGAAAGAGTTTCGAGTCACGAGGTGTAGTGATTCCTCCCTTTGGTAGTATGGCGCATGAACATCCGCTCCATCTTCAGATTGTTTTTTTGTTCCATTGGGTTCGGATGTAATTCATAAAGGCTCTGAGTCGACGTCGCTTGCAACATTTGTCGGGGTCTCGTGAGTTTTTCTCTGCTTCCGATAGCTGAATAAGTCACCACACCTGTTTTCTTCCATTAACGACGCCACAGTCAACAGCTTCTGCTTCTATGGCAGAGTCACGGCCTACCTAGTCCTTTCTTCAACATTGCTCGCATTGGAGAATGGTCAAAGGGGGATGGAAAAGCACCCTTCTGATACTGTCCACAGTGCCATTTCAAGTACTCGTGGACAGACCATCACACCCCTGGAAGACAGCAAAGCTTCCTGCTCCACCTGCCTTGCCTTCAGGTCCAAGAAGACCGTCCGAACCATTGACTTGCAAGATGCGTAATGGAGCAGCAAAGAGACGAGGAGATCCCCAATATCTTCGGGGAGGAAGTTGAGATGGAGACAGTCGAGGAAGAAATAGACGCCTGGCAGACAGCAGTGCACAGCCCGAAGCCAGATTTGCAGTTGGGGTCATAAGAAGCAAATACACAGCTGGCTTCGACACAAAGATGTAGCGTCCATGCAGTGATTACCACCTCAGAACATAGCACTTACTCCCCCGCCGGGGCCAAGCCTTTGAGCCCTCATTCACATCTGACTGTGCTCTAGCTATCGCTGGCACAGACCAAAAACTTCGAAATCTGGCCCGACTCAGAGTCAGCACCCAGAAGCAAAGTCCTCATCTGCGTCGACAGCATCTTCGACGTCGGCAGGCATATTAACGCAAAACAGTCTCTGAGCCAAGACATCCATCAGCACCGAAAGCAGTCTCTGCACACAAAACAAGCTTCACGCGGGAGCAGACATCGAAGCCTATGCAGCGGCCGATGGGCAAAGGCACTTCAGAGCCCAAACTAGATTTGGGCTCTAAAACTGCTTTGAAGCAGAGTCATCTGGCATTGGCACAGTCGGCCCTCGACTGATGTGCAGCAGCCTATCCTGGAATGGCCGCAGGAGGAGTTCTCGACACTGACGCCTCGGAATTCATCCTCATACTGGGAAAATCATTACCAAGCCTCCATTTCATGTCTAGCAGACTCTTCCTAGAAGAAGACAACTCACTTTTAAGGAACAACGAAAAATGGAAACACAACTACCGAAGCAAAAGAAGAGACAGGGCAGGAGTACAAGCCCCCTACTAAAATCATCTTCTCTCCCTCCTCTTCCATCACCACCACCACAACCCCAATCACCACAGGGGTTGTACCATTCACATTACAGGGAGGGTAGCCCAACCTCCTTTAGATTTTGAGGAGTTCCCCTATCCACAAGATACACAGAAGTACCCATGGGAGATTAATGATGTAGTAGTAGCCATGGGAGCGTTGACTTAGTACCCCTGGGACCCAATGACCTAGATTTATACCCTGTGAAACCTTCTCCCACTGATGATACCACCTCCCATCACAAGGTTATTCAAAGGGCTGTACACTTCCTTAAAGTCGAACTGCACTTGACCCAAGAGGATGAGGATTTCTTACTAGAAAGCCTTTTGTGCGCACACAGTAAGACGCACAGTTCCTGCCCATGCTTAAGGGCATGCTAAAACCAACATAAGAAGTGTTTAAAGAGCCTGTAAAGGCTTAGATTATTACACCAAGGGTTGATGACAAATACCAGTTTGCACAGTCATTGATCAGAAATACAAACCCTTGCGTACTGCTAATGGTACATACTGCACGTAAAAGGTCAAACGCTCAGTAGACTGGAGATGCTCCGCCCCCAAACAAGGAGCGCAAAAATGATTCAACAGTAAAGAGGGTTGCAGCACAACCGTGAACCCATTGGCGTATTGCCAGTTCAATGGGATTCTTAGCAAGATATGATTGTGCTCAGTGGGATGAGATGGGGTAGCTCATACTGCATTTACTGTTGCAAGATAAGCAGAGGGCACAAAAATCCGTTTCAGAGAGCTACCCAATCTCAAATACATCTATTAGGTGTGTAGTTGACACTGTGGACACTGCTACAAGAGGAATTAATTCTAGAATCCTCATTAGAAGGCATGCTTGGCTTAGAATCCCTGAATTTAAGCCAGAGGTTCAACAGCATCTAATCAATCTGCTTTTTGATGGAAAGAATCTATTCGGGCAGCATGTGGATCAGATGCTGGAAAAGATCAAAAAAGACACCGGCAGCCAAGATGAAGGGATCATTACAATCTCCATCCCCTGAAACCAATTTTCACCACCAACAGTTTTGTAGGGGCTCCACCACCACATTCCCAGACACACCTACCTCTTATCAGAGGCAGCAGCATCACTCCAAGCCTAGCAGAGGGTGATTTAGGGGGACATTTTAGAGGGAGTAACAACAGAGACAGAGGTTTGGGAGGACCAGCCAAGTCAGCCACCCCTACCAACAGTGGCTCCCTTTTTCTCTCCTCCCCCTCGACCATTCAACATCTGTTGGGGGAAGACTGCAGGTTTTCTTACCAGAATGGTGCAACATCACCAGTGGACTTTAGATATTGTGGAACATGGGTATTGCCTACAGCTCACTGCAACACTACCAAATCTACCCCCATGACCACACTCCCTTTTCCCACAACATCTGCACTTTTCAGCGAGGAGGTAAAAGCTCTACTTCAAAAAGGAGCCATAGAGCTGGTGCCAGCTCATCATAAAAACACAGTGGTGTACTCGCTGTATTATCTAATCCCCAAAAAGGATGGTTCCCTCAGGCCCATACTAGACCTGCGACCCATCAACAAATACATCAGATTAGAGCATTTCTGTATTGTCATGCGCCAAGATGTTATACCGCTCCTCAAATGAGTCAACTTCATTACCTCCCTGGATTTAAAGGACGCCTACCTACACATACCAATACACCCAGCATATCACCAATACCTCAGGTTTGTATTAACCCCATCGCCGCGGGGCTAATTCCCCCACGGCGCGGGAGGAGGGCCGCGCGCTGCGCCACGGTGCTGATGACTAGCTCGGCTCGTCATGCAGCACAGTGGCGCTGTGCTGATGACGAGCTGAGCTTGTCATGGCCACGCCCACTCAATGGAACGCCCAGCACAGCGGGGGAATTATCCCCGTGTGGGCGCTCCGCGGAGGTCATGACGAGCTCAGCTAGTCATCAGCACAGCGCCACCGTGCTGCATGACGAGCTGAGCTTGTCATCAGCACGCAAGAGGTTAAGTGGCAAATATTTTGAATTCAAAGTTCTACCCTTCAGGTCACCAAAGCATCGAGGGTGTTCACAAGATGTTTGGCATTGGTTGCAGCTCACTTGAGATGGAGCAGCAGCCACTTCTTTTCGTGTCTGGACGATTGGTTGATAAAGAGCTCCAGCAAACCGCACTGTCTTGCCCACAAACAGAAAACTCTGGACTTACTCCACAATTTGGGGTTCACCATAAATTTGGGCAAATCCCATCTACAACATTGCAAATCCAGCCCTTTCTAGGAACAATACTGAATTGAGTGACGGGGGAAACTTATCCCAGCCCTGCTCGAATCTAAGTTTTTCAGGCTCTGTTACTTATCAGCCAAACTGTAAAATACCAGTTTGCAAAGTCATGCTCCTCCTAGGAATGATGGCATCCAGTATCATTGTTCTGCACTTCAGTCTTTACATGCGTCCACTCCAAGAGTGCTTGGCACAGCAGTGGTCACAAGCAGAGGATCATTGGAAGGATCTAGTGTTGTTAAAGACCAGCACTCATAACGCTCTACAGTGGTTGACCACCAAATATTTAAAGCCAAGCAAGCCTTTTCTTGTCCTGATTCCGCAAGTGACTTACCAGAAATGCATCCCTTACAGTCGGAGCACACATTAAAAAAGCATCCATGTTCAAGGGGTTTGGACTCCCCTGCAGCAAACATTCCACATGAGCTACCTGGAGTTGTTAGCAATTCATTTAGCACTCAACACATTTTTCTGTCATATTCATCAGAAAACAGTCCTCATAAAAACAGATAACATGAATGTAATGTACTACCTTCAGAAACGGGGAGGCATGCTCTCGCCCCAACTGTCCCTCCTAGCACAGAGCATTTGAGAATATACCAGAAGTGGACAACAATTTTTCAGACATGCTCGGCAAGATGCAGCAACAAGTTCACGTATGGGAACAAATGCTACTTTCTTACTCCCATTGTTGGGGTGGGGGGGTTCCTGACATGGATCTGGTCACAACTCACAACTGCTAAAACTCAAAATCTCCAAACTTCACTGCCAGATTCCCACAGTACAGAGGAAATGCACTATGGATGAACTGGTCAGTGATTTTTTTTTAAATGTTTTTCCACCTCTCCCACTACTTCTGTATGTAATCAGGAAACAACAAAACAAAATATTCAACAGGAATGTTTGTTCCATTTGATGTGAAATTGCATTTCAATTTGACAGTAGATGCCATTGCTACAGGGATTGAAGCTGTTCTAGCTCACATACGTAATACTGGGGAGAGAACAGTGGCATTTGCTTTGCATTCATTGACAGAAAATAAACATAATTAGATTACACACGGATCACAAGCCCCTAGTAAAAAGTTCTCACACCTGGGAGAGCTCAGCCAAATAGGCTCGCTTACAAGAATTTCGGTATACTGTTGAGTATATCCTGGATGGCATGGGGTGGATGAGGAAGCTGTGTTGTCCAGAAAAAAATAAAGGGGCGTAGCTTAGCTGAAGGAGGTTGTCCAGCATGGAGTTGTTTTTACCAAGGATAAGTGGGTGCATAAAATAGAAACTGATTGTGCGTTAAGAGAGGTGTGTTGAATGGTGGTTGAGGGAGGAGAGAGAGAGAGTGTGGTAGCCCCATCCATTAGACCTTTTTGTCAAAGGTTTGGATGAGCTATCTTTAAGTGGAAGCAATGTTTTGATGAGGGGTGATAGGTATGTTCCCCCGGAAAATTTGAGGAGGAGAATCCTACAATTAGTCTATGAGGGACATTTGGGTCAATCTATGACAAAGAGAAGAAAATGTTCTGTGGCTGAATATTTATGCCCAAACTGCCCAGTCGGTTGAGATGTGCTTGCTATGCAAAGAAAGTGAGAAAAGGCTCAAGGTTGGCATTAGTCACATACAGAATCCAGGAGAAGCTTGGCACAGAGTCTGTATGGACTTTAGTGGTCCATAGCTAGGGTGTGTAGAGACTTCAGGTTTGCTGTGGTTTGTAGATGTCGTTTTTTTAAAAAAATGGGCGAATATTAGGTTTATGTGGGAAATTTCCACAAGAGTATGATTTCTGTTCTTGAAGAAATCCTCAGGGTGAAAGGTTTTACCAATACTCTGATCACAGATAATGGCACTCAACTCACCGTGGAAATGAAAAACAATTTGGATAGCAATTGTATCAGGCATAATTGCACAGCCAAGTATAACCCTCAGGTCAATGGTATCGCAGACCACGTAAACCATATGGTGAAAGGGGCTATCTAGATGGCATTTTAAGGTGGCAGTAGTGTAAAAAGGGCACTTTGCCTTACAGTAAATAGCACAACGCTTATTTCTCCGTTTGTGGTCATGAGAGGTAGGAAACCTAGCACCAAATTAATTCCTGGTTTATTGGAGGCCAGTGAATTTAAACATGTGTCTTATGGTGGGGAAGTCACTGTGCCACACACATTTGAAGCTGGAGATTGGGTTAAAATTAAAGATGGTCATGTAAGAAAAGGTCCTTTCAAAGTTCAGGGGGCCCTTTAAAGTGAAGGAAGTGCATGTGGTGTTTAAGAATGGAGACAAGTGGAACAGATGCAGGATAGTCCTCTATCAAAAAGGTGATGAGTCTAAAGTGAATGATGAGAGTGGGTGTAGCGGGTTTATGTTAATGGGAGATTAGTAGTTGCCAGGTTCCTTTAGAAGTAGATCAGGAGTTGAAGGAAGAGTGCTGGAGGGGGTGATTGTGGTGAAGGAGTAAGAAGCAACAATTGTGCTGGAGAGGATTGTGTGAGGTTGGGTCACAAAAGAAAACAAGAGACCACCTATCTATTTGGAGGATTATGTGCAAGACTAATTTTACTATCCTGTTACCCTCAACAGAATTGTTGTCTTCGTATTTCCTTTGTGTTATTTTACTTATGTTCACACCTGAAATGTTGTATTATGTATTTTAGTTTTTGCTTCGTTATTTTAATTCTGTTTTTTGCAGTTATGTCTTTAAGACATTCTTTGGAATGTTTGGTCTCAATGTTCAGTCAATCCGTACATTTGTAATGTGCACTACTCGCCCTTGAGGGTCTCAAGGCACGGGGGGTGGGTGTGACTGCTCGAATAGTCAGGTCTTGAGTAGCCTCCTGAAGGTAAGTAGGTCCTGGGTCTGCCGTAGGAGGATGGGGAGGGTGTAACAGGTTTTGGCGTCGGGGTGCAGCCGGAGGTCGCTCTTCGGATGCGGGGGACAAGGGCGAGGTCGGCGGAGCTGGCGGTTCGGGGTGTAGAAGGTGAGTCGTCTGTTGAGGTAAGCTGGTCCGGTGTTGTGGAGTGCTTTGTGTGCATGAGTGAGGAGCTTGAAGGTGATCCTCTTGTTGACGGTAAGCCAGTGCAGTTCTCCAGGTGGAGTGTGATGTGGCTGCGGCGAGGGATGTCTAGGATCAAGCTTGCAGAGGCGTTCTGTATGCGTTATAGTCGTTTCAGGAGTGTGGCTGAGGCTCCTGTGTAGAGGGCGTTTCCGTAGTCTAACCTGCTGCTGATGAGGGCTTGGATGACCGTTCCTCTTGTTTCAGTGGGGATCTACCTGTAGATCTTGTGGAGCAAGCGGAGGGTGTTGAAGCAGGAGGACGTGAAGGCGTTGACTTGCTTGGTCATGGAGAGTGTTGAGTCGAAGATGAACCCTAGGTTGCGTGGGTGGTTGGTGGGTGTTGGTGCTGCTCCCAATGCGGTCAGCCACCAGGAGTCGTCCCAAGCCGAGGGGGTGGGGCCGAGGATGAGGACTTCCGTCTTGTCCGAGTTCAACTTCAGACAACTGTTCTTCATCCACTCGGCGACGGCTTTCATTCTTTCGTATAGGTTGGTTTTGCGATGAGGGGATCCTTGGTGAGGGAGAGGATCAGCTGGGTGTCATCGGCATAGGAGATGATGTTCAGGTCGGGCGAGTGGTGCCATGTAGATGTTGAACAACGTCGAGCTGAGGGATGATTCTTGGGGTACGCCGCAGATGATCTCAGTGGCTTCCGATCGGAAGGCGGGCGTTCTGGGTTCTGCCAGAGAGGAAGCAGGTGGTCCAGTCCAGTGCTTTGACTCGGATCCCTGCGTTGTAGAGGCGTGTGCGTAGGGTGCGGTGGCAGACAGTGTTGAAGGCAGCTGACGGGTCCAGGAGGATGAGTGCCGCGGTTTTGCCGTTGTCCAGCAAACCTGGCCTAAAGCGTTACGAACAGTGGCTGACTCTGGGAAGTCACGCTAGGGCAGTCTGAATAAAGATTCTACTAATCGTCCTAACTAATTGCTATCTGGATCGGATGATTACTACATTTTACTATTGTGTCACAGAACTAGCAATGTAACAATGATTGCTAGCCAAATATCTTCCTCCATACTGTTGTTTACGAGGTTCATCAACAGCGTCCCCTTGTTTGCTTGTGTGTCATCTCTTCGAGGTTCCTACACCATTGCAGCTGTTTATGATTGGTCAGTAGGCCGCTCTATGATTCAAAATACCACACCTATATTTTAGATTATGTAGTTACATCAACCTGCCATCATTGCTTAATGTTGTGTAATTGGGCGGAGGGCCTGACTAGACCATGGGGCACAAATAAAGTTGACACACAGACCGAGTAGAAAAGGCATGTAGACTGCCCGTACCAATACGCATACTTTATTTATAACGTGCAACAATGCAGGGATCATACCATTAGTGCCTGCGGCATGGGGAGTATCCACTCGTTTCCACTCCGAGAGACGTAACATTCCTTATAACATTTCGGCAGAAACAACAATGTAAGCAAGAGAAAAACAGAATAGAGAGAAAAGAAAGAAGATCGAGAGAGAGCTATGGTGGTCCAAATATAATGTTCAGCAACATGTAATCTTTTTGATACCCAGTGGCGGCTCCTCCGCTAAGACGGAGGAGCGTCGCTCCACATTGCTGCTGTACAGCAGTAAAAGAAAGGAAACATTTAATGATAATAACATAACGTTATTATCATTTTATTCTTTCCTGCTGCAGAAGTATGAGGGTGGAGCAGAGCTGCTCTGCTGACAGAGCAGGGGAGGAGTGGTGGGCACACCAAAGTGTGCATGATGCTTTGACCATCCCTCCGGGCCGGCCAAACAGTCATGTACACTTTAGCATGTTCTCCATGCAGGCTGCATTACAGCCTCCATGGAGAACATGCCCAGTCCCCTAGCCCTGCCTGAGTGCCGAACCACGGCGCTCGGATCAATCACAACGCTGCATTCCAGCATTGTGATTGGTTTAGGGAAGCCAATCGCAACGCTGCATTGCAGCATTGTGATTGGCACAGGGGAGCTTGGCTGCATTCTGTTCAGTGGAGGAGAGACCACATGGTACAGAGTGGAGAGGAGGTAAGTGAATTTTTCATTTTTTAAATAATTATACCTCCTTACCCCGGCTCCCCTGCTCACCAGCCCAGATCAGTGCAGGCCGCTTTTGCTGATACACTTAAACATCCAAACAGTCTACAGGCAGTTTCTGGTTATTGTTCATAGTCTTTGTAGTGCTGCAATGGTGATAGATGAGGCCTCAACAAATACTGATGCCAACCCGTGAAAGAGTTGCCTTAGGGAGGTGATGGAGTCTTTAGTCTCTGACTACAAGTCAGATGTCTTACTGGGAGTACCAGGTGTCACAGATGTGCAAGAGGTATCTAGCAGTTCCATGGAGATCTCCACCTTTCTACCATCTGGAGTAATCACTGTCCTGACCATTGTCTCTTCCCAGCCAGTCACTGATGTATCCTGCTTATTTGGATATTCTTTTAAAATGTGAAATGTTTCAGGTAGTGCTTACATCCCCTCAACTGCAATGACCATTGTTCCTTTCACCCAAGAGACACACCACAGTTGTGGTTCAAACTGCAGTTTAAAGTTTCCCTCACCTTGACAGGATCATAACAAACCTGGGTCATTGGCCATGCCTGTTACCTACTTTGCATTTCTGCAACAGCTTGTGGTGTCATTCTTTTCTGTCGCTGGTTGCGGACCATGTCTCTATTGACAACCGAGGGAACCCAAGAAGAATGGTTCAGGATTTATTTTTATTTTATAAAGTTTTATATAGCGCGAACAAGATCCCGAGAGATATCAGAGCGCTTTACAGAAGGATGAAAGGGGGAATAAGACTCCAGTAACGATATCAAGTAACAGCCTCAAACAGTATTGTAATCACAATAATCACAGACAACTGGTACACAGCGAGTAATAAAATTAACAGGTAAATAACAGGCTGCTACGGGGGCCACAACATACAGCCGAAAGGAGTAGAGAGCAGAAACACAAGTTGGTAAAAAAAAAAAAGTTGTAGGGTCAATGCAACACATGTTAGTGCACTAGTTGAAGGATCAGTGGTTACGAGCGAATGCACATAGCCCAGATTAAGGTAAGAATTTGTTCATTAGGAATCTTTTGGCTTCAAGTTTGAAAGCAGTTATTGATGAGATTCTGCGCAATTCAGGAGGAAGAGAGTTCCAGATCTTTGGGGCAGCAACTGAGAAGGCTCGACGACAAGTTCTCTTTTTGTTCATGATACGAAGTTTCAGGAGGAAATTGTTAGCCCTTCTTGAGGCTCTCTCGCCACAGAATAATTCAGGCTTTTGCACTAGGTACCTGGGGGTGTTGGCGTGCAGGGCTTTGTGCACTAGGACGACAATCTTTATCTAAAGTCGAGCTACGTAGGGCAACCATTTAAGAGATTTTAGCACTGGGGAAATGTGCTTGTTACGTTTGGTACGAGTAACTAGTCTGGCCGCAATGTTCAGTGCTGACCTTAGTGGAGCCAGGGTGTAATTTGAAAGGCCACCGTGCATTGCACTGCCATAATCTAGCCTTGGCAAGATCAGTGCTTGGACCGCCTGTTTGAAGTCATTTTGAGGGAGGAAAGGCTTGATATTTCTAAGTGTCCTCAGCAAGTGATTAGCTCCCTTAAATACGTTGCTGGTATGATTTTTCATATTCAGGTGCTTGTCCAAGTGATTCCGAGCGATTTGGCAGAGTCTATGATGATAGAGGTGCAATTGAAAGCAGTGAGGTGAGTCAGCCAAATGTCAAGCTTGAGGGGGTGGCTCGGAGGAGAGATGAGGAGGAATTCAGTTTTGGAGGTGTTGAGCAGGAGGTGGTTCTCAGTTAACCAATTTTGAGTGGACGTTAGGGTAGAGTTGAGTGAGATGATGTTATCCAGGGATGAGATTAAAGGATGACTTATTTTGTTTGGCACACACTGATTAAGGTCACTGGAGACATCTTCGTACTGGGATGTGGGGTGTTGTGATAGTCTAATAAATATGAAGATGGCCCACTCAACATGACCATTATTCTAATCCGTTTAATTAGTGTTTTTTTAATCTTTCATCTTCTATTGGCTTTGGGCCACCTCGTATGGTTTTTCCTGTGGTCGCTATTTAGTGAGCTAAAGTACGACAACAGTTTATGACCTTGAAAGGGGGTCCGTTATCAGTCCGAACTCTGTGCGGAAGACCATCAGGAGCAACAATCTTCTGGAACTTGGTACCACTTCTTCAGCTTACATTGAAGAAACCAGCTCAAATTTAGAATACTTGCTTACATCATCTACTACTACTAGCAAATGTGTATACCCTAGTAGGTTTTCAAAATCAGCACTAATCCATGTCCATCTTCAGACAGAAGAGAGCATCTTCAGACAGAATAGGAACCGATGCATCCAGCTGCCCTACTGCTTGACACGATAAGTAGCCAGCACTGCTCTCTCAACAGGAGCATCAAGATCTGGAAACTAGACTTTCTGTTGTACTCTTATTTTTCTCTTTACTATCCCTTGATTTGTTCGATAGACAGCTTGCATAAGTCCGAGTATTGAACACCAGGGGATCACAAGCTGATTTCCTCTAAGGAGCAGCAATCTTCAGCCACCAACAGTTCCCATTGAATGTTGCATATTGCCTGAATTCACATACAAGCCTTAGGAATCCTATTTGTCTGTTCTTTTATGGCTGGCCAACATTTGTTTCTCTCAATGGGCTTTCTTATGTGCTAAAAGCTTTCATCTTTGCTGGAATTGTGGCATACTTATTCTAGTGTGAGCAGCTTTGGACGTAACCTGTCAACCACCAACCGCACATGCACTATCTCCCTAGCTTGTTCTTGTTCAGACATCGTCACAGCTTGGTAGTGAAAGGATCAATAGGATTATCTTTTTCCGGGCTGTACAATACATCAAAAGAGTACTTTTGCGATTGCAACACTCACTTCTCTATCCACGGTGGTGGCTTGGATTTTGACCCTTGAAACAGGGGTATTTGCAGATCTGGAATGTTTTCCCATATAGAAAAAAGTAGGAGTTCCTGCAGCCCGCACAACAATGCAATTGCTTCTCGTTCTGCTTTCCTTTGTTTCTGGTAGCGTTTGGCGGCATATGCAACAGGTGCCCAAATGTCATAGGGTTGTCTTGGTATTAGCACAGCTCCAAGCCCCTTTGAGTTGGCCTCAACCATTAGCTCAGTTTCCGTCGTAGCATTGTAGTACTTTATGGTGGTGTCTGCCTACAAGGCTGCCATCGTGTTGTTGAAAGCTTGTTGTTACCTTTCTTCCTATGCCCACGTGGTGTTGGCTTTTAGCAAGTCTCTCAAAGGCTTCATTAAGGCTGTCAGAGTTGGTATACACCTACCACAAGAGGTGACCATGCCCAGGAAACTCTTAACTTTGAACACATTGGTCGGGGGCATGCTAATTTAACATCTTGAACTTTATTTGGACCAAGAGAGACACCTTCTTCAGAGAACCTATGTCTAAAAATGTCAACATTTTAATCAGGTATTCGCATTTCTACCTCTGCGTTTGATCCTTTGCAACAGCACTCACAAATGGTCAGTGTTGTTCAACAGAGATGGCATAGACTAAAATGTCATCACTATCATTGAATTCTCCTTGTAGACTGGGAAGCATTTCTCTAATACACATCTGAAAAACTTCTGTAGCACTGGTAATGGTCAATTCAGTCTACGATAGCTCCACAGCCCCACAAGGGTAGAACATGTTGTTATGTATCTTGATTGTTTGTTTAAGTGGATCTGGTGTAGCTGGATTTCAAGTCTATGTTTGAGAGCAAGTTAGTGTCATTAATTTATGTGATGATGATGTTATACAAAGTAGGCTTCAAGTGCCATTCTCTTCGTATGGCCTTGTTCCACATCCTTTTTGCCACATGGGAGGGTCCAGATAATGGGTTCTTTGACCTTTTCTATAATCCTGGCCACTTCTAATTTATCGAGCTCTTGTTTTACCTGTAAGCACACATGGAATGTGATTCTTCTGTTTCAAAGAGCAATGGGCAGGTTCATGGGACCTATGTGGAGCTTCGCAGACTTTCCTTTAAGACAGCCAATGCCGAGGAATATATGCGCTAATTCCATTGTCAGTCAGTAAAAGTACGTTTATTAGACCGTTGGTCTCCAAACAGCATGATACATATTACAATAAATAGTTTAAAACATATACAAAACAATTTCACTGATACTTTAAAAAAGCAATACCTTCAAGGGGCAGTTCCTACCTCCCTCCCACTACTTAAAAATGTCATATAACAATACTCCTAAAATTGCAATGAGCAACACAGTCAAGCAAATTCCATTGGCGGCGGCCACAAACAGAAACTGGTGGGCAGGTGGAGGGGGTATTGAGGGGTTGTGGGAGGGGGAGCGCTGGAGGGTGGGGTTAATAATAATAGTTTTTTTAATGAACTTACCTGAAGCTGCTAGCCGTTTCACTCATCGCATCGTACCTCGATGTTCCTCTTCCTTGTCCGAGCAGGTACTGAGACAGCAACACAGACTCCCTGTGCAAGCCCTGCACTGCTCTCTTGCTTTGAGGGCAACGCAGGGATTGGCCTGAGCAGGCTGGTTTAACGCTTCACTTATGATAGGGAGTCTGTGCTGTTTCTCCAACCCGGTTGTTCAATATAGCCCAGTTGGAGAAACCTCAATGTGCATGTGTGTTTGGCCGGCTTAAGACCGCCAGCCAAACACACATTGAGCACTTTCAAGTGCACAAACAAATCTTCCTCCCCTCTCCCATGGCCCGGCCCGCCCCTCCCTAAGCTTGCTGGCTTACCCAGAAGGTGAAAAGAAAACTATGATAGAATATAGTTTCATTTTTCACCTGCTTGCTCTGAGCCAGTGGGGTGAGCCTCCTCCGCCATTGCGAAGGAGCCGCCCCTGCCTAATTCTTGAAGGATCAGCAGATCCACGTTGTTTCGCTCCAAATATAAAAGCAATAATTGTCAGAGATTCTGCCACACTGCAGCTAATCAGAGTGGTGCCTTTGGTCTTGATCATGAAGAAGCAGGCATAGATAGACTTTGTTTGATGTACTACTTTAGTGGCGAGTACCCTTTCAAACTCAATGGAGATGGAGCTACCATGGGCATATATTCATATTGATATCTGTTGTAGCATCCGTGCGGGGGACAGCTTTTTATAATCCGTCTTTGACATAACACAAACAGTTGTTCTGGTGTTTATGACACTGGTCATTGGATGCCCATGAATCTACAGTTCACACCTTGGCTGGGACTTTTTCCGAGGAATGGCTGGGTTGTTGATAGGTGGACTTAGGTGAACTTGTCCTAGGTCAGAAAATACAGTTTCAGCAGAGTCCTCAGGTGGCCGTGCACTGATACCTCTATTGCTAAGGTGTCTTACTGTGGACTTAGCTTTTCCAGGTGACCGATGGTGCCAGATTTGTTGATCTACATACTTTCACGCAGTGGTTACCTTTGCCACAGATGGAACAGGTTTCACCTTTGTCTGGCCATTGGAGCCCTCAGAGTTGCTGGTTACAGCAGTGCCTACGGGGCTTGCCATGCTTTTGGGCTAGTAGTTTTATAGAAATAGACTGGGCTTCTCAACTGGACTTTGATTTTGTTTTGATGGTTTTAGCAGTTAGTGATGACTTAACATGTGCAGCTCATGCATTTGCAAGTTCATGAGCTTGTCCAAGGGCAAGCATGGTGGCTTGAGACATCTTTGCAGTCTTCTTCAGTATCTTCTTTCAGACATCAGATGAGTAGCAACCTTGATAAATTGTGGCATGCAGTTCTTCATGAACATTCACAAATGCGCATGTGCTTGCTAGCCCACGTAGGCAAACACAGAATACATTGATAGACTCATTTGCCCCTTGTTTTGTTAGCCTCAGCCAAAAGCCTTTGCAGTCCAGGTTTGCCTGCGTGCTCCATTTCAGGTTCAGCGCTGCGGCATTGCCATTGTCTTGACCATTATCAGGGAGGATGAGAAACATTGTATGTACTGTTTCGACCACCACTAGGGGTAGAATGGACCCTTCATTGGAGGAGCATTCTTTTTTGTGGTGGATAAGCATTTTTCAAACCTGGTGACCCATACCTCCCCCCTGGATGCCTTTTACAACGGCGTGGACAGTATGTCACAAGGTAGGATGACATTCACTGAGCTGTGTACAAGGCGATTGTGGCCAGATATGGCGAGGTCTGATCACAATCACAGCAATTGCGTAGTGTGCAGCACCTTGGAACCCACACGCCTGAAACACAATCATGCTGGAATCATGCACAGCTGTGGCTGACAGAATCCTGGATGGTTGATCCATCTATACAACAAAAAGCAAATGAAGATTGCCAAGGGCTAGTTAGCTGCTCTCTGCAGGGTGCACAACCTAACATCCAAGAATAAGCCATACATACCAATTTGGCTATAAGTCTTTTCATGTATGCTTACAAGTTTTGTGTTACCTCTATGTGTTGCTTTTGCGGTCTAGAAAACCTTAAATTATTGGTGGATCGTCATCCACCAGATTAAAGCCATGACAGCCATGTAAGCGTAAAGTATGGAATAACACAACTCCTGTGCCAATTAAAAATTACTGGAGAGATTTGTAATAAAACTGATTACAATATACTAAACGGTTTGCAATTTACGCTTGCATGACTGTTGTGGCTTTAATCTGATGTATCAAAATCAATAAATCAATCAATCAATCAGGGGCTTGTAAAGTGCTGCTTTCCAACTGTGAGGGGCTCAAGGCGCTGGGGGTGAGAGGCTGCTGGTTGGACTGGGTGGAGGATCATTCATAGAGCCAGGTCTTGAGGTCCTTCCTGAATTGGGTCAGTGACGCTGATTGCCTGAGATTCAGGGGCAGGGTGTTTCATGGGAAAAATACAATAGGAGACCTCTTCCAGGAGGATCCTGTCAGGACTCAAACAAGTGCCAAATGTCTGGGCAGCAGAAAAGCAATCACCTAATTAGAACCGTTCAAGACTGCTATAATTCAAACCGAAGTATGCCCTACAACAATCTACAAAAGCTTTGAATGAGCCTGATAATCATTGAATCCAAATGAATGTCTATTCTTTTGTGTTGGTGTTGTAGATTTTCTTATCCATACTAGACTAATGTTCTGTATTACTGAGGACAGTGAACCTCACTATCAGCACCATGGGCGAATCTCCATGTCAGTGCTGTCATAGACCTTCAGTTGAGCACCATGCACGCTGCTCAGTGCCATCGCAGCCCTCATTACCACTGCTGTCACATAGTCGTGCCATCACGGACCATTCGTTTCGGATGGACACTTCCTACAGATTCCTCACCCTTTGAATACCCATGCATCAGACTGGGTCTAGAAGCTTTTCAAAGCTCTCTAGCACCACTTGGCAGTTCTGCGTAACCCAAGATATGACTCTGCAATGTTTCCAGACCAAATAACACAAGCTCATGTATAGTGCCACCCAGTGTGACGATATCAGTTTCTTTTTTCTGAACCTAAACAACATAGGTCTAGAACTCTCTTGTGTAGTATGGAGGTGTTTTACCAAAACCATATCAACATTTGTAACAAAACAAAGAAGCAAAGTATGTCAAATGTCACTCCTTAAGGTGTCTGATTTAAAGGCTGTGCAAGATATACCACAAATAGATATCTTTCCTAGATACCCACAACATCTGTATTTGGTACCTGAGATATGAACAAGAACCAGTGACGTGGAATATGAATGTTCTCATCCAACCCGATGCCACCTCAAGGCAGAGGGTGGCCAAGCTCTTCACAGCTAAACTCTGTCTTTGGTAAGTCCTGTTTCTTTCTAAAGCTCCGGCCCTCCAAAGGATCCACCAACAAGAAACATCAGTTCAAGCCCAGAAGGGAGGAGCCTTCTTTTTTTATCTAGGAGGTTGCATTCCTTTGGTGGTTTCCCTTGGCGCTCCTTATCTCTTCCTCCTCCTTTTGAGCTAGTACCACTTTTGGAGAACCTAAAAACCGGAATGCCTGACTCTGTAATCAAATGGCGGCTTGCTGCCAGGCCATGGTCAACATATTTCTGAGGGTTACTTTTGCAAACATTTCACTCCTTGCATTACGTTGTATCCACAAATAGCCAATGTGGATTCAGAGCTCTCTTCAATGTTTTATCCAACTCTTCAACTTTTATCAGAATACCAGAACGCAAAGTCTGTTGAATTTCATCTTAATAGTGTTGGCTAACCAACCTTGCCTCGGATGCTATCAGAAGATATCCCTGTTGGATTTCCTCCTATATCGGTATGTGGTGCACCCCAAGGCCAACAGGAGGAGAGCAGCTAAAGTCTTCATGAGGCCATGAGTAGGTCCCACTCTCCGCCCATTTGAACTGAAGGTGTTGCCTTACCCTTCAACAGCATCCTACTTGCTGCTGCATGGGGTAGTGGAAAATACAGAAACATCGGGGAAGAGAAGTGATTCGAAAATACACTTTCTTCATCATACCTGAGACCGGGCATTGCAATGTCAGTGCCTAGGGTGCCACAGAGGCAGCAAGAGGTAAAAGCTGCTACTCCTGTGTAGCCCTCCTTGAGGTTCATGATCACAGACCTCTGGCATTCACAGACACCTCCTTTGTTAGTTATTGCCATCCCTGTATTTTTTGGCTCCATAGATATGATGGTGAAGGAGGTGGGGGAGATGCGCATTCAAAGCTATTTGAAGAAGGGGGCATGACTGACTGAACAGAAAGATGGCTGCTCCCTGAGAGGGCTCCGCCGGTCGTAATCCAAATCCTACAACATCCTGCATAGCCAAGAACCCGACGCGACTGCGAAGCACCGGAGATTGACAGGGACGGTGGCACAAACCGTCTGATAGAGCTGATTGCGGTCTACGCCCGATGAAAACAGCTGAAGACAGGTCGGGTGTCTATTTGTGTACTAAGGCCTAGTGGTGTGGCTTGCGGAGGAACACTCGTGGAGGGCCTGGGGCTCTGTTGATACTTGCGCTCCCCTTGACTCCCTCAAATCAAGGAACAGAATACATAAGCAGCTGTGTACAGTAAACTGAGCGGAATAGCTTACCGAGCTCCGGTGAGTGACGGGGCCTCTGATCTGTGGCGTACGACCCATGTTCCGGTATATGGCCGCCTGAGTCATATGCGAGGGCACCTGGAGAAGTGGGCCTGGGGTGAGCTGCTGGTGGAGTGCTGGACTTGCGGCGGTCCCTGGGAGGAAGGCTGCTGCTGGCCTGAGATGGCGTGCGGACGAGCCTGTGGAGAGAACTGAACCGCCATCTTGGCTTGGGCATGTCTCAGTGCGAGGTGAGGCATACACCGAGACCCACGCACACAGCTGTGTGGGCTTGGGCGGCCGGACCTGAGCGAAGGGCTGCCGGGGGCCTATACTACTGTCTTTCATCCTGCCCTGCTGTTGCGGGAACTGTGGCTGGCCTCCCAACCGCCTCTGATAACAGGCAAGACGGCAGGATCCGGAGTGGTAAATGTGCCGGGTGTTGCTGGGGCGCCCGCTGGTTGAGGCGCTGGAAACAGCGGATACCTTTCCGATCCATCTGCGGCTAAGGTGATGGTGAATCACGCTACCTGCGCCCCCTGGGACATGGTTATTGGGGGCCTGGGATTCCAAGTTGGGGAGAGTCATACACAGTATACTGTGGCTGCCTATATAGTGAATTGTGCAGCTAAAGCGGCATGGCTTTTGGGCAAGTGTCATATAGTGGAGTTACAACGGACATAAGTGGTGATTGAATGCCCACTTGCCTGGTTGAAGAAACTGTTGGGGCTTCTGACACTGGTGGCTTGTGACATGAAACTGAGGTCAAGCGTCTATGTTTGGCAGTCCTTACCACAATATTCATCGGCTAATGGATCAGGGGAGTTTTGAGAGTGTCCTTGGAGTGGCGAAGTGGGAGCATGATAGGTAGAAAAGCGGTGCTTCTGGACACAAGCCTCAGGGTGGCACATCATTGTGAGGCTATACCGCTTCTCTAAGTTAAGACTTGCCCTGAAACAGGCATCCTGGACCCATATGTATTCCTAAGTAAGTGCTGCAAGGTTGTACCAAGCATAATTGCAGGACTTGTTAAGGCATATACTTGTGCAATATATCTAGCTACTGCTGTTGTTCGACCACACCGTTTGTTGTCAGGAAAAGTCAAGATGGGCAAGAACGACGCAAAGCAATCTAAACTCCAATTTGAGACTAAGCGCCAAACTAGACGTACAGAAAACGAAGGTGACACTGATTCGGAATCTGGTACACGAGATGGTCGCTGGGCGGTGGTGACGACCTCCGGTGCATTACTTCTAGACATGAGGACTAGCCTAAAAACTATAGACACCAAGTTAGACATCCTCACCTCCAGGCTGGATCGAGTGAAAAAGCAGGTGGACACTCATGAGTCTCGGTTGGACCAACTCGACAACCGATCCACCGAAATGCACAAATTACAAGTAGACACTAAAGAGCAACTACTCCAAATGGATAAGGTATTGAATGTTATAAGGGCTAAGAATTACGATTTAGAAGCTTGGTGGCGAAGGAATAACCTTCGTATAATGGACATTCCTGAAACTACTGCCATAGGCAAAATGGAAACCTTTATAGAGGAGTTGTTGTGCGAGGTATTTGGTCCAGAACTGTCAACAATGTTCATTGTCGAAAGAGCTCATCGCACGTTGGGCCCCAGGCCTCCTGTGGGGTCAACGCCATGTCCTATACTCACACGCATATTAAATTACTGGGATCGAGACACTATTCTGAGGCTCGCCAGGGAAAGAGGGAGTATCAATTACAAGGCAAATAACATTTCCATGTTCCTGGATTTTACACCTATAGTTCAGGTGACCAGTCACGAGTTTGTGCCGGTAAAACGTATTCTCAGACAGGCGGAAGTTCCTGATGTGTTATTATATCCTGCTAAGTTGAAAGTGTCATTCGAGGGCACTCCACATTATTAGACAGACGCCAAATTGGCGATGAAGTTTGCAAAACAGGTTGGGGGAAGGAAGAAAGATCCGGAGGAGTCCGCAGGTTCCCCTTCGAATGCCAGACTAAGCGATATTAAATAGTAAGCGATATAGAATAGTAAAGCCGGTTAAACATTTCTTACTACTGTGTACAAAGCTTACTATGTTAATGCTACTTATCTGTGCAGTTTCTGCTCTATTAGAAAATGTGGCAAGAAGACTGACTTACATAGCTATGCTGATACTATGCTGTTTGTCCCATAGGTAACTTATCTCTTGGCTTGCACACGCAAAAGCGGCCACCCTGTTGCTCACCCGGAGTGTATGCCGGAAAGTCATGTCCCCATGGAGAGCTCCCTACTCTAACCTCCACCAAAACTCGTATGGCTATCTTTGTGGTTGTTTAAAGGGGGTGGGTCTTATGCACAACCTGTTTGGGGGGTTGTTGGGGGCGGGGTAGGGTTTGTTCAAGTTGTTGAGAAGGTCAGTGCTGAGGTCAGAAGTTGAAGTCAGCACTTTTGACGCAGTTTGTGTTTCATCATGAAGAACTAATCCATGTGGTCCTTGGCGACACACGTGTCCTGGCAAGTCATGGTCCCTAAGCGGCCAATAGCTTCCCATTCAATTATTCGCTATTCCAAACACGTTACCAAATTACCTCCTATAATATACTAACTTCGAATAAAGGGGGCTGAATAACTACCGTAAGACCACACTTCTACACTTGTATCTAGCTAGGCAAAGCACCGAAATTTGTTTCCTTCAGGAGACTCATTTAAACACTACTTCACATGCTAAATTGCACAACAAAAGATGCAACCCAACCTACTTCTCTATATATTCCAATTATGCCAGAGTGGTATCGATATTGATTAGAAAAGGAATGGGGTGGACTACTAGCAAGTCCATTGGGGACCCAGATGGTAGGTATATTATTTTGGCAGGGAGGCTGGGCACTGTGACCATTACTTTGGTGTCAGTATACGGGCCAAACGTGGATACACCTGAATTCTTCCATTTGATAGGGGCCAAGATCGCAACTGTGGGCAACTTTGATATGAGGGGGGGCGACTTCAACGCACTAATGAATGATGAACTAGACCGCAAGGGTGGCACTTGAAGTTCGCATCCTAAAGCTGGTGCAGCGCTTAACACTATTGCCATAGAGGGAAATGTAGTAGATATCTGGAGGAAATGGCACCCGGATAAAACAGAGGGCACCTGTATAACATCTCAACACAACGCCTGGTCACGTTTAAAATTTTAGCTGGTGTCTCGGGACATTGCGGCCTGGACTACAGAGGTGAAACATTTACCTAAAACACTATCAGATCATGCACCTGTGCTCCTCCAGTTGAGGATGCCGGACGGCCCCAGGCGCATGTTCAGCTGGCGGGTACCCGCACATGCCCTTACGGACGCAGTGTCCTGTGAGGAAATAAGAGGTGACATAATGGACTACTTTGCCACTAACACGGGATCAGTCACGACTCAAGCCACACTGTGGGAAGCCTTTAAAGCCGTGATACGAGGGAAATGTATAGCCAGGCAAACCGGGGTGTTAAAGGGGCTCTCTGGGGAAGCTTGAGTCCGACATTCGGGACCTTGAGCTACAATACTTTGAATCAGAAGATCCCAGCCTGTTGGGAGACATTAGGTCTAAGATCTCCGAGTACGAAGAGGAGGCTCAGAGAGAAGTAAATTTATTAGGGAAATATACTCAAGCTAGGAAGTATGAGGAAGGTGATAGACCGGGAAGAATACTAGCTAACCTCTTGTGCCCACCTAGCAGGGACACATATATTACAGAAATAATTGGAGCAAATGAAGAACTGGTACGAGGGTCTCAGGGTATCAGGGAGCAGTTCACTAACTCCTGCGCATCACTATACACATCTACCTTGAGCACAACCTCTGAGGAACTCCAGGAATATCTGGACTTTCTTGAGTTGCTCTGGTTGGATAGAGCGCATAGGGCTTTCTTAGAAGAGCCCTTTAGAAAAGAGGAAAATATTCAAGTAATCAACAGCCTACCCTCGGGAAAAGCACCTGACGCTGATGGTCTTACAGCATCATTCTATAAATGCTACACTGAACTGCTGGTTCCCCAAAACAAATGCTCTATCAGGAAGCGCGAGAGACGGGTATCCCCCCCCCCCACAATGAGAGAAGCCATTATTTTAACCCTCCTTAAGCCGGACAAGCCTCCAAATGAAACGGACTTCTATAGCCCACTATCACTGATTAATAGCAATATAAAAATATACGCAAAGCTCCTGGCTACCAGGTTGCAGCCCCTGTTATCCCTGGTTGCGTGCCCTGACCAATCTGGATTCATACCGGGGAGTTCTACTGCTCACAACCTACGCACCTTTTTTACTGTCTTACATTATCTAGACCCTCATTATAAAGCATTGGCGGCTCTATTAGATGCGACCAAGGCTTTCGACTCCCTGGAATGGTCCTTCCGATTCACTATCCTGACTAGACTAGGGTTTAGCCCATTATTTATAAACCAGATAAAACTGCTATACACTTCCCCGACTGCTAGACTCAATTTGAATAGCTTAGTCTCAGCACTGTTGTCCTTCACCCGTGGTACTAGGCAGGGTTGCCCCCTGTCTCCATTACTGTTTGCCATAGCCATGGAGCCACTGGGTGTGTGTCTTGGGCAGCATCATGCTGCTAGGGGTCTGGGGTTCTCCACCAGGGGGCATATAATATCATTATATGCGGACAACATAACCTTATATATTAACAACCCAGCAGATAATCTTAACTTGGTGTTGCACGAGCTTCTCCGCTTCGGTGGGCTGTCAGGCATACAAATAAATTGGGCAAAGTCAGTCCTATTCCCACTAGCGAATGACACTATACCTTTATGACTAGAATTTCGTCTTAGATGGGCTGACGGTCCTGTCCGCTACCTGGGCATTTAGCTTTCTAAAAACTTGCAGGAGCTGTGGGGAGCAAACTATGGTAAGGCTATCGCCCAGCTGGAGAACAAGGTGCAACTTGGGCTCGATTACCGCTCTCCCTGGCCGGAAGAGTGGGGATTGCCAAGATGGTGGTATTCCCAAAATTCTTATATTTATTTGAGAATCTACCCCTTATACTCACTCAGGCCTTCTTTAAGACCTTCCGTACCTTGATGATGTCCCTGGTGTGGGCAGGCAAACAAGCTCGAATCTCCTGGGCATTGTTAACTCTCCCGCTGACACAGGGCAGACTAGGAGCCCCAGACCTCCAACTTTATGCTTACTGTGCACATGCCCAGTTCCTGCACTTTTGGACCCACCCTGTGCCATTCCAGCCCCATGTGGCGGGGGAGATGGACAGAATTGCACTAACTCCACTCTCTGTAGCAGTATATAAAACATACAAACGTCCCCAAGAGGAGATCGACACAGTTGAGTTGTTACGTTGAAGCTATGAGGGTTTAAAAAAAAAGGGCCAAGCTTGAGAATCTGTATGCTCCATCCATGCAGCTGGCGTTTCACCCGCTCATCCCCCGTTGGGTGACAAGGACAAAGTGGCTTTGGCACAAACAGTTAGGCCTCCATACATTTGTTGACTTGTACTCGTAGGGTAGTTTCAGATCTCCTCCGGTCGGGGAGGATGGAGCGAAGCCAAAATTTGCGGATTTATTCCTATATTATCGCCTACGAGCAGAGTGTAAGCAGAGATATGGGACCTTTCCAAAACCTCCACCTACACTACTTGCGCTTGAACAAATGGTGACATGATTGTCTCAGAGTAAGCTTATCACACGCCTATACAATACCAGGCAAAACAACCACCCTGTGATCAAACCCAAAGTGCTAGCTGGTTAGAATAAGGAGCTGAGTCCTCCACTAACGGAGGAGCGAAGGAAGTACTGCTGTGGACAATTGTGCAAGTTGTCTCCTAACTATAAGTTAAGGATGATTCACTTAAAATGTTTGCATCGCTTTTATCGCACCCCTACACATCTGTACCGGATGGGGATTCGATCAGATACTAGCTGCTTTAGATGTACGGCTGCACCTGCAACCTTCTTACACTTGGCCTTGTCTTGTCCATTGATAGCGAAATACTGGGTTGCCATTTTGGAAACATCAGTTGAGCCTACACCCTTATTAGGTATGTTGGGTATTGACCTGGTTGTTTACACTCTAATTCCCCTCGGTGCATTTCCCTCTGGAGTATTTCATTAGTGCCAGGACACCTCCGGGTAACAGTGCGCTCTATAAATGTCTAAATAAATAAATAAAAGATGCACCAGCAGAATCCCGCTGTCTACTCGCCATGCTACTATTGCTGGCAAAAGAGTAGCTATGCATTGGAGGTCAGCTACGGCCCGGACAGTCAACAGTTGGCTACAGGATATTACCTTTTGTCACACCCAATTTTCGCAATTTTGGGAGCAAACGCCTATTGCCTCCAGGCCAAGGGATATCTGGGAGCAATTCTGGCGTGGTTCCGCAATAGAGCAGCGGATGACAGCAATGAGCCTAAACTTCCCACCAACAATGCAGTATTAGAGATTGCTACACCTGATCGCCCCTAAGTGCCCATGGTTGAGATCCTCCTCAGTTGTTGAATGTACTATAACTGACCGTGAAAAGGGATTATGGGAATGTCATAAAAATCTGCTTCTCGACTCCATAGAAATGTACAGTGATCCATGTGAACTTGACTTAAGCACTGACCAGTTGTTTGAATGTTGAGATGTTGTGAGACAATGTTAATTTATAGCGCCGTGATTAGTGCAGAACATTGATGTGTAATGTTATTTGCTGCGTGTGAAAATGTCAATAAATACAGTTTAAAGAAAAAAGCTACTTGAAGACGATCACATTGTGAGTGTCTGTGATGTGGTCCTGGCATAGCACAAACCTAACCGGGTATGCAGCACACATCAGAACAATGCAAGAACTCGGGTATGCAGCACACATATGAACAATGCACTAACTGGGGTATGCAGCACACATCTGTACAATGCAAGAACTATGGGGTATGCAGCACACATCTGAATAATGGCAAGAACTCTGGTGTATGCAGCACACATCTGAACAATGGCAAGACCTCTGGGGTGTGCAGCACACATCTGAACAATGGCAAGAGCTCTGGGGTATGCAGCACACATCTGAACAATGCAAGAACTCTGGAGTATGCAGCACACGTCTGGACAATGGCAAGAGCTATGATGTATGCAGCACACATCTGAAAAATGGCTAGAATTCTAGGGTATGCAGCACACATCTGAACAATGGCTAGAATTCTAGGGTATGCAGCACACATCTGAACAATGGCAAACACTCTGGGGTATGCAGCACACATCTGAACAATGGCAAGAATTCTGGGGTATGCAGCACACATCTGAACAATGGCAAGACCTCTGGGGTGTGCAGCACACATCTGAACAATGGCAAGAGCTCTGGGGTATGCAGCACACATCTGAACAATGCAAGAACTCTGGAGTATGCAGCACACGTCTGGACAATGGCAAGAGCTATGATGTATGCAGCACACATCTGAAAAATGGCTAGAATTCTAGGGTATGCAGCACACATCTGAACAATGGCTAGAATTCTAGGGTATGCAGCACACATCTGAACAATGGCAAACACTCTGGGGTATGCAGCACACATCTGAACAAAGGCAAGTGCTATGGGGTATGCAGCACACATCTGAAAAATGGCAAGAATTCTGGAGTATGCTGAACACAGCTGAACAAGTGCTAGAATTCTAGGGTATGTAGCACATATCTGAACAATGGCAAGAACGCTGAGGTATGCAGCACACATCTGCACAATGGCAAGAATTCTGGGGTATGCAGCACACATCTGAACAATGCAAGAGCTAGTAGGTATGCAGCGGACATCTGAACAATGCAAGAACTCTGGGGTATGCAGCACACATCTGAACAAAGGCAAGAGCTATGGGGAATGCAGCACACATTTGAAAAATGGCAAGAAATCTGGAGTAAGCTGCACACAGCTGAACAAGGGCAAGAGCTCTGGGGTATGCAGCACACATCTGAACAATGGCAAGAGCTATGGGGTATGCAGCACACATCTAAACAATGGCAAGAACTCTGGGGTATGCAGCACACATCTGAACAATTCAAGAACTCTGGGGGATGCAGCACATGTGAACAATGCAAGTACTCTAGGGTGTGCAGCACACATCTGAACAATGCAAGAACTCTGGGGTGTGCAGCACACATCTGAACAATGCAAGAACTGTGGGGTGTGCAGCATACATCTGAACAATGCAAGACCTCTGGGGTATGCTGCACACATCTGAACAATTCAAGAACTCTGGGATATGCAGCACACATATGAACAATGCAAGAACTCTGGGGTATGCTGCACACATCTGAACAATTCAAGAACTCTGGGATATGCAGCACACATATGAACAATGCAAGAACTCTAGGGTATGCAGCACACATCTGAACAATGGCAAGAGCTATGGGGTGTGCAGCACCCATCTGAACAATGGCAAGAGCTATGGGGTGTGCAGCACACATCTGAACAATTCAAGAACTCTGGGGGATGCAGCACATGTGAACAATGCAAGTACTCTAGGGTGTGCAGCACACATCTGAACAATGCAAGAACTCTGGGGTGTGCAGCACACATCTGAACAATGCAAGAACTCTGGGGTGTGCAGCATACATCTGAACAATGCAAGACCTCTGGGGTATGCTGCACACATCTGAACAATTCAAGAACTCTGGGATATGCAGCACACATGAACAATGCAAGAACTCTGGGGTATGCTGCACACATCTGAACAATTCAAGAACTCTGGGATATGCAGCACACATATGAACAATGCAAGAACTCTAGGGTATGCAGCACACATCTGAACAATGGCAAGAGCTATGGGGTATGCAGCACCCATCTGAACAATGGCAAGAGCTATGGGGTGTGCAGCACACATCTGAACAATGCAAGAACTCTAGGGTATGCAGCACACATCTGAACAATGGCAAGAACTCTGGAGTATGCTGCACACCTCTGAACAATGCAAGAACTCTGGAGTATGCTGCACACCTCTGAACAATGCAAGAACTCTGGAGTATGCAGCACACATCTGAACAATGCAAGAACTCTGGGGTATGCAGCACACATCTGAATAAAGCAAGAACTATGGGGTGTGCAGCACACATCTGAACAATGCAAGAACTCTGGGGTATGATCCCAGACTGATTACAATTAGGCAGGTTGCATGTAGGTTCCAAGCGTGTAGAGTCAAAAAGCTCCTTAGAGAGGTGGATAGCACTGTCAGCTCTCTCTTCTTCTACAGGTGTACGGTTACCTCGTGTTTGAACATGCCTTGCATCAATCAAGCAATTCCAGTTTCTGTATTTTAGAGACGCTAATAAGTTGTTGTTCTGCAAAAGGAGATGCTGTCTGCTCTTGGGTGCAAGTCGAGATGTGTTTTGAAAACCTTCAAGCTTCTTTCGTGCTCCTCTCTTTGATGACTTGATCATATGACAGAAGGGCTGCTTGGCATGCCTAGTCATGCGCTTCTCATGATTAGGTTATCTTTAATTGTACACATGTATAAAAAGCAAAGTCCCTCTGTTACAGGCCAGTGTGTCATGGGGATTCGCTCTAATTCACATAAACAAAGTCTCCTTGTGATAAACCTTTATGTGGGAATTGTTATTGATTTGGGAAATTTCGCATCTATTTTAAGATGTAATTCCGTGTTGTATGAGAAGTTAGAAGTTTCCCCAGCTTGTTTACTTTTATTACTAATGAACAAACCACGGAATTGCAAAAACATCTATATATCATGCAAACTGAAGCTGTGCGGTCCCTAACACCCAAGTATTTTGTCCACTAAGCTCCTTCCTCCACCTCAAGGGGTTAGTCTGGCAAACACTTGCCAATGAGCAACAGTGACCGTCATGAGAAGAAACCCCCTAAACGTTCAAGTGATCTTCATTATAGACATTATAGGAACAAATCAGGCAACTTCAACCTCTCTGACCTCCCAATATTCAGCTAAAGCCTTAGGTTCCCTGCAGTCCGCGGTCTCTCAACGGTAAACCACCTTCCCCAATATCATGTTAAGATAAAATTGTTATAAAACTCCTATGCAAATCTCGTAATCCTTAAAGTGCAGGGACCAATGTTCCATACTAGGCACATTTCAAGACATGACATTTTTTAATTATATGTCTACATTCCCATTACGGAGATTTATAGAGTGGACTGAGTCTCCTACTGTTGTGTGCTGGAAAAGTGTGGCACAAAACTTCCCCTGATTGGTTAAGGTGGTGCCTATAAGCTTCTTTTTTCCACACTCAACATCATGAATCTGAACACTGCTGTGAAGTTGGAACTTAACCTCATGGGGACATTGAGATGCCTCTCTCTCAGTGAACTTTAAGGTGTGGATCCACAAGCACATTGAACACACACAATGACCATGCAAAGACTTTTATAAGCTCTGAATCTGGCTTGTAAGCAAAGCAGCCAAGTGCTGCACCTCTGCTCAGTACATTATGGTCATGTTGACCCTTTAGAGTGGCTAGAGGGCACAGCATCCTGTTCCCAACCACTGAAAATAGTGAATGACCTGTGCTCACTTGTCACACCCGGTAGAGGTTTGCGGACACAGGAAAACCGTAGGGTGGGAGTTCTAACAATCACGAATAGGGAAGTAGTAATCTCACCATGCAGTCACCACTTGGATCCCCTGCACTTATAAAGTTAGCCTGCGGCTTTTGTGAGCCACTTGATCAGAACACTTTGACCCTAGTGGTAGCTACTAAGCATGGCCTTTTGTTCTTGTCACTGGCTGCTCAAAGAGCTTATCATTAGCTTTCTACATCAAATGGGCCATGATGTTCTTCTGAAAACACATCACATGAACCTTCTCACTCTTTGTCATGTCTCTTGAAATTTCGACCGAGGATATCAGACATTGACCTGTATCCTAAGAAAATGAAGTTACTCCTCATCAAACCCAAACTAAAAAATAAATTTGACGTTGCTTTTTATTTTATTTTATTTTTTATCGCAACAGATCTGCTATGTAGCTCTCACTACTACCTGCTGGACGACTCCATGTTTAGAGGTTGAGTGCTCATTGTACAATGACCCAACTTCCCAAAAGACTTGGGTGCATATTTACTACGAAGTGGCGGAGCGCCGCGTTAGCCTCCTTGGCTTAACGCCGCGCTCCGTCACTTCTGAAACGCAGGGCTGCACCAAATTTACAACAATATGGTGCAGCCCTGTGTTTCCCCCGGCGCTGGCGCTAAATTTAGCACCCTAGCGCCAACGCATGCAACCTTGCACCATAGTGCAAGGGTGTCTGCATTAAGAGGAAGATTGTTTATGTGCAGGAAGATCTCCCTTCTTGCACATAACCATTCTTTAAATGGCGTTTTGTAACTTCTGTGTGTACTGCTTAATGGAGCACACAAAGAAGTTGCAAAACAACATTTTTTATTGATTGTTTATGTGCAGTAAGGGTCACTTTCCTGCACATAAACAATCGATGGGCCTTTGCAGTGTCTATAGGTGCTGCACAATGCAGCACACATAGAAACAGCAAAAAATGAGGAAAATAAAGCATTTCTCCTCATTATGCCTGTTTAAGGCCAGGTTTTCCCTGATCTTAATTTTGGCGCTGCCTCATATTTTCGCTGCCCTTGTAAATATGAAGCAGCGTCAAAATCAGTGGATGTTGTGGTGGTACGCCCACAGTAACTCCCATTGACCGCCCCTTTGACGCTAAGTGTAGCGTGAAAGGGGTCCTTATTCACAAGGCAGCGTTAAGCCACGTTAAGTGGCTGAACACTGCCTTGTGAATAAGGCGAAGCCCCTATCGCCACTACAACGTCTTGAAAAGTAACGTTGTGGTGGTGATAGGGACTTGTAAATATGCCCTTGGAGAGCCAAGACACTTCCCCATCAGCTGGTTGTGGGCTTTCGTGTAGGTAAGGCCAGGGCCGGACTGGCCGTAGCGGGCACCGGGTGTTTCCCCGGTGGGCCGCCAGGGTGGGGGCCGGTTTTGGACCCCCTGGTGATCCATTTTTGCTTCCAGGGGCAGCAATATCGCCCCCTGTAAAGAAATCCGACGAAACCGGCCCTTGCAAAGTGCTCGGCCGCACCCGCTCAGCCCCGCAGGGTGGCCGCCCGAGCATTTTGCCAGGGCCAGTCCGCCCTGGGTAAGGTCAACAGTATCAATACGGAGAGCTTTAGCAAGCCATTAGGATTAGTCCAAGCCTTAGGGAAATGGGCAGTCCTTGAAGAGGCTGTTGGGTGGAGCAGGCTTTCCCTGCTGCTGGTATGAATTGATGTCACCACTAAAGGGATTGCCCACAAGCAGAAATTGTCTTTTCTTGTGAATTTTGTGGCCACATTCCTTCCTCTATTTTGCACACATAATTTGCAAAAGGATATGTTTACATGAGCTCCAAGTATCCCTAAAGACGGGTGCAAGAGATGATCAAGCACTCCTCTCCGCTATCACACGTTCCAAGGCTTGCAACCATTCGCGCAAACAGAGCCACACGAAGTTGTTTCCATTTCCATTGGTTAAAAAACATAAAGACACAGGGACCCGTTGTTAATGAAGGTCATTGGAATTAATTTACGTTGGGGCAATGGGTATCACCTTGGACGCATCTACTGTCCCCAAAAGCATATACTTCCTGCCATCAGCCAAGATGTAGGACATCAGATATTGTGCCAAGATGGGCTACCAAACATAGACTATGGAAGGGGTAAACCAGGGAATATATAGGGTCTTGCCTGTCCAGTGGCATACCGACTGCCTAAGGTGCAGTCCCTCACTGCAGGCTGGTAGCACCCATGGCATTGCAATGATGAAAAAGGCCCTAATATAAACAAAGACAGCGGTTCCCATACCACCCACTTAGTTATACAGAAGCATCAATAATTGGGGTGCAGTGTATCTCTCATGCCCCTGGACCTGGGTGCCTCTGCATGTCCTGCACTAATAATAGCTACAGCCTAGATAGGAGAATGCCCATTCCCAGAAATCCACCATCAGTGTGGGGGAAGCTTTTGAGAGACCTAGGCCTGAAGGATAAAATTCAAGTACCGGCTCTCTTCTTTTTGAGGGTCCTTTTCAGAAACCTTTGGAGCCTTAGCAGCAAGTGTCTACATTTTCTTGCCTCCCTGAGTCACTCTCAGTGGCAGTCAGCCAATACCAGGAGGCGAACGAAAGCTGAAACCAGAGGACCTTGTTGTTACCTCAAACCACATGCCCCTAGATTGCCACTGTGATATAATCCATCTCTCCTGAAATACGAAACAAATTTAGGTACAGCACCTATCCTCTCCCCTTAACTATTGCAGTTTTGTTTTTATGAAACCTAGACTATCTGAGGCCTATTCCTGGCTCAAGCTACCCTGGATCCAGGAACTAAATCAAATGACCAGCCCTAGTGGGATATTCTCATTTCCCTAGGATCAAATGGCCCTCGTTAGTGTTTTCATTTCAACTCACTCACTTCAGCTTTGCTGTAGTCCTCCACGCATTCCGGGGATCCATGGGGAGAGGGTGGATTATTGAGCTTGATTGCCTGGTTCTATGGGCCAGTGGACACACAAAACTCTGCCACAAATGTCTCAGTTCCAATAATCCACCACAAAGCAATATACTTGATATAGCCCACTTTGGCCTGTCTCTGGTGCTAGTGGCCAGCAAGTACTGACAACACGCTCTAGTTGAGCCTCCATGATGGACCGTTGCCGCTGTGTGCTCCATGGAGTTCCCTGTGGTCGCACTCAGACAACTGCTTGTTTTTTGTGCCTCATAACTAAAGTATCTCTACTGCAAAAAAAGAGAATAAGAGTAAAATATCCTATCTACCCTGCAACCTACTCCTATAACGTTAAACATGCAGCAGGGATGGTGGTGATCTCAACACTATTGAGGTTTGAAAAGAATCCCGAAGCTCTACCAAGAGCATTTTATAAAAATGGAAGGAAAAGTCTCACCCGCATAATGATGCCATGCTTCATCATAGGCAACCCTGTCCCCTCTTGGGTGGATAGTACCAGTAAGATGGTCTCAACCTCTTCAGAGAGGGAGATCGTAAGAAAAGATTACATACGTGCCAACACTTCAACTTCCTAGTTGAGGTCCTGATTAATAATTTGGTGGTTGGGTTACTTCATTACAAATGTGACAAATGTCTCATCCACCTTGTTACAGGTGCCATAGGATATAATGCCCATGTAGTAAGACGGTCTAGTTATCTGTCACATTTGCCCTTAGGCGCTAGACTGCCTATTAAAGCCACATTTGTTTTATTATAGCCTTCTCCCTCCTAAAGTCCTCTCTTTGCCAATCAAAGTTAATGAGCACATTCAATTCCACTGATTTTATTTTTTATCAATATTTTCTACTTGTATGATCTCAAACGCTGGCATGTATACAAATGCGCATGAAACATCCCTGCGGCCAGCAAAGATTTTACAGATGTTTGCCGGTTGTGAGCACCAGCACTTATTTGTAGGTCTGGCTGAACAGTACAGCTCTCTGCGTGACCTTTTGCTACCAATACTTTAACCGCATGCCTGCGGCCGTTTTTCCCGCGGTATGCGGCATTTTTTGATTTACCGCGTTACATGACGAGCTCAGCTCGTCATCAGCACACGGTAGGTAACGCTGATGACGAGCTGAGCTCGTCATCAGCATGGAAGGGGTTAACCTGTTTCTGGCCACGCTACATATGGTGAAGAGTGGTGCCCCCACAGATCCAGCCCCCATGAACAAATTAAAATTGGTCGCCTCCACGGTATCTCCCCCCTTACCAAACTTATTAACGCGTCTCTCACCCAAGGCATCGTTTCCACCAACTGGAAGAAAGCAACTGTTCGCGCGCTTCTTAAAAAACCTCACCTGGATCCCGCTGACTTGTCCAATTTTAGACCAATCTCTCTCCTCCCGGGCATTAGCAAAGCGGCTGAAAAGATTGTCAATCACCAACTTTCCTCCTTCTTAGAATCCAACAACCTTCTTCGTCATTCCCAGACAGGATTCAGACCAGGACAGGGAACCGACACCGCACTCCTGGCCGTGTTCGAAGAGGCAAGAACCATCCTAGATGCAGGAGGATCAGTGGCAGTGATCCTCCTGGATCTGAGTGCCACTTTCGACACGGTGGACCGCCATCCTTATCCACCATCTTAACATGGCAGGAATTTCTGGCACCGCCCTTTCCTGGATCAAGTCCTTCCTAGAAAACAGAACCTTCCAGGTGACTGACGGCTCTGTTAGTTCCACAGTTTTTCCTCTTCAGTGTGGGGTTCCCCAGGGCTCCTCCTTGAGCCCCACACTTTTTAACGTATACATGTCTCCCTTAGAAGACATCGTAACACCTTTCGGCATAAAGGTAGTCACGTACGCTGACGACACCCAACTGGTCGTTTCTATAAACCAATCGACCAAATGTCTGGACAACTTGTCTTCCTGCCTCCAGAACATTTCACAATGGATGTGCGACTCTCGCCTCAAACTTAATGGAGAGAAGTCTGAGATCCTTTTACTTGGTGACCCACGCAAACTCCCCCCCTCCCTCACTTAGCCACCCTGTATGGGATCTCCCCCCACCCCCAAAAATGAAATCAAGAGCCTTGGCATCTGGATGGACCAAGACCTCAATTTTAAAGTCCAAGCAAGAAAAAACGCCGGCACATGTTTTGGCCTCATACAGATAGCCCGAAAAATTCTTCCTTTAATTCCCTTTCAGTCCAGGAAACTGCTAATGCAGGGTCTAATTATCTCTAGACTGAAATACGGAAACGCCCTGTACCTAGGTGCCCCAACATCGGTCATCAACAGACTACAATGTGCCCAGAATGCCTCCGCTAGGCTCCTGACCTGGACAAAATCCAGATGCTCTTCCAAACCCGCCCTCAAATCATTGCACTGGCTCCCAATTCAGGAAAGGATTACCTTCAAAACCCTCTGCATTTCACACAAAATACTTCATGGCAGAGGCCCCCCATCCTAAGACCTCTCATTAAACCTCATAAATCCAACAAATAGTTGAGATCAGATACCCTCTCCTTGGCCAGTGTCCCTAGAATAAGGAAAGCTCGTTCAGGGGGACGTCTCTTCTCATATAATGCTCCAAAGTTATGGAATACCCTTCCGCTCCCCATCCGAAGGGAAACCAATCTACTGGTCTTCCATAGGCTACTGAAAACCTAGCTCTTTCCATAAAAAATACCCTCTGGATCATGTAGGTCGAATGTCAGCGCTGAGACGCCCTTGGGTAGCTATGCGCTTTACAAATCTGAAATCAAATCAAATCAATCAACCTATATATAAAGTTGGAGTTGGCTTTCCCATAGGAATATTTCTCTCTCAACACATGTTAATGGCTGTTTGGTGTATCACTCCCTCTCCTGGGAAGTGCTAGCAGTGACATTCGTGAGGGGGCTATTTTATTTCCAACTGTTTTTAACATTCTACTTCCTTTCATTTTCACCTATATGCATTTTGCACAGAAAAATATCTTTTTGGGCTACTTTTCCCCCAGCTTTTGCAAAATAAATACATTTGGCTTTAACAGGCTAATCAGCGTTTGTGCATGCAACACCTGCCAACAGCATTTGTGCAGGCCTTCAGGACACAAAAGTCAGACTTATTGGCTTTCCCGATTCCTATTGGGGATTGTGGTTTATTTTAAATTTTCAAGACTTTGATCTAGAGCAAGGGAGACAAAGATAGAAAGAGAGGAAGGGGGAGGAGCCAAGCCGGCGTTGAAGATGGCCGCCCAGTCCCCCGGCTCCGTGTACCATCTCCTCCCGAGGGCGCCTTCTGCCTGATATCCTTATTCAAAGGGGCACACACGGGCGCAGGAGCAGCTCCGGTACTCGATGGCGCGTCCCCGAGGTTTGTACCACCTCCACACGGGGAGAAACGGACAGCGGCGTTTGCGGCCCGAGGCAGCTTGAAGACCGGGGACTCGTCTGACTGCAGGACCGGCCATCAATTGAACAACAACGGCCACCAGCTGCAGTGAGGGGCCGGTCAGCTCCGGATTGAATCGGACCGGCCGATTTTCGGATCGCTCGCTCATCTGATTGGGGGCATGAGTTAGAGATCGACCCTTCATGGTTCCCCTGGGTCGTTTGTCCTTTTTTGGGAACTTTGCTCGCTTGCCGCCGGGGACCGTGGTCAGACCCGTCCCGCTAATTGCGGGCGAATCCCGAATTTGAGCCCGGCCGCGTTTAATAGCGCGGACTCCCCCGGCGGCTGTGTTTTGGCCACGTCTCCACTGTTTGGGTGCCCTGCTGGTGATACCATGACGCCTGATGCCCTGCTGCGCGTGCCCCGGCCCCGATCTATGATGGTGCTTCCTCGGAACGTAGCGAGGGGAGCAGAGTGCTGCATCCGTGAAACCGAGTCCCGACCTGATTTGCATCCTATGGAGGAAGGGAGCTTGACAAAAAAGGGGGCACGGAGCAGAACTACATCCTGGCGATCTCCTTGCTGCCCTAGCTGACCTTCGCGATACCTTGGAGCAGGATGCCCGTTTACTGGGTGATAAGCTGGATGATGTTGTCTTTGTGGCGGAACTACTGAGCCCGGGTGGTTCGTGGGCGCACAGTGGTATGCTTCACTTCTTACCCAGACGCGACAATATGGCGCCGGCACTGATATCCTGAAATCCGGGACACGGGCTCTCGAGCCATCTCCAGTTGGTGACATTCGTGATCTAGAACTATCCGTGGGCTCCTGCTTGGAACCGAGCGATGGACTTTCTTTCCACGCCATGCTGTTGGTATCTCTGGTTCTGCTCCAACCACGTTTGAACACTGTGACAATCTTTCCCTGCTCTGCTTTGCCGATTGCGATGTGGCAGTCATGTTGTTGCATCAGGTTGGGTCCATCACGCTGGCAGGAAGCGGGCTCGGATGAGGTCCGATCGCAGCGCAGCACTAAAGAATTGCTGCTGTCTGGGTTTGCTCTGATATTCCTATTCCTTACGATTGCGGATTTGGAGTGCGACAATTTGGTGGGCCATCGTGATATGCGCAGGACAGGACAAGGATAAATGATGTTTCCTCTGTCTCGATACTTCCTGCTTGCGGGTTTATGAGGGATGTGTGGCATATTGTCTTATTTGTTGCCATGCTGGGCTGCTCCTGTGCCTAGTGCACTGTTCTATTGTATTGCTTTTAGCGGAGGTGTTTTACGTCCTGTCCGCATACGTTATTTGCAGAGGGAGAGGCCGGGGGACTGTCAGAGGGCTCCCCTCCGTTTTTCATTTCTTTCTTTTCCTTCCCTCGCTTGGGTTCCTCTTTTAGTCTAGGTGGGTGGTAGTTTCTTTTCTCTCTCTTCTAAATCTCGGGTTTCATAAAATGGGCGACAGGCACTCTGCTGAGGGGGAGGCCGTAGCCGGAGGCAGGGGTGCAGGGTGGGGGGTATTCTCTGTTTTTCTTTCCCTTTTTCAGTTTCTAGGGCCTCTTTTTCTCTCTTGCTCTGCTTGGCTTTTTCTTTCCTTTCTTTCTTTTTCTTATCTTTGGGATTCCGAGTAGTAGGTGGCTTACCGGATGTTCTTATGTCTCAAGCCAGTATGGGGGATGTTATAATAGTTCCTTTTTAGGTACGGCGGGCGTGTGCTGCATTGGGGGGCGTAATGTACTATTTGTTGTCTATCCTGTTTAGTGCGCGTTAGTGCCGGCGCCCCGCCTGCAGTGGTCCCGAATGTGCATATCCTGATTTGTGATGTCCCCTACCTCTGGTGTTACTAGATTGTATGACATCGGATCCTGTTCTATCTCTGAACTTTAAAAAAAAATAAAAACCTCTCTTATCCTGGTGCCACTATGGTGCGACAGTATCCTGGGTGTTGATGTGGAATTTAGGAGGCGGGATGTATGTGTTTTGACTTATTGATTTGCATTGACCGTCTCTGTGATAATGGCCGGCTGTGTTCTTGCTGGCCCGTAATTGTATCTGCCTTATGTCACAATAAAGGTTTTCAAAAAAAAAAAAAAAAGAGGAAGAAGAGAAATTTAGGAGATCAGTGACAAAAAGGGAACGCAGACCATGTAACAAGGCTCCATGGGTCTGGCTGTGTGGTGACATGCATAGAAAATGGTCCGGGTTTAGGCTAATAGGGTTGGAAAATGCAGGGGTGGGGGCAAACGAGTTCAGTTCAAGAGCAAGGCTAAATGGGTTGATAAAAGTGCAGGCATAGAAGAAATTAGTAAAAAGAGTGGTGGGTGAAGGAGATGGTGAAAGCGGTAAAACGGCGGGTGAGATAGAGGATGGGTGCTAAAGCAAGGCATGATGACCAAACAGGGATGGTAAGAAATGAAACTAGAATAAGCAATTTCGGGAGTGAAAAGGAGATTGCCGTACATGGCAATAACAGAACAGATGGGGGCTCATCTAATGATGCTACCAAAGGGAAAGTTTGCAAAGTGGAGCATGGGGATTTCTTTAATTCTATATAGGGAGGTGTGGGTCGAAGATGGATCTATGGAGGAGTATTGGTAGAAAGCAAGAAGGATCTGGTCTGAGTGGACACTGAGAATTCGTATTCGACCTCGTTGATCTTTAGTAGTGCCTACTGAAAATGCCATCTGGAGCACTGTCTCATTGTTTAAATACATGGATGTAATAAGAAAAGCTTCAAATTAATTTTGGGGAAATAGTGTGGTTAGATATGATAAAAGATTTTGGGCTAGATTAGCTGAGTATCTGGACATGCAGTCTGGGGAGCTCGACAACGAGTTGTAGTTACAATGGATGGTGCTGAAGAGCCCAATTACTGGTACTGTGTCAGCTCTTTCTTGCACATCCAGCAACTGTGGAGTGTTTTTTTTATTCTAAGGGATGCCAAGTGGGGTTTGCTGGGCCTTTAATAAGGGCTTTTGCAGCAGATCAATTTTATGTTCCAAGTGTGGAGCTAAATACCCATTGGAGCAGTGTTCTTGGTTTGGAGGGCTCAGTGGGTCAAGGTCGAGCAGGAACAGACAAGGTTGGGCAAAAAAGTGTGGCAAAAGATTTGTATGCTAATTACAAATGGGGGTGGGGTCGCACACTACTCACATACCGGCGGTGTCGCCCGTAAGGACTCTGGTCAATGTAGTAAAGTGTTTGCGATGCATCATCTTTCGATCTTCTGCTATCTTCGCTGTCTTCGCCATCCCTGGACACGTGTTTCGGGGTATCACCCCTCGTCAGCAGGGATAGGCTCTGTACTGGGGTTGCCGATGGCTGCCAATATCTGCCAGGTATAGTACCACTCAGGCGCGTAGGTGCGGGATCCCAGGCTCGTCAGCCCACTGCTCACGGGAGCTTTAAAGTCACAAATGGGGGTGGGGTCGCACACTACTCACACACCGGCGGTGTCGCCCCTAAGGACTCTGGTCAATGTAGTAAAGTGTTTGCGATGCATCATCTTTCGATCTTCTGCTATCTTCGCTGTCTTCGCCATCCCTGGACACGTGTTTCGGGGTATCACCCCTCGTCAGCAGGGATAGGCCGTGTACTGGGGTTGCCGATGGCTGCCAATATCTGCCAGGTATAGTACCACTCAGGCGCGTAGGTGCGGGATCCCAGCTCGTCAGCCCACTGCTCACGGGAGCTTTAAAGTTACAAATGGGGGTGGGGTCGCACACTACTCACACACCGGCGCTGTCGCCCCTAAGGACTCTGGTCAATGTAGTAAAGTGTTCGCGATGCATCATCTTTCGATCTTCTGCTATCTTCGCTGTCTTCGCCATCCCTGGACACGTGTTTCGGGGTATCCCCCCTCGTCAGCAGGGATAGGCCGTGTACTGGGGTTGCCGATGGCTGCCAATATCTGCCAGGTATAGTACCACTCAGGCGCGTAGGTACGGGATCCCAGGCTCGTCAGCCCTCTGCTCACGGGAGCTTTAAAGTTACAAATGGGGGGGGGGGTCGCACACTACTCACACACCGGCGGTGTCGCCCCTAAGGACTCTGGTCAATGTAGTAAAGTGTTCGCGATGCATCATCTTTCGATCTTCTGCTATCTTCGCTGTCTTCGCCATCCCTGGACACGTGTTTCCGGGTATCACCCCTCGTCAGCAGGGATAGGCCGTGTACTGGGGTTGCCGATGGCTGCCAATATCTGCCAGGTATAGTACCACTCAGGCGCATAGGTGCGGGATCCCAGGCTCGTCAGCCCACTGCTCACGGGAGCTTTAAAGTTACAAATGGGGGTGGGGTCGCACACTACTCACACACCGGCGGTGTCGCCCCTAAGGACTCTGGTCAATATAGTAAACTGTTCGCGATGCATCATCTTTCGATCTTCTGCTATCCTCGCTGTCTTCGCCATCCCTGGACACGTGTTTCGGGGTATCACCCCTCGTCAGCAGGGATAGGCCGTGTACTGGGGTTGCCGATGGCTGCCAATATCTGCCAGGTATAGTATCACTCAGGCGCGTAGGTGCGGGATCTAAAGACTAAAGACCCAGGTAGAAGCGCACCCGCTGATACCGACTACATCGACCATCATGCTCCGGGGTCACACGCTGATGGGACGAGCGGTGGGCGACCTCATTCGGACATACTATTTATACAGGCTCCCTTGAGCCGGTGGAGGTGACGACCTCGAGATAACGCATCCGCGTGCCTTAAGAGGTGTCTGGACCTAAGAATATTTTCGGCAGCCCACGCAGCAACCCCGTGCACACGCCTAATCCCTGCTGATGAGCGTTAATGAACGCGAAACACGTGTCCAGGGATGGCAAGCAGACCAAGTGAATACCTTGAAGACTAAGGACCCGGGTAGAAGTGCACCCGCTGATACCGACTACATCGACCATCATGCTCCGGGGTCACACACTGATGGGACGAGCGGTGTGCGACCTCATTCAGACATACTATTTATACAGGCTCCCTTGAGCCGGTGGAGGTGACGACCTCGAGATAACGCATCCGCGTGCCTTAAGAGGTGTCTGGACCTAAGAATATTTTCGGCAGCCCACGCAGCAACCCCGTGCACACGCCTAATCCCTGCTGATGAGCGTTAATGAACGCGAAACACGTGTCCAGGGATGGCAAGCAGACCAAGTGAATACCTTGAAGACTAAAGACCCGGGTAGAAGCGCACCCGCTGATACCGACTACATCGACCATCATGCTCCGGGGTCACACGCTGATGGGACGAGCGGTGTGCGACCTCATTCGGACATTGTATGCTAATTACTATGGAAACGTTGTGCTTGTTTTTGTGGATAATTACTGTCAGTGCTTGGCAGGATGGTTTTTCAAGGTATTTGTGGTTGGGGCTTAGAGGGCCCAGTTAGAAAAGGCGGACCAAACAATTTAAGTCAGCAAAAGAGTAACCAGAAGAAGTGTGGGAAGATTTGTGCAAAGGAATTAGCGAAGTGAATTTGCATGTCTGTTTGAAAGTGGCCTGCTGAAGGCTTTCATTATTTTTCCCTTAGGGGTGGTCCCAAAGAAGGTTGGGGGAAAGCTTAGGCTGATATTTCACTTTACTGAAAGCCATTCGTAAATAATTACATTTTAGAGGAGGGGACAGTGATACGAAATGGAATGGTGGATGGTGCCATTGTTTTGGTTCAAAATTGTGGGACAGGTGTAGAGATGGCAAAATGGAGTGTGACACCTGCAGCTACACACTAAAAACTTTACCTTGTTGGGGTTGCATTTTGAGGACTTTATTTTCTGATTAAGTTCTACCCATGGGGTGCTCTATTTTGTGTGCACTGTTTTTGAGTTGCAGTAAGTTTCCACATCTGTGACAGGCATGGAGACAACTCATAATACATTTTTTTCTGTTCCGAAAGAAGGGACCTGGACTTGTGACGCATTTTCAGATTTTAACGGAGGACTTGAGAGTATCACCGGCACCGGACAAGACAAGGGAACCAGTGTACAGTAGACCTTTTTAGGAATAGAGAGCCAGTCGAGGGAAATTGAAGGGATGCTAAGAAAAGAGAAGATGCTTGTTATGCTCGGTTTGCTATAGAAAGCAATAGGTGCAAGGAAACTGGAAATGATGAAGGTGTGGGTGTTGTTGGGCCGCTTATATTTTACTTACAGGGTGGTCAGAGCAGGTCGTGCTTTTGTTTTTACCACCCTATGTTGCGGTAAAACCGGGGTTGTTTGGGGACACAAGAGGGTGAGATTTAGAGCGGGAGTCAGAGCAGATCCAGGGCGTGGGCAGCCTTTTTGTGTTGGTTTACTTTTGTTCTTTTGAACTGAAGATCTTGTGGGTAAAGGAGGAGTGAGGATTCAATATTTTTCAGGGACAGCTAGGGAACACTATAGGGTGCAATGTCCTGTAAATAAGGGTGAAGGAAAGAATGGCATGTCACATTACCTGAATTCTTCCCACTAGTGGTGGCTTTTGTTTTGTGGTGTAATGAGCTAGTCAACTAAAAAGTTATGTTTATTGGGGACAAAACATCAGTAGTTACTTTTGTGAATGGCTGCAGGGCAGTGGATGAAAAGATGTTACATCTTTTACGGGTTTGTAGAGTGACATGCCTCTAAAGCACATAACATAGCGTATATTTTGGCTTTTTCACAGTAAGTTGGTACCAGGTACAGATAGAGCAAAGACTGCTCTGGGTGAGGGTGTTGTGTACTAGAGAGTTCTTTAGCAGCTTAAACTAAGGCAGGCTTGGAGAGAATGTGTCTTAAGCTGGGCCAGAAGACAAAGAACAGGGGAGGAGAGGAGCAGACAGGGAAAAAAGAGTGTGGAGCAGTACATTTTGTGGTTGTTGGACAGGCGTTTGTCTCTTATGACCATTGATAGGAATATTGCTGCAATAGCATTTTATGGAAAATGCTTTTAGGGGCATGTCCTTCAGAGGGGGCATTGGGAAGGAGGATGCTTCAAGTGAGGAGAAATGGTGAAGGATACTGGTGACATTTCAAATACTGGAGGGGTACTAGCGGTATTAGGAATACATAGGCTTTTTGGTGGCTGAGGTATGCTTGTTTCATCTATGTATGGTGTGCTTGTTCTTTTTGCCATTCATGGTTTCTGACTTGTTAGGACATAAAGGACAAGAGGGAGATATGTGGGATGAGACTCTTTGAGACAGTAAGAGTTTGCAGTTTCGCCTGCAGGTTCAAAGATAGATCAAGCATGTAGGGTAAAATTAGCGTGGTTGAAAAAATTGGGATGGATAAGTTTATGCCGGGTTAGAGCTTGGGAAGGTTTGTTACGATTACGGCATGACTTTAGGGGACCACTTTTCATACATGGTGATAAATCACCACTGTCAAACTACCAGGTTTAGTAAGTTCTCCGTAAAGCTGCAGGGTTACTGAGTCGGCCTCAGTTACAATAGAGGATACATTTATTCAGCATAAGGGTGGCCAATGAAGTAGAAAGGGCATTGTAAATCGGGCAGTAGCACTGGCTTTGTGAGACCGGAAGGGGTACTGAAATTATAATGTGGGAAAGAGCAATCTAGGGGTGGGTAAGTAGGTAGTGAATTTACAGGCTCCCTCATGGTGTTGATTTGTTTCATGTCCACCCCTCCTTTTCTGTTTCTAGAGGATATGTCCTAGACTCCAAGGATGGAATGATTTGGGTCTGGATCATAGGATATTCATTTACAAAGAGGGAGTCAAGCAAGCTAAAACAAAGCCGTCCAGAGTTGTTGTAGTAAAACGACCTGGAGCAGCTGCTGGGCATATTGTTACTTAGGACTGACTGACTGACTGTGCTTATAAAGCGCACTAATGCCGAGGCATCTTGGCGATCACTTAGGAGCTCAAAGTGATCAAAATATTGTGGCGGCACATGTAATGTGGACGGAATTAGTACAGAGCTGGGTCTGGAAAGAGGCCATCATGCCAGTGGGGATTGAGAAGGCACGTAGGAAGTTAACTAGAGAGATGATGCGGTTTTGTGCCATGGAACGGTTCAGTAGGATTTCCACACACACACCCTTTGACAAAGGGTTACTCGCTGCTTCAGGAGGTGGCATCCACCTGTTTTTAGGCAATGAGTATTAACTAGTTAGACTTGAGGAATTGTGTGCCAGATTTACCAATGGTTTTGCGTCATCTGTGCGCCACTCAAGGGGACGGAGGGTGACACAAATCTTAGAATGAGATTTAATACCCTGCATAGCTTGGTAAATCTGGAATAACACAAGGTAGCACAAGTCGCTGCCTTGCGTTACTCTGCCCCAGGGAGGTGTTCCATGGGTGGAGCATGGGTGTTCCCACGCATCCATCCACGGATTTTGCGCATTCTCAGATTCACCATGAGTGGCAGATCTGGGATTTTATCAAAATGCTACGCTTTCCTTGGAGAGGTATAACGAGGAGAAATATGTTTATTTCTCCTAATTTTCCCTTTCTATGGGTGCTGCGTTGTGTAGCAAACATAGAAAGAGGAAAAAGCCTCAGATTGTTTTTGTGCAGGAAGGTGTCCCTACCGGCGCAAAAATAATCCTGCCTGCAATGTAGGCACTCTTACACCAGGGTGCAAGGGTGCTCACATTGGCTCTAGGCAGCGCATAGTGCACCAGCACAAGGAGAGGACAGGAATGCACCATATAATGTTAAAAAGGGCGCTTTCCTGCCCTCTCCCTGCCACACAACGCAGTGCAGCAAGGTGTTTGCTGCGCTGCATGATATTTTGATACATCTGCCCCTGAGTAACATGGTCACTCGAGGAGGGAGTGTATGGTATGGAGCAGCTTGTGGGGAGGGGGCAGAACAGGCAAACACCTCAGTGTGAATACTACTCCACCCAGTCAGTTGTTCCAGTGTTCCTATGGAACGCAAACACTTGATCTAATTTTACCAGGTGGAAACGCCAACTAGTAAAATAAAGTACAAGTTTGGGAAGGGGCTGCAGACAAAAGTGCAACCTGGCCACGGCATGACCCCCTACTATGGCACTGGCTTGCCCTTGCTTGCCTCCAGGCTCCCATGATCAGACAGCCACCATGAAGAATGGGAATCCGGAAGCAGTTTTTGAGTGGGCAAAATAAGGACCACATATTACGCCTCATTGTTGGTGGAATAACTTGTAATTGCAGGTGTAAGCAGTGGTGCTGGAACAATTTTCTGAGTGGGGTGCTGCCATCAGTGTTACATCACTGAAGTCATAAGGATTGTGAAAACTCCAAGCGCCTCACAAAGAACAAATGTAGCAAATGAGTCAAGCCATTCAGCAGGAGAGTGGTAAGGGTGTGGTATGTCACTGGTGATGTATTTCGGGGCACATTGTTGCAAATATAATAACATAGCATGGTATGCTAGTACACTGTCATTTACAGACATCACATTTTCCAATGAAATGGCCATTCCATTGTCACAGAAATGCAGTATTACTGATAAAACTATATAGCGCACAAACAACAATGTGTGGATGTTGAATTATAGCGATACATTTTCATTTGGGCATCACTAAGTAAAGTGTCTTGCTTTGTTTTGATCCTATTCAAAATCTTTGTTTCAATCAACTTTAGAATTACAAAAACAGTAATTCCTTAGTGCCTTCTTAACTGCTGGTAAAATATTTGTACAATAAATTGACATGTATTTACATGTTATTCTGTTATAACAGTGACATTCTACAGCCTTTCCTTTCACACTCCTTGTACTCAAGCAAGATTGCCACAGTTCACTTCACACAATTCTCTCAAATGCAGTCAGAAAAGGAAAAGAAAACACCATGGTAAACAAATATGTAGCAATTTGTCAGAAGACAAAGCCTGACATTTGGAATCTGGCTTTGAACACACAGTAAATGTAACAACATAAAGACCAAATTTCAAGACGTCTTTATTGCTCATTCACCTTCCAACATGGGCGGCCCCCGAGAAAAAAAATAAAATGGAAAAATCATAATTTCCATTTTTTTTTTCATCCTGAAAGCCTCCCTTCTTGAACGGATCTTGACGGGGCGCTGCTGAATGACAGCAGCAGGGACTGGGAGATGGGTGGGTTCTATGGGCACTTTTCAAATTGTGCATGTCTTTTTTGCCGCCTGGCTTACGACGGCCAGCCAGGTATGTGCACTTTGAAACCTCCAACCCAGATGTCTTAAGACAGCTGGGTTAGAGCAACTGCAGGCTGCATAGCGCTGTGGAGCGCCGAGACAGCCCGCTCCATCCAATAAGGGTGCTGCTCTCCTGCTGGTGAGAGCAGCCTTCTGATTGGGTAAGGGAGTTTCCTGTTGGCCAGGCTGCTGCACGACGAGGTTTGGAGCAGGAGGTCCTGTTGTCCAGTAAGTGTTTCTTTTAATATATTTTAAGTTTATATTTGCGCTCGCGTGCCCATTTATTTTGATAATTTATTTGAGCATGAGCACGCCCGCCCGCCCCCTCTTCCCGTTGATGCCAGCCGCCACTGCCAAGCATGGTCATTTTTGGGGGTGCCCCTACTACCAGCGCCTATGGGTGTGTGGTGCATTACTACCATACGAATCAGTAATTTCGAACCTTCTAATGTCAGCATCCATGCACTGCGCAGCTTGTTGTATGACGGCCTCAGTGCTGTTGTGTAACCTCAGGCTCGAGGGCTTCCGCCACCTGCTCTTTCTCAATAGATGCCTCGCGGTGAAGCACAAGTGTCAAGCTCAGCCCTTCTTATCACGATCCTTGCTGCCATGACACAGCAGAATAATGAAATTAAAATGTGTCACGGGCGCCTGATTTATTTATACATTATGTTTTTTTAATCTTTAGCAAACACCTGATTCTATTAGCGTACAGTTTGTTTAAAATTAGAAGGTGATACGTGTTTGAACTCTAACTTTACGCCAGAATTATGAATTATTTTACTTGAACAATGCTACTTTTCTACAAATGCAAAATACAGGCCCAAAACATTGGTCAAGGAGTTAATGCATTTGTGTACAACCAGAAGGCCAGTTTGAAGTCCTTGACATTTGCCCGATAATCTTTCTCAGTGTGGTGCAGTGTGTGAATATATCACAATGATGGATAATAGCAGCTGTTATTTTTTGCATTATTGCACTACAAAGCCTCAAGGTTGTGACAGCATCGTTGATATAAAGTCAATGTCTTACTTTTTTTTAGGTATAAATGTTTTATTGTGTCACATAACGTACACCAGAAGAACACCTTCATCAGTAATAAAGTCACTGAAAATTGACCGAACAATAATCAAACCCCAGCCTGAGTGCACTTCTTGTAGTGACTGCTAGCCCAAAGGGCCAATAAGTGGAATGGGGAAAGCAGAGAGATATAGAAAAGAAAAAACACACAATCTAGGTACTCACAGTATCAATCCCCTGCTTTTTCTACCCTCCCGGAGGTAGACCTATGGACCGCCAGTACAGTTACGTGACCTAACATGAGCAGTAGCTCATAAACAGTATTGCCTCTACTCTTGGTCGGCCCATATGATCCCAAGGCAATTTCTGCATAAAGTAGTTAGCAGAGGCTATCTGTGAAAATACATATTTCTTCCCAGCAAACACCATCTTCATTCGCACTAAAAAAAGCTGCTGTCACCGTGGTACCCTTCACCATCAAGCTGTGCTTAATTTTCTCTAGAATCCTTTTTAGGTCATTGTCTCTCAGGGGAAAAAAGGAAGATGGAACCCATCACCTTTTCCTTATTACTTCTTTCCCCTAGTACCTTTTCCCTCTAGTCCACAGATATCAGGGTAACCATCACTGTGCCACATTTTGTATTGTTGTCTCCATGTTGCTTCTGGGGTAGTCCTAACAAACTACCACTCACCCTTCCCATAGCAGCTTATCTCCTCCATTTCCATATTCAGTACTTCTCCCAGCAACGTGGACTGTTCATATTGCAATGTGTTAGACCGCACCATCAATGGGATACCCAGCACTCACACCTGAGGTCCTCTAAAGAGATCATCTAGGCGGTTGGTGGCGGCCTTCACCCATGGAACTCCATCAATTACATAGTTTCTATATGCTTCCGGCTCTCTCACTGCATCTGACGTTTTCGAGGTCTATCCCTCGAGCATCTGTAGTTAACTGATTCGTTTAGTCCCTGCCTCTGTGCTTGCCATTCATTGGATCAGTCCCCCACGTAATCCCCCACCTCTTTTACCTTAAATTTGATGTTAGTTGTGTTTTCAGTTATCCCCGAGGGCATTGTAATTATGTACCGTACCAAGATTCTCACTCCTGGCATAAGCTTCAGTTAATCTTTGCCCTCTGCGGGTTATTCACTGGTACAATTACTCCTCGGCCTGCTACTGGGGCCTAAATTAGTTCCCCTTTCTTCTGCTCTTGTCAGCCATGGCTCTCAGATTGTGGAGGCAAAGTCATGCTGTAGTAATTAAGGCGCAACCGTATCAGTTTAGTCATATACGTAGGCTTGTTAACACAGCAAAGAATTTTTCTCAACACTGTTTCCACAAACAAGAAATAGCATCCGTCAATTTTTGTCTCCTCTGCATGACCCTCTATCCACCGCTCTCCCCAGGCATGCAGTAGAACAGCTGTTTCTGGTTCCATGGCCCACAGGAGGTCCACCACTGCCCAGCAACGCCTTCAAGGCTGTTGCTTCTCAGGTCGGTCAGGCTGTCCCCCCTCCTGCAGCCCACATGGGTTGCCATCAGCAGCCATCAGCCACCCCATCTGCAAAAGTGCTTCCCACTAGTAATAATGCGACAAATACAATAAAAAAGGTCAGTCAAGGTCTCAATAAATTATTCCCTTGCTCAACCCTTGGGAGCTGGCAATGAGCAGGCAGGCGAAACTTAGGAAACAGTTATGTAAAGCATTTAAAAACACCAATACATTAAATAACTAAGACACAACACACAATAAAAATCCAACTCCAATTTATAAAAATAGATTATACTTTTATGAACAAATTGACACCAAAACGACAAAAGTAAAATGTAGGGAACCTGATATATGATTCTTTAAAGAATAAACACTTTCTGGTGCTAAAAAACATTTGGATTCAAGCAAGTCTGGCTGAAGATGGCTGAAATGCCAGAAACCAGTCCTAGGAAGCTTGAATCCGGTCCTGGGAAGGCATGGCTTGGCAGTTCGGGCTGGACTGTTCCCATGAGGCACAGGGTCAGACTGATTTGCATTAGGCCATGTCTGAACTGGGTTGGCAGAGTGGGCTCAAGAACGGTGATGGATTAAACCCAGATCTGTTGACTGGGTGTGAGTGTTTGATTGGTTCAGATGCTCCGTCCATCACCAGCCCCTTTTGTACCAAAAAACATTTAGCGCCACTTCAGGACAACTGGTCCCACTTGACTGAGACTAAGTCAAAGTTTGAGGCCAACCTCTCGGCCTCAAACTTTCATCCTATAAATTTAGAGAGATGACAGAAATTCGGAAACAAATTTATTTATGTTACTTATGCATGTTGTGTATATAGCTCACCACTTACCTCACTTGTCACCGTATTCCACTTATTTTCACAACAGTCACTCCTGTTTTGCCGCAATTTAATTGCATTTATTGACAGCCATATTCAATTGTTTTGTGAATAACAAAAGAGTAAAAAACTCAGCTTTTTGCAAATCCCTTTCTCTTGGTGTGTTCCTTTCATATGTCTTTTCCCCCTTTTGAAAAAAAATTGCTTTGTATTGATTGAGATAATTTGAAATACATCGTCGCTTTTGTATTGAATACACAGAACACAGTATTTGCATTACCAAACAGAACCAATTGTTCACTATATCGTGATGGAGCCCTGGTCAGATACACATAGCGGGAGGCCTTGGTCAAAATTTTACATTCAGACTTAGAAACTTTTCTGGAAGATTTGCTCTCGACATCAAGTGGTCCTCTCCAGCAGGCCGATTTCAATGTGATGTCATCGGATTGCTTCTCCGCGAGGCTTCAGTCAAATTCTGGAAGTCTGGAGACCTGGGTCTCAGCTGGATGAACCTGAAATCCAGGCCAGGTCGCAGTTGAAGGTAGTCGGCTTAACTCTCGATGTCGAATCGGTACCTTTATAGAGCTTTTTCCAATAGTTGCTCCAGACTTCTGGAATTTCTTCCTTAAATTCCTCTTGAGGGTTCATAGTGTCCAAAACACAAATCCAAGGGTCTGGAATCTCCTATATGGTCCTTGAGATGTCTGGACTACAATTCCCACAATGCACCTGGCCAAACTCCTAAAAACCCATTGGACGCACTCCAGGATGGGGACTCTTGGTGGAGATGATACAGGTAGGCTCTTTTAACCTGTAGCTTGCAGGGAGTCCACTACTTTATACTTTATCCTTCTTGAAGCAAAGCAAAGTTCTTAAGGCTGTAATACCAGATTGTGCAGCAGGTGCAGACCTTCAAAATGCAGTCCTTTGGGTGCAGATCCAGATTCCAGCAGGGCAGTCCTACTTCTCCTTGTTGTTTCAGGCAGCAAATCTGAGGAGCTATGCAGCTCTTCCATATTTATCCAGTGTTCCTGGCAGGGCCGGACTGGCCTTACCGGGCAAAGGGCAATACCCCGATGCGCCGCACGGGTGGGGGCTGGTTTTGGGCCCCTGGGGTGCGTTTTTGTTCCAGGGCCTTTTTTGCAGCATAGCTGCAAAATCGGCCCTGTACCAAAATCGGCCGAAACCCGGCAAAGAGCTCGGCGGCACCTCCAACCAGCCGAGGGGGGGCTGGCTGAGCACTTTGGCAGGGCCGGTTGTGGTTCCCAGTCCGGCCCTGGTTCCTGGGCATCAAGCAGGGGGCACCCCTGACCAATGGGATGCAGTATGCCACCGAGGTGTATGACCACTTCCTTCAAAGTGTGGCATATTCTTCTCCCTGAAAGCACTACTCTCTCAAAATCCAAAATGAATCAAGTCTCTCCATAGGAGCTGGATCATGCTAACCCAACCTACTGGTGTGACTAATTTTCCTAAACATCCCCTTCCAACCCTCTCCCTAATCTAATTACAGGGGCTCCTGTCTGGCTGGAGTGGCAGGATTTTTGGGTCAGCCTGTGCTCTCCTAAAGAGTAATTCTTTCTTTGAAGACTAGTTTGGCTACCCCTCACCCCTTCCTGTCATCTGTTCTGCAGCTTGTAGTTCTCCACCCACAGGAAACCCATTGTCTCTTTAGCAGGTCTTTTCACACCTCAATAGAGCAGTCTGGCCAGCCTGAGCAGAGGCTGGCCAATCAGGCGAGAGCATCTGAAAGGCTGGATTTTAGCTCACCAAAAATGTTTAATTGCTTGTTTTCTGTCATAGTTATTATGAATCTAACAGTGGCAAATTGTTGAGTTTACCATAGCTATTAATTTGATACCTTGAGGTTTACTTGGCCCCTATCATTATTTATACTTAAATAAAATATCTCAATGTTAGCCTATGGAGACATTCACTACAATGGAGAAAAACGGAATTGACAGTTTGTCCCTCACCAGGGCTTAGAAAACATATTTTATAATGTCCCTGCTTATAGTCACAAGGCACCGTACCCCTGAAGCAGCTATGGGAGACCTTAGGGGTGACTTATATGTAAAAATAAGCTAGTTTGAGTCTTTGAAAGTACCTTTAAATCCAAAATTAGATTTGTATATAATTTAAGGTAAAGTCAGCCTGAAAGGCAGTGCTGCCTTTAAAATGACAGCAGGCATCACAATAATAGTGTACACTTAAGTGTGTTAAGTCTACTGTGCCTCTAAACCTACATGTCCCATTATATACTAGGGACTTACAGCTAGGCTGTCTGTACCAATTAAAATTACACCCAATTTGCATATCTTTATAATCAGAGCACTGGGCCTGGTATGCAGAACCCAGGGCACAGTCAATTACCAGCAGTACCAAGCAAAAAAATCGGGATGATCAGGGCAAAAAGGATGACTTTCTCACACCCTTCATGAAAGTTGCCTTCATTTGACCCGACATTTCAGGCATCTGGTGGCTCCCCAGCATATGGACGCCATTTATGCAAAGAGTAGGCCTTCCCCAGACATGATGGTGCCTACGCCTGGCTTAATTTTGGCGTGTGAATGGTGGTGTACATTTGTGGCATTTTGTGGGCATCCTTGGCATGACAGTACCTACCCTATGATGCCTGTATTTGCCGCACTGTCGGCATGTTTTTCAAAGTCTTGGCTATCCCTCAGTATTGGTGTAAATCGTTGGCATCTCCTGTGCATTTCTGGCAGATGATAGTGATTCATTGGCTTGTTATGCAAACGCTTTCATGTGTGGCAGTAGCACAAATGGATGTTTAATGAAATTGGCAATCCAATACATGCTTGAAGAACAAAAATATATTTGATAAGTAAAACGGGTATTTTGGAACAGAAACATGAAAAAGACATGCTTTTGTTTGTGATAAATTTAGCTTGTTTGTAACCAATCCAAAGCTTGTGTTTGATAGCAAAATGAGAGTTTTTTTGTTGATTAGAGACAAAACTATTGCCTTTCCAAAATATAGTTAACATTGCTACCTGAGCGATAATTCATTTTATGCTCCGAAGACTTGTTGCTTATGTTGATTCCTTTGCACCAAAAGACCCATGGAGCTATTGTTTTCTCATCATAAGTATAGAGGCGTTGCACCGTCAATACTGATAAAGCTTTTTATAACATTACTAGCTTACCCGTCGCGCGTTGCTGCGATCTCAGAAGAAAGGAAATTTAAGGAAACTTGTTATGATAACATTCAATTGTGTCATTTTTATTGAAACGTATTCATTTTACTATGGAAAACATTTTAAAGTGTTGTTTTAATTCTGTTTATTTATTCGAGTGCTTGTGGATACACAGTATTTTTTGTTTTTCCGTCTGGTGCGTACACGAATAAATCAGAAGGTTTTCGGACGCGGGAGCTGGCCACATACAGTTGTCCGTGTGAGAAGCACGGATTCTCCAAATCTTGTCCACACACTTGCAGCGATTGTCCTTGTGCTTTGTTGATGGTCATTGCAAAAGCGAGTCGCACCGGAAACTGTAAATGTTCAGAATGGAAAGATTATGTGGGCCCTGGGAGTCCAGGGGGGCCGATATTTAAAAAATTTTTTTTTTTTTTGCCAGAAACCTTCGCGGGAGTGTACTCAACAACTTCCCAAAGTTTCATGGCTATCGGATGAATGGTGTAGTAATGCATAAAGGACAAACAGACATACTTTCGTTTTTATATATTTAGATTACTACTGCTGTCTAGGCTCCACGCATAAATATGTGCTATAATTGGTCTGCGCTCTGAACCGTAAGATATGTGTGACCTAAATGGCTATACCACTGTATGAGCCTTAATTTTTCCACCATGTCCTTCAAGGTAGATTCTCAGTCATAACATTACTGAGAATCTTCTTGGCAAGGGAATTGTGAAAAGAATTAGGGAAATTGACTGTTTAAGTGAAGGAATATGTTAAATACACTTTGAAAAATGATAGGTCACGAGAAATTGCAGACCCAGATTGTTTTAAACTACTTTTTTAATACATCTGCCCTTTTAGAAAATTGTCCTGGAAATGCCCCCGATTTACACAATTTTTTATTGACATATTTGATGAGAGCCCTTTCTGATGCTTTTTAGCCAGGTCATGAGCAAAATGTACACTTTGGCACATCTCAAAGGAGGGGGACCCCCCACCCCCTAATTCTCAATAATACGAAAAGACTATTTGCACCTCACTGTGTTCAGCGTTTACCAAACCACCTCCCACATACATGTTTACACCAGCACTCCTACGTTCAACAACCGCCAACAAGACTTACTTAATATGTTGCACTACCCTGCAGCAAGTTTATTTATTCATAACACCAGCCCCGAACTTATGGGGTGTCTTTATTGGTCTGATGGTGTATCCTTTAAAGTCACCATACAAGCTGGGCTTAAAGCATGGAAATGGGATTCGTGTCATGTAACCACTCAACTGTTCTGACCCACTTAAATCATTGAACCTCCAGAGATGCTGCCACACTCTTATGCCTATGCTCTTTTTCGTCAATATAAGGAACACAGAGTTACACTTAAAAACAATGTCCTGACTATGTTCCTCTTTTCTTTTGTTAGTTCTACACGAGACAGCCAGAGATTTGCCTTATCACTGTTATGTTAACTGATAAGAGTCATGAGTCCCCACATGTGACTTTCTTTCTCAATGCACCACATGGGCAACACAGCAGTCAGAAGATTCCATTTCCACCTGCTGCCACACATTAAGGTTGTCCCCCTTATAACACAATTGGCAGTTTTTGGTCCTGATTTAAAGTCTTCTCCATTGGCCTCTATTGCATAGTTGTTTACCAAGAGACTCGGGTACTACTGGCCCACTTTGATGAGGGCCCAGATAAAGTAAACCTGATCTTTAAAGTGTTATAAATGTGTGAATAATTTGCCTAACATTTGAGTGTACTTTCAAAATATCTCATTATTAATTTAGACGAAATGAAGGGGTATACATTTAACATACTTGCTGAAATTACTCTTGAACCCATGCCATACATACAGCCTGGCCAGACTTACAATAATAAAACTATGCCCACTGACAGAGAACAGAACTTGGCTTTCTTCAACCAACTCTCTGACTCATACTTTATGAAAGTGGTCAAGGATACGGCCCACCGACCTGCTGTCAGACCCCTGTCACTCTCCCACCTTCAAGGACATCCTCCTCTCAGTAATTGCTGCCAAGCTAGCAAGAACCCTTATCACTCTCCAACACCAGGCACCTAAACCCCCACCCTCAAGATCTTTGACATTAGAGCACCCATCAAGAAGAAGAACCATTATCGAGAAAACTCTGCCTCTGCTCAGATCTGCAAGTTATGCTGGAAGAAAACAACGTACTTTCACCACCCCCTAGGGGAGGCACTAAATCAACTGTGTTTTCAACCTAGGACCAGGACCATCTGGAGACTACAGAAACAGAAATAGGACTGAAATGGGAGTTAACACAGACACCTACTACTAACCCTGCCCAGAGCTAATGACACAGGGCACAACCACTCCTTCCAACTGAGGCTAGAGAAACTTGACATACAAGGAACCATCCTAGAATAGATATATTTTTACCTCTGTAACTGATGTATCATCATCTTGCATACCTGTTTATATCATGTCCTTTCAAAACCTAGTCTGGGGTACATCAAAGCTTGATCATCTCACTTCAATGGCTAGCTTGGACAGCTATAAAAACTTATCAAGTCCTCCAGCCTAATCTGCCTTCCCTATTCTGGCCACAGTCGACCACCAAGAGGTTTCCCCAAATATCAGGAATTCTGATTTTTCTGTGTTGAGTTTGAAAGAATTCAAACACATCAAGATGGCAAACGAAGTAATACAATCCTTGAAATGAGTTGGATTGACACCCTCTCCCCCACGTAAACTAATGATTAGTTCGGTTTTATTGGGTGTTGACACATTTTGTTGGTGTCCAGTGGCAGTCGGAAGTTACTAGTCCTCATATGTAGCAGTTGAATACTACAACAATTGACTGAGTAGTCCACCTTTGCACTTACATTTTAAGGTAGCAAGCTCTCCCATTTCTAAAAGGTAGCCTCTGCATTTGCAGGATATTACAAACTCCTTGACTCAAGAGCTACCAACTCGGGCCCTGCTGCACTCAGAACAAGAGATGCTTGAGTTCCTGGAAGCCTAAGAGGAAACTGTGGAAGTGATTTGTAGTATGCAATTCCCACCTACCAGCTCCAATGGCTTCCTAATAGACCTCATGTATAAACAGGTCGACTCTTGATTCCACACCTTTAAAATGTGTTCAATGACATGCAAATGTGTTCTCTTCTGTAGGACCACCAGAGTGCCACCATATCAATTATGCTAACACCAGTCTACTTCCTGACTGCTGAGCCTCTGATCACCCCATCTTACTTATGAATAAAGAGGCTAACATGTTGGCAAAGGTATTGACAAATGGACTGATTGAGGTCATTAGCTGGATGGAGCACACATGACTGCCAGAGGTGATTACAGATTGCTTTGTCCCACGCCCATGAATTTCTTGGCCCTAGCACTCTGATACTGGTTGATTTCAAAATAATTTCTTGAGGTGGGGATTCTTCCAGTAGGGTCTGAGGATAATGAATTTTGACCCAACCTTTCTGGGATATGTCCATGTTCTATACAGTGACCCCCTTGGCTTTGCCCCTGTGCATGGTCCCCTTTATAACCTGTTGCCAATTAAGCGGGGCACCAGGCAGGGTTGTCCTCTCTTGCCCATGCTTGTTTCTCTGGTGATTGAGCCTCTAACAGCCTGGATAAGGAGAGATGGCCTGACATAGGGATTTCAATGGAAAGCTGAACGTGAGGGCGAGGTTGATCTATACAGATGACACATTCCTCTTCCTCTGTTACCCATAGTGGACAGGTCAGAGGCCGATGTAGATTCTGGACCTAAATGTGGAAATCTCTGATCTACTAGGGCTGGTTGTCATTGTCCTTGTACATGGCGGGTAAAGGGCAACTTGTTGGCAATCCTGCCATGCATCATCAATCTGGAAGTTTTAAATATCTGGTAATGTGTTCCTCCATTGAGCTGGAACTATATTAGGAACTGAACATCGTGCCCGTTTTGGATGGTTATGGTGGGATCCTCATGTATGAAATATCCTTCCTCTCTATCATGGGAAAGGTTGTCTTGTTAAAGTTGGAGCCACTCCTAAAACTCATCTATGTGCTCCACACAAATCCTTTTGAGATCCTGGACACATTTTTTGACAGTGGGGGCTCTTTCTCTTTTTGTAGGCTGGTAAACGACCCAGTGATGCGTTGGAAAAATTTGTTGATCAGGCCCCACCCTTTGATATCTGGTTGAGGGGCATGGGTCACTCCTTGCACACCAAGAAGGTAATATACCAGGCAAAGGGTTGGTCTGCTAGTAATCAAAAGATTTAGGGTCCTTGGTGGGATAATTTTGGTCATGGCACATTGTATGTATGCTTGTTACTTGTTTACAAGATGCTTGTGCCAAGGTCATATTTTAATGAATGACTGTTTGAGTACCTGTACTGCCTCTTTTGTTCTGTTTTTAAATCACTGAAAAAGTGAGTTTATAAAAAAGAGTAGCACGGTCAGGCAGTCCAAGGCTTACTCAAGAAAGGACCCAACCCATACATGCCAAACAAAATGATCTTCGGTTATTTCTGGTGATGTACAATGTGAAGTGACTAGTAACTGGTTTCCGGCACCTGGTGTAGGGGAACAGACTAATGTCCGGTAGCCAGAGGACTACCCAATGGAGAAAAAGCTAGTCAGTGCCAGTCCAATATGGATCCTGTTCTAGGAAGATTCAATTTTCCAGTGAATCTTCGGTATTCAAATATATTGGAGAAGACGCCTCACTCACTTTATTGGGAAATGCTTCATCATTGGCGCCTATTCACACCCAGGCAGACTCAACCAAAAAATGGGAGTTCTTAGGTAAAATCCAGGTGGATAAGCTGGGATCCAGAATGGAAGAAAGGAGGTAAAAATACCTACAGGTGTACCCAAAGATTTTCTTTATTTGTAGGGTTATTGAAGTATAGATAAAAAGTTATTTCAGCGTCTCTATTGAATTTAATTTGTTCAGTTGACCCTAGTATGCAAGTTTGGTTCTGGGGCCTTGGTCAGGGCTATCTCAAGTATCCCTGCTTTGCTTCGCATGCATGCCATGCACATACGTGAGGTTTGGCAGCAGTATGTGAGGCGGCAACACATAGGTGTGCAGGTGATATCCTATCCTTAGCAAATGTGTGACTTTGAGAAAGAAAAGTACTTCATTTCACATAAGAATACACTATACATAAAATCCGAATATTCGGTGAAAATCAGAAGTCTCTAACACCCTCCTAGCCCAAGATAGGACATCCAACAATATTAAAGCTCTTAAGTGCTATAAGCTATTACTACACTGGATATATGGCATACATCCTCGCATATGGGTCTTGTGTCGAAACATGGTAGCCAAATCCAGTCACACAGATGTACGCTTGTAAGTCAGAGATGCTTAGTGCTTCAATTCAAAGGTAAGTGTCTGCATTTATTTTGCAGTGATTTAGTTTCCTTATTTAAACTTTATCTTAGAGATTTTATTTCAATTACTGGTGCTGAAATGTTTTTAGGGTTTCAAACCTCTGATCTTGGAACCACAGCCGGGCCCTTCACACTGCCCACAGAACCAACTCCCAAAAAACAAAGTGCCCACCTCCAGCTTGGAAAACCAAACTCAACACAGTGCATTGACCAGTGTCTGGTTTCTGATGCCAGTGTCAAAATACCGTTATAGACCAATAAGCACCAGTCTACCAATTTGCGCCAATAGCTACAGGGTGCCAGTCTACCCATCATTTCCTTTTTAAGGTGATGATCAGCTCTGTCAAGATTCTTCCGTGGCAGGGGACTCCATAGGTTAAGGCTAGGTTGGCACGGGGTCCTGATAGCATGGACGAGAGGGTAGTAGGGAGAGGGGAAGTGCCAAATAATGATATCTCCAGAACTAATTGGGCTAGACACAAAATCGTAACTTGTCTGAAATCGGGACATAATCGACTAGCTAACCCAATGTATCCCTGACCTGGAGGTGAAACTGAAGAAATCACAAGAGGGATTACTAAAAATGGCTGAGTAGCCCTCTACTGCATGGTGGGAAGGGTCAGGGAAGAAGCAGGCTCACTCACTCTCAGTGATGTCTGGGAGGCAATAAGCTTCCTCGGGGCCCAGACGCCATTGTGTTGTTGATTCATGGTCCTGGAACTGTCTTTGATCCTATTCCAGATTGACTTTGTGTTTTACAGGTCGGATGCAGCCGATCAGGCTTTCTCACACAAGGCCTTCCAGTAAGTTGGGGCTGTCCTTCATTGGAGGTGGGTCACTTCTCTATGCATTCTCGTTCCAGTCGTTGAGTAGTCAGGTGGACCTCATAGTGCAGACTCCTCCAATCTAGAGATGGATGACTGCAACGTGATCACCTCATGCTGCTGTCAAGAAGCACAGCTACCCCTTCTGAACTGGTCTGAGCCTGTGCAGCTGAAATAGGGCAGGTTATTCTGAGATGCAGATCTCAGAGGACAGAAAGGGTGGAGAAGTTTCTATATAGCAGTGGAAATTGCAACTACTCTGAGACGGTATTCTACCTTTACTACGCGATCATTACTTCATGTTACCATTACTATGCATATTTTAGTTCGCAGACGCCTTTACTTAGCATGCATTTACTTAGCATCCGTTTACTTAGTATATTCCATTACTTAGCATGCACTTACTACGCATAATGGAGTTACTGTGCAAATTAAGTTGTGTTTAGGTTTTGGGGTGCTGTGGTAATTTTAAGGGTCAGGTGGGTTAGGGTTTTGGGGTGTAGCAGGTAATTTTAGGGTTCCGGGTGCTTTTAGGTTTTGGGGTACTGGGGTATTTTTAGGGGTTAGGGTGCATGGGGTATTTTGAGGGTTCTTCTGAGACAGGTGGCACGCTACCTCTTCCATCCCACAGAGGCAAATAGTTTCGGGAGGGGGTCAGAAGGCTGTGCACATACAGGCTCTCTGGTCAAAGATGAAACCTTTAGCAGTCTCACGCAGAGCCAACCACGATCTTGTCAGTGCACAGAATTGTCCTATGGGCTCCACCATTCAGTTAGACAGGCACACCAGAAACAACACACATGTACCTATGTACATACACACATGTATCTGCGCCATTCATACATGCCCCAAACATAATAGAGACCAAGGACCTCAGCTGGGGTAGACTGAACAGACTTCATCCACATGAGGCCACTCAGTGGTGGAAATGGAAAATAAATTACTCTGGGGCCGCACACATTGGGTGTCAAGGTGTGGCAGAAAGAAAGGGGGAGGAAGTCACAAGGGGCAGATTCACGAGGAACGGAGTAAGATAGTAAATTTACACATTTATTTTTTTAATCTCTTGCCTAAATAAATTGGCAACAAGGACAAATATGATACTAAATGTATTATGGCTTACTTAATTAGTCAGAAATAGACTGCACCTTAAATTATCTTACGCTTTAATGGCCCTGCAGCAGGAATGGTTGAGCAAACAACAATTTTCAGGGTAATAACAACAGTAAGATAACTGGTGGTTAACGCACTTGATGGAGAAATCTGTGTTCAGTCCAGTGCAAGGTTTAACTCATCATAAAATAGCATAAAGAGTTAATGTGCTTGCTGTAAAGCACCAGTTGTAATATGCAGGTCACAGATTTGTATTGTATGTGGACTGCTCAGTGGGTTACCGCTTTTGCTGCAGAGATACTTGTGTTACTTTCAGGTCACAAGTTAAAATCCTTGTAAGAGTACTCCATGAGTGCACAACCAACATCAAGGAACTGCATGCAAAGGGCAAGGCCTAGGTGTATAAGCATACTGTTTTCCGTAATCCATTGTTATTCTAAGGCTGCTAAAACGTTTTTTTTATAGTAAGTCCTATTTAAATCTGCATTAGTGTAAGAACCCATGGAGAAAGATATACCTGATCTTCTTGCAGTGCTCTGGTATATCTTACATACTGAACTTGCAAAACTCTAAAAACCTCCCTCTAAGTCCTAGTTCAATTCAAGCACCCGTGAAGGGACACTTTGAATATCTTATTTTCCTCAATGCTGTTGGCACTGAGGTGTTCATCTCATCTCCAGTGAGATCCCACCCAGTATAAGACTCGAAAACATGAGTGGTGGTTGCTTCTTAGGTGTGGCATTTTTTGTTGGGCCTAGCTGGAACTCAAAGCAAGAGACGTCCCACTTGTCCTGCAGGTTGCTACTCTGAATGAAAAGGGACAAAGTGCACGAATGGCTGAACGTCGCCTGGTTTTGACAAATTGCCCTTGGACAAAATTAGCATTTGTCATGGAGATCGACCTAGTTGCCAGACCCAGCTCAATAACAGCTGGTGAATCGGGGATCCATATGGATCCCCCTCATTTCTACCTCTGGGACCAAAATATTCCTTCAATAGGGGTTCAGATAAAAAGGCCTTAACCAACGCCTATAGATACTGCTATCAGTTTCTCATAGCCCTGCAGGTAGAAGACAATAGTTCCCGCTATCTAGAGGGTACACTTTGGGCACCCCCACGACATCAGAACTCAGCTCTGTTGTTTAATGTCTAAGTTAACACAGCTCCAATTGTCAAGCTCACTGAGGGGAAATTGACACAGGGTTGCCAAAAACTGTTTGATGGCAAGGAAGCAAAACTTTACAAAGACATGCAAAGGACTTTCATCTGCATAACAACAGAGAAATCTGGAGGACCGGATAACAGAAGCAAGGAAAGCGACATGTATATTGAGTAAAATAAGGCTAAGTAAGAAGCACTGTAGGACACCACGCCTAAAGGTTTTATGAATGAAGAGAAAGGAGGTACCCAGCACAGCAATCAAGATATGAAGAAACCCAAAAGTGCCAAGTGGGGGCACTGTTGATGGAGCAAATATTCGCACGTACAGCGACTTGCTTGTATCAATAACCTCAAATAATGTTAATAAGTCTAATCAACCTGTTCGTGTTACTAATATTGCACATTTTACACTACACGGGGTGTCCTAGCGAAGCTTGCATATGTGTTTTCTAACCGTAATACGCTTGCCTCTAAAATGGCTGCTGCTTAGCGGGAATTTCTTCTGCGCATGCGTCGGTCACACTCACGTGACGTGACGTACTCGCAGTTCTGGTGGGAAATCTTTGCACCTGCGCACTAGCGTTAAAATGGCTGCTCTGTGTTCTCACATGTCCGATGCTTGCACAGCTGCTTTTTGCTATATTGTTCGTCTTGCACTAATCCTAATGCTACAGTTACTATAAAGTAAAGGGAGTCATATAGGGATTTCTGGTATACAGTGTAATCAATTTTTCTGTATTTCTAAATTGCTTTTCTTTACTTTCCATGTATCGAGTCTTTTGGGCCGGGGAGATGCTTCGCACTCCATCTTAGAAGTCCCTACTGCGCATGTCATCCTAGCAGAGGGAAGAAAACCTTGTACCAGTGGAAGCTAGCCAGCTGGCAGCCACAGTCGAGATGCTCATGGGAACCGACCTGTGACCCAGCAGGACGAAGCTGAACTGTACTACATTTGAAACAATTGTATATATATTTGTATAATCCTTTGTTAGGAGAAGAGCACATATCATGGGAACCCCAAATTCAATAGGCGGTCCCAAAAAGATGTAAATTGGGGCTTGTGGAAGTCAAATCCTGGTTGGTGTGTTGACCTGTCCTACTTGTGGACAAATCGAAATTGGGGATTCTTACACTTGCAACATTTGGGGGGTGGTACACTGACCCGAAAACAGTATAACTAGCCTAGGTTTAGCTAGAGAAATTGTCAGACTTTTCTGAATAGCTGACCTGTCACTGACCCAACGCACTCAATAGCTGATCCTGAAACAGAGGTGCTGCGGAGCACTCTGTCTGGTTGTCTCACAGACCCATTGGGGTTTTGAGAACTTTAAGTGCTGACGGAGCACTTTGCTGGGGAATTCGATAACCCAATCAGGGTTTTGACCGAAAACCGCAGAGAGGGTGTAGCGCAGGCGTTGCAGCTGAACTGCGGGTGCTGGTCTTACCTTGGTGGTCCTGTCCTGATCCTAATCTGATTTTCCTGTCCTGGGTTTCCATTCAGCACCTGTTGGCCTACTGGCGACCGTTTCTTCCTTGGGTTTCTCCTGTCCTAAAACTGACCCGTGGCCAGGGTTGGTCTTCACACCGTTCTAGGTAAATATAGCGCTGGGGGAACCTATTCTGCATCCTTCATTCTTTTTTCTGCTTTAATAAAGACGTTTTCTTGCATATTGATTTTCCATACTTCCTCTTTTGGCTGACAAATGATAAAGTCTTACATTATAGTTGTTATATTAGCATGTTCCATTCTTCCCCGTCCTATAAGAGAAATTGTGACGTACAATTCATGAAATATAGATGTTCCTTTTTCTTTACCCGTTCCTTTAGTTGATTTATGTGTTGGGTACACCCGAAGTATATAGCGTGTTCCACTTTTCCCCTGCCCTATAGCTACCTGATACCTTCGAATTTGATAGACTGATTAAGAGTTCTTTTCCTTTACCCACCTTGAAGGGTATACCTTTTGTGACATTCTAGCATGTTCCTTATCTTTCCCGTCCTTTAGAAACCATCCTGAATCTAAACTCTAAAAATCCATATTAGCATGTTCCCTGTCTTTACCTTCCCTTTAGAGTCATAAATGGTTGGTTTTATTTACTTCCTCTATGGATATGTGCTCTTTATAATCTTAGTTATTGACAGTTTACTTACTGTGAACCTTATGCTTTCTGAATCTGGCGAAATCTAGATAAAGGTTTTAAAACTTCCTGAGTCTGTGGTTATTATATGAGTGCAAATAGAGTAAATAGTATTTGTATTCTGGTATCTGCCTTTCTTGTACAGCTAGCTCCCTGATACATTGTGATCATAGGTGCCCGTAACAGTGGATTGGTAAGTCGGGTACATTGGAAATAAATAGGAGGAAACTGGGTTACTGGTAGTAGAGTGTAAGGTTACCCGATTAATAAATATGGTGAATTGAATTTATGGGCCCAATGTGCATATGGTAAAATTATAGTTGGGTGACCTGCGCGTTCTATCACTGTATCTCACTCCCACTGTGGAAAGACCCTCTTAATATCTGCAGAGATGTCGCAGAGCCCTGAGCCGCCCTGGTCCAACGTGATGTGGCGGGTCATCCAGAGCACAGATCACAATAGAATCTGTCCTTTCTATGGAGTAGAAGCCTTCCTGACCTAAATTCAAGATATGAGTGTCCACCTGAAAACAAGAAGGATCCTGGTTCACTAAGATTCCAACCACCTTGGAAGGAAATGGGAGGTGTGATGCAGGCTGATGACTAGTCAAAATCTGAAAACATTATGGGACTTCTTCCTTCCAACAAGTGTAGACCTCTGCTCATGCCAGATAAATGTTGCAGCTTCCTGTGAGGTACTACAGATTAGTCTTCGTCACCAAACTACCAGTTGTCATAGAGCAGGGATTAGAGAGGAACAGATTTTAAGGATAGAAAGAAGTTAAACTTCCACAAATGTAGCAGAGAAAGCAGAAAATGTTTCCAAAATGTCTGACTAGCGTGAAATATGATTAGGGATCCCGGTTTTATGGTATTTATGTTTTTGACATTTCCATCTGTAATTATCCATATTTATTTTTTGCTGATTTTCTCAGTATTTATGCATATTATTTTGGGTTTTGTGCTAAAATTAAGCTGAAATTAGTATATTTCCACATTTATTTAACCAGTAAATATGCACTTATGCTTGAATACCTACTAGGTTTCAATGATGTACAGACCCGCAGAAGATATATCAATGCACTTATAAGAAAATATGCAAATTTCATTATCAACCATGTGCATATCTACTGCTGTGAAAGCATCTTTACTAAAAGTCCTTTCTTTTTTAGCCACCTTACCTATCTATCCACACAGCTATTGGCCTGACAGTCGTGACAGACAGTATTCAGATTTACTCAAAAGCAAACCAATTGACATTTTTATCCACATTTAAAAATAAATACAGACAAAAAAATAAATGATTTCTGTCTGTATTTATCTGTAAAAATCAGTCAAAACGGAAAACAGGGAGCCTTAAATATGATTAATCATAGATGAGGAAGGGGTGTCACAGACCATAGGAAAGCAGACCGGATTTTCTCAAAACTGGTAGGAAAAAAGTCTGCAAGTTCAATAAAGAAGCTATCTGAAGTTTTTCAAGGTGGTACTGCAGCACTGAACAGCAGAGAAGCCATTGAAGGTAAGAAGGAGTGCCTTCCAAAGAGCAGCGACTGTCAGCTGCTGAGTACCTGCACTTCTTTAATTTAAAAGGTAAAGTACCTGCACTCCTACTTAGAAGCACAATACTTTTAATGGCAGAGTAGTGTCACTTCTCAGAAACAAACAGTGCTGTAGGATAGTTAATACCTACACTTCTGTATTTCCATTTCAAGCACTGTACTGAAGATGTTTGGACCAGGTTTTGCTATGTTATGTTAAGAAAATTTGTAGAACGCAGTATCACCCTGAAGGTTATCTTGGCGCTGTGCAGGTGAGAGTCTAGTCATATCTAGGGCCCATTGAGACTACTCAAAAGCCAGGTCTTTCGGCTTCTTCAGCAGATTCAAGAAGTGAGGAAAAGGCTCTTATGTGTTGTGGTAGACCATTCCACGTTTTAGGAGCAATGTAGGAGAAGGCTCGACCACCGGATCTAGTTTTCTGTATGCGTCCAAGTAGGAGTCTAGACGAGCAGAGATGTATGGAAGTTTGTGAAAGCAGATGCGATTGTTGAGGTATGCTAGGCCAGTTTTATGTAGTACTTTGAAAGTGTGGGGGACGCTTTTGAATTATGCTTGTTTGTGGGAAGCCAGTGGAGCTCCTTTTCTTATAAATACTACAATTTTCCTACTAAATGAATGCTCAGAAGAAATATTTTTGATTGAACGAGACGAGAGGAAGGAAGTCAGTGCCAAGACTGGTTTCACATTGGCTTAGGAAATGTTTTCCTGAGAGTACAGGAGGCTGTGACAAGGGTTGTTGAAAGTAATGAGTCAAGAAGAAGACTCCGTTGATGTGTAAATGACACGTGATGCGTGCATGTGTGTGTCAATGTCCTAATTGAGACCATGAAGTAGCACAGTGGTTAGCATTGTTTGACATGATTGTGTTGGGTGGGTGTGTATTGGAGTCATAGGTTTCTTTAGAATGAGGATGGCAGGGACTCTGTGGTCCTGTTCTCTGCTGAATGACCTCTGGTTGGTCAGCTGCTCAGTTGATACTCTCTAATAAATGATCACGTGAAGCCAGCTGCTTGTCATGTGTGGTGTCTCCCGCGGCCCTGCTACATCATGCCAATAGAATTAGAAAACTGACATTGAAATGTCTTGGCTGCTTTCATTTTAAGTTTGAGATTCCATAAAAGCTCTTACGAGCGATGGCAAAGCGACAATTTTCTGATCTCGCTGGAAACAGTGGGATTCGGGTGGATTAAATCTGTGTGTGTGTTTATTTTGGTCCTGTATGGATCTAGACTGACAATCATGTTGCGTTGACTAATGATGTACTGTAGTTTAGTTTCAATTATAGAGTGCTGTGCTTCATACCCCTGAAGAGTCACAGAAGTGTTTTTGTTGGACGGATAGCACACTACTCTGTAAATTGGGCTTGGCTGGATGAGTGTGGCTTTGCAGTGGATCCTATGTGGAAAGTGTTTTGGTCTTCTACTTCAATGATCGGAGTGGATTTCTTATTTTGTCGCATGTGTGAGGTGTAATAGATGGAACCCCTAAGCTTATGTAGGATTCCTGCTTATTGATAGAAAGATGTGAGTTAGAAGGGTGCGGGTTGCAAGTGGAGTACAAGGCCTGTGTTTCAGTGTTTTTTAATGTTGAGCAATTTTCTCTTAACAATTCACTGCTTGCGTGCTGCTGCTCATGTTTCTGGGTGAAGTAAAAGTGAGTGAGACAGCAGCATCTTGCCTCCTTGGGCCTACTATGCTTTTGAGAGAGATTGTTTTTTCTTCTTGGTAGGGTACACATTTGAATCTTCTGATGGTAATGCCTCCCTTCTTGTGGGAGAGATTTGCTCTGCCTCTTGGTTGAGTATGATCCATCCTGAATCATGGAGTGGAGTGGTGTGGCTCACTGGTTAGAGGCGGCAGACCCGGGAGCAGAGGACGGCCCGGGACCAGGGTTCAATTCCCGACGCTGCAGGGTCTTGGACCAGGGTCAACGGACTCGATAATTCTCATCTCGGTGCCTACTCTAACTAGGGATCACACTCGCCAACTCTGGGCATTAGCTTGCCTCATCTCCACAACGGCCCCCCACATACGCCGGGGATGCCTGGTTTCACCTTGAAGATACCCTGTAGGGACCATCTCACAAGGAAAAGCCAGGACGGGTTCCTCAGCGGTCCACAGCGCAGAGATACTCCTTCGGGAGTCGATTCTAGCGCTTTAGAAACCCTCAATCAATCAATCAATCATCTGTGTGAGAAGGGCCAGCTTCACTGCTTTCCTTAATTCATTGTGCTCTCTGGTACATCTTGATTTTTCGGAGAGAACTCTCCACAGACTTGCTTCCTGTGTACAGAAGATGGTTCAACTGATAAAAAACTTCTGTAGGGCGATGATGTAAACAAACTAATCTAGATTATTGCACAGCATGCTGTGATCTGAGACTCGGGGACGTATTTAAAGACCCTATCGCCACCACAACATCACTTCCCATGACATTGTGGTGGCGATAGGGCCTTCACCTTATTTACAAGGCAGTGTTAAGCCACTTAACGTGGCTTAACGCTGCCTTGTAAATAAATGTAAATGAACAGGAGTATGAACCCATCAACCTATTGGGATTGGGGTAAAGGAGTTATATGCAGAACAATATCCCAACTGGTATTATTGAACTAATTACTTGAGCAGTACTTTTAGGAGGATATCTATACAGTATTATCCTACAAAAATCAAGGAGTCAGTTATGATATTCATAACAATGCTAAAGAGCAGTATTTTATATTCAAAGAAAATTGTAAATAAGGCACCCTTTCACGTTATACTTAGCATGAAAGGGGAGGGCAATGGTGTTGCTGTGAGCATTCCACTGCAAAACCCATTGATTTTGACGCTGCCCCATATTTACGAGGGTGGTGTAAATATGGGGCCGCGCCCAAATAAGACCAGGGAAAACCTGGTTTTACCCTGGTGCAACGAGGAGAAATGTTTAAATTCTTCTTGTTTTTGTTGTTTCCATGTGTGCTGCGTTGTGCAGTACACATGGAAACAGCAAAATGACAATGATTGTTTATGTGCAGGAAGGTGCCCTTTCCTACACATAAACAATCATTTTTTTTAAATGACGTTTTTCAACTTCTATGTGTGCTGCATTGAACAGCACACGTAGAAGTTACAAAACACCATTTAAAAGATTGTGTATGCAGGAAAGGACACCTTCCTGCACATGCACATAAACAATCACTCCCCTCAACGCAGGAACCATTGCACTATTATGCAAGGGTGCCTGCTTTGGCGCTAGGCAGCTACATTTAGAGCCAGCACAGGGGGAAACTCAGAGCTGCACAGTATTCTTGTAAATACGGTGCAGCACTGCATTTCTAAAGTGACTTTCTTTGTAAATATGCCCCTTGGAGTGGCCAATAGGAACCATAGATAGTTTACAAGAAACGCTCGTGCCTCTGAATAGGTTGTGGGTTTGAGGAAGAGACAGTCACATGGACATGCAACTGACTCAGTCCTACCACTTCTGGACTCTCACGACAGCCTCTGGTGGTCTTCTGGTCAGTGTGCTTCTGAATGATTTCTTTTACTACCCCCCACCCCTTTCCCCCCCAAGCTCCTATCTATCCATGCCTTATGACTCCTCTTTACGATCTGCCTGCCAATGTATCTGATCTGAACAAGTATAAAGTGTTGAGATGATGTACTCCCTCCCTTCCCCCAGGGTATGCAGTGCAGCAACTTTCCTAGCATGCAAAGAACCACAAGCATGATTTTCAAGCTTATAGTGACGACTTGTGTTGTTTCACATAGAGCTTAATACCCAGTATGATGAAGCCTCATAACAGTAAATAAACCTGTGACCGGCTGGTTATACACACATTTTTTTTATCAGCTGCATTACCCACTGAGATACTTTACTAGCTATAAATATGAAAGTTGACATGAATGAAACTTCTCCTCCCCATCTAAAGAATTTGCTTCCATGCGTTGAAATATTTAAATGGCTCAATGGCAAGAGTAGACCACGGATTGTATCGTTATTGCATTTATTTAACAAATAATACCCCTGACAACACACCAAAGAGCATTAGAAAACAGGTAGCATGCATAGGTGTGGAAAAATTGCTTAAATTATTTTGTATAACTATGAGACAATTTTGAAAAATGACAAAAAATTGAGTGAAATGGAAATCATCTCTTAGTACTATATTTTGTTGCGAAATGCATCCTTGCGTCCATTTTGGATGTGGGATGTGTTTCGCGCAAAAAAATTGCAAAAAACATAGGTGCTACAAACAACAGCTGCACTGGCTCTGGTCGTTCACATTGTTTCCTCGCTCCTGCAATAGGTTTTTTGGCTCAACGGTCTTTAATTACGTGACCAGGTTTAATGGCATAATTTCAGGAATTTCGTGTAACAAACATAGCGTGAAAGGCCAGTATTTGCGCTAGATTGTGCCAATATAACGAAAAGTTCACCAGGGTCTTGTAGCGTGCTACACTATAGAGAGTACTTGTTTGGAAGAGTGTTGGATTGCAGTGTGGCCGATGTAGGATGTGTTATCTGTGGTGAGTAGCGGAATGCACTTCTCATGCTGCAGTAGTGTTGAAGCGCTTATGACTGGAGAGGAATAGAGTCCAGAGAGATAGAGGCACATGTCGTCTTCCCAACCGTTATTGAGCAGGAAAGGGTCTCAGTTTTTTTGGGTGGGTTTCACAATGGAAGTGCAATCTAGTGGTTACAAATAGCCAAGGTACTCACTCTATAGAGTCCAACTCGGAGTGATAGATGAGCAACGCTTATGAGTGCACTTGTCGAAGGTGGTTAGAGTACTAAATTGTATACTATTGCAGTTTTTACTTAGTGCTCCATACCAATGGTCTGTCAGCGAAGTGCATTATCAATGTTACACTGTCAGAAAATGCATGGTTGGCAGGGTGATGTATTTATTGTGATCCTATGTGGAGAGTATTTTCATAGCACCTAGCCTTGTGATGGAGAAGGGAGTAGGTGTAAGAGATAGGATGGGCAACCCATTGGAGTGCACCATTAAAAGCTCTATAGGCTCAACACAAGAGCAGCTGGGTTGGTAGAGAGTAGGTCGAGAACACCAGCTTGTTCACTTTTCTTTACAAACTAACCTACTTTAAACGTCTGCACTTCTTTTTACTTTATAATTATATTTCTTCCAAAGCATTATCAGCATAATGTATGTTACTCCCACAGATGCTTACTGTGTTGTTTATTAAACTAGGATAATTAACAAAAAGAAGCTCTTAACTACTCCGCCGTTAACCACAACACCCTAGGAGGAGGTAATAAATAAGGGGTAGGAAGAACCAAGTAAGGCATGGGATCCAACCACATGTCAATAGCCTCAAACTGAGACTGCAGCATGTAGTTGCAGGCCAGCGCTTGGAGGGAAGGAAGGTGTGTGCCGGTAAGGAGGAGACAGAGGAAACCTAAGATCAGAATCCTGAAAAGAGTAAGGGAGGCAAGGCTAGGAAAGATAGATGGGTCTGGGAGGACAGTGAAGATAGATGAAGGTGGGGTTATCACTGTTGAGATGGGTAACCAGATGAGTCTGAGTGGGAAGAAGAGATAAGGGGAACAAGAGGCTGATAAAGGTGGATGGCAGCACCCCGGAGAGTCCTGTCTGACTCAATGATTCTAGTGAGAAGACATTGGTCTAGTGTAGCTGACGTGGAAATGGTCCGGGACCAGATCAGTGTAACACAGGGAAGGTTTGGGGCAGGCTTTCTACAGAAAAAGGCAGGCAGGGTGTTCAAAGATTTGGGGTCCAGTGGTGTTGGTGACGGGAGAATTCCAAAACAGTGTTAAGGGAGGTCATGTGGCCCACCTACTGGAACAGAAGGGTGGTCTTTATGTTATACAAAGGGAAAACAAGCATTGGCATAGCCAATAGATCTTGCTTTTGGGACATTATATGTATTTAGTTATGCAGCACAATATCCTTGGTGCAACAACATCAACTGTTGCATGGCTAAACACTTATAAGGTCCCAAAGGCTAGACCCATTGGCCATGCCAATGCTTGTTTACTTTAAATCTCCCACGTCCCTGTCCTAAAATGTTGGCATGTATTTGTTAAACATGTGTGAGGGCTTAAGATCTGATGTCACTTCCTGTGATGCCACTTCCTGTGATGTCAATTCCTGCGATGCCACCTGCGATGTCACGCACCGTGATGTCATGTGCGTTATCAAGGTCTGTGATGTCACTTTCATACTGCCCAACATAGCTAAATACTGTTGGCAAAGTTAATAGAGCCTAAAGGCGAGAACTTTTGTCTTTGTCAGTGCTTATTTGTTCAGTCACTGGAAAGAAAGTTTGCACTCTGGTCATTAGACCACCTCAAGTTTAGGTGCTGAAAATGCAGGTTTTTGGAAAATGCTTCCTGTAGTTCAAAAGGAGGTGCGGGTACGAATAACGTTTTGTCGGCAGAAGAGTCTGGGCCAAAAGCCACTTGACAGTGATTCGGTCATTTAAATAAATCTGCGCGGAAAGTGTGTGTGTAAAATATCCATTAAGAGTAGAATTTAAATTTTTCTGCTCCTTGAAACGTTCTATACAGTCTATCGATAACTAATAAAAGATTCCGAAATCACCCGAGGGTAGCAAACGAAGATAGCCACTGATTCGGCCACTGATTTATGTCCTTCCTTTGTTTCCAAATTTTTTGTTTTTTAACCGAAGATTGTCGCTACGTGGCAGCCATGGTATAGACGATTTTGGGTCCCTTGTGAACAACAGAATAATCCAGCTTTAGGAGTGTTTTCTTTGGTCAAGACGTGCATTTGCCTTCTTAACACATGGGGAATGGCTTTGCGTGATTGGTCAACAAAGGAGGACGACTTACCCCAGACGTCGGGGTTGTCTTATGTGTACATCCATCGTCTTCTGCCGGCTTCTTGGTGTTGACAGTAATTGGTAGAAATGAACATGGTAACCACCTCCATGTGTGTTCGTCGAGTGTTTCGGTATCTGTGCTTCTGGCGATGGAGGTCCCCCTGCTTAAATGGACAAACTACTTGACGGTTAAGGGGTCGATTGGGCCCAACAGGCGGGCAGTGTATGGGAACAAAAGGGTGGAATGGTTCTATAGATGGTAGAGGGTAAATGGGGAAAGTGTGAGTGCAGGGAATATGGATGTGGGAGTAAACAAGCATTGGCCGCGCGATTCTTGGAATAAAGAAGCTGACGAGGGAGCGTGGCCGTGAAAGCGAAAGTCATCGCGATCGCAGTGAAAGCGAAAGTCATTGCGATCGCGATGACGAGCTAAAACACACGAGGGATGCGCGCGAAGCAGTTATTAGAGAGGCGGAGTGTGGTGCGCGCACTTGTGCGCGTGACCTACAGCTGGTGGTCGCTTTGGTAGCACTTCGAAATGTCGCTTACTAAATGTCTCACCAGTGCAGCGCATGCGCTGGCTCCTAAAAAGATACGTTCACCCAGAACTCAAGTTAAAAATCAATAGTGGTATCCCTCTGCCACAAAAAACGAAGGTGCATTTCATAAATAGACACCACCCCTGCACGAGATGGGAAAAAGGAAAATGAATCCTTTTGTATATTGTATTTGTGAAGTGCACCTTAGTTTTTCGAGGCAGATGTGACGGGGAGGTGCTTGGCATGACTAGTATCTCCCAGGGCAAAGGATCTTATGTAGATTGGAATGAAACACTGATGGATTTGAAGAAGTGGATGAGAAGTTAGAGAAAGGTGAGGTAGTGAAATTGGAGCAGGGAGGGCGACGTTGAAGAGTGCTGGCAGTAGACTAAGGACATGAATGTTTGGTGGGAATCAAATATAGCTAAACTGGTAATCAGCTTGAGGTGTTTTACAGTGTGGCACTACTAGCAGCTTTCAGAGGTGTGCAACAACGTCAGATGTCAGAATGCTAGTACCAGGGCTACAGACTTCAGCATCGGCCCGGTCTTGAGGCAATATAGGTCTACGATTGGTGGTATGTGGATGACTCAAACAGACAGTGTTTTAGGTTAGTTGGTGTCAGCTGTGAAGAGGTCACTGAAGTGGAAGAGGTGAGGGTATTTATAGGTAATATGTGGCAGACCAGGGTATAGTTATGAAGGATATGAAAGTAACTGGAAAGGGCACCATGAAAGGATGCAGGACGGTCACTGAAAGTGGGAACGTCAATGATAGGACAATAATAATAAGAAAAGTAAAGAGATAAAACATGAGAAACCATATATGAGGATTACTAAACTGATTGCATAGCACCTAATGTCATAATCAAAAGAAAACATTTGGAAGGGGGAGCTTCACTGAAAGGTAATTGTGACGGATGGGTTGAACGAGGAAGAATTTGGGCTGTCCAGGTGCCTGAATGTGCCCGAGACTATAGAGAATTGAACAGCTGCCTTTTAGATATACTCTTATGTATGTTGTGAAAAATGCCCACAGTACAGTGTTACATCATTTAAATACATTGACGTGATTCATAAATCCCAAATAACTTTTGAGGGGTTGGTCTGGGTGCGCTAAATTGAGGAGTTCAGGGAGAGGCTAGTGGAAAACACAGATGAGGAACAGGGACAACTGGATACGGATTTGCGGCTGCAGTGGATGGCATCTGCAAGCGTGGCGCATACCATGTGATATATTGGCTCTTTCATGGACATTCCCCCCCAAGTGGGGTGGTAGGATCAGGCAGGTCAAGTGAGGGTGTGTTGGGCATTTAAAAAATGTCCCATAAAATGGGACAGTGCAGATTTAGTCATAAATGCGCCAAGTGTGGTGGGTGACACCCATTCACACAATGCAGCACCCAAATGGGGATCGGCAAGGAGGGACCTGCTAAGGAAGGAATGATGGGGAGGAGGGAAAGGGCTCCTAACCAACGGATAGAGGGTTGATAGCAGCAGTTAAAGTAGAACACTTGCAATGCTGATCGCTGTTCTATCATAAGGAAAAGGATGTTGTCTTATTGTTGAATTGCTTTCAGTTTGGATTCAGATTAAATTACAAAGTTGGCCTGATAATTTGTGCTCAGTGAAGGAGCATCCTAAGGTGGTGTAGACTGTTGAAAACAGGTTGCACAAGCTCAAATGACTAGTCCGTTTGTTACATGACTTAAATCAAATATGTACCATTTCATATACTTAACTTTTTTATATTTATTTTGTTACAGACCCTAAGACTGTCCTTATCAGGGTACACGGACCCTCCCCCATCTACGTGGCATGCTTAATCATCGGGTTATGCTCCACATTGGGTGGTGTGTAAAATACCCAACAGGCCCCACATACAGAGTTCTTTTAGGAAATCTTTTTATGGTCTAAGTATCACCGCAATATTGTGTTTTAAGACCTTTTTAGATGGGGCAAAGTTAGTTTTACATTTTCTTGAGGATGGTACTAAGATACTTTTTTATTACTATTTTTACTAGCCACTGCGAGGTTAAATCAAGAATTGGAACTTACTGGAAGTAATAATTCCTAAAGTCCTTGATTATAAAGGTCAACATGTTTAGGCTATATTGCCCATCTGGGTCATCAGCATTCATCAGGACCTTGTCGATATAACCCCTAATCTAAATATAGCATTATAGAGAAATGCAATAGTTTTTAAATGTGGGCCAAGACACATGGAAACATACACACACATATATAAGACATATACAAGTATGACTATACTAAACTGGACATTCTGGAGATTTGGGTTATGTCAGGAACAATACAACTAAACAGATTTACCCCCAAATTACAAAAAAGCACTCCTTCTGGACCAAGATATAGCTTTTTGCCAAATTTGGTGTAATTCCGTTCAGCGGTTGGGCTGTAGTTATATCTAAAATCCTTATGGGAAATTGCATGGGGAAAAGGTGTTATGGGACCCCCCTTTTTCTCAGCCCCATTGAACGAATTACCACAAAACATTCCAGACAGCAGCTGAAGTGACTGGTAAAGTAGTTTTAAAATTTTGTGAAGATTTGCCAAACGGCGGCAAAGTTATTGGCAAAACAAAAAACACGTTTCCTGTGGAAAGTAGGTCCTAACTATAACTACCTATTGGTGACCGGCAGTAGATGTTTTTATATATATCAATCAATATACACAATTATTTTGTAACCTTTGAAATGTTTTGTTTATTATTTGGAAATCAGATCGTTACTATAGACAATTTTTAAATATTAGCATCTTCTTCCTTGGCTAGCATATGTCTTGTGGCATTCTAAATTAAAATTAATCACTTATTTGTTACTATACCATGACTGTTTTATCAATCAAATCTAATGTGCAGTACTCCCACTATTACAAAATATCAATGGAAGTCAAATCAATCACAAGTATTGCATAATTGACATAATTGTAAAAATGGTTTTCAATGAATTAACCACTTGTATGGTACTATACCATGATCTTCTGACAATGAATTATAAATGTAGCAATTTTCCAGTCATTCCAAATAAATGTATTGGCACATTGACAGGCCTAAAGCAATTTTGTCCGACTAAGTCACTGATTCAAAGTACACATTTTGATTGAACCAGATTGGTAAAATTCCATTATGTCTTTTTAATTTTACTTTCTGAATTATCACCTTTGCTCTGTATTATAAACATTTCACTGTTTTCTATTTCCTTTACACATCACGTCATTCCTGATGTGTATTAAAAGACTGCAGTTGTTGTAAGTGGTCCTGTGACCAAGACCCCATGTGTGGTCGAAACCCGTTGGCAAAATAAACTTTTGTAAGCAGAATCAACTGGTATGGCTCCTTCCATAGCTGCTATTGAGCGAGAGGATATATATATATATATTCACTCAAAAAACCATAGGTTTCACACCAGTTATAGTTAGGTGGAAATTTTACTCGCATAAAACCATTGAAATTCCCACGTTATAGTTAGTTGGACTCACTATAACTTGCGCGTGCAATGCACTGCTGATGACGTCACATATTACATCACTCATGACATGGTCAGTGACATCACTCATGACATCACTGATGACATCTCAAATGACATCACTGATGACAACATCCTTGTGACAAAGTGGCAGACCTCCTATCAGCATAAAATAACCTTTGACACACACATTCAAAAATAGAAACTAACATTTTCTTAAAAAAGGAGAAACCAATACCAATTACAACAACTTATTAGGTAATTCCAACATCTACATACACATCCACTCATTCACCAACAGTTCTATATAGTCACTCATGCATGTACTTACTTATCATATGTACTCATACACCTATACATCCTGTTACACACTAATACTCATCCATATAGTTACTCACGCACAAATTCACACATGCAAATAAACTATCAAAAAAACATTTACTTGATTATACTGCTATATACACACCACTACACATACTTCTACAGAAACGGAAACATATTTACTCTCTTAAACAATCAATTATAAAAACACATACTCACTAACCCACCCATACACACAATCATCCACCCATACAGTCTTGCACACATGCTGTCTTCAAAATACATACAAATAGTGAGTCACTCATTCATGCATCTGTGCTCTAAGTAATATCCCCCACCGAACCATACAGACACTGATACTGATACTCAAAAAAACACCTAATAACCCATATACACACTCATGTAGCTACTCACCAACCCATGCAGCCACTTATACACAAAGTGAGACACAGATACAGATATTTAAATATTTAAACATTACTCGCTAATATATGTATTCACTAAGATACATTTAATAAGTCAGTTAACCAATCAATTTTACACAAAAAAACATCCATTTAGACATTTATTTACCCATTTATTCTTCCATCAACCTTTAGATATACATATATAAAAAATATTTATTTTTCAGAAAGATACACATTCACTGGATGATGTCATCAGTGATGTCATTTGAGATGTCATCAGTGATGTCATGAGTGATGTCACTGACCATGTCATGAGTGATGTAATATGTGACGTCATCAGCAGTGCATTGCACGCGCAAGTTATAGTGAGTCCAACTAACTATAACGTGGGAATTTCAATGGTTTTATGCGAGTAAAATTTCCACCTAACTATAACTGGTGTGAAACCTATGGTTTTTTCAGTGAATTTAATAGGTTTTTTAAATGCTAATTCCTAACTATCACTGGTGTGAAACCTATGGTTTTTTCAGTGAATATATATATATATATATATATATATATATATATATATATATATATATATATATATATATATGTATATATATATATATATATATATATATATATATATATATATATATATATATATATATATATATATATAAAAATTCTATGGCAAAATGAAACCCCTCATTTTGTTCCTTTTCAAATTAAATGTTACCACTTTATTCCAATCAAGATGACTTCAGGTGTGCCATACTTTTGTCATAAGTAAGACTGTTAGAGTTCTAGCTGTTCTTTAGAACACTCTGGGACATTCTGTCATTGGGCTATATTTGGGCTACATCTGGCTGATATTTGGGCTACATTTGGGCTCTTTTGACTCTGGTGGCCATCTTGGGAGACTGCATATCAGAATTTTTTTAATGAAATATAAGAGGATTTGAGAAGTCACTCAAAATGTGCCCTAATTTTTCTTTCTTCAGCACTAATCATAATTTCTATGGTAAAATGAACCCCCTCATTTTGTTCCTTTGCAAATTAAATGTTTTAAGTGTTAACACTTTATTCCAATCAAGATTACTTCAGGTGTGCCATACTGAATTTCAATGCGTTTATATGAGTGAAATCTGCGCCTAACTACAACGTACCGTTAACATTTGTTTTTTTCATTGAATTTCTAAGGATTTTTTAATTTCTATTTCCTAACTATAATTTCCCTGTAACCTTTGTTTTTGTCAGTGAATTCCTACTTTTTTGTAATGTTATTTCCTAACTATAACATCCCTGTAACCTTTGTTTTTTTTTGTGAATTTCTAAGTTTTTTTAATAATTATTCCTATCTTTCATCTTTTTTTTTTTTTAAAAGCTGTATCCTAACTATAACGTTATTGTAATCTTAGTTTTTTTCAGTGAATTTCTACAGTTTATTTTAATTCTATTTCCTGACTATAACTTCCCTGTTGCCTTTGCTTTTTTCAGTGACCTTCTATGGTTTTTTAAAAACTTTTTAATCCTTACTGTAACCTGTCACCTTTGAGAGTGGGTGTGTGAGTGGCTGTGTGTTTCAGGGATCTCTTTCATCAGAGATCGGAACTCCTCAGAATCCAGTTGCAGCAGTAAAGGCTCCACCTCCTGACATCCCCAACTCTGAATATAGCTACAGAGTGTTAGGGCGATCAGGTGAGGGAAGGAAAGGAAGGGGAACAGCGGGGAAAGGGATCCTGTAAAAGAAAAAAGACCACAATGAAATACCACACAGCAATATTCAACTCTCATATGGTCTTGCTAATGTGTTCTATGTACCTTAGTATCGAACAGTTCTTCCTTATAAACGTCAATCACTGAGGAGCATGTCTGTCCACCATACGATATCTATAAGGTATAATAGCACACTGTAAACACCAGAGATAACCACAATGATCTAGATAGGACACTGCAAGCAAACCTCTCTCATACCATGTTTCTGAGCAAGAAGAAGGTAAAAGGATTCCCATCAAAATAAAGATACTAATGTGAGGCACCGCTCCTTGTCTTACTCCATAACTCAACTGTGGAACATCCTGAACCTTTTCATGAGCCACAGTTTATGAAGATCAAACAGACTTCAAATAGAAATGGTTCATACCACACACTGTTTCAGAATTAATTTAATTCCCTTTGCTTGATTTGGTAGAACCTCTGGAAATAATACACCCCTCCTTTCTGAAGTGAAGAAAAGAACATAAAGTAAAAATCATAACACAAAGTCACTGTGTGGTTTTGCCAGAAACTGTAAGGTGTGGTAAATCCTATACCACTGCCTTCCGCTCTATTGAATGATAGATACGGCAATGCGTGGTTCCTTAGTCACCACTGCATTCCGCTTACTGTAGGACATCAAAAATCTGCCTATGCAGAAACACAAGTTCCTTGCTGTATTCCTTTCATTACATTCCTCTATACTAAATACTTGAAACATCAGAGCTGAGACGGCTTAGGAATACTCTGAGCTGCCACGCCGAATCACTCACCCGACCTGCACATTGCGCTGTCTCGGTACCAAGAATCTGATCCAAAGGCGCTGAACCGCAATGCGACTCTGAGAAACCAAATAAGACAAGAGACAGCGGACGGCCGCCATTCCTCTCTCTCGGCAGTGGGAGAGACTTGCAAACGTGAAGAATTATGCACACCTGCGTGTGCATTGCCTTCAGATTTAAGGCCCTTCCTTCCTATGGCCTTCAGGGAGTTGTAGTTCACTCCCCGTTTAGGTAGGTGCTACCCGCCTAGAAACCTGACAGTGTGGGTCTGAGAGTGGGTCTGTGAGTGCCTGTGTGGATCTGTGAGTGGTGCTATAAAATTTTGGGTATTTGCTTACTCTGGGTATTTAAAAGGGAGAACCACTGATTTTGCTATCACCATGAGACAACAAGAAAGAAACCACTCATCAGAGTGCACATCAGATTGTGCTCCAATAGATCAACAATGAATTGACCTCCATTAAGGATTTCATATTGTTTTTCAACGTGAAATATGAGAGGAACACACTTGCTTTGCCTTTGCCAAGCCCAAGAAGTTAGGATTGTTTGTGCTTTACTGAAGTGGAGCTTCAACTGGGACCTGCTGTGTTTCTATTTGTAAGTGCTTCCTGTTGAGGTTAGTTTCTGGGAAATCAGCACCAGGGCCAGGATCAAATCTAATTTTTCCCAAGAAGAGTCCCCAGTTTTGCCGAAAATGTCTACTTAACTAGAGTATTCTCAATTGGTTAATTAGTAAGTGCCACCTCGTTGGGTAAATGTCTTGTGCATATTCTGCACTCTGTGTAAAGGTATAAACAATCATTAAACAAAAACGACTTTTTGCAACTTCCATATGTGCTGCATTAAGCAGCACACATAGAAGTTACAAAAAGCCATGTCAAATTGTTTGTGTGCAGGAAGGGACACCTTCCTGCAGATAAACAATCTTCTCCTGCAACGCAGGCACCCTTGCCCTATGGTGCAAGGGTGTCAGCGTTGGCGCTAGGCCACTAATTTAGCACCAGCGCAGGGGGAAATGCAGGGCTGCTGTAAATACTGTGCAGCTGTGTGTTTCAGAAGTGGCAGAGCGCAGCGTTAAACCAAGGAGGCTAACGCAGCGCTCCCTCACTTCCTCATAAATATGCCCCAGAGAGTGAAAAACAAATGCATACTTACATTGTATGCATGTAATGGCAAGTGAAAGTCCTGACCGAGCTTAAAGTGTATAGAATTTCTTGTGTTGCGAGGGATGTAAATTGCATTGAGGTTCTTACATTTTTTGAGTTAACTAAAGAAAAGAGGCACAAGGGGTTCATAAAATGAAGGCACTGTCTTGACTTTCTCTTGCCAACACATGCTTATAATTTAAGTATGCATTCATGTTTAACTGTGAGAGCCAATCTGACTGAGCAAGGTACATCTGTAGATGACACAGGGTGAGCCAGACTTATAAAGGAGTCTGCTAAAGAACACATGGTGCGACAGTGAAACAGGGTGAGTAAGGCTTCTGGAGGACGATGCCCAGGAGCACACAGCATGCCGGTGGTACCAGGTGAGCAGGTTATTTGCACCCAATCACATGGTCCTTGTTTCCGGCAGCTGGGCTTGGCTCTCTCTGCAGGGTCACCCCCAAACATTTAGCTTCACCCACTCCTGTTTTCTGTATCTGTTTTTGTTGACTTTTTGGACTTTGTCTATTTTCCCACTGCTAACGTGTGCTAGAGGGTTTGTGCTTACTCCTTAAAACATTGTCAAATTGGCCTACATCTGATTGGCACTTTTTAATTTACTTATAAGTCTCTAATAAAGTGATATAACAAGTACCTAGGGCCTGTAAATCAAATGCTACTAGTGGACTTGCAGCATTTATTGTGCCACCCAGTTAAGTAGCCCCTTAAGCCTAGGAATTAAAGAAGGAATGAAAGAAGGAAAGAAGGAATGGAAGAAGGAAAGAAGAAAAAATAAAAGGCAAAAAAGAACGATGGAAAAAAGAAGGAATTAGGGTTCACAGTATATTACACCCCACTTATGTTTAAATAACACTGTTACAAATGTACTGCAAATTAAACATGATAAAGTTTGATTTTCTGCTTGGCCAATGATTATTAAACTATTGGTGAAACAGTGAAACAGAGTCCAGGAAAGATTATTATATACTGTGAAATATAGCAGCAGTCAACTTCAAAAGGAATTTACAACAGCATTGGAAGGAGACAGGAATTGATAAAGCTGGAATGTGCCCTTCACTTTAAATGTGTCCTACTATCACATCAGGCAGCACTGGCACCAAAGGGAATTACCTTGTGTGCAGATGTCCATCTTGTAAAAGAGTAAACTCCAGTCACTCAAAGTCACATTAACCAAAGGGTTAAGTAGGCTAACCCATTGCCCCATGCTGTATGCTGTGGTGGGCGGAAAAAATGGGAATGACATAACAGCAGACCAATGGGTGAAGAGAGGTAGCTGAATGCCCCTTTAAGTAAGTATATTACACATATTATTTTAGTAAGGCTAATGCTAGGCCTAAATATAGGACCCTCAAACTCACTCATCAGTACACTCCTGGACCTGTGGGGGACTTTAGAAGGACTGTCTTATTTGTCAGAGGACTGCCCTACTGCTTGAGGCTTATCTTCTTTCTCAGAGGACTGACCTGCTGCTGACAGGAGACTGTCCTGTTGTTTGAGGCCTGCCTTGTTCTTCAGAGGACTGTCCTGCTACTTGAAGCCTACCTTGCTGCTTGAAGGAGAAAGGACCTTCTCCTTGAACCCAAGACTACCAGATTGACTCCAAGGGTAAGTTCACTAACCACCTGTTCTGAGCTACAGGGACACAACAAGCTCCAGAGACCTCCCTGCAACTGCTCAGCTGACCTGCTGCAAATGGCCCTACTTGGACCTGCAACTGAAGCTGCCTGGACCTGCCTGGGCCCTGCTGGCCTCTGCTGGAATGGGTTTCTGATCCCAAAGGGGTGCCTTCCCAGGTCTGGGTTTTTGGCTGGCACCTGTTGAGGTCCTCCTGTGGAATTCTAAAGTTTGAACACTGTGTGCTGGACGTTGAGAAGGTACCTTTTTCAGCAGGATTAAGCTGATCCCTATATCTTGCCCACTCTCCATCATGGGCGACCTGAACTTATGACTTTACCCCCGTCTAGTGCGACCAGATATCCTCAGTTATCACTTTCTGCTTCTTGGCGCTATTTTTACTTAAACGTTTAAAATTGCATATCTATGGTTCTACTGATTGTATTTTTTGTCATTTTGGTCTCCGTTTATTTATTACATTTCACTCTGTTTCTAAATTGGTGTGGGATATCTCTAGGGTTACATTTTCTGTTTGTGTGCTGCATAAATATTTAACACAGTACCTCTAAGTTAAGCCTGATTGTTTTTGTACCAAGTGTTGCAAAGTAATCCTTGTGACCTGGGCACCCCCCATTTTTTGCTGATAGGTACCTGTGGTAACTGACTGTCCCTGGGCTCTGCCTAACCAGGTCCAGGGCCAGTTCTATGCTGAAAAGACACTTAGAATACAGTTAAAACACCTACATACACTAGGGTACACTATGGGTTAGGGTACCCCTATGATTGGCATGACCTCCCCTTTAAGGCCCTAGTACATAATAGGGTAGGGGGATCAAAACTAATTTTTTGTCCCTAGTATATAATAGGGCATGGCAGTTTAGAGGCCCTTGCATGTTTGCACCGCTGAGGCCCGAGGTCAGTCTAAATGCAGCCCTGTGTTGCAGGACTGCTTTTACAAAGCAAATGGTGCCCACACTCAACTTTGGTGTTTGGGGCACCTACTAATGAATAAACTACAATATTATGGTATATTAGGTACTCCCAGGGTCTCCCCTAGGTGTCCCAGTGTTGGGGGATCAGTTACGTATAAGGAGGACACTTATAAAATATGTTTATGTGCCTTGGGTTTAGTGAAATTGCACATTTTACTCCCCCTTTGTAGTAAAGTGCTTCCCAAAATCATTGTGGAGTGAGGATCTGTAATATTTTTACATATTTAGAACCCCTGATGTCTCCTAGGTTTCCGAGGGGTGTGGGGTCCTGTAAATATAGGTGGGGACTTATAAAATATGTTTTAAAGCCTTGATGTTGGAAAATGCCCAAGTCATTTTCCCCATTGCAAATTCACAGCCACATTGGTTAACATGGCAAGAGGTTATTAAATACCAACTAACGTCATAGGTGTCATAAAATATCATTCAAGGAATTCATAGAATGGTATTGATAAATCCAACTATATGCTATGGTTGGATTTATCCTAAAATGTACAGATAAGAATGTATAAGACTTTCTTGTCTGTAAGCCAAAATTCAGCCTTCCAGTGTTCTGTCCTGATTGGTCAGTTACATGAATTAGCCAGGATCCTTTGATGAGGTGATCAGTAGCTCCTGGGGTTAGAGAGCCATTCCTGGAGGGCAGGGGTCTGCTACATAGGAATGCCAGAGCAGGGGGAGGGGTCGTAAATAATAATCTTCAATAGAAGGAGGAGACCAGCAAGAGAAGGCAGTTTCATTTCACCCCTACACTTTGAACCCAGCCAGACGGCAGGATTAAGGAAAGAATGAGCAGATGCAAGGGGGAGGGACAATATGGAGATGAACCATCCTGAAGGTTGGCTTAGCCAGCGCTTGTCTCTCTGCTGAAAAATCATGTTGAATTTTGGCAAAATGGTGCTCTCAGGGAGGCTATAGAAACACACTTTGGAGAAAATGGTCATGCTCTGGGGTGTTGTCCTGCACCTCATTGTTCAGGAGTGCCTCCCTGTGTGACCCCAGGGAACACTGAATACGTATCAGAGGGGATAGTAGTGCCTCTCAGCTCTGCTGCTTGAAACGGAGAGAATAAGAAGGATTGCCAAGCTGCAAACTTGATTTGCACCATCAGGCCCTGCACTCTGAAAAGACTGCACCTGCTTCATTATCTGGAACTACAGCACTTTGGCTGTACCTTGCTTCAAGAGGAATAAAGAGTAGACACCGAACTGGAAACTCGATTTGCACCATCCGGCCCTGCATTCTGACTCACTGAGCCTGCTGCATTATCTGGAACTACAGCCCTTTAGATGTACCTTGTTTCAAGAGCAATAAGGAAAAGGCTCCCTGCAAGCTACAGGTTAACAGAACTCACCTGCATCAACTCCATCAAGAGTCCCCTGCCTGGAGTGTATCCAGTGGACTTTTAAGGGTGTTGTCCAGGCGCGTTGTGGGAATTGTAGTCCCAACATTTCAAGGACCATCTTGGAGATTTCAGACCATTGGTTTGTGTTTTGGACACTTTAGACCCTCAAGAGGAACTTCAGGAACTTTTGTGGAAAAGCTTCAGAGGGTGGCCAGACTCTCACAGAAAGGCAATCGGCGAACCCTCACTGAATCCGGCTTGCTGGAGGAGGTCGCATGACGACTGGTAAGAAATCCTCCAGAAACATGTCTTAGTGTGAAAGTAAAATCTTGACCGGGTCCTGCTTAGTGTAGCTGGCCTCAAATGTTGAATTTGTCCCGGTTAGAGGCGACCAAATGTGGCAGTATTGGTCTCTAAGCACAAGAAAGTGTTTAATCTTTACAAATTCATATCTCTGGTTCCCTACATAGGATTTTTTTCATTTTTATGACATTTTAAAGATCGAAATATTTCCTATTTTCATAAATTGGTGTTGGATTTTTATTGTGTGTGGTGTCAATTATTTACTGAATTGGTGTTTTTAAATGCTTTACACACAGTTAAGGCTGCCTACTCACAGCCAAGCTACCAATGGTTGAGCATGGGAGTCATTTTCTAAGACCTATTCTGAACCCTATATTGTGTTAGTGGTATTGTTGCCAGTGGTAGATGTATATTTACCACTACCAACAACCCACTTTCCAACACCAAGCTACCAGAGGGTTAAGCACAGAGTAATTTATTGACTTTTGTGGTTCACCTTGATTGAGGAATTATGGTTGATGCTTGGGAAGGGTTAACATCCCCTTCAACCCATAACCCAATCTCTGGCAAAACCACTCAGCATCAGTCTTTGAAAAGAGTACTTCACGTGATATAAACAAATGTGTTAAGCAATATTTTAAGGTATTTTGTTTTTTGCAATGAGAACATGAGCAATATTTTTGGTGCAAGAGTGCCTGCGCTAGCTCATGGCAGCAGTTTGTGCACAAGTGCATGGAAAAGCACAGAGAAGCGATATGTTGTAAATATGTTGCATCCCTATGCTTTGAAAGTAACACAGCGCGGCAAAGCAAAATGACTTGCAGCACCGTGATGAGTTTATTTCTTGTAAAGAGGGCCCGAAGTCTTTAAGTGTGTGCAGGTAGACAGAAGACCAGGCGGCAGAGGAACTGCCTCTATGAGCTCCTAATAGGGATGGAGACCAATGAATGCTTTTTAAGGACCGTGGAGCCCAGTCATTTTAAAAAGTGAAATTTAAAACAGTTCAAGCTACACTTAAGATCTGGACGCAGATGAAACGGAAGATAGGAATTGGATGATATAGCCATTATACACTCCTTTGGAGATCTCAGATCCTCTCAGCTACCTTTCATGATGAATATTGTACCAAGTGGGAACAGTTTGAAGTAGAGAAGCTTGGGGATTTCTTCAATCTAAACCAACAAAAATCATTTGTGGAATTACAGCTGAAGTATGGGCTAGGAAAGAGGGACTTTTGTAAGTATCTGCAGATTGGGGATTTCATGTTAAAAAGTGGCAGGGGAACTGTGTGGGTAGAAAAGAGCCCTATATGGAGTTGGTTGGCGACAAGGAAGTATGTATGTAGGGTTAGCCAAATTTATGGGTGCTTAACTAAGTCTACGCTTGATAATCTGGAAAAGCAATCACGGGACTGGAATGGGAGGCTGGATATTATGGGTGCAAACTTTTTGGAATCTTTGGAGATGGTACATCAGGTGTGGTGATATGCTGGCCCAGCACTTTAAAACACTTTACAACCTCTATTATACCACTGCAAAAATAGCAAGCTGTGAGAGAAGCTCTGGAACAAGTTGCGTGTGAAGTGGGAGTCTGTGGGTTTATTTTGGGCATATGTTTAGCAACTGTATTAAATTGAATTCATTTAAGCATGGGATTACCCGGTTTTTAGAAGTCACTTTGCACATGCAGATAGTACAGTCCCCCCAGCTTATGTTACTAGCTGAAGACAATCAAGAAGTGGGTACTGAGATTCAACATTTTGTTTTTGTTGCTATGGCGGTAACCCAAATTTGCATTGCCACTGCTTGGCTTAATCCAGACGCTCAATGGTGGGCGAGGCTACTCTCAATATTTATTTGGAGAGTAATCTGTATTCATGCAGGGGTAGGTCTGCGAGAAAGAGGGGAGCTCAGATCTGGTCCCCGCTTGTGGAATGGCTGGGATACGGGGCTCTCTAACCGGCTGGAAGGTAATATACACCGCCATACTATGGTCTGGTTAATTATCTTTTGGTCAATTGTTTTTTTTGTTTATAGAAATAGAAGAAGGCTTTCTAATGAATTATGTGCAGTGATTGGAATTTAATGAGGAACGACATTTGAATAATTTGGTGTTATGAATAATGAATTGTTTTTTAATGCTGTTTGTATTTAATTAATGCTCCTCTTGTGTAAAATAAAAAAAACTAAATAAACAAAAAGAACAAAGAGAACACGAGCGTTCTCTAATGAAATACTGAAAGCACAGACATTATTTGCAGCACCGGTAACTAGAGTGCAGTTTGCAATGAAGATATTCCACTTTCACACAAGTCTTTATACTGCTATCATTTTGTCAGACAAGAGGTCACCACTTCCTCGGGAGACACTGCCAGGCTACGATCACCTGAAGTGATATCCTTTCCTGGCTCGCCCCTAAGCAGCAGAGGCCCACTGCAGAGGCCCATCTCACCACCATCACCCGGGGACCAAGGAGGTTGAGCCTCCTGGCGGGGCCCTTCACACTCCCTATGGGCCTTCTTTGTTTTCAGAGATGCCTGCGCTGACTTTAAGAGCACATGCAACCTTCACCAGGCCATTGAAGAGGGGCGCCTACCTGGCATTTTTGGTCCTTTGCCTACACTTCATAATCACTGCCACCAAGAAAGAAAGTGTGTGTAAAATCTGAACATAACTATAACGTCCCTGTAACCTTTGTTTTTCTTCAGTGTGAGAAAGTGCAATCTTTCTTGCATTGGTATGCCCCCACTTTTTTTCTGAACTGCTGATGTGCTTTGACTGAGTGTGCCCTGGGCTCCTGCCAACCAGGTACCCAGGCCTGTGTTCCTTCCCTAAAAATGTGTTGAAACTAATGCCCAATTGGCATCTCTGGCCACCTGTCAGCCCCTAGTAAATGGTACCCTAGGTACCTCCTTGAGTTCTGTTCCTCCCTATAAAGCCAGTAGGAACTGGAAACGTCTAGATATAGACAAATTAAATTCTTTTCTTGCCAATTCAAAACCCACGGTTTCTAGCATGACCATTAAAGAGCTACCTGCTGTTAGATCATGGTTGACAACTGCTTTGGACTTATGCCTTCCCACTCAAAAAAACAAAGCACAAATTCATCATCCACCGGCACCTTGGTTTAATGACTCCCTTCGCCTAGAAAAATCCAATTGCAAAAAGCTGGAACGTATATGGCGCTCCAATTACAACCCAGATCACAAAGCAAAATATAAGTTTGCTCTTAAAGCCTATCACTCGGCTTGTGATATCGCCAGAGCCAACTTTGCTAATAGCACCATACTTACAGCACAAAACAGACCTAAGGCCCTGTTTAAAATAGTTAAAGAGCTGTCGGGTGCGTCCTCTGTTCCTAAGGACCCCTGTCTGGACACGGCCCAGTGCAATGCTTTAGCCAATTTCTTCCTTGAGAAAATTGATAGGATTTATGATATTTTTAACTCTATGCCCGCAGCTTCCACTCACTCTGTTCAAGTCCTGGGCAACCCTTCCCCTATTCCCACTCCCTGTTCTGAGCCCGTGACTCCCTTACTCCAAGCGTGGGGTCCCATTTCTCCCGTGCTTCTAAAAAAGTATCTTCAAGACATCAAATCTGGTTCCCCCCTTGACCCAATGCCCCCTCAAGTTCTGAGTTCCCTGGACTCAGCCTCATTCCATATTATTTTGGATGTCTTGAACGCCTCACTAACAGAAGCTATTGTTCCAAACGAATGGAAGCACGCAATGGTGGTCCCATTACTAAAAAAGGCTAACGCAGATCCCAACAACCTATCTAATTTTCGTCCCATTTCGTTGCTTTCATGTTTTTCCAAGATTTTGGAGAAACATGTTAATTCCCTGCTTAATTCCTATGTTGAAACCTCCAATTTTCTACACGGCTCTCAATCCGGGTTCAGGGCTGTTTTTTCTACGGAAACCACTCTTCTTGGTGTGTCAGAGACCATCAGACGTCAGGTGGACAATGGGGAGACGGTGGCACTCATCTTGCTTGACTTGAGTGCCGCATTTGACACCGTCTCCCATTCCATCCTGTTGTCTACCTTGAAGGCTCTTGGCGTCGGTGGTTCCGCCCTGGCCTGGATTGCTAATTTTCTTTCTGATCGCACGTTTCAAGTTTTCTCTCCCACATCTGTTTCATCCATATTCCCCTCCACTCACGGTGTTCCCCAAGGTTCTATCCTTAGTCCCCTTTTTTTTAATCTGTATGTGAGACCTCTTGCTTTTTTGGCGGAACAGGCTGGTCTCACAATTTATTCCTATGCTGATGACACTCAAGTCATCTACTCACTCTCTACCAATAAAAAACTCCCCTCTTCCTCTCTTCAATCCGGGCTGAAACAAATATCAGATTGGATGTTGAATCACAAACTAAAACTGAAGGGGGACAAAACAGAACTGCTCCTGTTTGGCTCAGACACCTCGCTCTGGGGCCCACAACATTGGCCACCAGAGATGGGCCCTTTACCTACTCCCACCGTGTCAGCTCGGAATCTAGGGGTTATCTTCGATAACCAACTATCATTTAAACAACACGTGGTGAAAGTCTCCGCCACCTGTACCACCATCATCAGGTGGCTGAGGAAAATCACGTGGATGCTGCCGACCGACACCCTGAGAACTGTAGTCCAGGCCCTTGTCACCTCTCGCCTGGACTATGGGAACATCCTACTCCTGGGTGCCTGCAAGGAAGTGACCAGGAAGTTTCAGGTGGTACAGAATATGGCAGTCCGCCTTATCTGTCACCTTCCTTCTAGATCCTCGGTCACACAGCATATGCGTAAACTGCACTGGTTATGCATCGAGAGTAGAATTAAATTCAAAGCACTTTGCTATATGCACAAGATTATGACAGGAAGAACCCCTCACTACCTTTCTGCTTTGGTTCAGCAATACATTCCCCCCCGTACACTTAGGTCTTCCACTCAGAACAAATTCATGACTCCCCGTGTTAACAGAGCCAAAATGGGAGGACGTTCGTTTGCCCTGTTGGCACCCTCTCTATGGAATTCCCTACCTCAATCTTTGCGCTCTGAACTGTGCTTTCTGAAATTCCGTAAAGGAATTAAAACTTGGCTTTTTGATATCTAATTTCCTAGTTTGACATTTCCTTGCACTCCTTTTACTGCTCAGCTTGCTTTAGCGCCGGGAAACCTCCGGGTAGCTGCGCGCTTAATAAATGTAATTATAAATAAAATAAATAAATACCCAGGGCATGCTGACCAGAGAAGACCCCTGAGGGCTGCAGCACTTCTTGTGCCACCCTCAGGGGCCCTGTACCCTGACACCCACACGTAGTGGGGATATCTCGTGCCATTCGCCTTCCACCCTTTGATCACCCCTCCCCCAGTGAGACACTGACAATTGACTGGTGTCCACTGCGTAGCTTTATTATTTGACCAAAACACCATTTTCTTTGTGGGTAAAACCTTCCACATTGACCATTTTATTAAATCCACACATAAATGATGCGCCCCATACATATGCGCCACAAGTTAACATGTATTTCCAATTCTCCATCTCGGGAAGCGTGTTGTACCAGCAGGACACAACACCACCCCCTTTTTCCAAGCACCGGCTACTAGGGTAGGGCCAGAGAGTCCAGGACCACCAGCAGGACGGCCCCCTCTCCCGCCAGCCCAAAGCCGCCATAACTGCCTCCCTGCTGGAGGGTCATCCATTTTCCGCCCAAAAAGAGTCCCCCGGCCTTTTCTCTTATCCGGGACCCCGCCCCAGGGCAAGGAGCCCCACCGGCGCTCTTGCCCTCCCCCCTTCAAACCATTGCTTCCTCACTAAGGCCCTGCTCCTCTCCCCATGTGCATGCGATACCAAAAGAGAATAGAGAGAGCACCCTACCTACACCCGCTGCGGTCGCACATAGCGCTCAAAATCGATGAACTCCACCCGCCCACCTTCCTAATTGCGCTCGATGAGAGTAGTCCCAATTCCGCTGCTGTAGTAGCCACCCCAATACGGAACGAATGTGTTGTGAAATGAGCTGTTCCCTCACCCAACAATTCCAGCGCCCACTTAAATAATCGTGTGAACTGGAATCTTGTCAAAGGTGTACCATCTGCATGTATCAGCCGCCTATCATCACCTCACCCTGGTCTGATCTGCAGGAACTTCTCCATCAACATCACCGGGCAGTAACCCGCCCACTGAACCGCTCTTAATTGCACCCAGACACCTTTCCCTAGCTGGTCTGTTTTCGACCTCCGTACTCTCACCTGCAGTAATTCAGCGGCCCCCACCACATCCCTCACAGTCATTCCCCCTTGTCTATCCATCTAGCTGCAGACACCGTTAGTCTGAGAGTTGTGATAAGGGTGCTGGCCGCAGAGTACTGAATACTTATGGAGGGACCTCACACTCGCATCCTGAATGCCATGGAACAGATCCAGTTGATAACTCGTACTCATCAGGGTTTACTCACTACCTTTCTTTAGCGCCTCAGCAGCACCCGTCCTCTCCCCCAGAGCCATTTGTCCCACCCCTATATCCCTGGTGGTTCCCCTCAGGGCATACCAATGATGTTGACCCCTGCGGAGCGCTGCAAGAAGGAAGCCGGATTCTACTGCTACCCCTAGTGTCACTCAGTTAGTACCGTCTTTTCTTTAATAGGCGTATTGTGGGCCAGCCTACTTAGTGCTCAATAAAGAGGTGAGGAACCCTCCACCTCCCCGCTCCAACTCAAGGCGCCTCTAACTTCGTACCCAGATGTCCGCAAGATGTAGACTCTAAGACCAGAGCGGGGTCCTCATGATGCAACATGCCAATCCCTTACTGTGACCGAGTTCTCACACTGCCTAACGTGAATTGTACGCCAGTGATTGATGCGTAAAGCCAAAACCAGAGCAGCTGCCCTGCAGCGACCTCGCTCTGAGGGGAGAGAGGCACCCCGTGCAAGGGGTACTACTTCATTGCACCAACTTCAAGAATTTTGTTGCCCCCCCAACGCTCCCAACCCAGCGGGCTGCGGAGAGCCGCCAGGCTGCTCCCCATGCCATTATGCGTTTCAGGTGATAATAATTCTTGAGAATTACTGGTTCGACTATGAAAGGGTTAAACACCCCAGTCCCTACAACGGTGCTTTGGGCCTACCCCTCGATGCTGTATCCCCCATGAAGTCTATTCAATCTCCCAAGCTGCTTAAACTTGTGTCTCCGTCATGCACTGGCACTGCTTATGGCCTCGCCTATTACCAGCTGGCCTGGTGCATCAAGCGACACCCGTCCGCAGTAGCACCACCTTGACAGCCAAAAGCTTTACGGGGTCGATCTTAGTGAAGGTGTACCCCTGTCACCTCACTCTTTATTCTTTTGGCACAGCGGCCAAACCTGCCACACCCTTACCTCGCCCCCCATGTCCATTAACGTTCAGGGGAATACCATCTCGCTCTCAATGGCACTTTGCTTGGGGCCCGATTAAACCTTTCGCCCTCAAGACTCTGGTTTACTTACCACGCACATACCTGCGCACCCCAATTCTTGAACAAACCTAGTAGCAGCTACACGTGCACTGCAATCCCTCTCCGCCTTACCGGCGACATCTTAGATATCCGTGGCATCTCCGTGCCTGGCTGCCGGCATTGCTGATGGCTGGCTTAATCCCCACCTTCTTGGCCGCTGCACATGTAGCTGATGGTTGCATATCTGGGACCCGGCCTTCATGCCTATCCACCTCATCACTTGATGCAACTCCGAGAAACATGTGAAAACAACGAGAATATAAATGGTTAGCATACAAAGTTTCAATTTTGCCAATTGGTTCATACTCTGTGTTCGTAGTCTCCAAATCATAAAAACCTCTTGTCTTTTCGAGTGACCCTTCCTTGACTCCCTAAACCTGCCTCTGATATTACAGGGCCACAAGCTATATTCCGTCTATCAACCTACAAGCCTTGCCGTATATAAAAACATGCAACGTGCTATGTTTACCTTGCACAGTGTTACTAGCCCCTTAGCAGCCCATTCCCCCTGCCCCTCACCTATACCCTCTCAAAATGGCCAACTCATTGAGTTCAACAGATAGGGCTGCAGATGTCGTCTATGACGGCCATGTTTACCGAATTGGATATTGAAGGCACTGACAAGGCCCAGTCCATGCTGTGACTAAAATAAAAAGAGACCTGGCCAAACCCAAAAATTGCATATTACCGCCTGTCCCCATAGGACATCACTAGTAATACCATCGTAAATTAAATGAGGGTTTGTGCCTATGGCCAGGTCACCCAAATTATTCCTCCTTGTTGCGTCCGACCCCTCATCACCGAGTATACCTGTGTTTGGGTCAATTGTCTTATGCGGCCCGCTATCTCACGCCGCCAACTACGATACGGCCCAAGGCGATCCCTTTCCAGACTTCATTTGTTGTTTCAAAACTTTAGGCAGCTACGCCGAAACCTTCCCGAACTGGTCAGCTCCACGAGGTCACCAGATAGGGCTGCCGATGCTGCCTATGAAGGGTCTGCTCACCCATAAAGGATGTTGAAGGCACTGACAAGGCCCAGGCCAGGCTGCGACTAAAAATGAAAGGAGACTTGTCCAACCAAACAATTGCATACTATCGCCTGTCCCAATAGGCCATCGCTTACAAACCGAATCTTAAAGTAAATGCGAATTAGCGCCTATGGCCAGGTCACCCAAATTATTCCTATTATTGCGTCCAGACCCCTCATCACTGATATGCCTGAGTTCCGGTTGATTGTCTTATGCGGTCTGCTCTATCACGCCGCCAACTAGATCCGGTCATTTATTGTTTCCAAACATAAGGTGGCCATACAGGAGAGCTTTGAGCAAGTACTCATCGGGGAGAAATAACCTGACCATAGCGCAATTCTCCCTCCTACTAATCACAGGTCATAACGCATCCGCCGCTGTGTCACTCGGAAAGAACACCGCAGCAACTCCTCCAGTTTACATTTATAGCACATGAGACCTCATGCAAGTGTTGTAATGTACTTTCTCCTGCACACATGCTTTGAATGGTTGAACATTTTTTTTTTTTATATAACCTATGAGTGCACCCTTGGCATGCTCTCCTACTTTACTCTATGCCAACATGATTGAAAAGGCTCATGGCCGAGCTGAATGTGGACAAAATATAAAGTCCACCAGCTTAGAAATGTCTAAATTGTACTCATTTCTCAGTGCTTAAGTTTTGCCATTGACAGTGTGCTGATTATTGAATGCATGGCATAGACAGTACATATCTTAGTAAATGCATTAGATAGACACCACTTAAAGATGCTTAGGAATGAGACACGTTTACTTGTAAATGCATAACATTAGCTGTCATCTCACTACTAAATGTGGAAAACAGTACACACAAGAGCTGAACTGAAACATGAATCCCCCCCCCCTACAAAGTATGTAGAGGGTTCACACACCCAGGCAGAATTTCATTTTCATAGTGACAGTGACTGAGGAGGCCTTCACCCGACACTGAGCCAGCCCACGTTCTACAACAAACAACACCTCCCTTTGATTCACATGCATTGCAAACATAAAATAATAGTTTTATTTTTTATTTGTTTTCACTATGAAGGGCGTTTTTAAAATGCATTAATGGGTAGTTAAAAAGAATGCCAGACCTACTGAATTTGCCAGTGCTCCTCAAGCATGCTTCCCCTCCTCTGTAAACTTCCTGCCACTGGCCATCCTCCTACCATTCCTGCTCTTGTTTTATTTCTTTGCCACCTCAGAATGTGCTTAAGTGCTCATCTCCAGCTCGTTTTTCTGCCTCTCAGTTTTATGGTTACCAGTCCCTGCGCCTCCAGCACCTTTCCAGAATGTCTGTTACCCCATTTCCTCCCAAGGTTGGGAATGCGCTGCACTCCGGTTTTATTTATTTATTTATTTATTTATTTGTGTTAGTTTCTTTTTTGCCTGCTGGCAAGTCTAGCGTTTTCATCTACAAGATTGTTTACTTAATTATCCGTCATGATTTTTCTAATCATAAGGCCACCTTTGTTTGTTCTACAGTTATATAACTCAATATTCAAGGTGTAGGCAGAAGGATTATATAAATTCAATAAGATAAGTGAAAGAATGAGTGCTTTCTACTTGATTTTCAAATGTCATCGAGATATATAAAAGAACGGTGCCTGTGTGGCCGAAGACAGCTTGCAGCTGGTCCGACGTCCCGGCATCCAGGGAGAGAACAAAGAGGGAACCGGCCACCATGACGCTCTTCACCTCGCTTGCCTCGCGCTTCTTGACTGACGACATCCTCCAGATCCGTCGGTTAACTTCTCGACTTGCGCTATCGCCGTCTCAGAGGTGGTCCCAATATGCAATGCAATAAAGCATAAATTATTCTCGGCAATGCTGTTTTTCCATAACACACAACATAATGATACTACAGATATATGCATTGTCTCTCCTTCCTTGACGCTCTCAGCAACTGCGCCAGTGAAAACATCACGCGCCCCCCTAGCCATTTTTAGGTCGAGCCTGTCCCATTCCGCAGGAATGGATAGGATCGAATTCATGTCGGCAAAATCCTCTTCAAACTAAGGGGTTTCAGCCCGGCGTTTTCTTGCAGTTCACGTGAACATGCACGAGCATTCACGGCCAGGGCTTCTCCTCCCCAGCAGCACTCCTCCCACACCAGCAACTCCCCCCTCCCACACCAGCACCTCCCCTCTCTCCCCGCAAACACAGCCTTGCCGTAGCAGCACTCCTCCCACACCAGCACCTCCCCCCTCCCACACCAGCACCTCCCCTCTCTCTCCCCGCAAACACAGCCTTCCTTTCATTTCTCCTCCCCCTCCCCAGCCAGCTTCCCCCAGGCCGTGTTCCCTCAGATATGCTATTGCATATCGTTTGCTACCTCTTGTATTTTGTTGCTCTTGATACTTGCACAACTGTCACTATTGTCTCATGTAACGTAACGTTTGCTTTTGTAACATGCTCACTTGTAATTTTGGCTTCATGTATCTAAAAACGCCTCCCTCGCGCTCCTTTCTCCCTCTCTCCCGCTGCCTAGTCCTCCCACCCCCTCCCTCTCCAGCGCGCGCTCCACTCGCATCTGCCTGCTGCTCCCCCGCCCACCCCCCCACACCCCCAACCAGCAATGCCGAGAAGCTTGTTTCCTCTAAGAACATATTGTTTGCTACCTCTTGTATTTTGTTGCTCTTGATACTTGCACAACTGTCACTATTGTCTCATGTAACGTAACGTTTGCTTTTGTAACATGCTCACTTGTAAATTTGGCTTCATGTATCTAAAAAAAACACCTCCCTCGCGCTCCTTTCTCCCTCTCTCCCGCTGCCTAGTCCTCCCACCCCCTCCCTCTCCAGCGCGCGCTCCACTCGCATCTGCCTGCTGCTCCCCCGCCCACACCCCCCACTCCCCCAACCAGCAATGCCGAGAAGCTTGTTTCCTCTAAGAACATATCGTTTGCTACCTCTTGTATTTTGTTGCTCTTGATACTTGCACAACTGTCACTATTGTCTCATGTAACGTAACGTTTGCTTTTGTAACATGCTCACTTGTAATTTTGGCTTCATGTATCTAAAAACGCCTCCCTCGCGCTCCTTTCTCCCTCTCTCCCGCTGCCTAGTCCTCCCACCCCCTCCCTCTCCAGCGCGCGCTCCACTCGCATCTGCCTGCTGCTCCCCCGCCCACCCCCACACTCCCCCAACCAGCAATGCCGAGAAGCTTGTTTCCTCCTTTGCTTTTGTAACATGCTCACTTGTAATTTTTGCTTCATGTATCACTACTGTTGTCCGCACTATATAACAAGCATTGGCATAGCCAATAAGTATTTAGTTTTGCAGCACAATATCCGAGTTGCATAATCGGATATTGTGCTGCAAAAGTAAATACTTATAAGGTCCCACAAGCGAGACCTATTGGCTATGCCAATGCTTGTTAAAATTGATTTTACCAGCCCGAGTGACCCGAGGCTGTCCCGCTCGCTTCACAGGATCCCGTTATACTGCCCCCTTATGAATAAATGTTCCTTTGAGTTAACCCCTCTCTGTATATTGACTTCAGAGCCATGCAAAACCAGTATTTTTAAACCGCGAATAATTGATCGAGGGAATCAAGGCTGGGGGCAATAGGGAAAATTAAGCGAGCTATCATTGAGCTTGTGCCAGGGATCGAACCGTGATCGATGCGGAGTCAGACGCCCTGGCTGCTGCACCACACCTCTTCCACGCTACGCTATAAGGCCTCTCACCTAGCAGATCGCCGCCAGCACCGCCGGGCCTTTCCATCCCCTGCAACTGTTATTCCGGCTGCGCCTTCGCCGGCGATCCCCAGAGGCGAGTGACAAAGAGGGCTACTCCCTGGGGCGCCGCATTTTTATCAGCTTGGGGGGAGGGATCGCAGACGCCCTTCCCTGGCATCTCACATTACCCACGACCCTCTCCATGACAAAACCTGGGGAAACGAAACCATCTCTCCAGGCCCGGGATCCCACTAAAGGCCCCCCTCCCCTAGGCGCGGGGGGGGGGGTGCCTCTCACTGCCTTTGCAGGCTGAGTCTCTAAGTGCAGAACTAAGCCAAGAGTCGACATGGCACACATCCCTGTGTAATTGAAATTGGATAGATGCACAGCGGATTAGTTATAATGCGGATGTGTTTGGTTTTGTTGAGTTTACTGGTGCACCGAAAGGTGGCGTCGAGGGTCCAACGGCGTCTTAAGCATAAGTTGAGAAGTGAGACTAGAGGTTCTCTAGAATCATCCCTTTGTGGGCACACATTTTGTTGTCTCCCCTTGAAAAAGACTTCCACTCAATTAATTGAATTGTTTACGTGTTTTTTTATTTGTCCTTCAGGCAATGTCATTATAATGTTTCCAATGCATTTCGGGCATTTAGGTCATGCCCTTCATCAGGGAATGAGCAAAACTGTAAACAGAAATATAGGGTTCTGGAAATATAGGGTTCTGGAAATATAGGGTTCAGTTAAGATATGGTTGTTAGAAGCTAGAGCTCTAGCTTCTAACAACCATATCTTAACTGAACCCCACCGTTTCCTCTTTACAGATCGTAGCAACAACACAGAGAAAGGCATGTAAGTGACGCTCCGTTCTCATTACCTTGATTACCCCGTGTATACACCATCATCACACTCCTTAGCAGAACATTTCCAGAACCCTATATTTCTGTTTACAGTTTTGCTCATATTGTAATGTTTATTTTGCAAGATGGTACGCTGTAATGATATTATTTATGTTATAAATTGTTTCACTCCACAGTAATGGTACCCTATTACGTTTTGCAGTGTCGATTCCCTGATGAAGGGCATGACCTAAATGCCCGAAATGCAGTGGAAACATTATAATGACATTGCCTGAAGGACAAAATGTTTGAAAAATGTAAAAGGCCAACAAACTATGCTTGAAATCAACAAGTCAAAGTGTTAATGAAATAAAAAAACACGTAAACAATTCAATTAATTGAGTGGAAGTCTTTTTCAAGGGAAGACAACAAAATGTGTGCCCACAAAGGGATGATTCTAGAGAACCTCTAGTCACACATCCCTGTGTGCCAGGCCCACAGAACCCACTGCCCTGGCATACTTCAGTCACCCCTCTAGCTGTGTGCCCTAAGCCAGAGGTGTGGAAAAAGGTGCATGAGCGCTGTGCCCCTACAGTACCCAGGGCCATTCCTGGGCACTGTAAGTGCAGTGATGCCATTAAGAGTATATGTTGCTGGGAGGTTGTCATTACGAACTCCACAGCACCATAATGGCTACACTGAAGACTGACAAGTTTGGTACCAAACTTCTCAGCACATTAAACCCGCACTGATGCCAGTGTGGGATTTAATGCAAAATGCACCAGAGGACATCTTAGAGATGCCTCCTGAAAACCTAACCTACAATCCACATCTGGGCTGAGTGGCTGCAGAGGCCGCCACACAGCAGACATGTTGCTGGACCCCTAGGTGGAGAGCCGCCCGCTCTCCTGGGCCTGCAACAATGCACATCCTGGGCGACGTGCTAGGTCTCCTCCCCCAGGATGGGCAGGGGGAAGCTTCAAAGGCAGGCCGCCTCTGTGAGCTTCTCCAGACCATTTGCTGTAGTCAGCAACTGGCCCCCACCGGTTCTAACCCCCACTCTGGCGGAAAGACTGGTGGGAAACCCTACGTCAGGAAGGGGGGGGTGCCAGCCTGTGCCAACCCCACCCCTCAGGTGGGAGAGGCAAGGTGAAGCACGACCCCGGGCTCCGGCCATCTTGAAAATGGGGAGCCCTGCCCAATCACAGCTAGGCTCCTGCCCCCCCCCCCCCCACTGACTTGGCCCCAGCCCTACCGGCCTGTCGATCCTGGAACCTGCTCCTGCTCAATCCTGGCGACTCCTGTGGACAGCAACCTTGGGACACCCAGAGGGCTTGCCTGCCTTGACCCTCTTAAAGACTGGGACTCCCATAAGCAGAGGCTCTGGTTCAACAACCAACCCCTGGTGCCAGCCAGGAAGCTCAATACCTGCCCACTCTGCACCCGCCGAGCCCGGCCCGTGCCCGAGTGATCCAAGACCACAAGGCCGTCCCCCCGGTGACTGGGACCCGAAGTCCAGTGCCCAAAAAACCTCCTCGATGAACCAGACAACGCCTGCAGCCTCAGAACCAGGGACCCCTCCAACCACGACCAGCCGAGGGTACGTTTTCCCGACACCCAAAGACACCCTGCACCTGGCGCCCTGTGACCCCCTGTGCCTCCCTTTGGGATACCTACCTCTTCTCCAGGATCCCAACTTACCTCTCGAAGTGGTGGTCGCACCTGAAGAATCACCGTCCCCGAGTCTGCAGCCTTTGTTCCCTTTTTACCTTTCCCATTGAATAACATTGAGCACCCGACGGCTTAAAGGCACCCTGCATCCAGCCGCCCGAGTGCCCCTGGCAGCGCAACCTGTGCCCTATGCTACTTCCCAATTGCCCTGAGCAAGTGACCAGGAGCCCAGCTCCCACAGCCGCGTGGCCTGCTAGCCAGCAGCCACCAACCGGAGGTCCCCTGCCCCTCATTGGATAACATTGGGCCCAACTACCTCTGCACCCGGCCGCCCCTGTGCGGCCGGGTGCAGAGGTTTCTTTTCTTGTTTTTTCACTTTTTTCTTTAAGACAAATGTTATTGTTGCTTGATTTAGATTCATGTGTTTATGAATATTGTTTCCACGACTCGGTATATCTCTGTGTTATGCATTTTTTGAAAAATAATAAATAACGTTAAAAAAAAAAAGAGTGGTGCCAAAGAATGAGAAAAGTGAATACAGGTTGATGGAAAACCTGTCTTGCCAGAAGGGACGTTTGCTAATGACTTCATAGAGTATGAGCTGAGTTCAGGGTAGGATGCATCAGAGGAGGACACCATTGATTTGGGGAAGAGGAGAGGAGGTTTGATGGCAAAGAGTAATATCAAGTATATTTTTTGCCTCCTGCTGGTTTACCCAGATGACTTGAGACTGTTGGCCCTGCAATATAGAGCCAATTTATTTTTGAATAAGGCTAGACCAATGGGCTGTTCTGACCGTATATCCTTCCTGAGAAGTTTAGCAGTTTTCTGCAGTGGTTGTTCACTTTTAATTTCGGGTTTCAATCAGACACTTACTATTTGTCTGCTTCATTCAAGCGATTACCTGGAGATTCTGGACAGTTTTCAAGTATTGATTCATAGGGGTGCCTTTAGCATCCAGTAAGGTCGAGCAGCGTCGCCCCACTGCTTTTCAGCAGCGCAAAAAAGGAAAACTAAAATTATAACAAAATGTTATTATCGTTTTATTTTTCTGTGCTGAAACCAGTTTTGGGGTGGGGCAGGGCAGGGCAGGGCTTGGCTGTGGTTACAGCCAGCAGGGGGAGGAGTAATTTGTGCATTTAAGTGCGCATGACGGTTTGGCGAGCCGTCTTGGGTCGGCCAAACAGTCATAGGCACTTAGCATGTTCTCCACCTGGCTGTACTGCACTGCCTGGGTGGAGAATATGCACAGGCTCTTACTCCCTGTGAGTGCTGAACCAGGCCACTCAGACCAATTGGGAGGCTGCTGTCATGCTAGTGACAGCAGCGTTGTGATTGGGTTAGGGGAGCCTGTATGCTTCTCTGCTTCCGGGAAGAGACAATGGAGGAGAGAGAACGGCTGTGCAGAGGTAAGTGGGATATATTTTTTTACCCGCATCACCACCCCCGTTCCCTACCAGCCTCCACTAGCCTTTAGCTGTTTAGAAAATGATGAGTCCAGGGGTAGTGTTGACTTTTTTGGTTATTGAGATTGATTTGATAGATATGGAGGTTAGGTTGCCTGAAGATAAGAAGGCAAAGAGGTGAGGCTTGTTGGACACAATGCTGCTGAAGAAAAATTTATTACTTCAGAAAATCAGGTCCTCTTAGAACATTTGAATTTCACATGCACTGCAGTCCAAAGTGGAAGGACTTCCTGCCAGAGACTGGGTTTGGCTTTGTCGGATTACAATCTGCTGCATTATAGAGTCCGAATGTCAGCAGAGTAAGAGTAGACTTGAGCATGTGGAAAACATTTTTGACTAAAGTCGACACAATATTATTGTGGTGGGTGCAGGAGGAAGCTGAATCCTCTATCAGGATATTCTCAGATGTAGCTTTTGCCCTTTTCAGCAAGAAAAGTGGGGCACAGAGCGATGGTCAGAAGGCTGGAGATGCTAAGGGCAAATATTGCCTGTTTAGAATTTTTCCCATTAGTATGGGCACTAGTGGTGTGGGGTAAGTTCTTCCAAAATAAGCAAGAGTTGTTCAATGTGGATAACATGGCAATGATAATTATTGTAAACTGGCAATCTGCATTCAACGTCACGGTGTTTCAGTTATTGAGAAATTTGGTTCTGGCTTGTTTGCGTTAGAACAACGTATCTATAGCTAAACATTTCCCAGGAGAGAACAATAATATTGTGGGCGCATTGTTTCGTTCACCGTGGGGAAGATTTCTTGGAGTGGCACCGTGAGTATATCAGCTCAAGAAGTTAATGCCAGGGACCTGTGGATACTATATGCCACCAAGTGATTGAGTTGACTGAAGATTCATTGGCACAGTCAACCAGATAGGCACATTGCAGAGCCTGGGCAGAGTTTCTAACATCAGGAGCCAGGAGGAGGTCCTCGGATGGAAATGGCAATGAGCAGCAGAGGGAGGATATAGTTGAGTTTATTATGTATATGATTGAGAAAGGTTTGTTCTTGGTGGCCTTGCAGGCAAGTTCACCAGGTTCGCCTTTCATGGCAAGCTTTGCTGAGGTCATGAGCTGCCACAGGGACAGTGGGAGAAAGTATACTAAGATACGCTTCCAGTATAAAACCTACACTAACATCACGCAAAGGTGCAAGAGTGTGTGTGGTGCTAGACAACCTAATTGTGTAACAGCACTATGGAGAGAGAGAGTAGATACAACACTGTCTAATTCTCTCCTTTTCACGCAATGCTGTGAGGCAACTTTTTTGCTACATTGTGTAAAATCTTTGTAAATCGGGACAAGATATTGTTAAGTCACAAATGAACGGCAGCAGGTGGACCAACACTTACAAGGAAGCAAAACCAGTCTGGGTTTTGCAGACTCTGATTTGACAATGATAGACCACGATATTAAAGTAACTTTGCAGCTGGACAAAAATAAGCCGTCACCCATGCTCTATTGTTTTAGATCCTTAATTTTGACACAGTTGTAAGACAGAAAAGTTTTGCTTCAAGGAAAAATATTAGGAAAGTGGATTGTGAAAGCTTTGCTCAACATATATAGCACCGTTTTATGCTAAGTCTTGTTATTATAAAGATTTTAGCAAAAAGATTCTATATTAATAAAAGAAATATGAAAGAAAACTAATTCCACACTGTTCTAGTTTTGTCTTGAACACAGTCCAATCTTCAGCTTTTAAAAGTGGAAACATTGATTTGCTCCAAATCTTCCTATGTGAGCACAGAAAAAGAGCATTTAATAATTCTATGCCATATTTCCCATTGTGCAGCATCCCCTAGAACACATGTAACTAAAAACTGTGCAATGGGCTTTTTTTGTTGTGTGTGTTTTTTGCCACTGAAGCAAGTGTGTGCAGTGCACGCTGGATTCAGTAATAGGAGGGTGGATTTTAACTTTAGCAAGAAGTGGTAGTGAGCTCAGATGCAAACTGAGGCTGTAATGGAAACACTTTGAGGTACATGTACACAGGGGCGGCTATGGCATCAATGGTAGAGCAGGACCCCATCATTGTACTTATTCCCATGCGGCCATCAGCCGTTGTTCCATAGATGTGGCTCGAAGCGGCTTCAGAGGTAAACAAGAACTGGCAAAGACAATAGGTCTTGCCTATGCAAGAGCTATTGGCTTTGCCAATATGATTTAGCCATGTTGTACACCAGCGAGCCTGCTGTTCAGCATGGCTAAATGTTAGTGGGGTAAATGAGAGTGGAGTGCTGTAAAGTGAAGTTGAGTAGAGTGTTATGGAGTGGCGTAGAGAGTCATGGGGTGTCATATAGTGGCATAGAGTGGTGCAGAGTAGAGTGGAGTGGCATAGAGTGGAGTGTTGTCGCATGTAGCAGTGGGATGGAGTAGAGTGGAAAAGTGTGTCACTCAATATAGTGGAGTATAGTGGCATGGAGTGGTGCAGAGGAAGTTGCATAGAGCGTCGTAGAGTAGAGTAGTGTCACAGAGTGTCATGAAGTAGAGTAGAGTGGAGTAGAGTTTAATAGATGTAGAGCGTCATGGAGTATAGTATCTTGGAGTGTAGTCTCAAAGATTAGACTATAGTGAAGTGGCATAAAGTACAGTGGTGCAGAGTAGATTAGCATAGAATGCATTGGCTTTGAGTAAAGTGGTGTAGAGTCCATTGGCGTAAAGTGCAGTGACATAGAGTAGAGTGGTGCACAGTAGATTGCAGTGGCGTAGAGTGCAATGGCGTAGGATAGAGTGGCGTAGAGTGCAGTGGTGAAGAGTATTGTGGCATAGAGCAGATTGTTTCAGAGTAGAGTGAAGTGGTATGCAGGGTAGAGTGCAGAGGTGTAGCGTGCTGTAGAGTGCAGTGACACAGATTAGAGTGGTGTAGAGTGCAGTTGCATGGAGTGTAATGGTGCAGAATAGATTAGAGTAGCATGAAGTGGAGTGATGCAGAGTAGCGCGGAGTGGCATAGAGTGCAGTACAGTGATGTAGAGTTGAATGGTGCAAAGTAGATTGCAGTGGCCTAGAGCAGAGTGATTTAGAGTACAGTGGCATTGAGTTCAATGGTGGAGAGTGCAGTCTTGCAGAGTAGAGTGTCATGGAGTGCCGTGACTAGAGGGCAGTAATTTAGAGTGCAGTGGAGAAAAGTCGATTGAGGTAGAGTAGAGTGATGAAGAGTACAGTGGTACAGTGCCGAAGAGTGCAGTGGAGCATAGTAGAGTGGAGTAGAGTGGTACAGAATAGTGTAGCGAGGCATAGAGTGCAGTGTCAAAGTGCAGTGGTGCACAATTGATTAGAGCGACATTGAGTGGATTGGTGTGAAGTGCAGTGATGATGTAGAGTGTAGTGGCATAGAGTATAATGGCGTAAAGTGCATTGGCATAGAGTGCATTGGCATAAAGTGCTTTGGTATTGAGTGACGTAGAGTAGGGTGGCGGAGAGTTTAGAGTTGCAGTGTGGAGTGACAGACAGTGCACTGGTGTAGAGCAGTGGTTCTATGGTCCAGGATCCCGTGGAGGTCCGCGAAGCCTACACGGGGTCCGCATCTGCTTAGTAAATTAAATAATATTAACAGAGTAATAAAGACTTTATAAATAAAGAAGCAAAATGTAAAAACTGGAGGCTCAAAATTAAGTTAGTATCCTTACATTGATTTGTGGGAGCAGTGCAGGTGCATCAAACAAGATATAATATAGATGATGAATGGCCTTAATTGAATTCACAAAAAAAAAACTATAATTAAAATTAAAAATTTGATTATTTCTTTTTTATTTGTTTGTCAATTAAATTAAATATTTCATAATTTGAGTCTTTGCTTGATGAACGCTTGTTTCTGTATGTTTTTGTGTATTGTTTTGCAGTTCAAATGATCGAAAATGCATAGACCGGTGTCCCCGGCTGCCAGTAATAATTTGGTGGAGGTAACCGGATTCCAATAATGATGCAGAGGGAGTCCCCGGGTTCCAGGAGTGATTAGGTGAGTGTCCAGAGAAGTGAAATTGTTAAGAACCACTTGTGTAGAGTGCGTAAAGTGCATTGGTGTAGTGTGCAGTGGCATACAGTGGTGCAGGGTAAAGTGATGTAGAGTACAATGGTGTAGAGTAGAGTGACGTAGAGTGCAGTTGCATTGAGTAGAGTCTTGCAGAGTATGTGGGGAGTTTGACTGGGGTTGAACACCTGTCAAACAATAATGCAGGTGACCTAAGGCGAGCTCAGGGGGGACAGAAACCGCCCGCGGATCACAAGGGCAAAAGCTGTCTTGATCTCCATTTTCAGTATGAATACATCCTGTGTAAGCGGGCCTCACGATCCTTCTGACTTTTTGGGTTTCAAGCAGGAGGTGTCAGAAAAATTACCACAGGGATAACTGGCTTGTGGCGGCCAAGCGTTGATAGCGAGTCCGCTTTTTGATCCTTCAATCTCAGCTCTTACTATCATTGTGAAGCAGAATTCACCAAGCATTGGATTGTTCATCCACTAATAGGGAACGTGAGCTGGATTTAGACCATTGTGAGACAGTTTAGTTTTACCCTACTGATGATGTGTTGTTGCAATAGTAATCCTGCTCAGTACGATAGGAACCGCAGGGTCAGACATTTGGTGTATGTGCTTGACTGAGGAGCCAATGGGGTGCAGCTACCATCTGTGGAATTATGACTGAACGCCTCTAAGTCAGAATCCCCCTAAACCATAACAATACCACAGTGCCATGGAGCCTTGGTTAGCCTGGGATAGCCAACCTCTTGGGGCCGGTGTGTAGAGCTGCTCGCTTGGGGACCAGTGCGCAGACGGAAGGGGCTGCCTCAATCGCCCTTAGTGCACCACATATTTGTGGGGCACCTGGTGCTAAATCATTCGTGGACGACCCAATTCTGGGTCAGGGTTTTGTAGGTAGCAGAACAGCTACATCGCTGTTATCTATTGAACGTCATCATCTGAGCCAAGCTTTTTTTTCTTTTTAAATTTAAAAATACACAATGTAGAGTATAGAAGTGTAGAGTGCAGTGGTGCAGAGTAGATTAGCATAGATTGCAGTGGTGAAGAGCGTATTGGTTTTGAGTAAAGTGGCATAGAGTGCAGTGGCATAGAGTAGAGTGGTTTAGAGTGCAGTGGCATAGAGTGGAGTGGTGTAGAGTGGAAGGCACAGAATGCAGTGGCATAGAGTGGAATGCCGCAGAGTGGAATAGAGTGGCGTAGAGTAGATTGTTTCAGGGGGAGCGAAGTGGCATAGAGTGCAGTGGCATACAGTAGAGTTTTATCGACTGCAGTGCCATAGAGTGCAGAGTGGATTAGATTGACTTCGAGTGGATTGGTGTAGAGTGCAGTGGAGAAGAGTGCAGCAGTTCATCGTAGAGTAGTGTGGGTGGAGTGCATTGGCATAGAGTAGAGAGGCATTGGGTGAAGTGGTATAGAGTGGAGTGGTGCAGCTTAGAGTGCAGTGATGCAGGACGGAGTAGAGTGGCATTGTGTGGACTGGTGCAGAGTAGCGTAGAGTAGAGTTGGATAAATTGGAGTATGCATGGTGTGGTAGCGCACTGCCAATACTGTCAAGACATCTTCAATTGAAAAGACCATTACATTTGCACAGACATACAGTTGTACTGATATATGTATACAGCGCACAAATGATAATGTGTGAAAATGTCATCTAGAGTAATGATTTGTTTTGGTCGTATACATTTTTTTTCCCACCACACTCCAGAATTACCAAAAATTGTGCTTCATTTGTGCTTTCCATATTCTGAAATAGCTCCACAGTTCATTTACAGACATATACATTTTGTTTTGTGCTAGAAATAAAAATAATATCGTACAGCACACCCTGAGTAGCCAGCTAGAAAAAATAACATCCTACAGCCTTTCTGTCTCACATGGGTACTCAGCAGGAATATCACATAAATACTCTCTCTTTGAAGTCAGAGAAAGAAAAGTACGTACCAAGCTCCCTGGAAGGCAGAGCCTGACATCTGACCTCGGTCTTTAAATGCACAGCAAATGTGACAAGATAAGTACAAGATTTAATGGCCTGTGTACAGAAATATAGGACCTCATTTACGAGGTCCCTTGTGGCATTTTTGCGCCGCTGGAGCAACACTTTTTTGGCACTCCGGTTCCACAAGGTGCTGCAGCATATTTACAAGGCCACGAAAAGCTACTTTACGTGGCTTTTCATGGCCTTGTAAATATGTGCATCTTTCACGCAGAACACCCATGGAATCTGAAGCATTCCCAGATTTATGAGGAATTGTAAACCTGGGAATGTGTCAGAGTCTACCACCCCGGGGTGGGATTAGGGAGGCACAATGAGGAGAAATGTTTGCATTTCTCCTTGTTTTTTCCGCTTTTAGATATGCTGCATTGTGCAGCACACATGAAAAGATGAAATCACCTCAATTGGTTGATTTTGTGCAGAAAGGTGTCCCTTCCTGCACACATAATCAATCAGCCTCGCAACGCAGGCAAGGGTGCCTGACTTGGCCCATGGCAGCTCATTGTGCGCCACTGGTAAGAGAAAAGGACAGGAATGCACCATATCTCATAGATATGTGCTGCGCAAACAAATGATGGACAGAATGCTGAATAAATCATACATTCACCCCCAGTCAAGAGATCTGGGTTAAATCCATCATTTTTTTGCTCACCATGCCACCCCAGTTTAGACCCAGCCATATGCAAATCAGTATTGACCCTGTGCCTCATGGGAACAGCCCAGCCCGAACTGCCAAGCCAGGTCATTTGTTTGCGTAGCACTTTTCACCCTAAGTGTGATGGGTATGCCCAGACGTGAATATATGACGATACTTCGCAAACTAAAACAATGCATACTTTTACAACATAGTTTTTAGTTTGCAAGTACCGTTACAAGGCAATTATCTATAACGAATACCATTAGTTCACATTTGCTTTAAAATGCATATGAAATGTCTTTACAATGGATCCTAATTCCCCGCATAGATTTACAACGCATTTTTTTTTTAAATAACCCCCAACACTATGCTAATTTCTACATCCATCTACACTACCCTACATAACACACACTCTACAACACTATCCTAAAACACTACTCTACACTACACAACACTACACTACCCTAAACCCTAAAACACTACCCCAAGCACGACCCTGCCCAAACTGGAATTGCATGGTGAGCAAAAAAACGATGGATTTAGGCCCAGATCTCTGTACTGGGGTGAACGTATGACATTGTTTTGCATTTTGTCCATCAATTGTTCTTTTTGCGTATCTCATAGATACAGCACATTCTTGTATTTTTACTTTTTACGCAGGGCATCGCAGCAAGATTCCTTGCAGTGCTGTCCTGTCCCAAAACCTCGTAAATGAGGCCCTCAGTACGGGTGTAAGTATACAGTAAATAGAATTTGGGTAAGGGAAGGGATGAACTCAAGCTGGACAGCCAAAAACAAATAAAGCCATCCATTCGAAAGCAAAAAATGTGACATACCAGTCACAAAGCCAATGGAAAGCAGTGGGTGGAATGCATTTCCAGAGAACGTTTCCGAATGTCCCCGAGATGTCGTTAGCAAACCAGATATTTGCACTGGTTGGTAGGTTTCGACCTAAAAACAAAAACATGCAGGGAGCCCACTCTATCCTGCCGCAAGAAGTCACATGGTACAGTGTGTTCATAACATGCTTGCTGTCGCAGTTCTTCAGCCCTTGGTCCAATTAGCAGTGCTTGTTTTATTTTCACCGATGGAGACTGGAGCGTGCGCCCTGCAGGGAGCGTGCAGACTCCATCAGCAGGTGCATTCGCCTACTGAGCTACAATCAGAGCATTATGCGCAAACACTGATGGTGCATTCGCCTACTGAGCTACAATCAGACCTTTATGCGCAAACATTGACAAGCCTATGGTTTTATTTTTAAATCGATAATAGATTTTAAAATAGTGGGTGGATGACTTGAGAGAAAGACGAAAGTGCATGTGATCGCACGTGTTTGTTTTTGTATAACAAGTGTATGCAATACGTCGTTTTTACATATGATGAGGCATTTTCAGTTATTGAAGTCAAATGCTTTCTTTTCATATGTTTCCATCTCACACTCTGGCAGGCGGCGCAGTACCAGAAGCCAGGCTGATGCTATATTTTTTTAAGGAAGACTTACTACATTCTTCACTTTTTGTGGCACTGCTCTGACATAATACTTAACGTTGGCTGAAAATGTAAATAGGGAATAGAAAGGTAAAGATGACCTGCCGACAGTAAGCATTCACAAGATCTTGTAAAATAGTAATATCTAAAGAGGCTTTGAATGTAAACAAGCAGAAATATTAAGCCGAGAGGCAACGCGCCCGCGCATGGACAAATGAGTTCATCTCCGGTGAAGAAATCAAAAGGCCCCCGTTGGGCGGGTCAGGCACAGAAAGGGAGGAAAGCCACCAATAAAAACCATAAACCAAGGCAACTGAGACTAACACTAAAGTAATCCAATCCAATTTTGGATAAGGATTGGCTCTGTGGAGTACTGCATACAATACAGCCTGCATGGACAGGTACCTGTCCATCGCAGGCTGCACTGTGTGCACCGTGTATGGTTGCTATGGTGGTGTCCATAGCAAGACTGCAAAATAGAGGGAAAGTGCAAACATTACGAATCACAGCTTCATGGTAACTTTACAATCATTCAAAGCCAACGCTACCTTTTCTCTGTTCCAATATGGATATTTTGCTGTGATGTTCATTGCAACTAAGAGGAATGTATATAACTGAAGCTGGCCACCTGGTGCCAGCCGCTTTTGGCAGCCACTCGATGCCTTGGCCACATATGAAATAATAAACCTGCAACAAAGTTTTCGCCAACACTAACTGGTGTGGTATTGTCTTTTTTCTGACGGTTTTCAGTGTATAGGTATATGCATTTCAACCAGGGCAGTGTGTGTGGTGGGCTCTGGGATATCGGCATCATGTACACCTACTTTGTGTGGAGCACGACCTGTACTGTTCCACAATTATATAATTGAATGTTTTTTAGCTTAACGTGTTATTGCAAGCATGTGGCTGAACAATTATGGTGTTGGGGTGCGTAGTTGTTTATGTTTGTGGCATATGCGTGCAATAAAAAAACGTGAAAAGAAGTCATCCCCTTTGTGCAAATTCCGGGCATATTGGTTTTGCCAATGCTTGCCGCTCATTGGTTCCTCTTTTAGGGCACGTATGGGACATTGATCTTCCTTTGCTAGGAGTGTCCGTCCTATGGTTGGAGTTTGAGCTAGGCTTGGGTGAATTCGGGCCTAATTCCATTTGTTTTGTTTGAGTTCGTGCATAATTACACTAGTGGTTGAGAACAAACAACCTTTACTTGTTGAGATGTAAGGGGTATCTGTTTAGCTCAGTGCAGCTTTTTCACTTCTTGTGCTTTTAGGTACATTAATTAAGTTGCCGACATGTTTTTTTTAGACTTCTGCATACTCGTCGAGGACAAGAAGCAATACCAGCTCAGCCAATTCTTTTTCATTCCCCCACCCCCACCCCCCCACCCTCACCACACCCCAAATCCCAAGCCTTGTTGTTGAGGGCCTCCTCTTTTGGCAGGAAAGGAACAGGGTTTTTTTTCTAATTATTCGTCGTTGCACTGAAAGGATTCTTAGTTTTTGATTGTGCCGTATTATTCCTTTTATAGACCATAGCTCTCTGGGACTTGTAGTCCCGTCTGCCCCATTTCAACCAACTGGAAGCCCAGAACTAGAAACCTGGCCTCGCCCTCGCATGGATGCTACAGCGAGCCTAAATAAGATTGTAAAAACAATATTGGAGAGCGGTGCATCTAATGATTTCTCCTTTTGCATTTATGACCCTACTTTGTTTACGTTGCTCCAGAGAGGTGAACTGGGGAAAGCAGGTGTCGGTGGAAGTTTAATCTGAAGAGAGCCAGTCATGTGAGAGCATCCCTGGCCTGCACCCGTCCAAAGGCCTGTTTCTTCAGATTCCAGACAGTGAGTCAGAGGCACATGAGCGCGGGATCGCTGGGGGTACAGAGAGGCGGCAGCGTCCCGGCCTAATTCCATCACATGACGGGCCCCGCAGCAGTGGCGCTCCTTGGGCGGGAGGGGGCAGGCTGCTAATCAGCCTCAGCTGCCGCCCCTCGCGGGGCTTTAAAGGGGGCGTGGGAGGCGGGAGTTCATTTTCTCTCTCTCAACATGAAGACGACGGTGGTGCTGCTGCTCCTCGGGGTCCTGCTGCTGGTGCTTGGAGTGGGATCTGTCACGAGTGAGTGGTTTCCCGCTGGTGACAGACGTTTGCGCGGTATTTGCTGCTGTGGGTGAGAGGAGCGTAAAATACGCGGTGCAAGTTGGCACTCGCTTATCTTTTAGTTAGCATTGCGTGGTAGAGCCAGGTGGGTTAGTGGAGGGCTCCAGTAAGTCTCAGGTGCGGCAGGCGAGTTCTAGGAGTTCTATCCCACAGTGCCTGGCGCGCCAGGTAGGCGCTGTGAGGTCTCTGCAATCTTTGGATCTCATGGTACTCCACACAGGCGGGGTAGTCCCGTTGTAGTGTCCGGCTCTTAAGACCCCTGCAATCCCATCTGCAGTTTAAAAAATGTACTGCCTGAAATGCGCTTTTTTTCTTCTTTTCAGAGTTCCCTTCTATAATGCGTGTTTTAAAGACATTAAGCGTAATCTTCTTTATTTTCTGTTGACCATCTCAGAATACTTGGACATGTACCCCCCCCCCCGAAATCTGACGGACAGCTGGTGGAAACGCAGGAGTGCCATAGCAGATCGTAGACGCCTGGACACCTGAATTAATGCAGTTGATTGTAAGCATCAGTCCTACAGGGACGTGTGCCCCCTGCCGGTGAGGGGAGATTAGCGGGGACTCGCAGCTCCTGCGACGGACTCTCCCGCACCTGTCCTCATCGGTATGATGTAGGGTTTTAGTTGAATGGGTGCGCGGTCTCTGCTGCTTCAGAGGTGGGCAAACCACACCTTCTTAGAGTCCTGGTCCTGAAAACGAAAAGAGCAGCCCAGCCCTCGGATGACCCGCCATAGTCATTATATGCGAGGAGAGACCCTCTTCTACTTCGCTTTTTGTGTGGGGTTAACTATAAGCGAAGCAACTCCTCTGACGCTGTAAAGATGTAGTGATGTCCCTGGTGGCATGGAGTTGTCTGATCACGGCACCTACTGTGGAAGTTTGGGTTTTAGCCCAGGTCACAGTATCTACATTTCTGTCACCAAAAGAACCGTCTTTCGAGACCTAAGTTTGTGAGTTCGAAGTTTATAACAAAAGCACCCGGTAAACCATGTGGTCACTCACTAAAGAACTCTTCTAAACTTTGTATAGAGCATAGCAGCGATCTGCCAATTTACTTGTTTAAATTGCGGTGTAGTACACAATTGTTTCGGGGAATCCCTACACCCCAATTAAAGTATTTAACAAACTTAGCAGCCCAATCGGTCATAAGGTGCAGAATTCTTTCAGGTTACACTGACTATGGTAATGCTAACCAACATTTGGGAACCTCTAGAAAGGCGGCGAAGCCGAGAAATGGGAATTGTATTTCTATCCAATTTCTTTCGAGTAGTGGTACACTTGAGGAAGACAAAAATGACATGTATTGTGCAGACGTTGGCACATTGTCCTAATGTTTGCTCGGCACGGACTTTCGTTCGCAAGGGAATTGGAAAGGTTAACGCAGTCATTTAAATTGTTCGATGTTGCCCGGCGCAGCAGCTCTCAAAGTCGCTGTGTGGTGCCTGTGTTTTTTTTTTTTTTTGGGGGGGGGGGGGGTGATGCCCGAAGGAGGAGAGGTCGGTGGCCCGGCGTCTGCGGCTCGCTCTGTAACGGGGCCCCTGAGTCTGACGTAAGCTCGAGCCTGCCATGGGGCTCCCACTTGCAGGGGTTAAACAAAGCCCCTGCCTTGCTTTAGGGGGCACTCCGTAAACGGGGCTGATCTCGGAGCCCCAGCAGACGTCTCCAAGCGAAGGAACGTTCGAGAATGTCGGGCCATTGCCAGTGACGCTGCGGTGGGTACCACTATATGGCACCTACCCACTGGATGAACATGGGTGGACCAAAACTATAGCTGGCATGAAATGGAGGGGGACGAAGGCATGCGACTTTAAACGAAATATGTGTAGTCCAGAGGCTGGTCGTTAAGGGCAGTCGGTAGCCTCGACCTTGGCACGTTCGCTGGCCTGGGCCTCTTGGAGCGCACCCTGGAAATACTCTTGGGAGACTGAGGGCGTATGGCACTCTCTGTGCTGGCGCACCGCTTGACTAGGACCCATTGCAAGCTACTGGGATTGCTGCAAAGCCCCCGAATACAGAGAACAGCAAGGGCACATATATGCAGGGCTTCAGGTGGTCTAAATAAACTGGAGGGGTTCACCGAAGAGGGTTGCCTATATTATCGAGGGAGTGGCTTAAACACAACTTAACTTTCTGCTTACCGAAATGTTTCCCACTGGTATTTTACTTCCTTTCATTACTGCATCCAGATACAATACAACTGACAGTACACATGCCAGGACTATTGGCTTTGTCAATGGTTGTTAGCTGCATAACAACTGTTGTAAATAATATTGAAAATGCTTCAGTACTGAAACTGTGAAATAACGAACGCCCAATTAAGGATGTGGAATTAAACTCTGAAATATGTAATTTTATGTATGGTGGGCTTGAGATTTCTAGAAGCTGCTAATATTGGACCGCAGGAGTCCATGCAGCGGTTCTAACGCCGCAGACCTGTTGCATTTAGAGCCCAACCTCTGCCCTTCACCCCTCCTGCCCCACTGTTGATTCAGATGACTGTCGGGTGATCTACCTTCCGATACGAACTGCACTCGGCACCTGCTTTGTAAAACTGCCGGTGGGCAACACCGCCGAGACCCGGCCCACTTAAAACCCTGTATAAAAGGAAAATATATGGGGTTTGAGTAGATACCAGAAGAGTTGGGGGCCCTTAGTGGAGCATTTTGACTTTGATGGCCTCCTTTCCTTGATGTCGATGATGCTTTTTGCAGAGAAGTCATAACTTGCAGCTCCTTGTGCCAACCTGTATCGTAGGACCCTTTCATTATCTCCAATGAGCTACCCTTGTCGTTCCTAGTTATTGTAAACCATATCACCCTTAACGTGTATGTTAAAAAGAATCTGCCAAGCTTGTGTTCTGCTCATCCGCAAGTGCAGAGCTTAGGAATGTTGCTTTCAAGAATCATTGGGTCAGGTCAATGAGTGTTGAAAATGCAGATGAGACCCAAGTGCTGCTTCCGAAGCCCCATCACCGAAGGCTACGGTGAGGCAATTGTTTCGCAAGCTTGCACTCCTTGCTGTGTAACTATTGCAACTTTGGCTTCACTTGCAGGTGTTCTATGGCGGGGGTTGATTTTATTACTGTTTAAATCTGGGTAATGACTTTTTGGGTTCTACTTTGCTTCCAGAATCCTACTCTGGGCAATGGTACAGCTCTGAGTTTTATCAGGCATTTGCCGATGGTGTTCCTGCAATGTTAAGGAGTGCCATTCATTTCTATAGTTACCCCCCCCCCCCAAGGCGTTGAAGCACTTTATGATGGGCAACGCCACTCCAGTCCTAAAGGTTAGGGCTTAGTGCAAACCATTTCATGCCTTCACTCGAGTAATGTGGTAGAATGAGTTGGGTGTTGTCACTAGTGCGTGAAGGTTCTTTGGCAGTTCATGTTTGGGATTGGTAGGTGAGCTAGAAGAGGCTGCATATGAGGGGTTTGGCTTTCACGATGGTTGTGCTTGTGATCTGTGAAATTAGCTGTGCGGAAGTTGCAGAAATGCTTTAATAGAGCTTCAGGCATACACGTGACTTGGAGAAGATTGTGCCCATGAAGAGAAGACATGCAGTGGATGGGGAAAAGAAAAGGCCTTTTTAAAGGGAAAGGGGTTCTAATTCGATTTTAAGTGAATCTGTTTTTCATGCTGGCTTTTATAAATGGAGGGCACGTCTGTAACTACACGCAATTTGAGGATGCAAAATTCGAACCGAAGCAACAGTAGTTCAGTGTCAAGATAATGCTATGTGCAGTGCTTTTCGGATTCATTAGAATCCGATGAACAGTCTGCAATGCTAGGTTCCTGCTAGGCCACTCCTTCAGCAAGGACCGCTCAGAGGTTGGAAGCTTACAATGACTGGCACCAAGCTCCAAAGATTCTGCGAATGCTGGAGCGGGTGACTTGGCTCCGAGTACTAATTGAAAAGCCAAGAGGGATCCATTTTGGATGCCCTTTGGTTTGACATGGCACAAGATGGAGGACATTTACAACTTCCCTACACAGTGTAATTGTATTGGCAGCATTGCTGTGGGTTGAGGGTGAAGATCCAAACAGTTGCGAAGCAGCTGTTGATTAGACTTTCAGGAGTGCTGCTTCTGGTAGATGATGGGGTGGCACTGCAGATTCTCTTGTGCAAGATGATGGGGCCATAAGGGGAGGCCTTTCTTTGATCTCATTGTTCGGTTTATAGTAGCCAGTACAAACCCTCACACCTTTTGTGCTTCAGTTTTGGGTGTTCCAGGCCAGACTAGCCTGCTGTGAGGCATCACTAGACGAAGGACGGTCTGGAGCAGCCTGGAATGGGCACTTGTAAGAATTGCCCCAAAGCTGCTATGAGCAGTTAATCCATTCATAGTGAAATGGACTACTTGATGCACAGAATCACTCGTATAAGGCAAGCATGCTGAAGGAAATGCAAACTATATTTTAAGGCAGTGTAAGAACCAATCGCATTGCCATAAATGGGCAGTCTGAGAAAGTGCCCTTAAAATAGGCTTTAAATAGATGCACATTTAATGGAAAGACACTCTTAAAGCCTCAGACACACGGAGGGTGTACAATTATGCAGGGGATGAGCATTCTTAAATTCAGCAAACGACTATCACACTTTTAGACCATTTGAACTGAAAGGCAATAAAATACATTAAATGTCCTATTATGCCACCGGGGAAAGACTAATCGCGGTGGTCCATAGTCACCAGGACAGTTACGGGTTTTCATAACCTTTCCTGGCAGATGCCACTAAATTCGGAACATTTGTGAAATGTGCCAGTTGTTGGTTTTTCAAAATGGGGTCACTCTAACTGGAATGCAGTCTAAGTTCTAAAGCTTTGAAGATGGGGAACACCTCCCGCATTTTGGAACACTCCCTTCCCAATATTAAAGGAGCAGAAAACCTAACCAAGGAGTTAAAAGGGTCATGCACAAAGTTTAACTAGCGTTGACAATGCCAGCAGGCCTGGCTTTAAAGGAATGTTGTATGGTAATATGAAGCTTTACAAGTAACCGCATGGGAACGGATGTTTCTGTGTGAAAGCAAAGAGGCGTAGAATAATATGGGTGTAGAGAAAAAGGTCAGATGGCAGTTGCACTCTAAAGCCAGACCTAAACATCGTTAATGACTACCCTCCTCCCAACTGTTGTACTGCCAGAGAACACTCTACATAATCTAGCTATCTTAAACACTTTAATAGCATTACAATGTCATGTGTGCCCCTGATGTTAATTTATCCAGCTGCCTGAGATTGAACTAGGAGCACAGTTGTGTGAAGAGTAAGTACTGTTTTAGGGAAGCGCACACGTTCAGCCCATGCAAAACGTATACTTCTTGATCCCCACTTGCTGCTGAGCCAAAGCTCCTCTCGTATCTCCATTGTCTGGGGACAGCTGCATTGTAGGGCCAGCCCATAAAGAATGGGGAAACATCCTTTACGATGAGGTAAATGCATTGCATGCCTTTGCCTGCCACTTTTTAGCACGCATGTTATTACCACGAATATGCATTTACAACGCATGGCAATACCATTTAATTAAGGTAAGTGTGTCTCCCACCATGCCCCCACCACCACACACAAATATTTTTAACTCTAAAAACAATACCTGGTATTGGTATGAAATGTAAAAAACACGCGTGCTAAATGCGAGGCAAAGGCATGTGATGTATACCAGCTTTGTACCATCGTACAACCATAAACAGGAATGCTGTTTCGAGGGGAAGCAAACCAGTAGGCCAGCCTGCTCTAAAACATGGTGTTATAAACATTCTTTTAAATGTATTACGGTTAGCATGAAGTGTGGATAAGAAGTGATAGATGATTCATCTATCGGGACTTGCATTGGCTTGAGGGAGGCATTCATGACATAAACTATGTTGACTTTGGAATGAATAGGCTCTTTGCATGTTTGGAGGTTCAGATTTCCAGGAAAAGTGAGATGGGTGTCCTGCATAGAGGGAAATTAAGCCTGATTTCTTTGAATGCTCTTGTTGGATCCAGATTTGTAGATGAGGTGACTCTAATAATGAGAGGTGACTGGTGAGATCCAGTAACTTGAATGTTACTGGCCCGCTTGGAAGACGTGATGAGATGGCTCTGGTAAGTGGACCATTCACATCCAGGAACCTGATACAACCTTGTCACAAGATTGAGTCCTGGCGGGTCTACATGGCTTTCTGAGGTCAATAAAACAAGTAACATTGAGTTGGGCCAACTTGGTACTTAACGGATGTTTGGCACCCAAGGGGTGAACTTGTGCTTTACAGATGCACTTGTATTAAGATTGTTTTCATCTTGAGCAAAGTAAACTTCCACTCATGTAAGTGTTTTCTGGCATGCTACTTACTACACCCCGAATGTCTTGCTTTAATTTTTTTTTGTGTGGTGTTTACTGCAACCTTAGCTGGAATTCTATGAAGATGATTATTGAAAGACTATCCCATGGGAATGTCGAGAAATAAGCAACCAGTGACTGGTTCTTACAGCAGTTTTATAAAAAAATGTAGTGGTCCGGTCTTAACATGCGTAAACAATGACCACAGTATTTTTATTTCCAGCCCCATGTTTCAAAATAAACGAGGGGAAATAACCTAATTTTGGCCGACGTATTCATGCAATAACACTATAAAATTAACAAAATATACCCTGTAGCGGCAATTTTAATGGAGATTTTTTAAAAACCTAGTGGTGCCTTGCATTTTATGAATTGTGAAGACTACAATAAGCTTCCACCTCACAAAGCTCTCCAATTGCAGGCTTCTACATTGTGACGACTCTTGTACTTTATAGTGGCAACTGTAAAAATGAGACCGAAAAATTGCCATTTTATTAGGCACCCGAATTTCAGGCAAAGAAAGCTAGTATTTAAAATTAATGAGAACTTCTAGATGTCGCTGAAGAGAAAGGAATATCTTAGTAGATGTGGGCAATTTGCCCAAGCTTTGTGCAGTCAGTGTATGCTCTGATAGGCAGAAGCAAAGCCTGAATTCCAAATTAACAGACCAATGGAATAAGCTTGCTGACCAACAGCTCCTCTATGTAAAGTATGCATGATTTTATTTGGGAAAAGGGAGCCTGGCAAGACCTAAAAATCAGGATGGAGGGCATGGGCTCCTTCCCCATGACCTTCCACTACACAGTAGCTTCATAGTCTAGAAGCTGTTAACCATTTTAAAGATTAACCCAACCAGCAGTCAATTGCTGTTCCAGTGGCGCCATTGCTATTTGAATGAACCACCACCCACAGCATATGGGCGGCATGCACTGGGTGCTCCCCCCCCCCCCCCCCTACACGCCACTGCACATGCACTACAGTCGCCCATTATGAATTTTCCAAAAGTTCCTCATCCGTGTTGGTGGCCTAAGTAGGTGCGCACTCCGGCCTCTGTTTTGAAACTCACGGTTGTGCTTCGTTCAAGACTGGCCCTATCCCTCTACTGGAGACTGCATCTTTTGACAGTGGGAGGTAGGGGGCAGCTTGCCCCCAACTCTCAGCTCCTCGTCCCTGGCATCCTTGTGAGGGTACTCTGTGTATGCCGCCCTAGCCGGGTACTTGTGTCTGCACAGAACTGATGCATGGTTTTGGTGCATGGCATGCAGATAGAGGGACACAAGGTGGTGCTTGAGCTACCGCAGTGAGTGGCCTGCCCCAGCCCAGGGGGCAGTGCTTCATGCTATTCCTCTGGGTCAGCCAGGTGCCACCGCTCAAAGCCGGTCACCATTGCGCATAGATCTGCAGAGCGAGGCACTGGTGCTTGCTTCAGGGTTGTTGTGATGTCCTCCATGGTGGAGCTGCTGTGCATGTGAGTAGCAGGCTTTATAGTAGCGTGACCTCTCTGCCACAAAGCTGCGCTTTTTTTTTTCGGGGGGGAAAAACTATATTGCAGCGCTCCATGTTGTGGTGATGTCAGACTAGAGGGTTGGGACACTGAACAGAGGCAGCGCTCTAGTGTTTCAGGCGCCCACAGTAATTGGTGGCATAAAAGTATGGCCGCAGCATGGGTGCACCAGGCATTCAGCCTTTAGGAAGCAATCCGCATCGTTCTGGGGGAATTTTGGATTAAAGAACTGAATTTGAATGCAAATTACCCGAAGACTTCTGCACTATTCTGTTGCCTTGTATTTTTACCTTAATATTTTTAATAACGTCAGTTTTTATTAGAATTACTAGTGCCAATTAAATAACTATTTTTAAAAGTTACTCGCAAAGCGTAGGCTTCAAATACACTTACCAGCACTCTGAGTAGCACTGTAACGCACGCCCTACAGCATGGTGAGGTCCCATCAGATGGAGGGGTACTAAACGAGGCAGCGCTCTAGTGTTTCAGGTGCCTACAGTAATTAGTGGCCTAAAAGCATGGCAAGTTGGCGCACCAAAGACCAGCCAGTGCCTGTTACCTCTGAGCTGGCACCAGCATGTGAGACCATTGATCACCTACCACTCGGCTGAAATAATTATTCTAAAACCCCGCATTAAGCAGCGCAACAACCCTATACTCGCAGACTACAAGGGTCCTATCTGTTGTCGCTCTTGAATACTCCCTCTGCATCCTTTGAACCAAGGAGTCATGGTGACGGTAGTTGCTGGATACCCACAGGAAGTTAAAAGGTTCCCTAATAAATGCTCGCTCCCAAAACACGCCTTAGACCCATCTTAATTGAGGAAGAACAATTGGATGTTCTCCACATGGCCGAAACGTAGTTAACTGAGGCTTTCTACCCTGACCTACAAGTGGCTGCCCCCAACCTCCACACACTGCCTGCCTACATCCACACCAAGATGGGTGGTGGGTTTCCATAGCCTTTAGTAAATCATTAAAATGCACAACATTAAAGGTCCAGGCTGAAGACCTGGTGGATGCGGAGACTCTGGGGTTTGTCAGCTCGCCCTCCGCTCAATGCTTCTTTGCAGGAGTCTGGTTATTAAAACCAACCCCCCTACATTGGTTATGTAGGGGACTTCATATACTCCGTTTCCCAATGTCTGGGTCACAAGATTTTTTATTTATGCGAGCTTGTGTCTTGGAAGATTTCAGTTTCCAGCTGGACCACTTTTGACCGCCTAGTATCAAAACTATATTGTGAACGTTTTACTTTTAATGACCCTAAAGTGTCCCCACTTCAGGCCACATTATAGGTTTCTATCATCTATAACATTCTGCTGCACCTTGGCAAGCCAAAAGTGATCTGGTCCGATCACTTCATTCTACCATTCTCCTGCCCCCTCCAACGAGTCAGGGAGAGCGGGGCCTCTCTAAGAATTCCACCTGGAATAGCTGGATATATCCCTATTAAAGATGCATTAGATGCCACCAAACCTATACTAATTGGCAACATGGTGCTAGATGAGTTCAGAGTGGATAACTGGCTCGTGGTAGGCACTTCTACAGCTGCCCCAGAAGTTAATGGAATGACCCCTAGACAGTCAGCCTGCTGGTTCATACAAGTGAATTATCAGTAGAAAGCACTGTAAAATGTTGGAACGTGTACGGAGAAGAGAATATGATGAAACTGACAAGCAGTACAAAGCCGCTCTGAGCACATATTACACAAATCAAACTTGCTTGTTGCTCTTATTTCAGCACATTAGAGAACGGAAACAATAACGCAAAGGAAATTAAATCTAGGACACCCTTGCAAAAATGCAAAACAATGTGTCCATGAGTAGAAGTCCACTCGTGTCTATGGAGCAGAACAAATAGTTTCAGTTTACCCCTCTGACAGATGACGTGTAAAGTTTCTTCACAAAGTAATTGTCTCCCTGCTGGCCCCCCCAGTGGAGGATGATGATGGGGGGGGGGGGGAGATAGCCTAGACCCTATTTATCGATCTCTAGCCTACCTCCCTGCACTCTGGGATAGTACCACTCCTATGTGGAAAAGTCCAATCTTCGTTCACCTAGTTAAAATAACAAACAAAAAATCCAATGCAGAGCTTAAAACTTTCTTACTTTAGCGCCATCTCCTTGGGGTCTTCAAGTTCCTATAAAAAGCCCTTAATACCCAGCTAACGTCATTCTTGGAAACCTTCAAACTCCTCCACCCATCACAATCTGGCTTTAGGACCCTCCATAGCATGGAGACAGCACTCATGGCGATTAGACTTCATCAAGTTTACGCTGGGCACATCTGCTTTCATTTTTTAGACCCCTCAGCTGCATTTGACACTATTTTACATGAGATCCTGGTACGTCTTGCACACGTCAGGGTAAGGGGGGGAGACTCTGGCTTGACTACTTGAACAGGCATTATGGATTGTCATTTTTCACAATCCAGTGTGGAGTGCCACAGGGCTCAGGCCTGAGCCCCACGCCTTGATGCCGCTGACATACCTTATTGAATCCTTTGTCACCCAGGTGGACTCCTACACAGTCTGCTGACCTAATGGAACAATAGGTCAGACCAAAAATAGATTTGCAGCCTGTATGGTATCCGTGATGGGATGGCTCTAAACCAACTTCTTAAAATGCAACCCGGAAAAAACTGAGGTCCTGCTATTTGGTGTTGATTTTTCCCTACCTTACTGGATGATCAACTGGCTGTACTACTCTCCGCGCCCCCACTGAGGTGGCTAGGGACATATTGTTGACACACTTATCCCTTAAACCGTAGATCTGAGCGGAGGTCAAATCTGCATGCTGGATACGAAGGATGCCCTGGAAACATGTCAGTCTGCCTCTTATTTAACCTTCCCAAACATGCCTCCCTCATCCAGTACCATAACCAGTTGCACTGGCTACCAGCAAAGAAAAGGGTCATTTTTAAAGCCTTGACTGTAGCACTCCTCTTTCTACAAGGTAGATCCTAGTTACTTGCATGAAAGGTTGACCATATATTGCCCCCAAAGATCCCTGCGCTCAGTCGGCCTGATTACTGACCATCCCATCACCAAACAAAAGCAGTGGGGCAGTTCTGCCTGCTAAGCAGTAGAATTAATTCCCTTCCCCCTCAGGTGCATACTGGATAAATATCTCTTCACAAACCATTAAAAGCCCCTATGTTTAAAGAATAAATAACTATGATCCTCCTGATGGCCTTTTACTTGGTGCCAAGGCGGCGCACTCGCAGTAGCGGAGCGCTTTACAAAACCCTTCATTCAGTGCAGTCAGACGTGATATAGCGCAGAATCCTAACATAGTAATACACAAATTATTTTTTCTGTGTGGAGTCAGCCAAGACTTTAATTTCTCTAAAATTAGATTGATATGTTTAGGGGTTTTCAGCCAGCCCTCTTTAGAAGTCTACTCGGTCATCCTCCTTTTCTTCTGCCCACTATGGCATGGGGCAGTGGGTCGACGTCAGCAATTGGCTAGCTTCACTGTTAATGAGGGCTTTCTTTTTACAAGGTGCACATTGCACTCAACGGTTAGTTCCCTTAGTGCCCGGGACTGCAAATGCAATTTGTGATTTTTGGGACCAAATGTTTGCTTGCTTTCATTTCTTCCCCCGTATACGGTATGTCCTGGCATTTGATATCCTATACCAACTTGATACAGTTTCTAATCTCTGGTTTGTCCGTCTTTTTCCCATTTTGTCTAATTCCACGAATGGGGGTATCCCCGTTGGAGGGGGAAAGGAGAGCATAAACAAAAATAAAGCGCAAGGAGACTAAGGGGGCGTTGGGGGTTGTTGCCACCTGAATGCTTAAAAGGGTGAGTTCTTAAACTGGTGAACCACTGTGTGGGTGACCAGAATTTTAAAGCCAAAAAACGGGACATTTCACAAAAATAGGACTACAATTTTACTTCAAGCCATAAGGGCGCTCCTCGGCAGAGAATTATAGAACATGCAGTAAAAAAATACATAAAATGCAATTTTTAAACCCAGTAGCTTGCCTGTAAATTGAATTGCTTTCTTGCAACAACTGCTAACTATCCCTGCTTTGTAAAACAAACACCTCCCATTGTATCCAGGGATTTTATTATATAAATAGAATTGCATTACCAGGAACTTCACCACAAATATGGAATTACATTACCAGCGTTATTAATTATTGCCTTTTAATAACTGTCTGCCTGTGGCCCTAGCATCTGATAAAATCAGAATTGATAATTATGGTTTACTGCCTTTTAATTACTTAACAGAAAGTCGTTCCGTCCAGACGAGTTAATAATTTTATTATGACAAAATAGGTTTCTAGGATTTTAAATTATTTTCTGATGCACTTTAACTTTTTACTCGTTGTACTGATAACCAGTTTTCCTGCTGTTGTCCACATCTTAACAGCGTCACACTAGATTTAATGACGTGGGGACACGATTTTTTGTTAATGCCATGCCTTTACTATTTATGGATATCCTTATATCAGGGTCCCTTAGTGCGATTAGTGTTTATAAATTTGTCTGCACATTGACTGCATTTGCACACTGCACTGATCACTTTTGTTAGGGTTGCTAACATGTAACAGTCACCGATCATTTGTGGGTGTTTTTTCCGATATATCACGCGTAATGCGTTTGATATTGAGGGCGCGCCTCTAATTTGGGATCGTATATGACCATTTGGCTGCAATAAGAATTCGGTTTTTCGAAATTCATTCGCACATTATGTGCCTATGGACTTACATAAAATTTTTCTGACAAGATATCAACATTCCGGTTACACCGGGAACCGAACCCACGCCTTGGGGGGGCCCCCCTTTTTTAGTAACTGTCACTTTGACATCCGACCAGGCGATAGTTATTTAGCGTTACGTCATTCACGTGACCAGCCCCGGTGTATCACTGCAAAATATAAAATATAAGGTCCCTCACGCATGTGCCTATAGACTAGCATTATATAAAAAAAAAATTCTGAAAAGTTTTTCCTGATAAGATAGAACCATTCCGGTTATACCAGGAACCAAACCCACATCTTGGGCCCCTTTGTTAGTAACTGTCACTTTAAGGCATCCGACCAGGCGGTAGTTGCGTAGCGTCACGTCACCTACGTGACCGGCCCTGGCGTATCACTGTAAAATGAAATATAATGCTTCCGCCTGCCCAACTCCTACATTTCTGGGAGACAGCAGCCGAGAGCAGGTATACCGCGGGGAGACAGCAGCCGAGAGAGCCAAAGTAAGTTTTTTTTTTTTTTGTTTGTTTTTTTTATCCATTAAACGAGCCACTAACAGTACGGGCGCTCACTTACTATTCGAGGGCTCATCGCACCTCTTTTTTTCCTCTTCAGAGAGACACCGCGTGAAGTGAACCCGCGCTGTCCTCACCGAAGGGGCGAGTCTATTTCGCTCGTTAAGTGAGTTATGTTGCTATTTGTGATCATTGCGACATTGCCACTAACTTCCTTGTTATGGGGGTTTATCTTGGTTCTCCCTATGTCTGATTCAGGCATATTACCACACGACGAAAATCTACAAATATTCTGTTTGTTTTATTTAAATGGCAATGAGCTAAGTAAATAATGCTCTCATTTAACCATACTTAATTGATGAGAAGTAGCTTGAACAGTAGCGCTTGAGGTAAATTTCTCCATGATGGTTAGATTTCTAACTCTGCCTATGGTGGTGTACCCAATAATCAGGGGAAGCACACTTTACTAGCTGGATGGCCCCCCTCTGTTAGTCTTCCTAAAGGGAGCATTAATTTCGATATTTCCTGATACTGTGCAAATTTTATGGCCATACACTAAGAAATAACGCATTTGACCGAACTATTTGTAATTGTATGTCAATGTGTATTATTATTTGTCCTCTATCTCTCCACAGGTTTTTTGTATATTCCTGCAAATTGCAGTGAACCACGGATACTGACCGTGAAATCCACCAAGTAAGATATTTTTTCACACATAGAGCCTCACGGGAGGGTGCGCCTTAGCGCGCGTACACCACCGGAGGACTTTTCTGATAGGTCCTGACGAATGCTGAGCAAATTGCATTTAAACCAGCAGAAACATTTTGACCATTTTTTATTTCTAAAGGACTCTGGTTCCCTAGCACAGAACCTTGGCAGTCCGTCTACTTTGTTTTTAATCCAATGCAGGTTGGCCATTAAAGATTTTTGTAAAGGCTACAATTTCGCATTTTTTAAATTCTGCACACATAGTTATAATCCCATTTTAATTTGGGCACTGTTACACTCACCACATCCCGCTCCGCTGTAATCAGGCGTTGTAGCACGCTGGGGGGGGGGGGATAATTCTGCCACCCTGGCGGGGACCCAATGATGAAGCATGTCACCAACTAGTGGTGAGTGAGGGTCCTTCACAAAAAAGAGATTTTCTTCCCTCCTGCGAAATACTTGGGATATTAGTTCCCTTGGGAGGTGTCCTCCTCAACAAAAAAAAAGGGGGGGGGGTTTTGGTTTCTTTAAGGGAGATAGAGATAAAGTACTTCATGCTTGTGCATGTGGGTGTGTATGACATTTTGTGCACACATTTATCCTTTTCATTCTAACCACATCTTAAAATCCTTTGCCTTCGTATGCAGCAAATGTACACTACGAGGGATGGAACAATATATTTTTGTTCTGATTGCAAAGACCCTTTGGCAAATCCATGGGTCTGGCTTTAATCATTTAACACTGACTTGTACTCATGCTTTTTACACGCACTGGCATAAAAGCCAGACCTATTGACTTTGCCAACTAAACTTTGGCACTACTAAGTGGGGTAGCAGAGGTTGGGGGAGGGTTTGTGTACTGCGTCCTGTGCTGCTGTCCCCATGAACACTACAGGACCTAGCTGCACTATGCACCCCCTTCTGAAGCTGAAGTAAACCTCTAGTTTGTGCTCACTAAGGACTGCTGGTAAGTTATGTGCCTGAGAAGCAGACCATTGCAGCTACAAGGCTATCAATGCCACGCAAGCTACCCAGTGCACATTATTTTCCCACACTGCAAGATCCAGAACAGTCGCTAGGGAAATGTAGTGGTGGGGGCAAATAAAAAAACACTAACTTACCTGCTGGTTGCCACCACCTGTCCTCTGCTGTAGTCTCCAGGAAGCACATTGACTCCCCATGTCAATCACAACACGGCTATCACCAGCATGACCGCAGCATTGTGATTAGTCTGAACACCCCAGTTTGGTGCTCACAGGTAGTGCGAGTCTGCATATTCTCCACCTGGCCTTGCAGTTCAGCCAGGTGGAACATGGTAAGGGCCAAGGTGGCCAGCCAAACCGCCACGCGCACTTATGGTGCAGCAACCACTCCTCCTTGTGAGGACCGCCAAGCCCGCCCTAACCTGGCTCTGGTTCCATACAAAAAATGAAGTAACATTAACATTGTTTTATTTTTCCATTGAACTCAATGTGGCGACTCTTTTCAGCGAAGGAGCTGCAGCTGAATAGGATGCTTATACATCTATTTTGCTGTTTTTTGACTACTATGTACCTTATTAAATCGCAGTGCAGGACTGTTGCCTGCTTGTCCTTCGCCCCTTCACTGATTTCTTCTACACTTCCCATGACATTCAACGCCCGGGTCCATGATTCTACCGCCAGGCGCCAATAGGCACATGCAGCCAGGAGTCCGTCTGGTTTGCACTGGGCTGGCCATGTCTGAACTGGGGTAGCGGAGTGAGCTAAAGAACAGTGATGGATTAAACCCAGATCAGTTGACTGGGGGTGAGTTTGTATTGTCAACGCTCCGTCCATCACCACCTTTGGTTTTTCACTGCCCTTCCCCACTCTGTCCTGATGAAGACCCTTAGTGACTACCCAATGGAGCACACTATGGGTTGAAATGTCGACTATGTAAGGCCCAGATTGACCAAGGCTCTGCAGATCAAAAGGAGCACTATTTGATAACAGAGCAATTGGTCCTTTGTCATGTGTATATACTGCACAATTGAGCACTGAGCACTGAGCACATGTCACATGATCACTTTTTATATGTAAATAGTTCGCCCTATGTTGACAGCCTTGATCTACTGCATACATGAATATACATGAATGATTTAATTCCGATAAACCTAAATAGTACACGTACACACATTCATGGTATTTATTTTGAAAAACCTCTGTTCAGGCGTGTGAGATACTCATGTTAACATTTTTAAAATGTAATTGTATTATGCATGTGACACTTGGTGTGCTGATAAGTAACTTACGAGAACCCGACAGAACCACTTTTGTTTATGAATTTATACCCAGGTTCTGAGGGACACAGGGTCACCCCATGTTTGTTAAACTACTATGTACCTTAAGTGGACTAAACCACTTATTTTCGTTTAGGATTTCGTGATGTGGCCCAACAGCGCAGAACCTGTTTCCCAGGTCATGGCCGTAAGCTGGAAGGCTGGTCTCCAAACAGCAAACCTTGGGATGAGAAGAATTATCCAGCCTGGGCAGAGGGTGACTCTAGATGGGCCAAAAGCTGGAAAGGTGACGACTGGATAGTGACATTCATTTTAGTCTTCTATTGGTCAGCAGTTTGCTGAAGGTTCTATACTAGCCCTGTGTTGAAACCTTATCAGACGTGTTTGTTTCTTTTCCCATTTCATAGGCGGAAAGGTTGAGGCACGCTTGACCAGTGACAGCCCAGCTCTTGTGGGATCAAATGTGACGTTTGTAGTCTCACTGGAGTTCCCCAGGTGCCAGAAGGAAGATGAGAATGGAGACATAGTGTATGATCACAGTGGGAGATGCAGAGATGGTAAGAATATACTGCTTGGCAACAAGATTGCCAGGCTGCCACCACACCAGTCCATCTCATGGGCTTCTGAATGGTCCCTTTTCCATGATGCTGGAATGCAACAAATGTAGAAGTCACAGTTCCTTTTTAGATATGAAGACCTAGTTAAAGTGTTTGAATCTTGTTGCTTATGTTGCAACTATTCTTGAATGTGTTGCAGATCCATCCGTGCTTTCAGGTACATTTGTGTACAACTGGACGCAATGGCTGGACTACAGCGCTCCAGGTTACTTCCCAGATGGCAAGCCTTTCCCTCGGCACCACGACAGGCGGAGGCACAACTTTATCTACATCTTCCAGACACTTGGTAATTTGGTTTCATAAATCTTGGCGACTGTGGTAATTGGCATAAAGTCCCTTTTGCCTTTCTCTCTTGGCCCTGCTTGCTAACTTGTGTCTTGTTCTAGGTCAATATTTCCAGCAACTGGGAGGGTCTACAGTGGTCCTTTCCTTGAACACTACAGATATCCCCCTTGGCACCCAACAAATGGAAGTGTCTGTATATAGAAGGGGACGCCGGCAGCACACCCCAGTCGCAAACGCAAGTGCACTTTATCTTGTGACAGGTGAGCTTCACCATGATAAGTGTTAATTCCTGTGGGCTACAAAACCTGGTTCTCCTTTGAGTAGCTTCTCTGTATTTACAGATATTGGAAGTGTTTGCAGCGTGACTACAGTTTAAGGCAGTGCTGTAAATTTTGAAAATTGGTGCCAGAATCTCCAAAAAGGATTGGCAAGTAGGGCAGTATAGTGACATCGATGATATATCTACAGGATAATAGTTTATTAGGATTGGAAATGCATGGTTGAGCTTTTTTAGGCCTAAAGGCGGAGTTGTTCCTAAGGGGCAGGGGTGAATGACGTGTCTTGGGGGGAGGAGTCTGGGAATGGGAGGGAAGCAGAAGCAACTGTGTTTAATGTTCATGGGAGGGGACAATAGTCTGCCCTCAGTACCCTTTGTGCCGATAAAGTGGTTAAACTTGCCTATGCTAATTATTGGCACTTCGGCAGAGTGTAAGGGAGGTATAGTATGCGAAGTACCCAATTTAAGCAGCAGTGCCGGGGACATAATTAAGTGTAGTCATTTTGTGACTTCTGCTTGTATGCTATAGCAACTCAATTTGAGGATCTTGGAGCGGGATCACTCCGATGCGTAGTGTCTGGCCTTCAATCCCTTTATAACCAGAAGGAATTGCTGCTTTCACTGAGTAATCGCAAGCTCGCCACTTGCCATGGCACAAGCAGAAAGATTTCCCCACGAAAATGCATGTAAAACCTTGGGTAACTCAAAGTAGAGAAATAAAGCAACACTCCAGTTTGCAAAACTGTGGAAGAAAGTGATCCTACTTGGTGCAATTGATTGCTAAGCACAATTTAAGGCTGACTGGAATGAGGGTGGATGCACTTTTGTGGCTCGCCCATTGAAGTTCTATGGAGAACCAGGACTTTAGCACCCCCGGGTGCTGAGTGGAGATGGGACATGGGCTAGGTGCAGGTTAGCACTTAATAAACTTGTCATTTAAATCCTTAAACTGGGCAGGGCTGGACGTTTTGGCTCACCTGGACTTCAGTGTTGGCTACATTTCATGGTTCCATCTTGGTGGTAGCTTCAATCATTGTGCTACAGTTGCAAGCCGTATCAACTTGGCGGATAAGAAGGTTTCCAATTTCAATAGGCATCTAGGACTGCTTCTCTCAGAAGTCAAAGAAATACCCCTCTATGGCAAGTAGTTGCTAATAAATATTTCTTGTCCAGGCTGGCTTGTCATGTGCCCCATTTGTCAGGTGTTTGCCAAACATGGTATTACTTAACTAACAGTTTTTTGTTTAACCGCCTGACTTTACTAATGGCGCATATAGGGGGCCAACATTTCAGTTACTGGGAGCCTTCTGTACCTCTTAGATATTTTGACACCTGATCCATGGATTGGATATTTAACTAAGCAAGTCATGGGATCCAAAGAAAGGTGTTCGGCAGTAATTTGCTGATGAATTTCACCTCTGATTTGAGGCAAGCATTTTGCTTGGCCTGCAATTTTTAAAATGGAACCAAAAACAAGAGAACTAAGCATGTAGCTGTAGGCCTTTGAGACCATATTCTCAAAACACAAGCCTAACCATTCACAAAGTGTTAAACTTCCATAAGTTTACAAATCACTTACAAACATTAAATGTTCCCAAAGCACAAGTTACACAACATTGAATCGGAAATAAAAATGTCCCTGCTATCAACTTGGGCCATTATCCCATATATTCCACCAAACCAGATTGTGTAACTCCCTGTTTATTAAAACTTAAACAATTACATTTTAATTTGTATATAACCGTTAAAACCACAGCTACAAATGCCAATCACTTTCCAAGAATAATTGAAACCCAGAAAATTGACAAAGGGCTTTAAACCTGATCTAAATGTTATGGCACCAAACATTGGCTTATTTGGTTAAGTATGCACATAAGGCAAAGTTACTTTCCAATCTCTCGAACATCTGTGATATACATCTCTTTTTTTTTTCTCAAGGTTATTATCTATGGTTTCTTTCACTTTATTCCACAACCCTCGGAGCAGACAGTTCCTGTAATCTGGTTTCCAGTCATTAAAATGATGATCTTCCATTCACAAGCAGTTGTGTTCTCCACTTATTGCCCAGCTTAACTTGCTGTTCTAGTCTACAAAGACTAGACTTAACTGGTTGGAAGCTAGTTGCCTATTTCAGAACTGCAAGGTTAAAAGTGACACTACACCAGGACATCAAACTGGCTTCCACCGTAACAGCTTGTACCATGGAACAATTCAAGAGTTTACAAAGTTTTCAGATAATGGAATGCCTTCTCCTAATCCAATTTACCACTCCTTCAAATCTCCACTCTGCTTAACATCTGCGGTGGTGCCAAGGTTTTATAAACTGTTAAAACAGGCTCCACCAAAATATTATATCATCAATTTATGATGCCCTGGATTTTAGAGTGGGTGCAGTGCCCAAAGTGGTATTCAAATCTATAAAGCTTCCTCCAACGTTCATATCCCTAATAGACCCTGTGAAACACTTGTTTTGAACCAAAGGTGGCCTTTGTTCACTCCAGATGGAACTAATTTACAATGGTTACAATCCATTTACTTTTTGCAACCCAATTTGTGGTTTATTAGTTATCACCAAATTCGCATGGTGAGACCAGTGTATAGTGCCCACCCATTTTTGGCGAAAATGCTTTGAGTTTCAAAGTATTCAGGAGATTTTCTAGTTACAATGCAAATGGAGTAGGCACGAAGACACCTCCTTGACGCTATGTGCTTTAAATGGGAATTCCTGAGTCGTGTAGAACAAGCTCTACCCTGGCCCAGTTCAACGTATGTATTTCTTTCAGAAGCACTAAGCTTCTGTGAATTTCCATTTGTTCCTACGTGAGTCACAAAATATCTTGGCAAAATATCTTGGCTAACTAAATCTAATATGGTGCGAAAGTTAAAGGAGGGAGCCACCGGTTTCCTTGGCCTTATGGGCAATCTCTAAACTGTGACCAGTTGCCACATGTCCTCCTTTAAAGCCTACCTATTCAATCTGATCATTCTCAAGCCAGTTCAAAGCTTTCAGGTTGAACATTGGCTCGTATATTTACTAGAATAATCCACTATTGTTTCAGACTGGAGTGGTTATCTGTTTATGGATGGGCTTATTTATTGCACGATTCCAGCTTCCCAGACCGTGCCAAGTTTGGGAAATAGTACGAAATTGATAAACAGATATTCTATTCCACCACTCAAGATTTGGCTTTCATTGCAGGTAGATGGTCTGTAGCTGCTGCTCTGGATTAAGGGAACAGAATATTTTAAAGTTGCGGAAAAAATAGCATCTTTCACACTTGTAAAGATTGTCTTGAGGGGCCAGACCGTTGTTTGACTAGAGTTCTTTCAAATAACCTACCCACAGGCTGATTCAGTAACCATGCATTGTGAGAAAGTAGTGGTACCGCTAGTCCTGGGAGAGTAATTAACAAAAATCCAGTGCATTATTTATTACAAATAGCATTTGTTCCCAGTTCGATTTTAGCATTTGGGCCTTATTCCTTTTTGTAGAATAGTCTAAATAAGGTATACTGTGAAATGAAGACAATACATCTATCATCCCTTTTTAATCCCTTTCTTTGTTTATCCTTAACATCGTTGTTTTTTTTGTTGCATTTGTGCATTCTTTGTATGCATTTGACCACAATTATCCCTTTTTGCAGTTTACCCTTTTTATTAACCTATTATACCACACTAACTCCTTAGTTCTGTCTGTGCAAGTAACACCTTTTGATTAACACATGTAGTTAAACATCTAACCAATCTAATTTCCAAGAGTAGGATAGTTTCCCTTGGATTTAATTATCAATCTTCAAAGGCTCTCAAAGGGAAGGGATTACTACCTTTTTATGTAGACTACCTGGACCATGATTAACTCAAAATGCCATGCTTGAATGAAAATATAATTATTTGGACAACTTTGTTTGCCCTGCTTAAGAATGAAGTGTGATGTCCTATTACACCTACCATTTTGAAGCGCAAATCGAGATCACATTTTCGGCTGCCGCTAACCAGAGGCAGATAAGGTAACAGAAGGCCACAACTGTTAATCATGACCAACGTAATGGAAGGTTGAAATTGAGGGAGGCACGAGGATGCACAATAGCAGGGGGAGCATTTCAAAGGTCCTAGGAAGCATGTAGCTTGATGCAAAAAGCATGATTTGAAGCAATTGGTATGCACGTTTATAAATCTGAAACTTCAGCAGCTAAAGCTTGGTGCAACATGGCACGATTATAGCTAATTGGATTTAGATAAATGTAAAACCAGTTAATATGACACCATTGGGGCATGTCTTGGTGTCCGCTTAAAGGTTCATGGATTCCACATGTTGGTGGTGAGACTTGTGGCCCATCTACTTTTATTAGGTTTACACCTAAAGCGGATTGCCCTAAATGAATATGCCGTCCAAAAAAATTGAAATATTTAAGATTAAAGTGCATGTGCTCCGGTTTGACAGCCCTAGTGATCAAAAAGGGTCTGAGTGCCCACATGGAAGGTGAGATCTGAAGACGAGGCAATGTTACGGAAAGCACCCAGAGCTGAACGCTTGTGATGCCTACTGATGTATGAGGAGCACCTTGATGGATAAAATCTGATTTGGTAACTTATACATATCTAACCTTTATAATTTACTTGTGTATTGCAAAAGGCTCACCACTGTGTAGGTATGATTCAGTAGCACTTTTGAAAGGGCTTTTTAAAAAAAAAAAAAAACGTTCGACCCGTTGGACAAATTAGTATGACGTTTGGCACTAGAGGATCTGACCTAGTGGGAGACTGCTGAATTGACATCTGCTTGAGGAAGGCTTTCTTTCAGACTTCTTGGCCTTGTGTGGTCAGTTTGAATTTCTTATGAAAGTTTCAGCTTGCAATCCAGCAGACCTGACGGGGTCCACCTAAAGCGCCTGCTGCTTTACACTCCAATTTCCTACTGTCATCGATTTGCTATAAGGGGCTCCAGGGTCCATGCGGGGCTTCCTTGCACATCCCTAAACCTACCTTGAGATGGCACTCCAAACGGTCTTTGCCCAAGGATGATGGGTCATGCTTTAATAGACCTGATTCCCCGCAACACCAGTTTTACATTTTTACCAACTTTCATTCTGTGTAGGGCATAAACTTACTCCTCTGAAAATACAAAAGCTTTCCGAGTGCCCGCGTCGCCATACCACCACAGCACACCTGACTCCTGTCGTCTGGGAATGCCGAATGTTGTGACCGCTCTGTTCTGGGGTGCTTCCTGCACTTGCTGAATGGCCTGGCGGAGACTTCTCGATTTTTCTTTTTGAAGGGGAGAAACCCTGACGGGTAAAAACTCACTACTAGGTTCCTGGACCACTCCAGCTGGTGTGCTGAACTATTACCTGAGGCTGGACGTCTTCTGCGCCCGATCTCTGCTGTCCTGGCGCAGGCTGAAGACCGCTCCCTGCACATGAGAAGCGCAGCCTTCACTGTATTCCAGTCTGACCTCTGGGACACCCTTGTAAAGCGGTGTCCTATCCTGATCGTCTTCCTTGAAGGGGATGTCTTGGCTAGATCGCTGTGCTAGGTCCTTGGACTCTTCTTTCCTCCTCCCCTGACCCCCACCACACACTCATGATCTCACCTGTGCTGGGCTGCCAAGGGGAATTTGTATTCTTGCAGAGCTAGACCTTCCGATACTCCAATTCGGTATCTGTACTGGACCAAATAAACCTCCTGCTAAAGATGCTCTGACCACCCGCCCCAATGACCTTCGTTCTAATTGCATGTTTATGTTTAGACCCCAACATTATGGGATTTCATCAAACATGGAGTCCGCTACACTCCTGTAACTGTAGTGAATAATACCGACGTGTTTTTGCTTTAACCCTGTGCAAATCGATTCATAACTGTATAGTGATATGACTGCACTAAAATCCATAAACGGGAGAGACCTGGCATGAGTGGCCAGTGCTGTGGCAGCACTTTGAATCTGCTCCTCCTGTCATTTAAGCTGCCTGCTGTATTGCAGCTATACCCTCCGCCCTGCCTTGCAGCAAAGACTTGCGCAGCTGTGGTGAGTGGCTCCTGTATGGACTAGGCCAGTTGACCCTGGGACATGCCAACACCAAACCCTGGGCCCGCAGCAGAGGCAGCCCCCTTTTTCTCCAGATCCAGGGTTTTGAAGTCCACCTATTGGACAGTGGAACAAGCAGTGTTGCGAGCCCAGACATGTCAATGGATCTGCTACCTTCGTGATCCTATCCAACGGCTGGTGGGCCACCTCTGAGAAGGAGGCAATCAAGCTACCAGGGCTAGCTTTAGGCAGCAAGAGTTTAAAGGCTGGCTGGACCAAGGGAAGTGGAGACCTGGTCTGCCGCTGTATGATAAAGACTGGGAGCGAGGGGCTAACTGGCAACAGTTCATCAATCTTGCCTGACCAGCCTTGGAGCTGGTTCACCAGTGATATCTTCCCCAGATTGCCTTACTGGCTGCTCATGCTGTCTGTTTCTGAGCCCCCATTCCCCAGGGCTGTGGTAATCTGGCTAGTTCATCTGACACCAGGTGCCTATTATATCAAAAACAATGAGAGGAGTATCCCCTATGAAGTTGAAGAACAGACGTATCTGGAGGACAGGTTTTTGGCAAGAAGGAGGGTATTCATCCTTTTGTTTAAAACCCCTCACTCACCAACCTAGTGGTGACATGCTTCATCATCGGGGTCCACCTTGGCGTCCTAGCGACACCAAGGTGTGCTACGACACCTGTACTACAGTGGAGCGGGTTGTGACTGTGGGTGCGGAAAAAAATGTTAAAAATTGTCCTGGTTGTACTCAAAAATATAGTTTTAATTATAGAGCAACTGAACAATGTTTAAAAATACGAGGGCGAGATCCTGGTAGGGGAGTTACGACCAAGGGATCTCTATATGTGTTGAGTGGTCAACATGTTTCTACCTTAAGGGCTATTGCCCGGTATTCATCAGGACCAGAAAAACAGGTGGACAGGAGGTGCGTGCTCCCTAAAAAGCACACCCGTGCCTTGATCCCCTGTGTGCCTACTGGCAAAATGGCCAGTGGTATATGCTGCTCAATAAAATAAGTGAGCAGACGAAATAGTGAAAAAGAGACCTGTAAGGAGAGAAAGAGGGGTAAACATAATCAGGTTTGAATGATTGACTTACTCTCCTGTAACGTCGTGCAGTGTCTCAGTGGAATGAAATATAGTGCCAAAGGGGGTTGATCTCCAAATAAACATGATACCGTGGTGATGGAGTGAGATACTAATCAACATCTATGCCAATAGTAGGTGCACGCGGGTTGCATGCAGTGTAAACTCGGCACTGGTGAGTTTAAATATTCAGTATATAGAGTGCCGGTATTGAAGAATGCTAAGGATGGCACTGTATGGATCGTGAATATCACGTGGTGCCTGTGCTCCTAGCGGGGTAGTAAATGTCAAGGCGGATCCTCTACCATGGTAGGTGAATATAGGGTGGAGTGATCTACGGCATAGCGGTAACTCGATAGTGCTATATTCATTTCGACAGCATCTGACTCATTCGTGTGAGTGAATAACAATTAGTGAACATACATAACGAACACACATGTAACACTGAGGGACAAACTTCAGCTCAAATGGCATTGATGCGGGCTTACTCGAATATGAGCTCTCTGGGCTTCAACGGGCAGGGCGTAGGTTCAATGCCTTAAGCGTAACATATTCTGTAAGATTAAAGAGAGCGCGGGCGTTGTAAATCTCTGTGCAGCTCAATGCGCTCTGAATGGTGAACGACGCCCTCGTAGACCCGGTACATGTTTGTGTACCCGGGCGCTGACATAGAGAATCTACTTACAGTTACTGGCAGGAAAGATCAAGTCCGACCTACTCCTAGCGTCCTCTGCTCGGCTAGTAGTTGCGAGGGCAGCAGGACGCGGTAAAGAGGAGTTGGCAGTTTCCGGAATAGGGCGCGGCCTGGGCGGGTATGGGGGCGGGGCTAGCAGTACGCAATGGCGTGCTGTCGGTAGCTAGGCTGCCGTGTGTAAACAGACAGCGGGTTAGGGTGTATCACAACACAGGACAAGTTAGGTAGACTTGCAGAGCTGTAAATGAACCGCGGGGCTGGGATAATAGTTCATGTAGCGGGAAATGCACGCCAAAGGATGCAGAGGTGGAGATATTACGCAGGCTGAAGGGGGGAAGACAATGGAATACTTATTCTGGCATGACAGTGAGGCAGACACTGGTTTTTATGACCGGAAGTGGGTCATTTGGAGGGCATGACACAACGTTGTATAAGGTTAGGCTGACACAGGTTAACTACCAGTATTGGGTCATGTGGGGGCTAGACACATGAGTGTTGTGACGCATGATGCATATTGGTGGGCGCTTGGATAGCGCAAGTGGCCATGGGCTGGTCATCTTATAGTTAGAGGCACACTAAGATATATGCCCGATGGGGCAAAGCGTGGACAGACGCTAAAAGAATCTTGTAGCATCTATGCTCTATGGGTGGAGCGCTCCTAGTGACTGGTCAGGTCGACAGATGGCGATGGTATCTCATTTCAGCACTGAGTTCCATGGAATATTATCGTTGAGCCCAATTTTATGAGAAGAAAGCCGATAAATCACTCGCTGCTCTTTTTCAAACAGTCGTGCTTGTGCATTAGGGCCTGGTTGGATTTGCTCAATCACTGTCCATCTCATGTCGTTGGGAGTGTGTTGTGCTGTAAGGAAATGGTCAGTGAGCCTGGTGTTGGTTTTCTTGCATCGGATTGTACTTCGATGTTCTGCTATATAGTCACTAGGAGCGCTCCACCCATAGAGCATAGATGCTACAAGATTCTTTTAGCGTCTGTCCACGCTTTGCCCCATCGGGCATATATCTTAGTGTGCCTCTAACTATAAGATGACCAGCCCATGGCCACTTGCGCTATCCAAGCGCCCACCGATATGCATCATGCGTCACAACACTCTTATGTGTCTAGCCCCCACATGACCCAATACTGGTAGTTAACCTGTGTCAGCCTCACCTTATACAACGTTGTGTCATGCCCTCCAAATGACCCACTTCCGGTCATAAAAACCAGTGTCTGCCTCACTGTCATGCCAGAATAAGTATTCCATTGTCTTCCCCCCTTGAATTCACCAGCCTGCGTAATATCTCCACCTCTGCATCCTTTGGCGTGCATTTCCCGCTACATGAACTATTATCCCAGCCCCGCGGTTCATTTACAGCTCCGCGAGTCTACCTAACTTGTCCTGTGTTGTGATACACCCTAACCCGCTGTCTGTTTACACACGGCAGCCTAGCTTCCGACAGCACGCCATTGCGTACTGCTAGCCCCGCCCCCATACCCGCCCAGGCCGCGCCCTATTCCGGAAACTGCCAACTCCTCTTTACCGCGTCCTGCTGCCCTCGCAACTACTAGCCGAGCAGAGGACGCTAGGAGTAGGTCGGACTTGATCTTTCCTGCCAGTAACTGTAAGTAGATTCTCTGTCAGCGCCCGGGTACACAAACATGTACCGGGTCTACGAGGGCGTCGTTCACCATTCACAGAGCGCATTGAGCTGCACAGAGATTTACAACGCCCGCGCTCTCTTTAATCTTACAGAATGTTACGCTTAAGGCATTGAACCTACGCCCTGCCCGTTGAAGCCCAGAGAGCTCATATTTGAGTAAGCCCGCATCAATGCCATTTGAGCTGAAGTTTGTCCCTCAGTGTTACATGTGTTCGTTATGTATGTTCACTAATTGTTGTTCACTCACACGAATGAGTCAGATGCTGTCGAAATGAATATAGCACTATCTAGTTACCGCTATGCCTTAGATCACTCCACCCTATATTCACCTACCATGGTAGAGGATCCGCCTTGACATTTACTACCCCGCTAGGAGCACAGGCACCACGTGATATTCACGATCCATACAGTGCCATCCTTAGCATTCTTCAATACCGGCACTCTGTATACTGAATATTTAAACTCACCAGTGCCGAGTTTACACCGCATGCAACCCGCGTGCACCTACTATTGGCATAGATGTTGATTAGTATCTCACTCCATCACCACGGTATCATGTTTATTTGGAGATCAACCCCCTTTGGCACTATATTTCATTCCACTGAGACACTGCACGACGTTACAGGAGAGTAAGTCGATCATTCAAACCTGATTATGTTTACCCCTCTTTCTCTCCTTACAGGTCTCTTTTTCACTATTTCGTCTGCTCACTTATTTTATTGAGCAGCATATACCACTGGCCATTTTGCCAGTAGCCACACAGGGGATCAAGGCACGGGTGTGCTTTTTAGGGAGCACGCACCTCCTGTCCACCTGTTTTTCTGGTCCTGATGAATACCGGGCAATAGCCCTTAAGGTAGAAACATGTTGACCACTCAACACATATAGAGATCCCTTGGTCGTAACTCCCCTACCAGGATCTCGCCCTCGTATTTTTAAACATTGGTCAGTTGCTCTATAATTAACTATATTTTTGAGTACAACCAGGACAATTTTTTAAAAAAAATTCCGCACCCAGTCACAACCCGCTCCACTGTAGTACAGGTGTCGTAGCACACCTTGGTGTCACTAGGACGCCAAGGTGGACCCCGATGATGAAGCATGTCACCACTAGGTTGGTGAGTGAGGGGTTTTAAACAAAAGGATGAATACCCTCCTTCTTGCCAAAAACCTGTCCTCCAGATACGTCTGTTCTTCAACTTCATAGGGGATACTCCTCTCATTGTTTTTGATACATTTCCTCCCAGGGGAATAGGAGAAATCTCTAGTTCACTTTTGAGTGAACAAACTCCCTTACTCTCTTCTGTTTGTAACACACCAGGTGCCTATTACCTGTACAGGGCCCATTGCACAATACCCCTCATGACCAGATGTGGGGATACAATGAGGTTACCGACTTGCAAACCAATATACCTCTTAAGTGTCTGAACATTTAGGACTACATAATTTGCAGAACACTGACTTTACACGGAGTCTTGGCCCACCTCCTTGCCAAAATTATAGATTTTCGAACTGTGGATAACCTTCCAGTAAATCTACTTGACAGTACTACAAATGTTCACCCCAGAAGTGTCCCCCCCCCCCCCCCCCCCCGATTCCAGAAGCTAATTTCTGCCATCTGCTTTATGTGGCCAGGATGTTCCTCCCAAAGTATTGCCTGGAACAAATTCTGACAAACACAATGGAAGATTAGGCATGGCCAACAATCCGGTTGCACTACTGGGCTGCCCAATTAAGCTGTCATGGGGGTGACACAGCATACCAACTAGAACACACGCTCCTAGACCATAACTGTCATCCTCTATGGTGAACCAATGTCACTAAAGCAGTCCTTATAAACTGGTGAATGGCCCTTCACTTCATAGACTAGAGCGATCTCCTTGGTCATCGGGTAAGTTGCATCAAACACAATGGCACGACTGGAAGGTTTTGGTCAGTGGCATAGAATCTGCATCTACTCTGAAGGAGGTTTTGCATAATATCTAGATATGCTTGTACACACCTTCAAAGCCAGTGCACCCAATTCCAAAATTGTTGAAATGGGAGCGATGGGTGGGACCCCTGGAACTGGGGTTTTCTACACACCTTTGACTTGCTCACCACACGCCTTACCACCTATGCAGAGCTTGTCTGATCCCTCCCCCAAGTGCCCCGCTGTACACCTGAAAATGCATTGCCATGGATGATTTCGGTCCTACCTACATTATCCGAATGGCCAGCGAGAGTAGATGGTGGAATTGGAACCACCAGTCTATCGGGCATGGGGTTGTCCCTGCAGAAACAAATGTTTGGAGCACGTGGTGGACACTATGGGTTGGTTTTGCTGTATATACGTTCTTTGGGTAGAATTTTAATTTGCAGTGGGTAAAAACTGGAATGTATGGTGTGTTCTCATTATGTGTAACTTGATTTATCAAAAGCCCATTATTCTGGGGAAAATGAATTGGGAGGGGTGGGGGAGTTAAAGGTGTGTGAAGGGTTGAAATGATCTCATTTTTGACTTCAATGGGAAATGTATTTCTCCTACAATCCAAACTGCTAAAAGGATTTACACCAAACTTTGCATGAAAGTTGATCATTACTAGGGGCTTGCTTTTGTTTGAGAGTAAACCAGCCATTCAGTAGTTTTTGAGGTACTGGCATTAACAGTTGCTAATTGGGCTTTAAAGTATTAAGACTTTGTAGAGTTCTGCTGCTTAAAACTTCAAGCTATGATCCATGGGCCCTGTTGGTCATTTTTTCCATTTTGGAGAAATGGGATTATAGGGGTGCCTCCTCCGTAATGGCAGAGGAGCATCGCCCACTGGCTTAAGCCAGCACGTAAAAAAAACCTGTTCTAACATCAGTTCATTTTTCACTTGCTGGCTGAGCCAGCATGCAGAGGGAGGGCCAGGACCATGGGAGGAGGGAGGACGTTATTTGTTTTGGTTTTTTGGGCATGTTTGGGCAGCCGTCTTGGGATGGCCAAACCCAAACATGCCCATTTAGGTTTCTCCAACTGGGCTGTATTGAACAGCTCGGTTGGAGAAATGGTGACTTGTCTTGAGGAGAGCATCAAACCAGTACTCTGGTCGCCTTGCATCAGAGCAGTGTGGGGATTGCACAGGGAGTCTGGTCGCCTTGCATCAGAGCAGTGTGGGGATTGCACAGGGAGTCTGCCCCAGTGCCTGATGGGACCAGGAAGAACACAAGGGAGGGAGGCGGCTGACAGCTTAAGGTAAGATCCTTTTTAAATAAATGTAAACACCCAGATGTCATGTCGTTATGCCTGACTCTGCTGTGAGACGGAGCAGGCAAGCAGGAAAGGGCGGTTCCTGGAAACAGGAACCGGAAAGAGTTTGTTTGTAAGCCAGTTATGACCTGGCAGGGAATAAAGATGGAAGCATCAAAACTCAGCTCCGACTCCTGTGTCTGATTTGCTAGGGCAGAACGCGACAATGGCGACGAGGATGGGATCCCCATACTCCCACGAATAGTCGCGCAGCCCAGCCGCATGCACGCGGCCCAAACGACGAGTCTGCAGTTACCTCACCGGCGGCGCAGGAAAAGCGTGAGAAATGGAGCCGGCGCTGGAGACTGCTCGAAGCCGAGACCTGGCCAGACGACACCGCGCTGCTGCTCGAGGATCAAGTAGCAGGCAAGAAGCTCGCGCCTCACCGGAAAATAATCCAGGAGGAGCCCACATACCGAGCAGCATTACAGAAGGCGCGAAGGTCCCGCCCAACCGCAGAGACGCGAAAGACAGCATAAATGCGAGGGTGAGTCCCGCTGCAGCAAAGAGAGAAAGCGCTATTGAGGGAGAAAGAAGTGTGAAGATGCCCGGCGACTGACGCCTCAACTAGCCAGAAGTGGCCAAAGTGAAAATCAGCGCGGAAACGGCGCGAAAGGCCGTGCAGAGGCGGCAGAAGAAGCCAAGCTCGCCCCACGTGTGAGGCTCGCGCAAAAGTGCCCACCGGAGCCCACCGGGCGGCAGAAGTAGTGAAGATCGCCCCACGTGTGAGGAGTGAACAAAGAAACAACCAAAAGCCAACCGGGAGCCCACTCCAGCGGCAAAAGACGAAGAAAAGAAACCTCACCTGCAGCAGTGACTCTGGCGGTGGATCGCGGCTGAAAACGACGAGTGGTGAGTCTAAAATCGAAGCGCCGAGTGAATCTGTGGCTCCGGTCGAAGAAACGACCGAAATCTCGCTGAACACGAGATTCCCGGCGGCCATCTTGAAGTCAGGCAATATTGACCAATCCCTGCAAGGGATAATCAGCGGCCATTTTGAAGTCAGGCAAAGAGCCTGAAACAACAGAATAAGACTGACACACATACAACAAGCAGTGGTAAATGCGCGACAAACAGGCAATAAACCTGCGTAAATACAAAATATAGAATAAGAAAAGGACAACAGTAAACAAGCACAAGCAGCTACGACACAAACACTGGTAAAGACAAGAAGTGAAACTCATCAAACACTGGCAAATGCAAGCACAGAAGAAATATCGGACACGAGCACAAGCAGTTACAAGAAGCACAACGAACACTGACAAAGAAAGAAATGCTGCAAACAAGCACAAGCAACAGCAAGAAACAAAAAAAAAGAAAGTGGTAAAGACGAGAGGAAACCACAAAAGAGTACAAACAATAAGCATAAGCATAAGCATATACGAACAAAGAAACATACCGCCAGCGGGTGAGTGACGACCAAGCTGATCTCAAGAAACCAAGCCCGTCCAACTGAAGCTTGCGCATTCCACCATCATGCCAATGAGGAAAGACACACATAAACCCAACCCCTGCATCGGAGTACCTCCTCCAGTGGCACAGACCAGCGACCACTGTTTAGGTCCCGAGTGGTCAAGGTGGCTGGAATCGGACGAATTCCTCGCAACAACTGGTGAGCGAAGGGATAGCAAACGTCGACTACTATTGCTTCAGCTGGTGGGTCACGAAGGCCGACGCCTAATCAAAACATTTTCAGCAAAAGACAGACATATACGGAACTCAGACACTGCTCGCTTATTTCTACGCAACGGAAGATGTGGATCATGAACGCATTGCTTTCAACGCAGCACGGCAGGAACCATTAGAATCCTTACCAAGCTTCATTACCCGGCTGCAACGTCTAGTGAAATGTTGCCACTTCGACACTTTCACAAACGAAGATGCAATCCGACTGCGGGTGATTGAAGGCTGTTCAAAACCCGACACCAAGCGCAAGATCATTCAAGGGCGGTTCTCACTACAAGAGATCATCAGGAGAGCCGAAGTTGGAGAGCGGGTGACAGCGAGGAAAACATCCAAAGAATTTCACCAGGACGCAGGAAACAAAAAGAGAAGAAAGGAGACGTCCGCGAGGCAAGCCAAGGAGACAAACAAAACCCGAGAGAGGGAGGGCGAAGGCGGACTAGAAGCAAGACATCAGGAGAGACGAAGTGACAGCGGACCAGAGACAAGATACCATGAGATACAAAGTGACAGGGAACTCCCTGAGTCAACGAGACAAAGGAAAGGAAAAAGATATCCCCCATGTCTGTGATGAAAGCGCAGGAGACAATCAAAACACGAGAGAGGGAGAGAGAAGGCAGACTAGAGAAAGGACAACGTGAGAGACAAAGTGACAGGGAACCCCCTAAGTCACCAACACAAAGGACAATGGATAAGGGTGTACGAAAGACTGGGACAACAAGGAATTGTGGCAGCCTGATTGACATAACGTCGGTCACCCAACACACTACTCTGGAGAAATATCAAGCAGTGACACAGACCACACAGAGGAGGCCGAAGACAGTCTACTCAACGGTTATGACAAACACCAAACACCGGCGAGGGGACAAGTCACGTTATCTCCGGAAACTAACAGACTATTCTGGAGAAACATCAAGCAGACACAGACCACACAGAGGAGACCGACGACAGTCGACTCAATGGTTATGAGGAAAGGACCAAACACAAGCGAAGGAACAAGCCACGCCATCTCCAAAAACCGATATACATGCACACTCGAACAACTCAAGACACATACGCTCAAGCCATCTCTGATCAGGAGAAAACAGAGGAGTCGAATATTATCCCAAGACCAAACCAAGGAAGTAAATACGGGGCTAGCAAACAAACCCGCCACAGCAATGACACAAAAGACACTTTGAAAGATGCCCCCAGAGGAGTGTCTCCTCGATAGCATCGACTCCAAGAGTGCCTCATCGACCGACTCAGAAAGCATGTCCGGACAATCACTGAAATCAACAGAATCCTGGTACCGACAACGGTCACGGTGTCCACCACTTGAAAACACAGAGGAAGCAAAGACCGCCATCCCTGTCCGAAACAACACACCTCGGGCCAACAACACACAATGCCTAAACTCCCCACAAAATAACATGCCATGTCAGCCCCAGGAACATCATGACGTGAAGAATATACCGGCACCATTGAAGGGGTCAGCAAGGCTTACGCAAAGGGGGCACAGAAGAAGCACAGATGCAGGTGACTGTACCCGCCGGGCGGGAAGGGGCCACCCAGTCACCCCACCCAGCAGGGCCAACACGTTGGGAAAGAGGTCATCACCACCATCAGTTAGAAGGGAAATGTGCACCGATGTTGTCTGGTATGCCTGTCCACGGACTGGAGGACAGTGTTACTCCTGACCGAATAAGACAACAAGAAATAGAAGTGCATGCAGGCGCTCGGAAGAGAACCAAAACAACGGACACACATGTAAGAGATCAAGTGCCACTCAAACAAGAACTACAAAAGAATACGGACAGCCGACATCTAGCGGAGACAGCGACAGCCACATCACAAGAAGCGATACTCCTGTCAAGACAGCCAGAAAGACACAACGAAGTATCTCCAACAGACTGCACCCTACTGACACCTGAGAAACAGACTGAGCTTGAGTTTGTGAGGGAGATGTGTCTCACAACTCAAACAGATGGGATGCAGCCCTGTACAGCTGACCAAGAAACTAGACATTTCGGGAATAAATCGACAGCAGCAGCCACCGACACCACAGCCCCTTGAGGATCATCAGCAGTTCCAGTCAACGTGCTCAAGCACCAGAACAGGAGAGCCGCCCGCGACGCCAGATCAGGGAACCCAAGCGGCTCGTCGCAGAAATGTGAGGGCCATTGAGACTTTGTAAAAAAGGGGGAGATGTCATGTCGTTATGCCTGACTCTGCTGTGAGACAGAGCAGGCAAGCAGGAAAGGGCGGTTCCAGGAAACAGGAACCGGAAAGAGTTTTAATTTGTAAGCCAGTTATGACCTGGCAGGGAATAAAGATGGAAGCATCAAAACTCAGCTCTGACTCCTGTGTCTGATTTGCTAGGGCAGAACGCGACACCATGCTCCCTTCACCCGTCCCACCGCTTTCTTTGTGGCTGCCACCACTGTGGAATTGACTAGAAGGGGTTTTTCCCCGACCTTGTAATGTGTCTGTAAGCTCACTAGCTTTGTAATGTGGAAGGTGAGTGTCTTCAATGAGTTCAGGGAGGAAACTCAGAGGTGTGAACAACTCCAGTACTACACCAGGGCAATGCAGAAAGCAAATTGAGTCATAGCCAATAGCAGTACCTTTCTCTTTGCACAAATATAAAACCTATTTTAGTGTGATAGCTGTATTAATAGGCCTCTACATGTTCTAAGCTTGTCTGCTTCCCAGAAAGCACTAGCAAAGTTCCCTTTTACAATGTAAATTCAATGGCTAACTTCGTTTTTTTTTTTGTTTGTGTGGCTAATGCTTGCAGTGAAACAATCTGAAACGGCCTGCCACGGGTTTTGCTAGTAGTTGTGCTTGGTTTTAATTCCTAATCCATGCTAGTTAACTGCTACTTCAAGTTAGCTCTGGATCAAACAAAACTTTGTCATTGTTTTCTTCTGTTACAGACCAAATTCCTTTCCATGTGAGTCTCTCTCAGAAGAATGACCGTAATGCAACAGACAACATATTTATTAAGGACTCTCCGATATCTTTCACTGTGAACATCCATGACCCGAGCCATTACCTGAATGCTTCGGCTATCTCTTATGACTGGAACTTTGGAGATGGCAGTGGGACATTCGATTCCAATAGTCCTCTTACAATGCACACCTACACCCTTCCAGGGAATTTCAGCCTGAACTTGACCATCAAAGCTGCTGTTCCAGGACCATGTGTGCCTGTGACTACCACTACTGTGCCACCTCCAACCACTACTGTGCCACCCCCAACCACTACTGCAACAACCACTACTGGGCCACCGCCAACCACTACTGGGGCACCATTAACCACTTCACCATTAACCACTTCTGGGCCTGGCCCATCCACTGTCAATATATCCTCCCTAGAGATGGAAGGTAGGTTTTATTCACAATTCAGCGTTGCAAAATGTAATTTCAGCTTAGATTTTATTTGTGTAGGGTTTACAGAAAAGGAATAAATACATTTTGAACAGTTATTACTTGCTGCAGTTAGTCAAGACAGCCCCCCGTGCAACTTGAGCTCCCACTTGTTGCAGGTGTGAAGAGATGTTGACTTGCCCAACGTAATTCCTTAGTCATAATACATCCTCTTATTTCAGTCCTCATCCGGTTTGCTGCAAGTCCAGGGGTGTCCGATGTTTGTCCATAAAGGTGTCGTCTATTTAGATAGCAGCTCGTGTAGCTGTCCTGAATGTGACATGCACCATGCCAGGTTCATCTGTGCTGCTACTTACATGGCATGCTGGCCCTACTTTTTGAGGATATTTCCGTGCGGTCCACCCAATAATGAGAGATTTAAATTGTGTGCATAATTCGGGAACTTCCGCTAATAAAGTCTCTCTAATGTAGAGGCCTAAAACTTACTTAATTCCTACTTAAACTATTCTTCTCTTTACACTTCCTTCTGATTTCTGTCGGTGATCTATACAATTAACTTTCTCTAACTCATCTCTACCCCTGCTATGTTTAGCATTTTTTTTATTTTCCCAATTACAGCACAGCCTGCTGATTGCAAATGCTTACACCATTTTTTTTATTGGCTTTATGCCCTTTCCTCCTTTCCACCGCACCTTGAAATTGAGTGTGAAGAGAATGAAGGCGGTTGCTTTGAAGCCACAAAGAATGTGTCCTCATAACTGGATGTTGTCTACCTTCATAAATACAATTTCCTTTAACAATGGATGGTCACATAACCCCTCCTTCAGTTTGGGAAGGTCGTAGTGGCGTTCTCTAACAAATGTCCAACTTGCCTCTCTACCACATCCAATTTTCCTAAGACGGGTTGTCCTTGCACCCCCTCCACAAAGGTGTGGGAGCATCGCCCCACTGCTCTGTGCAGTTCAAAACCAATGCAATAACATTATCATTTTATTCTGATCCTGGTTGGGCTGAAGGGGCTGCACGTCACGGGGAGAAGTGGTGGCACTCTTAACTGCGCATGACAAACGTTCTGGGTTGGCCAAACAATCGGGCACCATTTGCATCTTCTGCACCAGCTGTAATACACAACCTGGGTGGAGAACATGCCCAGCCTCCCGAACCACGGGGTTCAGACTAATCGCAATGCTGCTGTAACACAGCATTGATTGGCTAGGAATCTGGGAGCTTCCTGGTTTCTTCCTGCTCCTGGACTCCACCAAAGGATGGAGAGGAAGCAGACCGTGTGCAGTTAAGAAGTTAGAGGTTTTTCTTCATTTACCCCCCCCACCTCACTACATAGCAGCCACTACTGCCTACCCCCCACCCTCCCTACGAAGTATTGTCCTTGTACTTTCCCCTGCGAGATATATTTTTACTATTTAGAATTGCCACAGGATCCAGAAACCCTGTTTAAGTATCTAATGAACCATCTCGTTAGAACTACTAGCCCACTCCCTGTGTAACCACTTTTCCAGCTGGTGCAGCTGATACCCAGGGCCCTGGTCCCTGCCTTTCAGCCCCTGGTCTCTGTGCCTTGTACATATTGGAACAAAGTGCACCCTGTTTATCCTCTGACGCACAGCCCGGGGCAGTACCTGCGTTTGTTGCCCTACTTCGGGACTCCTTGAAAAAGGGGGGTGGGGGGGGCTGATTGCCGCCCTGTGACAGTGCCACACTGAAGACTGCAGGTGAGAGCTGGGGAACGGAATTTTGTCATCCCCCCCCCCCCCCCCCTCATTGACATCCAGGGTGGCCCTCACCCACCGCACCTCTTCCTACACCACTGCCTAGCTGCACTCTAGAAAACAATCTAACCAGGGTGTCTCATTCTGTCTGTTTCTGTTGTATGGTGTGACTGAGCCCACTATGACCACTGCCCACAATTTTACTAAGCTGCTACACGTTACCCAGGCTAAAGCGGAACCATCTTTGATTTGAGCAGCCTGCTTTGGAAATTGCAGGACTGACTGATCCTGGGAAGGTCAGCTCCTAAATAGCTTGCCTTCTAAACGTACTGGGCTCCTGACTTTGTCACTTTTGTACACCTTGCTGAGCAGTTCATTAGGCTGATAACTATTCAATTGCCCTTTTTCAATTTGTTCAAAACGCCTGATCTTTCTCCTTGTCCTGTAAGCCTCATCACCAGGGTTTCTAATTGGGTCCTTGTTCAGTGCCTCTGATCTCTAATCTTTCTCTCTCCCCCCCCTGACCCGCTGAGATTCCTGAATGAGGAAGGATACTGTACTGGGGAAGCTTAGTCCCATTTACCTTCGATTAAATCTTTGGCAGACGAGCCCCTTAATTCTACTACACGTGGTGTGATGGGAAAAGTAAACCACTGGGGCACTAGATGTGAACAGGCCTCACAGGAGGCTGATTTTTGACAGTTTATCAGGAATGCCCCATAAAAGAGTAACATGCTACCCTAACTCACTTATTGATGCTTCTGTAGGAGAGCATGTGTGGTGTAAATGCAACACTGTTCTGCCAAGTGTCTTGAAGCCCGTCTCCTTATGGCATTAGTATACCTTAGTGCAATATATGGAACCAAGCATTGCACTAAAGACCAAGATTTGAAATATGGACATACTGGTACTTGCAACATTTGAGGCACAGTAGTGTTTGTGTACCCTGTTACCTACATTGCCAACAGTAGGTGCTGCTATCCATGCAGTGTAGTGCATTCTCTATCAAGAATGTGCCTAGTTTACCGATTGGTGTCATTGGTCATGTTTCCAGCTTCAAAGAAGCCAGACCTTTATCTTAGGGTTACATTCGGAGCGAAGCATTGAACTATTGGCTGCTGGTTCATTCTGTGGATTACCTATATAGTACTTTCTTCTGCCACTATAATTGGCATCTGACTTTTGGTGATGGCCTACCCTTGTGTTGAACCAGAGATTTGCTTCTCTATTGCCATTGGTGGGTCCACACAGCTCTAGTACTGGTAACTTAAATGGGCTGCTCACCTGTTGCTCCGGGTGACTGGCATCCCTCGGCTAGAAGTGTGAAATGGCGAATGCCACTCTGGATACAGGTCAGGGGTGATGACTACTTCGTCTGTCATTGGGCATAAGCGCATTCATATGGGTTTGTGTTCAGTTCTTGTAACTGAATTTAAGGACCTATCATGCCCTCGAAGTAAAGTGGACTGGTGAACTGTTTTTAAAGTGCTGTGCTATCCTGTACTGAGGCCTACCGGTGGGTGGGGCTCGGATGGTGGGATTGGGTGTCCTGGGGTAATCACTTGGGGAATAAACTGAACCCCCTTGGAAGCTAAATGCTCATTTGAATGAGTATTTGCTTCTACTTCGATTTCGGGTGTCGTACCTTTTGTGGGGGGATTTCTTTCTTTCCTTGCACTTTGGAGGGTTGTTTTGCAAACATTTCCTATTGAACGTTCAGATCTGTATACAGGAGGCGGTATTTGGAGATTTTGTTGGTACATGCTTCCGTTGGAAGAGCCACACTTGCCTGTGTTGATAGTAGCATGCTCTTATTCTTCTCTTCATTTTAGAACTCTTTGAAGTGGACAACCCCGAGAGAGTCGTGACTGCACCAGCTGGAACCACCAGTCCTTCAACTCCTGCTGTTGAATGCGTCCGCTACAGATATGGGTATTATTCCAGCAACATCACCATCGTAGGTACGGCTTCTGGACCTTGTGGGTAATGGTTACACTTTGAGACTTGAGGAGCGGTGCATGCTGCTACAAGCAAGAGTATTCAAAGATGTTTACATAAGGCCAGTATGGTGCTACTTTAAGACCTTGGAGACCCGCCCTAAGCAGTCACTAGTCTTTCATTGGCTATAGAATATAAACTGGTCTCTTAGATGGGCCATTCTAGCACCTTGGGAGGTAAGCCTTAAAGTTGTACTGACTGCTTTAATTTCTTTAACTTTAGCAGGAAAAAGCAGAAATGGAGCACTAAATCGAAGTCTAGGTTTACTAGTCTATTGTAAACTGAAATGTATACTCAGTTATCAATTAGCCATCCAAACCACGGCTTTTTTAGGTTGGTGAACTGAGTAATTAAGTGAATTCTGACCCTTCCCATTGAGGCCTGAAGGGGAGTAGAGTGCCTGAACTATAGATTTGTGTCCGTGGCAAAGGTGGGCTATGCACATCCACTAAAACCATTCTTTGCCTCATTACCTCCTTGTTTGCCCTGTTATTAGTCAAGATTTTGGTATGCAGCCTTTGATATCTGAAATTGTCAATTTTGGTCATTTGAATTTGAGACACCTGCCAGGGCATGGAGGTTAAATCAAATGTTCTGCATGTTTATAACTTCAGATGAAAAATGAGCAGTCGACACTGGCTAATGTTGCCAGTTCTGTATAGTCCACCTTTTGATGCTGATAGACTATTTTGAATGTGTTCTTCAAAGGCTGCATAATTTGTATGTCACCAAGTAGCCCTCCATAATTTTCTACCCCATTTCTGCATGATAAAAAAATATTCGAAATGGCGCAACTATCGTATTAACATTGGAGTGTTAACTCTAACTGTCTTTATGCACATCTTGTTTTCTAAAGATGTAGACTAACACCCTTCTCACTATTGTACATGAAAAACCTGTTCCAAAAGAATTCTACCTGCCAATCTGAAGTAAGGTGGGCGAAATTGTGGTGGTACACAATTTGGGTACTGTACATGCTTGCACGTTCTACTGGATGGTAGCGATTTGAAGGGAAACTTGAATGAAGATCAGGCACTACAATGGTAGTATTCTATACCTAGTATATGAGAGACATAAGTGAAATGGGTGTTACGTTATTATCCCTGATACCCACACAATGTTAACGTGGACACAGCTAGGCCGGTGGTGAAGACCCGGCAGTACTGGGCCTACTCATACCAAAATCCACGGAATAGTAAATCTCATTAGGGAGGGGGGCGCGGCTAGAAAGGTGCTCCATCAGCAATGCAACCCGAGATGTACCTCCCTCTGTTCAGCAAAAGACCCTGACCTTACAATGGTCCTTTCATTGTTGGCCTTACTGTGGCTTGCATTAAACTGTACCACATGCCTTGTTTAGGCATCTGTAGGATTGCCTTCACCAGGGGTGCTGGAATTCTGATGCGTGGCAGTGCTGCCCGTAGTGTCTGCTCATGACTGTCTTGTTTCTGAGTGTCTTGTTTCTGTTTATGACTGTCTTGTTTCTGTTTAGAGGGAATTCTCGAAATGAATATCCTTCAAAGCACTGGAGCGGAGGTGGCCACAGCACTGGTTGACTCTGATATTGTCTTCATTGTACGCTGCCAAGGCAGGTAAGTACTGATTCAAACCTTCCCTGGGTAAGTCCTGTACCTTAATCCTGCCTCATCTGCCCTGGGCAAGAGACTGGCTACTTGCTTGGACTGGTGATCTGGCCAGTTTAGGGTACTTTTTGGTTGCTAATGGAGTGACTTGGCAGTGTGACTGCATGTCTGCGTGTGTTTATCCTGAGGTATGTCAAAGATTGCGGTTCCTCATTCAGAACTATGCAGAACATATTGAGTACTTCTAATTCAGGGTGGTATTTAGCTCCTGCCTGGGCAGCGCAAGTGTGCTGCTCTGTGGCATGCTGTATTGGAGTATGGAATTGAAGCTCCACCCATATTTAAATAAACCAGTGAGGGATTTTTTTTAAGGATCACTCTTGGTCCCCCAGATAATGTAGTCAAAACAAGTGTGCCTTGGGACAAGATAAAGGACGAAGAATCAAATTTGATTCTTTAGAAAGCCCTCACTCACCAAGCTGGTTGGTGACATGCTTCATCGGGCCCCACCAGGAAGCTCCAGTTCCTTCCTGGTGTGCTTTGACGCCAGAATTACTGCGAAACTGGTTGGTAATTCTGAATGGCAAGTGCCTGTGAAGTGAGCTTAAGTGTCTGGGTTGTGTCCAAAAATAATTGTATTCATTGGCCCACCAGGCACTGATAAAAACACAGTGAGCGATGTATGCGCTGAATAGATTGTTCAGCAATTTCTTACTGAACAATCGATCCAGCGCATACATCGCTCACTCTGTTTATATCAGTGCCTGGTGGGCTGAATAAAATTATTTTTGGACACAACCCAGACACTTTTAAACTCACTTCAGTCACTTGCACTTGCCACTCAGATAATTACCAACCAGTTCTGCAGTAATTCTGGCGTTTAAGCACATTGGGGAGGTACTCGACCTGCCTGGTGGGGCCTGATGAAGAAGCATGTCACCAACCAGGTTGGTGAGTGAGGCTTTCTATAGAAGCAATTTGAATCTTCATCCTTGCTCTTCTCCTAAGAAGGCACACTTTAGTTTTGGCTTGACCCATATTTGTCATTGACCTTCGTAAATGCTGGCTTCTGATTCCTTAAGCTTGTTAGTCCCTCCTTAGTACCGCCTCGTCTTAATTTGTAACCTCCCTTGAGGACTTGCCCTTTTACTCTGGTTGTTACATGGTATGTCTTATTTAGTCTTTATAATTTCAAAAAGGTGGTGTTGATGGACAGAGTATCTGAGTTAATCAGAACACTCCTACCCAGTCAACAGATCAGGGCTTGATCCATCACCGTTTTTTAGCTCCCTGCACCATCCCAGTTCAGAACCTGGCTATATGCAAATTAGTCTGTCCCTGGCCCAGTGCATCATGGGAACAGGGCAGACCAAACTACCAAGCCAATTCTTCACTGGAAAGGAAACAAGCTTCCGGGGACCGGTTTCCGTCCATCATCCCCTTTTGTATCGCTTTATTTAGTCTTTAAGCACTCATTTCTTTAATGAGTTTCTCCTACTGCAGGCACAACATGCTTTCCTGCAACATTCTGTGCGCCATGCATGCTTTCACTTTCCGAGCAGCCCAGGACAATGGCAGCTGCTTCTTTCAATAGGTCTTGCATTTACAAAAGTTTGAACTATTGGCTTTGTAAATGGCAATGCTTTATATTTGTGTTGATTAGCAAAACTGATAAAAAGGCATTGTCATTTACAATGCCAATAGCTTAAACTCTCACAAATGTGAGACCTATTGCATTGCAAATGCTTAATTTTTGCTTTATTTTTCAGCATTCCCAGGGATGCCTGCACTGTCATTTCGGACTCCACGTGCATGGTGCCTCAGGGAACAGTATGTGACCAGGTAGCCCCCACCACCGACGAGTGTCTGCTGACTCTGCGTCGGTCATTCAGCGCACCTGGAACCTACTGCGTGAACGTTACCTTAAGTGATGACGCGAGCCAGGCCCTTGGAGGTATAATGGTGTCTGTGCAGGATGGTGAGTGCTCCAGATAACCAAACTCATTGTATTCTTGACTAGTGCGGGTGGTGGTGGTGGTGGCTGGGACTCCATGTGATGCAAGGTGCAGCCATATTGAGAGGTGGGGTTGAGGAGGGCTCTGCCTCCTTTAATAACCTCACTAGTGAATAGCATGGAGTGGAATAGCTGGGTGACTGCCGCGTTGAACTAATGTCTAATGTAATTTTCTCAGGGTCTGGTAGTGCACGAACAGCGACGGCTGCTCTCCTGACTCTAGCCATCTTGGTTGTTCTGGTTGCAGTTGTAGCTGTCCTACTGATCAAGTAAGTGTTGCTTTTCCATGTTCACAGCATTTGGCAGTGTGGTTTCTGGGTGATTTGTGGTATTAAAGTGCCTTTCTACTTGCAGGCGATACAAACAATACAAACCCATTGAAAGTGCTGGCGACAACATGCCTGGTGAGGGCCTTGGGGTGCATTTCAGCAACATGAAGGCTGTCTTCATAAACCGGAAGAACGAGAGCCACCCCCTGCTGAAGGGCAAAGATGGAATCATATAAGACCTGGAGACATTCTGCACTTGCAGCACTGATGGACAGACTGAAGCACTGTAATTCAAGCTTGGCATGAAACGAAAGCTGCTTAACCAGCTTGCATCTATAGCACTAATCACTCTTAATTGGTGCTCTGAGAACCAAATGTTCATAAGGTTCAAAGTAAAACCATTTTCTTAAAGTCTTGGTTATTTATTTTTTTTGTCTTAAGTTTGTGTCCATAGTGGAAATGGGTATGAGTGAAAAGTGGTCGAAAGGTCATTTGGTGTGAGTGCTTACAGCTGTGGTGTGGGGATTGTGCCTCAAACTGTTGCCAGGAAGTCATGAAGCTGTAACTGTCAGCGTGCGGAGTAGCCTACATATGTAATACGGAATGGATATAATAGTTTAATTTACTATTCCAACTCCGTCCCCGTGGATTGTAGGAAGGTGTTGGATAGTAAATTAAAATCTATTCCCTATCCTAGAGCGCCCCAGCGCTATGCGTTGTAATAGTTGCGTCGTAAAGGCACTGCGTGGTAAAAGGTGCGTTGTAAAGGATGTTTCCCTATAGAACCAATACAACCCTTCAACTTGCAGTAAAGCTAATGTCAAGCGATGATGCCCCTAAAGTCTTCACGGTAACTATTTAGTGTACGTCTCCTTTGATTCCATGATGGTGACATAACGAATAGTGGCTGCTACCTCGTGGTTGAAGGCATGGTTTCTAAAACTGGCCTGTCTAGTCCTTTGACGTTGTCTTGTAGTGTGCGTTCCTTGAAAGCCTGGAGGTTTGCTCCATTGGGAAGTTAACTCTGGGGTGTGGCTCGCCTGTGTTTACATGCAGAGTCCCTGCAAACAAAGCTGTAGGCCTTTTGCAAGGCTGTGGGGGCGGGGTGGGGGGTGGTCCCTCTACCTCTTAAAAGCTCTGCTGCCTGGTTTGGAGGCACTTGTCACTGCTGGTCTAGCAGGGGAAGATACTTAACATAGCTGGGGGTGGGAGACTGGGGTCCTGGTGACACCACTAACTGGTGGATGAAGCCTGCAAGAATCAAGCAGTGACCATTTCTGCTTTACAGTGGTAGGGAACGTTTATTAAGAATGATGGAATGACAAGTGCCAGGATGTAGCTGTGTGATTAGTCTAAGCCCCAATGACTGACTTGAAGTGCATGATTGACTTGTGTATGACCTCAATCAATGGTTTATAAAGCACAACTACTCAACCGGAAGGGTCCCAAGATGCTGAGTTGGGGGTGCAGCTCCTGGATGTTCCCGGTGATTCATCGGAGAGCCAGGTCTTGAGGTCCTGCAGGGACTTGGAGTGGTAGGGAGGGTGTGTTCCATGCCTTGGATCCATAAGGAAAGAGCCCTCATGTTCTGGTCGTCTTGATGCGTGGTACTGTGGCAAGGGACAGCTGCGCTGAGGGTAGGGATCTTTGTGGTGCATGGAACGCGAGGTGGTGGTTCATGTATGCGGGTACAGTGTTGTGGAGAGCTTTGTGGGCGTGGTTTGATAGTGATTCACTTCTCGTTGGGGAGCCAGTATAGTGTCAGCAGGTGTTGGGTGATGTGGCAGTGGCGTGGTAGTTTGAGGACCTGTCTGGGGAGGTGTTCTGGAGTTTGTGGGCGAGTTTCTTGTTTCTGTGTAGAGTGCATTGCCGTAGTCCAGGCTGCTGATGAGGGTGTGGGTGAAGGTTTTCCTGTGTTCCAGGGTAATCCAGTTGAAGGTCTTTTGTAGGAGACGGAGGGTGTGGAAACAGGAGGTGACCTCGTTGATTTGGCAGTCCATTTTGAGTTTGCAGTCCAGTAATATTCAGAGGTTGTATGCGTGGTCAGTGGGGGAGGGAGGGTTCCCTAGGGTGGGGGGGCACCAGGCCTCTTGGTGTGTGCCCTGAAGTACATCATGGGCCTAACATAGACCTGCAGCATTTTAAATGGCTCCCCTAGATAAGAAGCCAGCCTGATATTAAAATTGTGGGGGTTCTTTGTAAAGAGATCACAATCCCGATGGAATGCTCATTCATGGTCATAATTGCAATGTAGTTGTGGTAGATGAGTAAAGAGGTTCCGGAACATGAGAACCATAAGGATTGCGGAAGTTGTTCCTTCCCCGATCAAAGGACTTAAAACCTGCATTGTTGCCAAAGCTGTCTGGAGATTTAAGTCTGCTGTGATCAGTACATTCAGTTCAGATGAAGGAGGTTTTGTTGAAGATGGTACAAGATCACAGGGAGACCATAAGTAGGCAAGATCAAGACCCAGACCCCACCAGGAGCAGGCAGCTCAGCCCAATCAACTGACTTCTTTGACCGATGCCCAACATTCTGAAAGCATCATCACATTAACATTCCACTGGTGGTAGAATAGCATTGCATTGACATTAGCAGGATATAACAGATCATCCTTTCTTATACGGGAAAACAAAAAGCTAGAATCTGAGAAAGTGAAAGCAAAATGATTATACAACTGTAAAAAAGAACAGTGAGCAACCATAAAAGAGCAAAGAACAATCCAAGAGCAACCAAAGGGAAATAAAAAAACAGAGGAAAGGAAACCAAACGTAGAAACCATCCTCCCTTCTATACACAACAGAAAAGAAGAAAAAGCAACCGCGTCGGAGAGAGAAGAAAAGGAAACACAAGACTGTCCCAAAGCACACCCACTGGCCACAACAGGAATGAATGGAGGCTAAAAATGGAAAACTAACAAAACACAGGGCTACCGGCTGAGATGAATGCATAGGAAGAAAACACGACAAAAGCCGAGGAAAGCCCAGAATCCACAAGAGACGCGAGGAGAAACCCTCAAAGAAAATACATGAAGAAAGCTGAGGAAAAATAAGGATGATTCCTAATCAAAACCCATTATCGTTGCACAATGACAAAAATGTAATGCAAAGATAGCAATATAAACGGAACATACTTAGCAATGACAGCATGAAATGCACTCAAATGGGGAAAGGCGTAAGCTAAATATGGGAACTTGAATGCAAATCCATGACTAATCTCTTGGGATAGATGCGTTGTACACAACTGGAATTCTCCCATAAACATATCAGTGTGAACATGTGCACTGAAGTAATGTAACTGTGAAACTGCACATATGTAGGTACTCATGACCTATTCCAAACAATGAAAGGAATATTTGGGTAAGAACCTGTCCTAATGCTAAAGGACTGTAACCTTTGCATGATTACCCTGTAAAAGGGTAGAACAGACTAGGTAGGAACCCATGACTCATCTCTTTGAAAAGAGATGAGTAAGGAATGCAAAAGAGACTGACTCCCTTGCATAGATCGATACAAAAGGGGATGATGGACGGAGCGTTTGAGCAAATCAAACACTCACCCCCAGTCAACTGATCTGGGTTTAATCCATCACCATTCTTTAGCCCACTCAGCCACCCCAGTTCAGACATGGCCATATGCAAATCAATCCCTTGCATAGATCCCCTGTAAGAGGGCAAACAATACACATGAGAAACATGTAAGTGAGCAGATGGAACAAAAACCCACTGTGATTCCTGGTGTTGGGAGACAAGTGGCATGCAAGAGACAGTGAACAATGGACTATTTATGGTGTGTAACCTGATGGTGTATACCTAGAGTCCATGAACAATATAGACGTAAGCTACCATGCAAAGCAATAGTTTGAAGCAAAATGTAATGCCTTAGAGCTGTGATGCATGCCGGTGAGCGACTACTCACCCGAGTAACCATCGTCTGCGTTGGCTCTAGTGAACAAGAAGAAACATATGATTGCCAGCAAACTAAGAGAGAAATGAAATGTGCAGGTGTAAGGCAATAAAACATACCAAACACAATGTGCTACACAATGCCTTAACACCTTGAACGCTATGGGGATTTTTCTCCTGTGCTGGGATTCTACAGATACCACTTTACATGACGAGCTGGGCTCGTCATCAGCGTAGCAGGAGGCTACTGCATGACGAGCCCAGCTCGTCATGAGCGTCGAAGGGGTTAAACAATGATCAGCTCCATAGGGCATAGTCCCAAAATTACTTGGTATTTTTTTTTCTATCTCCCCTTCGACACGGAGTTAGAGGAGAAACAAAAACCAGATCTGAAATCCATCAGTTAGAAGAACTTGCAACCTGGAATGAAATCCACATGTGTGCTCAGTCATAGGCTCCGCTTGTGCTGCTGAAAACAAAGCATAGACCAGGTACCTCAGTCCAATGAGTGCTCTAATTGGAAATTCGAGATGCTGCAATAGAGCTAAATGGCATGGTTGTAAAATGTCATGGTTGTATTACTATTCAATTTTCCACAGGTTCCGAGCCATAAACACTACTGCAGTGTGAAGAAAGATGTCCAGTGCTATACGCAGACTGAACACCTAAAGAAATGGAGCATGTGATACAAACAACACTTCAGGCAGGGAAGAGGCAAGTTCTGAAGCAGTTAAAGATGCCACTTCGCCTCACTGAATCCTCAACTTTGAGATTAACTTCCGAAATGTGTGGTTGGCAATAAAACCAACTGTGGTTGGCAAATAGTGAATAAAGCAGGGCAATACTGTAATGATGGTGCCTACTGCAGGATGGCGGCACGTAAGGTGACGCCGTGCTGGGTGATTGTAGGTGAGAGCATGTGCCCAAAACTGCTGATCAGGGCGGCAGCGAAGAAGGATTTGAATAAGTAACAAAGTCGACAATGAGCAAGAAGGTAAGCACCTGCGCTGTGCATGGTGCACATTGTTTTTTCAAACCACAACAGGGCGGTTGAACTGCCAAATGTAAAGAAGAAACGGTCCCATAATTCAATAAAATAAAGCTTACCCCAAATGTTCATAAGACTTGGCACCAACAGGGTACAAATAAAAATATACTCCTCTGATGTAGAGCCAGGCATGTCTAGTCAGATATCGTTCTTCCAGCAACTGACAACGCAGCTTCAAACAGGTCTCTTTGCAAGTGGTGGTGTAAGAGTAGGAACCTGTGCTGGGTGGCAAATTCGTAGTGTGGACTAATCGCAACACAGCAGTAGATGATCAAAGTCCCCAAAGGAAACACTCAAACTGTTGTCAGCCAGGTATGTTTGAAGCAAAAGTAGTGGAGTCACTGTAGAAAGAGCAAACTTTTCAATGAAAGCACAGCACAAGACTCAGGAATAGGCAGGCACAGACGTTGACAGGCTTGAAGATTATCAGGCTTACCCTCAATGAAGGCTCAGCACAAGACACAGATAGTGGGACTACACAATGATGTGTGGCGCTGAAGACTGACGTTGTTTAATTAGAGGCTTACCCTCACATGAAGTCACAGCACATGATGCGCAGAGATAGTGGGGAGTAGACGCCCAAGTGTGAATGGGCAGCTCCTGTAGTAGCACTTCTCCAGACTCTCAAACAACTAGCCGGTTGCTGTGGGTGACCGATAGGAGGTCACTGGTTGGGTCAAGGATGCCAGTTGAAGGTAGATGCTAAACTTGGGAGATGTAGATGGAGTTGCTTGAAGTTTGAGGCCAAAGATGCAGTTTCTTTTGAATTTAGTTGCCAAAATTCTGTAGTGAACAAGTCCATTCAGTTCAGATAATTCAAGGAGGTTTTTATTGAAGATGGTACAAGATCACAGGGAGACCATAAGTAGACCAGATCAAGACCTCACCAGGAGCAGCCAGAAGGCAGCTCAGCCCAGTCAACTGACTTCTCTGACAGATCCCCAACTTTCTGAAAGCATCACCACAATAACATTCCACTAGTGGTAGAATAGCATTGCATTGACATTAGCAGGATATAACAAAGTCCAAACAGTGTTCATAGAACATACAATACAGAACCCAATGACGACATGGTCCAGCATGTGAGCCTAGCTAGTCGCTCACATCTTCTCCCCGAAACCTAAAACAAACCTACGCCCATCAAAACATTTACAAATCGGGGAAAGCCGTTTTAAATTCAGTGGCGTAGCTTAGGGAGGCAGTCCGCCCCGACTGCACTGAGGGCAGCGTGTGGCAGCACTTCACCCTTTCACCTGCGCATCCCACGTTTACCTGCATGCACCCGGGGCCGTCACTGGGCAGCAAACTGCAGGACGACCCAGGGTGGCAAAAGCACTAGATATGTCGCTGAAATTCCATATGCACCAATCTTTGAGCTTCACCGCACCATGAAAAAACGTCTCTTTAAGAGGCTTGCTGTTTTTAAAATTACTACAAGATTGCACAGGGATTTTACCATACACAAACATTCATTTAGAGGTTCTGGATAAGATATTACTTGCCGAAAAAACGCTTTGATGCCTCCTATGGGGTAGTAAGCGCTATGTAAATGCTATTACAATTCCCTTTCACATAAACACCTTTTTGTGTACCCTATATAGTCTTCCCCTGCACTAGTTTGTGCTCTTTCTAGAGAAAACGATCGTCCATTCCTAGATTGTAGTTCGGCCAGTGACTTTCATTCTGACCACTCCCCTCTTTCAACCAAAGATGGACCTTAGTACTGGCAATCTGTTGAACTAACTTGTAGGGTTTGTCAGTAGTATGTGGGTACATTTAAATGTCTCAATCATAATCCACACTTGATCTTACAAAGAACATGTGGGAGAGACTGGTAAGATGAATACCCTTTCTGTGTTGTATTGAGTTTTCTCAATCGGATCATTGGTCTGTGTGGATGGTAGAGTGAGCACCTATGCCCCAATACCCCCCTCCCCCTAACAATTCCTCTATTTCCGCAAGATGTGGATTGAACCCCCATTGATAGCTAAAATTGTTCCTGGGTTACTTACTTTACTGGATGTTCTCCAAAATTATCAGAGCTGTAGTAGTCTCACCACAGCTACCTCTGCCCACCTAGAAACCTATCCTTCTCTACTAGAAGTCAGTAGGTGTGGAGCCAACCAGTGACGGACTCAAGATGTCACACACCCTCAGTGGTGGCTCCCAATTGAGGCGTGGGGGCGTTGCCCCCCCTGCTTTCTCGCAGTGCGAGAAGCTGAAACATACCATTTTATGCAAGAATGCAGAAGTGCCTGAATGGGGTGGGCGGTCCTGCTTGAGGGCAGGGGGTTGTGGCTTTCCCACTGTTGTGGGCCCTGATTGTTTGGTCGGCCCTCTGGGGCCGGCCAAAACAGTCGTGGCATGCTTTCAGGCGCTGTCCGCTCCAATCACAACGCTGCCATTGCAGTGTTGTGATTGGCTTGGGGAAGGGAGGGAGGAAGCCTGCTTTCTGATGGGGTCTGCCAGTAACTGTAGAAGAAGAATCGGCGCGTGGTACCTGGGGAAGGTACATTTTTATTTTTAATATAGTCCTGAGCTGCTCCCACCACCGAACCTGTGCAATGCTCACCACCCACCTACACCCTTTCTCCCCCCCACCTCCCTCCTCTCTCACCTGCCCGTCATGCTGGCCGTGACCAGCACAGCTGAATGGTTAGTCAGACTCTAGCCACTGAAACCTGGTACCAGATGCTGCCTCGTGTTACCCTCTTCAGCCTCACTCCGTGACTGCTCTCCTGCCCCTCCCCGTACCTGCTACTTCACTCTTCGCCTCACCTGCTCCCACGCTGGTTTCCACTCCTGCAGGGATCCCGATTTGGTTTAGTGGAGGGAGATTGCCCGGTTACTCACCGGTAATATTCATTACTCCGAGTCTTGGTCTTCCCGTCCCATTCCTTACAAGTGAGCAGCTAGTCTGCTCCACAGAAACCTACAACCTAGCTGAGCTTTTCGCACCACCCCCAATATGGCGTCGCCCCCAGGTGACCATAAAGGGGAAGTGCATCACCACAACATCCTCAGAATACCAAAGAAAACCCAGAACGAAAACAGACAATCACCCAAAGAAACCCAAGACGGGGAGGGAAGGGATCAGGAATGGGACGGAAATACCAGGACTCTGAGTAATGAATATTACCGTTGAGTAACCGGGCATTACCTCCTCGTCCTGTCTTCCTGTCCCATTCCTTACAAGTGAGCCCATACCCAAGCACACGGTGATTGTAATAAAACAGACCCAAAAAGTGTGAGAAATAGGTCAATTTAATGAACAGAAAGCAGTACACATCACAAACCATGTACAGCAGAAACACATGTGAGCCAAAGGCAGCCATCCCCAAATGCAGACGATAATGGGAAACAAACATATGGGGAGAAGCCCACGTGGCAGCAATACAAATGTCTTGCAAGGAGGCCCCTTCAAACATGCCCCAGGAGGAGGAAACGCTCCTGGTGGAACAACCCTGCACCGAAGACGGGCGAGGACAGCGGGCCGCCTCGTACACCGAAGCCACAGCACCCTTGATACGAGTCAAGGTGGACAAAGACTGGTGAAGACCCCGCCCCGCCATAGGTGACAAACAACGAATCAACCTTACGGAAACCAGAGGTCCGATCCAAGTAGATGTGGAGAGCCTTCAGCACATCCAAAGAATGGAGGACCAACTCCTCCGGGGATACTGGATCCGGAAAGAAAACATGGCAGAACAATAGCCTCCTGACAGTGGAAAGAGGACAACACCTTGGGCAGAAAAAACTGACTGGGACGGAGAAGGACCTTGTCTGTGCAAAAAGGGAGGCAAAGCCATCAAGGCACCAATCTCACCGACCCTCTGTCCCGAAGTAATGGCCACCAGGAAAAGAACCTTGGCAGAAGGAATTTGAGGTTGACCGAGACCAAAGGCTCGAAGGGGGGGACCCATCAAGGCCTGGAGAACAAGGGGAAGATCCCAGGCAGGCACAGGAGAGCGACACATGATGCTGAATCAAAAAGCTCCTCAAAAGGCGAGCCACCAAAGGGGTGACAGAGGACACAGAGGAACCCCGAAAAGCAAGAACGGCAGCCCACTGTGCACGTAGGGATGAAACGGCGAGTCCCAAGACGAACCCATCCCGCAAGAAATCCAACACCCTCACAGGAGGAAGAAGAGCGACCCTTCCCAAGACACCAGAAAGATAAATTCTTCCAATGACTGTCATAGGACCTCAAGGTGGAAGGGCGCTGAGATAACTAGAGGCACTGGGCAACCTCAACCAAGCAACCCTGACCCAACAAACTCAACCTTTCAAGTGCCAACCCCCCCAGCCGGAGGTGGCGCAGAGAGGCAACCCTGAGAAGAGGAGCCTGCAGAGGGGAGGGACACAGGGGAAACCTACAATGGGGGCACACAGACAAGGTCAGAAGCAGGGGAAACCAAGACTGACGAGACAATTCTGGCACCACCAGAAGAACCTACGCACAGTCCAACCGAATCTTCCGGAGGACCCGTGGAATCGGAGCAAACGGATAGAAGGCAAACAGAAGCCCCAGCGACCAAGGGACGGAGAAAGTGTAGATCGCCCAAGCCAGACTGGAGGGCATGAGGCTGCAAAACTGAGGAAGGAGAGCAGCATCCTCTGAGGCAAAAAGATCCAACCACGGACGGCGGAACCGGAGGACAATCAGATCGAACAGAACCGGGGACAGACACATAGTCACCGAGGAGGGGAACACACTGCTCAAAGAGTCCGCAGGCCCATTCTCCTTCCCCGGAAAATAGACCGCTGTCGGACAAGAGGTTCTGCTCCGCCCACAGACTGATCACCCTGGAAAGGTGAAACAGACCGGCACATGCCCCCTTGAGGGTTGACATAAGACCGAACAACTTGGTTGTCGGTCTGCACCGAGACCGCACGGCCCAGAAGGAGAGGAGCAAACCACTGAAGAGCCAACCAGAACGCCCTCCACTCCTTCCAGTTCGAGGACTGGAGAGACTCAAAACTGGACCACCGACCCTGAGCCTTGGAGGCACCCACCGCACTGGCATCCGTGGACAACACGACCGAGGAGGAAGTAGATCGAACCCCCGGGAAAGAGACTGAGGGGATAACCACCACTGGAGATCCACCTGAATCCCTGGAGAGACAGATATCCGAGTCTCGTAGTCCATAGAGGCAGGACCCCAGTGCGACAGGACATGATGCAACAGGGGATACAGATGCAATCTGGCCCAAGGAAGGACATGCAGAGTGGACGCCATCTCCCCCTGACTCTGCAACCAGAGATGGGCGGACACCTGGGACTGGGACAGAAGCCAAGAAAGGTGACGAAACCAAGTCAACTGGCGCTCCATGGGGAGGAACACCATGCCCAGATCCATGCGGAAGAGAGCCCCCAGGAACTTCAGGGACTGGGAGGGCACCATGGAGGACTTCCGGTGGTTGATGAGGAACCCAGGAGAAGACACACCTGGTCCACATCCGTCAGAGCCTGAGAAAAAGGAGAAACAATCAACCAGTCATCCAGATAGGGAAACACCTGTAGCCCCCTGGAATGAAGAATACCCCCAGAGGGGCCAAGAGCTTGGTGAAAATCCTGGGCGCCGAGGAAAGGCTGAATGGGAGCACCCTGAACTGGCAGTGACGGGAACCCACAGCAAACCGGAGAAACGTCTGGTCCCCCGGATGGACAGGAACATGCAGATACGCATCCATCAGATCCAGGAACGCCAGGAAGCCCCCTGGAAGCACCAGAGGCAGGATGGACTGTAGAGTCATCATCTTGAACGGATGATGGAGAACGAAGCGATTGACCCACTTCAGATTCAAAACAGGCCGCAGATCCGAAGTATCCTTCTTGGATACCAGAAAGTGGATCGAATAGCAACCCTTGCCCCTTTCCAGAGGAGGAACCTCCACAACAGTGTTCTTCTCCAACAGAAGCCGCACACCCGGCAACAACGCCTCCCTCCACAGAGGAAGACTGGGCAGGGGAGTCAGAAGGAAGACATGAGGAGAGGAAAACTCTATCCGGCAACCCTCTGACACAGTCTGAACCGCCCAGGCATCTGGAACTGACAACCACTGGGACAGGAAGGACTGGAGGCGACCACCAACTGGCAAAGGCAGATAGTCATTGGGAAGAGGAGGAAGCGGTGGCAGCAACACCGGCAGGGGCCCGGGACTTGACACCTCCAGGGGCCCCCCAGCCGCGACCCCTGCCACGAAAGGGCTGCGAAGCACCCAGAGCAGGAGGCCCAAAGGCGTGACGGTAGCCAAAACCACGCCCCCGAGAAGGAGGGTGGACCGGAGCCACAAGCTTGCGGTTCTCTGCCGATTGCTTGACCATTTCCTCAAGCTGAGGACCGACCACCTTGGAACCCCCAAAGGGCAACTAAAGGAGGACCGACTTCTGGGAAGACTCAGCCTTCCAGGAACACATCCAGATATGTCACCGTGCAGCGATGGAAGCACCAGAAGCGGCGGCCGCCGCACTCAAATTGTCAAAGGAAAGATCAGACCAGTAATGCACTTGTAACTCCATGAGGATCAAAAGAGAGGGTGCATTTTCCCCTTCCTGCAAAAGAGGACAGGGCCTGAAAATCCTTGAGGGGGGACTGGACCATGTAATTCGAATAGGCCGTTGCCCTGACAGAAAAATTAGAAGCGGCATAAGAACGCTTCACTGCCCCCTCAACACGCTTATCCACAGCGTCTGAAGGAAGGGCGTCGTCCAAGAGGACCAGACCATGAGAGGAAAGTCCAGCCATTAAATTGTCAACTTTGACAGTCTGAGGAAACTCTGCAGCAAAACCCTCCAAAGGATAGCGCTTGGATAAAAAGCGCAGGAATGCAGACTTATCCACCTCCTTCCATTCATGATCCAGCACCTTGCGCACAGCACCATGCAACGGGAAGGAGTCAGGAGTCGGCTGGTGATACTGCGTAAAGAAGTCATCCTCCAGGACATACGACACAGGAGGAGAGAATCCCAAATTATCACGGACATGGGTAAACAATTCAGAGAGCTCAGCACCCTGAACAAAGCGCCCACGAACACTCATCATCCGGACCCAAATCGCCTTCAGGAGCATCCTGAGGATCCGAAGACCCACGAGGAACCTTGGCAGCAGCCTGAAAAGCAGAAGCCACAGCCTCATTGATCAAGAGGCGCAGGGCATCCAGAGGAGGAGCCGAGGAAGAGGCACCTGAAGACATGGCAGCACCAGTGAAGAACCACAGGAGCAAGACACAAAGACCTCAACCACAATTCCAAAAACACCAGCACCAATCCCGAGAACAGGCACTGAGAAAGACGAGTGCCAGCAAAAAAGGACCCCATTAAATACAGTGGAAGTCCCGAGGGCCCGAGCTCACGCGGGACCAGAAAAAAGGGGCGGGCGCTAGAAAAGGCAGCCGCCCGTCCCAGAATCGCCCCAGGCAGCCCGAAACAAGACGGACTACATGTGCTGCCAGAAACCACCGCCGTAACCCCCGCCCGCTAGAGCAGGGCGCCACAACTCTCGGCAAAGAAAAACTGCTGCTAAAGCAGACCTGAAACAGGTGAGCGCAAAATAGAGAAAAACGGCCGCTAAAGCGAACCGCGAAAATCAGCAGCATATGGGGCAAAGCACAACACACAAAAAAGGTCAGCCGCTACAACAGGCCGCCGAACATAATTAAAACAAAAAAAGGGAAAGGAAAACTTACCCCATCCGCTCAGCCAGACACGAAGACACTGCGTGCAGAAAAAAATAACAGGATGTTGGGGTGATGCACTTCCCCCTTTAGTGTCACCTGGGGGTGAGGCCATATTGGGGGAGGTGTGAAAAGCTCAGCTAGGTTGTAGGTTTCTGTGGAGCAGACTAGCTGCTCACTTGTAAGGAATGGGACGGGAAGACAGGACGAGGAGGTAATGTCTCGGATCCACTCCAGTGTAGCAGAAGTGCTGCGCATCTGTGAAAACATGCGGGACCAGAACCGTGTGCTGACAAGGGTTACTGCGATCTTATTTATTGTTGCAATGGTGGTGAAATGTTCCACAGTAAGCTGCGCTTTTGCTTGTTTTGAGAGGACAAACTTTATGTAGCATATGATGGTCAAATCTCCAAATAGTTTATGGAAATCCCTGGACACATTAGTGCAGTTCAGTTACTTACATTTGTTAGTGTTCCCAAAAGCGGCAATGTTTGACAACGTTTATTGATTTTCTCTTCTGTTGCAACTAGAGAAACGACTCTAAATCTTCGGTTTTAGCTGTCAAGTGGTAATTAAAAGAAAATACTGCAATGATGTAATAAACGCTCTCCAAGAGGAGCGATTAGGAACTTTAAAATTAACCAACATCGATATAATGTAAGCAAATCAGAAAGCGAACATTTTCAGTCATTAGTTTTCAATTAAATCGAGGTAAATGATTCACAAAGTTGTTATATTTCTGAACTACAAAACTCGTGTTATGCTTATATATGGGCATAGCACATGCATTGCTTGCATAATGATGACTTGCGCCTGTATTCCTAAAACTATGACAAAGATTTTATTTGCATTTATGCAGCACTGAATGAAAATCTGCTGCAATGTGGTTCAGAATACACACTAAAAAAATAATTTTCTAATTAAGTTACTGTATGTTCTGCAATGCTATGTTTCTGGTGTTTTACCATTCCTATCATTGTATAGCTTTAATAGCAGTCTGGGTGACGCGGTTTTAATCGCACTCTTGAGTGTGGCATTTCTTTTTTTCATTGAGTGGTAAGAATATGCCCTTGGTGCTGGTGTCGGAGGGGTTTGCCACATACTTATGCATGGTCTAGGTTTAGACATGAACAAAGCCCAATAGAGGTAGATCTATGTCTGTGTAGCATTTCTTGGTATTGAGCGATGTTTATTAAGTTCTGGTTCTGTCCTGTTGGATGGTAGTGTGTGTCTGTGTGATTTTTGTGGGGGAAAGTAAAAATATAATCCTTGTGAAAACCTACTTGAAAATGCCGGATTCTAATGTCCGAAACCAGCATCTCACAGATTAAATGTATATTGTGCTGAAATTCTTTATCCGCAGAACTCTTCTCTCTGACCTTGAAAACTACACAGGTCATGTCTTCGTGATTGCCACTTTGTGGAGTGGTGTGCTCACTGGTTAGAGGCGGCAGACCCGGGAGCAGAAGTCGGCCGGGACAAGGGTTCGATTCCCGACGCGGCAGGGTCTCGGACTAGTGTCAGCGGACTCGATAATTCTCGCCTCGGTGCCCAATCTAAACAGGGGTCCCACTCGGCAACTCTGGGCATCAGCTTGCCTAATCTCCACAACGGCCCCATCAACGCCGGGGATGCCTGGCTCCAGCGCCGAGATGCACCCCCCCCCCCCCCCCGATTCGCACGCTTTATAAAAATACATACATACACACACTTTCTGATTCTACCGTACATATGTATCCAGGTGTCTTGTTTCTGTTAGCGGTAGCCTTTTCTGTTAAGGTGTCATTCCTTGAGTAAGTGCCCGTATTTAACAAACCATCTACCGTTCTTAAATGATGCTTTAACATTTGATGGGTGGGTGATGTTTTGGTTTATATGACTGTAGTATCTGATCAGTTGTGTATTGTAATCAATTTGCACACATTAGCCTTTTAAAACGTGCTTTTGGTAAATGATTAGCACATTTGAATGGACAGAATTGATAAGAAACCGCCCATACCCAGCATTGTTATTTACATGTGGTTTATTATCTACAAACTGCAAATCTGTGTGAAATCTCCTAGTCTGGTGAGCAAGTGAGACGGGGGTGTCTTGTAAAAGGCATACAAATGGGGGTTATCTACAGCGGCAAAAGGCATACAAATGGGGGTTATCTACAGCGGCAGTGACAGGGCAGCTGTTTTCCACATGGTGAAAGACTTGATGAAACATTCCAGTAGCATATTTGATAGCACATAGGCTGAATCTCCATCACTGCCTCCTAATGAACCGTAACACGTGTTCTCCATGTAATATCTGCTGTCAAGGCCCAGCTCTCCATGGTGAAGGACTGGGCAAGGTTCTCCTGAGAAAGAGACTCATAATAATCATGCCGTTGTTGTTGTGATATGTCCTTACAAGAGGAATAGCTGCTTCCTTGTATTCAGGCACCTGCTGTGTATCTACGCTTTCCATCCACAGTAATAATAAAACCTATTCTACGATCCGGCTAGAGGCTGCTTAGGTGTTTAGCAGACCTAATGCACAATACAGAGAGGCAGAGAGTAACAGCCCTGCTCTTTTCAGCCATTTTAAGTTTTACCCGTCATTCATGATGTATGGATTATTTTCTCCTCACAGACGCACACTTTGTCTCAGCCTGACTTGGTAGGAGTCTTCATCTCGGTCTGTGCCTGCTCCCCCACTGAGCGTAGGGCAGGATGCTCACATCCACACACACACCTGAGATATCGCTGCAAAAAGACCTAGAGCATCAATGGCCATAGAACAACCACATGCCTACTGTGAAAGAATAGCACATAGTGGCACAGATAGAGCACATGGTAGGCTGGTGTATGATCTGCATCCGATTAGGCTGACAGTTTTGCCACTCACTGTCTTTGTTAGTACAAATTCACAATTGCTTTAATAACCTTCCTACTGTCTCAAATTTGCTTGAATATGTACCATTTGTCCACTCTTTTTTCAAAATGTTCTAGGGGTAACAACCCTGAACCCCCGTAGTTTGTTCGGGCCCGCTCGCCGCAGTGCAGTACACCAATTATTTTATGCCCTCGCCACTTTCAAATGTCACCAGTCGCCACTGCACACCCTGCTTTCAAGGACACCCCTGGAAGGCCTCTCTATACATCATAGTTGGTGTCCTCGGGATGAATATTTTGCACTATGTTGTAATGTATAGTAAATTAGTATAGTTGACGCCAGTATCCAATTTGATATCCGATCTGAAACTCGAGTAATCTGTTTGATACTCCAAAATCCTGAAGGAAAATTGGTAAACTACAAAGAGTAATTTATAAACCTCCAGTAGATGGCAGTGTAGGTCCACGGATTCTTATGGGGGAGCGATCAAAGTAAAACTCTTTGTGGTGGGTGGGGAATGAAGAGTTTAGAGTAGAGAAGCTGCGACCCTGGGGGCCTTAGGCATGGACCTCGAGTAAATGTAGCCGCGCGCAGGAGCAACGGACAGAGCACACCTATGAGAATAAACCATGAAAGGTGCAGCAATGAATGCGGCCCATGCTTTCTGTGAGTGCACGGAGCCCCGAGGCTGCCAGTAGACAGAGTTCACGACGCCTCACTTCATAGTAAGGCGTTTATCACGCGAAGGAAGCGCGTGAGCACCTGCACGGCCTCTTCTGCTAATGCAGCTTAACCGGCAACATTGTCCCTGATAAGCCACCAAAACAATGAAATGTATGATAGAAACCGATTCGCTTTGCACGCCGTAGTAAAAAAAAACCTAAGGGTACACCAGGAGTGAATATTAAGATGTACAACGTACCTTCTCCACAGTAGCCTTTCCTTATTGCAGATCACGGGAAACTTAGAGGGCAGGTAGTGTGTGTGGAGGTGGAAACCTCTCAAGCAAAAACCAAAATCCCTGTCAGGGTGGACCACCAAAGTCACAAATTTTACCCTGTGCCCTCCGGTAGTTTGGCACAAAAGCAGTCCGGCCTAACTTGGAGGCAATGTGAAAAGTATTTGTGCAGCACGCAAACTGTAATAAAGTGAAAGCACAACCCCCCAAAAAATCCCATAGTCTGGAAGAACAAGTTAACTTAAGGTTTTTAAACTCTGCCCCCAAAACTTTGATTTCAGAGCAGCTCAACAGTTGGTAGCCAAGGGTCTGGGACCTTGGGAGGTACTTCTCGGACCAGGAACTCACCCCAGCAGGGCCGGCCAAGGCAGGTCCATTTGCAGGCACAACAGGTCAGCTCATCAGTTGACAAAGCAGTGAATAATTTGCAACCTAATCGATGTTGGTGTCCAAAGCACTACTCACAACAGAAGCTGGTGCTATTTAATGACCCTATGCCCAATACCAAGGCTGTATAGTCCTGAATCTACCTCTGGCTCTTTAATCCACTACCAGATGCTCCCTGCACCTTTGTCACACTTTCTGTGTCTATTGATGGTTTTCCTGCATTCTCTTCCTACCCGTTTGTGTTTACCTCGCTGTTGCTCTTTGTTTGTCTGATGGAAAAAAGTGCTGGTGGTCCCCACTGGCTCGGATTAAGCACTGCAAGGAGGCGTCTGGAGCTGGTCTTCCTGCAGCTTGGAAGAGGCCATCCACATGGCCCTTGGTGCTAATCTGGTTAGCCTGGGATGAAGAGAGCAGGTCCAGTTTTCCTTCTCAGGGAAGGCTTCAAACAAGGCAGGCCTTCAGAAACAATCCTGCTAGCATCAAGTAGTCACCTGAAGAACAATGCATGTGTCCACCAACTGAGCAGTGCTCTGCTAGCATCAAGCAAGAAAAAGGCAGGTGTCGAGCAACCAGGCAGTCCTCTGGGGGACAATGCAGTCCTTCTGTAATGACCAACGGTCCAGGAGCGTATTGAAGAGTTGCAACCAATTGTTGGTGCCAGCCTTTTAAGCGGGAGAAACTTCTAGCTCCCAAATCACCCCTTGCCCAATCTAGTTTTCGAATTTTCTGCACCCCCCCCCCCTCTTTTTAGGACTGTATCCCCTTATCCTGACTAGAAGGAAGGCCCCCTATTTGGACAAAGGTGCAAACCATTACTGCCTACCACCCCCCCCCCCATTTCTAACACCCCCCTGCTCAACGCCCTCCTCCCCTGGTGACAGTAGACTGGTTTCAAGTTTAAGTGTGCTGGAGGCAGACCCTTTCAAATGTCAGTGGGGCAGGAAGAAGCACTGCCCCTCACGATTCTGGCAGGATGGGCCCTCCCTCCTAGCTATACCCGGTTCTATTGTTCAGTCTGAGCCCAATACGCATTCCTGATAGGATGCAATTAACTGGTACAGGCAGCTGGAAGCTTTTAGAGGGTCTTAAAGATTAGATTTTAAGTTACATTTCCTTTGAGCGAAAATGACATTTTTACCTATTCCAATCAATAGTTATCACTTATTAAATGTAGTAAGGTAGCCAATTTTGCACCCTAGAGCGGTAGGCCTCACAGTAGTTAAACAAATTTAGGTTTTTTTCATTACCAGGAAATGTAAAATTTTAACACGTGTTCTACTTTTGAATATGGGCTGTTTAGGGCCTACATTAAAGATTACTTTTATGTATTAAAGTGTGTTTTAGGCCTTGGTAAACGTTTATTTCCCCAGGTTGAATTGGTAGTTTAAAACTGCATTCTAGGCTCAAACTGTAGGCCTGAGGCCTGTTTTAAACGGCTACTTTCAGTGGGTGTCAAAATGAGTGCTGCTACCCATTAATTTCAGTTCACGTACAGGTCCTGGGTACTTTATACAAGGGACTTGCGCGTGAATTAAATGCACCAATCTGGTGTAAGCCAATTGTACTCTGCTCAAGGTGGAGAGCACTCATACTTTAGTGCTGGTGAGCAGTGGGAAAAGGCAGTCACAAAAGCCTACAAAAAATTGGTTAAAAAAGCAGGCGTTTGGGGGTTACACTGTAGAGGGCCAAGTCTAACACAGATGCAGGAGTTTAAGTCCATAAAGTGATTGGTTCTCCTCACTTGTTGCCACATTGTGGTTGATGAATGAATAAAAGGAGTCATGAGAATGAAGAATAGCAGAAAGAGCCACAACGCCATCTTTAAGGTTTATTCATAAAAACCTGGAATATAGAATCCAATGACATGACCAAACATGCGAGCCTAATCAATACCACAGTCATTGTATGGGAAGTAGGCTTACCTAGTCCATGAAAGGCGTACATTTTCTGGCTTGCATATTTTTGCATGCAATAAAAAAACATGCCAACTCATTTGGTGCGGTTAAATCACCAAATTCATTTTGTTGGGTAACCATATTACACATCATGCTACTTTTTCAAATAAAGCTTTTTTCCATCATATAGTATTTTTTAGGTCTCGCCTCTCAATGCGCATGCGCATTGAGCGAGACTATAGGGGCTTAAATAAGGTTTACCTAGACTGCCGATTGACTGGCGATTTGATGCTGTGCCCGTGCGCTTTTAGGTCAATGCGCAAGAGCATTGACCTAAAATGCGCGTGCACATCATCAAATCGCCATCTGTTCCCCAGCAGCACTCCTCCCACACCTTTGAAGTGAAGCTTAGCTTCACTTCAAAGGTCCCTGCTGCTCTCCCCGCTCCGCCCCCTGCTGCGGCCGTGTCTCATTTCTCCTCCCCCCTCCCCACAGCAATGCCCTCCGTCTTGTTTACCAAATGGTCACTCCCACAGCCTTTTGCTTGTTTTTAAGAGTTTGCGAGCCGTCTATTTTTTTTCGTCTTGTGTGCAAACATCTTATCTTTTGCCTTTTGAAAGTATCATGTAAAATAATTATTTTCACAATGTTTTCATAGTCCGTTTCAAGACCCTCAAATTTAATTCGCTGCTTAGATAGCCGTTCAATTTCGCTCTTTTTAAAAAGCGCGCATGAAAACTTGTTTGCTTACTTTCTGAATCTGCAAATGAGACAGTTCCGTACGATTGTGGCATGGCTTGCTTTTTGAAGGTACTAATGCCCTGTGCCAAGGGTGCATGCATGTGGGTTGGGTGTAGCAGTAAGTGCAAAGGCATTTTTTTCTCTCATGCCTCTCTCCCAAACTCATCTTCTCCCTTTCTATACTCAACTCTCTCCCTTTCTATAATCTCAGACTCCCTCTCCTGCTTCTCTCTCTTGCTTCGCTCTTGGGCTCCCTGTCCGTACTTCTCGCCCCTGATACACTCTGTCTCCCTCTCCATGCTTCTGTCCCCTGCTGCACTCTCAGGCTCCCTGTCCGTGCATCTCACCCTTGCTTCACTCTTGGGCTCCCTCTCCGTGCTTCTCTTCCTTGCTGCACTCTCTGCTCCCTCTCTGTGCTTCTCTCCCCTGCTGCACTCTCGTGCTCTCTAGAGATGTGGCCTAACGACCAGAGCTGCCATCTAAGTCACGTAAATACAAAACATGTTGCATTCCAAATGCTATAGGTGTCACATTCGCGAAAGTTATAACTATTGGCATTTTAAATGACAAAGCTATCCATTTAGCTATTTTAAAAACCAACACATAAATAAAATATTTGTCATTTACAAGACCAATAGCTCCAACTTTTCTAATGCGAGACCTATTGCATTTCCAATGCTTGTTTACTAAAATGCACGTCTTAATTCTAGAAGACTTATACAGCACTTTAAACATATCCCCACCAGTCTCAATATAAATTAATGATCCTGTCCCAACTAGACACTTGCTAACGCTAGTTTCTGTTAAAGTTATCAGATTCTCAACAGATAGCCATAGTTAAGTGTTCTAATCTTGATGCCTCTATCCTGGTTGAAGTGGGGAGGGCAACGATTTTTCAGGTATCTACTTAAATTGATGCATAAATAGTGGAATTTCGCTGCAGGAACTTCATGTGAAGTAGCATGGCCCAGGCCCAGTGAAGCCAGGGATGTGTGACTTGCCGTGGTCCTTAATTCTGTCTCCTGGGGTGGCCGCAGCCTGCGGGGATCGTTGGCCCAGGGTTCCTGGGCCAGAGAGCAGTACAGGGGATGGCAACACCTATCCACGAATCATTATTCTATACCTGCGGGATGTACACTACAAAACTTGAGCTGCTGCCTAGTTCTCAGTAGAGGGGCACTCTGCACAAGCAGATCTGTCTGATAGGAACTCTGGTGAGGCACAGTCTGCTGGTTGCTTTGGTATTTATAATCTGTGCCTATGTCGGCTGACAACGAGTGCCTTTGATGTTATAGCCAACGACAAACTGGCCTGGGTGCAAGCACCATAATGCAGTACACCACGCCATCCCACCGAGAGGGTAACTAGACAAATGGGTGTCCGAACCCAGAGAGTCTGCCAGACTACTCTCCTGAGCTGTCCAGATCAGACTACTTGGCAGCTATACAGGGCTCTCAAGCATAAAATAGAAGCGGTCTCCATCCATGTCCACCTCCTCATGGTGGACTTGAAGAAAGTCACAAAGTCAATATGGCTGAGGGCAACCTATACGAACTGTAGGAGGAGGCTTCTGGTCTGAAGCGCCAGATGACCACCACCACAGTGGAGCTTGACAGACAGGCTGAAGGCCCGGAGGGCTGCTCCTGCCGGAGTAATATTTGAGTCCTGGGGTTACCGGCGCAGGTGGAGGGGTCCTCCATAAAACCAATTCTGGAATCCTGGCTATGTATTGAACTCAAGCCACAGGGCTTATCAGACCTTTTTGTGGTAGAAAGGGTGTACAGGGACCTGGCACTCCTGCAACCTGGTGCGCCTTCCCTGGCCAACATAGTTTAGGATCCTGGCTATCAGGACTGCATTCTCTGTGCTGCCCCGGAGCTACTGGTTCCCCTTTCTGCTAACTAGGATCGCCATCTACCCAGAGTATATGATACAAGTACAGGATTGGTGGAAACAGAAATTGGGGATCCTCAATCTAAGCTATATGCTGTTATATCATGCAAAGCTCAAAGTCCTACACCAGGTGAAGGTGAATTTCTTTGACTGCCCAAGGAAGTATGGGAATGTCTCAAACTCCGGGATAACAGCCTGCTTGGCAGGTCCCAGCTGGTGTCGGAAGAGGACTCCTCTCTCCCGGGTAAACGTCTGCCAAAACCGTTCAAGGGCTTCGAGCCAAACTCAATTACCCTCAAAGGTGACTATTTGCTATGATGGTACCATGCAATTAAACACACTTTAATTGCCTGCAACGTATCTGGGATTGGGTCTACAATCCCAGTCGGATGACAAGGGACCTTTAGCCCAGTGACAGACTTTGTGCCTGACAAATTGGTTGCACCGGCGAGTGGGATGGGGGAGTGGCCGAGTCCTGCAGCTTGAAGTATTCCTTGCAGAGATGCATGGATTAAGAATTTGGTGAGGCCTTGAACAAAGGCCATATGATATGCCAGTGGTGTCCGCCAAATAGAATGCAGTTGTATGTATGACTGTAGTGACTGTGGTCGGGAGGTGCACGAGATGGGAAATTCTGTTGAGGGTGAGTCTATTGGCACCTGGGCACGGGGGTGGGCATCCACGTTGACTACCAACTTTGGAGGGGCGGATATTATGGTTGAGGGCAAATAGTGAAGTAAGTGGCTAAGAGTGGCTGGCTGGGAAGCTGTTTAAACTTTAGTACTAGCTGGTTCCGGTTGGACATGCGGGGGTGCGCGGTGCTGAGCAAGTCCTGACACATGCATTGGTTGGGCATTTATAGTCTTTTGGTTGCACTTGTTGCCTAAGTGAGGGTGGGGGGGATTATTGTTTGCACGGTTTGCGGCATTTGCATTGCTGGTTTGTCTTAATTTTTCGGCAGCAGGATGGAGTTGCATGGTTGAGATGGAGGTTCACACTACAGTGCCAGATGGGTGGTGACTATAGGCTCCTTACCTGGAATGTTTGGGGTTTGGATGGGTACACTAAACGCCACAGGGTATCCATCTTTGTCAAACACCATAACATTTCATTGCATGTCTGCAAGAAACAAATCTAGATGGCGTTGCTTGAAATGGTGGAGTCAGGTCTATCATTTCTCTGAATCTACCTATGTTAGAGGTGTACTGATATTGGTTGCTCCAAGGTTTCCTTTTTCACTTATGTACATGGATGTGGATGTGGGGAGGTGGTATGTTTGTGCTGATTCAGGGCACTCTCGATGGACAAAGTATTACGATTTTGAACACACATGCCCCTAACACTGATGAACCCTCGTTCTTATTTGCTGTACAGGACTTGATCATGCAAGAGGTCCATCCAGCTCTGCTGTGGTTCAGGGACTTCAACTGTCTCTTTCACTTGGATCTTGATTGAATCCCAGCCAGAGTAGGCATTAAGCCTCTTGAAGGGGATGAACATCTCCCCTTGACAAAAATGCCACAAATTCTCTCTTGGGCTGGGACATTCTCTGCAACATGCCGGCCTGGCTGAAATTGCCCGAGAGTCCTGGCCCTGCTACCCTGTAGCACCTGCACCCATGCAAACTTTGGAGATACTCTTAACATGTGGCTCTAGCTACCATTTAATCATGCTGTTGTACAGAGCCATGAGAGCCAATGAGGAAGGGGCTCCTACAAGGGCCCGCACGGTTTGGGACATGGATATTGATGTCCCCTTGGGAACCTGCGAATAGACATGTGTTAATGAGCTCACACATTCTGTATGTTTTAATGACCACTTTGAACTGATATACTATAACTTTCTTCACAGAACCTATATTATTCACTCACAGGGACCTGTATCATATATCCCCTACTGAGCAAATAGTTTCCCCCGCTGTAGTGTGGGCGAGGCTGACTTTCTGCATTTAGCCTGGCAGGGCAGGCTAGCATAGAACTTCTGGGTTCGGGGGGTCGCAGGTATCAACAGGGTCACACATCTATATGTCTTGCTCCCAACAGTGCTGTCTGTTGGGCAACATTAAGCGCCCAAGAGGTAGGCAGATGAAGTACAAGTTCCTACAATTGGACTTTGGCCCATCCAAGTGATATCTAGTCTACATCTGGCTAAGACTGAGGGTGCAAAAGCTTGCACAATGTTACAGAGATATAATAGAGTGGACCTTGGCTGAGGAAATACATATACAGCTCAATAGACAAGATGAAAGGGTGACTGAGTGGAGGGATCTGTGTGCCACGTTGTTGAACCCGAGCTCGGACATGGTGTCGGAGGACAGTGATCACATGAATGATTGAGGGGGGGGCAATGTATGGGAATAAGTGATGTTTACGGAGGCTCTCTTATGTATACCCATTGTCGACTTGAGGGGCGCATGCACAATTCGCTGTATAGTGGTGATCCGGGGACTGCAGTTTATTGCCTGAGGCCATATTTGTTGAAATATCTTTTTTTCTTGGGTGACTCAATCTATTCACCGTACATTCTACTGACTACTGCTTTGTTTTGCTCTGTAAAACTGAAAAATAAAGGTGTTTAAAAAAGAAACGAAGTAATTAGGTAACATGCCAGAGCCAGGGTGCTGCATAATCCACTTTTTCACTCTAAGGTAAGACTTCAGACCTGTTCGTAATAATTAAATGTTATATACAAGATAATCCGACATTGTAGATCTAGTGATGTCTCATCAAGCACTACTACATAGTCAACATACAGTAGAACATGTCACCATCTTCATATATCTTCCAGGCTGCTTCTGGAGATATAGACTAAATGGTAGTTGCCAAAAGGGACATTGTGCCAACTCATTAGGAGTTCGGCTCTTCATTAATAACCTGGACACTACTGTCAACGACTGGAAGTTAAATTGACAGACCGTCAGTCCTCTACCTTGAGTGCATTAAAGTAAAGTAGAAATATCTCTGCAAGTCTGTACCAAAACTTAGGAATATTGCGGAGGGGGCATATGAGCAGTCTGCTTCCTGAGCCGCTCCCTCATTTACAAATAACATTGTACACTTTTGCATTCCATGATCTGACCTACCATCATAGGTATTTTCTCATCCATGTAGAAATGTGCTGCATTCTCTTTCCACCTTGATCAAACAAGAATGTATTCAGAAGGCCCTCAGACTTTACTTACCTCAATTTCTGCTGTGTAAATAGGAAGGATCACCAGAAGTTTATTCAGGCATTCAAGCATGGTTGTTGACTTGTCCTACTTCTCACACCACTGGTCGCAAATCAGTTTATTTCAAATATTCCATTATTTGAGCGTCCTCAAATGCTTTTATCTGTAATTGTATAAAATGATGGTATAACAGGGATACAAGTAGACTGACCATGATCTGCTTTCAACCTCAAGAGTGTGCAGGGCTTATTTGCAAGCTCCTTGGGCTGCTGATGCGCCACTTTTTGTGACGCACCGGCGACACCCTTTTCCGCCCCATATTTACAAGCACAGGAAAAGCCACCCTGTGTGTTTTTTCCTGTCCTTGTAAATACGCAAGTCAGAATATAATTCCCTTTGGGCGAATTACCATAGAAACACAAATTCTTACAAACATACACATATAAACTCAACAATATCAAATCATAACAAGGAAGCAATATAAAAAATATTAAAAAGGCAGTGAAAACACTATAATAAAAGTATATCTGCACAGTTTATTAGCATACACTATATTTTGTTAAAAATGGGAAACATATACAAAACGGAACACTATAAAAGAAATAAATCCAACATTCCTATAAAAAAGGAGGTACAAGTAAAGGACTAAATTCCAACAAAAGCTCAGAATTTTCCTTAGTCTGTTTTTCACGTATTACTCCTTGTGCATCGACGCGTTTCGGCGGTTTGTTTAGTGTTTAACCACCTTCATCAGGACAATTACAATAAATGTTTCCCAATGGTTCTGAAATTCAAACAAAACCAATCTTAGTGACATATAATTCAATCTTTGTTTTAAAAAAAACATAATGTATACAAGTTTCTACAGTCCTAAGTACATATAAAATCCATAACATTGCTTCCATGTTACACTAGACAAACAATACATTCTATTACAACATAACACTAGTTGCTATCTCCTGTATATAAAAAAACCAAATCATAAACAGTACATTCACTGATTTTGGTCACATGAGTATATTCCTCGTGCTCACAATGTCTCATAGGGTCTATACATGTTAGTCATCTATTTATAAGTACCCTACACAGTGCTCCAGTCACTAAACGTACAACATTAAGTCCACATCAATACATTTTTTAGAGAAAAAATAGCCAAATAGTATAGTTAGGGCCTATTTTGGGCAAGAGAGGCGGGTAATGAGATAAACTTGATATATCACCTACCTCAATTGTTTTTATATCAATCAAAATAGAGTCAGGGGTACTCTGCCTCCTTCTACGTCTCAAAAGATATTCGTCCAGTGAATTATCTCTTCAAAGTTAAAATAATGTTATCCTATATAGAGTAGATAAACAACTGATTTTAGTGTCAACAAACACCATTATCTGTAAAGGGTGGTATTTATTATCACACACAAATATTTTCTAAAGGCATTATTAGTTATCTATACTAGGATTTGTAACACACAAATATTTTCTAAGGGCATTAGGATACTATTAAGTAGTGGCCTCATTGGTTATCTATACTAGGCTTATGCTGAGCAGTTATATAGGCAGTCCACGCAACGGCCTAAAAGCAACAAGAGTCCAGAAGTATCTATACTACATCTGTGACTTTTTAAAGAGGACAAAAAAGTGGCATGGAGTTACGATATTCACTCGCCACAAAAACGCTCACCTCCTAATGTATCTTGATCATGATTAGGGGACCTCGGCACTTATATTCTGCCTTGTTTCCAGACTTAGTAACTGACAACATGTGCCAATATAGATCTGTGGACATATATAAACAAACGCCTTTATAGACTGTTGAGGATATATGGTCCAAATAGCTCTTCCTATACCTATTCCCTATTATACTTACATAGATGTGGAGTGATACAGCCACGCACGCGGTATCAGTGTGGTCGTATATACACACTCTGTCAGGGTTTGTGTTTAAAATACCCCTAAAGACAGGAAAAAGAAGAAACCGCATCTTATTCCCTCATCTGTACTTGAAGGCTCGCTACTTTAACAGACCCCTAAGCTTATCACAACCATAACGATAAAGAATATCTTACTTGCTAATCGGGAATCCCAGGATCAGGGAACCATTAGTAACACGTGAAATTACCAGCGTGTAAACCCTGAAAGACATTTAAACCGATACGACACGTTTTGAGTGATAAATTCAAAAATACTCTCATTTGCCAAAGCAACGCCAGTTCCTTACCTCTCGGCGCTCAAGCAGAAAGGTCCCGCGTGCTGGCAATCAAAGCTGGAAACGGCAAACAACAACGCCGTTCCAGCCGCCGGTTTAAATACTCGGTCCCTCCAAATTGTATAGCGGAGGTTCCTGTCACATGACCTAATCAATAACAGATACAAATAACGGACTACACGATGGAGGCAGAGCTAGAAATACTCACTTCCTCCCATATGTAAACAAAACATCGTAGCCTGTAATCCTTTCTTAAACTTCTTATTTATCCCATTTGGATATCGCGCTAAGATAAAGAGTAGTTTTTGATGAGCCCAGAATGTTTTTATTGGTATAAAACAGCACAAAAGATCGTGCTTGATTCGTGCTCTTTTCAAAAGCAGGTTGTTTACGGCTCAAGTGGAGTCGACTCTTTTAGACAGTTTTAAATAAGCACAGACAATTTTTGTACGTTTTAAACAGCACAAAAAACGTGTTTAAGTCGTGCTATATTCAAAAGCAGTTTACATCCATCCATCATATGGTATATAGAAATATAGGGATATAGATCAATTAAGAAAAGAGATGGATCATCACTACATCTTCAAGCTTCTGTGGATATAAATCATACTCCTAACTATTTATAGTTTCCTAAATTTAGTTTAGCCATGCATTAGTCAGTGTCAAGGACGTCATTCTCATATAAATGTATCCCTATCGAGTGTTTATAAAATAAGATTGCTTAACACTCCCATAATACTTATGGTTTATTTTCAAGGAATATGTGGTCATAATAGGAAAGTAATTAGTCATCATTACATATTTACGCTTTTATAGATATAGATCCTACTACTAACTAGTTTTAATTTCCTATGTTTAGTTAAGCCATACTACAATCAGTATCAAGGACGTCAGTCCCGTATACATTTTCCTTATCAAGCTCTCCCAGCTTAAACCATGAGTTGAGAGAGGATGGAGGGAAGATATTGTAAACTAACAGCTCTAAAATTCTGTAAGATGGATCAACTCAAGAAGAGTTAAACCGCTCCAATAATGTGGTCCCATTCTTCTCTCGAGTTGAGTCCCCTTCTTACCGTGTCGAGATAGGAGATATACCATTGTTCTCTCTCTTTTCTTCTAGAAACAATATTGCCACCTCTCTTGCCTATTTTAGTTTTCTCCAAAATGAACCAGTGAAAATCTGATTCCTTATGTCCTTTCTCCAGGAAATGGGCAACAATTGGGGCAGTGATCTTTTTTGTCTTGATAGCTGATCTGTGTTCCTGAAACCTAGTCCGTGCCTCCCTTCCTGTTTCTCCAACATAACAAAGGCCGCACGGACACCTGAGGTGATAAATGACATTCTTGCTCCTACAATTATTATGGGTCTTACATCTAACCGTCATGGTGTTACAGGCGATTTCTGACCCTACAATACATTGAGCACAGATATTACACATACCGCACCTAGTTGTTCCAACCACCTTTGTGCCATCAATTGTTTTTTGATTTTCCAACACCTCATCTTTGTACGTGTGTACCAGTAGATCGCGCAAGTTTTTGTTCTTTTTAAATGCGAACAACGGTTTCTCTAAAGCTAATTCCTCCTCATGATTTAAAATGTGCCAATGCTTATTCACTACATTTTTTATCTGGTTGCTTATATTGGAAAATGTACTAACAAACACAACTTTGTTTAGAGGGCCCTTTTCTTTCTTTTAATTCCGAATTAGTGCCTCACGGTCATAAAATCTCGCTCTCTTCATTGAGTGCGACAAAAGTTTTTTCGGATATCCCCTCTCTTTAAATTTTGTTTTGAGGGCCTCTGCATGTTTATAGTAATCATTAATATCAGAACAGTTTCTCCGGGGACGGAGAAATTGACTGAAGGGGATGCTTTCCCTTTGTGATTTGGGGTGAAAGCTAGAAAAGTGTAATAGTGTGTTTTTTGCCATTGGTTTTGTGAACAATTCGACAGCCAGGACTCCATTGCAGTTTTTAATGGATATATCCAAGAAATCGACTTTTGTGGTACTATATGTTGATGTGAACCTTAGATTTGGATCACCTAAGTTGATCCAAAGAAGGAACTCATCAAGAAGTTCAATGGAGCCTTCCCAGATAAAAAAGATGTCGTCAATGTAGCAGTACCATTCCGCTACATTTTCGAAAAAAGGCGCCATCTCATTATCGATATGTTTGGCCTCAAAATTACCAACATACAGACAGGCCAGACTAGGGGCACAGGTGGCCCCCATGCTGGTCCCTTTTAATTGTCTGAAGTACTCGTTTTTAAAATAGGAACACGTTATTTGTTAGGATGAGTCTCACACAGTTAACTATGAACTCCCTGATTGCACCACCAAGATCTTGACCAGACTTGTAAATACGACCCCTTTACACGCAGCACTTTGCGTGAAAGGGGCGTTCCAACGCAACACCTATGCAACCTGACACATTTCCAGATTTACGAGAAATTGTAAACGCGTCTGAATGCGACGCCTCCCCAGGAGTGGCGTAGGGAGGTGCAACGAGGAGAAATGTAGTCATTTCACCTCGGTTTTTTCCTCTTTCTATGCGTGCTGCATTCTGCAGCACACATAGAACGAGGAAATCACCTCTTATGAATTTTTATGTGCAGGAAGGTGTCCCTTCCTGCACATAAACAATCATCCCAGTGACGCAGGCATCCTTGCACCATGGTGCAAGGGTGCCTAAATCAGCGCATCACAGCCAATTGTGCGCCAGCGCAGAGGAGAGCAAAGGGAACCGTCATATCCTTGTAGATATGACAAATCCCTGTGCTTTGAAAGTGCTGCAGAGTGGCACAGCCAAAGGGCTTGCAGTGCTGCAGCACTTTCTTAAGAATGAGGCCCTAAGTTTCCAAACCAGATCGAGTATCTGTTTCCTCTTTCATTTGAGGTCATGCCAAAAAGTCTGCCTTGTCGTCAACCAGTGACAACGGGGCTCCTTCTCTTGAAGCAACACCTCAGTCTCCTTCTTTCACTCAACCTAGCGATGGTCCTTCTCTAGGAGGTAAAACTATGCCTTAGCTTATTTGGATAATCTCCTGGCTATCACTGAAACCCAGTTTAAATATTGTAGCACCTATTTTATGTTTTTCAGAAAATACTCTAGAGGAGGGAACGTGATGAACAAGTTACTTACCTTCGGTAACGATATATCTGTAAGAAACAGTAGTTAGTATTAGATTCCTTACCTTAGAATATCCCCAGGCGTCAGTCTGGATCCGGAAACTTTTGCGTAGCAGTACCCCTGCGCGTCGGTAGGCGTCGTCTGCAGGCGTCCCCTGCGGCTCCGCGTCGTCGGCGTCGTGCGCCGTGATGACGTCGCTGGAGTATATAGACGCCGCCTCCGCACGCTGACGTCAGTTCTTTGCACACAGCTTTTCCGCGCCAGAACACGCAGAGCCATGTGAGAACTAACACTGGTGCCATTTGAAACTAGGGCCCTGAAAGGGATGTCCTTAACCCTAGGTATCAGTTCGCAGAACGGGGAGGATGGGTGGGGCGGTAAGGAATCTAATACTAACTACTGTTTCTTACAGATATATCGTTACCGAAGGTAAGTAACTTGTTCATCTGAAAGAAACAGGTTAGTATTAGATTCCTTACCTTAGAATAGATACCCCAGCAATACCAACCCCGGAGGTGGGTCTGCGAACCAATACAACCTACACCAGAAAGTCCTGGAGGACCGAACGGCCAAAGAAGCCGTCCCTCCGGACTTGACTGTCCAGGCAGTAGTGCCTCGCAAAGGTGTGCAGCGAGGCCCACGTAGCCGCCTGGCAAATGTCCTGCAAGGGGACTCCCCGGCCCAGGGCAGTAGAAGCCGCCGTAGCCCGAGTGGAATGGGCCCTCAGCCCAACAGGAGGCTCCTTCCGAGCCAAAGAGTAGCATGCTTTGATGCACAGGACGACCCACCGAGAGATGGTTCGTTTCTGTACCGCCCTTCCCTTCTTCTCACCCACGTAGCCAACAAACAGTTGGTCATCCACCCGGAACTGGCGTGTGCGATCCATGTAAAATGAAAGCGCACGTTTTGGGTCCAGACGATGGAGCCGCTCTTCATCCTTTGAAGGATGCGGAGGCGGGAAGAAGGAGGGCAAGGTGATGGACTGCCCAATGTGAAAAGCAGAGACTACCTTGGGCAGGAAAGAAGGTCTAGTCCGAAGAACCACCTTGTCAGGATGAACAGACAGAAAAGGAGGTTTAACAGAGCCTGGAGCTCACTCACTCTCCTGGCAGAGGTGATGGCAACCAGGAAGGCCGTCTTTAAAGTGAGAAGACGGAGAGGACAGGAATGAAGGGGCTCAAAGGGAGCACACATCAGGAATGTCAGAACCAGGTTCAAGTCCCACTGAGGCATCACGAACGGAGCAGGTGGATACATGTGCGTGATGCCCTTTAAGAATCTTAACACAATAGGGGACTTGAATAAAGATGGCTGATCAGGTAGCCTCAAGAAGGCGGAAAGGGCAGAAAGATAGCCCTTGATAGTGCCCAGAGCAGAGCCCTGCTGGGCAAGGGAAAGAAGGAAGAGGAGAACCTCAGACAGAGGGGCAGAAAGGGGATCCACAGCCTTTGCTGTGCACCATGCCACAAATCTGTTCCACCGGCAGGCGTATACCGACTTTGTGGAGGGACGCCTGGCTGCCAGAATCACATCACAGACTTCAGGAGGCAAGTCAAATGGCCTCAACTGTCGCCGCTCAATCTCCAAGCATGGAGGTGGAGACTGGACAGGTTCGGGTGGAGGACCGTCCCCTGCTGCTGCGACAGAAGGTCCTCCTGAAGGGGCAGGCGGATCGAGGGACCGACTGTCATGCTGAGTAGCTCGGGATACCAGTATCTTCGAGCCCAGTCCGGAGCCACAAGGATAACTTGGGCCCGGTCGCGCCTGATCTTCTTCAGCACTCTGGGCAGAAGTGGTATAGGCGGAAAGGCGTACAACAGACCGCAACTCCACTCGCGCCGAAAGGCGTTGCCGAGCGAGTGCCGTCTTGGAAACTCAAACGCGCAGAACTGATGACATTGCTCGTTCTCTTCTGTGGCGAATAGATCTAACCAAGGCTCTCCCCATCGCTGAAAGAGGCCTCTCGCCACGTCCGAGTTCAGACGCCATTCGTGATCCACCGAGCACCGACGGCTGAGTTCGTCCGCCCTGGCGTTCAGAGAACCTGCCAGGTGTTGAACCGTCAGAGTCACGCCCTGACGTTCCAGCCATTGCCAGAGACGCAGAGCCTCCTGGCAAAGGGTCCACGACCCCACACCGCCCTGTTTGTTGCAGTACCACATGGCGGTGGTGTTGTCCGTGAACACCTGCACTACACTCCCGTTGACAAAGGGGAGGAATGCCTTCAGTGCTAGGCGAACCGCCCGCAGCTCCAACATGTTGATATGGAGCCGGGACTCCGCCGGAGACCAGATGCCTCTGATCTCTGCCTCTCCCAAGTGGCCTCCCCAGCCCTGGAGGGACGCGTCCGTCACAACTACGTGCTCCGGTTGGGGAAGGGAGAGGGATCTGCCTCTGACCCAATCGCGGTCCGTAAGCCACCACTGCAACTGTCTCGCAGTGCCCTCCGAGATCAGGACATGGTCGGACAGGTTGCCCTGATGCTGGGCCCACTGAAACTTCAGGTCCCACTGCAGAGCCCGCATCCGCCATCTGGCGTGATGCACCAGAAGGATGCAGGAGGCCATCAGCCCCAGAAGCCGCAGCGTCAACCTGACCGAAACCCGGGATAACGGCTGAAAGATGGGAATCAGAACCTGAATATCCCGGACCCGCCGTTCCGGAGGATAAACCCGAAACTGCGCCGAGTCGAGAACCGCTCCGATGAAAAGGAGCTTTTGAGAGGGACACAGGTGTGATTTCGGCACGTTGATGGAAAACCCCAGCTCGTGCAGGAGGTCTGCCGTCATCTGGAGGTGGTGGACGACTGTCTGGGGCGAGCCCGCCTTCAACAACCAGTCGTCGAGGTAGGGGAAGACTGAAACCCCTAACCGGCGCAGATGAGCTGCGACCACCGCCATCACTTTCGTGAACACCCGTGGGGCGCTGGTAAGGCCGAATGGGAGCACGATAAACTGAAAGTGCTCGTGGCCTACCGTGAACCGCAGGTAACGCCGGTGGGCCGGCAGGACGGGGATGTGAAAATACGCATCCTGCAAGTCCAACGCTACCATCCAGTCTTGTGGGTCTAGAGCAGCCAAGACCTGAGCCAAAGTCAACATCTTGAACTTCTCCTTCCGGAGGAAGCCGTTGACGTTCCGTAGGTCCAAGATAGGACGCAGGCCTCCTTTGTCCTTCTTGGGCACCAGAAAGTAGTGGGAGTAGCAACCACACCCTACTTCTGGCCCAGGAACGCGCTCGATGGCCCCCTTGGCCAAGAGGGCCGTAACTTCCTCCTGCAGAAGTGTCAAGTGGTCCCCCGACACACGGTGGTTCTGCGGTGGCATGGCTGGAGGAGTGGACTCGAAGGGGAGGGAGTAGCCCCTCCGGACGAGCTGCAGCACCCACCTGTCCGATGTAATCGCGCGCCAGCGGGAGTGGTGATGGTGAACCCTGCCACCCACTGGCGTCACGTGAGCCCGAAAGCTCGGACTAGGAAGACTTGGAGGCTGCAGCGGGGGGAGGTGTGGACTGACCTCGCCGCTGCCCTCTACCGCCACCACGGCAGAATCCACGGCCGCCACCGCGCTGGGGAGCGTTCTGCGGCGCGTGGCTGGCAGCACGTGTGGGACCGCCCCTTCCTTGGCCACGAAAGGGGCGAAACGAACCCGTCTGCTGGCGCTGGGTCGAAAGACCCAAGGACTTGGCCGTGACCCTGGAGTCCTTGAAGCGCTCCAGCGCGTGGTCCGCCTTGTCACCAAACAGGCGACTGCCATCAAATGGCATGTCCATGAGGGCATTCTGGACGTCCGGTGAGAAGTTGGCAGATCTCAGCCAAGCATGGCGCCGAATCGCCACAGTCGTGGACATAGCCCGTCCCAGCGAGTCGGTCGTGTCAAGACCACACCGGATCGAGTACCTCGCCACATCCCGGCCCTCAACCAAGGCCTGGTTGAGCTTGTCCCGCACTTCCTGCGGGCATTGCGGCAAACACTCCGCGACCGTATCCCACAGGGAGTGGGTGTAGCGGCCCAAGAGGCATGCGGTATTACAAGACCGCAGTCCAGCGCTCAAAGAGGAAAAGACCTTTTTCCCAAATTGGTCATACCGCTTTGATTCCCGATCGGGCGGGGCCGATGGAAATGCGGACTGCGAAGTGGAGGCCTGGATCACCAGACTCTCCGGGGAGGGATGGGTGGAGAGGAAGGCAGGGTCGTCCGAACACGGACGGTGACGCCTGGCAACGTTCCGGTCAACCGGTGCACCGGAAGCGGGCCTAGACCAGGTGCCCAAAAGGACATCCGTCAGAGCCTCATTAAACGGCAGCAGAGGCTCCTGAGGGCATGACTGCGGTTTAAACACTTCGGTCAGAATGTTTGGTTTGACCTTAGCGACGGGGAGCTCAAGGCCCAAGTGTCGTAATTTAGCAGCGATTAGATTAAGCATTAGCAGAAGACATCCTGTATTTAGAGACTATCTTGTCTTTCTATGGAATCCATTTTGTATTTGGCAGCCATTTTAGATGGCCATGTGCTCACCATGTACTCAGTCCTATCTTGCTGTTCTCTGCTCGGTATATTTAGCCTCTTCCTTCTACTTTGCACATGCTCAGTGGTGCTTGCAGCTGCTAATATTCTGTAACTGTCAGGATGTGCTTGCTAGCATTGGCAAAACTGTTAGCTCCTCCTACTTGTCGACTGTGCATTTTCTGTATGACCATCTATGTGTGTAACTCTTCTTATGTGCACTTGTACTGCCCTTTTTTAGCCACTGTGAGGGTATATAAGAGATACTGTGGCCTTCAGTCCTCAGACCATCTCATACAGAGTGCTGCGGCTTCTGTGTGACATGGCCTCACTTGTTGTAATTTAATAAATATGTTTCTCTTGATTACAGATTCTGTGCCAACTTTTTCATGCTGCTTTAAAGGATCAGGTGTTAGTGCAAACCCCTGAGATGGGATTTTTGATTTCCTTCATTTGGCGCGCCAACTTGGGGCTCATCAGAGCGGTGACTATCTGCAGGAGCGATTTTTGGTCAGGAGACAGAAGTTTACTGAGGAAGACAAGGCAGGATTCTACTAAAGGAGGTACCAATTCTGGGGGTTCTTAGTCTCTGTAGCCCAGTCTACTTCTGATCTTACTGATTTTTGATCCTCCAGATGGCACCCCTGACTGAGAACTTTTCTGGCGTGAATATTTTAAAAGAAAAGACTGTTAGGTCATTCAAAACTTGGCAGATAGAACCTGGACGCTCGTGCTTGGTAAGAACCATTGTACGGTAATTACTGTGAGCTTATGGTAGCCAGTGACTCGCAAGGCAGTTTTAGGATACGCTTGCTGTGGCTTATGGATATGGATATGGATATGGATATGTATGGATGATCGATCATATTTATGATATGGATTATGTGATATGTGCGTTGCAACACATGTAGGCAGGTAATGTGGAGATGTTTCTCCATTTATGGTTATGAGCGGCGCAATGATTAAGTGCCATTTTAGATTATGATAATGCATATTTTGCATTATGTTTGCATGCCTGTTCCAAACTCACATGTAAAATGTGTAGTTTTATGAGAGGTACCATAGTGAGATATGAATTGAATTAGCCGGCTTCCCCTAGAGGGAAAACTTAAAATAGGTTTTAGGTATGAAAACATATTTCTTCCTTGGTGACATTTTTCCCCAGGGAATTTAAATATGCCCATAATACACATGAGGATCCTTTGTTCTGTGCAATTTTATGTATGAAGATATGCAGAGCGGTTTTTGGTGTTCTGCCAGCCTGAATTAGTGAATTGAAAGTATTTCTACTTCAGTTTTTAGAATACTGTTGAGAATAGGGTTTCTCCTTGTAAATATGACTTACAACTGGAATTTACATAGGTGGTTTGGATGCAGTCTGCGGGCTGTGTTTTGTTTCTGGCTTTAGTGTTGACCCATGGTTCAAAAGGTGTGTTTAAATGTCTAGCTGGTTTGTGTTTTTTTTTCCATTCATGTAACTTTTGCTTGTACATTGCGTCGTCGCTATTTACGAAACATGGCTAAAGCGCGCTGTATTGTGTGTCTTTTGTGTTTTACCCCTTTCTGTTTATGTCTGTACTGAGCTCAAATGTATTTTTGTGGTTATTTTTGATGTTTTCAGTCTGTTAAATATAATGTTAGATTAATTAATATTAGGGAAAAATTCGATAGAAATTCAGGAATGACCTATGTGATGTGCTACACATAACTATATGTTTCTCCTTAAAGTTATAGGGTAAGGAATAGCGCACATGTACACTTGTTAAATGTTTAAGGGATAAACTTAAAATTCTTATTCACTAGGAATATTAAAGGCCTACAGCAGAAAAATGAAATGGTGTGTTTTTGTAGACGACACTCTCATAACATGTTTACTCCTATACATCGCATTAGATGTTAACGGACAAAACAGTTTAGCTGGAGTGAATTTTTCTGAACTCGAAATGTGTATTCTTGCACACGCATTTCAAAGCTTGGAATGTCTGTTTTTAGTAAGGCTGCCTCCAGGAAATTTAACACTGGGTAGGGCCTGCCGTCAAGGACACAGCTGTTGGTTTCGCAGGCCTAGTTTATTTAGCCAGGACTTCTTCCTTAAGTTAAACGTGCAACTTTGCATTTCAGAGTGTTATTTTGAAAGCAAGGTTTACAAAAATAAGGTTAATTATTTGAATCAGAGACATACATTTCAATTGTGGTTTCCCTTCTCTTTTAGCACATTTATGGCTCTGTTGCTAAAATCATTGTCCTTTTCAAACAAAAGTAGCACGAAGTTGACGAGCTTATGTACTTAGGCTTGTGAATAGTTGCTCTAAAAACATAAGCAAGGGGCAGATTTAGAATAGGGATGCAGCTTGGTTTTAAGATATAGGATTATTACAATAACGAAATATGGAGAGTAATTTTTTAATTATGACATAAAAAAAAATGTTGAAAAAAATAAGTGCTTTTTAAAATCGTTTTTTGATATTCATAAAGCTTAATACTCATACTGTGACCTCCTAGCATTATAATTTAATTTAAGTTGTGCAGTACTGCATAATGAGGACATTTATGTATGGGACCTTCCCTTGGCGCAGGCGTAAGAACTAATTTTTTTAAAGATTTACATGAGATATGTCTAAGTCCGATTTCTGCAATCTGTAAAGAACAATCTGAGGATGATTAATATGTAACACAAGTATAGGTTATTTATTTTTAAGTACCTCAAATTGCAAAAACGATATTGATTTAAATAGACCATTTTAAAAGGCTTTCTTGCCATTTAAACTAGTTTTATAATGCCTTAGGCTTTAGTGAATGCATACATTCAAGTATAATACAAATGTGCACGTTTGCTTTTTCATAGCTTAGTGAGTTAATGTGCCCAGCGCAGAGGCTTATGTTTAATATCAAGGTTGAAGGTTTTGACTTCAGCGGGCCTACTGAGCCATTCATTCATTTAAGGTTGATAAAATGTGTAGCATTGCATGGCACAGTGACACACATTTATTCTGAAGCTGGTATGGTGTGTTGTTATGTTCCATGAATTATTCACAGTAAATGTGTTAATGCTCTGAGAATAAATAAATTGTAGTTCTCTAAAAGAAGTAATATATTTAAAATGTCTTTTTTAAATAGGGTTGATTATTGCACAGACTTGCAGAGACTTATTGTCTTTGTCAGTTTCACAGTGAGGGTCCCAGGGAGGTTACAAGAAAGCTTGGTGCTCCAGCCAGATTTTGACCTTTAAGTCAGTGTGGTGGGGGCTTAGGAGTATGTGACAACAAATGGTGAAATGATTGCTTGGAAAAGCGTCACGCAAAGGAGCCATTCACGTCGACATTTGAAGAGTGCATTCCTGACACGGCTTTTTATAAACAGCAGGGCCTAAACTGGGGGGTTGGTGTAAGGGACACGCAGAGGCTGTGAAAGAGTTATTGCTTAAGATATTTTGTACATTTACAAAAGCTGGGTGGTTCCACTTGAGATTTTGCGTGTTATGTGAAGTATTGGCTGTATGATGAAACAAAGATGTGTCTTTATGACTTCTTTGAAATGAATTATCTGTGCATTTTTATGTTTTTTGCATTTCTTCTATGAATTTTCCCTGCTTTTCCTGTGTGTCTGACGCGACACAGTAAGTTATATTTGACAGCTGATCTTCACTGACTGCTTGATCTGCTGTCAAAAGGGTGAGGATGGATTAAAAGAAGGTGTTATTTAGGTATAAGTCTGACAAAATTAAAATGGGCCCGAATGTTTTTTTTTATGTTATTGGAGTGTTTATTGTGCAGAAAGTGCATGAAATGGTGTTGCATGCTATTGTGTTTTTCTGTGCTTAGGTATACAGCAAAGTATATCTGATGGCTTGGCATGACATGTCCTATATTATGTATGTTTGTGATCCATGTTGGTGCTTTTGTAAGTTTTGCTGTGTTGTGAAGGGATGACATGACTATGTATATCCTTTGAGCAACAGTGGTTAAAACTTGTTAAGTGGTAAAACTTGCTGATACTAAATTATGATATATGATATTGTTATATTGTGAGCAAGAACAGACAGCACTTCACCAAGTGCATGCCTATGTGGTTATAATATATACAGCAAAGTGTGTCACCTTTACTCACGTTACTGCTCTTTTCCCTTAAGGAAAAGGCAGCCTCACATTTATATTTCCTTGATTGGACCTAAGGACGCAATTATAGATCTGTGACTCTTATGCAAGGTGACCTAATTTCTATATAGTATTAGTTAAATGATGTTCTGTCTTAAAAGGAAACCAGGTTTCATTTTCCCCGAGAAAGGAAGGAATGGGATCACTAGCTGAGATTACCGTAGATGGTGTAGTGGCCAGCGGTAGAGTTATAATATGTGTACTATTTTTGACTTTTTTGTATCACCCATGCTCTTGGTATTATGTCACAAACTTGATTGTCACCCAAGTCATTTTTTGTCCTTCCTATAGATTTTTCTTTTGCTGCTTCTCCCCTGATTGATGTCACATTGTGCCTAGTTTTTGGGGATTTTAGCTGTGTTCTAGTCCTATTTTGTTTTTTGTTTTTCTTTCACCATTTAGAGGTTTACATTTCCAGACTACAGTGATGTATCAGGTTCCTCTATAATATGTGTAATTCCCTTTTGTATGACCAAACTGGTTTTCAAAATTTCTTCAGGCCTACTCTGATGTTTTCTAGTCTGACTGTTAGGGTAGTGATAGATTATAGTAAGATCAGTTGTCCACCTCAATAGGAGATACTTTCACGAGTATTTAGTATGACAAATTCAAATGCCTATTCTAATTTGGTTTTTAGTTCTTTTTCCCTGCTGCTTTAATTTTTGGTGGGATCAGATGTGTCCTAATCATAGAAATACCAGGACTCTAGTTATTGTCTGTTGTTTCTACATTGCTATTAGCTTTTGTATTGTATAGTCCACCTGACGCACAATTAGTCTACATGTCCCTGATAATCTGTATTATGTGATTTCTCTTTTTGAGGTGTTCTAGATAAGGAATTTAGGAACACCTGCACTTAATAATTGAGGAAAGTGTGCTTACCCCCTTAGACCATGCCACTATGTGTGAAGACATCCATTATGTAGTTGTCTACCTTTAGATGGATGAGGGTATGCTCTCACATGGAAACCCAATTGAAGAGGCTAGAGGTGCTGTTTTACCTACTACCTTTTGTCTTTGTACTCTGACAATGACAGTATTTTGTTTTCGATCACTATAGTCCCATGGTGTATGGCCACTCCTTTGAATATTGCAGGCCACCTGCTTGCAAATCCCCTGCAATGAATTGTTTTTTGTATACTTGCCAATAGGTCCAGCCTGTGTTTTTCTTTACTCTCACATAGATAGATGGAAGTGGTTCTTGGGTGCCTTGCTAATATATGGGGCATCCCAAGACTAGGAAGTATTTTCTAACACTCTGTTGATAGACTGTTTCTGTGCCTTGTCTAAAGACAATTTGTTCTGTCCACCAATAGATATTTGCTGCTGTACAAACCACTACCAGAGGGGCCCGGACATCAGATTCAGCCTGGGGAGTCAGCGTCAGCACCAGTGCAGCTTGAAGCCAAAGTGAAGGTAACCAGCACAGGCATTGCTGGCAACTAGGACCTCAGTGAAGGCGGAAGCCCTGTGATTAAGTGTGTACCCCTGCCACTGTTTTGAGCGAAAGACGGGGTCACAAATCAGAAAGGAGAAATCGTGGATCATGCCCAGCTGAGAGTCACAGACCGACCAGAATGGCAAGGAGGTTTTGCTTGAGGTGACCCCTTCTGAAACAAGGGTTGCTTCAGAGATCCTAGAATCAGGCCTCTGATTTCTGGTCCTAAAGTGAATACAAGTTTGCACCTTTGTTTGTTGGTTAAGAGATACCTGGGTACACTGGATGCAAATGTGTAGCCCCAACGAATGAGCAGTGCGCCAGCAGAGCAATATAGGAGATAGGGAAGGACTTGAGATTAGGGTTCAAGTTCTGTGTCTCTGGTGCCTGTTAGATTGAAGTGAAGAAAAGTGGTGCACTGTTTGAGACACTGGACAGGATCGCTAAGAGCATTTGCCTGTTGGGTGACTGCCCTATCCTGAAAGAAGAGACTTTTTTCCTTGAAACTGGACTGTGAATCTTGAGTTGCGAGTTGTGCAGCTCCACTGTGGAAACAACAAGAGCCTGCCTGTGAGGCTCAAACGGACACAGGGAGAAGACTCCCCCTCTGGTTGGTTGTACAGCGGCTTCAATTTCCCCAAGGACTTGCTTTTTTTTGTCAATAATGTATCCCTTTAGTTGTCCCATTTTTGAAGAGCAGCCCTTTGCAGCTCTTGGCCCTAATTCCTATGGCCCTGTGTGGTCCTCCTGGTCCCAGATATGCTTGATGTTCTAGCCTTCATAAAAGGAAAATGTAACAGTCAATTGGAAAATGTTTTTTATTAGATATGAGCTGTTAGCTATTCTGAAATTTAAAATGAATAGTCACTGAAATGCATAGGAGCCCTGAAAATGTCTACTAGATGATTTTAGGATTTGCTTTAGCTTAGGCCAAGAAAAATGATAATTCTGTTTATAATAGTGGCCATTGCTTTCTCCTACTGTCTGTATGTTTATTATGATCCAATGCCCGTTTTTCTTGGATTCCTGCTGATACCCTTAGTGAAATGTTTAGACTGGAAAATGCTCCCCTAGCAATAAATTAGGATATTGATAAATTGTGAAATTGAATGTACAAATATTTTCTATGTTCTTACTGGATCATGGGAATGTCTTCAGCTAATGCTGAAAGGGTCGTCTGTCGTAATTTAGCAGCGATTAGATTAAGCATTAGCAGAAGACATCCTGTATTTAGAGACTATCTTGTCTTTCTATGGAATCCATTTTGTATTTGGCAGCCATTTTAGATGGCCATGTGCTCACCATGTACTCAGTCCTAACTTGCTATTCTCTGCTCGGTATATTTAGCCTCTTCCTTCTACTTTGCACATGCTCAGTGGTGCTTGCAGCTGCTAATATTCTGTAACTGTCAGGATGTGCTTGCTAGCATTGGCAAAACTGTTAGCTCCTCCTACTTGTCGACTGTGCATTTTCTGTATGACCATCTATGTGTGTAACTCTTCTTATGTGCACTTGTACTGCCCTTTTTTAGCCACTGTGAGGGTATATAAGAGATACTGTGGCCTTCAGTCCTCAGACCATCTCATACAGAGTGCTGCGGCTTCTGTGTGACATGGCCTCACTTGTTGTAATTTAATAAATATGTTTCTCTTGATTACAGATTCTGTGCCAACTTTTTCATGCTGCTTTAAAGGATCAGGTGTTAGTGCAAACCCCTGAGATGGGATTTTTGATTTCCTTCATTAGGTCTTGGCAGCCCTCAGCAGGACCACCGAATAGGCAGCCCCCGCCTCAGACGCCACAGGGGTCGGCGAGACAAACCCAGTGTTGGGCGACTCGTCCAGACCACTGGCATCACCCAAGTCACCTACCCAGTCCACATCATACTGGCAGGCACGGGATAAAGGGTCCTCAGACCCCTCCCAACCCTCTCCATACTCGTCCTCATCGCCGTAGTCTGGGTCGACGATATAGACTTCGGGGTCAATGGGCCCCATCGGCGCCGGATCCGGCGTCGGACGACGCCGGTCCGACTCCGCGTCAGGAGTCAGAGGGGGAATGGGGGTGGCCCGACGCCGGCCGGAACCGACGGCGGAGTCACTGCGCCGCGCGGAGGCGGTACCACGGGTTGGCCCAAAGGAACCGACGCCGGAGAGGCCGGTAGACCAGCCGGCGACGAACCTGAGGGGCCCAGCAGCGCCGGGGCCGGAGCCACCGGCGGCGTCGAGGCAGGAGCACCCGAACCGCTCGGGCCCCCAGACGGGACCGACGGGCCCGCAGGCGCCGTAGGCCCCGCCGGAGGAGACCTCGCCCTCATAGCCATGAGGAACTCCTCAATCTCCTCGCGCGACGCGCCTTCCCCAGGGACCGACGGGTATGGGGTAGACGGCGCCGACGACCCACGCGGGGGTGGGGCCACCCGAGCCCCCGGCCGCATCACACGGGCGTCGGGGGGAGTCGGGGGTGCGATGACGACGCCCCGACCTCTTGTGATGCTTACCTGACGAACCGGAGGAATGGTGGCGACTCCCGGAGCGCTCATGGCGGCTCCGCGATCGTTCCCTCGACCGCTCCCTCGACCTCCGACCGGACCGGGACCGCTCTCGACGCGGGGCCGACACTCGGAGCTCGAGAAGCTTGCGGGACCGCTCCCGCCTAGCTTTACCAGTCAAGGCCCGACAGTCGACGCAGGACTCCACGTCGTGGTCCGCGCCCAGACACCGGAGGCAGAGTCGATGGTGGTCGGTGACCGACATCAGGCGGTCGCACTCGTCGCAACTCTTAAACCCAGGCATCCTACCGGCACCGTAGAAAGATTTAAAGTTAACAAACACTTGGTCAAAAGACCGGAGTACTGCTCTTCGGATCTGCGCTAACTGGCGCGGAAAAAAGAAGAACTGACGTCAGCGCGCGGAGGCGGCGTCTATATACTCCAGCGACGTCATCACGGCGCACGACGCCGACGACGCGGAGCCGCAGGGGACGCCTGCAGACGACGCCTACCGACGCGCAGGGGTACTGCTACGCAAAAGTTTCCGGATCCAGACTGACGCCTGGGGATATTCTAAGGTAAGGAATCTAATACTAACCTGTTTCTTTCAGATGTGGCTATTATTTCACATTATTCAAGCTCTTCCTTTGAGTCTTTAGAATGTTATTCAGATCATCACCAGCCCATCGGTTTCTTCCATCTATATACCTCGCCCCTTCAAAATCCACTTACTCTTCATATGGTTGGTTAATAAACACTTTACTCATCTCAGTGGACGCATCTGTATTTGATAATTAGAAAATCTCGACAGACTACCCTGTAACAATCCTGTGCAAGTGATCAAAGAGAACCTTAATATTGGCCGCACTGAGCTCTTGAGACAATCTACCTGGTCACAAACTTTGTCTCTTATTCTTAGTGATCAGATCTCCAATTTAAAAAAAAAAACTCTTTATTGTTTTTATCAACATCAACAGACAGAAAAGGTTGAGCATGGTATTACAAAGCATAAATGTCTTGCATTGCTGTACAGTTACGATTTATCCAAGTCCATTATTCAGAAGTACCCAGTAGGTGTATCGCAAGTATCTAATAAAGCCATCAGTAAAATTTTAAGGCCTTCGCAGAGTAGAAAGTAACAAGCGTTCCTGACAGGATAGTCCATGCAACAGGATACAGGATAGTCCATGCAACAACCCATTCACCCCCCACCTATGTAGCCCTCCCCTACCCTCCTCCCTGCCGGCGCGAACGATGAATGTAATCAGGTTTATAAAAGGTCTATTAGTACCAAGGGATCTATTATTGACACCATCATGGCGTCCACTTAGTTCAGTGTGACAAGTTAAGGAATCTGGGAAACATAACATTGCTCCTATCCCAATCAGCTAGGCGTGCGGTCCACTAGTCCCCTTCCACAAACACATCATTCGACTCTGAGTCAGTATCCTCAGCCTCCTTCTTCAAGTCCATCACCAATGCCTCCCATGCCCGAGCTGCCTCCAAAGCCCTATTGTTATGAGATCTATGAGCTTGCTGCAATCTCACCGCCCCCTCACTACTGGCCCACTTAAGCATCTCCGCCCTCCATCTAAGATAGCTGGGCCCTACCTTATTCTTCCAGTGGGACGTGATTTCACGTTTAGCAAGGAGCAGCCCCAAATCCAGGAACTTATTTGTCACCTTTGTTTTGCTCGTGTGTGGAAACCAATGCAAGAGACAAGCCCCCTTTTCCAGATTAATCTGCCTCTCCGTCGCCTTGCAGAGTGAAGTGAAGTCCTCCTCCCAATAGGTACCAAGTTGTGGGCAATCCCAAAGCATGTGCACTAAATCTGCATTGTTCAATCTACATCTGGGGCATTGCGCAGAGTCCGTGTGAAAATACAGATTGATCTTTTCTGGTGTGAGGTATGCCCTGTGTAAAATGTAAAATTGAATTAATTGGAACCTGGCGTTCCTAGTACCTTTCCATGCCCTCCTCAACACATGTGTCCAAGCTGAGTCCGGGATCTCTCTGCCTATATCCGCCCCCCACTGCGCCTGTAGCCTTTGTAGTGGAGTCAACCCTTCCCCCTGCTGCCATCACTATATATTGACATGCTGCGTTTAGGCCCACCCTCCAGTGTTTCTGAATGGCGGTAACTAGGGCCGCATGTAGTAGGAAGTGCCCCTGTGGGAGACCGAAAGTCTCCCGCAAGTCACCGTAGGGTAACAGTGTGTTGTCATCGAACAAATCCCCAAACATCTGTAATCCAAGCGTCTCCCACTCCGCTAGGGCTGACCAGCCCCCCCCATGGGGTAGAGCCGTGCACATACCTAACGGTATCTCTGGGGCATAAGGTCTCTGTATCCCTATCCTGTTGTGATAGCGCTTCCAGCAGTGCCTAAACGCTCCTTCTTCAATCGACAGTACTTCAGCTCTCAACCCTTGCTGTAATACCACAAATGACAAGACATGTCGCAACACATCAGGTTCATATTCCCGCTCCGGTCCGCGGAATTCCTGTGCTATTGCCTGGGTGAAGTACTGAAACTGCGCCGCTAAGTAATATAGTTCAAAGTCAGGGACCGCGAGGGCCCCCCTCCACCCTAGGTCGCATTAACGTGTCCAATGCCACCCGACGCCTCCCTGTCCCCCAGATAAAGCCGCTCATCGCGGAATGAAGTTGGCGAAACAATGCAACAGGTATTCGAATCGGCAGGGTACGGAAAAAATACAACAACCTTGGGAGCGCCACCATCTTCAACAGCGCCACCCGTCCTGCCACTGAGAGTGGAAGGGTGCTCCAAAAGTGCATGCTACCCTTGAGTCCCCTAAGTGCCCTACCAATATTACCCTCAAGCAAATCATCCTGAAAATGGTAAAAGTGCGTCCCCAGGTATGGGAGGCACCGGGGTTCCCATATCACATCAATCAGGTGTACGGGCGGGTTGCGATCTCTGATCAGTGGAAAGACACAAGTCTTTGCCCAATTGACTCACAGGCCCTAAACCTCTACGAATCGGCCGAGCAGTTCCCGCACTCCTACCAGTGCCTAATTCGCATCGTTCAAGAAGAGCACCAGATCGTCCGCATATAATGAAATATAATGCGTCCGCCCACGAAGCCGTATGCCCAGGTAAGCACTCCCCGCTCTAGCGCGGGCCGCCAACGGCTCTATAGCCAGAGCAAACAGCAACGGAGAGAGTGGGCAACCCTGCCTGGTGCCTCATCCCACCAGGCAGGAGGCGGAAATGACCTGACCCACCTTAACCCTAGCACTCGCAGCAGAATACAATATTTCTGTCCAACGGATGTATCCTTCTCCAAGACCAAACGCCCTCATAGCCGAAAACAAATAGGGCCATTTAAAACTATCAAATGCTTTCGCAATGTCCACAGAGAGGACCACTGCCTGGTCAGCGCGGCACTGTCTCCCACTAGCACTCGTATAAGCCTGCGTATACTGCCAGCAGTGTTTCGGGTAGGGATAAACCCAGCTTGATCGGTATGTACCAACTGCGTCATTAAAGGAAGGAGCCGAGTAGCCAGCACCCGACTTAGGATCTTATAATCCGTAGTGAGCATCGACAAAGGACGATATGCCGCTTGATCCGTGGGATCCTTCCCAGGCTTGAGAAGTGGAACGATAATCGCCTCCCATACGGAAGTCGGTAACACCCCCAGCAATTTGGCCTCGCCATACATCAAATGCAGCCTAGGAGCCAGCTCGTCGATGTAGGTCGAGTAGAACTCCACTGGCAGCCCGTCTCCTCCTGGGGTCTTATTCCGCGCCAGTTGTTTAATCGCACAGCGAATTTTGGCAAGCGAAATATCCCGTCCCAAGGAGTCCGCATGCTCCTCCTCTATCATAGGCAGTTCCAGACACGTTAAAACGCCTGAATGTCAGTCTCCGCAGCTTGCAGGCGACTCGTATAGAGGTCTGCATAGAAAGAGCAGAACCGGTCATTAATTTGGTGCTGCGTATAAACTAACTTCCCCGTTTGGGATGTCAACGCCAAGATTGGGAGGCATCTAGGTATCGGATTAGCCAACCATGCCAACAATGTGCCAACCTTATCTCTCTCAGCATGCGCCCGGGTCAGATATGCTCTATGGTCAAAAGATCTTAACAGCTCTACTACAACCGCTACCGCTTCCTTCCCGGCCTGGACCGCATCTCGCTCAGCAGAGTTAGCCGATAAAGCGCGTTCAGCCTCCCTGAGCGCTTTCTCCGCGGCCTCAACGTCCTGCAATACCTGCTTCCGCACCCGACCCATTTGGCAATGCAGAACCCCCGGGTCACCACCTTAAAGGCGTCCCACTCTAATGCAGTCGTCCCAGCCGTGCCCTCGTTCTCAGCAAAGTATTGTGCGATGCCCGTACCCAGCTCCACACGGAAGGCAGAATCCTCCAGCACCTCCGGACGCAGTCTCCAGGTCGGGATAGCCGGGCGGGGATCAGTCCAGCAAAACTCTACCTACAGGGGATTGTGGTCCGAGATCGTGCGGGACAAATATTCGCTGGTTGCCGCCAGAGAAGCCAGGCCAGGACTACACAGCAGCGCATCGAGTTGTACGTGCAGGTCATGGAGAGCCGAGTAAAAGGAGTAATCCCTCTCAGCCAGATGCTGTGCTCTCCAAATATCCACAAACCCCCAATGCTCTTGCCATTGGGCTCTAAATTTAGCTACTCTGTGGATCGGAGCACCAGACAATGGCGGGTGCGATCTATCCATGTCCACGTCCGCAATGGAGTTGAAGTCTCCCCCCAGCAACACCGGCCTCGTAAAAAAGCCCGCCAGAACATCAGATAAGCGCTCAAAGAACGGTATCTGCTCCGCATTGGGGGCATATATACTACAGAGGGTTACCTCCCGTCCATTCAGGCGGCCTTCAACCGCCACATATCGTCCTTCCGGGTCAACCAGTTGTGCAGTCATCTGAAACGGAACCCCAGCTCTAACCCAAATCAAGGCCGGCCCCTCGCGCAAAAGCGGAATAAGTAGTGTAGTACTGTTGCCCTCGCCATCTTCGCTGCAACGCTGCCCCCTCTGCCTTAGTCAAATGTGTTTCTTGCAAGAACGCTATCTGCGCGCCCCTTCTAACTAAATAGGAGTGGACCTTATACCTCCGCTGCATTGAGTGTAATCCCCGCACATTCCAAGTCACACATTTCACGTCTGGCATTGGACCCATTCTATAGGTGTGAAATCTCCCCAGCACTCCTCCTTCCTCTGCTGCCGCGCCGGCAGGCTCTTCCCCGTAACCAGAACCAACCCTTCCCCCAACAGTCCCGCCCCACCCAATACTTCGCCCTCCCTCCCCAGAACAGGCACCAACATAGTGAATCCCATCCAAACCAACCCAACAATTGCCTCAATTAAACTAAGGCAGATAAACTAGGACCATCCGGTGGGGCTGGATAGAGCCTAGCAAGAAGTCTGTGGTAAATCAACGTATCGCCTTGTTTCCAGCTCAGGATCCCCCAGAATACCCCTCCCCCTCCATCCCCCCTTCAATAGCGCACTCAGTGAATCATTATGAAATCCCACCGATTCACACATCCAACTGTTCTAAAAGGAACTATCGAGCCCCATGCCGTCCCTAAACAGTGCCAAACCCCTCGCATCGCACCAGAGTTATCGAGTCTACTCATCTAGCAGGCCATCCGCCGTCCCGGGAGTAACCAGCGGCAGATGTACACTGTCCGATGCTAACGAGTCCGCCTCCGATTGCCCCTTATCAGTGTCCAAGTCCGATCCTTTCGGGGAGGACTGCAACAAGTCACCAGAGATCTCCGTCACCGCCTGCAGTGCTCCCCTGCGCTCCAGTTCATTCTGCAAAGTAGATGGTTTTTGCAGGTCCTTCCTGCGGCGTCGCAATTGCCGGGATCGACGGGGCAAGGAATCTCTAGCTAGTTCTCGTGCTTCCACTGTCTGTCCATCTGTACCTGCCCTATAGGATTCCAGCCATGTCAATGCCTCCTCCGATGTTTCACAGAAGTGAGTTTCCCCTCCAAAGCGATGCGCAGCTTGGCCGGGAATAGCAAGGAATACTGAATCCCCTCCGCGCGGAGTTCCTTCTTGATGGACTGGAAGGACATACGGCGCCGTTGCGTTTCGAGCGAGTAATCTGTGAACAGGGTGACTCTGCTGTTGTCCACCTGGAATGGGCCATCCACTCGGGCCTTCCGTAGCAGTAAGTCTCTGTCCCGAAAGTGCAACAGGCGCGCCACCACAGGCCGAGGTGGACGCCCCTGCTGCGGTGGTCTAGCGGGAACTCGATGTGCACGCTCCAGGGTACAGAAAGAAGATAAGCCCTCCGGGGCCACCACTGTCTGTAGCCAGGATTCCAAATAGTTCACCATATCGGATCCCTCAATCTTTTCCGGCAACCCGACCACTCGAATATTATTCCGTCTATTCCTCACTTCCGCATCCTCCGCCCGCTTCTCCAGCACTGCAATTCGTTCCAGAACGCTCGCCATGCCATTAGTTAGTGCAGCTTGAGCAGGATCGATCTCCTGAATCTTGATCTCCGCTTGCTTCACTCTGTCTGCCAACTTCGAGTGATCAGCCCGTAGTAGGCCCAGTCCAGTCGCCTCCTGCGCAATGTCCTGTTGTAGGGCAATACGCGATTCCGATATGGCGGTCAGGATTTTATCGAGCTGTATTTGCAGTCCCTGGTGTTGCGGTGGCCCAGCTGCGTCTTGTTCGTCCGCATCGGAGGGCGGCGCCTCCCCATCTTTCCTCCCTCTGGGTTTGCCCATATCAGCAGCCTCCTGGGCCCTCCGTAGTCGATCGAGACTCAGGGCAAGTTGATGCGTAGCAGGCCCTCACAATGGCCGCCCAGTCCGCCGATCGTAAGCCCCGCCGTTCCAGCGCCTCAGGCTTCCAGATGGCACCAACCCAGTGACCACCGGGCACTCTCTCCAGTTATCGAATGTTCCTAGCTGGTCCTCGGAGGGATCAGTCCCACACTCCAGGCTAGCTCCTTCGCTCACCACTCCGTCAGCTCTGTGGGCGCTCCCGAAGGCGACTCCGCCATCTTAGATCTTCTATCCACGGCTGGCACGGAGTCGAAAATCACTCCGTATCTCCGGATTTTACCGTCCAAAATCACTGGTTCCCTTCAGGGCAGCCACCCTTCGCTTTCATGTCTCCCGTGGCTACTCGGGGGGGGGGGGGGGGGTCAAGAGGGTCGATTTACAGGATAATTGCGGGGTTCACGAGCCTTAGACAGATGCTTCAGCGCCTCGTCAGGGGTAGTAAACACTATATAAATACAAGTAAGCTCGGCAGTAAATGGGACTATCACAACTTCTACCATCAAGACATTGGACGTTGCAGAGTAGTTTACAGATGCCCTCCAAAACCCTGCCTTCTCCTTGCTATTGGCCATTCTTCCTCACTTAGGATCCGATGTTACTCATGTGATCTCCAAATGGCACCTTCTAAAAAATATAAAATAACAAACTGAATTAAAAAAATGTCAGTGGATTAACAAAATCCATCTCTGTATGAAATGTAGTGAAGAGCCATTGAGACAGTGGACTAAATCTAAATCACAATCTCTGCAGTTACAAATCCAAAGAATGCATATAAGCTTGCATCTTAGAATCTGACTCTACAAAGAACTGAGGAAGAGATCAAAACATGTTATAAACTCTAAGGAAAATATCCCCTCATGCAGAAATATTTGTGACAACCATGCCCTTCATTAAATAGAAAAAACTCACACCTCACAAAAAATGGCAACATCTACTTCCATTACACCTTTCAGTCCTCATTCCCAGACCACCATTATTCAACACATTCACCTACTATACGAATAAGACTATACAAATAAGCCCCAGACACTAACATCTGAAATGCTAAAGTTTACGTTATAAATTCTGAGTTTCTGCTTCTTCAGACCAAGTACTCTTAAAGTATACTGTCTACCAGAATGGATGACGTGACTCCTACATCTTTTAGTCCTTTGTCCTATGTAACGTTTCTTATGCACTGATTTACAGATGTATGACTGATTGTCTTTGTGCAATGTGTGTGTGATATAAAGTGCTCTGACACCCTACTTTGGTATGAGTGGCGCTATAAAATAAATTAAATGCATCTGCGAGAGAGAGGTTATGAAGACTTGAGGGGCAATGTTAAAGGGTGGTAGTGAGGGAATTCCTGGCAGAGGTGGTCATTGGGGGGCGGGGGGGGGGAACGCAAACAAACATTGTCGCACCAGGCACCAACAGCGCTAAAGCCGGCCATTACTCGTTGCAATAAAACTCTTATTCTATATAGTGTTGAGGCAGCTTTGAATCCGTTGTAATTTACATTTAATGGCACACACTCATTAGCCTTGGAGGAAGTTTGCTTTACCAGGATTCAAATATATGACCTGCAGGCCACAATTATTTAACTCGCTGAACCATGCACGTATTCTTTGGCAGTGACAAAAAAAACTATACCCCATAGTAACTCAGCATTGGTTAAGAATGTGGCAATCGGGGGAGGAGCCAAGCTGGCGACCGAGATGGCTGCATAGATGCTCGGCTCCGTGAGCCTTCTCACCCCGCGCATACATCCTGGCAATTATCCTGAGCCGTAACGACATATTTACGCAGGCGAAGGACAACTTTCACTGACCGTTTGCTCCTGAGGCTTTTCCGTGCGGCAGACCCGTGGAAATGTCCCCGACTGTTTTGTGGCCTTCACGGAGCTGGGACCGGGGTGTCGAGTGAGGAGAGTAGCCGGCCGCGACTGCGACAACAGCGGCCTTCCCCCGGACTCGGGGGCGGCTCCCAGGGAGCGGCGGAGATTTTGTTTAGCCTTTTGATGACCCTCCGCTAGGAAGCCTGCCTTGACTTTCGGGGTCCTCGTGGTGACTCCTGTAGCGCCCTGGTCTGGGGCCCGATCCCGAGGTGAGGTGGAGAAGGACGAAGCCGGATCAGCTAAGATGGCGGATGTCACCCTCTTACGCAGACCACTTCCAGGCAGGGAAGCTGCTGTGCGAGAGAATCCTGGGGTCTGGCGACACGTGAAAGAGCCCACGTCCAGAGATATACTGGCTGCGCTAACAACCCTGTATACGACCCTGCTCCAGGACGCCCGGGATTTGGGAAGAAGGATGGCTGCCATTGTTGTCCCACGCGGGCATTACTCGATCTCACGGAAGCGCCGATGTGCCCGCCTCTGCGTCAGTGGTGAGTGCTCCAGCTACGCCTATACTCGTGGAGACGCTGAAAGACCCGGTTCATGAGATTGCTTTGGACGGATCTGTTGTACATGTGAGAGACTCGTCGGGGCACTTATCTATTCGGCGGCTGGGGAAACAACGTCGATCTATGGTTTGGGCTGCCCCGGCGGCGTCTCCGCGCTTACCGGATGGTGTGACTCTCTTTCCCTGGCTGGTGAGACTGTGTTCGGACTGGAGGATGTCTTCGGGGTCGATATTGGCACAGACGGATTTCCGCCATACATATTCGGCTGGGTTTTGGTGGCTGAAGTCCCATGGAGTAATAACACTGCCCGGTACGCCCGGATCATTTGGACCCTCCACGCTGCTCTGTGTGCCGATTGATAAGTGGACTTACGTTGGTCCTCCTGATAGAAAAGGCCAGGGGTGAGACCGTCTAGGACATAGTGGAACTTATTGTTGGCTGACGGTGATTTTGGGGACACTCAGCGGGAATGTTATTGATTGTGCTATTGGTGATTACTGTTTTCCATGACTATTCTGATCTTGCTTTTATGATGTTTACTGTGCGCGGTGGTGGGGGGGGAGGGCCGGGTGGCCAGATCGATGGCCCCTCCCCGCATTTTTCCTCTTTTTCTCCTTTTCTATATTTCGGGTCTCTTATTTAGGGTGACAGGCACGCTGCTGGGGAGGGATAGGCCGTAGCCTTCTGCAGGGGTGCAGGGTGGGGGGAGGGGGATGGGGTTTGTTAATTTGTCCTTTCTTTGTTTCTATGGCCCTTTGTCTTTCTTCCTTTTTGGTGTTGTCGTTCTTCATGTTTCCTACAGTATGTTTCGTTTTGAGGGGTGGGGTGCAGCTTTGCTACGAAACGTGTTTGTTTTTACATTTATCCTGACTCGTGTACCTTGCCCCCAATACTTCAACCGTATTTTCACTATTTGCGGATTTCCTGCTTCATGCTTGCTATTGTAGGACCATGTATGACCATATGGCATTGATCCTGAGTTTTTCTTTCTTTATTGTAAAATGAACCTTCTCAATTCCTGATTCTTGCACGATACGCTTGAATACAAGTTATATCCTGGACACTTATCAGACCCCGATTTTCGGGCTGCTGTATTTTTCTGCATTGCTTCGCTATACTTAGGACTTGACTAGCGGCCGGCCGGGGTGGTTGTAGGCCCATACTTGTACTTACTTGAAGTGACAATAAAGGTTCTCAAAAAAAAAAAAAATGTGGCAATCACGACAGGCTCAAACATATGTTCAAAAGGCTTCTTTAAATAAACAGTTCAAAGCGTATGAAAAAAACTAATCTGGCAGTGCATCCCAGCCTAAAAATCCTGACTAATACATTATGTACAGTAGTGAATCATCGCACTCTTAACCTCTCCCAAATAGCCAGCTTCTCCAATCTCTCACTGTCTATTATGAGTTATAACCCACTAACTGCAATATAGCTGTTCCAAGGACACCATCTCTGTAATGTTGTCTCGCCCTAGTTCCATGCCCCATTAACAGTTCTCTATTTCACTAGTTCTGCCCTTCTCAGAATGTAAAGACTGTATATCCACCCCCTCCCCAGCATCCTGAGCTGGTTCATCCGATCCAGTGGCAAATCAAATCCTCTTGAGGCGCCTCTAAGTTGTCCAGGCTACCACCCAGGAAAATCCCTCCTCTTAGTTTTTTTTGCTGACCAAACAACCACATATTCCCCACCGGTTTTATGCCTTCTGCTAATCTTATCTTTCCCCACAAAATCATCCTCGGAAAACAAACGGCTATCTGTTTTTTTTGACTAGAGGCAAGATGGCCGCGGGTGGGGTGTTGTGAGCAGTCGCACCAAACCTCTCTCCTGTCTGATGGCTACACTATGACAGAGCTGGACTGATAGTGATGGTGTCAGGTCCTGCGGATGGCTACCGACATTGAACTGGTTACAACCGGGAATTGCGTAATCTACAGTGCCATACAGCCAACCATTAATTTGCTCGCCGATTTCAGAAGATTTTTTATTAGTTTGAGAAGGCTTACAACCAGACTGTTGTGGCAAGTAAAAAACCGTCCGCTATTTAGAGCCCAAGAGGTGAGCTGCATGCGGAGATCAACAATGCCCCCAAGATCTGCTAATGCTGACAAATTAAAGGTCAAAGAGGGGAGTGAGAGCAGTAAATCAGCTCCCACGGAACCTGAGACACCCGCTGTACAGAGGACGCAGATGGCAGCGAAGAACCCAGGCGCCATAAGGAAAGTGGTGATCCCTCCGGTAAAGAAGAAGCTGGAACCTAAAGGGAAACCGAGCGGTGAGGAGAGCGCTACGGTGAAAGGTCGCGCTAATCCAGTCGAAAAGCAGCCGAGAGGAAAGAACAAAGGAACCCCCCTCAGACAGCCCACCTTACCAGAAACTTTTACTCGGCCTGCCAGCCTAGGGACAGCGGGCCTGGCGATCACAGCAGGAGACAATGCAGAAGCGGAGGCGGTCAGCAATCGGAACGTCCTCGAGGACGCAGCGGTAGCTGCGAAGACCGGAGCTGGAAGCGTGGCAGACGCTGTGATGGCAGTTGCTAGGCAACCCCTCGCGGCAAGCTGCGTTCCCGAGCAGAACGCTGGAAATGGCGTGGTGGAGAATGCAGCGGAGAATGTGGGACAGAGGGCTGTACAAAAGGACGATAAGAAACAAGAAACAAGAGAAGGGGACACTGCAATGACGCTGTTGGCAGAAGGAGACATTGTGAATGGAGAAACAGAAGCTGGTAAGGGGGAGTCAAGGGGGCATGTAAAGGAAAACGGAAAAGGAAAAGAAAAGGAGAATGAAAATTCAGATATGTTACGGGCAATCATGCAGGTGGAGGCTGAAATACGAGCTAAAACCCCTAACTCTTCATGGGGAAGTTCGGTTAACCTGTTGGCTGAGAAAGTAGATGCTGCCTACCCCAGGGAAAAGGAAGATGTATGCTCATTGGAGGGGGATCATTTTTACTCAGTTAATGAAGACTCTGACTCTGGGCGACAAGAAGGGGAGATTACAGAAGATGAGGGAGAAAAGGAGGAGGATGAAGACGATGAGGAAGTTGAGGAGGAGGAAGAGGATTCATGGTCTGCCTCTACTTCCTCAGGAACAGACATAGGTAAAGAATCTACACAAAAAAAGAGGCAGCTGAGACATTATAGGCATGAAAGAACGCCCACAAGAGGTGCGGACAGAAAATTAGATTGGGATTATTCGGCAACCTCACAGACATATCAGGAAGAGCAAGAGACAGGCTCAAGGCGAGATGAGGCACTAGGAATGGTCTTTGATGTGTTAAAACAAATACAGACTGAAGCAAGATCTACAAGTCGTAAAACAAGACAAGACTTTAAGAAGATTCAAAATACGCTCCGGAAAACAAACAAACTGTATGAAGGATTGGCAGGGAGAGTAGCTGAAGTAGAGGAAAGAACAGGCAAGATAGAGGATGACTTCCGTAGCTTCAGTGACTTTAAAACACAGCAGGAAAAGAAGGCGGATGATTTCCTTTGGAAAATGGAGGATTTTGAAAATCGTCAAAGACGCAATAACATTCGCATTTTGGGGGTGGCAGAAGGGCTTGAAGGACAGGACCCTAGGGGGTTTGTGATCAAACTACTAAAAGGTGCATTTCCTGAATCCCAGTGGCAGTGGGAGGCAGAGATCCAGAGGGCGCACAGGTTCCCCTTTGTCCAGCGTAAAACATATGGAGCTGAAGGAGGCTCTAATGCACCACTCCCCAGAGCATTATTGGTCTATGTTGGGAACTTTTTGCTCCGGGAAGAAATTATCCAGAAAGCCAGACCGGATAGTAAAAGAACTGTAGAGGGTGTCACCTTCTTCACAAGACCAGATTTTTGTCATGTGACGGTTGAGAGGAGGTGGAGGCTTAGGAAAATGATTCCACAGTTTCAGGCCTTGGGGTCTGAGGCATATCTACTGTTCCCAGCTAGATTGAAGGTGATCACAAGGGGCAGAGCCAGGATGTTCATGTCGGAAATTAAGGCTCAAGAGTTTATTCAGGAGTTGGGAAAGGAGAGGAAAAAGCAGGGTCCTGTCTGAAAAACGCTTGAATAGCAATATAGGAGAGGCATGGAAAAAGATGGGAGAGGGGCGCGACTAACACACCCAGGAAGCGACCACACATAGGTCATTGCTGACCTATTTGCCTGTAGGGAGGGGGGGAGGGAGGGAAGAGGAAGGGAGGGGGAGGGGAGGGGGGGCAAAAAATCAACAGAGATGTATAGCTTGGACATGTTCTTTAGCACACATTGATTGCATTTATAGTTTGTTCTATGTATTTTTTACAAGAAGAGAAGGGAGGAGAATGGTGGGAATGGAGGGAGACGCAACCAAAGATACAGCTGGGATACAAAGAAGGGCTTTCACTACAAAAGTGCAATGTCATGTAAAGTAGTCTCTATAAATGTTTGTGGATTAAATGATCCAAGGAAAAGGGCAAATGTAGCAGCCTATATTAGAACTTTACAAGTAGACCTGATATGCCTACAAGAAACGCATATTGAGGAAAAACAGATATATTTGATGAACCAATTGGGCCTTGACGTTCTTGCAGCTAGCAGGCAAGGGACTAGGACAAGAGGAGTTGCAATTCTTGGGAAAAGAAGGGAGGTGATAGTCAAAAGAAAGAAAGAGGACCAATGGGGGAGATGGGTCATAGCTGAATTATGTTTTAAAAGTTACAGGCTAACATTAGTGACTGTATATGGCTCCACTGAGGATGACCCGGAGATATGGCAATTTATAGATACGGAACTAGCGCAATGGCCCGAACCTGTCGTTTGCTGTGGTGATTTTAACTTACATGACCCTACAAGCTCATTTATGAGTACAGGAGGGATATATAGTGGTAGGAAGAAGAAGGTAAATAGGGCCATCACTAATATGGTGTATAATAACCTTTTGGTGGATCCATGGCTGATGCAACATCCAATGACAGATAGTAGTACCTTTTATTCAGCACCCCATCAGGTCTTGGTAAGATTAGATTATTTCTTAGTCTCAAAATCTCTGGTTAGGGAGACACTGATTGAAAAACAACCAAGGATTATCTCTGATCATAGCCCACTTATATTAACAATTAAGGTTCCGCAAGTGACGCCAAAAAGATCAACATGGACTTTTGAGAGGAGCCTCCTCCAGGATGCGGAATATAGGAAGCATATGGAGGGATGGATTAGGGTTTTTTGGGAGATCAATCATGGCACCGCTTCTATAGGACAGACCTGGGATTGCTTCAAAGCAAGTGTGAGAGGAGAAACCCTGTCTTATGTAGTGACAAGACGGAAGAAGGAGAGACTGAAGAACGAGGCTATCCGAAAGAAGTTGTATATAGAGGAAGGGAAGTTAGCAGCTGCCATAGAATCTAAAGCTAGCCTGGAGCATGTATTATTAAACCTGGTTGTATTGAAAGCAGAAGCTGTAGAAAGTATGTCCAGAAAGCTGGCGGAAAAATACATGGCTAAAAAAGAGGAAGCATATGAGTGCAGTGAAAAAGTAGGGCATATACTAGCAGTCAAGGTTAGACAACAGAGGGCAGCTGCAGAGATAAAGGAAATACTGGACCCATTGGATAACATTGTTACAGAACCGGATAAGATAAGAGATATTTTCAGAATATTCTATGAAAAACTCTATACACGGGAAGGCACAGGGGGAGCAGTGGAAATTAATAACTACCTTAAAGATCTAGTCCCATCACTTCTTACAGGAGAAGAAAGGGAAATCTTAGAATCTACCCTGGGTCTAGAGGAATTTAACGATGCATTAAGTAGTTTACCGTCAGGAAAGGCATCTGGACCTGATCAAATCCCGATTGAGTTTTACAAGGTATTTAGGCAGTGTTTATTGATCTATATGTTTGAGGTTATGTTGTATGTACAACAAGGGGGGCAGGCACCGGATTCATGGGGAGGGGCAGATATAATTGTTATCGCTAAAAAAGGAAAGCCCTTAACTCTCCCTGGATCCTACAGGCCAATTACTCTGATGAACTCAGATGTTAAGGTATACTCGAAGATGCTGGCAAAATGACTTGCAGGCTGTATAGAACATCTGGTGAGCCCATCACAGCATGGTTTCATACCCGGGAGGGGTACTACACAGCATATTAGGACAGTCATCACTATGTTTGATGCGGCAGAGGTGGCAGGCGATCCTATTTCGGCTCTCTTCTTAGACGCTGAGAAGGCATTTGATAGGGTCGCCTGGGACTATCTATGGGAGGTCATGAAGTGGTGTGGTATTGGACCAGGTTACATACAGGCTATACAAGCTCTATATAGAAACCCGGTTGCAAAAATAAGAGTAAATGGAGAGCATTCAGATCCAGTACATATACAAAGAGGGACCAGACAGGGTTGCCCGTCTTCTCCATTACTTTTTGCCTTATACATAGAGCCACTACTTCGCAAACTAGAGGGAAACCCTGAGATTCAGACTATGACAATAAATGACAGTACCGTGAAAACCCTCGCTTATGCGGATGATGTTGCTATACTGACTCCCAATCCAGATAGGGCTATGATAGGTATAGAAGCAGAGGCACAGGAATTTGGACTGGTATCGGGTTATAGTCTAAACAAAACAAAGACCCAAATAATCTTGAATAGGTTTGCAATTAGTCAGGATACTAGGGTGGTTAGCAGTGCAATATACTTAGGGATTGATATTTCCGCAAATCTGGAGGAGGTAGTCGAGTGTAACATCAAGTCATTGATTGTGAAGGTAAAAAGTGATTTGGAAAGGATAAACAACTTGCACCTTTCACTGGTTGGCTGCACGAATGTGTTAAAAATGATGGTCTTACCCAAATTTTTGTATTTATTTAGGTCAATACCCTTAATTTTTGAGAATAAATGGTTTAGTATGTTGGAGAAGGTAGTTAATAGATTTATATGGGCCCAAGGAAAAACTCGTAGGGCTTATAAATTTATTACGTTGCCTAGGGATAGAGGGGGCTGGGGCGCACCAGACTTTAGGATGTACTATTTGGCTGCGGCTCTCCAGTATATCCAGGGACTGATAGGGGGAGGAGGAGGGTCATCAAAGTCTATTAATAGGTCAGTGGAAGCCTACACAGCGGTACTAGGAGAGAATGCGGAGAATTGCTTTCTCTATTTTACTGACTTGGGTCAGCTTAGAAGACAGGCGTATAAGACTCTTAGGGCAGCACTTAAAATATGGAGTTCTTTTTTGAAGAAAACAGGTATGGGTAGGTTTAATAGATATACCAAAGTTTATAAAAATAAATCCTTCCCTGAAGATATTTTTTCTGATCATGTAATGGCTGGTTGGGAAGATAAAGGGATACATCAAATTGGGGACTTAATGAACTCTGAGATTATGGTACAATTTGAGGATTTGGTGAATATATACAACATAAATAGAAGAGATTTTTTTAAATATCTTCAGATAAGGAGTTTTTTAAGAAATAAGCAAGGGGGTCCATTGGGCTTTCAACCTTATGAGCTGATGGAAGGGATAATTGCGGGAGAGGAATACTCCATTAGGTTAATATATGCTGCCTTGGCAAAAAATAGACTAGATGATCTAGATAAGCATAGGGCTAAATGGGAGGAGAGGATAGAGGCTACCCCGGAAGTTTTTAACGAATCCCTAGAACTAGGTCGGACCATGCTTTGTTCTGCCCCCTTGCAAGCCCAACATTATAAAACCTTGTTTTCATTGTATTACACCCCAGCTAGGATTGCGAAGTGGGGGGGTTCAGAGGGCACCACATGTCCCAGATGTAACTCCATCGAGGCTGATATTGTCCACATGTTTGCTACATGTCCGCAGCTACATACATTAATTAAGGACATTGAACACTTTTTAGTTAATACATTAAGGATACAGATAACCTTTTCAGTGAGCTTAATTATGTTGGGGGTTGATGAGGGAAATCCACAATCGGACTCGGGCGACGTAATGTTTTTGTTTATGGCAGCTGCTGTGTTTAGATTAATGTTAGCTAGAGTATGGCTAGATAAGAGTCCTCCATCTATACAAATATGGTTAGCAAATCTTATTGCTATATATAATCTTGAGAAACATATTTATGCTAGAAAAGGCAGGGTCGGGAGGACTCGGGGCCTCAAGATTTGGGGACCACTGGAGAAATGGAGGGCAGGAATAGGTTGATAGGGTGTAAATTGCTAAAATGTCAAAATATGATATGTCCATGTATTGGCTCCCTTCAATGAAATGTATATGGTTTCTTTTTTTTTTTTTTTTTTCTTTTCTTTTTTGTTTCTTTCGATTAAGGATTTTCTTTGATATTGTGAGGTGAACAAATGTAAGATGAGAAAAGCTTGTTTATTTTTTGTTACTTTAATGTGTGCTTTTTTCTTTGAAAGGAAAAATAAAAATATATTTAAAAAAAAAAAAAGGAAAACAAACGGCTATATATATCCTTAAACTTCATCAGATAGTGCTCCCTGTGTTGTTAAACCCTGATTATAACCAGTGGTTAAAGTTCAATCCCCGTCAAAACAGGATTTGTATGTGGGGTTTGGAATTCATTCAAAAATGAGCGAGGGTTATCATCCACCCACCACTTTTGGCAGGTCAAACCTACTGGAAATTTACCAGCGGAAAATGTGCATTAAAAAAGCAAAACCTACAGATACTCATGCAGTAAACACCGAGTCTCCATGCTATGCCTAACTCTACCCTCCAAAACTCGGAATAGTAGCACCTGGTAAATGCCTCACCCTGGTGTAATGGGATTTACTGGGTGTGGTAAAGTACACGTTCTATTCCGATATTCCAACCTGCTCAGAATATGTTCCTTTGAAGGAAAAATGCACCCCCAACTGTCCCAGCTTTTAACTTTCAAGTGTTTTTTTTTGGTTGCATTCTTTCAGTGCCCTTGGTAGCTTCCAAGTCCTATCTTCTAATCCCACTTGAAATACCTTCAGTCCAAGTCTGCCTACAACCCAGCCTAGTAGATAAGACCAGGGAACGACCGAGTCAAACAAAACACCCTCACATTTCACAAACGTCCTCAAGCTTTTCAGTTGTTCACTTTGCGTGCTCCTGGTACCAGCAGGCGGGATTTCCACTTCTGCAAATGAGTGCTGTCAATTCCCAGAATAAGTGTTGCTCTAAAAATGTTGTTAAGCATCCCTGAACAAAAGGTTTCTTTAACCTCAGCAATATTTCTTCCTTTGTGTCTTGCCCTTAAATTAAAGGTACCATGCTCTAGTTATCAACATTGAAAGCCACTCGTCTGCTGACAACCTACTCCGCAATGGTATCGAAACCAACAGTTGAACACCTCCAAAAAAGGCAAATCTCCTACCCTAATTCAGCTCATGATCCTGCCACTGTTCATCACACCCTGCCAGAAAAGTTCAAAACTCCTCTGCGCATGCTGTATCAGTTAGTAAATTGCACCGGTCACTCTGTGTCTTTATCCAATGGTGACATGGTCACCCTGTGTGAGGATTTGGGTGTATTATATGATATGGCTGTGAGGCCTTATTGTGGAATACACTCTGAGAACCTATCTTGGGACCAGTCAGGCTTGTTTGTAAATCTTAAACTCAACCGTGGGTAGCTGTGGCTTCGAGCAGCAAGGCTAAACAAAGCAACTTAGTGTAAAGATTTAACAGCACCAAACAACAGAATAAGAAAGTCGCACAAAATAAAGAGACAAAACAACAATTTATATACATAGAGCATATTTTTATGACGTGTTAGAGTCTGCTATCATCATAATCCACCAGAGGGTTCCAGAGATACAGATTGTATAAGATATAAATACTTTTAAATCCAACTGCAAACCAGCATTGGTCAACAAAAACTTTGCAAACTTTTGAATAGTTTGAAACAGTTCAACGACTCCAGCCTGGCTTTGTGAGACCAGATCCAACAGGTTGGAGGTCTAGGAGACCAGTAGGGTATTTTGGACACTTACCTGGCTACCAGAGCCTTTTCCAGTCAAGTTCCACCTTAGACGACAATGGAGTGGTCGTGATGCTGGGGATGCAGGCAGAAAAGGTGCTCAATGATACTCTTGGAACTGTGCAGTCGACAGGGGTGAAGTGTGGTTGATCCTTTGAGCGACGGGTAGGGTGAGGCGACTTTGAGAACACAACTTTGGGTCCCATGACATCCTCTTTGCAACAATAAAGCCCAGCTGAGGCTGGGCTCAGATCTCACGAGACAGCAGTCACAGGGAATATCTTTGGTAGGGGCTAGTGTCTCTCTTGGGTGACAAATCCAGTCTCTGATAGCACTCCCTGGTCTGAAAAACATGGGTACAACTTTTGGCTATCTCAGAGTTGTCTCTTGGTATGCCCGGCAGCCGCCAGTGGCTATTCCTCAGAAGTGCCTACTGCTTTTCCAGTTAGGGCTTCCACAGCTTTGATGTCCCTGGTGCTGTCCCAGGGGGCCAGCCGACTGACCCTTGGAGTCACTGCTTCGATCTAGAGCTGGGGATCAACTTATCCCTGAGCTAGGAGCCACAGGCACAGGCCAAACTCACTAACCCAAAGTGCGGTAGGTGTAGTCCTTCCTGCAGCTTCGAAGGCAGCAGGGCAGACCTCTCTTGGTTCTCTCTCCAAATACAATGTGTACTGAGATTTAAGATGCCAGGGGTGCCCAATATATCCCAGGGAAGTGCCCAGAGGCGACAATGTGGTCACTAGCCAATGGACTAGTAGGTTCCCTTCTCTTTGGTGACAAAGTTCCAGCGGTGTGTGGCATTTGGCTATCCCAGTTTGCAATATTCTTGCCACTCTCAAGATGTCTGAACCTTCCCTCAACTGTGAGAAGCTTGGTAGCCCCGCCCCAGAGGTTTGCCTACCTAAGGCACAGGCCCTTTCTCTGGCCCTTTCTCCAACTTGTCTACAAGAACAAAGGGCATCCTGTTCGGGTGTGTTCTCATAGGTGGCCCTTCTTAACCCGCAGCTTCCCTTTTGAAGCTCGGCATTTGGGCTAACACCCCAAGCAGCGTTCCTTTGAGAGCAGGTCACATCCAACTTTGTAGAAACTGCCTTTGTTCCTGAGCCTGGGAGTCATTCACATGTCCCCCCAGGGAGGCAGAACGCTGTCTGTTGGCCAGGGCTTGTGTAAAGCCACTGGACCGTCTGGGTCACAGAGTGGTAACTTTCTAAAAGTTGCTTAACTTTAAAAGTGACATAAATTTCGACTTGGGCATCAAGTCAGATTTAATGCCATAAGTTGATACCTTACAGTACCCAGTTAGGTCGTCCCATTTAGAAGATAGCCAGACTGGGATGCCAGCCGGTAACCCTGTGTTAGCCAATGGGGCCACTAACTTTACTCAGCAAAACAACAACTTTGAGGGTTTTGCTGCTCAGCTATATATAATCATATATGTCTTGCTTAACAATATACAGCTCACTGCCATGGCAATCAATAGGCCTTCCTTAGGGAAGGCCTAAACATACTGTTACGGGAAGAGGTTTTGCCATTGGTTTTAATGGCAAAGTCAAACTAGCAGTGAACACATTCCTCTTCCCATCTGTAGTTTGAAGTATAGTAGCCATTTTGTCATTTGTCACACTCAGGGTGGCACAATTAGTGTTGCACCCCTGTGTGGACACTATATATTAGGGACTTAAAAGTAAGTCAGTACTTGCCAATTGGGAACATTTAATTTGACATAACTTTTGCCATGAGTCAGAACACTGATATTGTGGGCTGGTTAGCAGGTGTCCGTGCACTCTCAGTGTCGGAAAAACAACAGCTAGTAGTCTAACAGGGGCAAAAGGTGGGGGGAAACCCACAGGGTGTAAGGAAATAGGCCAAAAAGGCCCTTTTCTCTACACCTTGTTACAGTGCTTAAATTGCTACCCATATCTGCAGGTTCATCCTCACTAACAGCTTCAGCCTGGTTATATAATGCTGCAGCACTACCCCACATATTGCAAATCTTATATATCTACCAACAGCTGACCTTCAAGTGCCCGAATATAACCTGCATTTTTCTCAGCTCCAGCTTCTTAACTTCCACAGCATTCTCAATCAGCCTTAAGATAAATTTCACCTTTGGCCTTTGTGGTCTCCCCTGTATCCTGTCAATGCCCATCACAATTGCTAAATATGGCAATAGCGAGCGCGTGCCTTCTCTTGGTTTAAATGCTAATAGCACAATAAAATGCTCCACAAAACTTTCAAAATACTCAAACGTCTCTCCAAAAGCATCAAACTTAAATCATCCAGTGATGTTATTGTTTTTCACAGTCACCGCTTTAACAACTTGCTGCCAAAAGAACTAATCAGTACATTCGACATTAAACACCTGGTTTATGTATACAAATGAAATACTAGGCTGTAAATTCAACAATAAAGCCATCCAGATGCAGACAGCAACCTACATGGACCCAATGTCACACTTGGGCACTTCTGCCTCTGGCAACACTTTCTTACCATTCTGATGGCATCGTCCATACTACACTAAAGTGTCCTCCTCCTATGACATCATTAAATGAATGGGCCATTAGTGATTGCCTTCCAACCAATTGTCCACCTAATCCATCAGGATCTGCATGTCCAGTATCCCACCTGACGCATCAGGCCCTCGCTTTAATCTGAACCCTTCATCTTTTCAACCCACACCCATCTTCCTGAGCCCTGAGCCTTCTACCTCTGAAAGCTGACCTTATTTCCCATCTTGGGTTCTCTTATTTATTCCTATCTAAAGCTTTGTAATTTTTAACCCCATAGTATGAACAGTGAAAGCCAACCTCCTTCCCATTCTTAAATCTCCTCGCACTCTTGCTTCCACGGCGCCATGACAGAGCCTTTGTTCATTCTTCATATACCCCTCCCTAACCTCTTCTTTAACTATCCCTCACTCCCCTAACACACTATTGCCTAAGCTCTGCTTTCCTTTTCTCTTTAAGGAACTACCTGCTAACTTTATCATCAAACTGACCTCCTCTCGCATTATCTGCTGCTCCCTGACTGCCACTACACTGAACCACCTGTTGCATGCACTGTCACCTCCTGCCCAGAGTTGCCCACGCCACTCCCCTGACAGCAGTGGCAGGCTATGTATCTCCTCCTCTCCGACTTGTCCAACGCCACACACACTCCAGAAGTCCACACTCCTACTTTCTTCCTCTCCTCATGCTGCCGGCTTCGCCACTCCACTCTTCCCTGCTATATATTGATTCTTCTTTCTAGGGGCCAACTAATTCTTCAAGCACACAATCACATGGCAATGGAGCTCTACTCATTGGCAATGCGTCTTACTCTTTGCTAGTGTCCCTCCTACTCCACAGCTTCTCCATTGATAGCCCTGCGCACGCACCTTGGCCTACTCTGAGGTGGGAAAGACACCAATAGTGTGGCCACCGTTCCGCCCCACACAGCAACTCCACAGAATGCAGCTGCTCTCAACTCAGACTTCCTCTTCTACAGGTCTTTACTCCAACATCTCAGAGCATCTTAACTGCTGCCAGTACACTAATGAGCTTGTTTCCAGCAAATAATAATTAAGTCTCACTAAACTTTAATTCCTTGTTAACCGTAACAAGCCTCACCTAAAACTCATGATCAACCTCATGTTCAACCGTAACTTGGGCACCCAGGCGCATAAGGAGAAAACACAGAAGAATCCACCAGTGCACTGTCATTCACCTCTAACAAACAAGTCTACACCTAAAAGTAGATAATGCATTGGCTTATCGCCACGCTAACGAGGTGCCACCATTCACACGAAAGGCTATGGGGTGATAGTGGTCTTGTAGTAACTCCAAACCCAAAAGGAACAGAGGAAGTAAGAGTAGTTGAATGGTAATAAGTAGAACTTTTATTCTACAGGTGAAATAAAGCATGCAGCTCCAGTAAAGGTACATCAAGAATGACACAAGATCCACCAGTTACTATTGCCCAGCACCCAAACATTCCAATTACATATATAACATTCAAATTAAAGGAACATGCCATTACTACAGGTCTCCTTTCCCCTCAGCACAACACCATGAAGGAAATCCCCCTCCCTATGGAGTCTGCAAGGACCCCACAGACAATTCAGAGAATGAGAGACAGCAACAGAAAAGAAGTAAATATGTTGCACGGATATGGCCCACTGCCTCCCCCGCAACTCGGAATAATGCTCAGCTGATATGCCTAAGTGTGAAGGAAAGAATTTCTCAATGACTGGAAATTGTGCAGGTCTTAAGGTACAGATCTGGTCGCACGTCTGGTACCAGCTACCATGTCCACATCAATACCAAGAGAGTTCCATGGTACTCAACGACTAGCTCCTCATGAATTATTTACTTAAATTGTGACTTGGTGTGTATGTTGAGCTAAGCAAAGGCTAGAGAAAGTTGAATGGTCCACACTTCACTGGAAGGGTCACTAACCCCTACAACAAAGATCTCGGCCTGGTGTGTGGCCAAGACGGCTGATGGGTAGGATGTGCCGCCTCCCTCTCTGCTGACAGTTCAGTAGTTTGTGCTTCCCTCGTGGTCAAATACTGCACCCAGGAGCGTCGCCAGCAGCAGAAAAAGGTTGTACACCTTGTGAAGTCCATAAAGGGGAGAAAGAGCTGGTAAAGCCCCAGAAATAACAAGCAGAGGTGAGAGATGGCATTTTCAATATAGTGACTGAAATGGGACCGTGATGACACGACAGACTTTTGTTTTTTAGAAGGGCTACAAAAATCCTCAGTTAACCCCTTCGGTGCTGATGACAAAGCCAGCTCGTTATCAGCGTTACCTGCGCTGCGCGGATGACGAGCTGGCTTTGTCATAAACAAGCCATTTTTTTTTTTTAGCGCACAGCGGGAAAACGCGGTAGCGCTCATGAGGTTAAGTAGCTCAAAGGCCCCCAAGAACAGCACACAATGCTAAATAGCTGCCATAAGACCTGAAACGTTTAACAGACTCATTAAGGGTATGTTCCTGTAAAGTGGAACAGCGTGCTACTGGGGGCAACAAAAGGCCAAAGAGCTCATCTGCAGAACAAGCGATGAGGCTGGAAACAAGGCAGGAGAACCCAGCACAGAATAGAGAGAGCAGTGCCTGGACTCCAGTTGAGACAGAGGAAATAAGCACTGCTGTGGAAATGACACAGTGCTCCTGGGACATGAAGGTCTGCAACGATAAGGAGAGGGAAACGAGTGAGACCCGATAAATAAATCATTACAATCACAGGTATGCAGAGGAACAGAGGCAACTGTAAAACAATGGGACAAGGAAGATTTGTGGGGAGCAGAGAATTGCTGAAACACTTACCATTCAGGTCACCGCCACAGAGACACATAGGGCCGGATCATAAGTGGTTTTTAAATTACGATGTCACTGGAACCAAGCTTTATCCAGCTGATGAGCCCATAACTAGGGCAAAACTGCTCCGGGATTGCTTGCGTTCTTTCTGATTCAGGGAGGACCTGGCTTGGCAGTTCATGCTGGGCTGATCCCATGAGGAACAAGGCCAAGACTGATTTGCATAGAGCTGGGTCAGAAATGATGAGCAAAAGAACGATGGGTTGGAGTGCTACCCTGAGCAATTGCCAGTGGTTAGACTAATTGCAAGAAGCCTCTCATCAAGTTTTGTGTTTCATGTACCGCCCTAAGTGTCATGGGCATCCCCAGATGTAGGTCCCATACTCACTGTGTCACTGAAACCAAGTTGTACCCGGCTGATGAGCCCATAACTACGATGAATCCAGTCCTGGGTTGCTTGTGTTCTGGTTCAGGGAGGACATGGCTTGGCAGTTTGGGCTAGACTGTTCCCGTAATGAACAGGGTCATTTGCATATGGCTGGGTCCAAACCGAGGTGGCATGGTGAGCAAAAGAACGATGGGCTGCTACCCCATGCGATTGCCAGTGGTTAGACTTGTTTCAAGCAGCCTCCCATCACCTTTTGTGTGTTTCCTTTAAATCACAATCCTGTGAAAGCACCTGTTGCACATTGATTTAGGCCTCGAAAATCATAGAAATTGTATTGGACCTGCAGGGCTAGTCACATGAATAATCTACTCAACCTAAATGTAATGCACATGACCTGAAATATGGTCTCAAATTATGTGATCCTAGCAAATATTTTATTTTACAGTGCTGCCTTTTTCTTCATTATCACAAATTAGAGCACCTTCAATTATGCAAGCTCAGCATTTCTACTGTACAAAAAAAACATTTTGTTTTATTTAATAGAGTAAACGTTTTGCTCCATGTATAAGAACCTAGCCCACATATAGGGTACACATAATCCCTGACCTGCCTCTTCGTTCACCAATAGCATTGTCATCAAACTGGAGGCAGGAATGTTTCTCCATTGAGGTTTAAAAATTCACTTTTAATCAATGTATAACTAAGGCATGATTTGGTAGCACACTGTCATTTACAAACAGCATATTTTCCATTGAAATAACCACAAACTTTACAACTAACATTTAATTTTACTGATAAAACTATATTGGGTATAAACAATCTGTGGAAATTGGATTTCAGCAAAAATGTTTAGCATTTGCACATCACCAAGTAAAGTATTCAGATATGTTCTTACCATATTTAAAAAAGTCATCACAAAAAATAACAAAAAAAGTGTTTTCATAAGTACAACAATATATTTTGAAGTGCTTGAACAATTCATTTATGAGCTATGTAAAAAAAAACGGACATCCTACAGCCTTTCATTTTACACTCTCTGTAAAGCAGACAGTTCGCTTTGCTGCTTATTTTATCCTGGAGGTTACTTTTCTCTCTCCGACTGCAAATTGTAAGACATAAGCTGACATTTGACCTCTGTCTCTGAACACAGAGCAAACGTAACAAGATTTACTTTCTGGGAGAACAGATACCTGTTCCTTATCAGCTCGCCCGAACGGATTATGGGGGGGGGGGCGATCGGGAGAAATTATGTTTTGAGTGTTTTTAGCACAATGTGATTACGGGTGAACCATTGTTGGGTTTTCAGAAGGACAAGATTAAGAGTTTTTATATCTTTAGGTGAGGAAACAAGTATAATTGGGTATCATCCGCGTAAATGTGGTAATGTATGTTGGAGTGTTTAAGAAGTTCGGTAAGAGGTTCCATGAACAAGTTGAAAAGCATGGGTGAGAGTGTGGATCCTTGAGGTGGTCCAATAGAGACAGGAGTAATGTCCGACAGGGTTTGATTAACTTTGATTCACGGAGCTCAGTGGAGAACCAGTGTAAGACGAGACCAGATAAACCCATCCTTTTATTCAAGTGGTCAATCAAGCGATCATGTTTGATGTATCAAAAGCAGAGGAGAGATCCAGAAGCATAAGCAGGCATGGTTAGTTGGGATCAAGTAGTCTCAGGGCATCATCTACAACGTGGGTTAGAGCAGTTTCTGTGCTATGACCAGTTCTGAAACCAGATTGGCAGTGGTCAAGGAGGTGACACTGCTCGATGTGGTTGCAGAGTTGAAAGTGTACGCATTTCTCTAGTAGTTTTGCTAGCATCATAGTGTTAGTAATTGGTCGGAAATTATTGAGGTCTGACAAGTCTGCATTTGTTTTTTTTGGAATGGGTAGTCTGTCCTACTTTTAGGCAGTCAGGAATCGTGCCCTGGAAGAGAGATGCATTGACAATCTTAGACCAAAGTGGGATTATGGATGAAAGTTCTTTGGAAGGCAGAGGACCTCTGTAGTGATTTGAGGGTTTTATCTATATCATTGTATGGAGTATCTCAACTTCATCCAGAAGTTTGAAGGTATTCCATGTGGCATTATTTTTTGTAGTAAAATAAGTGCGAGGACCTTTATTATGGGAAGCATTGGTAAGAGACTGGGTTGGTCCTGGCCGTTGAGAGGGGAGTTGTATGTATGATTTAATCTTCCTTGTCTTTTCATTCAATGAAATGAGTGGAGAAATCATCACCACTAGGGTGTGACACGTTTTCTTTGGAGAGGTGGTTGGATCTGCCATTAGCTTGCTGTTTGAAGATTTCAAAAAGTTTTTTAGGTCTGTTTTTGGCATTGTCCAGTTGCGACCTATAGTATTCTGCTTTGGAGCAATGAATGAGTTTGTTATAGGAACTTCTTATTGACCTTAAGTAAAGAGGGCGAGTTGTAGAGGGGGAGATTCCCCATGATCACTTGGCAAGCCTTAAATACGCCCAGCCTCGTCAAGGTGGACGTAATACCAGGGTTTGGAACATCTACTGTGTATTCTTTTAAGCTGCTTTGGATCATTGTACCAAAAATGGCAGATTTGGATTGGATGTAAAGTTCAGTAAGGTCATTCACATTAGTCATGTTTGAGGGTGGAAGAAGGAGGTTATTGCTAATGGAGGTTAGTTCAGTTATGTTAATATTTTTCAGGTCTCTGGACTATTGTCTGGTTTTGCAGAGTTGGCCTTGTCTAATCGTCACATTATCCAAGATGAGGAAAGAGATTTGGTAGTGATCTGACCAGTAGCAGGGTAAACAATGGATTCAAGTTGTAGGACATTGTCCTTGGTGATAATTAGATCAAGGAGGAGCCTCTAATGAGCGTTAGGCCATTACAAGGCTGGGTATGATTGAGATCAGAAAGGAAGGTTTTAAAGGTGTTCAGTGTGGGGTCAGGCAGGTCGTTCCAGTGACTGCTTAAGTCACAAAGGAAGATCTGGTTAGGGAGTTGGTCTATGTTAGAGGAGATGGTTTCCATTAAGTATTCAATGAAAGTTAGATTATTTCCCGGGGGTTGATAAATTGTGTGGAGTAAGATTGCCATATTGTCATTGTTCCATATTTCGATGCCTAGGTATTTACAGGACACTGGACTAATTTGTGCGTATTTTAGTGTGAGTATGGAAAGATAGAAGTAAGCTATATTGCCTACCACTCTTTCAGTTCTATCCAGTCTATTGTCATAATTGGGAGGCACTACAATGCCCATAATGCTTGCGGAGGAGTCATTAAGCCATGTTTCAGTTAGAATCAGAATATCAAGGTCTTGTGTGAGAATGAGATCAGTGATGTCAGCTTCGTGCCTTACCGCCCACATGCAATTTAGAAAAATAGTCTTGATGTGTTATCTAGCAACTACTACCTTTTGGTGTGTAATGGAGACATGTAGTAAATTATGCTTGTTCATAGTTCTAAAGTTGAAACTGGGTTCTCGAAGTGGGTTGGCAAGAATAGTTTGGATATTGACCGGAGGGGGTAACGAGTCCTTAGGTGTGGTGTTGTATGATGGGGAGTCTTTAGTTGTGGTGTTGTACGAAAACAAAAGGGAGTAAATGTCAGCATCAGATAGATGATCAGTAACCCTCTGGGGTCTGGAGAATGAGTCGCGATCACCAGTGCATGATAAGTGGGTTCTTCATGGTTGAGGACTCGAGCAAGGAGTGTCTCACCCTTGTGGCAGGATTAATTTGTTTAGTATCTGGTACAGGATTCAAAAGCTTCTCAAGTTTCAAGGTTATGTGGGTCACCCTGAACTAGTTGAAGTTCACATTTAAGATCTGCAAGCTTGTCCTCAAGGGATGGAGGGTTTGCAGTGCAGATGGGAGTGACAGTTGGCCTAGGGTAGCTAGCGTGTGTTGCCCTTCAATGGTGGGGGGATGGTCAACAGAACAGATTTAACATGGGTGGGGAGAGAAGTGTTCAGGTAGGCGATTAGAAGCTGGGGGTAAGTAGATGGTACATCAGAGGTGATATATGGGAGAAGGGTGGAACAAAGACTCGGTTGAGAGTCACTGACAAACATTTTGTGGGCTTGGTCTTTCGCTGAGGGAAGGCCAGGTGCTATAGTGGTCAAGAGGGTCACTAATTGGATCAGAAAAGGTTTAGGAGACATAGATCGTTGGCTAGGTGGGTAATTAGTAGACTAGCCATTCGCCAAGCTGCAGATGCTTCTTGAGTGGTTGGCATTATTTACCATTCTATCTTTAGCAGGGGCATCTACAATTGTTGAAAAGCACTCAATCTACCTTAAAATTTACAAGGGAGGAAGAGAAATAAACAAGCAGAAATAAAAACATAACCAATAATGGATCTAGCACCCCTCTCATTGAACATGGGTATCCACTCTTCTGCACCGTGTTACCCCCATTTCAAAAGGTTAACTAAGTTATAATCTGGAATCAGATTCTTTATCACGTCCCCTGGTCAGGTGCATTTGAGGAGCACCTGTTCGGTGACTGGCAACAGATTTCCAGAATTCCCATTAGTGTGACAAGCCATGCAGGGATGCATGGTGAAATCCCACAACAACAAAATCATTGTGAAGTTAGACAAAGAATGGAAAAAAAATCATTAAGAACCTTCCGAGACTTATGACATCGTCAAGTTAATCTCTGACTAATAAGAATTATAAATATTCACAATTAACATACTGTACATATTTAAAAAGAACACCAAGAATGTTAGGTGAGTTAAAAGTAATCAACTCCACTTTACAGATCAAACCCATGTTAATGAGTGTCACTAGGCCCCCTTCGGCATGCATGCTAGAGGAGAGAATAGCAGTGGCTGAAGCCATAATGTAACCATCCAAGTGCAAACAACCCTGAGCATCCTAGGTCATTTGGAGACATATTATATTATTCGTACTCAGTATCTTAGTCCCACACTCATCAGAAACTTTACCATGAACTCCAGCTTATCACCCTTAGGTCAGTGGGTGGGCTAGATACTTCGGTCATTACTAGGTTACATGCCTCTGGTGTTGGGATAAGTTAGTCAGGGTCATCAAGCTGGGCCAAGGGCTCAAAGAGATTACAGAGCAACAGACTAGGGGTCTTGCTTGGGTGGGAAAGACAGGCAGGACCACCGTACAGCCCAGGGTGCCCCCAACTCCCCATCCCCCCGAGGGCCTGGCAGTATGGAGCTGTTAAAAACAAAAAAAAACACAGCAGAAATTATGTTGCTGTGAGCTACACTTGTCCTGAGAGTATGTAAAATGCGGCTCGCCCACATGACGTAGCTAAAAATGTATGATTATGCAATCGTCAGGACATGTTTTCTTGGAGAACCCTATTCAACCAACTCTACAGACCATAAAGATCTCTTTGAATAAGGACTGTTCTGGTTTAACCCTGGTTGACAACCAGTAAATGACCCGGTTTTGAGCTGCTGAAAACTCTACAATTCCTTATTCTTTAGAGGGAGAACTTTTGTCATTAAAACTACATAAGGGGTAGAGGCAGGGGGCAGCTGAATATCTCATGGTTTCTCCCCAGGGACGGCCATTGGCAGGGGGTAATATGATGTTAAATGGTGGGTTCCTGGACACTTTGGTGTTCTTAGAATAGTCCAGTTTGTTATCCAGCTTTTAGATACAGTAGCACCTAGCGCAATAAATTGTTTTTATTTTATATACTTTCTTTATAAGTAAGATCATCAGTAGACACAGTTTCATAATTTGTTCAGCAGTGACCCTGTCACCTTATGCAGATCTTCGACCACTTGGCCCCAGAATTCAGATATTATTGGGAATCTTCAAAGCATATGTGCAGTAAGCTACAGACTGCCCATGAAGACAACCTTCCCAGATATATCCTCACCAGTTTGAGGTTAGATATTGGTCTTGTGGACATAGTGAAATTAGACCACTCTGAACTGAGCATTAGTAGATATTTCTTTACTTGCTTGCATGCTTTGCTCCAGTCTGTGCTTGCCACTAGGCCAGGGCACTCCAACTATTACATGCCTATTTTGCCCTATCGTGGATCAGTGTTATGTATACATTTTTAGTACTTTCCCATCTCCTGCCAGGCTCAAGATAATAGCCATTGTGTAGGATATCGGTGATGCATGCAGGAATGCTATCCAGATCTTTCTGGTCATACGTGCCAATCTGACCGGCTGAGGAAATTGTCCCGATCTTACTCTAATATCTCCTGTGCTTTGGTAAATGTAATAAATTGCAACACACTAAATATATCTCTCATTATATCCATTAATAGTTTGATATTTTCCATAAAACATATCTTGGGCGAACGGTGGGCGTTTCAAAACTATTTTTATCTTCTCATACTGTATTCCTGTTTGTCAAATTAATAAAGGCTAGTTGCACAGAACGTTTCCTCCCATTATAAAAGCATACAGCAATGTTATTAGTGGGTAGATTCAAAGATTTTTCTCCCAGTTGGGGCCTTCAACAAACTGACTTGGCGCATATGGCAACTGCACTGCTGTGTAACACAGGAATTGGCTTTGAAGCTGCAATTTTCTCTTGCCTAGGGGTGCTTCAGAGCTGCAGGCATGCCCAAACTAGGGCACACAGAGGTGCACCCAACTCTTTAAATAATATAATCAGTATAGGGCACATGGAGTTTGCAGCATGTAAAAGCACTGTGGCAGGAACACCATCTTGGCACCATATGCTAAATAATGTGAGCATTTCCCAGAACTCCACTGACTGTCCAAGTCCCTCTAGAAATCGTCCCATATTTAGTGAATATTGCTCCTGTTTATTGCGTGTAATCTGTATGTTTAAATATTGGAAGATCCTCTTTCCCCATTTTATACCAAGATGTAGCTCTTCTATTCTTTGCAGGCTGCTGAGCGGAAAATAAATGATTTCCCAACAGTTTGCAAGTAAGCTTGATGCGTCCTTGAACTGGTCTAGTTCATTAAGAAGGAGAGTGATTGATTGATCTGATTCTCTCAGACACACTAAAGTGGTGTCTGCATACAGTGATACAATGTGTTTGTTGCCCACCAATATCCCCCACTCAGAAAGACTGATGTACAATTGGCACTCCAAGGGCTCAATAGCAAATCTAAATAAGGGCGTGTTTATGCTGGCCTTGGGCTTTGGGAGCCATCTGGCTTGTCTCAATCCTTTCTACCTTCTTACTGCGTTAGTACAGACTAGGCCACTAAGCTACAAAAAGCAACATATGTTGGGAATAACACACTGGCCCTCAATGCGCCCACAAGGACGCTCCATTTCACAATCTCATAGAATAATCACCAGGAGCATTTTAATGGGTGGTGTCAAACAACCACAATGAGGTGCATGTAACACCATATCTCAGGGCCGCGTGGAAGGGCTGGAATAATGAGGTGCTAGAGTTTATCACATTTCTTAAACATACATCAGAGCCTACTGAAAACAACTGCCCCGGCACATAGTGAATGAGCAAACAGCGAGAACTAGAACATGTCTTGCATCTAACATCGGCTTTTCCCCTCCCGAAGGCTTAAAACCAGAAACATATTCTCCTTACAAGCGGTCCAGTGAGACCAACTAAATACTGGCAAAAAGGAAAACACAAAAAACAGCAATGTAGAACTGTAAAGTACAGTGTGAAATGTTCCAAGAACAAAGTCACTGAGGAAAAAGATAGAGGGTTTGAAAACTACTTAAAAAAAATGACAATGTCAACTTTTGTGGAAGAAACTTCAGCTGTTCACATTGTAACTGCATCATTCTCATATTGAGTGGCCCACTAGTGGTCCACCAGAAAACGATGCAACCATTTATTCTCAAGGACGCCAGCTTAATTCATGAAAAAAAAATATGCGAATGTAAAAAGTACCAGACAAACACTGAAATTTGAGGTTCATAATTTTGCAAGCATTACATTGTGAGCGAAAAGGCAACAGGAGATACAAGGCATATTTTTGTGCTACTTCCACTTGAATGCAAAAAGATTGTGGTTGAATCTTCATTGGTAAGGCTGGTCCTCATGCCTTTCTTGTAACAAGTTGTCTTGAAGCAACGGTTTTCAGGTTGCTCTAGAAACAAATATTACACTAAAGTATCATGGAGTAGGTATTCAGAGGTCCAACTAATGTTTTCAATTTCAAGGGTTTCCTTGTTCACCACTATGTTGAAACCCCTCTTGCAAAGTTTTCTTTTCAGCGTTCAGTCCAAAAACAAAATCTTCAGGCAATCTCTCTGTTGTCATCTTTGCCAACTGGTCATCATAAGAACGCAATGTCCACAACTTCTCCAGTTCATAAATCTCACGAGTTTCTGGGAGCATAAAATGCACTACCATATTTCCTGTTTAAAGAGGTAAAAAAACACAAGCAGATCAGTACGTACTCCTATCCTACCCAAAACCTGTAAAATTCTACACTGCATTAGAAGTCTTTTCATAATTAATACCAAAATGGCTACAATGACTGGGTTGTCATCCTGTATGCACTAGGACACTCTAAAATATGGTAATCTGCAGAGAAAACCTTCAAAAAGGCATAGAGGCTGGATGCTTGCTAGCAGTTTCAGTTCCTCGTTTTTGGACAAAAGTTAACATGGAGAGTTTAACATCAATGCAATTCTTAATCACTCAGTGTTCATTGATGGAGATGAATCAAATAATAAGGATTCGGAGTTCTCGGGCCTACATAGAAATGAGAAAAACCCAACACAGTTCACTATGAAAAGGTACTCTTTGATGGTATCAATCCTCAATAAATCGAGCATAAGTGGATAGTAAAAAGTATGGTAATAGTACATTAATCTAAATGGGAGGTGATGTTTACAGATTCTAGTTTGGTCTCTCTCATATTACTATAGACTATTCTATACATTAATAAATATTCTATCAATCTAAAATCCAATGGATGCAGCAGATGAGACTATCGACTTAACTTTATGTAAGGAAAAAGTGCATAGGTTATCGTTTCGATGCCAACCTTTGTCGGAATTGTGGCAAACGCACCCACCACATGTGTATTTTGGAGGTGATATTTTTGAGTGAGGGAATACAGTGAAATCAGTTGACCTTGTGCTGTGATAAAAATATCGATCCATGCCACATTCCTGATTCTATGGCGAATTTTGAAATTTTGATTGAGTTGTATTCGTCATAAATGTGGAACACCAACCATTCAACTCAGTTCTACAGAGACCAGTGAGTAGCACAAGAATCATATGAAAGCTTATTTTAAAGAAGTCTTAAACGTGTGCTATTTCTTATTACTGCGAATGAAAATGCTCTAATCCGGATAATAACATATGATACTAATATAAAGGTATTTATTTGAGCCGCAGGCTCAATTTACAAACATGTTTGAACACCCCAAGTGTAACACATGCTAAAAAGGTATTTCAGACTCAAAATTTTACATCTGATTGTCAAGATAAGTACAATTTTAGAATCAAAGCGCACACCCCAGAGAAATAAATTCACCCGTTTGAAATTTCCACTTGAGGATTTCTGGGTAGTCACAAACATTTTGTGTGTTCATCTCCACCCTGGAAACATTTATAAAATTGCTCCTTGCAAAAAACAATAGCATTGGAAAAGAACCCACCCATCAACAACAGCACACAGGTTGACCAATCAATGAAAAGGTAGAGCCACTAGCTTTGCTGGTAGTCTGTGAGGAGTGCGAGTACTGTTTGTGCTGTGGGGCTGCTTAAATGTGATGGATGTGAATGCTCTCTGCCAGCCTGCTACGGAGTGCTGTTGAATGTGCGAGACTGCTAGTATGCGAGGGGTGCAAGAATGCTTCGGACATTGTGTGACAGGTACTCTATGAGAGGAATGAGACTGCTGCTGGCATTTAGGGTGTTTGCTTTTACACCATAGGGACATTTTCAGCTCCAGATGATGCTATGGTTGAAGATACCCTTTACACTTAATAAAGGTTGAGTCTTAAACTTTAAACGTTGATTCTAAGCAAAGTCTACTTCCTACATTTTGGAGTCTGCACCCCCTGCTTCCCTAATAAGGCTGCCCGAGGGTCTTGAGTTGGGGGTGGTGAGAAAGATAATAATGAGCCTGGGTGTATATTAATTTACCGTTGAGTACTCTTGTTCAGCGATCACGGCAAGTTGCCCCCTCCACATCGTGTAAACAACCAGTTGTGTTCAATGGCATCACGAACCACTAATTACGCAATCGAATGGGCCTCCTTGACCACACATTACCAGCACTGCTTTCCCTGTCTGACTTTGGTCCTTGTTCACAAACCCTGACATCTGAACCACATCAATTCTCCTATATGTACACACACAGTGCACATGGGCAGCAAGGTGCCATTTACATGTTTGGTGCCTGGGCAGTAGTTAAGCTTGACCAGAGCAGGTAGTTAGAACATGATCACATTACTTCACGTTGAAATCTACGCACCAAAGAGCACCATACTCATGCCCTAGATAATTCATTATACTGCAGCATAGACTCAACCCTGCGCTGTCATTGCCCACTAGAGTGGATGGATGATAACTCTGGTGGAATCTCAGGGGTGCTCATAATACAAAATGTGATCACACCAAAGCTGCTTAATCATTTGTGTGATTACTGAAAAGAAAAAAAAAACACAACAACAAAAACCCAGCAACGCTTGCTCTTAAAATTATATATTATATAAAATTGCTTACTTTTAAGAGACTGCTGCAATGTCATCATGGAAATGTGGAGGGTGTAAGCTTATGTCATTGAAATCATTCCATGATGATACTGCAACATTCTCGTAAAACTATATCATTTGAAAATGAGATTATACTGTAATGATGTTGAAAGAATTTGAATAGAACTGTGGAAATGGATGTTTTGCAACGAGAAGTTTGTGTGACAACATATGTCACTAAGACCTAAGGGATTGCAAAAACAGAAACTGGTTTGATAGTCCGCCAACAGATGTTCTTTAGCTGTGATGAATTCAGTTGGTTGGACACATCTTTCTAAGGCTTTCATAGCCATGGGAAGGTGTTTTTATAAGTAAGGGATGATTTTGTCAATCTGTAAAGAGTTCAGAAAATTGCCATCAAATATTAAGTGTTGATAAGACCACACATGGCGGATTATAAAAACAGAGATATTTTCTCCGATGACATTGGCTGGTAGAGGGTCATGGCCGTATTTTGTTTGTTGGAGCTGTTTAACGATGACAGAGTTCATCTTTGCTGAAGGATATAAAAGTGCCCAATTGCTTTTAGTCTTCGGTGAGAAAACATAATTCCAATAAGATCCAGAAATTATTTTTCATCCTATAGAACATGTCCTTGGAGGAATCTTTTACATTTACCACTAAGGGGGAGATAAGAAATTGCACTCTGGGTATACAGTTTGTTCTAATACACCAGAAGAAAGATTGGATGGCATTTGTTGATGGATTGATTTGATCTTGAATGAAGTTGGACTACGCAGACAAAACGGAACAATCAATTTTTTTTTCTCAACTTCTTTTATTTTGGGTACATTTTGAATGCTTAGTGTTTCGGACAGTAATTTTCTACATCCTTTATCATTCTTACTTGGCAGATCAGTGTAGAATACCAAGGGTCGCTTCATATATTCTGTAGCGTTTTTAGTAGTAATGGGACAAATGAAGTTACTGTAGTCACAACTGTGACGTTACAGATTCAGAAACTGGCATTTATGTTGTTTGAAAGTTAAGATGGTTTATTTTAGGGCTAGCAAGGTCTTGTAATGAGAATTTTTACAGATGGCAGAGTCCATCTTTCAAAGAAAGGGTCATTGTTATTAGGAATATGTATTGCAATAGAAACAGAAGAGGCAGCTATTAGACAGGAAGCATTTGATGTCCTTAAGTCAGTGAAGATGAGGTTAAATATTCTCCCTTTGCTCTATGAGGGTTGAATGAACTTTTGCAGGAGGTTGTCCCAAAAATCTTTACGTGAAAACAAATAATTAAAAACAACAAGGTGTAAACCACAATAAGCCAATTAAATCCTGTAAATGTCTGTAATAGGGATTACCAAAATCTATGCACATCCAGTCATCTGTATCTTTTCCTTCTATTTGAACTTGTGGATCAGCCTTCGCCTTCAAATGCTTGTACTAAAAAGTGAGAAATAACATGTTAGTCTTCCAATGAACTAAAATAGGGCTTACAGATTATGAAAAGCCACCATGAAGGGTATGGAACTTTCAAAACATTAAAGTCTTATAAAAAAGATTTACACAAACAGTTGACTCAGCTATATATAGTTAAAGCCTATAGAAACAACACAGTCTAATAATGGCTCATTAGAAGGTGACAAAAATCAATATTTTAACGAAGAAAGGACATAAATGTACAACAGCCACTTTATACACCAAGAGAAACGAATGAGCAGTTAAGATAATTTCATCAAAATAGGGCTTTGCAACAAAAGAAATCCTGTCTTTACCTGAGTAACTGTGTGTCAAGCAGTTTTTTTTTTTTACACCGACATTTCAGATCAAAATACTTTAAGTGTATCATTGTGTATTTCCACAGAGCCCAACAGAAATCATAGAAAAACAAGCATTTACAATGCAACGGTTTCGCCTATGGAAAAGTTTGAGCTATTGGCATTGTAAATGACAAAATTTGTATTTATGTGTTGGTTTTGAAAACAGATAAATAAATGGCATTGTCATTTACATTGCCAATAGCTCTAACGTTTCCAAAGGCGAAACCGTTGCATTGTAAAGGGAGAGTTTGTTTGCAGAGTTTTATATAGCGCGAACTAGAACCGAACCGAATCAGTTATCAGAGCGCTTTACATAGCACCAGTTACGTTACATGAGGACACACTTTCATTTTTTTTTTATTTTTTTTTAGGCACGGGGAGATTAAGTGATTTGCCCTGAATCACAGGGGGTTTTTGGCGTCGTTACCGAGACTCGAACCCAGATCCCCAGGTCCGAGGTCGAGCGCCTTAGCCGTTAGGCCAACACCTCTCCCCCAAGTGTGCAGTCACCTCCTGTTCCCCGAGACTCACTCTTCCGTGGCAGTTGACAAATACAAAACACTACAGGAAGCCTCTGCAGCGCTTCAAGTGCTATGCAGCAGATGTTTTATTTCCACACACGGGGTGTCCTTGACGCGGTATTTACCACTATTGACGGGTAAAAAGGTGGCGTCCGTTTCATTCTGCGGGAACACGGCCACTGTTAGGTAAACACGGCAGACTATGACACGACGTACGTATGTTCTATATGCACGGATCTGTAAACTAGCCCGCAGTTAACCTCCTCCGCTGCACATGCGTGTAATGTCTCGGGGCTCCCACAGACCCCAGTCCCTGCTGGCGCCGGGACTGCCCTGGCCCCTCACTCGCCCCAGCCATCCGAGCAGAGGCCCCCCTTGCGGACTGGCTTCTGATCTCTGTTGTTGCGGCTAGATTCATGCCCTGCGCCCCGCATCCCGGGAGAAGGGACGGGCACTTTCAGATCTCCTGCCCCCGGAAACCCCCGGGCATAAGATGCGCCCCCTGTCTTTTCTGGCCCACCGGGCGGAAGTGGCTGTAAGAAGCGGCGGTGGGAGCATCGGTAACAAGCAATCTATGCGTAGTAATGAGAGGCGTCGGTAAGAACCAGTTGTAATAAGCCACGTAAGGACAGGCCGTAAGCAGCGGCTCGAGGGGGCACCGATAGGATTGGTTAGTAAGGTGCAGTGCACAGAACCAGCAAAAACAAGTAACAGCGGCAGAAGTGGCGTTAAAGAGCACAGTAAATAGAAGCGGTAAAAAGTGGCGGTAAAAAGTGGCGGTGAGCAGCGGCAGCAAGAAGCGGAGCAGTGAGCACTGTAAGGCGCTGTACTAAGAAGCGGAGCAGTGAAAGGCGCTGTACTAAGAAGCAGCGGTAATGAGCCGTGTAAGGAGCTGTACTAAGAAGCAGCGGTAATGAGCCGTGTAAGGAGCTGTACTAAGGAGCGGCGGTATTGAGCAGTGTAAGGAGCTGTACTAAGAAGCGGTGGCAGGCAGCAGTGTAAGGCGCTGTACTAAGAAGCGGAGCAGTGTAAGGCGCTGTACTAAGAAGCGGTGGTAATGCGCCGAGTAAGGAGCTGTACTTAGTGACGGCGAGGAGCAGCAAAAAGCGGTGGCAGTGAGCAGTGTACGGAGCTGTACTAAGTGAGGGTGAGGAGCAGCATCAAGAAGCGGCTGTAATGAGCAGTGTAAGGAGCTGTACTATGTGAAGGTGAGGAGCTGCAGCAAGAAGCGGTGGCAGGGAGCTGTGTACGGAGCTGTACTAAGTGAGGGAAGGAGCAGCAGCAAGAAGCGGCGGTAATGAGCAGTGTACGGAGCTGTAAGGGGTAGGACGCATCCTATGGAATAGGCTCAGAAGTGTCGGCGGGCGCGGAGCAGCGCCCGGGGGACATTTCTATCACACAATCATTTTCATAGTAATAATGCCTTGCACGCAGCCTTGAAAACAACGACCATAATGGAAGGAAACTCTGTCCAAGCCGGCACTGCATCTCTGGCTTCACCTTTCTGCCAGCAGGACTTGCGCAACGTTAAATACACAGCGTAGGTGTTTCAAGGGAGAGAGGGAGGGCGGGGACAGGGGAATGAATGGACGGGGGTGGAATGGGAGTGCGTGTAGGGATTCGGGGGCGTGTTTTTCGTGCTCTCCCCTTCCCATTGGCTGGAAGGTAAAATTCCAGCCAATGGGAAGAGGAGAGGGCGGTACTTAAAAAAAGACACGGAAACGCCCCCGAATCGCGTTTTCGCGGGGAGAAAGTGATTGACGCTGATGTCTTCCAATGGCTAGCCTCCATTTATGGAGCTAGCCAATGAAAGACAGAGGCGGGACTAAGCCCCAAACTGTAGAGACATAAGATTTCTCCTGGGCGGAGCTAGGAGCTCCGGCCCCAGGCGAAACCTAAAAACCAGGTAAAGTTGTGCAGAATGGCCTATATCCGACAATAGCAAATATGTGGTCACAAACACTGCTGTCTGCAAAGACACCAATAGAATGGCTGCACTTCAGATATTATAGAAAGGCAGACAGATATGTGAACTTTTCCACTAATGCTGAAGCGCAAATCCAGGGCGGTAAAATGACCTGGAGTTTTGTTTTTAATTCTGCACACCGTATGCAATCTAGAAGCAGATGGAAGAAGATCAATCTCCCCTTTTAATAATTTAATTTTTGTTCCACAGACATTGACATTTCATGTGCTCCACCCAGAGTCTCCAGAGTTTTGTGATATGCAATAGGTCCGCTTTTTTTTTTTTAAACGACTACACACAGCGAAGAATGATTGGAATATATTTAGCAGGCAAAAGAGCAGCAGAAAGACACCCGCCAGTCTACAAATGACTGCCTGATTCTAAGCTTCTCCCATTTACAGGAAGCTCTTACCACAAAAGAGGTTTACGTCTTGTGCTCGGACGTTGGCTATGCTACTGCCAAATGCAGGGGTAACAACATTTGCATTAAAACAAGAGCTTTATCATCATTGATGCAAGCAAAATAATCTGGGGTGGAAATCCACGTTTTAATGTGTGCTTTGTGAACATAGTTTAATATTATAATAATAAATTTGTTTTTTTAGTGGAATTTTTCTTCAAAAATTCAAATCTATTCTAAGTTCTCAACAACTTAACCGTACTACGTTTAATGATATGCACAAATTAGTTTAAATAATGAAGTTATGAACTGGGCTCTGTGCTACCGTGGTTAACATAAAATTTGAAATTAATATAAGCCTTCACCACTTAAAAGTAAGGAGTCAAGTCTTACCACTTTCAAAGCATACTGAGCCATTGCTTGCAGATGTCTAGTTGACGAGGCGCTTGCGATTACAAAATAATCTGTGTATCTCAGTTCCAAAGGGACTTTGATGACACAAATGTCTTTTGCATTTTCTTGTCTCAGAAGAGACACAAGTACGTCAATGCTGAACTTGGGGAGTAACAGACCTGCAATAAAAAGAGAAACAATTAAATAAACACAAGTTTAGTTGATGTTGTGAATAAAACCAACGCACTTCTGAGGTTTCTGTGAATGGAATAGAATGGATGTCCTGATCCAGTGATAAGAAGCAGGCTACAGGCTTTTGGAACATGTTTCTGTTGAAATGCAATTAATTATCAGCTGACAGGCTGGTTTCCAGATCCTGAAGTTGTAAGGATCACCTAGGAGTATCACTCAGACCACTTATGCCTAGTCACTAAGATGCTGGGTTCTTGGCCTGAGAGGGCCTCTAAGCCCCCATAAGTCTCCAGGTTTGCTTGAAGTAGCAGTCAAGTACTATCTCGAAGCAGTGTAAGAGGAGACTAAAAACCCTTAAACTCAGTTGCTAAAAATCTCAAAAAGATGGTTTTAGTAAGCTTAAGTACATTGAAGCTTACTTAAAATGACAGTTTAATAGCACCTTAAAATACAAAACACACAGTGAAAATGTTAATCAGCCGAAATAGCAAAATGCAATAAACACAAAATATCAAACACCGAACACCGAGTTAGACAAGCATGTTACTGCATGATCACTAAAAAGGACTGCATTTCTCGCTAGCAGAAAGGAAGGACCATGTTATGCTACAGGAAGGGAGTGGACTACAAATCTTCTCACCACAACCTTTGACTTCCACGGTCACTAATGGCGATCATACAAATTGTCCAAAAGTATTGCAATCTACTCTTGTAGGAAACAATGGAGTAATGCGATCTTATGGGAAGGGATTTGACTGCCAATCCATCCACCAAAACTGCAGGCCCTCACTATGCCGTTCACAAACACTGATTGGAATCACTATTAAACGTACAACAACAATACAACTGGTCGTGTTACAGTTTATGCAGCACACTTTTTAACAGCTAGATCTGCTCTTTCTCCAGTATAGGAAATTCCTGAAAATAAAGTCGGATATTACATGGCCCAAATGTACTACTGCCAATCAGCTCCAATTCCATGAAGAACAGAAGTTGGGTTCTGACCCTTGAAGCAAGGGTTTGGAATTGGGATATTGGCTTGAAAGGACCAACAGTGGACGTCACAGGGCCTTCTCCAGGGTCTGCCAACAGACCTTCCACAGTGTAGTAGGCTTATTCTCATCCTACAAGCGACAAAAAAGTACACAACAGCTATACCGAGGAAGGCACAAGGACATATTTCATGCAAGTATGGGCAAAGTAAGGTATTTCAAATGCTGTGATGCCCCAACCAATAAATCTAGCCCACAGAAACTGCACAACAACCCATTGCTTCCACTTTGTGATTCTTATACCACTGAATTTCCATCCGCCCAGGTAAAATTAGATTTTGCTGCCTCTGACGAGGGGCAAATGTTGTTGGGCAGAAGCAGATTTGTTCCACCCTGTGTTGTAGGAATCTTTGGCACAATTAGACTTAGGCTCCCTAAATTATTGCTAAAAGTAAATACAGAGGTAACGGCCATGGGTAGATGCTACTTCTAGCTATTTACTTTTGTCCTTACTGATGTTGGTGGTTTCTATTGTCAAATATCTGCTTAACAAATCAGTTTGTGTACAAATATAAACATAACCGTTTGACGACTTAACGCCAGTGCACTCTTCAACGGATGCATTATTAATGATGATCCCATTTCTGGTGAAGACCACCAGAAGATGTTAATTTCCCCCACATACGAGGTCGACTTCAACGTGACTCAGGAGTGCTGTCATTGCTACAGAAGTTTTCAGAGTCTAGGGGACTCATTATAAAAAAAACACACACACACACACACACCCCACCCCACCCCACCCCACTGGGTAGAGTAGTAATAATGCTTAACCAAATAACTTACCACTTCTTGAGACAAGTATAAACCGGGAGTTGGATCCTCCTTAAAATGAGTATTTAGCTGTATTAATGTGAACAATCCATGTATGTCGTATATGGAGAAAAACACGTGCACATTCAACACGCTATGATGGTATTTTTTTATTGACATGTGATTCACAGAACAGATGAAAGCTTGGGGATTTAATCTTAAAAGGACTGGAAATGTCTTGTAGTTACAGATTGTCAGTAAACTGAGGAATTAAATCAGCAAATGAGTAGCATGGACAGCTGAAAGAAGTATTGGGCGCCTGTAGAGAGTGCATTTATTCTAATGGGTGTTTAGTCCTTTATGGAAGGTATGTGTCTTTGTATTCTCTGTTCTAGAATGGTAAATGTGCATCTTTTAGATTACTGCTTGCACTTGATGTGACCAGTCGTGGGTTACTTGTATGGAATAAATCCTTCTTCATACTACAATTTATTTCTGGAGTCATCATTAGAATTCAAGAGAGGATTGAACTTCCTACATTTATTGGCGACATTTGTCTGATTACTCAAGACCCACCAACTTTGGATATATTATTCATAGCGGAAGACAATTCTTCGAAATTATTCGACGTTTTCCTGGGACAGAACTTTCTCATTTTTTGGACGCACTGTTAAGGTACTGTTCGTTGTATGCACAGTTGCTTTGCTGTTAGTTTCGCTCCAATGCTAGTGTTAATTTAATTATTTTCGCTGACTAGAGTGTAGCACGGCACCCCTTTAATACCGGTTTGCTGACTGACTTTCAGTGTACACCGATATATTCGTATACTGGTATTTGGAGCTTTTGGAGAGTCAATGACTTGATTGGGGTTGTACAAGGCACTGTGCGACATTTAAAGAACTGCCTCTATTCTCAACTGCCGCATTACCTGTCTAAGTCGTGCTCCACGCTCTTGGCTTCCTGCATCTTTGTTCCAGCGTGTGTTCCAGTTCTGGGTCTTCGCGCTAGTGACGTTGTTGAAGCACTGGTTGTACGTCTTCGCGTAACGTGCTCTTCACGTCAACACGTTTCAAGGTCACGTTGTGCCGCCATTTTGGAACAGTATTACAGCAGACGGTTTGTCACGAAATAGATGCTATTCAGTATTTCGACGGACTTCAAGGAAAGGCTTATAGCGCTTCTTCACTGATCTTCAAAAGGCTCTTATTCCTTCAACGGCCTTCTCGCTGCTTCGTCATCTTGTTAATGGAATCTTTTTCAGTGCTTGTTCTTCCGTGATAAGCACACGTTATTGGAGTCTATATTTCTTTTGGTGACTTTTAATTTATAATTTATTTACTCATTTGCAATTCTCACAATTACATTATTGTCATTATTCTAGATGTATTATTTTATTTTATTTTATATCCTTTGGTGTTGATGTTTATTTAAATAACATGTCTGCTTCATCAAACAATGTTACGCAACCTCCTCCATTCCTACAGGTTCCGGGTAAACCTTTAGTTCCTTGGCACAAGTGGTTTAGGATTTTTGATAACTATCTTGAAGCTATTGATGTCACTAAATATGCAGCTTCTAGGAAGAAGGCTTTGTTATTTAATCACTTAGGTAGTGCTGGCCAGGATGTATTTGGTAATTTGCCTGTTGCAGCGCCATCTGCTGATGAAACATGGAATGTTTATAGAGAGGCCCTTGCTAGGCTAGGAAGGAATTATGTTGATGAACCTTCTGTTATGGTGGAAAGGCATGTTTTTTCAAAAGAAAACAAATGCAAGATGAGTCAATTGAGGATTACTTGGCTGTTTTGAGAGTATTAGCGTCTAAATGTCAGTTTGGCTCATATTTAGACACGGCATTAAGGGATCAGTTGGTTTTCAACTGTTTCAATAAAAAGATTCAAGAGCGTATCTTAACCTGTAAGAATCCATCACTGGACGAGGTGATGGATATCACTCGTAGTATCGAGAGATCTGTAGTTTCTTCAAAAATTTTGACCCAAGAAGTTTCTAGTAAACTCACAACTGTGGATTCACCTGCTAGCATAAAAAGTAATGAACCTACTGTTAAGCTTGTGTCTACTAAACCCAAGAACACCAATGTACATTTTGATAATATGGGGTTTTGTTACAGGTGTGGTTCTAAGTACCACATGGGCAACAATCCAACTTGTCCAGCTCTTCGTAAAAGATGTAACGCGTGCTAGAAGATTGGACATTTTAATACAGTGTGTAGAGCTGCCAAATATAAGAAAAAAGTGAATTCTCTTGAAATTGATGAGGATGAACTGTGCCAAGCAACGAGTAATACACTATCTACAATCGAGATTAATACTTTAAATAGTGACACCACAAAATGTAAAGGTCCTTTGTGCAACGTGTTGATTGGGGTAATCAGCGTCAATGTTATGGCTGATTCGGGTTCTCCAATCACCATCTTGGACCTTCAAAAAAATTTGGAGTAATATTTTACTTAAGCCCACTGATGTCAATCCAAAGGCATTCGGTGTATTCGATATCACAATGTGCGGTTATTTTTCTGATTCTGTCAATTTCAAAGGAAGACACATTTTCACTAAAGTATATGTGGCTGTTAATGGTCGTGACATATTGGGTTGGCAGGATCAGGCAAAATTGGGAATTATGTTGAAACCTGGGCATGCAGATCCAGTGGTTTTGGATGAGTTTCCAATTCTCTCCATTTCGGATAGTGTTCCAATTACTACCGATAATCCTGTTTTATCGAAGTTACTAGTTAAGTATGCTTTCGTTTTCTCTGATAAGGTTGGTTTAGTTAATTGTTTTCAACACAACATTGTTCTTAAGGAAAATGCAGTTCCAGTTATCCAAAAATGCAGACCCATTCCGTTATCTGCTCGTGATGATTTAAGAAAAATGCTTTCTGACTTATGTTCTCAAGATATTATACCACCTGTGGAGTCCTCAGAGTGGGTTTCGGCTAGTGTCGTGGCCCGAAAGAGTTCTGGCGAGATACGCCTCTGTGCCAATTTGAGGGCACTCAACCGTATATCCTTATTGATTGCCACCGTTTGCCCAGAATTCAGGAAATGCTGGCGAATTTGGGTGGTAGTAGATATTTTACGACTATAGACTTAAAGTCTGCCTACCACCAGATTCCTCTCGCAAAAGATTCTCAACACTTAACTACTTTTGTTAGTCCGTTTGGAGTTTATATGTATAAACGCTTGCCGTTCCGACTGGCGTCCGCGGCCAGCGTGTTTCACCGCCTTATGGATAAACTATTTTCTAAAATTGATGGCATACAGGAGTTTCAGGACGATATTTTGTTCATTCTGCGTCCCTGGAATCACATTACAGCCTTCTTGAACGTGCTTTGCAAAAGCTTGAGGGTGTTGGCATGACCGTTAATAGGAAAAAGTGTAAATTTATTACTCAAGATGTTGAATATTTGGGTCACAATATTTCAGTTGATGGCATTAAACCTATGTTATCGTTGATCAATGCTATCAAAGATGCACCCAGGCCGCAAGATAAAGATGCCTTGAGAGCGTTTTTGGAACTTAGTGAGTATTACGCTCGTTGTGTGCAGAGTTATGCATTGATTGTACAGCCTCTCCGGGATTTACTTAAAAAGAATGCTAAATAGATTTGGTAAACAGGTACTTAGGAAGCATTTATTAAGGTAAAAAAGTTAATTTTAGATGCACCAGCGATTAGAGCATTTTCTCATGGACAACCTATTATTGTCACAGTAGACACCAGCTCAAAAGGTTTAGGGGCTGGGTTGAGCCAGATGATTAATGGTTAGGAATATACGATAGCCTTTGCTTCTAGAGTTTTAAGTGGTGCTGAGTCTAATTATAGCACAATAGAAAGAGAGGCTTTAGCATGTTGTTGGGCCGTTGAAAAGTTCTGCATGTACATTTGGGGTTCGAGGTTCCAACTGTTCACTGATCATAAGCCTTTGATATATATGCTGGGGGATAGCTTTTCTAACAGAGCTTCTTCTAGGTTAGTTCGATTGTTGGCTAGACTAAAGGAATATAATTATGATATTAGATATATTCCTGGGGGAAAGAATGTCAGGGCGGACTGTTTGTCTCGTATTCATTTGGAGGTTACTGATGCAGTGTCTGATGTTAAAGGAAATGATTTTGATGTGTTTACTATTGGTGATTTGACTGAGTGTAGCAAGCTCTCCAAAAAGGACTGGTTGTCTGCGGATAAAAATGATCTTTGTCTTCATAGGGTTAAAAAGTTTTTAGTGCAAGGTTGGCCCTGTGATAGAAGTTTATCAATGCAAGACAAATGTTTTGCACAAGTCGCTGCGGATTTATCTATTGTGGATAATGTTTTAGTGAGGGAAGACAAAGTAGTTCCTCCTGAAGGGATTAGGTCAAAGATTATTTCTCTTGCTCATGAAAGGCATTTAGGGACATCGAGCACTGTCAGGAAAATTAAGGATACGTATTGGTGGCCTGGCATTGATGGACAGGTTAAAGATTTTGTTAATAAGTGTCCGGAATGTTTGTGTTCCGATAAGCATTGGCGTTTATCTACTTCACCTTTATGTCCTGTTGAATGGCCATCTGGTCCTTGGCAAAAGTTAAGGCTGGATTTTTCTGGTCCTTTTAATCTGCTCAGTACTGAGAATAGATATTTGATTGTAGTAATTGATTATTTTTCTAAGTGGCTTTATTTTTCATTTGTTAGGAGGCCTGATTCTAGTTCTGTTGTTACTTTTCTGCAACGGTTATTCATGGTAGAGGGTCTTCCTGTTGAAATTGTGACGGACAATGGGACTCACTTTGTTTCCAGTGAGTTTGAGGGTTTCTTGTGTGATACTTCCTTTAAACACGTGTTGGTACCTTTGTACAGTCCTTCTTCCAATGGTCTGGTGGTAAGAGCTAACCGTTTGCTGAAGGAGGGTGTTCAAACTGCTGTTTCTAATAATTTGGATGTGTGTAAGTATCTTTGTCAGAAAGTATGGAGTTACAACACAACTTCACATTCTACTACGGATTTCTCAATATTTGCTCAGAGGGAGAAAACCTGTCTCGCCGCTTAATCCTGCTTGGTTGAAAAGTAAATTGGGTGATGAAAGCTCTAGTGTGGATTTACACAAAATCAGAAGACAGGTTGAACATAAGCAGGCAACATATAAAAAGAATTTTGATTTAAAGAGACATGTTAAAGTAACTTCTTTGTTTCCTGGGGACTGGGTGATAATAAAAAAAGACAATAAGAGTTACTAAAGGAGAATCAAAATTTTCAGTCCCTGCCAAAGTTCTTAAAGTTTCAAGGATGGCTGTGATGTTGCAGGGTCGTGGTTGGTGGAATCGAAATGCTGTTAAAATTATGAATGAACAAGCTAGAATTATTTGCAATAGATCTATCAATCAAGCTGATTCTAGTTGGTTTGTTTTAGGAGCCCTTGTTCAGAAGAAGGACATTAGGCATTGCTTGTCTTCTCATTCTGGTGTGAAAGTAGGGGATGGCGATTCTAATAATGTTATTCATAGTAGTGTTGAAAATGTTCAAAATTCAGTTGGGGATTCTGGGGATCATGCACCAATCAGATGCAGTTCTGGTGTTAGGAATCCCATCCGTTCCGATGATTTTGTTTATTATTGAATCGTTTTTTGTTTTGATACTATAGGGAGGGGGGTGTGTAGAGGATGCATTTATTCTAATGGGTGTGTACTCCTTTATGGAAGGTATGTGTCTTTGTATTCTCTGTTCTAGAATGGTAAATGTGCATCTTTTAGATTACTGCTTGCACTTGATGTGACCAGTCATGGGTTACTTATATGGAATAAATCCTTCTTCATACTATAATTTATTTCTGGAGTCATCATTAGAATTCAAGAGAGGATTGAACTTCCTACAGCGCCCTTTGAAAATCAAACCACAATGAATAGCTGACTGGGATACCACTGTTTTATACATATTAACCCCTTCCACGCTGATGACGAGCTGGGCTCGTCATGAGGTAGCCTCCTGCTACGCTGATGACGAGCCCAGCTCGTCACGTAAAATGCGGTTTCGCAAAACTCCACGTACGAGCGGAATTCCGCCCGCACGCATGCGGTTAAAGCAGCAATGGGGGAGCATAGCCATGATTCTCCAGAAGTGCAAATTGGCTGTTGGTAATTCTATTTTCGTGTTTTTAGGTAAAGGGAGCACAAGTAATCATCATTCCACAGCCTTAAAAATATCCACAGAACGGTGAGAATATAAGTATGTATTTTTTTTTATAAATGCTAAAAAGACAAGGCTCACATTTCAAAAATCGCCCACTGAGCCATTTACTTTTCTGTTTGTCACCAGAAAATAATACAAAAACAACTGTATCCCCCACCCCAAATGAGGAAAAACAAAACAGACTATCAGGGTAACTGGCAAGTATGGAGCAGTCTCCACACAGACTCGTCGCCAGGATCTAGACCACATGTGGGCCAGCGAGATCCCTTATCTGTTGTTCCCACTTTCTGAAGACCCACAGGTCCGTGGGCTAAGGAGCGTCTGGATAAGGAGAGAAAAAGAGAGACAAACCTTTGACTTGGGTCAGTAGTGCTTAGGGTGGGCCAGCCCACATTGGCGCCTAAGTGCCCCAACATTGTGAAGTCAAAATGCCCATAGCAAAGCAGAGATATCACTTGTCTAAAATGTGCCTCCCTTTGGCTAAGAAACGTACCCCTTTGTTTAAAGTTTTGTTAAGCTTAGAAGTTAAAAATGAAGTCCTAAATAATTAGTACTGGTACTGGTCTCTAAAGCATAGTTGCAATAAATCATTCCCAAAAATGAACTGCAATCGCTTACAGGCCACCTTAATATAAATGGTGTGCCAGATGCAGGGGTAATGTCACGCACACTGTTAGAGCAAATTTCTACCATGCCACAAATGCCTTTTATTCATTCTATACTCTCCTTACCCATACTTGCTGGTACCATCCACATAATATGAACACATGCACTGGCCTCAGGGATAGTTGCTGCTTGTCACCGGTCCTGGTAAAACGAGTTTACAGATCCTGTCACAACAGACCTGACCAGTGGAATCAGTGTACACCCTCACTTAGATTTAGCCAAACAGACTCTACAGGTCGCCAGAGTTATCCTAGAGGATATAAAAGACGTTTACAGACAATTGAGAAAGTACATCCGACAAACTGGACAAATGACCCCCTGCATTAGGACACCCCCCCCACCAACCATGAATCCACAAAAATTACACCCTGTTATGTCCAAATCGAGGGGAAGAGATTTACTTTGTGAAAGTGAGCAGAAAGCCTCGGTTAGATGTGGCAAATGCATGTACAATCTCTCAGGAAAAAGAAAGGGAATTTTGACTCTGCTCGTTCTCTTAGGATAGCAATCCCTCAGACTTCATGCATAGACTAGAGCGCATATTTGCTGACATCTACACTTTCACATAGTGTGTCATTCATTGCTGTGATATCAAAACAAATGAAGGATAGATATGGGGGATTACCTACTACTTTTCTTGACATGCAACTGATCAGAACTATGAAAAAGTTCCTGAGAATATTCTAGGTGCCTTAAAAAGTGGAGTAGCTATGTATGTCATTAGCCAGACAGCACTGGACTTCAAACAGGAAGAGAAACCGAGTTGCCCACAATAATATCACCAAAACAGTGGGAACTGCCTAAAGATAAAGGCCAGGGGCATGATCATCAAGAAGAGATTAAGGAAGCTTTTGTTTTTTGGCGATAACCCTGATCTATTCTCATATAGGAGCTGGCCAAGCTGTCTAGGTCCGATCCCATGCCCAAACCTGCCATAAAGAGCCTAAGGATGTGGCTAGATGAGTCTTTTAAATTTGACACTCATGCTGTTAAACTAGCTGAGACCTGCTATGGGGTGCTTAGGATGGTGCACAACATTTTACTCCTTCTTCCCACTTCAAAAAGAATGGAGTCTAGGCACTCATCCTTTGCCACTTGGACTACAGCAATTCCCTGTATTTGGGAGCGCTTAAAGCCACAATAAAAAAACTACAGGTGGAATAGAATATTGCAGCACGTTTACTGTATAATCTCCCCAAGACATCAATCTGCGAGTCAAGGCCACTGTGGGACCGGCGATCTCTAGATCACTGCTTTTCTTTTACAAACCTGGGAGATTGCTGCATAACTGCAATGCCTTTTTGGCTACGATTCCTCTGATTAAGAGACCATAATCGGGAGGGTGATCTTTTTCATTCAATGCGCATCTAAACTGTGAAACATATCCCCCACCACCCTTCGAATTCTTTAAAAGGAACTTACTTTCCGTAAGGGACTAAAAACCTGAATATATCAGAATGCATTTTTGTAAATTCCTCTTTCTTTGCCGCACTGACCGCACTGGGAGGCCTACAAGTAGTCATACACTATATAAGTGTGCTTAGAATAGAATAGGGATAAATCCTTCAGTAAGATCTAAACCCCGGCATGACGGAGAATCCAATGGGGGGTTTATGAACTATAGGTTCATAAAACATTAAAACCACCCACAAGTTATAACCAATATGATGAGCATTATTCCCCGAATCCATAGTATCAAGAGCATAGGAGACACCCATAAAAATACTTCAAAGAACACAGTGACCATGTAGGTTCTCAAAGCAGTGACCAGTCTTGTTGAGAGAAAAATTCAGTCAACAGTGGGAGCTAGAAGCTACTGGTAAATGGGAAGGAAGGGGTTCAGATAAAAACTCCCACTTTATGAAGAAAAGGGTAGCTAGTCTGTCCAATAAAAAGAAACATATTTCAGAAAAAGAGTTCTCCCAACGTACAAGGCATTGGGCGAACTCTTCATGGAAGAATTAACTCTTCATGGCCGAGCAGCAGAAAGGACAATATCCGCCAGAGTCTACAGACTAATTTGGAAATAAATCCAACCACTGAGTATATTCAAGTCGAAATCTGAATAATCAAATAAACTCGTTCTAATCCACAAAAACAAATATAAAAAAAAAAAAGGAGGCATAGAAGGGCCTATAAAGACAGATATTGTTAAAGGGAGCTCTACCTGCTTAACCGTATTTTTAATGTGCTTTTACTGACAGGGCACCAAAGGTCATGGACACAGACAAGCAAATACGCCATAATTCAGGCTTGTGTCAGCTGAGGCCTAGTAGCCACAGGGGCTGATGGTTAGCATGTGGATGACTGCTATTGGATCACAGAGATGGGTGAGCCACATCCCACTGGAAAATGCGCTGCTCCCCATCAAAAAGAGTGGACCACCTGATGGAGTTCTTTTTGGGGCAGCTTTGGAGGTGGACACTTTTGACTGACAAAAGACTCTCCTTGAGGAGGGGTTATCAAATACTCTGGTCTCAAAGCAGGAATTACACCTCATCTTGCAATAACATCTTAAGAAGCTACATATAAAAAGCAATCTTGGTCTCGTTGGACGAAGATCGTTCAACCGGCAACTAGGGGGCATGGTAGCACCAGCAAAATCCAGGTTTGTTATTCAAGTTTAAATTATGGCTTACGGAGATTTGAGAAGCAATGGTCGATGGGGTTCTAGTGTGTGGCAGAGGGTTGAGAAAAGAGGGACATTTACTAGGCCCTTCTTTTTATTTAGTACTACGGACAGCACGGAATGAGGATGTGAAAACTTTTCCTCGTGACAAGAGCAAGAACCCCACCACAGACCAGCTAGTACACAGAGGAAAGGAACTCAGGCAAACGAAACACTACAGCAAACAACTGGACCACAAATGAAGAGCAAGTCGAGACACCGCAGATAAAGACATTTTCAAATCAACACTATAAAGCTACCATCAGCAGATATAGAACAACAAGAGCACAGCTCCTGCAGATTGTATCAAAGCCAGCACTAACAGCAGCAAGATAATGTTCACTATCAATGATATCACTATGCCTCCTGCCGCCTTCAGCAACAATCACACCCTCACAAGACCTTAGCAATAAACTCTCAGAATTCTTCTGTAACAAAATCACCTCCATATACAGCAACTTCAACCATCAACTGGACTCTGTCACAGTCGGAACTCAACTTCCCATCACGGCAGATGAACAAACCATGAGCTTCCTGGGAGCAAAAGATCAGATTTCTTTTCCTGCATATCTTGGACCCCGTTGGGTAGATTCTCGCAATTTTGGCCTAATTTTGATCTGAGTGGCCAGTCCAATCCACCTGGAGCATTTTTCTCGGGCCTCCTGGCCTCTAAGGTGGCACACTTTGCAGGGATCTGGTTCCATTGACTCCCTGTACTAGTCTTGCTCCTTTTGCTTGTCCTCTGGAGTTTCTCTCCTAGTAGGTGTGCATAAGTCCAGTTCTTACCCCAACTGTTCTTAAGGGGGTACAAATTGGCCCGTTTCACTGGTACTGGAGAGGGACCCATTGGTCGTGAGCTCAACTTTAGGCAAAGTACTTAGTTAAAGAGGGCATCAGTGAGCATCTAGTTCGAGCTGTCCATGTCTGCCACCATCCAGTCCCAGTGTCCAGCTCCAGCAAAAAGCACAAACTTCCCCATCTTCATGAGTTTTTAAAAGGTGGTGGAAAGTTCTAGAAGCAAGGCACCTCTGACCAATCCCAAGGTGACACTTCACCTCTCCACCCATGTCCCAACCCTTCTGCACAGCCTTCTGGGACCATTAAAGATGTTACTATCGTCCCTCGCTGACATCATTGCCAGGGAAATCAAATCAAATCGAGGCCCATTCATGTTGGCTCCAGGGGTCTGGGCTCCCTCCTTTGCTCAGTGGGCCTGGGCTGTCCCATCCCTGGTACCGTGCGATAGCTAATTAATGGATGCAGATATTCTTCCACACACCCCTTCCTCCTCTAGAACTGAATGAAGCATTGCTCATTTCTCCCATTGTGTGGGGAGGCCTTTATTCTTTCTGCTGGAGAGCAGTGTAATTAACTTGGCCCAGAAGGGTGACAAAAAGCCTGGGCTTTGATCCTGTGCTGAGCCAGATATATATGACAATTTTGGATGAACCATAAGAAGTAGATATAGCTTATTGTTACTGAGCCATCTTGGCGCACGTTTCACCCCATTTTGATAACTTGATGGACTTTGTAGGTCAACGGGAAGCGCAACTGCACTCGAAGGCAGATTTCCCCCTAGGTATATAATAAAGTGTCACTGAAGATAAAACAATTAACCATACTGACTTCTGTCCATTATTATTTTAAGGCCTAAACCCAGGTCAATATCCAACCCAGACAGAGTCTCATCTATGCCAGGCTACCTAGTTACAGGGATGCGCATGACAGTAGTCTCACACATGCAGCCCTCGGAGATGTACACACTTGTTACCAGCCAAGTGCCCCTTACCCTTGCTGCGTCGCAACAGCCTTATCTTAAAAGGCAGACACTAGCGGTAAACATGTGCAGTCCGGTTACCATGTGATTTCCATGGGTGTCACACTTGTTGTGAGGCTCACCACAGAAAAAAAGTCAAAAAACCAGGAGATCATAAGCTCAGTTTTATACGAAATCGAGAACAAACCTCAAAATTGCTGTGCAAGATGACACTGGTTTCTCGCAGCAAAAAGCAGCGTTTCTTATGATGTCATGGATGTCTTTATGTGCATTGAAGGTGCGATTGGCTGACCATTGGGACTTATGAGGCTTGTCGTTTTTTTCTCAGATGTCAAAATGATATGATATGAAAGAAATTGAGCATGTGTTTTAGTGAAAATACATTTGGAAGCAGATAACATCTGTTACAACAATAAACATCCATTTCAAAGGAGAAAATGTCTTCTTTGAAGTGTGTTTGGCATTGCAAAACAAAGCTACAAATGGCAAGAGGTTCAATCAGGACAACAGGGAAGAAGTAAAAATAAAAGTAGTGCCTCTATCACTGCCCGATCAGCGGAAGGGCAGCAATCTAGCTGGAGCAATCAGTACTTGGTCCCAGTGGAGGAACGAAAATTGAGGGGGCCCGACTGCAAAGTACATGGAGGGGAACCTGACCAGGGAAATGAGCTGAGGCGGGTGCTCTCTTGCTGCTGCGGCCTTTGTGAAGCCAGTGCTTGGTCCATGCTCCAGAGAAAGAAGAGTAAGTAAAGCCAACACACGCTGGCCAATTAGAGGACAGCAAATAAGAGTGTAAATTAAGTCAAAGAATGGTAAGCAATGGGTGTACTGCAAGTCCCTTGTAAACAATATTTCTTGCAAGCGAGAGCCAAAGAATGCGCTGTTGCAAGCAAGACCTAAAAAACTATCATTACTTTGTTCTAGTCACACAAAATGGTAACTCAGAATATCACACATAAAACAGCTGGAAGTCACATAAAAAACATGGATATGCCACATATAAACAGCCTGAAAACTTTGCAGCTATGCGAAAGGAAAACCTCTATTATTATAAGACACGAAGGTTAACAAATATACAACACAAATATACTTATGTGCACACGAGGTGGAAATTGCATAGGATACCCACCCGATGTTATATATAAGTCTTTGCAATGTACTTTCTGAGCTGCTCAGTCCATCCCATCTTCAATATTACACCTAACTACACCACTGATTTTACTGACTAGAACGCGAGGCCGAAAAATGAGACAAAGGGTCGGCCATGTTAGGCGTGGATAAACCCAGGAGTTCGTGTGCTGCGCAAGGCATGCAAGGTGAATAACAGAACTCTGTGTCTTTCGCAATATGATGTGAATATGGCTATCAATTTCTCCGTAGGGCTGTGCATAATCTACAGATACACGGTATGGCCCTTACTTCCACATAGTTTTGACTACCGTTTGGAAAGCTTCAACGCACACGTTGACACTGTACTTATGCTGTACCTGTTTCGGCGCTCTCTGGCTTTCCTTCATTAGGGGCTTCTGAAGGCTGCTTTAGGTCAGACGAGGCATCGACTCCTGCTTCTGAAGGCAAGGTAAAATATCTGCAGCGAAGTGACCATGACAGGTGTGGGGCGCAATTAAGCCAAGGGGAAGCCCCAGCACACGCTGTTCGTGTAGTGCCTGCAGCCCAGACTCCCAGCTGCTGGGCTGCGGGTTTTCTAAAAGTCTGCAACAGATGAGTTTGCAGGGTTTTCCTGCAAAGAGACAAAGAGCGATTAAACATCGCTCGACCGCTGTGGAACCGACCACTACAAGGACAGGCAACCTGAAGCAAAAGAAGTGGTGCACGGCGAAACGTTAGCAACAAAAGACGTCTTCGAATTGGTTTAGCTGTTAAAATGTTCTGCATGGGTTTGGCGGCCATTTTGGAACGGGGAGTTCTCCCTCTGCCGACTAAAAATGGAAAAGAGATCTAGGCTAAGAAGTAAACAACCCATTGACATTGCCTTGTGAAGAAGGTGCATACATGTGATACGATACTGTTGCCAGAGTCGCTTGATCATTAGGCTTAAGGCATACTCCAGTCGTGTTTGCAAGAGTTTCATTTATGAAGGCTTTATTACAAATTGTGCACCTCCTGGTTTTCAATGAAGGTCGGCTTAGCACTAAAAGGCAAGTTTTCATACGTAGAGGCACAGGTGTAGTGGGCGGCCCTTATCCGAAAATAGTTTAATTCTTTAACACGAGGATTATGCTATTCCTGTCTTACTTTTAATGAATAACAACCAGTGAGGATACTGTAACATTATCCCAACGATATGGGTCCAGATAAGCAAAATCAAAACAAGCCTTTGCAATGCAATCGATCTAGCATGTTTGAAAGTTTAGTTATTGGCATTGTAAATTATATTGTTTTTTATTTATGTTTAGTTCTTTGTAGTAGAGTGGATGCAGCCCTGCCAAGTACCACGCATAAGGTGTTAGACTAAAGCATTTTAATGTGATACCTGCATCACTGCATTAAAATGCATTAGTCGCGCACTTATAGTGCCTTGAATACCCCCAAGCGTGTGCGGTGTGCATGAGGAGCTTTATTTAAGTGCCGAGCCCAGTGCTAGTGAGTGCGCTCCATACTGTCAGCTGATATCAGTTGCAAACAGGATGTGGCCTTAACTCACAATGGCCAATGAACTGTAAAGTTATTTCCGCACCGTCTTGCTGTGCAGTATACTCCCAAGAGTTTGATATGACAGCACAGAATTTGGGGCTACATGATTGCTGGTGCTAGCACTCTGAAGCGGCTTCTGGCCACAGTTTACGCTCCATAAAAAAACAATAATCTAGGAAAGATTACATAAACGCCAGACATTTCTGGATACCGATCAAAAACTTGTTTCCTTTAAACAGTGGCGAAAAAATGTATGCACTCTTTGTGCCTACAGTTCAGAAGGGGGGACCCAGAGAGAGCTGAGCTCGAGCCGGTCTCTCCCTGGGCAGGTTCGCGCAGAGAGAGGGCCACAGGTGGGGAATAATTAGAGAAGGGACAGAAGTGTTAAATAGGGCTAGCGCAGGGAGCAAAGGGCGTTTTTCCAGCGGGAGGCGGGCGGCGGTGTTTGTTTTGCCTGCGAGCGTATTGTGAGGTGCCCACCCGACGACAACAACCCGGGAGGTAGGATCGCTGGCTGCTCGCTGATTCCTAGCGGAGCCTCCCGCTAACATATCGCACCAACAGCGTCAACATGTCCTTCACCACCTGGCGCAAGCTCACCCCCACTGAGCCGGCTGACCGCAAGCTCTCCAAGATGGCGACGCGCCTGCGGCTGGCCTCCAGCTTCATCTTCCACCTGGACTTCTTGACTTCTTGTTCTGTCCTGGCCGACACCTTGCTGCTGTTTTCGGACAGTTTTTTCTGGACTCTAGCCCTCCTTCCATTCCGTCGCCCTTCAACCCCTTATCCCCGTGGATGATCCTCAAATGTTTTCTCCCTTTTCTGCTTTCCCTTCTCTCCTTACCCTTGCATCCCTCCCACCCTCCCTTTGTGCTGTGACTGCATCCACACTTTTGGAACTCTGCTCTGTGATTTATTGAAATAACTCTAATCACTAGTAAATGCAGTAGACTCTTAGAGTATATCCATTCTTTTCCACTCCCTATGTATATAGGGATAACTCCAATCACTAGTATATGCAGTAGACCTTTGTACTCTCTACCATTCCTATGTGACCCGTAGAGTATATCCAGTCATATCCCTCCCTATGTATATAGAGATAACTCTAATGACTAGTCTCCTATGTGACTTTTAGAGTATATCCATGTGTATCCCCTCCCTATGTATATAGAGATAACTAACGACTAGTCGCCTATGTGTCTGTTAGAATATATCCATGTGTATCCCGTCCCTATGTATATAGAGATAGCTCTAATCACTAGAATATGTAGTAGTCCGCGTTGCTCTCTACCCTTCCTATGTGACTTTTAGAGTATATCCAGTCTTACCCCTTCCCTATGTATATAGAGATAACTCTAATCACTAGTTTATGCAGGAGTCCGCTGTGCTTCCTACCATTCCTATGTGACTCTTAGAGTATATCCATGTGTATCCCCTCCCTAAGTAGATAGAGATATCACTAGTATATGCCTAGATTTTATCCATTTGTACCTCCTCCCTGTGTGATTTTATCTCTTGTACATTTGCAATTTTTTCTGTTTGTACCTTTTTATAACGTATGTAATCCTAAGTCTTTCTATAACGCATGTAATCCTCAATCCGTATGTTTTCAACTGGTTCTTATGTAAGTCAACAATTTGCAAATTCTTTTTGTACCGTCAGTCCTTATGTTTGAAACTGGGTCCTATGTAAAGCGCTCTGACACCCTTGGGTAAAGTTCGCGCTATATAAAATCGCATAAATAAATAAATAAATAAATAAATAAAAGGAAGACCTTCTGCTGCTGGGTGTTCCTGGGGAGGAATGGCCCACCGGGACGGCGGCCGGAGGCGTTGCGACGTGGTTGTCTGCCTGCTTGCCCCGCGGGCGTTTGAGGACGATGGCGACGGACATGCCACCAGAGGACGTGTCCGGTGCGGTGGTGGCGGGGGTCACCCCCCGCGTTTCCAGGCGGTGAGTGTGTGCCTGGACGGGTGGGGGAGATCTTCGGGGCGGGCTGCGAGGTCGTGGGGCGGGCCCCTGGGTAGTCCTTGCTCTGTTTCTAATGGGAGGGGTGGGAGGGTTCTGGGTGCCGGAGGGCTGGGAAGGCAGTTGCTTCGCGGAGGGTTGCTGCAGGCCTCAGTGGCACTGCAGTTTCCTTCTCTTCTTGTTAGTTGTGCGCTTTTATATAGCGCGGACTTTCCACGAACATGTCAGTATGCTTCACAATTGGTACGGACCTGATATGGGAGAACGTTACAAGTGCACGCATTCTAGAGCGAACGTTGCGTTACTTGAGGCACAATTGACAGTCGTGCACTGACCACATACAAGAGGTAGCAAACGTCATTTTCGGAGGAAGCAGTGCCATGTGTGCAGGTTTCAAGCGTACGGAAGACACACAGAGGTATAATACTGCAATGCATGGGGATACTCAAACACTGGAACTAACGTTGCGCACTCAATGGTGGTGCTTGTGCAGGTATCGACAGCAGCCCGAAGGTGGGAGGTAGCACATAGTGTGTTCCAAGAGACAAGTGGCGCGGGCATGTTACACACGAGTCCCGAACGCAGGTAGATGGGTAATACTGCAATAAATGGCAGACTCTCAAGTCACAGGCACACTGGGTCGGCATTTACATAGTCCTGGACAGTTGAGTATTCTATGATGGACCTGGCCCAATTTCTACGGATTGCAGGGCGGTTTTCTGTGGTGAGACCTGCCCCCTTTGGCTCACAGTTCGGTAGCCCTTGATGTGCTCGGGTGGCTGGGGCTGTGGAGCAGCCCCCTTTCTGGGGCACGGGGTGCATGTAGTTGCGGCCATGTCGGACTGGCCAGCCTGTGGTCGCAGCAATTTTGGACATGGGACTGTGGCTCTTGGGGATGCTTTGCAGCTGCCCCTTTCCCACAAGCCATTGCTAGCTATAGGTCACCCGGGCATGGTTGTGCGTGCGGGTAACAGGGGACCTAGGTTGACATCGAGGCGTTTTTTCTGGCGCGGGCTCCCTGGGGAGGGGCGGGGGCTCAGTGGATGGTCCCGGCTTCCCAGGGTGGTCATTGGGTGTGTGTGGGCCCACGTTCTGCTTCGGGGTCAGTTAGGGATGGCGCAGTGGGGGGTGGGGGGGTTTTGGTCCGGTGCTGTCTGGCTTGAGCGGCTGCGCGGGCAGGTTTCCACCTACAGTGAGCGAGTCGGCGGCTGGCAAGAGGGAGTTGGGGGTTGACCACGCTGAGTTTCGGTCTGGGGGGGGGGGGGGCACAGGAAAGGGATCTGGTGATGATTTCTTTTCTGCGGAGGGCGTCGGACTGGACAATAATGATATGATATTTAATGGCAATTTGTGCTGGTGGAGTTGGTGCTGGGGAACGGCTAGTGGCAGTGGGGATTATGTTGAACATGGTGATGGCATACGGATGGATATGCTTTTCTGATGGGGGTGTTGGAGCTGGCGAGTTGCCTGGTAGCAGTGGGGAATATTTTGGAAATGATGATGCATTACTTCTGGATATTGATGATGATGATGACCTGGAGGATGGAGAATTACGAGATGGGGTTGTGGAGATGTTGCCACACAGGTTCGAAAGGGGGGGTTGGGGCAATCCCATGTTGTTAGTATTTTGCAGGAGTCATGTGCGGACCCGGCAAAAGTACGAGTACCATCATCGACCAAGCCGTGTCAAGGGGACTCTGCGGTGTTTCAACAGAGATTGGCGCAGTTGCCTAAATGTAAGGCGGGTTGGTGGTATGTGTGGCAACAGGGGGAGAGTCTCCCCGTTAAGCGGACTCGATCTACTGGTATTGGGGATGGGGATGTTGGTGAGCAAGTTGCTCTTAAAACGCTGCCAGTGCGGCAAGCTGATGTGAATGCTAAGTCTGGAGGGGACGCTACCGCCGTCCAGAATGGGCGGACAGGGGACGCTACTACACCTATGGTTCAAGACGAAGGGGACAAGAACATGTACAAAAAATGTCCTATACAGGAATTGGTTCAGTCTGGGGGGGGGGGGGGGCACAGGAGGGGGATCTGGAGCGGATTTCTCTTCTGGGGTGTGAGGCGCAGTGCGCAATGACGATATTTTATGGCTTTTACGATGGTGGAATTGATGGGAACTGGCCCAGTGGCAGTGGGGTTTATGCTGGGCATGCAGTTGAACTGCTTATGGATGTTTATGATGATGATCTGGAGGAGGGTGCATTACGAGATGTGGAAGTTCCACTTGTGACAGTCATGAATCGGAGGGGAGTTTTGGGGCAATCTGGTTCGCTTAGTCTTTTGCAGGAGTCAAGTGCGGACCAAGCAAAAGATCGTGTTTCATCGTTCTCTTCGACCAGCAAGCCGCGACAAGGGGATCCTGCGGTGTTTCGACAGAACTCGTTCGACAAGGGGAGAGTCTCCCAGTTAAGTGTACTAGATCTTTTGGTATTGGGGATGGGAATGTTGGGGAGCAAGTTGCTATTAAACCGCTGCCTGTGCGGCAAGCGGATGTGAATGATAAGTCTCGAGGGGACGATGCCGCCGTTTCAAATGGGCGGACAGGGGACTCTGATCAACACATGGCCCAGGAGGAAGAGGACACAAGCATAAATATGACATTGCCTTATTCAGGTATTGGTATGCCTCTGGGTTCTCAATTGTCAGTTCAAACAAAATCCAGGATTTGGAATCATGAAGTTGTAGATGTGTCACCCGACAGTACTGTAAGTATAAACATGAGTGTTCCAATGTGGGGGCAGGTAAACTCTCGCACACTGCTTCCTGGGACAGCGTTTTGGAGGTCAAGGGCGGGGACAAGGGGGCAGAGGCCAGTCCTTTCAGTTTGTCCCAAAGGGCTGCTACTCCTTTTAAGGTGACGGTCTTGGAATAGTGGTTGCAGGATTATCCGGACTCTGATGCAGCACAGCGCTTGTTATGGGGCTTCACGGTGGGTTTCACGATTGGTTACAGGGGACCCGGCAGGGTAGGTGGTCGGATAACTTGCAGTCCGCGAACGAGAGTCCCCAGGTTGTGGGAATCACTTGGAAGATGAACTTGCTGTGGGCAGGATTTGTTGGTCCGTTTATGCACTGTCCGTTGCCTGCTTTGATTGTTTCACCTCTGGGCGTGGTACCTCCAAGGCAGTTGTTTGAGGGTCACCCAGTTGGTCGAGAATTCAGTGGCTACTTTTACTCGGCGGAGTTACTTCCAAGCATGGCAGGAATTTTAGAAATCAGCAGGAGTTCCTTTTTCTAAGGGGGGGGGGGTTGTCTGAGGAGCAGTTATGTTGAGTTTTTGTTTTACACTAAACTGGCCGGGATCTCTTTATGGGCAGCTCAGGTGGGGGAGGGATCCGGTGGGGGGTGTTTTTTGGTCAAAAAGGTTTTGACAGGTTTGGGTGGGCTACAGGCTGGTTCTAAGAGGCTGCGGCAGCCTGTCACTTTTGATTTCCTTCAGCAAATGTTGTCACAGTTGCCTTCTTGCTGTTAAGATGATTTAGAGTGCGTCAAATTTAGGTTGTGTTTTTATGGTTGTTTTTGGGGTACTTTGGGCTTCGGAACCCTTGGGTCTGCAGCACAGGCCTGGCATGTCTGGTGCTGAGGTTTTGTGGAAGGGGATAGATTGCGCCTTTGGCTACGAGTCTCTAACGCGGATTCAGTTGGGTAGGGGTACGTGGGTTTTCCTGGGGAGGAGTCGTTTGGTTCTGGTTGTCCGGTTCGGGAATGGGAGGTTTTCGTGGATTCTTCTGCTTTTCGGCCGGTAGTTCTTTTTGCCATGCGGATGGCACCCAATTTCTGTTGCCCAGTTATTGGCCGTTTTTAAAGTAGGTACTTTTGAGGTTGGGGCAGAATCCTTTACACTTTGGCACCCATTCTTTTAGGATTGGGGCGGCGACTGAGGCTGCCAGATAGGGGTGGGATTGGTCTCAGATACGCAGAATTGGGAGATGGAGGTCGGGATGCCGCGATTAATATATTAGAAAGTAGTGCATCTTCTTTTTGTTAATATGTGTTCTTTCCCCCTAGGTCCTTTGCACTGGAGGGTCGGAGTTACAGGAGGGTTTGGATTGTTGGTCACTCCTTCTTGAATTGGGCCGTAGTCTCTGCAGAACGCCATAATGTTGTGTGAGGTCTCTTGGTCTCAGCAGTTACCGCATGAAGTGTATTGGCATGGTAAAAGGGGACTGTGTTGGGGGGATTGTTTCTTTTTTGTCTTCCCTCTGTGTGGGAGGGGGGGTCCACCAGTCTTGCTAGTAATTCACCTGGGTGTAAATGATCTATTTTCTCTATCTGGTCTGACTTTGATAAGAATGATGAAGATGGATCTGGAAGTCATCAAGGACGCCTGGGCGAGCACCATGGTGATCTGGACGGGAGTTCTGCCACGTCTACGCTGGAATGGGGCTCTGAATCGCACAGCTGTGGACAGAGCGAGAAGGACACTGAACCAATCTATGCAACTGTTTTATAAGGGCATGATATTTTCAGTTTGGCGCATCCTCATTTACAAGTTTCTGAGCGTCATTTGTTTCATGAGGATGGGGTTTCACCTTTCCCAGTTGAATCAGTCCTTTTATTTCTTAGACTTACGTGCTTTGCTTGCCACATTTTTTGGGATGTTCAGTTGCGGTGTTCTCAGAGTTATGTTTAATTTGCTTTCTAGGTGGGGCAGGAAAACTCTAAAGGTTTTCCTGGATGGCGGGTTTTTAGTGGGGGGTGGGCAGCCTGGAGCGGGTTGGTCCATCCTCAAAGGGCAGGTAAAGGAAAGGAGGGGGTAGTACAAGAGTTAGTTGCCTTTGGTTGGTTAGGTTTTACTTGGTGGGGTTTTACTCCTTAGTAAGGTTGCTCAGTGAGCTGAAAGTTTTGGGTTTAATAAATAAATAAATAAATAAATAAATGGAATATGTTGTAAGATGTTTTTTTTTCACACCTGTCTTAAAAAAGTGGCCTTTCTTGCTTACTAAGAAGTTGTGAACAGCGAATTCTTGCGCGAGGGGGGACCCAGGGAGAGCCGTGCTCGAGCCGGTCTCTCCCTGGGCAGGTTCGCGCAGAGAGAGGGCCACAGGTGGGGAATAATTAGAGAAGGGACAGAAGTGTTAAATAGGGCTAGCAAAGGGCGTTTTTTCCGGTGGGAGGCGGGCAGCGGTGTTTGTTTTGCCCCACCCACCTCCCCTTTAGGCCTTTTTTCATATCAGTGCTTTAGGTGCTGATTTTGTTTTGTAGGTTTGCCACGCTAAGACAGGTTGCATTTTTCTTTTTGTAGGCGGGTTTTTAGTGGGGGGTGGGCAGCCTGGAGCGGGTTGGTCCATCCTCAAAGGGCAGGTAAAGGAAAGGAGGGGGTAGTACAAGAGTTAGTTGCCTTTGGTTGGTTAGGTTTTACTTGGTGGGGTTTTACTCCTTAGTAAGGTTGCTCAGTGAGCTGAAAGTTTTGGGTTTAATAAATAAATAAATGGAATATGTTGTAAAATGTTTTTGGTTTCACACCTGTCTTAATAAAGTGGCCTTTCTTACTTACTAAGAAGTTGTGGACAGCGAATTCTTGCGCAAGCACAACTGCAGGGCGTTCGTATAAGAGTGTTTGGCTATGTGTATCTTCCTGTGTGTGGGGGGGGGCGGTGGAGGGAGGAGTTGGCGGCAGGGGAGTAGTGTTATTGCTGCTGCTGCACAGTGTGGCTCGAAGGTGACTGGAACTTCGGCGGCTATGTGAACCTGCTTCCTTGCTTGAGAGCGTCGTAGTACAAGTCAATGAATTGCTGTTTCTGTGAAGAGATGTTCAGGTAGCCAAAGGGAACATATTCTATGGCAGCACATATCTGACCGAATTATCCATCTTACCTTAGGACCTCTAATGACCTGAAAAGCTTTCCTAAGCAATTACGCGTAAACAGGACCGCCACTCCAGCTGATGTAAAAAAAAAACGTGGGTGATAAATTTCTGCATTTTAGGAGGAGCAGATGATAGTTTAAGGTGGGTTTCTTGAAGCAGAATTATTTGAACCTTGGCCGACATGAGCCACTGAAACATAGATTTAAGCTTGATTTGATTGCTAGCCCCATTAATATTACATGAAGCTATCCTAATAAACTGTCTGCCATTAAAATTTAAAAAGCTATTTGATCCCCTTACTAGCAAGTCTTGCCACCCAACCTTCTTTCCATATAGTATCCAGATGGGCCTCATAATATATGCAGGCATATAGCCCCAAAAACAATATTGCTTCCTGTAATTTCTACCTGTGATTTTTTTCTCGATTTCTTCCCTCTGTGCCCTATAATCCCCCAACCCTCCCTCCCATCCTCCACTAGAGCCCAACCCGTCACAGGCTCTCCCCCAACCCCATCCCACAACCCTCCCCCTTCCCCACTGAACTTGTACTTTGGTATGGTCCTCACTGAGCCCTTTACCATGTTAGAAGCAGCAAGATAAAATAATACACTACATATGCAAATTCCACCTGAACAGAATCCTAAATCATGAAGATTCTAGAACAATTACTTTAGTAAGAATGAAAGTCCAAGGAGGGCTAGAACCAGCAATTCAAATACCTTATCTCCCGAGATTGCTGCATTTGTGCCTGCCCACCTCCCTGACAGAAAGCAAAAATTATTTTGCCTGATACACAGACTGAAACACATGCGATCAGCCCTTGAAAAGTACTTTGTTTGGATTGCTGCACAATGCCTGCCGGAGCCCCCAAGTGCTTGAAATTGTCAGTTAGTGCGGCTAAAATCGACATGTCTGAATAAATCCAAAAAGGGAAATTGTCTGAAGTAGAAACGGGTTTATTTTTGATTGCCTACAACAGAATTTGTTCTTTAATCCAGGCATCGTGAAAGTTAACCAGGATTGTCCGTGGATACGTAGCGTTTGTAAGCTGTACTGCTGGAACCCGATGAACCTGGAAAATAGATAAATCTCATGCTAGTTTTTTGGGCAGTAAATATTTGTGAATCAAGTCTGAGATACATTTTGAAGCCGTTTGACCTGCCTCGCGGTCCTCGAGTATCTCTTTTCTACATCATCTAGCTTTAGTTAAAGCTCTTCCATCTCCTCTTGCATTCTTTTTTTTGTTTGATAATCAAGTTTTATTGAAGTTTTAAACACAATGAATTTCATTCGCAATAAGTCACATAGTCCCCTGAAACACCCCCGATTCACCCACACAACATCACAAATCAAAGTAACATGGATAGCTCGAATTCTGGTTCCCAGCGGCCCCGACATAGTATCAGAGTCTTCATGGCGGCAGGACACCAAACCATTTGCCCCATATTTTGTTAAAGAGGTCCGGACAGCCCCTCGCCTCGAAGACGGTTTCTTCTTGAGTCCCACACCAGTCCACCCCTCTCCTCCATTGTGATAGGGTTGGTGCCTCCCTCTGGGACCATTTAGCTGCGATGTCCCGTTTCGCCACCGCCAGCGCCGTACCTAGTAGACGCTTATCGGCCCGAGAGCCGTCTAAACCATCGACTCCTCTTGCATTCTTATGTAGACTTCTTCCTTTTTTTGCAAGTATCCTCCAAGGTGGATGTCTTCAGTTTCACCTGAGTTATGCAAGAGGCAAGTTGTTAAATACGGTCATTGATCCCCTCGAGTTGTTGATTAGTTTCTGATGAGCGCTTTCTTGGGACATCTTAATTTCCCAAAGCTCATTTAGAATCCGATTCAACATAGACTCAATAGGGGTAGGTTGCGAAGAGCTTGGTGTCGAAGCTGCTTGTTCTCCTGGTTGGTTCGACCCTCTGCTTGTTGAGGATTCTTTTTCCTCTACTATGGCGGGTTTACTACCCCCCTGCAGAGCTGTCTTGTCTTCATCTTGACCTGCTCTCCTCTATTTTTGTGCCCCCTATGAGCTCCCCAGTGTGAACAAAGGGGTTGCCTGTTTTTCTTTGCCAGCTAATAGGCCTTCTGGGGGTTGATTTGCTCGAGCTGAAGGGAGATTGCTTGTAGCTGAAATAGGGGAAGAGAGAGCTTCCGAACTAGGTGTAGATTCCATTCTAATGCCTAGGTCCTGTAGTTGAACATACATACTTCAAGCCAGTCACAAATGTTGTACGCAGACAGAGAGTGCCATGCTAATAGGGCCATCCATTCTCTTTGATTTTTACCTAAAAAGGAAACAGGATACATATTAGATCACACTAAAAAGGCAAAAAAACAACTGGGCCTGAATGACAACACAATTGCTGGCACCCCACTCAGATGGCCTCATTGGCAGAGGATGAAAGACCATCTGAATAAATACAAGCCATTTCCAGAAGATATTAAAGTGGACAGAAAGCACACCCTGCAACACCTAAGAGGGGTAAACCTCAGGAAGAAGATCACAGGGTCAAAGATGAGCTGAATGTAGGAAGGTGGATATCTGACTATATGGTTACCCCCACTTTTTTCCTGGTGTTTTGCTGGTTTTCGACTTAGTTGGCCTGGGATCCTGCTATCCAGGGCCCCAGTCTCTCTGCTTTCTCTATAAAATTGATACCATGTACTTTAGGTACATACCAGATTGGTTACTGGGTCACCCTTGTGAGCCCCTGTATAGTGTACCATAGGTACCCAGGGCATAGGTGCACCTTGGGCCTACCAGGGGCCGCAGCATGTATTGTGCCACCCCTGGTTTGCCTTCAAAACTGACACCACAGGTCTGTTCACACAGCCTGGGTAAGGAGGTGTAATCACCCCTTACGTAGATGTAGTATACCTATATATACATATAGACACATATACACCTATAAGTCACTCCTATGGCAGGCATTAACAATCCTGGAGGCAGAGTGCTTGTTAGGTCTCGCTGCGAAAAGCACGCAAAAGCGCGCTCTCGCTGAGAGACTATATCAGTCAGTTCAGCCGACAACTAGTGGAGACAAGAGCTGGCCACCTGCACCACGCGCAGCATTCAAACAGCATGGCAGAGTCGGATTATGAAGCGTGCCTTAGGATTTGATCGCACGCGTGAGCTTCTTAAGTTTCGTTTTCCTTTTCACCTTGGAGACTCGTTGGGGACGAGCATCGGCACCCGCGGAGGAACCAGGACGAGCAGCACGGAGGCGGCGGAAGCGCTGGAGGAAGGGGTAATGCTTGTTATGTTTCTTAATCTTATCTGCTCCTGCCAACCCTGGAGCCTGGACGTGTCCTCTGCAGGCTCGAGCCGCTCTCCCCGTGGCCTCTGGCGGCGGGACAGGTATCGGGGCTGGGGCGGGGGGCTGCTGAGAGGAATCAGTGTTTGTCGGCCTAATAGAAGTTAAGCACCGGGACTGAGGTGCGCACTGTGTGAACCGGCATAATGAAAGAAAATCAATAAACATGAGAGCTGCAGATGGGGGGATGGGGCAGCCCGTCCCCGCCATCACGCGCCACTCGGCGGCCTGGCATGGCGGGAAGAGGCCCGGGCCAGGGTGGGGCGCGTGCACCCCTACCAGACCTATGCTGTATAACGGCTAAAAAGGCTGCTTGTGACGTATTAGGTTTTAGGTTTACCGGAGCAAGGAAAAAAAATGCATTCAAAGATTCCATTGTACGTTTGCTTTCCGGACCACACAGGTCTGTGAAAGGAGCATATCTGTCGAAGCCACTACCTGTGTGGTCCCGAAAGCCACCCCACATCCCCCCTTCTGTTTTATTCCATTAAATGTTTTTCTAACCTACAATCTTATGGGTTTATAAAAAAGCCGGCTCGTATCTTGGCAAATATAGCCCTTGCAGTCTTAAATTCCTGGCGGGAATGCTCAGCCTTTCATTCTTCCAAGCTGGACAAATTGCATATTGGATGACCGCACTGGGTGACTTTATGTAAATAAGAAAAAACAATGGTGTTGCTATAGGAATGATCTTTAGATATTCGAGAGGACCCTTCCTGCACTTTAGCTGAATGCTTTAAAATGTCACGTCCCAGTGCTGCATACACGTCGAGACCAACTGGATTTGTTGACTAACAACTGTAACAACAAGCACTGGCATAGCAAATGGGTTTCACAATTGTAGCCCATTGACTTTTACAAAGCGTTTATGTGATGCTGCCCAGCATCTGTAAAAAACAATGCGCTGATGCTATGCAGCAGCGGGCAAAAAAACAGAAAACACATGACCCGACAAGTATGCGTTATGACGCTTCTGGTGCTGCATCATTCAGTAGGCAGTTGCATGCATGTGACGTGCATGCTTCATCAAATTGGAAAAAGGAGAACCTTGGCAAGGTTAATCACATAAATAACAGGCAACCCAATCACCCTGCGACTAAATAATTTACTTTTACTCATCTCAATATGTTTACAAAAATCGATATTTATTGATCAGTAAACATTTGAATCATCATTTTTCTTTTTTTATTCATCGATATATGATATTTTTATATATAAATCAATCAATATTTTAAATTATTTTTCATTTTTTACATGAGAATTTCTTTTTGGGGGGGACAAAACATACCGAGAGCGAGCTTTAAGACAAAAACAATCAGTGAGTGAACATATAAGACAATTTTATGAACAGTGAATAACTATTTATACAATCTTAAAAATTCATTGATAGCAATTCAAAGCCATGATCAGGAACTGACGGCGTATTTTTAACCTACGTGTGTTTTTGCATAGCCTTCATCTGGGATCCGTCTCTGTAAGTCACAACTGTGTAAGCAGGTCGATTATTAGATATGGAGGGTATCTCTTAAGACTCTTTTAATAGAGCAGACTGAGTCAGGAACTAAATATTCTCTCTGTGTCCAATACAAATTTGGCTTTTCTTTTAGTAAAAAAAAAATTTAAGTAGTGCTCTTAGAAAAGAAATATTTGTGGTGCAATGTTAGACTCACACAGATTGTGTATGACCAAAGATCAACAATGACATTTTAAATTATCTGTAATATAGTTGCTGTTTGTTCATCATCACGTTCTTTGTACTCCAGTCTGTCAAGATGAGCCTACCTCTGAGTTAGATGCAATAAATACCAACTCCAAGATTATTGGATGGTTGGCAATTGAATGGCTCGTAATGGAGCCCCTGTATCAAGGAAATAAACCCAGTCCCTCCAATTACGCAGCTTATGTTGTATTATTTCTTTTGCTGGCTGATGTCCTGGGTATGGGAAAAATAACCAGCGAAACTGCCTTTGATCACAGATTATGCGAACAGATAATTAATACTCTGCAGGCAGGCTGCATCTCACTGATAGTAGAGCACACATTTTACCCTATTGTTTTTTCCTGAGCTGGGGAGAAATGGTAGCATGATTTAGGCTGCATTACGTTGCAGCATTTGTATTGCGTTCCATACCCCTGGCATATTCTGAGGCGCTTTTGGTGGTTGACCATCTGCCAAAGTTAAGATTGCTGATATTCTCTCTGTCCTGAAAGATGGCTGCTCTAATCAAGGTTAATTTAATCTCTCAAAAACCTCATTTTGTTTTCAAAAGTACTAGCGAACTAGCACTTCATTATAGTTCTTTTTCATGCATAGGTTTTTGGAAGAATCAGTGACATCTGTTATCAATATTTATAGAATAGATCTTTCATACTAAACACCTGAGCAGTTGGGATGTTTCTCTTTGTGTGTGGTCATTGGAGAATAATACGGTTTCTGCAGACCTTTGGCATAATTTAATTATATTCCTTTTTTTTAAAAGCAGGTTCGATGTTCTGGCTGTAAGGCACTATAGTAGAACGTTATTAGGTCATCAAAACAAGTTTCAAAAGGGCTGTCTGGTGCCTATGCACAGCTAAAGGCTCCTCCCTCATCAGCTACTTCCAGCTCCTGGCACCTTAGTCTTTGTCTTCTTTCTTCTCTTCTTGACATTCTTCACAAGGCTTTTAGTTTGTACCGTCTGAAACTTCCTTTGGTCCTCCTCCTTGGGTTCGCAAGTTTTTGTTCTTCCATCGTGCTTATGGCATTAGTGGGCAGTTTCAAATGATACCACTTGTATCAACTGCTATTTTTTTAAGTAAACGCACTTTGTTTGTGCCTTCTGTGAGTGCAAGCTTAGCAGTGGCGGCTGGTGACATTTGAAAGTGGTAGGGTGTAAAGGAAGGGTCTGAATGTGTGTTGAGTCGCAAGCGAGCCTGATTGACTAAAGGGGAACTGCGGGACCCTCACGCCAAGGAAATGTTGAAGAACAACAACAACAAAAAACATAGTATTGTATAACAAAACAGCATAGCATAACAAAACACAACAAAACATAGCAGAACAAAACATAGCATAACATAACAAAGTATAACATAACATAAAACAAAGCATAGCATAACAAAACATAGCATAACAAAACAGCAAAACAAAACAAAGCAAACATAACAAAACATAGCATTGCAAAGCAAACATAGCATAGCATAACAAAACAAAGCTTAGCATAGAATAATAAAACATAGCATACCAAAGCATAGCATAACAAAACATAACATAACAAAACATAGCATAGCAAAATAAAGCATAGCATAATAAAGCGCAACCAAACATAACATAGCATAGCATAACAAAGCATAGCATAGCAGAACAAAACATAGCATAACATAACAAAGCATATCATAACATAAAACAAAGCATAGCATGACAAAACATAGCATAACAAAACAGCAAAACACAACAAAATATAGCATACATAACAAAACATAGCATTGCAAAGCATAGCAACACATAGCAAAACACAACAAAACAGCATAGCATAACAAAACACAACAAAACATAGCATAGCGTAACAAAACAAAGCATAGGATAGCAAAACTAAATATAGCATAGCATAACAAAACAAAGCATAGGACAGAAAAACAAAACACAGCATAACAAAACATAGCATAACATAACAAAATATAGCATAGCTTAACAAAACACAACAAAACATAGCATAGCAAAACATAGCATAACAAAGCATAGCATAGCAGAACAAAACGTAGCATAACATAACAAAGCATATCATAACATAAAACAAAGCATAGCATGACAAAACATAGCATAACAAAACATAGCAAAACACAACAAAATATAGCATACATAACAAAACATAGCATTGCAAAGCATAGCAACACATAGCAAAACACAACAAAACAGCATAGCATAACAAAACACAACAAAACATAGCATAGCGTAACAAAACAAAGCATAGGATAGCAAAACTAAATATAGCATAGCATAACAAAACAAAGCATAGGACAGAAAAACAAAACACAGCATAACAAAACATAGCATAACATAACAAAACATAGCATAACAAAACACAACAACACATAGCATAACAAAACATAGCAAAACACAACAAAATATAGCATAGCTTAACAAAACACAACAAAACATAGCATAGTAAAACTAAACATATAATAGCATAGCAAAACATAGCATACCAAACACAACAAAACATAGCATATCATAGCATAACAAAAATAGCATAGCAAAACAAAGCATAGCATAATAAAACACAACAAAACATAGCATAGCATAACAAAACATAGCATAGCATAACATAGCATAGCATAACAAAGCATAGCATAACAAAACAAAGCTTAGCATAGAATAATAAAACATAGCATACCAAAGCATAGCATAACAAAACATAACATAACAAAACATAGCATAGCAAAATAAAGCATAGCATAATAAAGCGCAACCAAACATAGCATAGCAAAACATAGCATAGCATAACAAAGCATAGCATAGCAGAACAAAACATAGCATAACATAACAAAGCATATCATAACATAAAACAAAGCATAGCATGACAAAACATAGCATAACAAAACATAGCAAAACACAACAAAATATAGCATACATAACAAAACATAGCATTGCAAAGCATAGCAACACATAGCAAAACACAACAAAACAGCATAGCATAACAAAACACAACAAAACATAGCATAGCGTAACAAAACAAAGCATAGGATAGCAAAACTAAATATAGCATAGCATAACAAAACAAAGCATAGGACAGAAAAACAAAACACAGCATAACAAAACATAGCATAACATAACAAAACATAGCATAACAAAACACAACAACACATAGCATAACAAAACATAGCAAAACACAACAAAATATAGCATAGCTTAACAAAACACAACAAAACATAGCATAGTAAAACTAAACATATAATAGCATAGCAAAACATAGCATACCAAACACAACAAAACATAGCATATCATAGCATAACAAAAATAGCATAGCAAAACAAAGCATAGCATAATAAAACACAACAAAACATAGCATAGCATAACAAAACATAGCATAGCATAACATAGCATAGCATAACAAAGCATAGCATAACAAAACAAAGCTTAGCATAGAATAATAAAACATAGCATACCAAAGCATAGCATAGCATAACAAAACATAACATAACAAAACATAGCATAGCAAAATAAAGCATAGCATAATAAAGCGCAACCAAACATAGCATAGCAAAACATAGCATAGCATAACAAAGCATAGCATAGCAGAACAAAACATAGCATAACATAACAAAGCATATCATAACATAAAACAAAGCATAGCATGACAAAACATAGCATAACAAAACATAGCAAAACACAACAAAATATAGCATACATAACAAAACATAGCATTGCAAAGCATAGCAACACATAGCAAAACACAACAAAACAGCATAGCGTAACAAAACACAACAAAACATAGCATAGCGTAACAAAACAAAGCATAGGATAGCAAAACTAAATATAGCATAGCATAACAAAACAAAGCATAGGACAGAAAAACAAAACACAGCATAACAAAACATAGCATAACAAAACATAGCATAACAAAACACAACAACACATAGCATAACAAAACATAGCAAAACACAACAAATATAGCATAGCTTAACAAAACACAACAAAACATAGCATAGTAAAACTAAACATATAATAGCATAGCAAAACATAGCATACCAAACACAACAAAACATAGCATATCATAGCATAACAAAAATAGCATAGCAAAACAAAGCATAGCATAATAAAACACAACAAAACATAGCATAGCATAACAAAACATAGCATAGCATAACATAGCATAGCATAACAAAGCATAGCATAGCATAACAAAACACAGCATAGCATAGTATAACAAATCAAAGAATAGGATGGCAAAACATAGCATAGCATAACAAAACAAAACCTAGGATAGCAAAACAAAACATAGCATAGCATGCAGCATCACCACAGCATCACTCAGGGGCACCACAACATCACTATGCGCTACCACAACATCACTGAACTCCACAGCATCACTCGTTCGCCATCACATAACTCTGTGCAACCATTCAATAACACCGGGTTCAAATATGTTCTCTCAATGTTTCAAGCTTTAATACAAATGTAACAAAAAGATTTTAATATTTCACGTCTGTTCTTGGATTTTCGTCACAATAAAATACACTGAACATGATCTTCACAAAAGTTATTTACAAAACTTTAAGCTATTCCCATTATAAATTACAATAACTTTTATTTAAGTATTAATTATTGAAAAAAAATAAAAGCCACTGTTATTTGTAATATCAATACATGTAAGTCACTTAAATACAATACCTATTGCATTACAAATGCTATAGGTGTCACATTCACGAAAGTTATAACTATTGGCATTGCAAATAACAAAGCTATTAATTTACCTATTTTCAAAAACAAAACATAAATAAAAAATCTGTCATTTACAATACCAATAGCTCAAACTTTCCTAATGCGAGACCTATTGCATTGTAAATGCTTGGTTTTATGTGAGTGGGTGACCTAGCATGAGCTGAGCCCCTCTGCAGCTTTCGTAACCATCTCCTTATAGCTGTTCTATGATATAGCCACACCATATACTCTTAAGTGCATTATAATCCTCGCGGTTAATGCTAACTTTGGTTTGGCTTTATCAAAACATGTCGTGTAAGGTGTCAAACACTTTGGAATACTACCCCCCCCCCCCCCCCGCAAGCCAGTCCTGGCAGCGGGGGTAGCAATCCACCTTCTAGGGGGAGAAGACATGTAGTTACTGGTTTACCCGGTTAAAGTTAAACAGAGCCTCAGCATCACAAAATGGATGCTGCTGCCACAGACACGAGTCTGACCTTCTGTTGGTGGACGAAACTCTTTCAGGGGAGGCTTGGACAATAGGTTTCCTGTCCAGGGAGGTGCCAGCACCTCCCCATACAGGCTTTAGTGTATTGGGGCAGGGAGGGCTGCATTCAGTGAATGCTTTCCAGACACTGCCTGGGGCACACAAGGTGCTCCATGCATTTGCCAGTTTAAACCTGTTGCTGGGGCACTCTGCCCCAGCTCTGGCGCGAAACTGGACAAAGGGAAAGGGGTGTAACCACCCCCTTCCCAGGTCCACCCACAGGAGGGACTTTAAGGGTAGTCGAGCCCCTAAACTTAGTATAAGTATAGGAGCCCAGTCACTAGGATTTTCGATTACCCTGAACGAAACTCTGAAACATAAATCCTGGACCTTCGACATTCCATTTCGACTGGAAGACGGAAGACATCTCCCTTGCGGTCAAGGAGTGACCACCCTGTTCAAACAGGCACCAACAGCAACTTTGTCGGGCTGCATTTTCGAGGCTCCCGCCGGATCCCAAAGAATCTGTGACACAAAACACAGACTTCCAGACATCCCTGACCTTCGCTCACATAAAAGCTGAGACCCGTGGCGACACGAGAGACGTGGGACCGGAACTCCTGGACATCCTGCATTTTGCAAGCTGCACTCACTTCAAGAGGTAACTCGAAGTTGTGCATTGGGGTGCTTGAAGCCCCAGACCCAAGCACCATTTGCACTGAAGCTCAGAGACCCCTACTCCACGAGTGACCCGTGGGTCCCGCTTTTGCATTTCAGCTCGACGCGTCTGCGCGGTTCCTAGTCCGTTGGCTAGTTAGCCCCCCGAAGACTTTCCTTTACATCTAACTTGCTTTCGTGGTTGCTCCTGGCTTGCTCCAACTTCCCTACAAAGGAAAAGTTCCTCAGACCTTGCTTGTCTGCTCCGAAGCCAATCTTGACATCCTGCGTAGGTTGCGTTTGCCAAGGCTTGTTGGGTCCAGTCCGGATACCGACACCGCAGTCAACTAGATCCTTCGTGGGACAGCTCAAATCCAGCTCCTGGTCGTCGTCGACGCCTCCTGGTCCTCGTGGCTGAAGAGACAAACTTCACATCTTCACCTGAAATCACCTGACATCTGGTGGCATCTTCCTATCGCCGCCCAGGTCACTGGCAAGTGACCCAGACTCTGTCCCTTCTGCTTTCAGGTTCTACAGATCTTCGATCCACCCTAGGATCCACCCGGACACTTCTCCTCTGGTCGCCTGCAGCACATCTTTGCAGCTCTCCATTGAAAACGAGGACGAAACCCGACACGAAAAGACACCTATGCACCCGGCTTCCCTGGGTGAGGTAACATGAGTACTCCGGTGCTCCCGTGGGTCTTGACTCTCGAAGTGTCCTAGTTTAAAAGGGTTCCATCGTAGTCCATCCGGAAGTGTCCTTAAATTGTATATTTGTAACTTCTTTGTTTCCCATAGAAAGTCAATTGTAACCTGCGGCTGTGTTTAGACACTGCACGCGCCTCCCGTGGGCCTCCTACTTCCTAACCTTTGGTTGTTTAGAGTAGCCCCAGCGATTTCACAGGCCCCAGTCCTGCTTTCTAATTCTCTCGTGGTTCTTATACCACTATTTTAGTATATGGTTTGTGAGGCCCCTAGGGCATAACATATACTGTGCAACTTATCGTATAGTAATTGAGTAACTTGTATTGTACTTTTACCTCTGACCTCATAAAGAGTGCAGAGGGGTTGTGTTTAGAATAAATACATATATATTTGATATATACCTTGTGTGGTGTCCTTTCATTTGGTACTCAAGGGATTATGATTGGTAAAACAACTTGCTTAATACGCTCTCTGAAGTCTTAGCCTGATGACTGCTGGTCCATGCTACCACTAGGATAGCTTTCTATAAGGTTGACTTTACAACTACCATCAATAAGGGTTGATTAGACTGGTGCAAGGTGCCCACTAGAACTAGTGGACTTCATATGCCAGGCTAACTTCTCACACTGAAGGCCAACTATCGCTTTGAAGGTTGATCCACACAGACAGGCCAGAGTTGACATTTTTGATCCTTAGGGAAAATAAGGTACACTTATGAGGGATGGGACATGGAGGTCAATGACTTGATGCTCAAAAACGATGAGACTTGTTTTCCTGCTGGAGAGAGGGGTTTCCTTTGTGCTTTGTCATAGTTCTAAATGGTTCCACGTCGGTTCTGCGCTTTGGGCCTGGCCAATGTAGGAAGGGTTGCCATTTTTGATAGCCAGTTTGTGTTGCCGTTAGGTCCAAACAGTGAAAGCCATAGAAAATGACAGGTCTGTAACACTGGTTCATATGATAGGTACTACTACGCATCCCATAGCTAATCTATGTGCACCAAACCGTGGACAAGATAAATTCCTCAAGTCCATCATATCTGACACTATCCAACGAGGGATATTAGATATGAGTAGTGCCCTCAAACTCAGGAATTGACTGCTGACTCTAGGAGCACAGGACCGGGCATTAGATATGGACAGAGTTTAATATGCAATGTGCTGTATTAAATACTGCTTTTAGAGTGGAGGTGATAAGACAAGGATGGATGCTTGCCTGCACACTGGGAGTGAAAAGGGTGAATGAATAGGGCAGGTATGGGAGGCTGTTGGGCAATGGATATCAGACAATACAAATATTACTAATGTTTTTTCAATTTCTGTAGGAACTTTTACAACAGGGAAGAAGCCCTCCCGAAACTCATAAAACTGTACCTGCGCAACTCACTGATTGAACTTACTGGAGAACAATCAGCACAATTAGAAAACACTATGACACTGGAGGAGGTTTTCTCTAGTATCACTCCTTTGAAACCTGTCAAAGATCCAGGCCCAGACGACCATATCTCTTTATTATACGAATCTTACAGGTAGATTCATGAAAGAAAAATCGGCTCGCAAAGGGCCAGATTCTGTGAATCTGGCCCTTTGCAAGCGCAATTTTTGCATTTGGGATTCATCATCCCAAATGCAAAAATCGCTAATTGCGAAATCACATATTTGCGAGGAATTGCATTTAAGGAATCTCTATTTGAGATTCCTTAAATGCAATTCATGAAACATTTAAAAATTGCGATTTCGCAAATTTGGGCTGCTATTTACTGCCAAGTCAAACCTCGTGGTAAATAGCGGAAACTTAGAAAAATGCACTTAAGTGCATTTTTCTAAGTTGTATTTTACACACACACATGTCCCAAGGACATGTGTGTGCGTAACACCAGCATCCAATGTCATTTCAGGGGTGCAACAGGGTGTCCTTTGGACACCCCTGCACCCTTGAAATCGCAAACTCAAAATGCGAATCGCTAATTACCGATTCGCACATTGATATGTCTTCCCATTCATTCCTATGGGCCTTTAGGGAATGGGGAGTTATTCCTTATTTGCAATTAGCAATTAGCTAATCGCAAATAAGGAAGCTGTAGGAATCACAATAAATATTGCGATTCCTACATGAATCCCGTTTTGCGAGTCTGTAATAGCGATTCCTTATTATTCGCTATTACAGACTCGCAAAACATGCCGATGATGAATCTGGCTGTTAGTGTGTTACACTTGTACCAACTTAAATGTGTCTTTTTAATTCCTGCATCTTATGCCTTTTCACAGCCTCCTTGTCAGAAGCAGTAATATTGTTTATACCCAAATCTGGAAGGAACAGACACTCTGTAGTTCATATAGGTCTATCTCACTCATCAACCTTATAGCGAAAATATTTACTAACATTCTACACTAGGCTGATGCCCCCCACTCAGACTGACCCAGGCCTTTTGGGCTTTATAACTGGCAGATATTTCACAGACAACTCAAAGATGGTCTTCCAAATACTTAAGAACACCCATAAGCCAGACAATATTGCTTCCATTAGAGGCTGAAAAAGCGTTTGATCTGGTTAATCGAAACTTCCTCGGTGAAACACTTTAGAGTTTTGGCCTGAGTCCCAGATTTATAGGTTGGGTCCTGATAAGCTGTTGAATGCCAGGGGTATATGTCAGGGTAAATAGAAGCCTTCCCTCCCATCCCCGATTACAAGAGGCGCAAGGCAGGGCTACCCTTTCTCTCTCTACTCTTGTTCGCTATTACAATGGAGCGTTTTGTGGAGATAATACGGAGAAATTATGATATATGGGTATGCAGGTCGGTAGAGACGACCTAAAAATAATTATAATAAGTAGATGATGTCTTACTTATGCTGACTAAACCCCATCTTTACTGATGTTGGCTGCCGCCCAAAAATTGCTAACATCAATATATAAGGCATTAATAGACATTACAAAGGTAGAGCTAACGCCGCTAAGGGACATTTGGTAAGAAGGTCAAGTTGAGGTATTGACAGAATGGGAATGGTACAGGACAATAGCATAACCCAAATCAGTACAGAGGAATATAAGATTTAAATTCCTACAGCAAAATATATTGCATTGCACATATTTGATGTACAGTAGGCTACACAGCATTTTCCCAATGGCATCAGATAAATACCAGGAGACTAATGCAGGTATGTTATGCATGTTTGGACCTGAACTGATTGACGAATTATAGTTCAGGTATAAGTCAATCCATCCAGCAGGCAATTGACCTTGTAATGGACATGCTACCAAAGACTTGTTTATAGGAATTGCTCCGTGCCTAAAAACCCAAAGAATGCCTTGTAGGTTAGCAGCTTTGGTAATGTCCCTTGCTGAAGTTCAAACAATGATGCAGTGGGAGAGCGCTAGTGTGCCTCTATTGGCCCAGTGGAGGAAAGAACGCTTTAAATTGTTGGAAGCAAATGCCAACGCAGTGACTCAACTCAAATAGAGAAGACATTCTCAGCAACAAACTGATAAGTGGGACATTTGTATAAAGCTAGCAAACAAAGATGACAGCATGGCAGGTTGAAGACTGTTTGTGATCTTATCTGGTGCATTAATGATAAAAAAGTAGGCTGTTAAAAATTCACATACTAATTATGCACTCAAATGGTACTTGACCACCCATATGGTTGACATGGACACCAGACTCTGACCGGAAGGGTAGCCATACCAGGGAAACTGTAGACAAAACAAGTGGGAGGCAGTGCTAAAGTAGTATAAAACATGAAAATTAAAATGTGTGCAGGGTCCTGGATGCTGTGGGGTAGGGACTAATTGAAAACACTTGACTCTAACTGGGCAGTCTTCATGGAATGTGCTTTTTGTTTGCAATAAGCTGCTTGCCGAAGCTGGACATGTATGTCTAAGGTGTTTGCGACCAGGCTTATAAGCAAAAATAAAAATGTTATGTAGAGATTATAAGGCTATGGTCATATGTTGTTAATGTGTATATAAAAATCAATGAAACATATTAAATGCCTATTAAAATCACAGGCGTCAAAGGAGTCAGTGCCTGAGGACCAATTAGTCATTTTGAAAGTTATTTTCCAAATCAAATGGACCATAGATTTGATGATGCATTTGGGTGGGAAGGTTTTCCCCCTCTGTAGAGCAGATGACAGGTGCAAGCTATTCCTTCTCCATAAACACATCTAAAATGACCTAAGAATATGGCATATGGGAGGTCTCTCAATACTGAGGCCAGTATCCAAGCTACTGTTTTTATTCCAAACGTTGCTTCTTCTATACCTACCTCACAGCTGAAGCAGTTTCAGAGAGTCTTTGATAATTGTGTGCCAGAAAATGGCGACTTATAGCGAGGGTATTCAATCAATCAATCAATCATAGCATTTGTAGAGCGCTCTACTCAACCGTGAGAGTCTCAAGGCGCTGGGGGGTGGGGAATGCTGCTACTGCTCGAAAAGCCAGGTCTTGAGGAGTCGTAGGTGGATGGGGAGGGTGTTTCATGTCTTGGCGGCGAGGTGGAAGAACGATATGCCGCCGGTATAGAAGCTAAGTCGGCTGTTGAGGTATGCTGGTTGTGTGTTGTGGAGAGCCTTGTGTGCGTGGGTGAGGAGCTTGAAGGTTATCCTCTTGTTGACAGGGAGCCAGTGCAGGTCTCTCAGGTGGGGTGTGATGTGGCTGCGGCGAGGGATGTTGAGGATCAGACGTGCAGAGGCATCCTGGATGCATTGAAGCTGTTTCAGGAGTTTGGCCGAGGCTCCTGCGTAGAGGGCGTTTCCGTAGTCCAACCTGCTGCTGACAAGGGCCTGGCTGGGTGACCATTCTTCTCGTTTTGGTGGGGATCCACTTGTAGACCTTGCAGAGCATGCGGAGGGTGTTGGAAGCAGGAGGAAGAGACGGCATTGACCTGCTTAGTCATGGAGAGGGTGGAGTTGAGGATGACTCCTAGGTTGGGTGCGTGGTCGGTGGGTGTTGGAGCAGTTCCCAGTGCGGTCGGCCACCAGGAGTCGTTCCAGGCCTAAGGGGTGGATTCGAGGATGAGGACCTCCGTCTTGACCGAGTTCAGCTGCAGTCGGCTGTTCCTCATCCATTCGGCAACGGCCTTCATTCCTTCGTGGAGGTTGGTTTTGGCTGTGTGGGGGTCCTTGGTGACGGAGAGGATCAGCTGGGTGTCATTGGCATAGGAGATGATGTTGAGGTCGTGTAGTCGGCCGGCGTGGGCGAGCGGTGCCATGTAGATGTTGAACAGCGTTGGGCTGAGGGATAAGCCCTGGGGTATGCCGCAGATGATCTCGGTGGCTTTGGAGCGGAAGGGGAAGGCGGACACTCTGTTTCTGCCGTAGAGGAAGGAGAGGGTCCAGTCCAGGGCCTTCTCTTGGATCCCGGCGCTGTGGAGGCGTGTTCGTAGTGTGCGGTGGCAGACTGTGTCGAAGGCGGCTGATAGGTCCAGGAGGATGAGGGCCGCGGTTTCTCCGTTGTCTAGCAGGGTCCTGATGTAATCGGTGGCGGCGATGAGGGCAGTTTCGGTGCTGTGGTTGCTGCGGAACCCATACTGGGACGGGTCCAGGGTGCTGTTCTCCTCGAGGAAGCGGGCAGTTGTTTGTTGACGGTCTTCTCGATGACCTTTGCTAGGAACGGGAGCAGGGAGATGGGTCAGAAGTTCTTGAGGTCCTTGGGGTCCGCCTTGGGTTTCTTGAGTAAGGCGTTGATCTCGGCGTGCTTCCAGCTCCCCGAGAAGGTTGCTGTCTCGAAGGAGATGTTGATGGCTTTCCGGAGATGGGGTCCATGGTTATCCAATGCTACCAAGCAGCTCAACTGTGCTACATAGTGGAGTGACAGAGAAAGTTGGAGACGCTCTGGTGCTTTTTACACTAAACCGCAGCCGTTTCACCTACCTGCAAAGCTCTGTGGCTAGACAAAAGGTACTGGGATGACGGGTTTTACTATTAATAGAGATAAAATAGCTGCTTTGATTTGAATCTTGCCCATTCCGTACTCTCCTATTTCCTATCTCCGCTGTAACCAATACTTAACATATCCAGTTTCTTCCCACCAATAGATGTTAGGTGCTTCAACGCTTTGAAAATCTTGGGTTGCATTAGGGATGGGAGGTCCTTGATAACAAGATATCAAATCCTTTGAGAAGCTTGAAGCAGTCTACAGTTTCCTATAAACTGAGAGGGGCAGGTACTATAAAATCAGACTTTGGGTGCTCCATCAAGCTGTACCTTTTTTAGACACCTCACAAATTTTGAGAAATGGCTGCACTCCGGAAATTTTCTCAAGTGGCTTATTTCGGACTCGCCTTCCGTGGAGGAGTATGATTTTCTTGGCAGAGGAAGTGGAAAGCAGATCTGGGCAGGGTGTTTTTGGATAAGGAGTGGTGTGGTATCTACACCTGGGTTTGTACCACACCTATAAGCACTACTAGGAAGGAAAATAATTATACTCTGGTATTATGCACTTCATAGATGTGATATCTGCATTTCAGAAACGCACTGGTGAGGATGTGGTGAGACAGGGCAGTAGATTCATATTCTATAGAATTGCCACAAATTGCATACCTATTGGACGGAAGTGTTGAACACTATTGACTCCATCTTTGACACTACTATCCCCAGTTATTTGATATACAGCATACTTGGCCTCCCTAATTGACATTCACCGACTCTACCTACCTCGAAGGTAGGTAAAACTCTTTGACATTTTGTGGCGTGAGGCAAGCCATCACTGCACTATCGGGGAAAGTTAGCCCTCCAGGGGCAAAGGAATGGAGACATAAGCTGTGGGACATGCTTGCTATGGAAAAATAAGACGATCTTGGAAGGAAAAGTCAATGCCTTGGACTTAGACTGGATGTCCTTGCTGGTATACCTGTCCTTAAAATTGAGCCTAACAGCTCGCAGCTCCTCGAGAGGGGGAATATGGTCCCATCTGAACATTAATGTACGCTCACCTCAGTTAGACTAAATAATTATGGGTAATAGCCATTGAAATGCCAATGGTTGAAGGGTAGGGGACCAGGTAGGAACCAGGGAACTAGGGAGTTTATTGTTTAGAGCATTGCTTAATTCCATACTGCTCGCACTGATGCATGGGTATGTGAAGATTCTACTTATGTTAGTGTACGCTGCTTTTATGTACTATTCTTGTTATCAAAACGGACAAAATTGAAACTAAAATTGGCCACCTTGCTGGCTTCAGTAATGTGTGTTTGAATAGCCTCGAACATGGCTTCGCAGTGCGAAGACCAGTAGAAATCATAGCTTTTCTTAGTCAGTTCTCTCAGTGGTGCATGGATATATGCAAAATTCGAGACAAATGTCACACTGACCATGCCAAGAACTCCCAAAGTAAACATAGGTGTGTGAGTGCCAGCAAGGCAGGAAGAGCTGTCACTTTCTCTTGATCAGACCCAATACCTTCATGCAAGAACAGGTCATTAAACTATCGGGCTATCTGTCATAACTCACATTTGTCTTTTTGAATGACAGATTTGCTTCTGCCAAGACGGTGTAGATTTTCACAAGTGCCTCAGCATGGGGCTTGCAAAATACAATGATATCAACATTGTAATTCAGTTCGGTGCAGCCTGAATTACTTCCTGGAAAACCTCAGACACAAAAGATATGCAGGGCACAAGTCGAAGGTACACGCGGGTAGACTCATTTCACAGAGTAGACTCCGTCTACCCTGTCAAGAGGCTGGGCCCACAGAAATATGCCAAACTTATCCTGGTGTAACGGGACACATTCAGCAGCGCCTACATGTTGTCTTCTTTTGCTTCGAGCTGCACTTGCAGTCAGGGAAGGGACGTATCAGATTTCAGCTGGGCCCATAAGAAACGCCAAAGTTAAGGGCCCTTCAGGCCTCCTTTTGTTGGAGTATCCTGGCTAGCGGGAGCCTCACACCTAAATACAATGGAGGGTAAACAAAGTCACACAGCTTATCACTTCACAGGTACCTAAGAGGTATGCTTTTGACTTTGTTCAGTCCCTGTATATGAGATATGCATGCACCGTAATAATGTCTTATGTGTTGGTCTGTCCCAGTATTTACACAAGTAACAATTTGAATACCACTATTTTGATGTATTTCTTTTATAGCACTACTCATCCCAATAGTGGGTGGCAGAGTGCTTTACATCACATTATACATTGACAATAAATCATGTGTGTAAATCAATGTACAGGATGTGTTACATGATACAGTGAAGGTTACAAGGTGTAGGAGCCACGTCCTTCATAACTCACTGTGCGATATTAGAAATATTATAATTTATGAACTGCACGTAACAAACAGATCTCTGTGTTAAAAGCAGTAACTTACTTACCTATTTACATAAAATAAAAATCTGTCATCTGCGTGTTACATTATATGCTTTGCAGGAGACATAACACTCTATGCAACTTTGAGTCAAAACTGTAACTAGTCTAAACACCGCTCTCTCTAGCCAATACTTTATCTTCCAGAGTTATATCACCATTATTATTAATCCTTGAGATTTAGCTGGCACATAGAGATATCTGCAGCAGGTGTCTTAACCCCATAAGATATTTTAAAATGTAGACTTTGCAACCAATTAAGCAGAATAGATTTACTGCCATATTTCTCCTTGTTGCCAATTTCTTTGTGGCAGGGTTTTAAAAAGTAAGGCTCATATTTATCTTGGGTTTGCATCGCCCTTGCACCATGCAACGGGGTGCAAGTGTGACGCAAAATCTTAAATGATATTTACCAAGCCACGCTAGGCCACCTTGTGTGGGCCGGAGTGGCTTGGTAAATGTGGAGTAACTCAAGACAGCTCAAATTGCTGCCTTGCGCTACTCTGCACCAGGGAGGAGTTACATGGGTGGAGGGTGAGTGTTTCCATGCATCCACCCATGAATTTTGGTGCATTCCCAGATTTACTATTAGTGGTAGACCTAGAAATGCATCAAAATACTACACTTCCCCAGTGGAAATAGGTTTATTTCTCCTCGTTGTTTCCTCTTTCTATGTGTGCTGCATTCTGCAGAAAGAGGAAAATGAAAGTGTCCCTACCTGCACAAAAACAATCCTGCCTATAATGCAGGCATCCTTGCACAATAGTGCACGGGTGCCTGCGTTGTCACTAGGCAACAGTTTGTGTGCCAGCGCAGGCAGACAGCATGAATGCGTCATATAATATTAAATATGGCGCATACCTATCCTATCCCTTTCACGCGGAACAGCAAGATGGGTGACCAGGTATAGATGCACTTTATGGAGAGTAACGGTCTCCCAATAGAGTAGCAAAAGCTTGAAAATCTGGTCAATTGTGCTTACACTCCTGTGAAAACCCGTCTGTAGAGAAAGAGCATCGTGGTCCACAATCCAACCTTTCAGTGTCCCCAAGATCTGCCTCACAAAGACCTTTTGGGCCACATCAATTAGGCTAATAGGTCTATAGTTTACGAAGGGGCCCTTTTTATGAATAAGAACGATTTCAGCAGCCTTCCAGCTGGATGGAATGCTAGCCCCTTGGAGAATGCAGTTTGCAAGAGTCTTAAAATATGAGGCCCAACCATCAATATCTGATAGAAAAAGGTCGCCTGGAATACCATCAGGCCCCGGGGCCTTTCCCCTTGCTATAGCTTTAATCGCAGTAGCCGTCTCCGATAGCTCCAGCATGTCACAGACACTACATAATAAATTGTCAGCCCCCTCAGTCAGATACGCAGTCATCCCCTGGATCCTGCTTATAAAGATAATTAAAATAGGAGTACCATGTATCAAGTCAGCCAGTAACTTGATTTTCCTAGAGTAACAGGAAGCCGCAGCTTCGTAAAGTTAAAACATTATCGTGGTATATTAGAGATTGGCAGTGGGTGAACCTGCCATGTAAAACTCATTACTCCCCATGCCTCTTAGAGGTCAATAATAATAATAATGCATATTTGTTCAGCCCAAGCATATCTCCCCTTAAGGTTTCACGGAGCTGGGGGCCTTCGTGAAGATTAAGTGAGCTATTTCCCAAAGTGACATAACGCTGAGCTGCCGCCAGCACCGGGGTTCGAACCGTGAATCCCCCGCTCCAGAGTCAGCCACTCTGGCTGCTGCGCCACACCTCTCTAGAGTTTTGGGTACCACAGGGTTTGTTTCAGATGGTGTAGACTCTTGGGCTGATTGCATTTCGGCCACTGGAGTGCCAGGTAACAGTGAGGGCAGGGAGACCATCACTAGAATTCCCTATCTAAAACTATTGTGGCTGTCAAGAACATCAATCTATGGCCTGATGCACAGGAAGAAATCTTCCTGTCTGCTAGGCCGACTGATTGTGCTTCAAAGACAAACTCCTGCTTCGGGAGTTTTTGTTGGAAAACAAACAGAAATGCTGAGCAAGAGCCAGCTCAGCATTTCCCTCAGCCTCTAGCGCTGCATGTGCGGTTGCCTCACTGTAGGTTTAGAACACACCAACGGGCAGACGGAGGTTTCTAAATAGGGTGGACGACATTATGTCAGTTGTGCTGGGTCTACTGCTTTCTCTATTGATAGGAGAACCACCCCTGAGATGGGATCTCAGGCAGTCAACAGGCACAGCTCCTCTTCCATAGGTCTGCCGCTGGGTGCACACCTGGTATTAGACACCACTAGCGATGAGCTTATTGTCCTAGTAACACTGAAGTGCACACCAAACCTTACAGTATGCCAATCCTTTTGTTAACTATACTCAAAGCATTATTAGTGAGTCCAAAGTTATCTGTTGGTCTGTTCATGGGAGCACTGATAAATGTATCTGATCTCCGCTCTGCAGTCAGTGTAATCTACCGTGCCCTCCCACTCAAGGACAGCGGAAGCATCAGTGTAATCTGCCATGCCCTTTCCATCCAGGACAGCGCATGCATCAGTTTAATATGCCATGCCCCTTCACTTGAGAACAGTGCATGCATCAGTGTACTCTGCCATGCCCCCTTGCTCAAGGACATCGTATGCATCAGTGTAATCTGCCATGCCCCCTCCTCCAGGAAAGAGCATGCATCAGTGTAATCTACCATGTCGCCCTTTTGAGAACTGCAAATGCATCTGTGTAATCTGTGATGCCCTGTCACTCCAGGACAGCGCATGCATCAGTGTAATCTGCCATGCCCCTCACTCGAGGACAGCGCATGCATCATTGTACTCTGCCATGCCCCCTTGCTCAAGGACATCGTAGGCATCAGTGTACTCTGCCATGCCCCCTTGCTCAAGGACATCGTATGCATCAGTGTACTCTGCCATGCCCCCTTGCTCAAGGACAGCGCATGCATCAGTGTAATCTGCCATGCCCCTCACTCGAGGACAGCGCATGCATCAGTGTACTCTGCCATGCCCCCTCCTCCAGGAAAGAGCATGCATCAGAGTAATCTACCATGTCCCCCCTTTTGAGAACTGCAAATGCATCTGTGTAATCTGTGATGCCCTGTCACTCCAGGACACTGCATGCATCAGTGTAATGTGCCATGCCTCTCACTCTGGGCTAGTGCATGCATCAGTTTAACCGGCCATGCCCCCTCAATCGAGGACAGCGAAAGCAGCAGTTTTATTGCCATGCCCCCTCCCTCGAGGAAAGCACATGCATCATTGTAATCTTCCATGCCCCATCATTCCAGGATACCACATGCATCAGTGTAATCTGCCATGCCCCCTCACTCCAGGACAGCGCATGCATCAGTTTAATCTGTCATGCCCCCTCACTTCAGGACAGTGCATGCATCAATTTAATCTGTCATGCCTCTCTTACTTGAGGACAGCTCATGCATCAGTGTAATCTGTCATGCCCCCTCCCTCCAGGACAGTGCATGCATCTGTTTAATCTGCCATGCCCCCTCACTTGAGGACAGTGCAGGCATCCGTTTAATCTGCCATGCCCCCCTCCCTCCAGGACAGTGCATGCATCCGTTTAATCTGCCATGCCCCCTCCCTCCAGGACAGTGCATGCATCCGTTTAATCTGCCATGCCCCCTCACTTGAGGACAGTGCAGGCATCCGTTTAATCTGCCATGCCCCCTCCCTCCAGGACAGTGCATGCATCAGTTTAATCTGCCATGCCCCCTCACTCGAGGACAGTGCATGCATCAATTTAATCTGCCATGCCCCCTTCCTCCAGGATATCGCATGTATCAGTGTAATCTTCCATGCCCCGTCATTCCAGGGCACTGCATGCATCAATGTAATATGCCATGCCCCCTCCATCCAGGACAGCGCTTGCATCAGTATAATCGGCCATGCCCCCTCCATCCAGGACATCGCATGTATCAATGTAAGTTGCCATGCCCCTCACCCCATAACAGTGCATGTATCAGTGTAATCTGCCATGCCTCCTCACACCAAGACATTGCATGCATCAATTCAATCTGCCATGCCCACTCACTTGAGGACCGAGCATGCATCAATTTAAGCTGTTATGCCCCTCTCCCTCGAGGAAAGTGCAAGCATCAGTTTAATCTGCCATGCCCCCTCACTCGAGGACAGCGCATGCATCAGTATAATCTACCATGCCCCCTCACTCGAGGACAGCGCATGCATCAGTATAATCTACCATGCCCCCTCACTCGAGGACAGCGCATGCATCAGTTTAATCTGCCATGCCCCTCACTCGAGGACAGCGCATGCATCAGTATAATCTACCATGCCCCCTCACTCGAGGACAGCTCATGCATCAGTTTAATCTGCCATGCCCCTCACTCGAGGACAGCGCATGCATCAGTATAATCTACCATGCCCCCTCACTCGAGGACAGCTCATGCATCAGTTTAATCTGCCATGCCCCTCACTCGAGGACAGCGCATGCATCAGTTTAATCTGCCATGCCCCTCACTCGAGGACAGCGCATGCATCAGTTTAATCTACCATGCCCCCTCACTCGAGGACAGCGCATGCATCAGTTTAATCTACCATGCCCCCTCCCCCGAGGAAAGTGCATGTATCGGTTTAATGTGTCCTGTCCCCTCCCTCCAGGGCACCGCATTGTGGGAGATATGGTGGAAGCAATGAAGGGTGAGAAACTGTAGGCTGAATCATCTCTCCAAACGATTGAGAAGGAGAAAGCTAGAAAAGAAAGACAGTCTGGCTTGGTCAGCCTACCATGCTTCCCTGTAGGCAGAGACATCTTTGAAAGAATAGCTTGCTCTTTCATAGCTTCTGACTCTCTTCTGTGAGAACCTTTACACAACAATGGGGTGATCCATAAATCCGTAGGACCTGGGTATCGAATAATACAAACAACAGTTGGTCCACACAGATAATGTGGATGCATTAACACATCCTAAGGCAACACAACTATGCCTTTCAACCACCCCCAGCCCCTCCAAAACAGGATTGGGGTGAATATCGAAATAGCAGAGGGAAGAGTGAAAACAATTACATCACACAATAAAAATAGTCAAATGTGAAGAAAAAAATCAGCTATATTTAGAATCAATAATATATATACAATCATTGCATTTGAAATTATGATATAAAATGTTGTACAGACAGGATTGGTTCCTAATGAAATTTGAATATTTCTTTTTGTCTTCTTTTCTATGAAGTTATGCATGAACACATTTTCTGAGCACTCTCTTACACGTCTTTGGAGTAACCTTTATATGCAATTTTTTTACGTATATTATTGATTTTAAATATAGCTGACATTTTATTTCTTCACATTTGAATGTTTTTATTGTGTGATGTAATTGTTTTCACTCTTCCCACAGCTGGTTCGATATTCACTCCAATCCTGTTGTGGTGGGTGTAAAGCATAGTTAGTTTGCTTTAGGATGTGTTAATGGAGTTAATGTATCCAAATGATCTGTGAGGACCAACTGTTCTCTTCTATGAGCGGGCAGCTTCAGCGGCCATGACCAAGAATGTCATGTATGTTGTTTGTCAGTATACAGAGTTCCTCAATCCCATTAGTTGCAATGGATTCCCCTCTGTTTGCGTTGGCAAAGCACATACAGTGGAAATACCCCAAGACGCATGGAGAAGACACGTATGTGGTGATATTCAGTGGCCGCCACATAGAGTTAGCTAAATGAAAAGCCATTGGCGACTACCTGGAAGGCTCTGGGTGGACAAACGCCCTGGTAAAAGCAGTATGTGTCTCATCAGGAACAGCCAGTTCTTTTCTCAGTTGCTCATATATCAGCAGAACGAAACATGCATACCAGGTGTGTGCTGCTGTTTGGAAGAAACTTCAGAGATACATTTCTTACATCAGTCCCCTGACAGTGAGGAATCACAGGAAGCATGGAGACAGGAAATGGTCAGAAAGAGCCCAACATTCCAGTACTGTGATACCACCTTCAGGCTTGAATTCCTTGGTCTCCTCCTTGTTAAAGCTCATCGAGAAACGGACTTTGTTTTGTATGTAGTCACTGTAAGCCCTGGTCCCATGGTTCTTCGCCTTGGACCATCAGAATTATACCCGCTGGATCCCTATCCATTTACGTGGCATGGAGAATCTACCATCGTCCATCTTGGAAGAATTTGTGAAATGTGAATTCGATGATAATGCAGTAGCTTGATAGCTCGAGAAGGGTGTACATTGTCTGGGACAGGTATGTCAATGGCAGCATCAAACACTCTGTCAGAGATGAAAAGGGAAGGAAGAAAGATTACAAGTCAAAATAAGATTCCAGTACAGTGACAAAACATCTTGCATGATGCAGACAACAAACAGGAGTTGTTCACATTTCTGGTTTAGAAGAGCAAGACCAGTGAATTCTCCCCCCCCCACCCCCTCCCCCTGGCAAGGAAGTAGTGACAAAATATGTAGACAGTGTTCTGGTCAGAGGCAGTTACCTATCTCTGCCAGCCTGTAACCAAGAAGAGCCAGATACAGGACTGGTCTTACATGTACAACTTACCCTGCAACAAGGCCACGTGTCTAGTTTGGTCTGCAATTTGGACACCAATGTCGTAGTGATTCTGACAGGAAGGTTTCACCAGCTACAAGACTTGTGTCCCAATGCCAATAATAACTGAGTAGCATTCGGTACAGGGAGGAACTTTTCCTACATCCACATTACTATAATTGCTCAGACTTTAGGAAAGGAGAATTGCACTGCCTTGCCAGTGTTTCACAGCTTCACTGGCTGTGACACTGGCTCAGAATTCCTTTGAAAAGGGAAGAAATCAGGATGGATGGCCAGGAAATCGTATCCATAAGTTACAGCAGCCTTCGCCAACATTGCCAGGAATCCATTCATAACAGTGGAATTCAGGGTGACAGCTTCCAAATTCTTGAATGCTTCACTGTAATCTTATACCAGAGAACAAGCCAACTGGCAGGTGAGGCTATTACCACTATGGCGAGGCAGAGCACCAGGAGTGTCGGATATGGAGTGGGGAGAGGAGGGGTGGAGGTTGAATATATATATATTTTTAACTTACTTGTTCCTGCAGCCACTTTGCGCTTTGGTGCTCCTAGATTCTGCTGCTCCAGGCAGTCCCTGGGACAACAGACTCCCCTTCCAATCCAGACGCTTCTCTCATACTATGAGAGCAGTGTGGGAACTGGCCTGCGTGAGCTGGTTTTACGCTCCGCTCAGGCACATGGATTCTGTGCCTTTCTCAAACCTGGCTGTAGAATACAGGCGGGTTACAGAAACCTAAGAGTGCATGTCTGTTTGGCCGGTCTAGGACGGCCGGCCAAACAGACATGCACACTTAGAAGGGCACAACGCTCCTCCTCCCCCCTCCCATGGTACGGCCCATCCCTCCCTACACATGCTGGCTCAGAGCCAGCAGCTGCAAAATAAAACAGTAGTAAAATATTGTTTTATTTTTCAGCTGCTGGGGCTGAGCCAATGGGGTGATGCTTCTACGCCCTTGCGTAGGAGCTGCCACTGCCAACTGGAATCAGTGAATGAAGTTGGCATAGAAATTTGTCAGCAAAACAAGACAATGTAAGCCATCCCACAACACAGCCTGCTGTTCTTGAACATACAAATCATGCTGTTTACCAAGCAGGGATCTGGTCCACATGTGACATATCTCAACAGGAGCTAACTCTGCTGGAGGGATGTAGGTGGAAAATGGACAGAGACAGTCAGTGTTGGACCCCATTGTGGAAAGCAGTGGCATCTAAGGCTTCTGGTGTACTTGTCAAGTGTGGCTGCAAAGATGCAGCTGGTTGCACAGGTAAGTGTGCTTGCAAGAAGGCGTTCTGGACCTGCACTGAACTTTGAAAGTACAATTTTACCAGTAGCTGAGCTCTCAAAAGGATTTGTTTTGGAAAGTTTATTTAACACAGAACATATTTGCAGATTTCAAAGTGCTGTTTTTACTTTTGATATTTTTTTTAATTAATGTAACAGTTGAAACCTGCAATTAAATGAGTTCTATATTCAAGGTCTTGTTTTACTTTTCCTTCATGTCCTTTTCTGAAGTCAGTAACAGAAGTATTAATGCTTACCCTGTTCCTCGAGTCGTGTTGCAAAGTCCAATGTTACGTGACAGGATCCATGAGCACTGACCGCATAGATCCTACCAAAAACTATTAGCATACAACCAAACAAAATTCCACACAAAGTTTGGTGCTTTTGTCCAACCTGTCCCCTTGTTCTTGCTAAGGGATCTCACTATCTGTCTCACTTAAAGTCTAGAGCCACGGTGAACTTCAGGAATAAGGTTACTGAGTCCAAACAAACTGTTTAGATTCCTTTTTAAAGATTCTCTCCAAAATATTGCAGAACTTACAAAACAGTTTACATGTTAATAGGAGGGGCTGTTTTTTTAAAATAACTTATATATTTTCGAATTTTTTTATCTCTTACTAATTTAGGGTATCTTATGCGGGGGTTCTCTTTTTAGCACATGTTGCATTTTTCTGGCTTTGCACTATTTCGGTTGAGTTTTAAAGAATCACGTACAGTACAATTGACTTTTAGAGAATGATGTCCTGTATAATTGTAATTAATTTTACATGAAACGTTTTGTGATCTATTAAGCTCTGAGTCAGCACTAGTGCATTTATGCAACAGCAGCACTACAACAAACATTATTTAAATGACCTTCAACGCCAAAGACCCATGCCATCCCAAAAGAAAAAATTCCAATGAGTATAAAAAAAACCCGCATAATCTTGCTTGAAGATAACGTTTTTAATCCTTTTCTTGACAAAAGGAAAACATTGTGCTTTTCAAACGATTACTAGAAAGATAACTTTAGAGATGCAGGGCCACAACATAAAAAGGCATAATTTCAATGATCTTAATAGTTACCTTTATCAATCACTAAATACATACCTCAATCACTTACATTGGTATTACACTGCAGTGCCTAAACTTCACAAAATAGTCCTAGATAATGTAGATTGTTGGAACTGCTGTCCTTGCCAAGACACTATTTTACAAAAACATTTCCAAGGATGAATATTGTTGAGGTTGATATGATCGCAAATCATGATTTACTACACAAAGGTACTTAACCCAGATGACAGTTAAAATGGCCTTTTACCATTTCAGCACCAGAAGACTTGCCACAGGTTATTTATTTATTTTATTTGTTAAGCTTATAATGCGCGCAGCTACCCAACAAGGGTTTACCGGCGCCATGACGTAGCACAGTGGTAAGGCATAGGACCTGGCAGGAGATGTTATTGATCAAACAGCCAGGTTTTGATGTTTTTGCGGAACCTCGAGTAGTTTACCTCCTTGCGTATATGGGGGGCGTAGCTCATTCCAGAGAGATGGACCTAAGTGTGAGAATGATTTGCCTCCCATTCTTGATAGTTTGAACCTAGGCACGCAAAAATTGGCTGTGGATTGTGACCGTAGGCTACGCTTAGGTGTGTAAGGTTGGACTAAAGCTTGAAGATATTTAGGCGCTGTGCCCGCTTTTATCCTGAACATATAGCTCAGGGCTTTGAACTTGATACGGTTCTCCACCCTGAGCCAATGTAGGTCTCGCAGATGAGCTGAGATTCTAGTGGTTTTTGGGATTTTAAACAGCAGCCTAGCAGCTGAGTTCTGGACTAGTTGCAATCTCCGCACTACGGCTTTATTTGAACCCAGGTACAGGATGTTACCGTAGTCAAGCCGGGATGTGACGAGGGCATTGACTACGTTTTTTTGGGTGGAAATGGGCAGCATCCAGAGGATTTTTCCAAGCCATTTCAAGATGGTGAAACATAAGGCTGCCACCTTGCCGGATTGCTGTTTCATGGAGAGAGTACTGTCCAAAATGACCCTTAGGTTGCGAACCTGGGTGGTAGGTACCGGGAGATTTCCCATTTGGGTAGGCCAGTGGGAAGAGTTCCACAGGTCTTTATGTTTTCCCAATATGAGGACCTTTGTCTCCATTTAGTTTCAACTGGTTGCTTGTCATCCAGTCGAATATGTCACTGAGGCCTTGTTTAAGATGAGGAGATAGTGGGCTGGATTCCGAGAGAGAAAAGATGATTTGTGAGTCATCCGCGTAGGTCAATAAGGTAAGTCCTACTTTGTCAGCCAGGTCAGCCAGAGGCTTGACATACAGATTAAAAAATAGCGGGCTCAGAATTGAGCCCTGGGGGACTCCGTGCGGTGCACTGAAAATTCCTGAGCAGGCTGAGGCTGATATAATTTGGAACGTCCTGTGTTCCAAGAAAGAACTAATCCACTTTAGTGCTTCACCGCGGATACCAATATTTTCCAATCTGGTTAACAGCCTTTTGTGTGATATGGTGTCGAAGGCAGCACTCAGGTCTAATAAAATGAGGGCTACCGTTTGACCATCATCAAGGAGTTTCCGAATTTTTTCGGTGACTCCCAACAGTGCTGTTTCCGTGGAAAAACCGGCTCGAAAACCTGATTGCGATGGGTGGAGGAGATTGTTCTCTTACGTAAAGTGAGTTAGGACCGAGTGGACATGTCTTTCCAATATTTTTGAGAAGACAGGGAGAAGCGATATAGGTCTGTAATTGTACAGTGTTTCAGGATCCGCTGTTGTTTTTTTTAGTAGAGGGTTTATCATTGCGTGTTTCCCCAGCGTAGGAACCGTAGAATGTACAAAGGAGGAATTTAAAGTGTCTAGTATTTTCTCCAAAAAAGAAGCGTCCAGTTCATTCAGTACATTAATACGGATTGGGTCACTAGGAGATCCTGATTTAATGGTCTTAAGGATGGTCTTCAGTTTATCTATTGTAATGGGAGGCCAGTATTCCAGAGTAGCTTTGGGAATAGAGACGCTGTTTGAGTCAACTTGGATGGGGCTGTCAGTCTTATTACTTTTTATTTCTGTAATTAAATTGTCAATTTTGTCAGTAAAAAACTGTGCGAGATCCTGACATTGTTTCTCATTTAGCGGTCGGGCAGTTGCTGTAGTCTGCGCACCTGCCAGTTCCTTGACAGTATTGAACAAAGTTCTTGATCGGTTTGTCGCTTCCATAATGGTATTTGACACATACAGTGCTTTAGTTTTCATGCAAGCAGCATGATATTTGTTCCTTGCATTGTTGTATGTCGCTTTTTTGTCCGGTGCATAATCTTTCCGCCATAGTCTCTCCAATGATTTACATTTGGTCTTCTCAACTTTCAATGAATCATTGTACCAAGGGGCTGGGGGATGGTGACTTTTTCCTTTTATATGATGGGGGGGGGGGGGGGGGGGGGGGGTAGGCATACATCGGCTGCATCGCCAAGCCACACATGGGTTGCTTTTGCTATACTTTCCATATTCTGGCCCTAAGGAGGGGGATTTTCGCCCAGTGCCTTATTGAAGTGTGAGATATTTAAATGTTTCCAATTTTTCCTTGACGTAGTTTGGAAAGTGGACTGTGAAAAGCTCGCAGCTGGTAGTTTAAGGCTGAACTTAATTAAATAATGGTCCGACCAACAAATGGGGGTTGCATTGTGCCATATTAACTCATTAAGATTCGAAAAAATAGGATCCAGTAGATGCCCTGCCTTGTGCGTAGGGCCTGCATTTACACTGTAGAACAGAAAGTCTTGCTCGTTAGGAACAGATGGTTCTCTCACTTTCTGTGCCCCTTCTTTTTGTCAGGATATGGTTGGATATTTGTGAGTGAGAGAGTTTGAGCAGGTAGCATTTCCTGCATGGTGCACCTCAAGTGTGGTGCAACCATCCTGCTTGGGGGGACGCAGCACCTTTAGCTGGCTAGAGGAGAATGCCAGTCTGCACTGTGCTATTTGAGCGTGGTTTCCTACCCTATGGCCATAGTCCAGAGCCAGCAAAAAGCATATCTATGCCAAATGTCCTGTGTAAGAAGAAGGGAAATTAACAACGTTCTGTAGTTCTACAGTGTTCGAGACAAGGTAGTTGGATCTTTCTTGTTCCAACAATCACCACTATGTGCTTTCCAGCTGTATTTTTTATTATCATATACCCAAGGTCACAATATTATGCTGTGTTATTCTTAAGTTTACTATTTGTATTTTAAAGTATTATGTTATATCTTCTGGCTTTAGCTATATCAGGCGTTTAAATCAAGCATTCTACAGGTTCTTTGTTTTAATTGAGTCCGTTGGTACTGAGAAGGCAAAGGAGAGTAATACTTTGTGTGTAGCTTTTCAATACACCTGTTATTTGAGCAACACATTTGTGGGGTTTTTGGAGACGGGGTGGCAAAAGGTTCCTAAGGGGCCAGAACAGTTCTCTAATTTGAGAAATTACTTGTGTGTGTCTGTATGTGTGCGTATACAGTGTGTGCCTGTGCAGTGTGTGTCTGGCAGTGTGTGTGTGTGTCTGGCAGTGTGTGTGTGTGTGTGTCTGGCAGTGTGTGTGTCTGGGTGTGTGTGTGTGTGTGTGTGCGTGCAATACAACAAACAAAGGTAGAATTATAAGGGAGAGTTACATTATAGGCACAAAATCATACTTCAAATTGTGCAATACAAAACTGCTTTGAAGCAAATGAAGAAGGGGATAGGTATGAAAACAATACACTGGAGCATTTTCCTTTAGAAGTCAATTATAAAGGAAGTGAAAGTTTAAAAAGTTGTGAGATTAGAACCAGACAGCGATAGAAGTAATAATAATAGATGCAGACATCACACAATGCACATGCTTAAGCAGCTCTGGGTCAGCATTAGGTGGCAAGTATGAATGAATAGACTATTTTTAAAGCGCGGACTTGGCCCAAGGACCTCAAGGCACTAAATACAGAACTGTATGCAGGCAAACAATATCACACTCAATCCAGCCTCTCAGGGAACAGCCAGGTCTTTAAGCTCTTTCGAAAGATTGTGTGAGATCGTTGCCCCGAAAGATCATCCGAGAGAGAGTTCCACACGTTAGAGAGAGAGTTCCACACGTTAGCAGCAGCAATTGAAAAAGCTCTCCCGCCCCATTTCATCCTTTTAAACTTAGGAACCGTGAGGAGATTTTTGCTTGCTGACCTAAGATTCCTTGAGGGCGCATACTGTTGGAATAAGGCCTTAATGCCCACCAGGCCCAGGCAATGATAGGCGCTATGAGTAAGACAGAGGGTCTTAAACATAATTCTTCGATCCACCGGGAGCCAATGCAGCAAAAGAAGGGAAGACGAGACTTAGTGATGTTTGGGTAGATCCATCACCAACCTTGCAGCCGCATTCTACACCAGCTGCAGACGACGCAGCAGTCCTTTGTTGATGCCTAGATAAAGGGCGTTGCTGTAGTCCAATCTGGACAATATTAGAGCAACCACCACTTTTTTGCGTGCAGCAAATGAAAGGAACTGTGAAATTTTCCTTATGAGCCTAATAAGTCCAAAACAGGTGGCCACTGTCCTGGTGACCTGCAGATTCAGAGAGGTAATTGTCAACCACAACTCCCAAGTTGTTACCATGGGAAACGGGAGTTGGGCAAGTGCCCAGGTAATCAGGCAACCCTCCCCTGACCAGATGTCTGGCTTGTCCCCAAAGATCAGGACCTCCGTCTTCTCGCCATTCAATTTTAGATAGTTTTCTATGACGAGACTGCTTGCATGCAGTTTTTAAAATTATGCGCAGTCACTGACATTATGCGTGATAGACACCATTGTTTGAGTGTCGTCCGCATAAGACAACACCTGCAGCCCAAACGATTTCACCACCCTTGCAAGCGGGGCCACATAGATATTAAACAAAGTAGGGCTCAGGGAAGAACCCGGAGGCACTCCGCAAACAAGGTGGGTAGAATCCGAGTAATAGCTTCTCAATTTTAATCTTTGAGGCCGCTCACCAAGAAAGGAGGCAAGAAGATCCAAGGCAGAGCCCCCAACACCTATCTACCTGAGACGCTCCACCAGTCTCAAGGGAGACAGGGTATCAAACGCTGCAGTAAGATCAAGTAAGATTAGAAGGGTGGTATGCCCTGCATCCACCTGCGCCCGCATATTGTCAAATACCGCAGTGAGAGCAGTCTCCGTGCTATGAGACCTTCTGAACCCATGTTGCGAGCCATCCAAAATATGGCGAACCCACAAATAGGCACTTAAATGAAAGTTCAGATGAGATTCTAAAATCTTCGCTGGGACCGGCAATAGGGAGATGGGACGGAATTTTTTTTAGTTTTGTCGGGTTTTGTGAGGGCTTTTTTAGGAGTGGCCTAACCACTGCCGCTTTCCAGGCCAAAGGATATTGACCCTCCAAGACAGCTAGATTTAGGACAGTGGTGAGGTGCGGAATAAGCGCAGCTTTGGCAATTTTAGGAAGCTTCAAAGGACAGGGATCCATAGGCGATCCTGACTTAACCCCTTCTAGTAGGTGCTCTACCGTTTCTGGTGGTAGCTTTGGAAAAGCGAGTAAACTGGGAGGCGCCATATTACTGAAGCTGTCCATTAGATAAGTTTCAGGCAGGGCATCAGGAGTCTGATTCAAGTTTCCAACAGGACATATATATCAGATATCTTAGAGCAAAAGAAGGTAGAAAGTCTATCGAAAAGCTCCTGAGACGGCTCCACTGGGTCAATGGCCGGAGGCGCGACGAGAGTTAATGATATTAAAAAGATCCTTAGGCGTTTTGGGGGCCTTTGAAATTTTTGAATAGTACCTTCCTTTTTCCTCCATAATAGCTGCTTTATATGCTTTCAGACATTGTTTATGCAACTGTCTACCCGAGGGAGCGAGAACCCTGCGACAGAGTCTTTCCTTCCTTCTGCACTCCTGTCTCAGCTTCCGCAATCTGTCAGAGAACCAGGGTGCAGAAGGCTTTTTTCTAGCCAAATAATAACGTTTTGTGGGAGCTAGAGTATCCATAACCGCTAGTAACTTTTTAGAAAGCTTGCCTGCAGCTGAGTTAGCACTTAGATGTTCTGAGAGCTGAAGATCTGTGAGAAGATTCGCGACAGCTTCATTGCTAACCAGATTAAAATGTTGTTTGTCAGCAACTTTCAAATTTTCAGGTTGAGACTTACCAGGTGTTAATACCCTTATTTCAAAGGGAATAGCAAAGTGGTCTGACCAGGCTAACGGAAGGGGCTCTCCCACCCTGATCCGATGATCATTGGAAAAAATCCTGTCTAGGGTGTGGCCTGCTACATGTGAGGGAGATTTGACTAATTGTGGGAAGCCACAGCCATTCATAAATTCCAAAAGGGTTTGTGTGTCGTGGCTTACATTGTTTTCCAAGTGAAAATTAAAATCCCTGCGAAGAGTAAAATTCACTCTTTCTAGGTAGGGCTCCAGCCGATTGCACAAGTCCTGGCTAAAAGAGGCCCTAGGGCACGGTTGCCTATAACCGTGAACACCAGAGAAACTTTCTGTGGGGGTCGGGTTTATAGAAAAATATAAAGCTTGATATTGGGCGGAGGTAAGAGGATCAGAGCGACAGGTGAAGATATCCCTGAACAGGATGCCTAGTCACCCCCCTCTCGACGACACACCCTGTCTAATCTGGTGAGGCAATATCCAGAAGGGATAGCCTCTATGAGCTCAGGACCGGAGAGGTCATTGGGCCAGGTTTCAGTTAGAAATACCCAATCAGGCGTATGTTGTAGGACAAAATCTTTAAAAGCTACATTATTTTTAATCAGGGACCTGGTATTAATAAGAAAGCCCTGAAGAGACTTCCCCGTTCCCAAAGGAATAACTCTGCTTTTAGTAATGGAAGGACTCTTCACCCCACCGCCTATAATACAAAAGCCACACGACATACAGGAGGAGGGCCCTTTTCTAGAGAGGGTTTCAGAATTTGAAATACAGTTACAGGATGCCGGTTTCGTCATACCCAATTCTAAAAGTTCCACCTTTGAGTACATTAACTCGAGCTTGGGACCTTGCAGAGGAGTGGCAGCATCCCTGGTGCCCGACGGTGACTTGGCTCGGACTGGCGCAGACGGGCTTGCCTATGGCGCGCCCGCTGCGCGGAGAAGGCATGCTGTTTATGTAGGTTTGGCTAACGAGAACCCTAACCCCCCTGTCTCCACCCCTCGCCAGCCGGCAGAGGAGCAATGGAGATGCCTACACCCTCCACACAAATGGTATAGACCGCGGTGGACCGGCGTGCACGTAGGGAACATGAACCCCCTGCATATCAGGTAACAATAATGTGCAACGAGGCAAAATTAATATTTTTTAAAACAAACGGACAAATTCTCAATTTAGTGTCCCTCACAAAGCAATTTTCAAGCAGGAGCAAGGTACCTGCACACGTCTGCAACGCGGCGGGCAGGACAGGCTGTTTATGTAGGTTTGGCTCACTAGAGCGCTAACCTCCCTGTCTCTGCCCCTCGCCAGCTGGCAGAGGAGCAATGGAGCCGACTACAACCCCCACACAAACAAGTCAAGGACATATAAACGAAGGACAATAGGCAATAAGATAGTAGCACTTTTGGGCAAATATAGACTAGCATAACAATGTATGGAGAGCACAAGTGGTAAGGGCAGGAGACAATCTGCAGAGAGAAAAGAAAGGGAAGTAGTACTAGCTTGAATTGAGTACCCCCAGACTGAAAGGTTCATAAGAGGGAGACTTTTTTTTTAATGAAATATTTTGATTATCGTAAAGCAAAAAACAGATCTACACATACATATCATCACATTGATTATAAGGTCCAATACAGAATGTAGGAAATGTTGTCACACGTTGCAGTAACCTCCTCCCTTCCCACTCCATATCTCAGTCGAGTTGTGACACCGGTCTGTCCAATATTTAATTACATTTCTGAGGGCAGCCACTGCATAAATGTCCATCCCCTGTGTCAATTTGTCAAGGCCAGGAGCAGTGGGTGTGATCTAGTGGCAGGCGATGCCCCTCTTAGTGACTAACAACCCCATTGCAACCAAGCACCTACCGCAGGTGTTATCTGCCCCCATCTAGCTCAATCCACAAGAGAGGATATGCAGGGTGAGGCATCAGCAGATATCCCACCACTACATGTATCTCTAGCCAGTACTGCTCAATGTATGGGAAGTTCCAAATCATATGAATTAAATCCACTTTGTCTCTACCCACTCATCCTCTAGCGAGCCTATGTCGGATTGCCATCCTTCTTCCAGCAATAGAAAAGGATCAGAAGAATGTACAACTAGGGATTTTTAGCTGAGCGAGTATCCTTTGTTAATACTTAGCTCCATTTGAATTTTAAGTGATAGGGGATTAAATTCTAGGAGAGCTTTCATGAGGGGTCGGTAGTGATGAAATACGTGCCTAAACTGGAGATAGTGAGAAATTGAGCGGGGTAAAGATCCAATTTAGTAGTCAATTGGTGGAATATCTTAAGTTGTTCCCCCTCCCAAACATCTCAGACTTTTGATATAATCGACGAGGTCCCACTTCCCAAATCCAGGGAGATTAGAAACTTGTGGTAGCCTAGTACCCAGCCACAAGGGGGTTTCCCTTGTGATCTTCTCAAAGTAGCCAATGTGTTTAAAGGCTTTCTGCCACCAGACTAATAATATTCTAGTCAAAGCAGCGAGCCCCCTGGGGATTGAAGAGCCATACAGAATTGCATCCAGCTCCTAGGCATGCAAGAGATCCCTCTAGTCTATATGAAGTGTCAGAGGTGTCCCCAAAGATCCAGCCATTTATTACAGTCAATTGTGAAGCCCAATTGTACACACTGAGGTCCAGAACCCCGAGTCACCCATCGTAAGATAATTGGATACATTTGGCGATTGGAAACGCAACCATAGGAATTTTGTGAGCATTGTGTTTATATCCACAAAGTAAGTATCCAATAGAATATAAGGGACATGTTGAAGAATACAAAGAAACGTGAGGAGTATCACTATCTTACACAGAGCACTACATCTTAAAAGTCTAGTGGGGGAAATTATCCCAGGGCATTAGTTTGGGCCATTATGAGTGCTATGTGTTGAGGTTTCAGCATAAATGTGGGTCTGTAGCTATATGTATTCAAAAGTGCTGGAAGGAAGATCTGCATCACCAAGAGGCGATCCTGCTGGAAATGCTGGTTGTCTCAGACTAATCAGGACATATTGCCATTTATTTTGATTAATTTGGAGGTCAGAGGCATCACCATATATGTGAAGATCTCTTACTGAGGTATAAACAGATTTATCCCTATTCTATTCTAAGCAGACTTATATAGCGCATGGCTACCCCTAGGCTTGCCAGCGCGGCTAAGAGGAACGTACAGAAACGCACCCTTATATTGCAAGGTTTTTAGTCCCTTACAGAAAGGAAGCTCCTTTTCAAGAATTTGAAGAGAGATGGGAAGGGTGTTCCACAGTTTAGATGCATTGAATGAAAAGCTCGCCATCCTGATTTTGCTCTCTTGATCAGAGGACTTTGGGCCAAAAAGGCATTGGAGGAACACAGCAATCTCCCAGGTTTGTAAAAGGAAAGCAGTGATCTAGAAATCGCTGGTCCCTTGTCAAACCGTGCCCTGTGTGCAATGCAGTGGGATTTAAATGTAATCCTCGTCACAATCGGCAACCAATGGAGACGCAGGGCTTGACTCGCAGATTGATGTATTGGGAAATTATATAATAAATATGCTGCGGAATTCTGTACCACCTGTATTTTTTTTTATTGCGGCTTTAGGCACTCCCTAATACAGGGAATTGCCATAGTCCAGGCTGTAAAGAATGAGCGCCTAGACCACAATTCTCTTTGCAATGGGAGGAAGGAAGAGTAACATTTAGTGCAACAACCTTAGGATCCCATAGTAGTTGCAGCTAGTTTAACAGCATGAGTATCACATTTAAAAGACTCATCTAGCCACACCCCTAGGCTCTTTTTGGCAGATGTGGGCGATGGGATCAGACCTAGACAGCTTGTTTACCTCAGATGTGAGAGAGGATCCGGGTTATCGCCCAAAAACTTAAGCTCCCTTTTCTTCTTGATGTTCTTTTCCCTGGCCTTTATCTTTAAGCAGTTCTCACTGTTTTGGTGATATTGATTGAGCAGTCATTTCTTCAGGTAATTTCTCAATGCAAAACCCTCATGCTACCTCTATTTACCGCTGAAAAGGTGTTGGGCCCTTCACACCATATAAACCTGAACAGTCAAAAATGCAATTATTATTTAAGCCAATAAAGAGAGTTGTTGAGTATTTTAAAAGGTTTTATTTTCTAGTCAAAAGTTAAGTTTTTCTCTGACCCTTTATTCATTTAGTAAAATATCAATCAGATACAGAATTTGAAAAACAGGAAAAATAGCATTAATACAGAACACATTACAGTCTGCATATAAGCAATACATGTAGGAAAGAAAATGTGGCGCAAAATATCAGTCATAACTCTTAAAGAGTTTCTAAGACAAATAGTCTTGCAAAGCTAATCAATAGTTAAATAGTAGGCAAAAATCTCCCATTAAGAGAAATAAATGCATAAGTCAAACAAATCTTTTCAGACCTAATTAATTAGTCAAAGCATAAACTTAAAGTTTAGTATATAAATCAAAAAAGCCTTTCTATCTGTTGCTGCTCTATGCATCTCTGAGTGTAAAAAGCAAACAAGGAGTGAGACAGCCTGCCCTTCACAGGCCTCAAAGGAATGTGGCCTGCTGTGCCAAAATATGACGTGCCAGGACTTTGGAAAAAAATCACCAGGGAACCCCCCACCTGACTCTCCTCGGACGCCCAAGGCTGCACCCGTGACGATCTCGTATCTAACCCATAGAATATCTGGTCTAATCTGTTCCTTCTCTCAAGAGCTCACACGCCCCCCCCCCCCCCCCAAAGCCTAATTAGCCTAGTAGCCAGCTGAGCTAAAAGCCAGCCAGTGAGCAAAAAGCCAACCACGCCTCCAGAGAGGTCATTATTTATACTTGGCAGACTACATAAAAATGTTGCATCTTCAGGAAAACTTGTACGTGATTGGTCAGTCATGGTGGCATGAGGTCCAACCTTACCGACTCATTGAAAATTCTAGAGCATACCAGTTTTAACAAAAGAAGCGCAAATGATTTAATACATTTTATATGTTTGCAACTTTTACTAGGAAAAAAAATTCTAACGTTTTCCTTCCTTCCTGTCGCAGCGCAGCAGGACAGATACTTTAACTGGTACATTGGCACAATCACAAGAATGTTTCAAAGTACAAAGAGGCCTTGACTTCTTCGTGGTTTGAGTCAAACAGATCTGCGCATGCACTCTTCTTTCATGCAAGTCATAGCCTTGCTGGATTCAGGCAGCCATTTTGTCTTAGGCCCCAAAAATAAAACAAACACAAAGAGAATATTAATTTCATGTAAATCAGCCCATTATGTTCCTCTCCCTCATACTAATACCCCTTATAAATGTTTACCTAGCCAAGCTATTAGTTTCAAGCAGCTTTTCTATTATTTATAACATGCAAAATAAATGTGCAATGTAGCATTTCTATGCTTTAGTGTAAAATTTAAAAGCACACACAGTTAATACAGCGCACACAGTTAATACAGCGCACACAGCAACATGCTTTAATGTTTTAGATAGCTTTTCATGCAAAAAGCATTTAGCCCCATGTGTAGTGTTTGGTGCATTATTAATTCACACACATTATAAAAAAAGAGGTGTTTTAAACTAAACATGTTTATCAAAATATGCAACAAGCCGAAGTCTTTTAAGACAGGAATAGTGAATATAGATTGCAAGGAATGAGCTGGGAAGAGAGAAACACATTCTATTACTCTACAAAGCTATAAAGGCCACTTTTCTCTACATTGCAAAAAAACACATGTTAATTCAGCAAAAGCATTTCAGACTGAATAGGCCTCACTTTCATGTGCCATGTTTTTAACTTGCACCAAAATGTGTGTGGCAATTTAAATGCAGTCTGTCTGAAGCATAAAAATAAACAATGTCTGACTGCAGATGAAATCTGCTCCATCAATATTATTGTGGGCAACTCCGTTTCTCTTTCTGCTTGAAGTTCAGTGATGTCTGACTAATGAAATAGATAGCTACTCCACTTTTTATGCTCCCTAAAATATTCTCAGGAACCTTTTCATTGTTCTGATCAATTGCATGCCAAGAAAAGTAGTAGGGATGCCCCATTCGTTTTGGTATCATAGCAATGAATGACACTCTATGTGTGCAAGTATAGATGTCAGCAAATGTGTGCTCCAGGTTATACATTATGTTTGAGGGATTACTATCCTAAGGGAAGGCACAGAGTAAAAGAAAATGTTTTAGCTTGGGAGGTGGTCGGTGCATATGCCACATCTAGCTGAAGGTTTCTGCTTGCTTTCGCAAAGTGAATCCCTTCCCTATTATTTGGACATAACAGGGTGTATGTTTTGTGGATTCATTGTTGGTGGAGGTATGACTTGATGCAGGGGGGCATTTGCCCAGTATGTAAGATGTTCTTTCTCAACTGTCTGTAAACGTTGATTAATTCCTCTAACATAACTCTGTTGACATGTAGGGTTTTTTGACTAAATCTGGGTGAGCGTGTATCCCGACAACACTGGTCAGGTCTGTGGTGACAAGATCTGCAAACCCATTTTATCAGGACCGGTGAGAAGCAGCAACTGTCCCTGAGGCCAGTGCATGTGTTCATATTACATTGAGGGTACCAGCAAGTATGGATGAGGAGCATTTGGAGTATAGAATTATTAAGAAGTCACCTGTGTATAGTAGCAATTTGCAACGAACACCAGGAGTTGGAGGGTCTGTTGTATAGTAGCAATTTGCTCCAACCGTGTGCATGACATTACGCCTGCATCTGGCACACCAGGTATATTAGGTGGCCTGTATACAGTTGCTGTTCCTTTTTGGGAAAGATTTATGGCAACTATGCTTTAGAGACCAGTACTAACCAATTATTCAGGACTTAATTTTTAACTCTTAAGCTTAACAACACTTTAAAACAAGCATTTGCAATTAGGAAAGTGTGAGCTATTGGTATTGTAAATGACACTTTTTTTTAAATATGTGTTGGCTTTGAAAATATATAAATCAATAGCATTGTTATTCACAAAGCCAATAGCTTACACTTTCCTAATGTGAGTCCTATTGGCTATGGCAATGCTTGTTGGTAGCAAACAAGGACAGTGCTGTTGTGGTGCTGAGTGATGATGTGGTTGGGCTGAGTGATGTGGCTGTTTCCCCCCCCCCCCGAGGGATGTGGCGGTTTCCCCCGAGGGATGTGGCAGTTTCCCCCGAGGGATGTGGCGGTTTCCCCCGAGGGATGTGGCGGTTTCCCCCGAGGGATGTGGCGGTTTCCCCCGAGGGATGTGGCGGTTTCCCCCGAGGGTGGAGTTGGAGGGTGGAGTTGGTGTCTTCGGTGAGAAGTGTGTATGTACCTTTAAAAGCGTCACGAAAGACCTACTGATATCCAGTGCACTTTAAACTAGCTGGGAGAAACAAGAGGGTTAGAAATGAGGAGAGTCAGCTGGTAACGGTAAGGCAACCTTTCCAAAGTAGTGGCGAACAGATATATATTACAACAGCGAGCGGCAAGTGATTTACGTTTCATTTATTTATGCAATGAAGTTCGGCATTTTAATCTATGTATGAACGGTACGGAAACAACCTATTGGTCAGGCTTGGTCAACGCAGAACACAGTGTTGATGTGTAATGCTTGTATAAACTATGATTAAAAACATTGTTTGTTGGTAATGTTTTTAAGTCACTCGTGGTCAATGTCAAAAATCCCCTTGCTGTAATCTATGAAGCAAATTTTGTGGCGGCCATTTTAATCCCAGTCTATTCTATTACATGGGTTGTTAATTTTGTACAGCAAAACTCACGGGCGTGCTAATCTGGAGCTGGTTTGGGATGAGAATGTAAGCTCCAGATAAAAGTAAAGGCGGGACAGAGGCTTGTGATGGGGAGAGAGGGTGCTAACTGGGACGGGGTAGGGAAGAGGGGAATGGACGGGGGAAAAGGCAGGTAATAAAAATATAGATGATGTGGAAGGCAGGCAAGAAGGGGCTGGTGAAACAAGCTCTCGGCATTGCTGTGGCGGGGGGTTGGGCGGGGGAGCGGCAGCCTTTTGAAAAGTCCAAACATCTGTAGAGCACTTCCGAGCTGAAGCAATAAGGGGGTTGAATGGAAACAGGCGGGGCAGAGTCTCGTGATGGGGAGAGAGGGTGCTAACTGGGACGGGGTAGGAAAGAGGGAAATGGGGGGGAAAAGGCAGGTAAAACGATAGATGATGCAGAGGGCAGGCGAGAAGGGGCGGGTGAAACAAGCTCTCGGCATTGCTGTGGCGGGGGGTGGGCGGGGGAGCGGCAGCCTTTGAAGTCTGATGCCGAGGCTCAGACAAATGGTGGTGTGCGAGCTGCTTCCTTTCAAGTCTGATGGGGGGGCGGGGGAGCGGGGGAGCAAATGGCGAGCGCGCGCCCGGCGCACATGCACTGGCCATAATCCGCATTCCAAAGCCCTCTTGGTAGGATTTTCTGGTGCTCCTCTATATCTCTCGACAGCAATGCTCAAGCGCATTGGCAGGCGAGACCTAATCAGGAATACCTCCGCCTTTACTATGGGCATTTTGACTACACAATGTTGTGTCACTTAGGAGTCAATGTGGGCTGCACACCCTAAGCACTACTGACCCAAGTCAAAGGTTTTCCTCTCTTTTTCTCTCCTTATCCAGACTTCAAACCCTGCAGAGTACATCAAAGAGAGAGCACAGTTTAGTTTGTTAGTCAAATAAACTGTTATATTTACATTTGTAGACAAAACAGATTCATTAAGTAGAGATTTGACAATAGAACACACACCAACATCAGTAAGGACAAAAGTCAATAGCTAGAAGTAGCATCTACCCCTTGCCGCTACCTCTTCCTTTTCCTGTGAAGTTCCCTCTGTATTTACTTTTGGCAATACTTCAGGGAGCCAAAGTCTAAGTGTGCCAATGATTCCTACAACACATGGTGGAACAAACCTGCTTTTGCCCAGCAAAATCTGCACCACGCCAAAGGCAGCACGATCACATTTACCTGGGAGGATGGATTTTCAGTGGTACAGGATGCAATGAAAGTGGGAGCAATAACTTACACCACGCAATGGGCAACGTTAGCGTTCATGGGAGCGACGCGTAGCATCGCTCAACAGTGGGGGGCTAGCCAACCGCCTCAAGTGGGGAGGTGGAATGAGGATCTGGACTAGTGCATGTTCAGGGATAAATCAGTCTACATTGCCAGGGGATGCCCTGGGAAATGGAATAAGGTGTGGGAAGCTTGGAACTACTACAGGGTGGATACTTGTGTCCCACCAGACCGTCAGATGGATGCAGATGTGCTTGAATCTCCTTGATCTACTTACTACAATAACTGTATAATTTGAAATGTGTAAAATGCCACTGAGAAACGATGGAGTCACCTGCTTGTAACTACTTGATGTGTTTTTTTGTCGAATTATTTCATGAAAAGAAATATATAAAAAAAAAATAAAGTGGGAGCAATGGGCTGTTGTGCAGTTTGTGGGCTAGATTTATAGGTTGGGGCATCACGGGAAACGACCTCAACAACGCGGTCAAAACACTGCAGTACATTTAGATCGCTGCTTTTACAACGCAAGTCGTTACCACAACTTGCACTGGAGGGTGCTCTAGACTAAGGAATATGGTGATTTACTATTTCAACACCTTCCCTACTGTACATAGGCTGGAGTTGGAATAGTAAATCATACTATTCCTAAGTCCAGCACCCTACAGCGCAAGTCGTTGTAACGACTTGCGTTGTAAAAACAGCGATGTAATGCACCGCGATCTAAATGATCGCGTTGTTACATCATACATCTGGGCATCACAGCAGAAAATGGAAGTTCCTCACTTTGACCATACTTGCATGGAATCTGTCCTTGTGCCTTCCGCGGTATAGCTGCTGTTTGCTTTCTGTCTCCTGTAGGATAAGCCTACTACCCTGTGGAAGGTCTGCTAGCAGAGCTTGGAGAAACCCTGTGATGTCCATTGTTAGTCCCTTTTTCTTTTAGAGCCAACATACCAATTCCAAACCCTAGTTACAGGGGTCAGAATTAAAATTCTGTTCTTTCTAAACTCGTAGCGGATTGTCGGTAGAACATTTGGGCCATGCAATATCAGACTTTATTTTCAGGAATGCCCTCACTGGGAGAAAGAGCAAATCTAGCTGTTAAAAAGTGTGCTGCATAAACTGTAACACGACCAATTGCATTGTTTTTGTACTTTTAATAGTGATTCCAATCAGTACTTGTGAACAGTATAGCGAGGGCCATCAGTTTTGGTAGATGGATTGGCAGTCAGATCCCTTCTTATAAGATCGCTTTAGTCCATTGTTTCCCACAAAGTAGATTGTAATACTTGCGGGCAATTTTTACAATCGCTATTAGTGACTGTGGAAGTCAAAGTCTGTGGCGAGGAGATTTGTAGTCTACTCCCTCCCTGTAGCATAACATGGTCCTTGCTTTATGCTAGAGAGAATTGCAGTCCTTTTTAGTGAGCATGCAATTACCTGTGAGTTTAACTCAGGTGTTCAGTGATTGATATTTTGTATTTATTGCATTTTGCTTTTTCGGCTGTGTTACATTTTTACTCTGTGTGTTGTACTTTAAGGTGCTATTAAACGGTTATTTTAAGTGACATTCAATTTACTGAAGCTTACTAAAACCATCTTTTTGAGATTTTAGCAACTGAGTGTAAGGGTTTTTAGTTTCCCCTTACACTTCTTAGATGTAGTACTTGACTGCTCTTTCAAGCAAACTCGGGGGCTTTGAGGCCATCTTAGGCCAAGTACCCAGCATCTTAGTCAATAGGCATGATAAGTGGTCTGATTGATACTGCTAGGCGATCTTAACAACTTAAAGGATCTGGAACCAACATGTCAACTGATAATTACACTTAAACAGAAAGTTATTCCAAAAGCCTGTAGCCTGCTCCTTATGACTGGATCAGGGCACCCATTCTATTCTATTCACAGAAACCTCTGAACTGCGTTGGTTTTATTCACAACATCAAATAAACTCTTATTTATTTAATGGTTTGTCTTTTTATTGCCGGTCTGTTACTCCCCAGGTTCAACCATGACGTACTTGTCTCTTCTGAGACAACGAAATGTATGTAAAAGACATTTGTCATTAAAAGTTCCACTAAAAAACAAATTTTACATTATAATTTTAAACAATCTTCACAAAACACATGCTAAAATGTAGATTTCCATTCCAGATTATTTTGCTTGCATCAATGATAAAGGTCTTGTTTTAATGCAAATTTTGATACCCCTGCATTTGGCATAGTAGCATAGCCAACATCCTCACACAAGATGTAAACCTCTTGTGGTAAAATCTTCCTGTATATGGGAGAAGCTTAGAGTCAGGCAGTCATTTAGAGATTGGCGAGTGTCTTTCAGCTTTTCTGTTGTCCGCTAAATATACTCCGATCTTTCTTTGCTGTTTGGAGTCTTATTTAAACAAGCATTTACAATGCAATGGTCTCGGCATTGTTAAAGTTAGAGCTATTGGCATTGCTCATGACATTTTTATTTTTAAAACATAAATAAATGGCATTGTCATTTACAATGCAAATAGCTTAATCGCTCGCAAATTCAAGACATTTTGCATTTGCACCCACACAGAGCCACCCACACATAGTCATTCACATAGAGCCACCCCCACACACAGAGCCACCCCCACACACAGAGCCACCCCCACACACACAGAGCCACCCCCACAGAGCCACCCCAACAGAGCCACCCCCACACACACAGAGCCACCCCCCCCACACACACACACACACACACACACACACACACATAGCCACCTACAAAAAAAAGCTACACACAGACAGAGCCACACACACAGAGCCACACACATAAGGCAAGAAAAGCTGCACAATCAGTGCAGAAGGCAAGAATTACGGCACAATCATGGGGCAGAGGCAAGAAAAACGGCACAATCAGGGGGCAGAAGGCAATAAAAGCAGCACAATCAGGGGGTCAGAAGGCAAGAAAAACGGCACAATCAGGGGGTCAGAAGGCAAGAAAAACGGCACAATCAGGGGGTCAGAAGGCAAGAAAAACGGCACAATCAGGGGGTCAGAAGGCAAGAAAAACGGCACAATCAGGGGGTCAGAGGCAAGAAAAACGGCACAATCAGGGGGTCAGAGGCAAGAAAAACTGCACAATCAGGGGGTCAGAGGCAAGAAAAACAGCACAATCAGAGGGTCAGAGGCAAGAAAAACAGCACAATCAGGGGCAGAAGGCAAGAAAAATGGCACAATCAGGGGCAGAAGGCAAGAAAAATGGCACAATCAGGGGCAGAAGGCAAGAAAAATGGCACAATCAGGGGCAGAAGGCAAGAAAAGCGGCACAATCAGGGGAGCAGAAGGCAAGAAAAGCGGCACAATCAGGGGAGCAGAAGGCAAGAAAAGCGGCACAATCAGGGGAGCAGAAGGCAAGAAAAGCGGCACAATCAGGGGAGCAGAAGGCAAGAAAAACGGCACAATCAGGGGCAGAAGGCAAAAAACACAGCACAATCATGGGAGCAGAAGGCAAGAAAAGCGGCACAATCAGGGGGGCAGGGGCAAGAAAAACGGCACAATCAGGGGGCAGAAGGCAAGAAAAACAGCACAATCAGGGGGGCAGAAGGCAAGAAAAACGGCACAATAAAGTCCACATTTGTAAAGCGCACAATCACCCGTAAGGGTCTCTAGGCGCTGGGGGGCCGTCGGGAAGATTAAGCGAGCTATTGCCCAGAGTCACATGGTGCTGGGCTGACCCGCCGCCGGAGCCGGGGATCGAACCGTGGTCCCCAGATTCCAGCGTCAGTCGCCGCGGCGCCACACCTCTTCCACAATCAGGGGGGCAGAAGGCAAGAACAAGCACCAGCACACCGCGAGGGTAGAGGGAAGCTGCACAGGCAGAAGTCCTCTGCACAGAACGTTGCGGTGCATTCACTGAGAACCAACTGGCTACACATGGCCAAAGAATCGTCTGGGAATCTTTTTGGGGGGGCATTAAAAGGCAGAATTGGCTCATACTTAATTCCTCATATGAATACATGGCAGAGGATCACATCTTGCAGAATTAGCACAGAGTTATGGTTCCGGCTCAAATGTGGAAAATCCCACACTCTCTTATTTCTTAGTTGCATCTTCCCTCCTTCACCCTTGCAGTCTACTAGCCTAGATCTTTTGAAAGCACCTACCTAGCCTCTTGACTCTTTAAGTTTATCTTGCTAGAGGAAAAAGTAATGGCGAGAGAGAGACAAGGGCTCTCCTGATCCATCACTGGCCTTGATCAAAAGAGTTGAAGTGTCTTCGAATTCCAATCATGTGCTCCCCAACCATAGCACCGAAGGAGTACCATTTGCTTCATTAGATCACTCTTAGTTGCACCGGACTTCTTCTCTTGGACTATTTGTTTTCTTCTATTGAACCCATTAGAGTGCTTGCTGTCGGACTCTCCCTCCATTGAAGGAAGCCAGCACGGTTGCTATTTGTGCTGCACTTGTTAGGTGGCTGTAATTAAGGGAATACTACTGCTGCCTGTTCGGTCTGTGATTCAAGTGTGTATTGCTGCTACACTGTATTTCTGCCCCGGTCTATACTGTGTCTGTCCTGGATATGACTGTAACATGCATTGCTGCTGTCAGGACTGTACTGGAGCTGCACACGAGGCCAGCTTGTCCTGCTGCAATCTATGCTGTAAATATACAATATTAATATGAGCTGCTGCTGTCAAGATTGCACCCGATTTCTGCGTGACTAACTATTCTTACCAATTGGAAAGTAAAGGGCGATTAAAATAATGCACTGAGTTAGAAGCAGTAATGCTAAGAGTTATTTTCAGTTTCATACAGTGCGATCTTGGCACAAAGAACTTATAGCGCTTTACATAGCCACCCAATTACACATGATACGTGGTCGAATTATTTTGGGCAAGGTAGGTTAAGCGATTTGCCTACAATCACAAGATGTTTAGGAGACGTCGGGGCTCGAACCTAGTTCTCTTGTTCCAAAATCAGCACCACTGTCCCTTGGGCCACACCTCACAAATAAATAGCCCTCCCTACCGCCGCAACAGAAACAGCTTTCCGTTTCAATAAAGTGATTTTCTTTTCCAGTCTGCGCCATAACCGAAGAGGAGGAATTCTGCAAACCATCACCAATTGAAAGAGTGACTGACTGTCAGTTAAAAAGGTGTGACTGGCCTCCAGAAAAACTGGTCAAGTCCTCACACCCACTAGCCTGAAGCAACACAGTTCTGAAGAGAACAGTTGAAATACATTAATATAAACTTTAATTACTGTGTTTACACCATAAACAAACAGGAAGTGCAATTACTTTTTAACATAACTGTAAAGATCAAAGTAACAATTTAGTAACAAACATGTCTCAATAGGTCTACGATCTACAAACCAAAAATTGCTCTTGAACAGCCTTTTCAGTTCAAAGATCGCCCCTGCGGATTTATGTTGAACAATTACAAACGTGCTACCAAACAACTCTAAATTAGCAGGATGAAACAAAAACATTCCACGGTGGAGGGAATTGTTAAAATGATGTTAAAACAAGGTATGTACACGTGGGTGCGTTAGCTTTGAAAACGAGTGAGGGTCGTACAAACTCTGCAGACTCAGCAAGAGTCCCCAAAAGTAGAATCGTGGGGAAACATTTTTTTTCTCCACACCGGAAAACTCCTCCCTGGAAACAAGACACCAAACTCTAACCAGCGAAGAGACCGGAATTGAGGTAGCCGGTGGCATAAACACTCACCAGCAGCAGGAACAGAGCGGGCAGCCCGGCCATAGCAGCAATCTCACAGCTCAGGGATGAGCGGCCTCTCCGGTCTCTAAACTCCGGCTTCCACGGCAGCGATACGGGGGATCTTCGAAGATCCCACACGGGAGTACAATGGAGCCACCCTCACTCAGCCTGAGCCGCCAGGGAGGGAGGGGGCGGGAGCGGCCGTTCCAGAGGGTGGGCGGGGCCAGCGCCAGAACCCTAGCCTCACCTGCGACATGATGTCAGGCGCTCCAGGGTGCAGGTAAAGGGATACCCCCACGGCGTGAGAGTCACCAGCCCCTCCTCGCCCCGTGACGCATTGCTTATTCCTTCCTGCACGATCGTCAACAGGCTGAACGTACCTTAGAATGCAACATTTGTAAAACCTGTAATTTAATCTGTGAGAAAATCTTGAGCAACAATCTTAAACTCTGTTGTAAAAGTTTGGATTTTTTTATTTTGAGACAAATCTTAACTGGTCTAAAAAATATAGTTGATGTTGCTTACTGTATGCGAACAGTAACGGGGCGCCCACCAATTAGTTTGGCTTGGCCTGTGATTGTGGCTCCGCCCCCTTTATGCAAAGTGTTAACCCCTTCCATGCTCATGACGGAACGGTTCCGTCATGACCACGCCCGTTTCTATTACCGCCCAGCACCGGAGGGGGAAACGCGGTCGCGCTGAAGAGGTTAAACTCCCCTCCCCATCGAGCACAGAGCTGAGGGCGCCCCTGTACACACACACACACACACACACACACACACGAGCTACCGATGTCACTCAGGGCTCCTTCTATGAGCTACCCTCACCCCATCCGACCGGCCACCTAAAATCCGTGTTATATTCCTGCCCGCATGAGTGGGCTCCCTCCGGCCGCCCCCGCCCCGCTGCGTCCCACCTCCGCCTTCCTCGACTCCATCAGTGTTTAAAGCCCTCCAGGCTCCGGTTGGAGTTGCCTGGTACCGCTGGATGGTGAACACCCCCGAGATGACCTGTCCCCTTCCGGCAGCTAAGGGCAGAGGGGGGCGGGGATGTGGTTTATCACCCAGAGCTTCAACCTTGAGAGGGAGCATCGAATCCCGGCATCGGTCCAACGCCCTGTGATCCTGAGCGAATCCCCGAGCCTCCTAACATGAGATGTGACACATAGGGAGGCTCTCGTGTAAAGCGCTCCAAGGCTCTAGGGCTCACTCCGCGCTATATAAACTGCAGAAAGTCGACTACAGCTGCTGCAGAAGGATTCCTTCCCCTCTTGGCGGTTCTCCGCGTTCACGGCTGGGGAGAAAGTCCCCTCTTACCATTCTTACAAATAAATCACAGAACATCCGCCCCCAAGCGCCCACTGTTTCACCCAAACAACACTTACTGGCAGTAGTCGGCTCTTCAGCTCAGGTTCACTGGCTCGGAGGCGGGCATGCAGCTGAGCTGGCAATGAAGCCCCTCCCCCCGTGCGATCTCTTATATGCACAGGGTGTTCCCGGCACACTCAGCCCGAAACTGAAAGGAACTGGGGAGACCAGGCCCACTGGGCTGTGGAGGGGGCACCAGGCCCCGGAACTAGATAAACGAACCACCCCAGGCTGACAGCGTTACCATAGAAGTCAGGCTTTATCGGTACCAAAGTGGAACAAGTACACAAACGCGGGGTATATAGAAAAAGGGTTCACCCACTATAAGTCACTGGGACCTGGGCAGCTAAAGTACTGAGAAGAGGGGGTCCCAGCAGACGAAAACACAATATGTATGCAAATTGTTAAAAAACAACAATTAATTCACATACATTGTTATTTAATCACAATGTAGGTATATCTTAATTAGCATAGAATTGCATTTATACAAAATATTTACAAGTGCCCCGGGGGGGGGGGGGGGGGGGGGGGGGGGAGGGAGGTGGTAACGTGATGGGATGTGAGGGTTGCGGACAGTGACATAAAACACGGCCAAACAGCCTTAATGTATTATGTAATTACAGTCAAACACAGACAAAGAAGGCAATGAATCCAATAAATCAATTATGAACATGTCATGCTCCACTTGGTACATTAAATGTCAATTACACCGGCACCGGCTATTACAGGAGGTTTGGCAAGGTATATAGCACCATTGTTGCCCCCTTGACTGAACGGACTTCCACGAAGCAGCCAAGGAAAGTGATCTGGGCTGATGCTAGTCAGAACACTTTTGATGCCCTGAAATCGGTCATGTGCACGGTGCCCGTGTTAAAGGCACCTAACTTCAAGAATTTGTTGTGCAGACAGATGCTTCAGAGCATGGTGTGAGAGCGGTACTCTCACAACTGAACAATGAGGGCCTGGACCAACCCGTAGACTTTATTAGCAGGAGGTTACTTCCCAGGGAACAGAGGTGGAGTTCAATTGAGTGAAGCTTTTGCTGTAGTCTCGACTCTTAAAAAGCCAAGACCCTACTTGTTTGGGACTCATTTCCGGGTTCAGATAGACCATTGACTTCAGATGGTTGATGCAAATGGGGAGTGAGAGCCCAAAATTGTTGGTGGTCCATTTCCCTACAGGGGATGGACTTTATGGTGGAACATCGCCCTGGTACAGAACACGCCAATGCTGATGGTTTGTCCAGATTCTTCCGCCTTAGTGATGAGAGCTCCCAGGAGGGTGGGTAGTTCTCACCACTTTTCAGCTGGATGGGGCACGTGTTAGACCTGGTATCCTTGGTGTGGTTTCCCCTAACTTTTTGCCACTACATCTGTATTTTTGCCTGTGTCTGGATTTTGGTTTTGCTGGTTTAGGTACTCTGGGTACTTTGCCACTGCTGATTAGTGCCAAAGTGCAAGTGCTCCCTATGTAAATTGGAATTCTGATTGGTTTTCTAGGATTGGCATATTTGATATACTGGTAAGTCCCTAATAAAGAGCACTGTGTGTGCACAGGGCCTGTAAATCAAATGCTACTATTGGATCTTCAGCATCGATTGTGCCACCCACACCAGTAGCCTTTCAAATGTGTCTCAAACCTGCCACTGCAGTGCCTGTGCACACAGTTTTTAAACTACCATGTCGACCTGGCAAGTGCACCCACTTGCCAGGCCACAACCTTCTCTTTTCTTACCTGTAAGTCACCCTAAGGTAGGCCCAATGTACTCCCATGTGCAGGGTGCAGTGTCTGTTAAAGGTAGTACATGTACTGTTGTGTTTTACATGTCCTTATAGGGAAACCTGCGTATTTCGTTTTTAGGTCTCGTAGAGAGACCTTTTGCAGCCAAACCACAAAGCTGACTTTTTACGATCCGGATTTGTAGAAGTGCACGTGCTCGTGAACGCGCTTCTATCCCCCTGCCTCCACGCCCACTGCTTCACACTTCACTCGCATTTTTGCCCAGCCATCCGTTCCACAGCCTCACTCGGATTTCTCTTCCCCCTCCCCAGCCAGCTTCCCCCAGGCTGTTTTCCCTCCCACCTTTCCTCCTCTGTCCCTCTCTCTCCCTACATCCAGCGCAGAATCCACGACTGTCACGTCAGTGCCTGCCACATTAGGCCCTAGTAGTGTTTCTTACCCATCTGTTTTATCAAGCCACAACAGCAATTAACTTTTTAGGTTTCGCCTATTATCATTCGCTTGCGAATGTAATAGGCGAAAATTCAAGGGCTCGATCGACTAGTGAAACCACTGCAGTTTCTTCACAGTGCATGTGAGGTCACGTGGCCACAAAAGCGGGTCACGTGACCACACACACACGCGCATCTCCCTAATCCGCCTAAAACACTTCTCCTCCGCTCACATTCCCGCCCCCCCACTAGATTCTCCCGCCCCCATCCGGCTTCCCTCCACGCATCTCCCTAACCCGCCTGCCACACTTCTCCTCCCTCGCATTCCCACCCCCCCCACCAGGCTCTCCTGCCCCCATCCGGCTTCCCTCCGGCCATTTGCCAGCATTGCGAGGCCCTAATTAGAACAGTCCATTACTTCTCCGTCGTTCCATTCTCACATGGAAAGCAGACTATGAAACGCAGTGCTCTCTCACCCGCAGCTGGGCAGCCAGTAAATTACAAGCAGGCAGTATGCAGATTTATTCTCCCGCCGTCTCTTCCTCCTCTCTTCCGCTGTCTCTTCCTCCTTTCTCCCGCTGTCTCTTCCTCCTATCTCCCACTGCCTCTCCTGCTTCTGTCTCACCCCCCAGAATTCCCTGCGTTTCTTATTTTTCATAAACACCGAGTTGTCTCTTGCTCATGACTCACCTCGCTCCTCCCACGCGCCAGTGTTTCTCTTACGCTGCTATTTGCCTCACAATCTCACTTTCTCGGCAACGCACCTCCAACCCGGCAGTAACCTGCTTGATTTATGTTGGCCTTACTTTTAGTTTTATTCACTGCGAGACGATACTTGTGCGTGACTTATTAATGATTTATTTTTCCGTCGTTCCATTCTCACATGGAAAGCAGACTACGAAACGCAGTGCTCTCTCACCCGCAGCTGGGCTCCGTCATTCCATTCTCACATGGAAAGCAAACTACGAAACGCAGTGCTCTCTCACCCGCAGCTGGGCAGCCAGTAAATTACAAGCAGGCAGTATGCAGATTTATTCTCCCGCCGTCTCTTCCTCCTCTCTCCCGCTGTCTCTTCCTCCTCGCTCCCGCTGTCTCTTCCTCCTTTCTCCCGCTGTCTCACTATTACCTCTACTACCTCATGTATTTTTGGTTGCTCACAATTTTTACTACCTCATGTATTTTGTTTGCTCACAAATGTCACTATTACCTTATGTAACGTAACGTATGCTTTTGTAATCTGTTCTTTTGTAATGTTTCTCATTAGGTTTCATTTCTGTTCCTTTTGTGAAGCGCTCTGACACCCTCGGGTAAAGTCCGCGCTATATAAAAATGCATAAATAAATAAATAAAATCTCCCACTGCCTCTCCTGCTTCTGTCTCACCCCCCAGAATTCCCTGCCTTTCCCTTTTTTTTTATAAACACCGAGTTGTCTCTTGCTCATGACTCTCACCTCGCTCCTCCCACGCGCCAGTGTTTCTCTTACGCTGCTATTTGCCTCACAATCTCACTTTCTCGGCAACGCACCTCCAACCCGGCAGTAACCTGCTTGATTTATGTTGGCCTTACTTTTAGTTTTATTCACTGCGAGACGATACTTGTGCGTGACTTATTAATGATTTATTGTTCCGTCGTTCCATTCTCACATGGAAAGCAGACTACGAAATGCAGTGCTCTCTCACCCGCAGCTGGGCTCCGTCATTCCATTCTCACATGGAAAGCAGACTACGAAACGCAGTGCTCTCTCACCCGCAGCTGGGCAGCCAGTAAATTACAAGCAGGCAGTATGCAGATTTATTCTCCCGCCGTCTCTTCCTCCTCTCTCCCGCTGTCTCTTCCTCCTCGCTCCCGCTGTCTCTTCCTCCTTTCTCCCGCTGTCTCACTATTACCTCTACTACCTCATGTATTTTTGGTTGCTCACAATTTTTACTACCTCATGTATTTTGTTTGCTCACAAATGTCACTATTACCTTATGTAACGTAACGTATGCTTTTGTAATCTGTTCTTTTGTAATGTTTCTCATTAGGTTTCATTTCTGTTCCTTTTGTGAAGCGCTCTGACACCCTCGGGTAAAGTCCGCGCTATATAAAAATGCATAAATAAATAAAATCTCCCACTGCCTCTCCTGCTTCTGTCTCACCCCCCAGAATTCCCTGCCTTTCCCTTTTTTTCATAAACACCGAGTTGTCTCTTGCTCATGACTCTCACCTCGCTCCTCCCACGCGCCAGTGTTTCTCTTATGCTGCTATTTGCCTCACAATCTCACTTTCTCGGCAACACACCTCCAACCCGGCAGTAACCTGCTTGATTTATGTTGGCCTTACTTTTAGTTGTATTCACTGCGAGACGATACTTGTGCGTGACTTATTAATGATTTATTGTGGCCGGAAACTGGTGGCATTTAATGGGGGGATGAGTCCGGGGGCCAAGGTCACTTATATCAAGATGCCCTGTAACTTTGTCGGACTCTCACCTACGGTAACTTCATATAAAGTATGCAGTCCGACTATACGCTTCACTGACAGTTAAACATATTTGTATGTGTTTGTTAAATAATACACTATTGCCATTAAAACTTGTGCAAGGTATCGAAGGCTTGCCTATTTAATTACCAGCCACAGAATGTTGCACAATTGATACAAGATTATTACATTTTGAACTTGTGATAAACGGGTTACCCAAAGATATCTGCAGTAAGTACATTTACACACTGATCTGTCGCTGAGCGATTGGAACCTATGACTCGTATATCAAACACAAGCACTGGCGTTGCCAATAGGTTTCGCATTTGGAAAGTTGGAGCTATTGGTTTTGTAAATGACATTTTATATTTATATATTGTTATTGACAATGCCAATAACGATATATAAATATAAAATGTCATTTACAAAACCAATAGCTCCAACTTTCTAAATGCGAAACCTATTGGCAACGCCAGTGCTTGTTTCACGGAAGTGCTTAGGTGCCGTTAATGCTAATTTCTTGAAAATATATACCTTTACCCACATCAAAATTACTTTTTCGGGTGATGCGTGTGTATTAGTTTGCGATGCCGGTGTATATTTCAATTGATAAGTATTGCTTTCTTTTTTACTGATTCAGCCCCATTCACACTAGGACTACTATTTCGAAGTTTTCTCCTCCCATCCCAGCCAATTCAATTAGAGCAGCAGTTCATTATATTCAGGGAGGGGGAGAGGAAGTTTAGCAGCCGTCTACTGCGGAAGCCATGCACAATCGTCTATAAGCCAGCAACTTTCCCAGCAGTCTTCCACAGCCAAAAGAAGTATTGTTTTTGCCATAACGTGGCTTTGTCAGCCAGCAGCCTTCCACACTCATTAGGTTATTATTTTGCCTCTTCCTTAAAATATCTGTGCCCGCCATCCCTCCCCCCTTGTAGGGACACATACTAACAACTACAAAGTTTGTGCTAAAAGGTTTATTTTCCCTATTGCAGATGTATTTTGTACTTCTTGGGCCACCCACAGCTAGCGCGGACCTGCATTTGGACACATCTCTCTGATGTAGACTCACTGAGTCAACATCAGTCGTAAACACAGGGCACTTCTCCCAATGATGTTTCAAACCGTTACAGGGCCAACTCTGTCTTTCATCCTTATGGGGAGAGGAAAAAAAGAGTACACCTAAAACGGTTAATATGAGCTCTGGAAGACACTAAAGTTGGTGGATGGATACTGTACACATGGTTAATTTTTTTATTTGGAGTGTTTAGGGTTGGTATTTAACAGAGTAATGGATGATGTTTGACTTGTTTTTTGTTGGTGCCTTTTAAGTCTCCAGTTCGGTACTACATTATCCATGAGCGCGCGCTTGGCCCGTTCCCTCCAACTCGCGTCAGGCATCCACAAGCGTCAGGTATCCACAAGCGTCAGGCATCCACAAGCGTTACATTATGTTTGTCTATTGAAAAATACAACAGCAAATTGATCTGCTAAATATTTCTAAAATATTTGGAATTGTTTATGTTTAGATCTGTAAGGCGGGTGACACATTTGTTTCTTTAAACGCACATTTTTATTTTCATGAGAAGGCTTTCGGGTTTAGTTTCCTTAATCCTCACAGTAATTTAATTTGCTTTCTTAAACCTTAAAAAAAAATTGTTTTTAACTCTTTCACTTGATCCGTGGTTTCATGAGCTTGTTTCATTCATTTTATTTTTATTCACACCTGAGAAGACATCTTCACGGCACAGAAACACAAATTAGCACCTATATTCAAAACAATAGATCCTGAATTCTACAAAATAGTAATACATTGCATAACTTCATGACAAAGTAAGAAAAAGAAACAAGATAATCACCAATAGTGGCTATTTCATTCCATATATTGGATGAGTGGCCTATAATAAACATCTAACCTCCTGTTACATACAATAAGCCTATTTCTATTTCTATCCCCACCCCACAACATCCCCACTCCAACTTGCAATGCAGGCCCAGATTTTTGCCCCCGCTTTCTAATGTTTCTCCCTCTGCATGCATATAGAGCTGCCTCCTGCTTCCAGACTCCTAGCAGCCGCGCTAGCCAAATCTGAAATGTGGGTGGTTCCTTATCCTTCCATCGTGCTGCCAACATTATACGGAATATTGCTATGCCTATAAACCAACAGTGTTCTTGTTCCTTATTACAGCTGAGTGAGCCGTCATGTCCCAAGATTACCAGTGTGGGCGTAAGATCAAAGCCCCTACCAAACATGGTTCTCCAAAAACCCAGAATCCCAGATTTTAGAGAGATTAATTGATCGCAATCAAAGAACATATGTTTTAATGTGGCTGATCCTTCCCCCCGCCCCCCATCTAGGACAATGATCGTCCTCCCTCTTTCTCCATGCAAAGAGCTTTGCCGGTGTAAAATGCAGATTAAATACGGTCTTATATAGCTGTGCCTTTAAGTTAGAGGCTAAGAAAGTTTCTGCAGACAGCTCCAGGGTTCTATAAATGTCTAAATCTGGATTACCCAGTTTTGCTGCCCAGGATGTCTCGATTTTCTCCAAATCATCTGGTATCATTGCCAACAATAGCTTATATACCACTCCTATTCTACATGTCTTGTTTCTAATTATCTCCATCAAAAGAATCTTCTCTATCATTACCCTAGGCCTATATGCCATTAGTATGCTCTTACTCTGTAAAAATTTCAAAAACTGATTAGGCTGTATCCCATACCTCTGTTGTAAATCCAGAAATTGCGGCTGTTGATTTCCCCTAAAAAACTCTCCGATGTTGGTTATACCCTTAGCCTTAGCCTCCCACTCCTGCCCCACAAAGTCAGAGGTTGCTTTTGAAAAAATTGAGCCATACCAGAGGGGTGTATACTGTGTCACACGAGGAATTCCCATAAATTTGGATATTTGTTTCCATTATACGCCCTGCACTCCTAATAATCTTAAACCTCACTTTATTGTAATAGCCATGCTCAACTGGTTTTAAAAGCAATCCTACTGCAACTTTTCCTACTGCTAATTCGAATATTGTAGGGATTCTTTCCCTGGTATTCAGGCAATTCATTTCACCCATTTTCAATAAGAAAGATATTTGATGTAAGAAGGCTGCCCAGTAATATAATGCAATATTTGGGATTGCCAACCCACCTCACCCTTGCGTCAATGCCATTAATTTCAAAGACCTCCTTATCTTGCCATACTGCCAGATGAAGTTCGAGAACATAGAGTTTACGTGTTTAAGCATACTATCATCAATTGATACTGGAATGGACCTAAACAGATATAAAGATTTAGGTAAAATATTAATTTTCAAGAAATTTCCTCTCCCTATAATTGACAAGTGGAGGCCGTCAATCCTTTTCAACCCCAGAGCTACAGTTTTGATTAGTGGACCCCTAGATAGACTGCAGAGTCCGCTCGCTTCTTGTCCTCATAATCCAGATTCTGCATGCAGACTACAATAGTTTTTTCCTCGTTCAAGCTATATCCTGATATCTTACCGAACATCCCTGTTATCTGTGTAATTTCTTTGATTGCTTCCCCAGGGTCAGTAGTTGTAATTGCCACATCTGCACAGGCTAATACTTTTGTTTGATATCCCCTAGTAAAAACTGGTTTAATTGTGTCTGTTCAAAGCAGTTTTTCCAGGAGAGGATTGATATATAAAGCAAATAAAATGGGTGAGCAGGGGCATCCCTGCCGGGTTCCCCTGCCTATCAACACCTCCCCTGACTCTCTACCCATTACCTGAATCCGGGCTTTTGGACCACTATACATGGCTCTGATTGATCTTATAAATCCCTGGCCAAATCCCTTTAGCTCCAAGATCCCCCACAGAAATGCCCATGTAACATGGTCGAATGCCTTTTCGGCGTCTAGGAGGATTATGGCCATCTGATCCCCCGTAACTGACATGATATCAAACAGGGAGATTGTTCTCTGAACATGGTCAGTTGTTTGCCTTCCTGGTATAAACCCATGTTGCCATGGGGAGACCAGATGACCAATGACCCCTCCTTGCCTAGTTGCAAAAATTTTGGAATATATTTTAATATCTGAATTAATTAGGGAGATCGGTCTATATGACCCTGGGTTCTCTGGGGGTTTCCCCTTCTTCTGGAAGATAACAATTCTAGTCTCTCGCCATGATTCTGGGATATTTCTATTGTACTGGATCCCCTTAAACAAACCCAAAAGAAGAGGTATTATGTTGCCCAGTGCTTTATACAGTTCAAGAAGTATTTGGTTGGGGCCTGTAGCTTTACCAGCAGCGAGACTCTGTAATGAATTATCGATCTCCCCTTGTGAGATCTCTGCTTCCAGTTCATTTTTACGATCTTTGCTTAATACCTCCCTCAATTCCTCTTTTGATATCACCGGTCTGATGTCCTCTAACGTTATATTGCCTCTCCCGCCCTCTTCGGCATATAATAGTTGCTAGTACTCTTGAAAGGTTTTGACTATGTCGGCTAAATCGGTATATTCTACACCACCCACTTTAATTGTTGCAATATGATTCCGTACTTGCTTTTGTCTTGTGCGGAGAGCTAACATCCTTCCCACTGACTCTCCACTCTCGTATAGACTATTACGATGAGACTGAAATTCCTCTGCTGCTCTTTCTGCAAGCCACCCATTAATCTCTGCTTTGAGGACCAAAATCTGCTGCTGCTCCTGCATTGCTGCCTCTCCCTGCCCTATTGTAGGTACATGCTCGTCTTCTGCTACTTTCAGCCTTCTCATTAACTCCTTATTTTTCTCCCTGCACATTGCTCACTTTCTGGCCACATAAGCAATAGTTTCTCCCCTAACGCCAGCCTTAAATGCGTCCCAGACTATTGTTCTTGAGGCGCTATATCTATTAATATCAAAGTAGTCAACTACCCATTTTCTTATATACTCGATATAATCCTTATTGACAAGTAACTGTTAGTCAAACTTCCACTGTCCCCTCTGCTGACTTCCAACTGTTACTTCCACCCCCCAAGACTAGTGGATTGTGGTATGATATGTTCTTGGGTAGAATTGTTATATCAGCCTTCTTAACAAGTCCTAGTGTACAAAAAATATAATCTATCCTCACATATTTCTTATGGGGAAACAAATAGAATGTACTGCCCAGACCCTGAGATGTATTTTTTGCCTGCCACATATCCACTAACCCGTGGCTCCTCATCAGTGATGTAAGTGCTCTATAGACCTTTAGTTTTCTCCCTTGATAGCTCCCCTGCTTATTGACGCCGGGTAAGGGATCCAGAGCAATGTTCAGGTCACCACATAAACAATGGGTGTAGGCCATGTTGCAAGTTCTACCTCAAGATTTTTGAAAATTTGAGAGTCGTCATCAATGTTCCCTCTAATTATTTTCCTCGGTGTGCGGCAGTGTAAGGTCTATGTGCGCTGCAACCAAGGCTATGTGCGCCAATAACCAGACCTCGCGGGTGGGTGCAGAACTCCAAACTTTTGCTTAAAAAAGTGAAAAGACGGTGCATTTGCTCACATGCAGATCCACGTGAACGGTGTTAAGGCAGGTTTGAAACCGTCCCAAATAGCAATTTGAAACCTTGGCAGCTATGTTGCTGCATTTTCTTTTCTTAATAGAGCTGGGCTGCGGGGTAACGGTGTGCATTTATTCAAGTTTATGTTAATTTCAGCTCATGATGGGCGCTGCGATTAACATCGAAAACTTTAACAAATGCTCTCTTTGAGCAGGAAAAAATAAAATTATAATAAAGTTGTAATTATAATTTTACTTTTTGCAGTTTCAGGGCTGGGTTAGGGTAGGGCTTTCGAATAACGCATTTTAATGCTAGTGTCCGCATCACCTAATTAAAATGCATTAGTTTTGTATTCTAGCGCCCCTCTGACAATACCGCAATTGAGGCACACGGCCAATGAAGCAGCACCAGCACGATAAAATTGTCTAACATATATGAGCATGCAAATGCGCCTTCAAATTTAAAATGCTATGCGTCAGATAGAATATTCATGAACAGCACTGAGCGAGCAGGCCAGAATCTAACCAATCAATTAGCCGTGGCCCAATCAGCCTTCCTGTGAGTCTACTCTGGGGGTACCAGCCATCACGTGGGTGATCCGTGGAACAGGTCATGCCTGCTGTTTTCCTACAATTACACCATCCTTTTGGTGACCAGAAGCACACACGTTTGAACATTGAACACACCGGGTGGTAGCTTTGTTTTTCCTTCCTGCACCTCCCAGCAGAGAAGTCACACTACCCCGAGCCTCTTGCGCAGGATGTTATAGTTTTACAGCCTGGTGGTCCCATTCCCTCCTAAGACCCTGCATCAACCTTGACAGAGATGGTTGACAAAACAGTCAACTTCTCAGCCCTTGCCGTGCCCTCTGAACATGTGTACTTTCGTGAACCGGAGGCACAGTATTGGTCTTGTCACTTGATCCTGGGACTTGATCGTCGTCCGAGTGGCAGCAGAGGAAGGAGGCGTTTTTAAAAACTAGCTTATAATCCATATTTTCAGACATTGTTTGTATGATCTGGTTTAAAGCAATAATCGCTTATTTACTTCAAAACACTTTATTTTGGATTGTGTATATTTTAGGTTTGAATGCTGTGGACTGTCAAAAACAGTTTGCATGTTGTATTGGACTGCCATGGTTAGCCTGAAAGATAAAAAAAAAATTAGGGGAAGATTGTAGTGCACTGTGAATTGTTGTACACAGCAGCGTAATAGTGAACTGCAATGAGAGGTTGTTGTACACCGTGGTGAGCCACAGTGCTTTACCATGGTTAATGGTGCATCACGGTTCTTTCTTTTATTTTAAATATTTTTACAGCACATTTTAACCCCCCCCCCCCCCCGCACCAGACAATATCCTTTAACAATAGATATACTTATACATCTTGTAGGAAAACATATTTATGGGAAAGAAAGAAAAAAAAAAGAAGAAAAAAAAAACAACATGAGATGTAATTCAATATAATAGGATCATTAGACCACAAATTAATAAAGAAAGGAGCTTGACGGCGCTATAATGAAGAAACTAGAGGGCAACAAGAAACGAGAGCAAGAAAAATCGTCGAAGACAGAGACAAAGCCGCCAAAAAGTCGAAAAACAGGAAACATGAGTACAAATTAACCCCTCTGGTTGTTCACCCCCCTACATTAGCCATTCTACTTTTCCACTCTGCGATAGGCTTCCACAACTGTAGACCAAGTATTCTACCCTTTTTCCCCCCTTCTGGCGTAAATAGCTTTCTCTAGGTTATGGATGCACAGTAACCTAGCCATCCAGTGCTGAAACGGGGGTGGTGTCTTGTCTTTCCATGTAGTTGCTATACACAGGCGTAGAACTGCCATAGCCACAAATATAAAGCCCTCATTTGGATATTGCAGATTACTCCCTTCTACTCCTAATAGTATTATTTCTGGTGTCAGCTTCAATTTATATGCCAATGATTTATCAAAGAATGATTCAATACTTTCTATCAGTGGAGAGAGGTTTGGGCACCCCGCAAACATTTGCAGTATATCTGCCTCCGTGCTGTCGCACCTTGGGCATCTAATCCCCTGTGTACCTCCCCACTGGGCGATTCTAGCTGGGGTATAATACAATTTGTATATAGTCTTATAGTGTTGTGCCTGCAACGCAGCTGAGCAAAGAATTTCTCTTCCTAACTTTAATGACTTTAAGAACACTCCCTCTGATACTCCTAGGGCTTCCCTCCATTTAGTCTCATATCTCTCCAGGTCATCCCCTCGATGCTCTATAAATTCTGCATATAATCTTTTAATTGTACAAGATTCTGCCCCCTCAATCATCTGCAGAATCGAATTTCCTTTAAAGCCCATCGGTCCCCCTCGTTTATTACCTAGGAAGCTTCTTATTTGTAGATATTTAAGAAAACACCTACTGCTGACCCCAAATTCCTGCTGGATTTCTGTGAATTGCCTTATCCCTGATTCACCTATTAGATCCCCCATATTTTTAATTCCTGACCGAGCCCATTCCCTAAATATAGTGTCGGCGAATATTTCAGGTGGCAGCGTAGGATCCTCTATTATTCTAGAGTATGCATGAAACCTTCCTAAGCCAAAACTTTTCTTAAACGATTTCCATATTTTGTCCGCCGCTTCTAGTGTCTTAAACCTAGTTCGCTTGAAATAACTTGGCTCCGAATATCTAAGGAGGGCATTGTTTGTCTCGTCACCGAGAATTATCCCGTACACCTCTGACGACCCTGTAGGATACTCAGTTTCCCTCTCAGCTCCTCCTAGCAAACCGGTCATTTGTTGCATAGCTGCCGCCCAATAATACATTTTAAGATCTGGTAATGCCCATCCCCCCCTATCCCGTGGCAATGACATATTTCAGGGCTCTTCTTGTCTTTCCCTGAGACCACACAAATCGATTTACCATGTTCTCCACCTTATTGAACCAAATCATACTAAAAAACAACGGAATAGTTCTAAATAGATACAAAAATTTCGGCAACAAATTCATTTTTATGTAGTTTACTCTACCTAATATGGACATATGTAAATTATTTACCCTATCCAAGTCCCTTTTTGCGTTCGTAATAATAGGCTCAATGTTAATTTCTACCAACTTTCCTAGCTCTGCCGTGATCTTGAATCACGGTTCTTTCTAGTTAGTTATCATCTGGTGTGATTGGCTACTCTGTTTCCAGAAGTCGGCAATGTGGAGTTTCCACACCCAAAGATATTTAATGAATGGATGCACCCGACAAGAGTCCCTGCAGGGCTAGGTCCTGGAAGGCAATGTCAATAGCTGAGACTAGAGGTTCTTTTAATAATTTTTCAGATCTGTGACACATATGTGCCTGGGTGCTTGTACGCCTGACTGTGTGTGATTTTATGTCTGCATACGTGTGCTTTTGTGGATGTGGCTGTGTGCTTGCATGTGGCTATATGTGCATGTGTTATCTGTGTCTGTGGGCTGTGTGTGTGCTTGTGTGATGAAGTTGACACCAGGCTTCAGGGACATCTGAGATTTACTGTGGCATCTCATTGAGACAGTTTAGGGGATATGAGAATGTTTATAATCATTGATGCTGGGCACACTCCCAGTGTGACATGGACCCACTGGTTCATTACAAATATAACATCCTACTGGAAACAGGCACCTTAACCAGGGCGGTGCTTTTGTGATCCTCTAAAAAGGCTAATTGAACTGTAGGGAATGCTCACTATGCCTTTAGGAATTTTAGCCTTAGGTACACAAGTGTCTGAGTGTTTCTGTGCCCCAGGCCAGAGTAATATGTGCTTTACCCTTTCTCCTCATCCTCCTAGCCCCGTCTCTCCTCCCATGCAAAGATCCATCATCCAGCACCTCAATGAAGGATGAGTATCATCATCATCATCTGTACCTCCAACCTCTGCCTTTCACCCAAGTCACAAAGAGATTTTCTTTTCTTCCAAGGGCTCCATTAATCAGCTCTTCCTGCCAGTGTTTATCAGTACTGATGATCACTGATTCATGCAGATACCCTAATCTGACAGAGTGCTGATGCCTTTATGGTTAGTGATCCTGTGATCACCTCTCCCTGCAGGTACTGCTCATGTCCAGTCAATCATATGTACCTCTCTGCATATGATCTCCTGTAAATGCATACTGCAGGCTACTGACCCGATCCTCTTATGCATGACCGTCCACTGCAGAGATGCACCTTGCCCCCTGCAGCACATGCAGTGCATGGGGCCGCCTTCAGGTCCAGTCCTACACTATGAAGTGACCTGTGCCAGACTGGATTGTGGGCAACTCAAAGGTACGGTGGGTCTTATCCTGACACATTATACCATACCAATTTGTACATGGTATCCTGCTGCACAACAAGCCCTGGTGAATCCCATACTTATTAGAATTGGTCAAGTGATAAGCTACAGAATCTCCTGCTGCACATGGCTCTGGTTCCCTGCTCTTATTGCGTACGCTCTCTAGCTGCACCGAACCCTAGCGACCTTCTCTTTCTGCACATGGCAGCGGAGACCTGCACTTTATGTAGACAGCCACCTGCTGTATATTGCTCTGTCCTTCCTGCACATGGCCCTCTGCTCTTCACATACAGGGCCATGGTAATGTCCTGATCTACCCTATAATGTACTGCTGCATTGGCTTTCGTTAATTGCCCTTTCCACACAGGCCCTTATGACCAGCTCTTCTTTGTCACCATCTTTTGTTGGACAGGATGCTACTGTCACCTTGACTCGATTTCCAACATGTTACCTGCACATAGCCTTGGTGATATGATCTTCAAGCATATCATTTACAAAGAATCTCCTTTTCCGATTCCGTCAGGTTGCACAGCTCGTCTTATGAATTGAATCAATTGTATTAATATTTTCTCCGCTTTTCGCTTACTCATTCTTCGTTAGTTTAACTATTTTAGTTTCTTCACTTGTGTTACCAATTAATTTTACTCAATAGTTCGGTGAACAAAAGCTCAGAAGTCCAATGTGGGTTCGACATCCCATAGTGTTTATTAAAACGGCCCAATGCATTTCGGAAAGTACTTTTCCTTCTTATGGGGGGGATCTACAAATATAAAAAGTCAATTTTAACTGAAAATGATCTGATAACACAAGTGACGAAACTAATTAATTAAGTCAATTAATAAGACGAGCTGTGCAACCTGACGGAATCGGAAAAGGAGATACTTTGTAAATGATATTTCTACACAGCGCACCGAGGCAAAGCGCATAAGCAGGTGAACGCACGCTGCGAAAATACAACACAGACCAAAAGATGGATGAAACACTGACGACCAGGAGTGCATCTCTTTTTCTGAACTGAATGATCTTCAAGCATACCATCTGTCAAGCAGATTCCTGGTGAAATGCTTAGCAGCAAATGCCCATGAAGACCTGTGTATCTTTCCTATGATGTCCTGCTTCCAGACAAGGGTGCCTGCTACTCTTGCACATGCTCTCCTGCAACAAAAGCCTCAGTAGACTAAGTAGTTGTGCATAATCTTCTTCTGTACAGAGCCAAGTAATCCATACTACACTTTGCTCTACTCACCTTCTCATCTCACTCACAAGAACTCACTTTTTCATGCACAGTGCCACTTTCTTTAATAAACATATACATGGCCATGGCGTCAGCTGTTTTAAAAGTAGCAAAGGCACAGCTTGACTTTTTTTTTACATTATAGTGATGTTTGTTACCTTATGAGCCAGTTTATTAAAATTCAAGGTTGATAGGACTTTTGGTCACAGGGCTGGGGCATTCAGTTTCGGGAATTTGCTGCCCAACAAGTAAACATTGATTGATTGTAGTTCTTGAATAATGGAGGGGCCGTTTTGTACAGATGTTGTGAACAAACACGGAAATATTTGAACAACTCCGCATTGTTTATTGGCAGTCAGTAGAGATCTAAAAAAAGGGACAAAAATAGAGGCATGGTGACGAAAACTAAGTAGAAGTGCTGTACAACTATAATGTTACTCCCCGACAGTTTCAAATGTCACTAGCTGCCACTGTTTTCATGTTAATGGTCGCGCCCTTCATGCACTGCAATTAACATTAAAACTTTACAAAAAGGCACACAATCTCCCCGCAATAAGAGAAGAAATGAAGTAGGTCTGCAAACAAAGCGTGTGCTTTTAGGTGATTCTAAAAGCACACGCTGTGTTTTGTGCCGCATTTCTTTCGTTTTCTAGAGTGTGGCTGTGGTCAGATTGAATGCTTTTGTTTTAAAGCATTGGTGTTAATTGCAGCTTGTGACAGGCTCTGCAATTAACACAAATGCTTTAAACAAAAGCATACAATGAGTCCCACAGCAGCACTCTAAATGCCTCTTCTTCTATAAGTTGGAAATGCCCGGTTTTCACACTGCAGCGGCGGCGGCACGAATGCTCCCTGGGGATGTGAGTGAGCGCCACACACACAGCAGTGCGCGCTCGGGGGCACTGTGGTGCGCGGGCGCCCAGGTGCGCAGCTTCGTGGGAACACTGGTCGTCATAGTTTGACCCATATATTGAGCATATGGTGACCCCTACTCCTAGCTCAGCTATAGCCCACCTCCCATACTTATCAGCTGCCTTACGCTTAACTGGCCTCAATTACATTTTAGCCAAAATGGCTACTCCCCGAACATTTGAGGTTTGTGTTGTGGCTGTCAATAAATTATACCCCTGAACATTCAATAGATGACTTTTCCCCCAGGGAAGATGGGTCTCTTGCAGACAGATAACATCAAATGCATTTACTTTCACCAACTCCCACAACTTGCCCCTTTTGGCCACATAGTTCACTTCTGCCACGTTTATCAAACAGATTTTTATTCTCCCCATCCGAATTTAATTCTACCTGCTCCAACCAATTCTAACATATATATTGGTCCTTCTTTCACAGTTCTTCACCATTACATTCACTACTTTAGTCAGTTGTTTTTGTACAATATATATCTGACTTTTGCCTAAGCTTCTTCTCTGTGTGCATTTTTCTGAATATTTACCCCCAACCCCCCTCCATCCCCACCCACCTTCCCCCCCTCCCCTCCGAGAGACTCGGACATCAGTCTGTGTGTGATGATTGCTATGCACCAACCCGAGTGCCCATGTACCACCCGTCACCTCATCTTTCTGTCTTTCCTTTACTTGTTAAATTTTTCTCCTGTGCGTAATATAAGTCTACAGCAATTCATTCATAAGGAAGGAAACCCCATGTGACTAAAGTAGAAACCAAGATTGCTCTTCCCAGACTCCTCCCCTATATTACTTCACCCCCTCTCAATTTTAGATTCACATCACATTATTTTGCACTGCACCTTCTTCCCATACACTCTTTACATCAAACTTGCTCACATCTGTAGTAATTAATACTTTGTAAAACATCCTTGGGCTCCTCCATCACTATGGTGGAGTAGTAACCCTACAAAAGGAGACCCAGGTGATGAAGCATATCACCGGGACCGGTGAGTGATGGGAATCCGTACAAATTTTGTGTATTTTTTGCTGATCAGCCTATGTAGCCGCACGGTCATTCTCGGTCTTCCTAGTTGTTGACTGCAGGATATTTTTTGTATTATCTGATGTTAGTTTGGGGCTGTATATCCTGCTTAGTCGTTAAACTCTGGCCTCTGACCCTACTCTAATTTTGATGTGTTTTGGTATGTTAGCATCGCCTCGGTTTGCTCCCAGCTCCGGGGTACCGGTCAATTGTACCAAGGGGGTGTAGTCCCACGAAAGCTCTCTCGTCTGCTTTTCCTCTTCTGGATGGTCCGGAGTCTCCCATTCTCTGAGAGGTCGTGCTCTAAGTCGCTATCGTTTATTTCTGGGTTACTACGAACTGTGGCCTCATCTGTACATTCTCCCCCCATCTGAAACAGAATAAAAGTCCAGCTCCTTTTCTAAATCTTTCTCAGGGTTTCTAGTACTTTAGCTTCCCTCACCCTTCTCTAACTCAACTTGCAACAGTATCTGGGATGGGGCATCTGCATTATCGACTGTCCCCCATTAGCAACTTGAGCACTAGTATTTGTTTCCATACAATTATCCTTGAGCTCAGCGGGGTTACCTCTAGGTCCTGGCCGTCCCCCATCTCCCCCAGCCACCAATACCTGTTCATTTTGTAGATTTTCCTGGGATGGAGCTCTGTTTCTATGCAGCAGATGCCCCTGCTGTACCTTTAGTTCCACACACAGCTGCCACCGTTGCCTCCGGGGTGCCGCTGGCCCTCAGGAGGTCCACTACCGTATGACCAGTCGGTCTCGTCGCCATTCCTCCTTTTTGTTCTTCTCCGACAGGGTTTTGGCTCCTGATCCTGTCTTGGTCCCAGTATCTTCTACTCCATGCGGTTGTCCGAGTATCTTCTACTCCATGCGGTTTTAATAATGTTGGTGGTGTGGTTAGCGTTTGGTCTTTGGTGATTTATCCGCCATTGGATTTTTTAAGGCAAGCCTAGTTTTTGCCTTCACTGATGCTACTTTTGGAGCCATTTCCAAACTCAATTTGCTCCTCTGTATCCCCGGGTGCCGCGGTGCCCTCTGTTTGTTGCAACTGCTCAACCCTTGTTCCAGAGTCACCAGAGTCGCCTGCTAACTCTTTTACACCAGATTCCTCCACTCCTACTTGCTCAACGTCAGTAACATATCTCGCAGCCTGCGCGAGCCGAGGAGCGCCAGCCCGACGTAGGCCGCCAGCCGCAGACTCCGCCCCTGCAAGTTCGGCAGAGGCAGCGAAGCTGGCGGCACCAGAGCACAACAGGTAGGCTCCAATACTTCGCCCCCGTACTCCATACAGTTCATGTCCCTGGCTCCTGAGACCGCTGTTTTTTTTTTATCCCGAGTAGTCCGCGTGTGGTCTGGCTTAACATAGTCTCTTTAGTCTTTCCTCCACATGTTGTCCCTTTCTTAAACCTACGGGCCTCGGTGGTGTGGTGCGAGCTACGGCCTCATCCGAGCCGCCATCTTGCCTCTCCCTTTTACATCCACTTCCCATTCATTTTTAGTGCGATGAGTATGAGACCATGTCTGGAGAGCACGAGTGATGACGCCTTTGGGGGAGCAGCATGAGAGCACGCTAACTGTAGTAGTAGAGGCAATTTCTAAAATCTATATTATGTATGAATGAAGTGAGTGTTGTAGAAAAGTTAAATTTAGTAGTAAAGAGGTACATTACATCGATGTAGCAGAATAGAGTAGGTGAAATTAGTTGGAGATGAATGGGGAGATACACTGACTGTTTAAGTTGGACCAGTAAAAGCCATTTGCTGGTCTCACTACACATGTACATAGGTTATTTGGTATGTCAACTTTCTGCACTGTCGCACTGATTCATGGTCATGGCACCGTAAGCAGATACTTGTCCAAATTTTACTTTGCACTGTGAAATGCAGCAACAGTAATAATTTTGATCTCACTGAGATCCACAAAAGTGCATGTTGGAGGCCCCTGGGGTCATCTTTTGGTTTGTTTGGCACTGGAATGGATTTGGTGATTTTTCTTTGACTCATGGAGGAACAAAGGAATTCCTGGGACATTTACATATTTAAATCTGCCACTATCCCCCATCGCTGCAGACATCTTACTTAAGAAGTAAAGTCCCTTTCAATCTATGGTTAACTTCTTAAAACTCTGTCTAAAAAACACGAAGTGCATTTTTTCTAAGAAACCTGCAAGCAGGATGACTGGTTTGGGGTGGCTTCGGTTTTCAATTGCCTCTCTATTCTGCAGACACAGCCTTTGTGTGGGGTGTTGCGCCTCACATCAGGGTAGTCTCCAGGCTGGAGCACCCACAACAGAGGAACAAAGAGGTGTGAACTATCTGCACCTGGCTGTGAACAGCCACAAAGACAGAACCAGGAAGAAGACAAAAGAGTCATTTTACGTAGACCCTTTTCATTCTGAACAAGAGACTGTTGCTCCCTTCACCCACACATTCGCCAAGTGGCAGTGCTACAGGAAGACTAGTCAAAATCGAAGAGACTTTATTCAATTGCTTTTTGAGTCAATCATTAAAGTACATAAAAACAATTAATTCATTAAATTCTATGAAATGTTATACACAATACATAATCAGATTTCATATTGAAACTTAATCATACTAGTCTCCTTAATTACAAAATAACAGATATCCTGAGGCGAAGTACTTATTTAAAAACATGCCTATCCTCCAGGCTCTGTGTACATCATCCAGGAGCTGCAGCACAAGCAATGCAGGGTGACTGTCTCAAGCCCAGTTCCTTTAGGACTGGGACGATCCAAACTTTCCTCAAAGTACTATAAAATCTACAAAATAGAAGGACGTGTATTATCGATTGTTCTGAGTTATTATAACATGGACAAAGTCCTAATATTCGAGACCAATAATTCATACCAGGAAAGCTCACAAGTCTGTGAAAAATACTACACCTAAAAGGAGTTACTGGGTGACTAGTCAAAAGCCCCCTGTTAGAAATGGGTTTTCTGGCTAGCTCAGACTCAGGCAGAAACCACCACTCTAGTCAGGATAAGGGAGTTACACTTCTAAAATGACCCCTGCTCACCCCCTTTTTTTTTTTGCAGTTTTATATAGCGCGAACTAGAACCGAACCAGTTATCAGAGCGCTTTACATAGACCAAGTTACGTTACATGAGGACACACTTTCATTTTAGGCACGGGGAGATTAAGTGATTTGCCCAGAATCACAGGGGGTTTTTGGTGTCGTTACCGAGACTCGAACCCAGATCCCCAGGTCCGAGGTCGAGCGCCTTAGCCGTTAGGCCAACCCCTCTCCCCCTTGGTAGCTTGGCACCAGCAGCAAGGCTCATCTTAGAGGCAGTGTATAAAGCATTTGCACATAACCAACAGTAAAACAGCATACGCACTACAGAATGCCACCACACCAGTTTAGAAAAATATCCAATTTTTAAATACTTACGACGAGACCAAATATGATAAAAATCCACAATACTTACTTCAAAATCGTCACCTATCAAAATATGATTTAAAAATAGTTCCTTGATGTCGATAGCTCCGTCCGGGGCTATCACAACATCGTGAACAACATATCTAAAAACAGTTCTGGCTGACCGTGGGGTCGCAGGCTACCTACGGTGTTGGGAAGACCCATAAACAGTACCTTTCAGAGATGCAGGGCGATGGGGCCCTTGAAGTCACTCGCTTTGCAGGTCGAGCTCCTTTCTGATGGGATCCGGAGCGCTGGCGCCAACAGGCGTCGGATGCTGCGGTGTGAAGCGCAGTGGTGCGACGTGCGGTGCCCCCAAGACGCGGTGCGAGCAGGTGCTCGGTGGCGGCATCAGTGAGACCAGGGTCGCGGTGCGAAATGGAGGCGGAGCTTGTCACGGTGCTAGCATGTTACGGTGCAAACAGCGGCGTTATCGTTGCTGAAGGGCTGTTGTCGGCTTACGAACTAGAGTCGATGGTGCCAGCGTCGGTAGGCCAAGGTTGCAGGGTGGGATGAGGGCGGTGCGTTGTGTAACGTATGAGCGGTGCCCCCGAACCACTGTGCAGGCAGTGGTGTCGATTTCGGCGGGAAGTGGCGGTGTCAGGAAGGCCATGGCGTTGTTGTGTAGCGAGTCGGTGCAGAGTGCGGGCCCACAGGTTGCGGTGCGAGCAGCGGCTCGGTGATGGCATCAGCAGGCGTAGTCGGTGAGACCACGGTCGGGGTGTGGCGTGGCGGCAGTGCCCTCTGAGGTGCCAAAGCTTTGGCGTGAAGCAAGGCGGAGCAGAGTGCCGTGCCCACAGGTCGCGGAGCGTGCAGCGGCTCGGTGATGGCGTCGTTGGTGGGACCAGGGTCACGGTGTGGCGGTGCCCTTTGCAGTGCCTTCAGGATACGGGTTCGGCAGGGTCGTCGTAGATGTCGTCAGGTGGCGTTCTTCGGGTGACAGCACAAAACACACAGTCCCCAGTGCTGCAGGTCGAAGAACCTGAAGTCTTTGCGGTTCTTGAGACTTCGTAAACAGGGGGCAAGCTCTACCTCAAGCCCTTGAAGAGTCTCACCAATTTGGTTGCAGAAAGTCCAGTCCAGGCTTTTCACTACCCAAGACAGAAGCAGCCACGGCAGGTCAGCCCAGCAAAGCACGCAGCAAAGCGGTAGGTCCTTACCGCAGTTTCTCCAGCTCTCCTTCTGTGCAGTCTTCTTGATCCAGATGAGGTCTAAAGTTCAGGGGTCTGGGACTTCCTGGCAGGAGGTGAAGACGGATTTGTCAGAGGCAGGCCAGGCCTTTTAAGGTGCAAGGAAATCTCCCTCTTCCCCAGTCGTAACCCAGGTCTATTTAGCCCTTTCCTGACCTACTTAGACTATGGGTAGCCACTCTGCTCCCTGGCTATCTGTCGTCCAAAAAACAGACAGCCAATCCACATTCCAGCAGAGGCATACGCGATGACCGAGCAAAATACCCAATTTCTAAAAGTGGCCTTTATGAACTCAGAATCAAAAGGGCACCCTCGCTAAAGGCTGTGTCTTTAAACACCGAGTTCAGGCCTACCAAACTTCCTTCACTTATACCTTTCTCGGGCTACGTATGTGGGTGGCACAATCCGTGCAGCAGGCCCATGAGTAGCGCTGGTCTCACAAGTTCCGGCACCCGCAGTGCTCGTTACTGGGGACTGACAAGTAAGTCACACATCCAATCATAACACAATTTACCACATGAGCACCAGCGTTTTACCATTGATCAGCAGTGCGAAAAGCGCACAGAAACGTTATACCAGCAAAAACAGTCAAAACTGGGAGAGCAGAAAGCAAAAACTCAGAGGAAACACGCCAAAAGATGCCAAGTCTAACACCCCCCATGGCAAAGGACCTAATCGATTGCTATAGGAGCCTTGTCTCCTTCATCCTCACTTCAGTACCGAGGTCGCCCCCTTCCTGGATCTGTCCTAATACACTTCCACAGTCTGGGAAAACGCCATCCCCATCATGTGCACAGGTACAGGCCAGAGGCTTTCTAAATGGAACCCATGTCCCTCTATCACTCTGCTTCACCTATACATATAATGTATATATACTACACTGGCTACATACACAAACACATACAATATACACTTGGATGGAATTAAATAACAAAATAGAGTGTAAGTCTGACTGTGCACTGATGAGACACTCAGCCACTACCAAATAACTACATTTTTTGAGTGAGTGAAAAACCTTTAATTACATATAAGTGGGGGGAAGATCTTTACAAGACCATTTCTTTTTTCTGCATCAAATCCCCTTGTGCACTATACAGGCCCTGTGCCAAGTTTAGGATACTCCAGACTATGTAAGGACTTCCATTCTATATCTTCCTCAGAACGTCACATGTGTCTTGCACATACAATTTAAGACTCCTAACAAATTCTTGCAAGAAAAAGTCTATATATCTTGAAAGGTTTATCAATAGGCCATCGCATGCTGCAAATATGGGCCACCCCGGTGGTTTTTCCATATTTTTATGAACTTTGGGTAAAAAGTAAATCACCGGGACGGTAGCATGCTCTTTTTTGAGGTATTTGAATTCCTCCCAACTCAGTAACCCTGTGCTTTTCCAGGCCAATAATTGTGCAAATAGTAGCTCCTGAATAACAAGACCGGCTTCTTTTTTACAGAGATCTTAGCGGTCAAGAATGGCGCAAACAGGGAATAAGTAATTGGCCCGGTCTCAATAATATATACAAACGAGTTAAAAACATTGCACGCACATGGAACGAAACCAGAATGATAGCCAGTTTTGCGAGATGATGGAATGCGTCGGACTACGTTTCCTAAATAGGGCGTAAACCTCAATCGCCACAGGCAACCAGCCCTTTCAATTACAAAAATAGCAAACAAAATAAGGAACCAGCATTACAACGGCTAAGTTATTTGAAGCATTTATCCTTATGCTTTGAAACGCATCCATGAAAACTGCCAGTGTTTTAGAAGATGTGCTGGTCTGCACACTACACAGCTTAGGGGAACGTGACCAGGATTCAACAATAGAGCGCACATTCATTTAGTAATGAAAGCTCACTACAAGTTGCAAGGACACAAGTAAGGCTCAACAATATACAGTATTCACATAAATAAATGTGTTTAGCCTTCTTTGAGTGACAACTTTTCAGTAGATCGAAAACTGTTCCATTTGGTCGAGAATCTTGAATACACGCAGGTGCACTTGGAACCAACATGGTACCTACAATACACGGGCAGTAATGTATTTTTCCTTACGGCGAAGAACTTGCTGTAAAACACATTTTTAAGGCTTTTTGCAATTTTCCACAACTTACACAGGCACGCACTACGTCACACATACACAAAAATACACATGCTCAAACACAAAAGGTACATATTAAACAAGCAGGCAGGCTGATACAGACAAACATCAAACACACATAATGCACACACGTTGCAACGCAGGCATTCATTGGAACACGTACAAAGCACACACATGCAGGGAGCTGCGTCTGAATTTGGCCCCTTAATGAAAACTCGTGCTTTCCGAAAAATGAGGAAGCTGGTCTGGGACGGAAATTGAGCAGCTGGGACCGAGAGCGGAGGATCGATGCTGCTCTTTTTTAAGAAAGGCAGCGCTATGAATGGGGGCTCTGACCCAGGATGGGCGCGTGCAGATATAGCGTGGGGCTTGCCCCGATGGACTAACATCTACCCCCTGGTAGCAGCTGCAGCACTTACCTGAGTATACGCTGGAATCGATGAAGGAAGTGGAGTTGGAAAAATAAAGAGACCGATGCCAACCCATCTGTCCCTTTTATGGTCATTGCACTCACGGTGGTCTTCGTTCTTGCCGCAGAACTATGACGTTACTTCCGGCGCTCCCGGATGTGCGTAGACTTTTGCAAGAGGAATCCTCCGGCTTTAAGTATAGGCAAATGTGAGAGAGCTGCTCTCCATTGAGGACCTGCGGTTCGAGTCCCAGCCAGCCGGCAGACTGATGGTTTACAGTAGGTGATTGTGGCATTGTGTTCGAGGCAGCTGTGCTTTTTAAAAATGTATTTTAGTATTGTGATGGAGTGAATTCGGTAGTCACCATGACGACAAAGCTTGTTTTCCTTTGCAAGACCTATTCCTCGGGCCATGAGCAGGTCTGTCCGCAGTTGTTTAATGAGTCTAACAATCGCATTCCACTAAACTATGTGTTTATGCAAATACTCTACGAAGGAAGTGTAGCCTGGGGGTACAGAAAGTATCATTTGCAATCACAGCAGCGCCTCCCGGCATTCCGCATTCATAAACAGTTTGGGGGTTTTTAGGGCTTTTATTTGTTTGGGTTTTGGGTGCGAGGGTTAATTTTAGGGTTTAGGGTGTGTTTGGGTTTTAGGGTACAAGGGTTAATATTAGGGTTTAGGGTGTGTTTGGGTTTGGTGTGTAAGGGTTAATTTGGGGGTTCAGGGTGTGTTTGGGTTTTGGGGTGCAAGGGTTAATTTGGGGGTTCAGGGTGTGTTTGGGTTTTGGGGTGCAAGGGTTAATTTGAGGGTTCAGGGTGTGTTTGGGTTTTGGGGAGCAAGGGTTAATTTGGGGGTTCAGGGTGTGTTTGGGTTTTGGGGTGCCAGGGTTAGTTTTAGAGTTTAGGGTGTGTTTGGGTTTTAGCGTACAAGGGTTAATATTAGGGTTTAGGGTGTGTTTGGGTTTGGTGTGCAAGGGTTAATTTGGGGGTTCAGGGTGTGTTTGGGTTTTGGGGTGCCAGGGTTAATTTGGGGGTTCAGGGTGTGTTTGGGTTTTGGGGTGCCAGGGTTAATTTTAGGGTTTAGGTGTGTTTGGGGTGCAAGGGTTAATTTGGGAGTTCGGTGTGTGTTTGGGTTTTGGGGTGCCAGGGTTAATTTTAGGGTTTAGGGTGTGTTTGGGTTTTGGGGTGCCAGGGTTAATTTTAGGGTTTAGGGTGCGTTTGGGTTTTGGGGTGCAAAGGTTAATTTGGGGGTTCAGGGTGTGTTTGGGTTTTGGGGTGCCAGGGTTAATTTGGGGGTTCAGGGTGTGTTTGGGTTTTGGGGTGCCAGGGTTAATTTTAGGGTTTAGGTGTGTTTGGGGTGCAAGGGTTAATTTGGGGGTTCGGTGTGTGTTTGGGTTTTGGGGTGCCAGGGTTAATTTTAGGGTTTAGGGTGTGTTTGGGTTTTGGGGTGCCAGGGTTAATTTGGGGGTTCAGGGTGTGTTTGGGTTTTGGGGTGCCAGGGTTAATTTTAGGGTTTAGGTGTGTTTGGGGTGCAAGGGTTAATTTGGGGGTTCGGTGTGTGTTTGGGTTTTGGGGTGCCAGGGTTAATTTTAGGGTTTAGGGTGTGTTTGGGTTTTGGGGTGCCAGGGTTAATTTTAGGGTTTAGGGCGCGTTTGGGTTTTGGGGTGCAAAGGTTAATTTGGGGGTTCAGGGTGTGTTTGGGTTTTGGGGTGCCAGGGTTAATTTTAGGGTTTAGAGTGAGTTTGGGTTTTGGGGTGCAAGGGTTACAGGGCTCGACAAATCATAAAAAATGCTCTAGACCTGCAGGTCTAGTAAACTACAAAATCTCCTCGACCTAACTTAAATGAACTTGACCTCAAACTCTGAAAACTGAGCAAATGTGACAAATGAACAAGATTTAAAAGCATTTTTATTGTTCATTTACTTTGTGAGCAATAAAGATGCCTTTAAATCTTCCTATCTTGTCACATTTCCTCTGCTTTTAGAGGCAGAGATCAAGTGTCAAGTTTGTATTCCTACTCGCCAGAAAGGGCGAGTAGGACCTAAAAATAGCTCGTCCTTAATCAATCTCACTCGCAAATGCGAGCGGTCGAGTGAATTTGTCGAGCCCTGGGTTAATATTGGGTTTCAGGGTGTGTTTGGGTTTTGGGGTGCAAGGGTTAATTTGGGGGTTCAGGGTGTGTTTGGGTTTTGGGGTGCCAGGGTTAATTTTAGGGTTTAGGGTGTGTTTGGGTTTTGGGGTGCAAGAGTTAATATTGGGGTTCAGGGTGTGTTTGGGTTTTGGGGTGCAAGGGTTAATTTGGGGGTTCAGGGTGTGTTTGGGTTTTGGGGCTCCCACCTGCAGGAGGTCAGACGTTTATCTGCAATTCATTGTGCAATTATCCAACAGTTTGCATTTTTCTGGAAAACTGAAACCAAAGTGGTGGACGTGCTCTTTAAATAGACAAGCAATTCCTGTTAACCCCTTCCCCGCTCATGATGAGCTGAGCTCGTCATGAGTTGTGCCGCTCGCACGCTGATGACGAGCTGAGCTCGTCATGTAACGCGGCTTTTTGAAAAAAGCCGCCGCACGCATGCGGTTAAAATCACCAGACGCAAAAACATCTTATTGAAAACACAATAGTACCTTTGAAGTATTCAGATGCTTATTTTCAAATCACCCCAAAGTCATCAGGAACAATGTCATCTTGTAAAGTTATCGGAGAGTCATTTACGAGTCATCCTCCGATCATCAGGATTAATGACACCTTCTGAAGTCAGGAGATACTAATAAGTCATCCATAAATCATCACGAATAATAACACCTACTAAAGTCATCAGATACTCATTTTCAAGTCATCCTCAAATCATCAGGCTGAGCTTCTGCAGCTTGCTGATGACTTCAAGAGCTTGATGATGTCTGATAACGTGTAAATGACTTCTAAGGTAGTTGGATGATCTTCCAATGACTCTGGGATGGCTTCTAAAGTAATCCTGTTTGACCTGGGGGTACCATATCTGCACCAGTGTGCATGCAATAACCTTACCATGATGATTTTTCCACAAAAATACATTTGGTGCTTATGATGATTACAGTCCTGCTTTCTTAACTGCCATCATTTCAAAGACATTAAATGTGTTTCGGATTTTGCAACAGCATGGTTGAAAAAAGCAAACTGTGGTAGCGCTATGTAAATGCACTTACAATACACTACAATGTAAATTAATTTATTCTGATTGACTCTCATTTTCATTTAATTTACCCTGTGTTTGCATTCATTCGTTAATTACAATCATTTAATGGACTAATATGGCAAGCAGAATTACCTTTTAAAATTCGTGTTTCTTTCAGTTTTGCATTGCACTAGGTTGCACAGAACTATTACAGTAAATTCATGGTCCCAACATATGTTAAATGAAGATAGTATTTCTACTTTTAACAGCATCCCCAAAGAGAGCTGCAGGTATCTCATGAACATGGCATCGCAGTTAGACACCACCTCTTTCTTTTTTGTTTAATCAATTCTTTTTATTTGGCATTTCATAAGGAGCTAAGCAAACACAACAAGATGATGGACGGAGTGCTGAAACTTTTCAACTACTCGCCCCCAGTCACAGATCTGGGTTGAATCCATCATTCTTTTGCTCACTATGCCACCCCAGTTTGGACCCTGCCCCTCACGGGAACAGTCCAGCCCGATCTGCTATGCCAGGTCCTCCCTGGACCGCTGGGACTGGTTTCGGGGTATCGCCCCCTCATCAGACAGACTAGCTTGAATACAGTGGCACAGTGAGCAAGGGACCCACGCCTGGGCATACCCATGGCCACTTAAAGCGAACATAGCACTGGGCATACCCATGGCCACTTAAAGCGAACATAGCAAGCACAACAACATGGTGGACGGAGTGGGAAAACTTTTCAACTACTCACCCCCAGTCACAGATCTGGGTTGAATCCATTGTTCTTTTGCTCACTATGATGCCCCTGTTTGGACCCAGCCATATGCAAATCAGCCTTGAACTTACTCCTCATGAAACAGTCCAGCCAGAACTACCAGGCCAGGTCCTCCCTGGAGCCGAAATAAGCATCCTGGGACAGGTTTCGTGGTATCACACCTCATCAGCCAGGAAAGCTTGAATCCAATGGCCTGGCATTTTGGGCTGCACTGTTCTCATGAGGAGCATTGTCAAGGCTGATTAGCATGGGGTGGCATAGAGAGCAAAAGAACATATGTGGTGTGTTTATTAGGTCGAGGACCTAAAGGCTGCGCTTGCGCAGTCTGGGGTCGGAGATTTAATGTCCCTTAGTAGCGCTTTGGAACCCGCCTCCCTGCCCTGTCTCTCCTCCATTGGCTGGCTTCCTAAACGGAGGCCAGCCATTGGAGGAGAGATGCGTCACTCTAATTTAGCCCCGTCTCTTTCGGATTCGGGGCGTAAGTTTTGCTGTTCTTTAGACAGTGACGTAGTCTGTCACTCAGAACCACAAAACCAGGCCCCCGATTCCCAAAAATTCGGAAGCTTGCGGCCGCCATTTTTTATTCACCCGCAGTGAAGGTGAGCCGTTCCTCGTGTTATAAAGGACCCCTAATCGCTACCAAATGCACGAACGCTTCCTCCCTCGCTGAAGATTCCGCAGCTGAAGCTTTTTGAAAATGCAGTTGATCGGGCAGTGTGATTGCTACGGCGGCCCAGTGAGGTAAAAGCGGCTCGTGACCATCCATGGTTCCCGAGAGCATGCCCCCTCTGTCTGAGAAGTCCTAGACGCCATTATCCTAGTAACCTGAGCATATATGCCAATATACCCGAGTCAGGCGGGACCTCCCGATGTTCTAAAGCAACAATGGGTTTAATTTGGCTGTCTGCTGCTTGTTTTTTGTTGGTGTCCGGCACGGGTGCAAAAGCCGATGTGGCGGGGGCGATCCCACCTTAACCCCCGTTGTATTGTAGTCCCCTGATTGCTTCAGTTCCGCACCCACTCACTTACAAAGAGAGCTTGCCGTTGTGCTCTATTTGCATTAATCGCACTTCTCTCTTGATTTGTTTTATTTATTTAAGTGGCGTGGTGCAGCGAGTCTCCGTATACCTCGTTAAAAGATAAGCTCGGACCTCTCCAAAGACGTGTGTCTGCCTGTTTGTTCAAGTGTGTTGATATTGTGGGAGGCGAATCGCTGCTTCCCGTTTGCAACGCGTGTGGTCTCTACCTAGTGTGCGACGGCACGCTTAGTGCCTTCTCCTGTACCGGTACATAGTGGCCGTTCCCCGTGGGCCGGTTGCTGCCACCCACCATTAAAACAAATCCGTTTAGCGTGCGCATGAGATGTTATTGTTGTGCCCCTACGTTTTCCCAGTTAATTGGCGATCCATAACTAAGTTATACTTGGTTTGCTGAGTAGTTTGCCTTATCAGAGGCAGTTTAAATACAATGTTCCACTCAACTTGTCCTATGGTCTAGGGTTTGGCTTTTCTGTCGCCCTGCCAAGAAAGTGCGTGTGATGACCACTGCCTCCCTGCCAATAATAGTCAGTTGTAACTGCCATTATTTGCCAGTCTTGTTTTTACGTAACACCGTTGGCCAGATTTACGGACTTGCCGTTAACATCGGCTCTACCACATCCGTCATTCACTGAAACCTCTTTAATCCCTGTTTATATGCATCTGTTCTTCAAGTGGATGCTGAGACCAGCAGAAAAAAGATGCCCTCTAGATTCCCTTTGCCTGGTCCGTCTGGCTACTGCATTGCTCCTTAGAAGTGGTTCCTTTGGATGGCTCACTGTAAACGACGCAGGCGCCGTGCCCTTTCCCTCGTGGGTGACTGGTTTCGTTTGGATATCAAGCGATTTTTGTTGAGGTAGTTATTACGTGCTGGATTTGCTGTACCTTGTTGCCATACTACCTTTTGGTAAGGCGTGTGTCATATATCCCGGATATTAATCTGCATTGTTTACACCCCCCTCCCCCCAAAACACACCTTTGGGAGTTGTAGTACTCTTGTTGGTAACTGTATTGTCTGCATACAATGGAGTAATGATTCGAAGAAACCGATGGTTGAAAGAGCTGTGTGGGCTGTGAGAGGACACGGTTGGGTTACAATTGGTTTTTGGATTGCCTCTTCTACAGGCTAGAGCTTTGACTGACTAATAGTTAGTCTTGGTGACTCATGTCCTGGAAATTGGTGGCTTCCTTGTCTTGTGGGTAGTGGCCACTTCAGAACATCTGCTCTGTCTGGTTTTACCCTGGTGGCTGGCTAGTCTCACCAGCCAGTGCTGCTTCTGTGGCGGAAGTGTATTTGGTGGGTAAGTGCTGGGTCTGAAGCTGGGCGTGCTGCTGCAGTCTGGGCAGTTAATCTGGAAGGTGTTTGATCGAAGCCTGTGTGCATTTTTGTCCTTTCCTTTGTGCGTGCTGCTGCAGTCTGGGCAGTTAATCTGGAAGGTGTTTGATCGAAGCCTGTGTGCATTTTTGTCCTTTCCTTTGTGCGTGCAGGTGAGAAGATGTGTGGCTCTGTCTGTGTGTGGCTCTGTCTGTGTGTGGCTCTGTCTGTGTGTGGCGCTCGGTCTGGCTCTGTCTGTGTGTGGCTGTCTGGCTGTGTGTGTGTGTGGCGCTCTGTCTGGCTGTGTGTGTGTGTGTGTGTGTGTGTGGCGCTCTGGCTGTGTGTGTGTGTGGCGCTCTGTCTGGCTGTGTGTGTGTGTGTGTGTGTGGCGCTCTGTCTGGCTGTGTGTGTGTGTGTGTGTGTGTGTGTGGCGCTCTGTCTGGCTGTGTGTGTGGCGCTCTGTCTGGCTGTGTGTGTGGCGCTCTGTCTGTGTGTGTGTGTGGCGCTCTGTCTGTGTGTGTGTGTGGCGCTCTGTCTGTCTGTGTGTGTGTGGCGCTCTGTGTGTGTGGCGCTCTGTGTGTGTGGCGCTCTGTGTGTGTGGCGCTCTGTGTGTGTGGCGCTCTGTCTGTGTGTGGCGCTCTGTCTGTGTGTAGCGCTCTGTGTGTGTGTAGCGCTCTGTGTGTGTGTGTGTAGCGCTCTGTGTGTGTGTGTGTGTGTGTGTGTGTGTGTGTGTGTAGCTCTGTATGGATAGCTTTTTTTGTCGGTGGCTCTATGTGTGGGTGGGTCTGTCTGTGTGAGAGTGGCTCTGTGTAGGTGGCTCTATATGAATGACAGTGGGTGGCACTGTGTGTGTGGCTCTGTGTGGGCGTTAATGCAATAAGTCATGCATTTGCGAGCGATTAAGCTATTGGCATTGTAAATGACAATGCCATTTATTTAACGATTAAGCTATTGGCAATGTCAATGACCCAGGAGGCGGAAAGACAGGGTGCACACTAGTGGGGGAGTATTTTGTACTCTTTTGTAACATGCACACGTCACTTTTTCTCTTGTAATGAATCGTTTGATACCTCTTGTATTTTGTTTGCTCTTGATACATGCACAATTGTCACTATTGCCTCATGTAACGTAACGTTTGCTTTTGTAACATGCTCACTTGTAATTTTCTCCTCATGTATCATTACTGTTCCTATTGTGAAGCGCTCTGACACCTTCGAGTAAAGTCCGTGCTATATAAAAACGCATAAAATAAAAATAATTTTGTCCACCATAAGCGTGGAAGGGTATACTCGGACATGAGTCCCTTGCTCACTGCTCCATCGGGATTCAAGCAAGCCGGGCCGACGACGCCTGAAATGGCAGAAACCGGTCCCCGGAAGCTTGTCTCCTTTCTGGTGAAGAATTGGCTTGGTAGTTTGGTCTGCCCTGTTCCCATGATGCACTGGGCCAGGGACAGACTAATTTGCATATAGCCAGGTTCTGAGCTGGGATGGGGCAGTGAGCTAAATAACGGTGATGGATCAAGCCCTGATCTTTGGACTGGGTAAGAGTGGTCTGCTTAATTCAGACACTCTGTTCATCACCACCCCCTTTTCTGAATCATTTTGTCCACCATAAGCGTGGAAGGGTATACTCAGACATGAGTCCCTTGCTCACTGCTCCATCGGGATTCAAGCAAGCCGGGCCGACGACGCCTGAAATGGCAGAAACCGGTCCCCGGAAGCTTGTCTCCTTTCTGGTGAAGAATTGGCTTGGTAGTTTGGTCTGCCCTGTTCCCATGATGCACTGGGCCAGGGACAGACTAATTTGCATATAGCCAGGTTCTGAGCTGGGATGGGGCAGTGAGCTAAATAACGGTGATGGATCAAGCCCTGATCTTTGGACTGGGTAAGAGTGGTCTGCTTAATTCAGACACTCTGTTCATCACCACCCCCTTTTCTGAATCTGTGTGTGTGTGGCGCTCTGTCTGTGTGTGTGTGTGTGTGTGTGTGTGTGTGGTGCTCTGTCTGTGTGTGTGTGTGTGTGTGTGTGTGTGTGTGGCGCTCTGTGTGTGTGTAGCGCTCTGTGTGTGTGTAGCGCTCTGTGTGTGTGTGTAGCTCTGTGTGGATAGCTTTTTTGTCGGTGGCTCTGTGTGGGTGGGTCTGTCTGTGTGAGAGTGGCTCTGTGTAGGTGGCTCTATATGAATGACAGTGGGTGGCTCTGTGTGTGTGGCTCTGTGTGGGCGTTAATGCAATAAGTCATGCATTTGCAAGCGATTAAGCTATTGGCATTGTAAAGGACAATGCCATTTATTTAACGATTAAGCTATTGGCAATGTCAATGATCCAGGAGGCGGAAAGGCAGGGTGCACACTAGTGGGGGAGTATTTTGTACTCTTTTGTAACATGCACACGTCACTTTTTCTCTTGTAATGAATCGTTTGCTACCTCTTGTATTTTGTTTGCTCTTGATACATGCACAATTGTCACTATTGCCTCATGTAACGTAACGTTTGCATTTGTAACATGCTCACTTGTAATTTTCTCCTCATGTATCATTACTGTTCCTATTGTGAAGCGCTCTGACACCTTCGAGTAAAGTCCGTGCTATATAAAAACGCATAAAATAAAAATAAATAAATAAACACCTATTCTTAACAGCGCTACAGAATGGCGCCAGGGAATTGGCGCTGTACGCCGAGAATAATATCCGGACAATGCTGAAGTTTAGTGGACACCCCACAAGTGACACAGCAGAGTGGAGGCTCGTCAGGGAGGTGGCTTCAGGAGAAACCAGGGACCGAGAGTAAAATATTCAACTGGAGGGAAAGGGGCGAGGAGGGAGGGGGCAGCTGAAGCAGGTGGCAGGGCGAGTTGCATTGCTGGGCATTAAACAGGGCCTCGGGGACGTGCACCGCTTGTGTCAGCGAGTGTTTAACTGGCAGCAGCAGGGAGGTGCCCCTCCCCCTGCCCCGGGGTCTGTGTCAGGATAATACCGGATTATTGAGGGTGAATGGAACGGTGCAGGAGGCTGCGGCCTGAACCCGTGGGAAAACTGGGAGCTGCAACTGGTGTGTACGGAACAAGAGGCCGGCGGGGCTGGGGTGGAGGCCAGGGCAAGCCTGGGGTACCGTAATGCCAAGTGCCACCGCCCCCTCCCTACCTCCTGGTATGTCTCTATGCCAGCACCGGTTCCACAATTTACTGGGATACTGTGTCCTTCTCTCCTGCACGTTTCCAGACACAGTTCTTTTGTAAACTGTCCCGAAAAATACCCCGAGGCACAGCATTTTAATGAGCATTTCGGATACATCATATTTAACCCAGTGACGCCCGCCAACCTGTTCCTCCAAGACAGTCATCCGAGGCCGCGATTCACAACTGCGACAGGCTGCTGCAGCAGGCGCAGAAACCCGCGGAGCTATCGCGCCTTCCAAGACAAGGGATGCGCCGGGTTATGACCGACATAAAGCGCTGGGTGTAGGGGGCTCTGTACCTCTGCGATTCTGTGGGCTCTCAGTAACAACTGTGGGGGGCGTTGGCATGAACCACCTGAGCTACTTCCTGACGTCTGTGAGTCACTGGCTGAATCCGAAATACTGTAGATTGTAATCTGTGGCCTTTATTTTAGTCCCACATTGATCTAATAGTTAAAAGTACTACATTACACACGTAACCTTATTTGCACCAATTCATTTAACAGTAATAAGACAATACATATATTTAAACAACAGGTACATTTAGCCGTACGCATGCCCTGCAGAAGTCCACGTATTTGACCGCACAGTATCTGATATACCTCACTATAATGTATCCAATACAGTTACTGGAGCCGATAACACACTGAGGCCTTAAAAGAAAATAAGGTTCAGTTGAAAAGTGTATTATTCACGTTGACAATAAACGCAGGTCGACTTGAAAAAGGAAACCATGTACATTCACCAGGTATGCCTTATCAGGTGGGGGGGGCCAGTGTGGTGCTGGGCCACAGCTGATGACAGGCATCCACTCACGTGACACATTGTTTGCTCTTGGGTTACTTGGCACCATGGCCTGTGGCATCACTGATTAATTTATGTGGGGCCCTCTGCTCTGCTCTGCCTCGGCTGCACATCAGGTGTGCATGGGCCCTGGGCCCTATGCATTCAATCAGCATTGCAGCGTTCCGATTTCAGTGCATATTCGATTATATGAGCCGTGCAGTGCTCTAGGTCTGTGAGGGTGTCTGTTAGCAACAGCTAACCACTCACAAACAATGTTTATATACCAATTGCAAAAAAAAAAAAAATTAATGGAAAGCCTTGTCATTTACAATGCCAGTAACTCAAACGTTAATGCTGCAAGACCTATTGCATTGCAAATGCTTGTTTTTAAAGTAATCCTTTATGCTTTTATATTCTACAATATAGGCAGCGTTTTCTCCTGCACTGAACTGGCGCAGAACGGTAAATGTGAGGATATGTTATTCTCTCTGGAAACTATACCACTGTTTTTTTTATTAGGTCTCGCACCTGCGTTACAGGGCGAAGCCCTGCCGCAGCGAGAGCTATAGTGGGCGGCTCTGCTTACAAGGAGACAAGAGATGGGCACGCACAGCATGCCGGAATCGGATCAGGTCGCGCTCTGATTCCGGCATGCTGTTCCCAGTCACAATGGATCAGGACGCGCGCATGCACACACACGCGCACACACACTCGCACAGACAGACAGACACACTCGCACACACAGACACACTCGCACACACAGACACACTCGCACACACAGACACACTCGCACACACAGACACACTCGCACACACACACTCGCACACACTCGCACACACAGACACACTCGCACACACAGACACACTCGCACACACAGACACACTCGCACACACAGACACACTCGCACACACAGACAGACCCACACACATCACCCCCCCCATCCACACTCACCGGGCTCTTTCCGCGTGTCCCTCTCTCCCTCGGCAGCCAGCGGGTCAGTCTCGGCAACAGGTGGGGCTCTCCACGAGCACGGGAGCCCCGCTAGCTCACACGCAAATCTTTCGGCTGGCTCCACGGTCACAGGAGCGCGGGGTAGGCTCCCGTCTGCTTCCTGTCTTTTTGCAGTCCCGTCCCAACACAGGTTGCCTGGCTTCCTGTCCAAGCCGGGCTGCGGCGGTGAGTCAGCGCGCGCATGTCGCGCTTTCATTTTCCCTCCCTCCCCCCGTCGGTTCCAGATCATTTCGCTCGGAGATGCGGAAGCTGGGAGCTGGCAGGCTGCGTCTGCCACGGAGGTAGGCTGGGTGCCAGGCTGGGGTAGTCATTATGCAGCACTTGTTGCATTACTGTGGCGGCCATGCATCTAACGTTTATGTGCACGGCCGCCCACCATACTTTGTTTAACAGTGAGATGTGCAACACGTTTTAAACACGGTAGAAGCTGAGACTCTTTTCAGCAGAAGTCCGTGCACTCCCTGAACCATGTTGTGCTGGTTCTCGAACTGGTTATATTTGCATTGTTAATCCATCGTAGTCATGAAGACCATGCAAGAAGCTTCAGCTAACTATACTCATATACAACCTGGCATGCTTTCCAATCCTGGCAAACCCACCCTGAAGTTTTGCTAGTGAGATGTGCAACATAACGTCACAATACGAGCCCTGATGTGCGCACACAATCTACATATAGGTTATGCATGCTGCTGTTCCATTGGCATCACGTTTCCAATGTGGACCAGCAATGCCTGCAAGTAGATTGACAGAGTAGGGGCACCAGCGGTAATATTTGTTGTCTTGGGTTTGGCACGTAATCTGCCTGCAGTAAAAGGAAACATGCATTACTAGAAGCGCAATGACGTCGGAAGTGGTATTGCAATAGCTTTAAATACTAATGTTAACAAATTTACAACTGAGCACACATCGCATTGCCAGTAGCACCAGTAACCTTTGTTCCCGCCCCCTCCTGTTGTTTGTGTTATCTTTGTTCCCGCCCCTTCTGTAGTCTGCGTTGTCTTTCTTCCCACCCCCCTCCAGTTGTCCGTGTTGTTTTCTTTATGTCCATGTTGTCTCTGTTCCCAGCCTCTCCCGCCGTACTTTGTGTTGCCTTTCTTCCCACCTCCCTCCCGTGCTTACCTGTGACCCACTCAGCCGTAACTGTGGGAGAAGCCTCGCCAAAGAAATAAATCCAAAACAAGTCCAAGCTATGATTGGAAATGTGCATTTTAAAGCACATCACACCTGTATCATTAGTAGGAACTTGGTACAATTTAAAGAACTGATTACAAAGAGCTTTTATAGTTTATGATAAGGAAACTTTAACAGGTCTCCAGACGGCGGTATTCCTCATTCCAAATCCCCAATCGGGGCAGCATTGGCATCTGACGTTTGAACACTGGAGTGGCACGCCCAGGTGCAGGAACATGTGAAGCGACTTCTTGGCTCGTGGGATGGACATCAATACTGCCAATGTGGACGGACTGACTTTCCTTCTCCAGGTGAGAGTGCGTGACTGCTGGCGAGTGCCGAGCCGCTGCTCTTACAGGTGGTGCACGCTAAACAGGCATCTGAGTGAGAAGGATTCACCAGCTGAAAAGGCAGATAGATGTCTTCCATATCTCAGCTTTTGATTCGGGTGTGTGTGGTGGTAGCATACCCCACATCAGGTGAAGCGTTAGTCTGCTCTCATATTGGTGATGCTATCTTTTAAATTAGAGTTGTGTTTGCTAGGAAGGTGAATATCAGTATCTACAAGTAACTTTAAGAAGCCTATGTAGTAAATACCAGCTAAGCATCCTCATTCCTTGGCTCTTTAGCTTAATAGTGCTTTGCACCCGGAGTTTTTTTCAACCATACTTTGTGTTAAAATTGTAACTACAAGTCCCTGAATGCAGTTTTCTGTGGGTTAAGATGCCAGGCTGACTCACCATACGGGGCCACTTGCCAGCTGTGCCCCACTTCCTAACACTGTTTTATCTAGGTGGGCTTCTAAGGTATTTTGAGAAAGGTAGCGGTTGTGGGTGTTGTAAGGAAAATATATAGTAAAAACAAGCAGTATCACTGCATTTTGTGGTGCACATATTGTTTATGTTCTTTATCAGTATTTACATTTTTCCAGTTTTTAGAAAGTATAGTGTGTCTCAGGGTACAGACGGTACTCACAGTATATACCTTTCAGTGACTGGCACGCAGTGGACAAGCTCCCATATTTCTATTAGACAACCTCTGGCTCTCTCTCTCTGGAAACGTTTATGTTGGCCCAAGGCATTGTGACACATGCATCCTTATATGAACGTACGTGGTGTTGCAATCCAGCTGCTCGGTGCAGTGTACACAATGGAGGGACTTAAGGGGTAGACACACACTACATACATGGGCAGAATGTTAACAGTTCTAAAGTGTCTTGCAGTTTGCTGGTGGTGGGGGACAGGTAGCTGCTTGAGCACAAATAAGCGTGTAAAAAGTGACAAGCTGTTATATAACCACGTTTGTTTTCACAGAGGTCATCACGTGCCTTTCCTTTCAGCTGTTACTCACGCTGCACACTTTTTTCCCCATAGGGAAACTGTGTTCATGAATATCAAAACAAGCATTTGCAATGCAATAGGTCTCGCATTTGCAAGAGTTTGAGCTATTGGCATTGTAAATGAAAACGCCATTCATATGTGTGTTTTTAAAACCTGCAAGATGTGTTTTGTTCTTATACTCCTTGCTTACAAGAACAAAAACTGGCAGTAAAAAAGGCAGTCACTGCCAGCCTTGCTTCTCGTAAGCAACGACTATAAGTACAAAGTGTGTGTTTTCGCACAGCTTACAGGTTTTCAAAACACATAAATAAAAGGCATTGTCATTTACAGTGCCAATCGCTCAAACTCTTGCAAATGCGAGACCTATTGCATTGTAAATGCTTGTTTGTTTTTCTTCCGAAACCTTTTGAATTTTATGGCCACGGAGACAGGACAAAAAATGCAACTGGAATAACTACAGTGTTGTGCACTCTTAGTGGTGGACGGGTCTTTATAGTAGTGTACTCAGATCAACAGAGTACGGAGTTGTTCTATATTGGTCACTTTAATTGTAGACCTCTGTTAGGGAATCATTCCTGTGCCTTATTGAGAGCCTCCTGCATCTTCCACTTTCCCTGCCTCAAAGTCCATTTGGTCTTGTTTGTTGACTTTTCACTTTACGGAACATTGGGGTTTCTTTTTAGGTCCCACCACTAGACTGCATCAGCAGAGTATTGTGAAAGTCCTTTTGTGAACAATCCAATGCATTGTGTAGATTTTGTGGCGGATCCTTACTTGTGATTGTGTGTCTCACACCCCTTCTCCAGATTTGATGTCTTTCCTCCCTAGTCTTGTGTTTGTCCTACCTAGTATCATTTCAGTCTCTGTGTTTTGATTGGATGAGCGGTATCCTTTTGTTGCTTACATTTAGGGGACTCCTTTCTTGGTTTTCTTTCAGCACTCCATGAGTGTGTGTGTGTGTTTCCTTGCTCTCTTTCCCCTGTTTGCTGCTTCCCTGCACATCCCATGCTCTGTGATCTTCCCAGCTCATCCATTGCTTCCTCAACCGCTTCCCATAATTCGCTGCTTTTTTAGGTCTCGCGACCTATCAATGCGCGCATGCGCATTGAGCGGAGCGAGAATTCAAGTGCTCAAAATGCTCGTGAAACCAAGGGTTTCTTCGTGCGGTTTTCTTTGAGTTCACGTGAATCACGTGACCAAACAAGCACGCGCATCAGCCTCCCTCCCTCCTAATTGCATTTTTTCACGGCCGCACAGCACATCAAAGGGCTTCTCCCAGCGTGTGCTGTGCGGCTTCTCCTCCCCTAATTATTCATGGCTGGCCGGTGGCCTGCCGTACTTTCAGTTTCCCTTTACGCTCTTGTTGTTCTTGTTGTTCTTGCCTGCTTTATTTATTTCTCTGTTTATAACCCAAGAAGACATCCTTGCCAAACTCCTTTTACCGACCTTTCCAAGCTTTGTCTTACCATACCACAACCGTACATTGAAGGGTTTGTTACATCTTCTCACCATCTTTTCCACTATCTATGGGTAAGTGTCTGCTTGCAGCCCAGCTGAATGACCTTAACTGAAGACACTTAATGAGAAGAGAAGTCCTGCCACACTTCTCCTCCCCTCGCTCGCATTCCCGCCCCTCGACCAGGCTCTCCCGCCCCCATCCGGCTTCCCTCCACGCATCTTTTTCTATTCCTTTCTTGGGCGTCTCTATTGCTCACCAAAACACCCACGTGTTTGCACCGTCTCACTCCCTGATCGCCACCACTCTCGCTTGCTCCCCCCACCCCACCTCTGCCCGTCACCGACTATCTCGCTCTCTTTCCTGCCTTCCTCTCTTTCTCTGACTCTCCGCGCTCTGGTGTGTTTCTTTGTCTGACTCCTTCTTTCCTGTCTGACTTTCTCGCTCTCTCTCTCTCTGTATCTGCTTCTCTCCTCCATTGGGCTCATAACACAGAGAGAGACCCCCAAAAAACAGGCCAAGCGTTCTGCAGGGTTACCGCCCCCCACCAATCTGGGTCCGCAGCCCCTTATATACACCAGACCCAAACAATTCAGCGTGTTTGCAGCAGAAGCCTGCTCGTGCGCTCTCGCGTTTCTTTCTACCCTTCACACTTATCTGCCATCAGGGCGCACAGCGCCCCTCCTCAATTTACTGTTTGTTATCAGACTCCGTAAGGACTCACAGCCGCAATGCTGTGAGCTACACAGCACACTCAGTGCACGATTATTTTTCTGTACGTCCCTGATCACCGCAGAGGTACGGCAGGCGCTTCAAACCAGCGATTTCAAGATTTTTAAGTCCTTGCCAATTCTTTCATTCCTAATGTCTTCGTTTCTCTTGCACGTTTTGGTTAGAAATCAAAGAAAATCAGCTTCACAAAAAAGGATTTATATAATTAGCAGACTGAATTCCGTTTGTTCTTGCATGGTGCTGCACCATGCCATAAGGCACTTGGTACAGGCACACAAACCCACAACAACACACACACACACACACACACACACACCCACACACACACAAACCCACACACACACAACCCCCCACACACACAACCCCCCACACACACAACCCCCCACACACACCCACACACACACACAACCACACACACAACCACACAACCAATAGCAAACCATAGCATAGCATAACAAAACATAGCATAGCAAAACATAGTATTGCATAACCAAACACAAACAACATAGCATAACAAAACTCAAACAACATAGCATAACAAAACACAACAAAACATAGCATAGCACAACAAAACATAGCATAGCACAACAAAACATAGCATAGCATAACAAAACATAGCATAACAAAGCATAGCATAACAAAAAACATCATAGCATCACAAAACATAGCATAGCATAACATAGCATAGCATAGCATAACAAAACACAACAAAACATAGCATAACAAAACAAAGCTTAGCATAGAATAACAAAATATAGCATAACAAAGCATAGCATAACAAAACATAGCACAACAAAACATAGCACAACAACACATAGCATAGCAAAACAAAGCATAGCATAATAAAACACAACAAAACATAGCATAGCATACCAAACAATAGCACAGCAAAACACAACAAAGCATAGCATAGCATACAAAGCATAGCATAACAAAACACAACAAAACATAGCATAGCATAACAAAAAAAAGCATAGGATAGCAAAACAAAGCATAGGATAGCAAAACAAAACAGCATAACATAACAAAACATAGCATAACAAAACACAACACATAGCATAACAAAACACTACAAAACATAGCATAGCTTAACAAAACACAACAAAACATAGCATAGTAAAACTAAACAAAACATATCATAGCATAATAAAACATAGCATAGCAAAACAAAACATAGGATAGCAAAACAAACATAGCATAGCATACAGCATCACTCAGCACCACCACAGCATCACTCAGGGGCACCACAACATCACTATGGGCTACCACAGCATCACTGAACGCCACAGCATCACTCGTTCGCCACCACAACATCACTCGGCGCCACCACAACATCACTCGGCGCCACCACAACATCACTCGGCGCCACCACAGCATCAATCTGTGCAACCAATCAACAACAACTAGTTCAAATATGTTCTGTCAATTTTTCAAGCTTCATTACAAATGTCACAAAACGATGTTATTTCACTTCTGTTCTTGGATTTTTGTCACAATGAAATACCCTAAACATAATCTTCCCAAAAGTTATTTACAAAATTTAAGCTATTGCCATTATAAATTACAATAACTTTTATTTAAAAAAATTAAAAAACATTGTTATTTGTAATATCAATACATGTAAGTCATGTACATACAACACATATTGCATTACAAATGCTATAGGTATCAAATTTGCAAAAGTTATAACTATTGGCAGTGTAAATGACAAAGCTATTAATTTCGCTATTTTCAAAACCAACACAAAAAAAAAATTGTCATTTACAATACCAATAGCTCAAACTTTCCTAATGCGAGACCTATTGGCAACGCCAGTGCTTGTTCTCATTTGTTAAAAAATCCCCCTTATGTTGCTTTCGTGTTCCTGCTTACTGTTGTGTTGCTCAGCATTCTCTACCGTCCTCTGCACTGTTTTGCTTGTCCACCATCCACCTGCTTCTTTGTTGTTACCCTACCCCTCTCTGTCCCGTTTTCCTTTGTTTTCTTTTTTTGAAAAGCCTGTTAGCAATTTGCTCTGTTTTGTTTTGTTTATAAAAAGCTTACACTCACTTTTTAGGTCGAGCCTAGCACAGCGTGCATGCGCTGCTCTAGGAAAAGGCCTTTTGTAAACACTTCAGCTTTTCTTCAAGCTCGTGTGTGTGGTGCTCACACGCTATTGGCCTTTGCGTCTGTCTTTCAAAATTGAAAGCAGGCAATTGGCCAAAGGCGTGTCGATGTCCCAGGTTTTTATGGAAATGTTTACTCCCAGAGCTTTTTGCTCTCGGGAGCCAGAAGTGGCGTGCAGGCTGCCATCTGTTTTGGGTCCGGTTTCATCTTTTGAATGCCGCTCCTTGTCCCCGACCCTCACCCGCTTCTTCGGATGTCCCAACAACTCTCTGAAAAAGCACCACCTTTCAGCAATTTGCAAATAAGAAACGCAAGCAGAATCTAGTCATTTGTTAAGGGTGGCGAAAGAGTCCCAAAAATAGCTGAAAGATTGTTAAAATGCCCGTTGTAATGACTACTCCTGTCCACAGCTGCCGATTGACTGGTGTAAAATGTGAATTTATTCGCTGGTTCTGCCTTTTTAGTCTGTGTATGGATAGAATGCTAGTGTCTGTGCTTTTCAGAGTGTGGAACTTAAAGTCCCAGAATGCACAGTGCTTCTGACTTTTCAGTCAGTGTTGTCTCAAGGTATCGCATACGAAATGCAGCGTTTGTGGAACTGCCAACTGAAGGACCTTTTTCTGCAGTTTTTTTCCAGTTGATTCCCTCTGCGTTAACACACAGCTCCGAATGCAGCATCCTGCTGCGGCTATTCCATCCCCCCCCTCTCTCTCTCTCTCTCTCTCTCTCTCTCACACACACACACACACACCACGATGGCTGTGTCTGTTATTTTGAGCCGTCATACAATCAGCCCGTCTTTAATATTTTTTTTATCACCAGTGTTTCACGGTTTGAGAGTTTCACTCAAAGAAACTTGATAGATACGACAGACAATGGCGACCAAATTGCCACTGAAATCAAGTACTCAAGCTGTGGGCAGCTATTCCCGGATGAGATATTAAAGAATGCGCTCATAATGCCTTCTCGGTGGCGCTGGGAGAGATCCTTTTGTTCCAACAGCCACGCCAGTAGAGGGTGGAGCGTGGGCCAGCCTGCCCTGGGCTCCGCTCCTGGCCGGCCCCACACATGAAACATGTTCATACCTCACAACATCCCTTCTTCTGTAAAGTGCTGATAATAGTCGAACCCCAGCGTGTTGGTTTAAGTTCAGGAATAGAGGTGCCTTGTAGGTGTCAGGCAAGGCCACGTTGTTTGTGGGGGGCAGTGAGAGTAGTGCACTGTGTCTTGGAGTGACTGCAATGTATGCACTGTGTCTTGGGTTGACAGTGCAGTGCACAGCTGTCTCCTCCAGCCAAGCAAACCGTGGCAAAGCCAATCATTTAACTTCTGTGTGGTAAACACTATTTGTTCACATACAGATTGGCAGGGGCGTGGAGTATTTGAGAGGGGGAAGACAGGGAGTGGGAAGCTGTTTAGATAGGGAAAATGTTATTGCAGTACACGTCTTCTAGTTTTATTTTTTAGCAGATTTATATATTGCGATCTCGACCCGCAGCAAGTATTGGTCGCTTTACATGAGCTCCAGTTACATTACACAAGGACATATTCATTTTTTTGGTAGGCACAGGGCGATTAAGTGATTCGCCCAGAAACACAGGATGTGTAGGCGACCCTGAGGCTCGAACCTTGGTTTTCCAGCTCCGAAGTTGGCAGTCTAGCCGTGGGACCACACCCTCTCCCCTTTTAGTTGCGAGGTGCACATCCTATCTGACACAAACACTGAAATGAGGAAAATAATATACATGTAGTGCTTCAAGCCAGTGTTCCATCTATTTGGCTACACACTCCCAATACGTGTATGCAGTTGATATAGATCAGTGGGTTAAGGTGCTTACTGTAGATCTGTGTGAGCAACCTATAAACTCCCTGATTTTTAATACCTGCAGACCGATTTAGCGGTTCATCCTTTTAAAGGTAGATAAAATTCCTGAGCCACGGTGCTCCACCAAAGTATTTGGCCTCTCTGAAGCCTGTGACCAAGATGGGATACAGTTTGGGTTTAAAGACACTTCTTAAATTCTGCACTGCTGAAGCAGTCACCTTCAGCCCTCACAAGCTCTGCGATGGAATGCCTTCCAATCTAGTCTGACCCTGCTGTGGCATCCCATGACAGCTTGGAAGCACACAGCATCTGAGGGCACCATCTGCTCTCCACGTTTCTTTTCTTTCCATGTTTACCTTAACCCATCTTTTGTCTGAATATCCACATTTAACATCTCAGTTTCCTCTTTCCCAGCATCAACATTCATTTGCAATTCAGTAGGTCTAGCATTTACGCGAGTTTGAGCTAATGACATTGTAAATGGCAATGCCTTTTAATTATGTTTTGGTTTTTAAAACATAAATAAAAGGCATCGTTATTTACAATGCCAGTAACTTAAACTTGCGTAAATGCGAGACCTATTGCATTGCTAATGCTTGTTATTTTTTTAACTGTCCACTCCAAGATTAGTGTACGCCATCTTGGAACAGTAAATTTAATGTGAAAAGACAAAAATGACTACAACAGTGTCATGACACATTCCTGAGCTTGAGTAGTGGTGCCTGCGCACATATGTCATCACTCTGTAGACAGCTATTTTGTCTTTTTTCCTTATTTGCTGCTGGCGGCATCGGTAAAGCTGAAAGGTCAGCTAACTGCTTTCAAAGGCAAGACCTATTAGCTTTGCCAATGCTTTTTTGTACTGGTGCATGTGAGTGTAACATCACACCGAAAAATGTTGGTGTATGCGCTCTCCTGTTTGCACATTATTATATTAACAATCAGTTACAATTTATTTTATTTAACATCTGTTCAAATCTTACAACACAGAAAATTAAATGCAATGAATCGGTCACATCATTATATAGCTAAGCGACCCATCAATGAAATATTGTTCTGTAGATTAACTAGCCAGATTAGAATAATCAGAACTGACTAATATCAATATATATCCATTTCATGCATTATAACCGACCCATTACAATCAAATACTAATAATTAATGTTCTGTGTTCATTTTGAAATACACTAATTGTTTCTATCTATTTTTTATATTTTGCAGTATTTCACCACTGCTTCTTGAATATCAACGTGATATTACATGAAGAATCCGGATTGCTGTAGGTCTCTTTATTTAACTACCATGTAGTGACCAGAAAATCCTTTCAGGTCCCTGATGAACAATCTTACAGGCGACTTCTCCTGAACTACAATGTTTCTATCGTTTTCTAGAAAAAACATGTCTCAGAAACTGAGCCTTTTGTTGCTTGCTTTTGGATTAATGTGGGGTGTCCTGTTACTGCGATATACATTTCAGCATCCAAGGCAGCAAAGCAGTTCAGAGTTGCGTGAACAAATACTGGACTTGAGTAAGAAGTACGTGCGAGCACTTGCAGAGGAGAATAAGGACATGGTAGATGGTGGAAATGGAGGCTCCATGGCAGGATATGGTAAAACCTTTTTTACATACAATATTTTACGTGTTTTGGGTTGAATGCAAAACTGGACAGTCTAGAGCTTTTAAGATCCATTTAAGTTTTTTGGTCTTAACCCTGCCTATTTTTGATTGTTGGATTCATCAAGATTTTATATGGGTATCTACTTACCTTTTCTCCTTGATCTTTTGAGTTTTTGTATAACGTATGAGACTTAACTTTGCCTTATATGATGAAAATGTTTACTAAATATTATAGTTTCGTTGCAGAGGATGGTGTTAGTTGGATGCAACTCTCCCACTTGACAATGTTGAGTTTAATTTTGAGTCCATCCTGACCAGAAAATCATACTTTTTAAAATGTTCTCAGGTGTACACTCTAAAAGGCAGCTTAATTGCAGTGTTTGTGCAAGAACACACAGGTGATGCCCACACTATATAACCTTTATTTCCTAATGCGTTGATCATTTTTATTATCACTATGTTGCTTGAGATTACAGAAACATTTCAAGTCCACTTACTTGGACAATAATTGTGACCAATCATCCTGTTTTACACACTTTCTGTATCGTTCTCGCCCTAGGTGCACTGAAGTGCCGATATGAAATGGTAACGTTACTGTAGTACCAGTTAGATATGACCTTCCTTGTCAGAGAAGCTAACTGATTATGTATACTTAGAAAATTGTCTAGAATTAGACCTGCAAAAGTACCTTACCTTTCTACACACTAGCATGTTTTCTTTCACTCCCATTCAAAACCTGTCCGGTAGTGGAATGTGCTTGCCTAGCAATCATTTTTTACAGTAAGATATTGTGACTCACATGCAACCATTAAGTTCCCAGTAATTTAATCAAAATCCCAGTTGTCTTTACCGATATATAATTAGCAATTCTATTAAAGACATGGAAACAGATTTTATTGTTCTCTCTGTAGCAAACCAAGTCTTCATCAACAACTTAACTTTCATCAGCTTTAATTTTCAAAAACTGTACACAGAAAAAGAGTCCCAACAAAAATGTTGTTTTTATTGCCCAATTCCGGACTTGTCTCTTCTTTGATTGTCCACTTCCTGGCAAGACTCCTAATCTGTTTTTGATGTGAACATTGCAATCTACCAAAACCTCAGGGTATTCCAACCATAATATGGTAGCTTGCTAACCAAATGTGCCTTTACCTTTCCACGCTGATTGCAAAGCCACACTTCTCTTTAGTCACTGTGATCGGGTAATCCAACTATGTATGTGAATCAAGAAAAGGACCCTACTTCGCAAAGACAACAGTGAAAAAGTAACAGCCAGGAAGCAGTTTCAAAACATTCAGTTCACCAAATGTTTTGTTATGTTAAAAGAAAATAAGTTATTCTGCCTTAAATAGAACGGCGACCTTATTTTTGATTAATATAGAAAATCTGTATTTTAAAGTAAAATCCAGAGGCTGCTGTTATGATTGTTTACAGTTTAATCCCCATTGTCAAGATCATCTACTGCAACTTAAAAAAAAATCCTTCAACTATGAGTCACCTTATGTTTGAAATGGGGGTCTCAATTGGCAATGGTTTGCACCGTTGTCCAAATAGGGACCCTTCCTTCTAGTCAGACTAAGGGGGGAGAGGGGGGAGGAGGGATACACTACTGAAATAACCCCTGCTTCACCCCTTTAGTAGCTTGGCATGAGCGTTCCGGCTTATCTCAGAGGCAGTGTGTAAAGCATTTGCACACAACCAACAGTAATACAGTGAAAACACTACAAAAGAACACCACACCAGTTTTTAGAAAAATAACCAATATGTATCTGTGCAAACAAGACCAAAGTCATAAAAGACCAACATAGAGTGATCAAAAATATGCACTTTGCAAGAATGACTTTAAAATGCAGTGGGTAGCTCTGTCCGGGGCTACCAGGATGCTGAAAACAACAGAATCCAACAGTTCCGGCCGACTGCGTCTGTGTGGACAGGTGTTTGAATCAGCAGACTCTTAAACAGTACCTTTGGTTTCGGCTAACTGTGTCTGTGCTGGCCGGTCGTGGCAACTGTTGCGGTTGCGATGTGAAGCAGTGCAGTGCCCTCAAGTTGCGGTGCAGGCAGTGGCTCGGTGATGGTCATCCAGCAGCATTGGTGAGACCAGAGCTAAAATGCAGAGTGAAGCGGTGCTCGTGTCGGTGCTGACAGGTCACGGTGGACGTGACCGTGCCGGTTGATGGGAGCTGGCGTCGGTCTGCTGTGGTGTGGAGAGGTGCGTCGTGTGACTTTTGAGCCCTGCCCCAAACCACCGTGCAGACATGGGTGTTGAGGTCGGCGACGTTGGTGAGACCAGGCCGGCGGAGTGAAGCGAGGCGGTGTGCGGAGTCCGGTGCCCATAGGTCGCAGTGCAAGCAGCAGCTTGGTTGTGGTGGCGGTCGTCATCGGTGAGACAAGGGTTGCGGTGCAAAGTGCAGCAGTGCCTTCTGTGGTGCCTTCAGGACACGGAGCCAGCTGTGGTGTCTTCAGGACACGGAGCCAGCTGTGGTGTAGGTCATGGTGTCGGCTGCTTTCCCCTTCTGTGGCAACTGAAACCCACAGTTCCAGAGGTAAGTGAAGTGTTTGCTGTCCCTGAGACTTTGTGAACAGGAGGCAAGCTCAATTTCAAGCCCTTGAAGAAACTCTGCAACAAGTGAAGAAAGTTCTGTCCAGTCATTTCACTGCCTAAGGCAGAAGCAGCAACTGCAGGCCAACCCAACAAAGCAACAACACAGCAACGGGGCAGTACTCCTCCTGGCACTTCTTCCAGCTGTTGTTCTTGGCAGGTTCCTTGATCCAAGCGAGTTCTAAAATTCTGGGGTCCGGCCCCCCCATATTTATACTGCATTTCTCTTTGTTCTCTAGGGCAGAGTGTGTCTGTGCTCAGTCTAAACCAGTTTGGTCCTCTCTGGCCCAGCTTCCTGGCAGGAGGTGGCAACAGTATTGTCCAAGGCAGACCAGTCCCATTCAGGTGCAAGGAAATCTCCTCACATTACTCTCAATGTGGCCCAGTCTATTGAGCTCAGCCCTGACTCATCCAGGAACGGTAAGACACACCTCAAACCCCCCCACCCCACCCCCATTGGCTTTCTGAAGAGAATGCCCATCCCCAGCCCCCTGTTACTCCAATGCCAGACGGTCAACCCACAACCAAGCAGAGGCCCACAGGATGGCTAAGCAAGAAAATATTCACTTTCTAAAAGTGGTTATTTTCAAACACTCACACTATAAAAATTGTCTTTACTAAAAGATGCATTTTTATATTCTGAGTTCAGGCATACTAAACTCCATCTTTCTATCTAGTCCCTATGGGAAGTTATACTTGTAAGATGTGTACAAAGTATTCCCCATTCTATCATATTCGTTATTCACTATTGGAAGGCTTCCACTGTATTTCACTATCAGGACATGAGGGTAGTGCGCCCATTCCCCACAGGCGCTCACGAGTAAAATAAGCAAAAGACACACAATTGATGGCCCGAATGCAGAACAAATCAAAACATTCACCCCCAGTCAAGAGATCTGGGTTAAAGCCATCAATCTTTTGCTCACCATGCCACCCCAGTTTTGCCCCAACCATATGCAAATCAGTCTTGACCCTATGCCTCATGGGAACAGTCCAGACTGAACTGCCAAGCCAGGTCCTCCCTGGACCGGAAACAAGCATCCTGGGACCGGTTTCAGGGTATGTCACCCTTCATCAGCCAGGCTAGCTTGAATCCAGTGGCACAGTGAGCAAGGAACCCACTGATTTGCATATGGCCAGGTATAAACTGGGGGGGGCATGGTGAGCAAAAGAATGATGGATTTAACCGAGATCTCTTGACTGGGGGTTAATGTTTTGATTTGTTCTGCATTCCGTCCATCAATTATGTGTCTTTTGCTTCCTCGCCCTAAGTGCGCCGGGTATGCCCAGACGTGGGTCCCGGGCTCACTGTTCCACTGGAATCAAGCTATCCTGGCTGATATGGGGTGAAACCCCTAAACCGGTCCTAGGATGCTCGTTTCTGGTCCAGTAAGGACCTGGCTTGGCAGTTCGGGCTGGACTGTTCCAATGAGGCACAGGGTCAAGACTGATTTGCATATGGCCAGGTCTAAACTGGGGTGGCAAGGTGAGCAAAAGAATGATGGCTTTAACCCAGATCTCTTGACTGGGGGTGAATGTTTTGATTTATTCTGCATTCTGTCCATCAACTGTGTGTCTCTTGCTTATTTTACTCGTGAGCGCCTGTGGGGAATGGGCACACTAACCTCACCTGCCTGCTTCAATGATGACAGTGGTTTCTTTCACGTGGTACAGGAATATCCTTTAATTGGGCGCTACTGGTCCAATGTTTTCTCCATCCTTTCTGAAATACTGGAAAAGCCAAATGACTGTTCTACCCATATTGCTCTGTTGAGTATTCTTGAGAATGTGGGTGACCTTAGAAGGGAGTGTACCCTGATGGGCACTGGAACAATAGTCAAGCAAGATATTGCTATATATTGGCAGACCTCAAAGTTCCTGCCTTTAGCATAGTGTGGGGCTGCAGTCGATGGGTGCGCCAAATTGGAGGAACGGATTACAAAGCATGGGGTTGCCCGCTTAAACACTCGAAGTTTGGGGGGATTGATGGTCTTATTATAACTTGGCCAATGACTGATAAGCTGTAATTTGCCTTTTACTATGTTCTGGTGATTCCTCTTGCTATGATTACACTGTGTGCATGGTTTATTTTTGTTGGTTTTTTCTTCTACATTAAAATCAGCAAAAATTGTTTATTAAAAAAAAAGCATGAATCATTCAGAGGCATATAATCTGAATCCGCAGCATTGCATGACTGCTGACGTGAACCAGCTCTGAGGAGATTGTGAACAAAGGGAATACATACATTGCTCAGTTCCAATTTCAAATACTAAAGAAAAATGCAATATCTGTTATTTTTCTGACCTGGTTCCCAGTTGAAGTTGGAGGGATCTGCATGCTACGGTAAGATGCAAAGAGGCCATAGCTCAAGCCCCATATCTTATAAGGCTGTCATAACTACCACATTCAATTGGTGTAATCAACTAGATACTAGATGTTCAACTTGCTACTAGATTTAGGCCAAGAAACAATTCCACCTGACTAGATTTCAGGTTCCGAGCTTAAGGCCAGAAGTTTTTCCTATGTTCTGACAATCAGTGATTTGTCACACCCCCTTTCAAGCTTTCACAGTAGCTCTGTCTAATCATACTCTAAAATTGGCAGAGGACTTTCTCAGTGCATGGAACCCTTTTCCAGAAGTGATGAATCTTTAGTTTGTGGAGTGCACGTTGTGCCTTGGGCGTGATAAAGTAGCCTGAATGTGTGATAAGCCCACTATCTTGGTTATTACCCGATAGGTGATCAGTATTGCATAGGGCCAAACAAATATCTGTCTTCGTAGAATGTATGTTTTGCCTTGGGAGACTGTGAGGGAGACCTCGGGCCTAAGCCTACCCAGGTCACAGAAATCCCACAACCCGGTCTGTGGAACCCTTACCTTGCAAAAGAGGAAGACCTCTTCAAAACGGCACCACTAATGGACACTTCTTCCCTCCTCCCGCAGCACGATTAAAATGATCCGGATGTTGTTGGCCATCAGGAAGGCGGGACGGGAACCCGAGCGGACCAATCAGGGATGCTCTCGGAAGGTCAGGGTAGGCAAAAAAAGAACGAGAACACCACAGAAGGCGCGCCAGCCAGGAAGACCCCGGAGGGAGATTATCGAGCTGAGGTTTTTCCGAGAATCCACGTGGACGCCAGAAGACAAGAAACAGAAGACTTCGAAAGGAGGAACGACGACAGCGGAGCGGGAGAACCAGAAGACGACGGTCCAAAGACATGGTTCAAAGATTGATGGGTCCCAGAGGACATGCGAGCCGCCACAACTGCGCAGAGTTGTGGCTCATAGTGGTACGTGACGGGAAAGGGGCTTAGGGAGGGAGTGTGCTATGGGCGGCGGGGAGGAAGGGGAAAAACGAGGGGCATGTAGCTTTTAAACCCCCCCCCGCCCTGTGCTCGCCTTCTTTTAGGATCCATGTGCACCCCCGCCTAAGTCCCTCCGAGCCTTGCCTTCCGAGTACAGCACACAACCCTTCCCCAGTTCCCAAATAAACACCCAAGCCGGCACTTTAGTTAACTTTACCCACCCCCTCACATGGTTTTGTCGACGGTGGGCTTCGGTGCAGGACTCGTGTCTGACCACTACTTTTCTCTTGTTCTGTTTTGAGCTGCTCCCGGATCCGGGAGACATAAGAAACCCGTAATAGGTTTCTTAGCTACAGTGAAGACCTTCTCACATCCGGCGCCACCCAGACACAGAAGACATCCCTACATCCTTTTGGAGCCAACAAACTGTTATGTTTTATTTTGGACTCACAAGATTCTCTTTTCTCTTAGCAACTTGTATTCATACCCCAAATAAAACCTCTCACTATTGACCCCATACGGCCTCCTCGCTTCTGCTTCCGACCAGCCCTCCGACAATTGGTGTCAGAAGTGGGATTGGAGGAAATGGAGGCCATAGTAAAAAAAAATGGCAGAGGGACAAGATCGCCTTGAGAAAATCATGGCCCGGTTCCTGGGAACTGCAGAGACTGAGAGGGAAGCCCTACATAAGACCCTTAAGAGCCAAGGGCAGTCCCAAGAAGCCACTATCGGAAAGTTGGCTGAGACACTAGGACAGCCTCGAGGGTATGCCGCTCCCCCATCAGTGGTGGTGCAAAAATATGTTTAAGGGGAAGACCCCGATTTCTTTCTAGCCAATTTTGAAAGAATGGCCAGGGCCACTCAATGGCCAGAAGATCGCTGGGGACAGTATCTTGGGCCCCTTCTGAGTGGAGATTTACAGGCTGCCTATCAAGCCGCAAATCCCCTTGGACTCACTCCCTACCCGATATTAAACGATGTGTCCTAGAAAGAATGGGCATAGATGAAGAGACCTATAGAATGCGGCTTCGTCAGATCAAAGAAGGTCCACAAGAGAATCCCCGGGCCCTTTGTTACCGTATCAATGACGCTGCTGACCGCTGGTTAAAACCTTTGACTGCCTCTAAAGAAGCCATTATAGAAAAAATATACCTGGAACAATTTCTTACCTCCCTACATACCCTGATTCAGAGATGGGTCCGACAACACACTGACTTGTCCTTCGACAAAGCCGTAGAAGTTGCAGTGGCATATTTCAGAGGCCAAGAGCTACAAAAAGGAAAAGATAAGGGTTCTTGGAAACAAACTACTCATACCCCGATAAGACCCCCTTCGACCATCCTTACACCCTAAGAAAATAGAAGCAGTAGCCATGATCCCGAGCCCTTTGCCAGTTATGCCCCGACCCGCCGCTCCCTCGGGCCCTCAGTGCTATCACTGTGGAACATTTGGACATTTAGCACGGGTGTGCCCACAAAAAGAAGAAGCCGTGGAGGTTGGCTATAGCAGTGTCCTGTATTGTGGTCCCAATGGAGAACAACAGTCCTTCCATCGACAAATCGCTGTTAATAGTGAACCCAGAGATGCTCTCGTAGACACAGGAAGCAGACTCTGATGAGGCCTCAAGTGGTCCTGGGAGGAACAACCACTACCACGGGTGTAGTAAACATCCAGTGTATTCACGGTGACTGTAAAATGTACCCCATGACTGACGTTGCAATTCAACATCGGCCAGCCCAGGCCCCAGTAAACATGTGTGTTGGTCTACTTCCCCACCTCCCTGAACCTGTGATCCATTGGGACTGACTATCCCCATGTGAACACTCTACTAGGGGATGCAGAAAAAGAATGGAGAGAAGAAGCACCATTCTTTTCAGAATCCAATCCCGAGTGAGAACCGGGAAAGGATAGAAAAAGTAAGCAACAAAGAAGAAGAGAAAAAAGAAGCAAGGAAAACCGGTCCTTCTGACCAATTCAGAATCTCCTTTATGGGAGCACGACAGAAATTTTCGCTCCGCTCAAAGGGAAGACAGTACATTACAAGAGGCCTGGAAACAAACCCAAGAACAAGAAGACCCCCTTCAAGTAGGTCCTCAATTCTTTACTTCAAAAGGGCTGTTATATCGCAAAGGAGGAAAAACACTTCCCTCCCAACTGTTGGTTCCTGTACCCTTCTGGAAAAAAGTTCGATATCTGGCCCATAGCCACTTATTGGGTGGGCACTTTGGTGCGGAGAAAACTGAGAAAGCTATTCTAGAGAGATTTTATTGGCCAGGCATTCATCACGAGGTTAGAAAATACTGTAGGGAATGTGCAGTGTGGCAGAAGACCAGCCTATATATTCCCCCTCGAGTACCACTCAAACCCTACCAGTAATAGATGTTCCTTTCTCAAGGGTAGGAATGGATATTATAGGCCCTCTTCTACCCTCGAAAAGCGGATGCTGTTATGTCTTAGTATTGGTGGATTATGCCACGAGATTTCCCGAGGCTGTTGCCCTAAGACAACCCAACACTACCCAGGTCATCAAAGCCATGATAAATATATTTGCTAGAGTGGGATTCCCAAAAGAGATCCTAACGGATCAGGGCACCCCCTTTACCTCTAGACTTATGAGACGGGTCTGTCAACAGTTACACATCAAACCGATACGTACAGCAGCTTATCACCCACAAACAGATGGGCTGGTAGAGCACTATAGTTCCAACTTAAAGAACACCTTAAGGAAGTTGTTAAACCTTGAAGCCCGTAAGTGGGAGGACATGCTTCCCTTAGCACTTTTTGCTATCAGATGTAGTCAACAAAAAAGTCTAGGGTTCTCCCCTTTTGAGTTATTGTACGGGAGACCACCACGTACCCTCATGGACATGGCTAGAGAGGAATGGGAAGAGGAAACAGATACTTCTAAAGCCCTGTTGGATTATGTGGTCGGTCTGAAGTCTCATTTAAATCAAGAAAGGGAGATTGTGGGTGCCAACCTGGAACAGGCACAAACCGCCCAAAAGAAGCAGTATGACAAGTCCACCAAAGAAAGATCTTTAGAAATTTGGGATCAGGTCCTACTACTCCGTCACTCTTCAGAACATAAATTGCTTAGCCAATAGCAAGGACCCTTCAAGGTTATAGACAAAATAACCCCTGTTACCTATAAACTAGAGATGGATCCCAAGAATAGCACCCAGTGGCGGTGCGTCCATTAGGGGCGCTGGGGCGTTGCCCCACTAAAGCCATGGGCCCCATTCAAATTGTTTGTTCTACTTCTCCGAGACTCCGACGCTAATTCCAATCAGAAATCCTTTGATTGGAATTAGCGTCGGAAAAGTAGAACGAGGCACGTCATGCTGAAGGGGGTGGGGCCGGGGGCTGCGGCAGCTCTCCTTTTCTCAGGGCGTTTGAGTGACAGCAGGCACGGCACTAAATAGTCACGTCACTGCATTACTACTGCTCATGTTTTTGTTGGGCTGATCATATTTACGATCAGTGCGAGCATGCGCCCTAGCCTTCCCCTTAAGGGACCGAGGGTTGCTTCATGCCGCAGCCCCCGGTCTCCTAATGGGCAGGAGTATCTCTGCCCTTAAGCCAATCCTGGCCCTGCCACGTAGAAGGATTACCAGTGACGTCGCAGCTGTTCCTGTTTGTTGAGGAGGCGGGACCCCGGCCCAGGAGCAGTCGAGCAGAGGTGGCGCGGACCTGTAAGTTTTTTCTTTCATTCATTTTTAATTTTAAACTTCCCCTTCGGCCTCGACCCCCGTGTGACCCCCCACTTCCCTCCCCCGACCCCCGCGAGTATTTGCGAGCCGTGACTTCACTTGTCTGTGTAGGCATGGCAGGCTAGCTCAGAGCTCTTGAACCGTTGCGTGCGTTCCGGCGGCGTTCCCGCTATTATGAACCTTAAGAAGACCAGAGAACTTTTCTTCAAGTTCTGGCCACAGCTGCGGCCTTTGCTTTGCAGACTGGCGCCACATGCCTCTACCTGACGAGAGCCCTATATAGCAGCAGGGTGAGGGAAATAGAACGCAGATCACGGTCATTCACAAAGTGCTTTTAAATTCTCCAGCGTAAACTACACATGCAGCCAACGTTGGTCTGATGTGATTAGACGCTGGGGCATCGAGGTGCATTGTTAAATCTGTTATAAATTAATGCGCACATAGATGTACCGCAACTAAGACTGGCGTGATTTATTAGCAGTGGTTTCAAGTTTCGTCTCGTCCAAAAACCTTGTTTAGGACCATTTCCTTTAGTACCGCACTTCGCCTTACAGTAGCATTTCAAGACCTCGTAGAATTGAAATCCTGAACACAGCTGTCCATTGAGACTAAAAAGCACTTCATTAAACTTGGCTGTTTCATTATTCTGCATTTTGGGAGACATGTAATTTTACTCCGTAATGCAAGCAGCATTTTACCAGCATTGCCCTGCAGAACAACGCTTCAGCTTTGTGACGTTTACATAATACTTAATACATATTCCAGAAAACTGTGCACATGCAATATTCTGTCAAAATACGTTTTAGAAGTTGGTTGCTACGTCCCGTCCTTAAAGTATTGTGATCACGAGGAACCTGTGACATTTTTGGGTCAGTTTTAGTTTTATGCAGGTGCTCGTTCAGTTCCCAACTAAAACGATGCCTGCCTTCCGATTGTGCAAATTAACAAACTGCATAAAGAATTGAGTATCTTTGAAATAAATAGAAAACGATGACTAGCGTGATCTTAAAGGAAGTGCACATGGAATACATAAGGGAAAATGATAGTTCATGCACAGAAACTCAACATGCAATCACACCAGAGTGTATGCAAGCAAAAGGCACCACATAGAAATATGAAGCATCCGGGTTTTATTTGGATACGTGTCTATGTGTATGGAAAATGTGGGTTGTTTGCTAGACATTTGGCCACACCTGAGCTTTGTTTTTTAAAGGATGCTGATCCAAGCTTTCTATGGGAAACAGTATATGTCTGTAAATATATACACCGGCATCATCATCTTAGTTATATGCAATCTGTAACACAGTGTACATTTGCGAAGTAGTTTGTGGGAGTGAAGGTTACCTGTTTCTTTTTAAATTGTTAATTATATGATGCGCTGTAAGCAGATTACCTTATTTTGGAATCACCTCATCAGTATCAACTGTCATAATGCCTACGTGAAAAAGTGCTAGTGAAAAAGTGCTTAGGCAGTGCCAGTTGAGGATACAGGAAGCGTGCTGCGAGGTCTTTATCCATCTTGCTGATACTGTCAGAGTGATGGGAGGTCCTATTCTTCCTGTGAATGAATACCTCACTCTGCTGCGGTGGTGCTGTCTGTGAGTGATCATCTTGTGTCTGTGCTTTCGCTGGGCTGATTTATTAAAGGTTTTGCCTGTGTAAACTTGTTAAATGCCCGCCATGCATTCTGGATCACTTTTGTGTTTTCCTGTTTTTGTGACAGAGACTGTCCCCGCACTCAAGGTTGAATATGGAGTCCTAACGCAAACAACAAACCCTCTCACTTTTTAACTGGTCGAGTTCGAATATTCTTTTGAAAGTGGAAAATACGTATTTACTGTACTTGCTATTGGATTAACTCTTTGTGGATTTATGAGTATTTAAACATACATTATGGATTCCCCAAAGGTTGGTGAACTGTTGTGAGGGTAAACGGTTTCTGCTACTGAAAACACACTTCTTTTTCTGTTGCTAGTCGGGCTCGCTCGCCGCAGTGCAGTACGACAATCATTTTTGCGCCACACCACTTTCAAATGTCACCAGCCGCCACTGATAGCACCACTGAAATCTTTCACATCAATATCTTTCACATCAACTTATTAGAATCATTAAGACATGACTTAAGAAGAACCTTAGCCCCGCTCCAAGAAGTATTATCCCTAACACCGGGTAGAACAACCTTAGTAGAACACGAGATACACACGATCCTAGGGAAAACGGTACGGTTAAAGCCCTACCATATACCTGAAGCCAGAAGAGAGGCCATCAACCAGGAAATTCTTAAAATGTTACAAATGGAGATTATTGAACCCTCCAAAAGCGAATGGTGTTCACCAATCGTATTAGTACCTAAACTGGACGGGTCCATCCGGTTCTGTGTAGGCTTTAGAGAGGTAAATAAAATATCGTAGTTTGATGCCTATCCCCTTCCTAGGGTCGATGAGCTGGTTGAAAGGCTCGGGAAAGCGCAGTTTGTCAGCACACTTGATTTATGCAAAGGATGTTGGCAGGTACCATTAAAACATAAAGATCAGGAGAAGACCGCTTTTTGCATGCCCCAAGGATTGTATCACTTCAAGGTGTTACATGGTGCGCCGGCAACTTTCAAACGACTTATGAATAAGATCCTGCAGCCTCATCAACAGTACGCCGCTGCTTACTTAGATGACATTATCATCTATAGTAATTTCTGGGAAGAACACCTTCACCATGTAACCCATGTCATTTAGTCACTTGCTCTTTTACGGTCACTGTCTTTTTTTGTAATGTAAATAGTCTACTTGTACAGTTAATTAAAACCATTATAAAAAAATAAAATGGACAAATGTTAAGTCTTATTTTTACAAACTACATCCTTTGCAATGAAGTGAAAAATATAAGATGATATTGGAGAACACAAATTAGAGTTAAGAATGTCCAGAGTTATTCTTTAAGCTGTAATGATCCCAAAGCTGTTTTCAATTAGCCTCCAGTGGCTTTTCTGCAGGTACTTTAGAGTTAATAGATCATACTTGTACAATTCTGTGCAAAACACCTTTTAAACGATTATCAAGCTTATGTAGACACGCTGTAGACAGTAAACATGTAGTTTATTTATAGTTAATTAAACCTTTTGAACATTGTGCTTGCATTTTGAACAGCATGAATTATGCTTTTAAAATACAATATATGATACAGCATGTAGTAAATTAATCCATTTTGAAACCACATTCATGTATTTGAATTTGCTGATTAAGATGCAGTCAGCTACTAAAGCAGATCAAAATTGCGGAAGCGCAGTCCCTTATGTTTATTTTTAAAAAGATTGGAATTAAGAGCCTATTCATTTGTGTAGGTCCCTCAAAGTATTCCCAAAGAAGGTAACTGTTGAAATAAAAAATATGAAAAATGTACCTAGCACCTGCGACCCAAAAGACCCCAAAACATGACCAGGAGGCTTCATATTTTATCCAGCAGATTCTACTCTATTTTTACAACATGGGTAGCTTTTGATTTTGGGCTCTAGTTCAGCCGCCACCCAGGAACACCTACCAAAACCAGACATTTCTGAACACTAGACACCCGGGATAATCCAGGGTGGCATGACTTCTGTGACTCTTACTGAGTAATTTTACCCAGAAGTCTTTTCAAACCTTTAAAGTCTGGCTGAAAACACAAATTTTCCTCACATGCTGTGTCTGAAAGTTCTGGAATCTGTGGGGAGCCACAGCTTTAATATCACCCTGAGTTTGCACGTGTCTGCTGCTAACAACGGTACCCCACTTGTGTGAGTGAACCAAGAGACCACAACACAGAATGCCCTAAAGCGCTACATGGAGAGATCAGCGATAGGTAGATACGGTATTACGACCATGCTCAGCCACCACCCATGGAAACCTATCAACCACAGACATTTTTGAAAAGTAGATTTCAGGGGGTTCCAGGGTGGTGTCTTGCTTGGATCCCAAAGGTTTTTCTTACCCACTGTGCCCTACAAAACATCAAACTGTGTCTAAAATTCCACATTTTTCTTACATTTCTGTGATGGAAGCTTCTTGAATTCTTCTTCATTTTTTTCTCCCTCAGACGCTGTCTCAGTTTCTGATCATGCCTCCAAGCTGTCCTCCATAACTCAAGTTAGGGCCTTGCCAGCAGTCCTCCACTGAGATGCCATCTCGGACTGTCTAAAACCTTCCTTCTCAAACACTGTCCTATGTAGAAGGCAGAAGCATGGTTCTAAAGCAGTCTGTGGGTGTGTGCAACTGTGAGATGTGTGCAACAATAAATCAAGCATTTGCAATGCAATAGGTCTCGCATCTGTGAGACTTTGAGGTATTGGCATTGTATGCCTTTTCCTTATGTGTTTTGAAAACCTACAAGCGGTGCATACCTCTTGCGGGTTTTCAAAACACATAAATAAAAGGCATTGTCATTTACAATGCCAATACCTAAACTCTCGCAATTCCAACACCTGTGTGGCACTCGTGCTTTAGCTGTAAACATCGTAAGCTAAAGCGCTGGTGCCCTGTTTGCTTAAAAAGTAAAGAATGGTTAAATGCTTAAAATATACTATTTTAACCATGTATGTGATTTTATGCCTTTTATGATTTTTAACAAATCGAATAAAGTGTATTTGACTGACTGAAGTAAAGAAATGGAAACAAATATTTTTCTATTTCTTTACTTTTTGAGCAATCGCGGCACCCTCGCTTTAGCCTATGATGTTTACAGCTGAAGCAAGAGTGCTGCGTTTGTAACGAATGTAAGCAAACAAAAAGAAATGGCAGCCTTACTTTTTTTTCTATTTATTTACTTTTTAGCAAGAAAAAGGAGTTGTCCCAGCCACCACATTCAGATGCTATTCCGTACTTATCTGACCCATGAAATAATGTGGATTAAGGATAAAAGAATGATTTAGCAAATATATGCTTGAAGTCCATCCTAATTGAATTTATGGTCTTTAGTCTGTTAAATTGCTTTAAGAGCATCTGAATGACAGCTAGGACAACTCCTTTTCTTGTTATTTGAAGGTATTGCTGCACCCTCGTTTTAGCTTAAGCTGTTTAAAGCTAAGGCACGGGTGATGGCATTGTAAAAAAAAAGTAAATACATTTTTAGGTCGAACCTAGAACATGCGCTGTTCGAGGCATGCTGTAGTAGGGTATGCTGTGGAAGCCTCGTCCACTCTCCGCCCATATTTTTTCTTGGCTTTGTGTCATTGTCCTTCTTAAATGCTGGTTTCTGAATGGTAAATAGGCTTTTTAGTCCCTACTTGGTACCGCCTTGTCTCCATTTATTAATGCCCATAAGGACTAGACCTTTTACTGGTGATGCTACACAGTCTGCTTTATCATGGCTTAGAGCACTATTTTTTTTTTTTTATTTGCAGCGCGGTCAACTTTCAATTTAGTGGCCGCGCTTGGTTATTTAATTAATTTGCTGTTTTCTTATGCATGAGTGGCGCAGGTAGAGTTGGAGCCAGGCACGTCACTTGAGACTTGGATGGCTTTTCTATCACGATGGCTCGCTTATTTAACGCCAGCTATTATAAGCAAAAGATTCCCGGGAGTAGAAAATAGGTGTTTCCGATGCCAAACAGAAGGGGAAGGCGGGTGGCACCACACTTATTTTCATGTCCAGGTTTAAGGATTTTCTGGGAGACAGTTTTTTCAGATATAGAGCAAGCAATCGGAAAATAAATTCTGTTTGAGGCCGAAGTTGCCTTATTTGGATTCTGTAGAGGGGATATAATTCAATCTGAGCCCAAACTAGCTTTTATATGTATTGCGAGCTCGGTAGCTCGCTCTCCAATTTTACAAAATTGGAAATCCAGGGAGGCCCCTCCCATTTGAAATGGTTTACCAAAATGAAAAGGACCCGCAAATTTGAGAGAGCCTATGCAGGGAGGGTAGGAGCCACTAAAAAAATGAAAGAAATTGGACGTTTTTAATGATTTTGATAAGATTAAAGGGGTATTATAATACTGGAAGTTGCAAACTAATGTAGCAACTTTTTATTAGGATATATTTGAATTGGTTATCAAATTGTATTCCTAATGGGTATGAGTTTTATTTAGGCCATGTGCTTGTTAGCAGCTATGAAGGAATTGGTCAATAATAGAGCACTACCACTTTAGTCCGGTTGCACTTTAAATGTAGTAGGAAATATATATATTTTTTTGGCTACTTTTTCTAAAGATAAATGGCATTTTGCACTTTGTTTCATGAAGGACTGATTTAGCTTTTTATAAACTTGCACTTTGCACGCTTGCACTTTATATGGTCAATGAATGTAAGTCTAGTTTTGTGAATAACTATAGAATTAGTTGTTAAAAAAAATTACATTTTTCACTTTGAATTTTATACGTTGTATGTATTTAGGTTTGGTTGCATTTGCACTTTTTTGATCATCCACTACAGGCGTATCAGGAAACTGGTTTTCTCTTATTGCTGCTATGAAAATCTGAACTTTTCTGCTGCTTAAATTGAGAAGATGTTTAGCTGTTTTTAATTGCTTTTTTTTCAAGTATCTAATGTATTATGAACCATATGCTCTGCTCAATAAAACATTAAAAAAAATAAAAAAAGACTTGATTCTGTTGTGGTGAAAGGCAGGCACTTTTACCTAAACAAGCATTTGCACTTAAATAGGTCTCGTATTTACGCAAGTTTGAGCTATTACCTTTAGTTTTTGTTTTGTTTTTAAAACATAAATAAAAGGCATTGTAATTTACAATGTCAATAGCTTAAACTCGTGTAAATGCGAGAGACCTATTGCATTGCAAATGCTCTTTATAAAAGGCATGCAGCTGCGTTCAGCGATCCCAAGGAACAGAAGTAAAGAGCAGCGCTATTATTTGTGCCGGCCGCGCTAGTTAAATAAAATACTTTGCTGGAGAGCGTGTCCTGCATTCATTAACACAAGAGTGCTCTGAGGCTGTAATTGAAAGCTACTGAGTAACAACACAGGTAAAAGGGGGGTGTCCTGATGGGAGGTAACAAAAGAAGAGCGGGAGGTACTAATAAGCCTATTAACAAATCAAAGATCAACCTTTACAAAGGACTGTGACAGGAGCCAATTAGATGGGCAAAGAGTAGGCGGAGCTTACAGCCCACACCTGAATACAGCATGTCTCCAAGATCAATGCAGCAGCTTCTCCAAAGACACAAAAAACATTGAAAGACCAAAAAACCCCAAAGTATTACTTAACCTTGCCAAATACTCAGTACCACAGCATACTTCAAAGGACATGGGGTGAGCACACTCCAGCCTCTGTTAATTTATTATGGCCCTGACATGCAGCGAAGACAATTGTAGGTGGGAGATAAAAAATAAAATCGGATTCAGACAGGGCCAAAAACTAGGTGCAGGCACAACAGTAAGAGACCCCCATTAGCAAATCAGATAGCTAAATAACTGTTTGCAAAGCCAAAAGGCTGGCAGTAATCCCCAGACCTATTCAGCAATCAATTTGTTTATCAATCATTTGTATGATTGATGTGTTCAGTAATATTTATTGTATTGATAATATTTAAAATACAGAATATTTTTAGGTCTCGCATGCGCTGCATAGGAGGGAACCTTTTGGAATCTATCAGCTTTTTGGGCAAAAACGTGCATGTTTTGCATTGCTTTGTATTGCAACGCATGCACGTTTGGCGTTTCCCTTGCGGGAGCGAGCTTTGGCGACATCTGTTTGTAATTATCTTGCAAACAAATAGTGTCCCTGGTCGCTCCCGCAAGGGAAACGCTGTGTATGTCTGGTCCCTGTTACCACGCAGAGACTGATTGTTTTCCATACTTCCGACTGGGCTTTACTATTTAATCTTCTTGAGGAGTTCAAGATGTCACTTGCCTCTGCTAAGAGGAGACAAAGACTGGATCTGCCGGGCCCTCATGCAGTGTGTTGCTGAATGCATCGGTTTGCTTTGAAGAGTTCTTTCTAGGAGCCCTTCAGTTTCTCGGCAGTCAGCCCCCTCTGAGAAATCATGTCTCCTAGACATGCACCCCGCCTCTCAAAGCGGGGCACAGTGACACACACCCCTTCCTTTTAGCTTTCAAGGCATCACATGCAAATGTGTGGTTATTATTTAATATTCAACCCACATGCCCTTTAAACATACAGACAAATTAACAGGTGAGAGGCCCTGCGTGTTCTGGCTAAATTCCCAATTTGATTCATATAAGGGCTCAGCCTTTGATGCAAAATCACTCTTCTTTCTGCATCCCTCACTGTGTAATTCTAACAATATTTCACTTTTGTTTTTCTTCTCACGTGGCTCAGCTTGGTTGGCTTTTGCCGAACTCTAGCCTAGTCTTTCACGGGTGAGACCTAAATGTGTGGGCGCATTGCGAGCGCGCATGCTCTCTGCTCCCCTTCTGTGGTGGGTTCATAGTTGCAGCAACCAAAAGACACCGATCTGCTGTCCGGTCTAGGACTGAGGTTGGGGGTCATCTACTTCGCTGAGCAGGTAGTATCTGTGGTGAATAATATTCCAGGTTTTGCCTCTTTAAAACTTTGAGGCACACAAAAAATGGCGTCTTTATTCAACTAAGCCCCGGCGATGGGTTTTTTTTCTCCGTACTTTTATTCATGCATGCAATAAAATATACCCACATAATTAAACAAAATTGTGCTCTTAGTTTTATCTCTTTTATTGCAGCAAGGAGAATAGCGTTTTCTTTACAAGCATATTATATACCTTGCATGGCTTCGATTGGGAGGTTTAAACCACTTGTGGGTATGATGTGTAAAGATGTCGAAGTGATCAAAATTTCAAATACATCCTGAAATGTTTGAGATCATATTATTTGCCATCACACTTTTGCAAAAGTATACTAATCTGATTTATTCATTCATTCCTACCTTGCAGGAAGTGCTATATGCCACTTTCCTACTGCCTCTAAACACTTCAGTAGTAAAAAAAAAAAGAAAATAAGGGTAGTTATGGAGTCATCTGAGGCTAAGTAAGTCTTAAGTGCAAGTAAAGCAGGAAGACTACAAACTGTACAAAAATGTCCTCAGACAGCGAAACACAATGGCATACTTTGAAATTCTTATCCGATCTTAATCAATTGTATTGCGATTTATGCATCAATGATCAAGAAATTGCATTGCATTGTTATGTTTTGGAAATTACAAAGAACGTGTTTATTTTCTTGTAAAATCATTGTTTGAATTTGAAAATGATGACTGAAAATACAAGAGTATGAATAGATAAATTGTGTTATTCATTTTTGATTACTTGCATTAGGTGTTTTCAACACCAGGTGAACAGTGCGCGATTGAGTCAAGCCACGCAGCTTGTGATAATTCCTTGTTTTGAGTTCACAAGAAGTGACAGCCCTTGTCAGTCACAGCACCTATGGATAAAGTTTATTAGGATTTAAATTGATCATTAGGAGTGCACCCCATAACTAAATATTTTCTCATATAGACCTTGTCAAACCCTTGGGGTAGCACCCAACCCACAAAATGATGTTTGATTCTATAACCAGTATTACAGATAACAGAGCCAACACATTGGCATATACAACAGATCAAGCTAACGAAATGTATTCACTCATACAGGAAGTACGTTCTATGGATGCCCATGGAGGCTCAATATCCCAGCAACTCAAACAATTAGAATATTTAACCCGACGACAATTGAACCAGAAGATGCATGCCTCAACTTTGGTGCAATATCATAAAGCCAAAAGGATTCCTAGGGGATTACGATTATCGATCAAACCCATGTTTCGTTTTCATTTAAATGCTAAATTCATGGATAAGTGGTATAGCATTCTTAATAAATGCTCCTTGGATCTCATCCTACTAATTATAGAGGAATTATCGAAAACAATTCGGGAATTAGAAGATGAGATACATACTCTTAAGACTGAACTTGAAACCAGAATGGAAGCAAACACCTCGCAAATAAATCTTTAAGGATTGAATCAAAACGATTGACTATAAACTTAACGAAGTTTCATGTGGGCCGAAATCTATGCCCGACCTAGATTCGAACAAAGAAACCATGACGCAGTCTTCTGAAGAAAGTTTGGTAACCGATAAAGACACCTCTATAAGTATAGCACCAGTGCAATCAGGAACCTCGGGATCTAATATAACTGGTTCAATACCAGCATCCATTGAAGCAATACCAACGACAAGCACAATGTCTTTTTTGTCCCAGGTACAAGATCAAGGACTACCACCATCACAACAGATAGGAGCCAGAGGCAGGCACGTCGGACAAGGCGAGGAAAAGGCAGGCAAGTCTCTACGGAGCGGGAAAACATTGGTCTATTTATCAATATATCATCCAAACAACTTTCAACCTAACAGCTTAGAGTTCTTAACAAAGGTCTTTCATTTGTGCCCACCAATACACCAAATAAAATTGAACTGGAAGTAGCTCTATATCGGATTATGACAACCTTGCGTCTACGTCACTTCTTCACTAATGTGGTTGATCATGCACAACAGACAGAATCCGCAACGGATGGACGGTTTAAACCCTAGAGTACCTATCAACCACCAGTATCCCATAAAATGCTTGATACTTTCGAAATCATGATTAAAAAGGATATCAAATCTTTGGATTTGAAGAAGGTCAAATGATATAACCTCACAAAATCTGATCGGCGCACCATACAGGCAATTGCAAATAACACTGAATTGACGATACAACCGGCTGATAAGGGGAACACTCGTTTTTACACCAATAAAGTGGATGAACATCTCAAGGATGAGAACACATATCTACTATTGGATTCAGAACCCACAATTGAATTACAGAGACTATTGGATTAAATTCTACAGAATGCAGTGGACCTGGAGTGGATCGATAATCCAACACAAGCGTATCTTACAACCACCTATCCACGGTGTCCCAGTCTATACATGATCCCGAAGATCCACAAGAGTCTTACAGACCCACCGTTCAGGCCAATCGTCTCAGGGTGTGGGTCAATATTTGACCCCCTTGGACGTTATTTAGATCATTTTCTTCAACAATTTGTTCAACGATGGCGCTCATACATTGAGGATACTACTGTTTTTTTCTTAAAACTGGAAGAAGTAGAGCAGGACATGAAAGACACATGGCTACTTTGCACCATAGATGTGGTGGCTCTTTACACCTCCATACCACACAACGCAGGATTGGAATCAGTTGAATGGGCATTATTACAGCATGAAGACCTCTCCACCAACAAAATCTTGTCACTCCAAATTCTTACATTTTGCCTTCAGAACAGTTATTTCACATGGAATAAGCACTATTATGCCCAATTAACAGGTACATCCATGGGTTTTTCCGGGGCACCCGCATATGCAAACATTCTCATGGCCCAGTTTGAGTCACATATACTAACAAAAGGGAGAGCAAGGGATCGTGTTCACCGCTGGTGAACGGAAAGTACTCCTGTTCCCCTGTGGAAAGGCTAAATAAACAAATCGAGGAGGACCATCATTGGAAAACCAAAACAGAGTTTCCTAATGTGGTGGAGAATGGGCAAAAGGAAAGAATTCATCCTTTTGTTAAAAACCCCTCACTCACCAGCCTAGTGGTGACATGCTTCATCATCGGGTTCCACGCTGGTGGCCTAGCGTCACCAGGGTGTGCTACAACACCTGAAGTACAGTGGAGCAGGTTGTTAGTGTGGGTGCAGAAAAAAGTGTTAAAAATTGTCCTGGTTTAACTTAGTGGGACGATAAATTTTATTTACAAGTAACTGGACAATATTAAAAAGGTGAGACGAGATACCGTGAGGGTAAATTAGGACCAAAAGTATCTCTATGTGTGTGCTGGTCTACATGTTTCAACCTTAGTTGGGATGTACCAGGTTTTCATCAGGACCGTTATAACAGGGAGCTGGATGGTATGTGCCCCCTAAAAGGCACACCCAATCCTAGTTCCTTGTGACCAAATTTTAGCAAAAAATCAGCTAAATGGTAAAAAGACTCTAGCTACAATGTCTGAGTCAGAAAAAATAAAAAAAAGACCTGTGGGAAGGAAGAAGAAAAACCGACATCAATCAGACGTGAACTATGTTACATGCCTGTTACGATGTGCAGTGTCATGTCATGTATCTCTTCATGCTTCATGCCACTCTCATTAGGAACGTTGTGGAGGTTTTTCAGTGAAATTATCACGTGTAATAGAGCCCGCTCGGGGCTAGTTGTGGAGCCAAATCACTCATACTTATCAAGAGGTGCGCGCTCATTGGCAGCGTGTTCTGGGACATTCACTACTTTTATACACTTGCGTACGTATTACTGTCTTAGTGGTGATGTGGTATCACATTCTCGCTTATCCGCTATTGTGGTCGCGAGAATTTGTTTGAAAGTGCATAGATTATCTGTAAAAATACTGTGGACACACAAGGACTTACTGACATAAAACGTAAAAGACATACAAACATTAAATTTTTTGGAAATGTATGGCTTACTCCTGATTGAGTGTCTTTTATCATCGAGGGCGGAAGGTGGTGTCCCCACTACTGAGACATATTCTGTGAAAAACAAACGTTATCGAGAGCGATAAGAATATGGAACCGCTACGGTTGGCGGTAGAAACCAGATACCGTGATGGCCTCTGACCCTGTAAAGCAAAGCTGTTTTACTCACAGTTCTCTCGTGGTGGAATGCCCATTAACCTAAATCGGTCCTCCGCTGCCCTGCTACAGAGCCGTAGTGTCTCGTGTAAGTATAAGTAAGGAGACGGCTTCCGGAAAAGGCGGAGTTGCGTGCTCGTCACATGTTGGTTGCCTAAGTAACGCGTGTGAGCCAAATGTTACGGGTGCCGAATAAGGCCAAGAAGCGGGGGCTTGGGTGATTGTCAAGGCAACAGTGCTGGTTTGGAACTACGAAAGACCCGAGGATTCGTGTTCGCTGAATCCCTGGTGGAGGTGGTCACAAGTGAACCTGTCTGTTCGAAAAGTGCACATCAATAAGGGAGTCATGCTACTATAAGGCAGTTAATAAATGAGTGAACCTGCCTGATCGGAAAGTGCAACAATAATGGTTATGAAACCATATATGTCAATAATAGAGTCAAGCTACTATTAGGCGATTAATTAATATATGCTGCAATTCCGAGGTTTGAGTTTGAGTCACAACATCTGATGAATTATGAAGCATGGTGGACTAATATCAGATTATATTGTCGTTTCATTGATATCATCTTTTTGATTTGGATGGATACAATAGAGGCATTAGAGAACATGATACAACATTTGAACTTGGTGGACCCTAGAATACAATTTACCCATAAGATTGATGATAAATCGATAGAGTTCTTGGATGTGACAGTTATCAAAACACTGACCGGGAGAAGATTGCAAACTGAACTATACACCAAATCAACTGATCGCTATAATGCATTAGAATACACCAGTTTCCACCCAAGAAGTTTAATCAATAACTTAGCATTTTTTCAACTGATACGAATCAAGAGAATCTGCTCTGACTCACAAACATGTCAAATTAAAATGGATGAAAATCTTCAAAAATACAATGACAGAGGGTACCCTCAGGATACATTGCAATCCAGCATGACTAGAGTGGCTCTAATTAATCGACGTGGCCTATTAAGACCTAAACTCTGGCAAACATCGAGTAAAATGGTCTTTGTATCCAGATTTACAACTCAATCCAATGCCATCAAACGAATTATCAATACTAGATGGGAACTTCTTTCCAAGGAACCAGACTTTCATAACATTTATAAGGACCCTCCTATATATGCCTACACTAGAGGAAAGAATTTACGTCAATTACTAAAACAGACCAATACACGACTTTCAGACCAATCTTTTAAAGGAACCGTAAAATGCCAAAACTGTACCCATTGTAATAATGTCATACTTGGAAATACATTCACACATCCGACAACAGGTTATTCAATTACCTTAAGACACACTAGTGACTGTAATTCACAAAACGTTGTCTACAGCATTAAATGCCCGTGCGGCAAAATGTATGTCGGCAAGACAGAACGCAAATTGAAAATAAGAATCACGGAGCCCAAGAGCCGGATCCGCATACAAAACATGACCTCACCGTTAGCAACCCATTGGTTTTAAGAGAAACACTCTATTTCCCAATTACGCTTTCTAATCATAGAAAAAGTGATACTGAGATCAGGAGTTGATAATCATAAAATACTCCTACAACGAGAGGCATATTGGATTAATACTCTGAACACCATGACCCCAATGGGTCTTAATGAGAGGTTTGATCTGTCATGTTATATGTAGAAATCATAGTGATTATGAGGAGTACGAACATGAGTTCAGTATTACACAGATGAGACATGTATTATCTGATCATCAGATGTTACTCCATTATCAGCTACATACTACCATTTTTCTATATCTCACTGCATACATAGACCACTATGATGGGAATCAAGTACAAGTAAGGATAGACCATATCACAGCTTTTTATATCACTGATTGGCAAAAATCATTAGCTACTAGAATGGACTGTACGGATTGTTCAGCATATAGGTTGTGGAGCGCGCAGATTGAACGTGTTTTTATTACATTTGCGTTCATTTATTCATTTATTTGTGATTTGGATAACCGGTTCTGGGTTACAGTAGTACCGCTCAGTGTATTTCACATGGTATCGGCGCACATTCAGCAGTAACTCCATTTATATATGGCAGCCGGAGTCCTTCATGGTTCGGTTACAGGCATCTTCGTTAGTCTGTCGTTTATGTTTTCTACACCATCCGACCACGTAATTTGGCGTCGCGGGGTTTAGCACGGAAACAGAGGTTCTGTCCACTCGTCGTGTGTATACGCCGGATTAGATCCAAGATAGAGGTAAGAAATTCGCTTGGATAATTGTTCACAGCGCATAACATCCAGTTACTATCCCCGTAGGTTCCGGGCCAACGTTAGTTGACTTATATGTTTTTGGTATTTTCCTCTAGGTGATTCAGTACACCAGAGGAGATAAGGTATGGTCACCACAGCGTTTCTTCAGAGCGTGATGTGATGGATCCCCGTGTGGTCGGGTTCTAATACTTTTACCAGATTTTTTCTGTTCACAGCATAACATTGTGCCGTAGCAACTCCGGTATGACATTTACAATACCAGCATGTCTGGTGTATAATGGATTTATACAGTTATAGTCTGGTGAATATTGGTTTCACGTAGCTACAGTGTTTTTAAACTTTGGCATGTTTTTGTATTGACAGGCCAATAGGACACTAGGTTGCGAACCTATCGGTAAGCTTCCAATGATTTTGTGGTTTTCTAATATTCACATTATTTCCGTCTTAGTGATATGATGGTAGGTGTCATTTATGGTGTTTCTGGTTATTGTAGATTCCAGGTTTTCTATTCTTCGAACACAACTTTAACAAGGTAGGACAATATTACACACAGTACCAAAGTACATGTACACATTTTAGGTGTTTGAGTACCATGGGCATTAACATATTATACCTAATATTTCATTTTGCAGATCAGCCACTGAAGAAGGAACCAGTTAGGTTCCGAAATGCATTGGGCATTTTCAAAGATTATGCTTATCAGTTCTTAATCAATTGTATTGTGATTTATGCATCAATGATCAAGAAATTGCATTGTTATGTTTTGGAAATTACAAAGAACATGTATATTTTCATGTAAAATCATTGTTTGAATTTGAAAATGATGACTGAAAATAGTATGAATAGATAAATTGTGTTATTCATTTTTGATTACTTGCATTAGGTGTTTTCAACACCAGGTGAACAGTGCGCGATTGAATCAAGCCACACAGCTTGTGATTATTCCATACTTTGAAATTCAGCATAATTTGAGTTGTATTGGACATGACATTGCCTTCCCTTTGAAAAAAGCAATGGAAAGTAGTAACAATCATTTGCATAGCCAATAGGTCTCGCCTTTTTGACCTTATAAGTATTTAGTTATCCAGCACAATATCCTTTGTGCAACAACATCAACTGTTGCATGGCTAAACACTTATACGGTCCCAAAGGCGAGACCTATTGGCTATGCCAATGCTTGTTATTTTTTATTTTGAATGATCTTTACTATATGTTTCATTCATTCTACTATATACACACCATGTCCCTGTCTCTGAGCCTCTTGTGATGTAAAAGTGATCCTACATAACAAAACTTAAGAAGAGTTAAGTACAGACTAATAGGTTTCCCATCACAGTTAGTATTATACCTTGGAGACCATTACCTTATGTTTCTGAGATTATTTTTTATTTAGATCCCAATTATATGTGCTTTGCACTCCACTTGGTCATGGAGGTATCTCAAGAATAATAACTATCAAAGAAATGCAAACAAGGTGAGCATAGACGCAAGCCAGATGAGGCATGTGTTGGAGCTGAAACCCAAAGACTTCAGGACTGAATCCTTGGACTAGTCCTGCTGCTGCAACACTCTGTTACTTCTTGATTTGGAGTTTGAAAAGCAGCTGGACGGCCGGTTTATACATAGGCCAGTGCTTATGCAAGACTAGGAAGGGAAAACAATCTAAGAAAGATGTTAAGATTGATATTTAAAAGCAGGCCCCTGCATATTTTTGCTGATATGACACAGTTGATATTTCCTAAAAAAGGCATACCCTGCTCTGGACCTAGTCGGCCACCCCTCACCTGATAGCTTGTCCTTCCCCTCGCTAGCCATGGATTCCAACTGGTCTTGTAGGTATCATAGCTTGCCCTTGAGAATCTGTCAGTACATGTCTTGGTGTCCTTATAGTATTTTGACCAGGCATGCACCATACCAGAATCCATCTGTGAAGTTGCTGTCACTTTACCTTCAATATTGGGGCAGGAACATTGCATTCACAACTGTCTTGTGATTTCTTTTTTATTCCTTACAGTCCCCCCCCCCCCCAAAACCACGTAAACATTTCATAAACTTTTCTGTATGTAGTTTTCTAATTGTGAAGATCATGAACATTCCAGAGATCTTGTGTACAAAATATCCTTTCTCATTACACCTTCCAGTAGTACACCCTTCTTCACATAGTCTTGTTCTAGTACAGTACAATGTCCTTTTGGGCTTGGTGGATGGAGCCCACTGGAATTTGTTGGTACCCGGGTCAGTTGATGTGATATCTGTGTCATTGTTACCCTCAGATGATTGGGCAGTACATGTCTGGACTGTGTTTCACTTCGTAAGGCTGGATGGTCTGAAGCAGGGCTTCACGGAGGCAAAACTGGCCTTGTTGAACGGATCTATAGTTTTTGAAAGTGCTGGGTTACTACTTACCTGCTGTTCCGTGAGGGGGTGGGGGGCGGGAGAGTCACCGAGTGGTTGCTTGAGGGACGAACACCTTGCAACCTTGCACTAACATCAGATCCCTTAAAGACGGTCACGTCCTCCAGGTACAAGGAATGTCTTAGGGCCATTACCCTTAAATACCCAGGCATTGCCTTAGGCCTAATACATCTGATAAGAGTGTCTTACAGTACACCTGGAACTAAATGAAGGCCCATACAAATGTAAAAATCCACCAGGTTGTGTATATGCTCTGAATGACGGTCTTGTTAGAAAACATTTTCGATTGGCTCCATGGTAAACTTTGAAGTGTGCAAATTGTATCACTAAACCAGTTACATGCAAAGTGAGTATCTGCATGTTCGACATTCAAAGACCTGAGCATCATAAAATATGGCATACTCCTCCAATTCAAAAGCAGCATACATGATAAAATTCACAGAATGTAAGCCAGAAACTAAGAAAGTCACAAAATGCTACTTTCTGGAAATCCGCAGCAAATCCTTCTAAAAAATGTATTCCCTTCTGTCCACAATGCATCGTCAGAAGGAGACAATCTGCTCATATTGCAAGGTATATACATATGAGCTGCATATACTAATGTAATGCCAAGGCTCTGGCTACTGTGGCAGTGTATAGATCTGTCAACTCAACAGTCACACCAATCATATGGTGGTTTTAAAATTACTCCACATTGAGTGCTGCCATTTGAGTTGCCATACAGGGCAAAACTCCAGAGTGCTAGGTTGTTTGTAGACATATCTTTAGAGTGATCATTTAGAGGATCTCAAGAGGCTGGCATTTTAACTACTTTGCATCAAGACATAGACAGTCTTGAGAGACAATTGTAAGAAATGGAGAATAAGTAGGAACCATCTAAAAGTTGTTCTGTGTTAACTGTTGACACATGAAATTGAGAGTTTGGATGCTTTTAGACCAGCTGCAGATGGCGCAATAAAAAGAATTTGCTGCAGGGTTGATGGTAGTGTGATGAGGAGAGGTCTTCAAGAGTTTTCCGGGTTGACAGACAAGATAGAGGATCATATTCTGTCAGAGGGTTCTATGTGGATGATGATGTAGTGAACCGAGATTTGAACCTATTCTTCATGGAGTAATACAAAATAGCTCACTCTGCTAGCATATGCATTTTGAGGAAATTAAACAATATTAGAGCTAAAGCTCTCTGGGCTGGATAGCCCAGCAAATGGAGTTACATTTGTGTATACCCACCCTGGAGTAAATATTAGCATGTATCTTGAAAGACTTGCTTGAGATAAGGCCACAGGGACTCGCTGGGGATAAAGCCACAGGGACTGACTGCTTTACTGAGGACTTCCATTGTGAATTTTTGTATTTCTTAGTACGACAACTAATGATAGTACATGAGGATTTTCAGCAGGGAAGTTTGGCCACCAACCGTTTAGGGGCAGCGATGAACTTCCTTCTATTGAAGCCAAGGAAATAGCTTTACATGTACTTGTCTTATAGGCTATTATTGCTTATTAACCTGGATAAAATGTACTTGTTCAAATTTCTGTAAAATATTTATTACCTCTCATTTCTCCCTACTCCTTCTGGATCAGGGAGGATTTATGTAAGGCGTTCACCTCATATCTGTAGAGTGGTTTTGCAAATCGTCATCCAGCTGATCAAAGACTAAACTTACTATTTGTGACACTGGATGATGATAAATTCATTTGATACACTTATCCGTCAGACAGACTTGGCAGCAATGACATACTATTTACTGGGGTTGTGTTAAATTGGAGGATCGTGTAAGGCTGTTTTCCCCATTCCTCTCGCCCGTTACTAACAATTAACTTGGATGTCTTTAACCCCTTCCACGCTCATGACGAGCTGGGCTCGTCATGAGGTAGCCTCCTGCTACGCTGATGACGAGCCCAGCTCGTCATGGAACATTTGTTTTTGCATTTTCCAGCACACAACGGGAAAATGCACCGCATCGATGCGGTTAAAGCGAGTCAAACCCACTCTGATCTCCAGTTGTGATCTCATCATGTTGTGAGAACCGGTGTAGAGGATTGTTTAATTTCTATTTGTAATAGACCACCAGTGATGAATCTGCCTGGTTGATGAAATCACTGTGTAGCTTTCATTTTAGAGAAGTCATTGATATGAGCAAGCCTGCGTTAATTCAGTAATTAACGTTTAGTTAATTGATTTCATGCACAGTTCATGAATTTTAGTCTTGCACATAGCTACAAATTCGGATTTTCGAGCAAGAAGCCCTGCCATCTTTTCAACTATGAAGACATGCTGCCTTGAACTTGTTTTACCTAAAAACCCTTGTTTGAAATTCTAAGGCACAACAGACACAAATAACATACCGTACATTGTATTTCAAATGTTCGTTGAAATGGACTACCATTAATAACTTCAGTGATATCTGTAATTCTTAGATTGGACTAACAGAAACCTGAGCCAAAGAAACCAATGATCTAGGATTGTTGGCAATGGATACTGTAAGTCGTCCTGAACGCCCCTATCTAAATAAGTATCAATAACGTACTGTGGAAATGAATTTTTTGAAAATGCAATAAATCAACATAATGAACTCATGCCTGGATGGTTGCTAGATTCTTTAGGCATATGCCCCTGTGGGTATTCCAGATGAGATTACACTCTATTCTGACAAAAACTTACAGCTATTTAGGATATCAGACACGTTGTTGTAGTATATATTATAATATTGATTGGAAAAGCTAATGTAGTTATGTACTAATGATGCAATGCTTGTGTTTACAGAAATCTGTTAGTGAAGCTTTATGTTGTAGCTATGTATTCAACTTATTTTCATGTTATTAGTATTTAAATGTGTGAGGTGCACAAGGAACAGAGGGAGTAACTCAGAGTTGATTGAGGACAAGGCAAGCAAGTAATGGGAATGTAAGGGAGTAGCGGATGCTGGGTACAGGCAGCTAAAATGGGGGGGGGAGCTTTCAAACAACGTGAAAATTACAGAGTTCAATTTGGAAGCACTAACTACATTACCAGTTGGAAAAGCAATGCAAGCTAGAGTTTACCTTCTAGCCCTCTCTTCCCCAAGGAACTTCAGCAACACTTTTTTGTGCTCATGTGGTGTGTGGCTAAATGTATCTGAATTGGCATTTGGCATGCCAGAGGCTTACAGGAAATAAGAAAGCATATTCTTTACTAAGTAGTTTGTTCCTCCAGCAAGCTATTAGACAACTGAAAGATGAGGAACACGAGGTAAGTATGACAGTTGCAATAGAAAACATGTTTGTTTGGATTGGCTTTTCACCCTTTCTTATCAAAGTATGTGAAGAATTTAAAGTGTGTGCGAGAAAGCAATGAGTTCTCACGAATGGATAGTGCACAGAGCACAAGAGAGGATGGATGACTAGAAAGAAGTCAACGGCTTATGAAGGACTGCTATATCTTTTGCTTATTTTGAGATTATTGGCTAAGTTTAGCTGTGGTATGAGCTGGCTAATTTGCACAGTGAATGCCCCAAAAAACTGTCAGTGACCGCTGATTAGTGTTTCACATACAGTTGGGGTAACAATACTTAAGGTCTTGGCATACCATATTAGCGGGGAGAAGGACTGCAGAGTGTGTAGAAGAACTTTTCAAATTTCTAATTGTCACAGCAAATTCTAGAGCTCCTGGCAGGGGAGAACTTCAAGAGAAAGTGTTCTTCTCATTAAGTCTTGGCATCTGAAGTAGGAACTGTAAGGCCAAGCTCTAAAAAGGAAGCATACTGCCTAAACTTTATCTTCATAGCCTATTACAATTCGAGTTCACACGTTCTACTGTGCAAACAGGAATGTCACTGAATACCAAGGAGGTGGTGTGTGGAACTACCATGCAGATGGGCATTTCCTTTTTAGGTCTCGCCCTGGAACAGGGACGGAGACTTATAGTCGGCTGATGCCGGGGAATGAGGGACACAAAACTGGCACGATTTTTAGCAGTCGGATTTGGCTGCGCGAACGCGCACGTTCCGTCCTGCGCCGCCCTCCCAGCCTACTGCGCATGCGCCGCCCTCCCAGCCTACCGCGCATGCATGCATGCACACAGACACAGACACACACACACACACACACACACGTCGCAGACAGACACTCGCTCCCCCACACACCCCCTCCCCCACAGTCACACACACGCACTCCAAGACACATACACACACGCACGCACACACATACACACACATACACAGGCCGCCCCCCCCCCGCGCCTACATGCTCCTCTCCCTCCGCCCGCCCGCCGCTCAGCAACGCACTCACCGGCTTCCTCTCCTCAGCTGCAAGGCCCGGCAGCAGGACTCTTCTTCCCTCCTTCGGCACCGGGGCGCAGGGTAGGCTCCTGCCTGCTCCGGTGCTCCCTGCTCCCAACACGGCTCCAATCGCGGCTCTTCCGTGGGAGGCGGGGTAGGCTCCCGCCCTCCTACTTCCTGTTTCCGGGTGTCGCGCCGGCCTGCCTGACTTCCTGGTCGCAGGCCGGCAGAGTAACGAGGATGTTTTGCGGTATGTATTTATTTATTTAATTATGCATTTTTATATAGCGCAGACTTTACCCGAAGGCGGTATTTATTTATTTATGTATTTATGCATTTTTATATAGCGCGGACTTTACCCGAAGGCGGTATTTCTTTATTCATGTATTTATGCATTTTTATATAGCGCGGACTTTACCCGAAGGCGGTAATGCTTGCCTTAGCGTAATGGTGTTCCTTCTTAATTTATTGGTGGTGTCCCTGTTAGAATTATTCCCACTTTTAGTCTAGCAATGCTTGGCATGATGTTGGCATCTTTGGCATTATTGAGCCCATCCCTGGTATAATGGGACCACAACGTATTGTGGGCATTCTTGACCCAATTGTGCTTCTCTTCACCAGCGGTGATGGTCATCCCTGGCATGCGATGGGTGTTCATGGAATTGGATGTTGATATGTAGACATGTAAAGCCAGACTCTGTCCATGGGGCAGTAATATTCATGAGTACTTGATGACATGGAGATCAAAGATACAACTAAAACTGAAAAGCCATTATTTTGAGAGACTGTCATATTTGTTTTTGGGAATCAGAAATATTTATTAAAATGAAATGCTTGTAATAACAAGCCAATGCATGATTACCAGCTGTGATCGTGTTTTCAAAATGTTTGTAAAGTTGATATTAAAGTGATAATTCATGCTAATTTCTGTAGTCTTATTTACATCTTGTTTACAATTATACTATACTACTAATGTATGTTTACTAGCCATAACTGTACTGTTATATGTTACATTTTAATTACAGTGTTTGCCTTTTACAATCATTTTCTTACAAACTACCTCGTAAAACAAAAATATTTATGGCTAAAATATTTTGCACTGTTTGCACAATATATTTGTGATGTTTACACTTACCTATTTGAAATTAAAATGTACAAATGGACATTTAGTCAATTACCATTAAAAAGTTTAACTTTTTTGCTAAGATATTCTTGTAATCTTTTATGCAAACAAATTTAAATACTGCATAAATAATTTTAACAACAAATACTTTATATGTAGCTTTTTATGTACATAAGAAAACTATAGCATAAAGCAAAAAACATTGCCATTTACAATAATAATAGCTCAAACTTAAATAATGCGAGACCTATTGCATTGCAAATGCTTGTTCTAGTTGTGAAGTGTTCTACTGTACAAGAGGACTTGACAACTTTTGAAGCTCTCCATAGCAAAATAAAGTTGTATGTATTGTGTGAATCCATACATGTTAGAACAGAACAATGCAACTGTTTGAGAAAGATATAGAGCAAAAGTAAAACATTAAAGGTTTGCTTCAGCTCTAAACACAAGACAGTTGACCGTTTACTTCTTTATATTACATTGTACTGTATAACATCCTTCTTTATTTTGAAAGTGTAATTTTGCCCACGATTATTTTCAGTGTTTAAAATAACCTTTTTTTCCTCATTGCAGCTGATTTGAAAAGAACAATAGCTGTTCTCCTGGATGATATTTTACTACGCCTTGTGAAACTGGAAAACAAAGTTGACTATGTAGTAAATGGCTCTTCAACTAACACAACCAACAGCACCAGTGGGAATGGACTGTCAGCCACAACAAGTAAACGCATACAAGCAGCTAGTAATATGAGATAGCAGTGAATAGATTTTCAGAGAAACCATTACTGTAGATTTCATTTCAGGCTTTGTTTTTATCACATGGCCCTCCAGAAAGAAATACTTTTTTGTTCGAGAGTCCCCACTGCAAGTTTATGCATTGTGTATGTATGTACTGGTTTTGATTGGTAGTTTGTACCAGTCAGGTATTGTATGAGAACAATCATGTATTTTAATGCCTTCTAGTAAATGGAGTGCTGTAATTTGTAATCTCGTGATGTAAATTGTAATATTCATCACACTAAAATGTAAGCTTCTAATTCAGCCTTCAAAATTTACTATTTAAATATAAATGTACTAGGTTATCAACTACAGATGAAGTTTATTGAAGTTAAAATAATATTTCTGGTACGTTAAACACTGTGCTGACAAGTTATTCATTTTAACTTCTATTACAAAATATTGTTACTAGAAAAATGTATACTTTGTTAATATTATATTTTGGTACTTGGCAAAGAGATTTTATGTCAGAGGATAGAGTTTAAAACAGTAATCCAAAGAATGTATGTCTATATTTGCACTACCTATCAGAGTATAGCTGAATCTAACTTATTGTGCGACACAATTTTTCATTCAGACTATACACTCTAATTATGTAGTAAACACTGTTGTTCAAAGAACCTATTTCTCTCAGTCTAAAGATAATCTTAAGATATCTTCAAAGTTTTCTTCTGTATTTTCTGAAAAGCTATTTTTCCACATTTACACTTGTGAAATGCTTGTAGCTTGATGATGACATACTCCACTGTTACCCCTCCCCCCAGCTTCACTTATCCAATTAAACTAAAACTTGTTGTGTCATAATAGTTCATTTCTCTTCTATAAGAGGAGGAAATACATTATCTATCAGGCTGTAGTCCATAATTGGAATAGAATGTTATTATGTGGGGGACATGTCCCTGGTGGAAAAAGTGGTCTTATATTTAATAAAACAAGTTTCTATATTAAAATAAGCGTGTGAATTTAAATATGCTTTAAGGAAAAGATACAAGCCTTGTTCTTTGATATACAAATAGCTCCAAAGAGCGCAATCTGTTGTTAAAATTTCCAATACCTATATACATCTTGTATTTATAGCCTCACTATTTGATTGTTTTTACTAACCTGGTCCTTATTATAAAAGAATGTTGAATGTTGACCTATTCTTACTTTGACATGCTTCCTGTTGTGCCTTACAGCTTGCTTCCTCTTTACTATTTGATGCTTTCCTTTACGAGGGCTGATAAGACTTGGGCTTCTCTAGGGCTTTTAGCTTTCTGCTGCTGATGCATGCTTTTGACTTTGGTACTTTTGCTAGTGGGACCATTCCACAAAAAAAGCCAGACAAATTGTGACACTAAAGGAGTTTAAAAAAACATTTAGCATGATAATCTGCACAAATTGCAGATTTCCATGCTTATTGTTTCTCAAATGTTTGTATATACTGTAGGGTGGAAAATCCAGAGAGATAGGTATTGGATTTAAGTACATTAGCACTTGTAATTTATTTCTTACGTTCAGAATATAGAAGATATTTCTAGATAAAGAAAGCCCTTCACCCCCTACAAACCAAAGGAACATTAGTGTTTCACACTTTTTTCCACCTTGGAATCACGCCCCAGGATTCCCAGAAAGATGTGCACATGCATTTTCAGGGTCGGATGGGACAACAAGTTTGTGAATTAGCACAGAATTCTACAAGTGTGCATGTTCCAAGCATATTGCATGGCCAACTCTCCCCCAAACTCCCGTAACCTCCACTACTTGCACATGTTCTACAGTCACAAAATGTAATATGTGTTTTTTGGGGGGGAAAACTCCAAATCCTCATTCTGAGAATTGGGGTTTGAGACAACAAATTCAACTTTTTTATACTTAAGTCTTGCTTTGTCCACAATTTTTATTCTAAGAATAGAGACGAATAATGGATAAAAGAAAATGTACTTGTAAGGGAATAAGACTGGACTGTGTTCCTTTAGGCAAATAGTCTTAGAACAGAGTTTTGGTTACATAGTACCAACATCCGAGTGCAGTGAAAACAATTTTACGAGACATGCATAGTCTGGCCTTGTGGGGTGGGGCACGGTTGTGAGAGGGCATGATTTGGATGGGTGCACCATGTGGGATCAGGTTTGAATATACATTCTTTTTTCTGGGTAACTTTGTTTATTCATAACATTAAATCTAGTCCAGCATCAGCAAAAACTCACTAGTACACAATAACAGCATTAGCGTTGGGTCTCATTGAATGTACAGTGTCTTAGTTCCCCGGTGGGTGCTGCTCCAGTGGGTTAAACTTGGAGGTGGATATATCATCCTCCGGAAACTAATTTCCTAACAAACTATGTCAAAAGACTGTACTATTGGTTTCCCTCCAATTCCACTCCACCTTGACCTCAGAAATGAGAGGCGTAGCAATTTTGTTTAGATGATGATTCAATTTTTTTGGTAGAAAACAAGCACATAGAGAGGGAAAGGTGATGGTTATTGGCAGGCCTGGGCATAGTTCGCGGAGTTTTGGTACGCGGAACTCCACGAAGTTACAAAAAAACTCTGCGAAGTTCCGCAAGTGCAGTGCGAACTGCAATTTGTGCTGGTATTCCTGCCGCTCGGGTAGAAATTCTACCCGAGCGGCAGCTTGAAAACGTACCGATCGCGAGGTGGGAAAAAAACTCAGCCGCACATCGCGAAGTGGAGTTTTCTGCACTCAGCAAGCTCCGGATTGCAGAAATCTCAGCGAATAGAGCGAAGTTCACCGGAAGTTATTGGGGGACAAAGTAGGCCAAGTGGCCCTCTCCTGGTTCTCAATCCATGCCCCCAATGACAATTGGGAAAACGTTTATGCCAACATTTTCCTCCTAGCAGCCCAGTACTCGCCAGGAGAGCTGCTTATTGGAGGCGACTTTAATATAGTTTTGCATGCTTGGATTTGCACATGCATAGACTTGGGGCCCACCCCAAACTTCTGTGGCCCAAGGACAAGATTTTAACTTGTTAAAGATTTGACATTACAAGCACGAAGGCAATAGGTACAGTACATTCTAACCAAATATCCATAAAACCTATTCCTAAATGTACTTCTTCCTTGTCTCTAGAATTATACAACCTAGAGTTCTAGATTATACTGTTGGTATAAAAACGCCATCTGACCATGGCTTTGTGTGGCTATAAATGAGCCCCTTCCCAACACAAAGGTCCCTCCACCCCCAAAGTTAATAAATGTAAAAGCTCTAAGAGATTCAGCCTTCTGAGAGGACGTTAGAGAAACTATAAACTGATATGTCAATAAGATTGATCATGTGGAAGTAAACCAATCAACACTTTGGGAACAGCAATGGTGGTCATCAGGGGTTAGTTACTCTCACACTACTACCTTTGAAAGTTTGAGCTGCCAAAAAAACTAGGCTTGCAAAAATAACTTTCACCAGCAAAGGCCCCACCTAAACAAAACTGTTCTGCAAGGATCCTCGAGGAGCAACACAGTTGATGAAAATTTGATAAACGATTGTTAAAAGAAGCTTCTTTATGTGAAGCTATTGTATTACAAAAAAGGGGAACCAGGCTGATCAAATGTTTCCGTATAAATGAAGGCACGCATAAACTTGTAACCACATCAAAGAGATAGACAACGACTGAGGTAATACATATTTAATAACCCCGAAAATAATAATCTCAGTATTCTCAGCCTGATATTCGTACCTTTTCCACCAACAAGAGCTAAACTCACACCAACAAGATGATTGCCTCCTTAGTTATACTACTCTAGACCTTAGACTTGACTTTGAAGAGCTAGGAGAAGATATCGTAACAGATAAGGTTTGTGAGGCCATTAAAAATATTGTCCCTGGACTTGGAGGATTCTCTGCCTCATTCTGTACAATTTCTATGAATCTGCTTGTTGATCACACTCACAAAAGTATTCAGTGATTTCTTAATGCCGAAAACTGTAACTGAGACCATGCTTATGTCTTCTCTCACCCTGTTACTAAAACCAGACAAGGACCCGAAGTCTTGTGGCTTCCATTGCTCATCGCACTATAACATTGTTTTGTGAAGTTATTTGCTTCCATCTTTGTGGGGAGGCTGCACTCACTGTGGCCTAAGCTAATCAAGATGCAGCAATCTAGGTTCATTGAAAATAGACAGGCGGGCAACAACACCAGATTGGCGATCCCCCTAATGGAAGCCAACTAAACAACCAATTTGTCCTTCTCTCACTCGATGTAGAGACCGCCTTCAACATGGTGGATTGGCCATACCTAATTAAAATATGAGAGAAGATACAATTGACTCTAAAAATTAAAACATGTTTTCAGACACATTCTAAACATCCCTCCACCAAACTCAAGATCAGCAGTGAGTACTCTATTAACATCCCAATAACATTGGGAGTACCACCGGGATGCCCCCTCTTAATACTTATGCTCACCATGATATCAACTTTAGGATGTCGCCCTAAGTAGGACAGGTATGCAAAGGCCTCCCATGCACACTCACCAAGCTACACCTGGCTTATGAGCCCTAAGTAGGGCAAAACCAGTTCTGTAGTAGGGGATCTCTGTGTATAGTCATAATCTAGTGAATAGTCCTGCCCATGTGCGAGGACCCCGGCAATCGAAAATAATCTCTTAAGTTGTCAAAAAATTGCAGAACTGCAAAGACACTTAAGAGAGAATTTAACAACAAATAATGCAGCCTATATCCACAGGCTACACTGTCCAGTACTTCAACTAGAAATTCCACCAAAAATCCACAAACAGCAAAGCCTGTCCAGATTTCCCTTGCTTTAACAGCAAAAACCCCTCTGGAATGATAGAGAGGAAGGCATGGACAGACAACCCCCATAGGCTGCCATTATGTGGCTTAAATAGGGTACTGTGCCTTTAAGAGAACTTTCCAGAACTTCTCCCAGTATCCCAGAATGCATAGCAGGTCCCTCTCACTTTCAGTTCTTTTTTCCGGCTCCTGCTTACAGGACCCTGTGCATTGAGCTCTCCCTTTTTCAAGGGTTTATTGGAGTTTTGTACACTTTTTGGATTTAAAAGTGTTCTCATTTGATTCTTGGTGTTTCCTTTTCACTTCTGTGTGTTTGTTCAGGCTTTTAGGGATCTAAAATGCCTGCTTTATTCGACAAGTGCCCAGCATGTGGAAGGAAGAAGGCCAAGACTGATCCACACGACGTCTGCATTCTTTGCCTCCCTGAAGAACATGTCCCTGAAGATTGTGACATCTGCCAGACCTTTTCTACAAGGACCCTGAGGGAAAGGCTGAAAATTAGGCTCCAAGGCCTGGAAGAGAGGCGACTGCAGGCTGCAGGTGGGTCTGGGCAGGCTCCCTCTGCCCCTGCTGAAGCCTCTGGGGGGCTCCCCAGAGGCAGGAAGACCAGCAAAAGATCCTGGTCTCCGTCGATAGCATCGACGACGACGTCGAGAGGGATGACGACGGTGTGTTCCCCTTCTCCCCGGGGCTCCGGGTCGAGACAGCGTGGAAGATCGACGTCGAGAGGCCTGGCTAGGCCGCCGTCGAGGTCACCGTCGACGTCATAGTCGAGGCATCGCCGTCGACGAAGGCACCGGCGCTCGCCGTCGAAGCGACACCGCCGGTCGCCGTCGACCAGTTCGACGTCGGGGGGGATCCTCGGCGTCGAGGACCGTGAGGGAACGGTCATCGAGGAGGAAGAGTCGACGCTCGCCGTCGAGGTCTGACCGCTCGTCGTCGAGGGGGCGACGATCGTCGTCAAGGAAGAAACACTCGACGTCGAGGAGACGGCGTTCGACGCCAGAGTCGAGGGATCGCCGTTCCATGCCTGAAAAACGACGCTCGACGTCGAGCAGGAACAGATCAGCGTCACCGAGGATCCCAACCTCCTCTAAAAGGCGCAAGAGGGATTCTGGCGCCAAAAGTCACGCTGGATCTGGTGAAGGACGTCGGAGGCGTCGCTCACGCTCTGGAGGGTCTGGATCACAGGCCCCTCCCTCGAAGAAGTCAACGGGCACGGTATACTCGGTGGTATATACACCACCAAGGCCTGCGACCCCTCCACCTCTACCGAAGGAGGCTCCTCCAGGCTAATCCGCCGCTCCCCTCCCTTCCTCCGCTGCCTCCTGCGGGGCAGCCTCCGCCGCCGGTCCCTCCTCATAGGCCACCGAGGTCGGTGTCGCTGCCTCTGCTTCCGACACCTCCTAAGGGTACGCCTACTCCGAAGCCCCAGGATAGGCCACGGAAGACGCCTCCACGGAAACCGGTGGCGCGCCCACATGCTGGGAGGTCGCGCTCCCGCTCCAGGAGAAGGGAACGTTCGCGTTACAGGTCTTCCACACGATCTAGACGGCGCCACAGGAGACACAGGTCTCGTTCACGGACCCGGTCGTCTGGGACCAGGGACTACTCTCCGACCTTGTCGGATTCGCCGGACACGAGGGTTTCACCGATCGACGATCTGGTGTCCTTCCAGGACGTGCTGTTACGGGGTGCGGCGAAATTGGGCATTACTTTGACGGTGCCCACTCCCAAGACATCGGTCATCTTTAAGACGCTCCATCAGAAGCATTTGTCTTGGCCGTTACTGCCACTGGTGCCGGGCCTGGAAGAACCGGCCCTGGATCTTTTCCTCACTCCAGCGGTGACTAAGGCGGCACCTTCCAGACTGCAGAAGAAGTACCGGGCTCCGGACTCGGACCCGGCCTTTCTAAGGCTGGAGCCCCCTCCAGACTCTGTGATTGTGACGGCGGCGCGCAAACAGCATGCCACCACGCCTTCCTCCACTGTTCCACCAGATAAGGTATCTAGGTGGTTGGATTCATCTGGGAGAAGAGTTTGTGGGACCTCGGCGACCTCAATGAAGGCTGCTAGTGTTACTGCCTTGTTGGGTCGGTATGACAGAGCCCTCTGGGAATCCCTTCAACAATTTGTGGATCTCCTTCCACGGGACAAGCGGGAAGACTTCCAAGAGGTGCTAAACGAAGGAATGTTGGTGGCGAATCAAGTCATCAGCGCTGCAGCCGACTCCTCTCTACTGGCGGCGCATGGTTTCTGCCACGGAATAAACCAGCGACGACATGCATGGCTCCGCCTTACGTCTCTGAAACCGGACGCTCAGCAAAGGGTTGCCAATCTGCCATTCTCTGGCGAAACCCTGTTCGGGAAGCACGCTGATGATAAAATGGCCCGCATGAAGGCGGAAGCTGAAACGCTCACAGTGGTGGGTTTGGAGAAGCCCAAGGAGACCAAGAAGACGTACCGTCCGTTCCAACGCCGGTTCGGTGGTCAAGGCAGAGGGCCTGGTCAGTCTTCTGGACAACAGCAGCAACAACAACAGCAGCAGTTCAGAAGACCATTCCAGAAACGCCAGAGAGTCAGAGGCGGCCATCAGTCGGCCCCAGCGGCTAAGGGCCAGGCCGGGTCTAGGCCCTGAGCACTTACTTCCACTACAACTGTTACCCGCTCCGGTGGGGGGAAGCATTCAATCTTTTCTGGCAGAGTGGAGAAAAATTACTCCGGACAAGTGGGTGCTGAATATTGTTTGCAATGGATACAGTCTTCGGTTCACCAGCCCGCCTCCATCGATTCCTCCGGTCCGCTCGCAGTATCAACTGCGCGAGCTCCAGGCGGAGGCCGATATCCTGTTAAGGAAAAGGGCGATAGAAGTCGTACCTCTGTCTCAAAGAGGAAGAGGTCTGTACTCCCGGTTCTTTCTGGTTCGAAAAAAGGACAAGAACGAGTTCAGGCCCATTCTGGATTTGCGACAAGCAAACAAGTGGATTCGCAGAGAAAAGTTTTGCATGCTGTCGTTGCATCAGATCTATCCTCAGCTGCAACGGGGAGACTGGCTGTGTGCCAGAGACCTCCAGGATGCTTACTTCCATGTGCCCATTGCACACAAACACAGGAAGTTCCTGCGGTTCTAAGTCGGCGCCAATCACTATCAATACACAGTACTGCCATTCGGTCTGAAGTCTGCGCCGAGGACATTCTCGAAGTGCATGGCGGTGGTAGCCGCACACCTACGGAGGAACAAGGTGTTTGTCTACCCATACCTGGACGACTGGTTGATCAAGGCATCCTCCTTCACGGAAGCGCAAGCACAGTTCCAGAGGACGTGCGTTCTCTTGAACAAGCTGGGGTTGCACATCAACATGTCCAAGTCGGTTCCGACTCCAGTCCAGTGCATTCAGTACTTGGGAGCCTCCATCGATACGCTGTCAGCAAGCGTGTCTCCTTCGGAGGAGCGACGATTATCACTGCTTCGGAAGGCTCGGGCTCTCATGACCGCTCCATCCACGACAGTGAGGACGGTGTCTTCTCTACTAGGATTGATGGCCTCATGTATCTTCCTTACGCCCCATGCACGGCTGCACATGAGACCGTTGCAAGAGTGCTTGGAGGATCAGTGGGATCAGAGGAGAGGATCTTGGGACGACAAGATACGTCTATCTCTGCACGCTCTTCAGTCTCTGACGTGGTGGTGTTCAGCGGAGAATCTCCTCAGAGGGGTTCCCTTCCACAAGGACATTCCCACTCAGGTTATCGTGACGGATGCTTCTCTCCAGGGCTGGGGAGCGCATTCCAGAGACCTACAGATTCAAGGGACGTGGTCCCCGACAAAGTCCACGTACCACATCAATTTCCTGGAACTCAGAGCTGTTCACTTGGCACTGAAGGCCTTTCACCCGTCCTTCCAGACCAACTCTCTACTTGTACAAACGGACAATACGACCACAATGTATTACCTCAACAGGCAGGGAGGCTCGAGGTCACGCACCCTGTCGCAGGAGGCGCAGGCGATCTGGCGCTGGCTTCTGGCTCGAGGACTGACGATAACGGCTACCCATCTGCCAGGTGTGCAAAATGTTCAGGCGGACGCACTGAGCAGACTGATCCAGGAAAACCACGAATGGGTCATAAACGACGAAGTACTAGGAGAAGTCTTCGCAAGGTGGGGAACTCCAGACGTAGATCTGTTCGCCACCGCCGAAAACAGCAAATGCCGAGACTTCGCCTTCAGGTACTACCAGCTGGGGAACGCGTTATGGATCGACTGGTCGAACAGCTTTCTGTACGCTTTTCCACCCATTCCCCTGATTCTGACGGTTCTCATCAAGCTGTCCCAGTCCAGGGCGCGGATGATACTGATTGCCCCGGAATGGCCCAGACAGTGGTGGTTCACGGACCTGCTTCACCGGTCTCTCCTTCCTCACATGAAGCTGCCGTGCAGGCCGGACCTTCTCACGAAGTTCGGGGCGCGGATGGTGCACCCCAACCTCTCGTCTTTGAGTTTGGCGGCATGGCTCCTGAAATAGTGCAATATGGCCATCTGAATCTCCCAGAGGATTGTATGGACATACTGAAGGAGGCTAAGCGACCTTCCACTAGGACTTCTTATGCTTACAAGTGGAAGAGGTTTTGCATCTGGTGCAAGTCCAAGAACTATGACCCTACGGCATGCAAGGAGGATGTCATCCTTCCATATCTACTTCATCTGGCGCAGTCTGGCCTTAATGCCCATTCCATTAAGGTTCATCTGGCTGCTTTGACTGCCTACAGGAAATGCCCTTCACAGACTTCTTTCTTCCAGATCCCTGTGATCAAGGACTTTTTGGAAGGCTTGAAGAAAGTGTTCCCTCCTGTCAGGCTTCCTTCGCCTTCATGGGACTTGAATGTGGTGCTGTCCAGGTTGATGAAGGAGCCTTTTGAACTTATTCATAAGGCTTTGTTGCAGCACCTGTCCTGGAAGGCGGCGTTCCTCCTGGCCATTACATCGGCCCGCAGGGTGAGTGAAATTCAGGCGTTGTGTTGCCAAGAACCTTATACTGTATTTCATGCTGCTAAGGTTGTTATGCGTACTCACCCTAAGTTTCTTCCCAAGGTTGTTTCTGATTTTCATATCAACCAGACTATAACTTTACCTACGTTCTTTCAGAATCCTTCCTCTCCAGCGGAAAGGTCTTTGCATTCCCTGGATGTTAGGAGGGTGCTGAAATTTTATCTGGATAAAACCAAGGATATTCGTAGGTCGACCAATTGTTCATCAATTATGGATCAGTCAGGACGGGTCTTGCTACCTCTAAGCAGTCCATCTCGAGGTGGATTGTGTCCTGCATACAATTGTGTTACTACAAAGCTAATAAGACCTTAGGGGGCAAACCTAAGGCTCATTCCACCAGGAGCAAAGCTGCCACGACAGCGTTGCTCCGTAATGTTCCCATTGCAGATATCTGCAAGGCGGCCACTTGGAAGTCGGTCCATACCTTTGCTAAGCATTACTGCCTGGACGCTGATGCCAGGCAGACGCTCAGGTTGGGCAGGCTTCGCTGCGGAATCTGTTCGCACAATAGTGGCGTAATTTCTTTGTTCTCCACCGCCGCTTGGTGTGGGGGTGGGCTTGCCATTCTATTCACTAGATTATGACTATACACAGAGATCTCCTACTACAGAAGGAGTAGTTTCTGTCATGTAACTCCAGTTCTGTAGTTGGGGTATCTCTGTTATAGTCATAAGCGCCCTCCCTCCTCCCCGGTGGAGAGAGGTGTTCATTTAAGGAATGCTACAGGTCTGGCGTGTTACGCCTTCAAAAAGAACTGAAAGTGAGAGGGACCTGCTATGCATTCTGGGATACTGGGAGAAGTTCTGGAAAGTTCTCTTAAAGGCACAGTACCCTATTTAAGCCACATAATGGCAGCCTATGGGGCTTGTCTGTCCATGCCTTCCTCTCTATCATTCCAGAGGGGTTTTTGCTGTTAAAGCAAGGGAAATCTGGACAGGCTTTGCTGTTTGTGGATTTTTGGTGGAATTTCTAGTTGAAGTACTGGACAGTGTAGCCTGTGGATATAGGCTGCATTATTTGTCTTTAAATTCTCTCTTAAGTGTCTTTGCAGTTCTGCAATTTTTTGACAACTTAAGAGATTATTTTTGATTGCCGGGGTCCTCGCACATGGGCGGGACTATTCACTAGATTATGACTATAACAGAGATACCCCTATTACAGAACTGGAGTTACTGGACAGAAACTACTCCTTCTTGGTCTTGAGTTCTGGTTCGGGGAGGACCTGCCTTAGCAGTTCAGGCTGGACTGTTCCTTTGGAGCTGCAGCAAGACTGATTTGCATATAGGCTATAGCTTGGTCCAAACTGAGGTGGCATGGTGTGCAAATTAACGGTGGATTATGTTGCCGCCATGTAATTACCAGGGGTTGAGATTAATTCCAGCATTCTAGCCATTAGTTTTTTTTGTACACCATGATAATAAAGGCATCATTGTGAGGTGTGCGAAACACAAACTAGCCGAAGTACAGATGATATTTGCTCACCAACCCAAGACAGTCACTGGAAGCGCTACAAGCTGAACTTGATCTTTTCGCAAAGATCTTGGGATTCAAAATAAACTACGTAAAATCCCAAGACAGGCGTTGCTGAACCAGAGCGTGAGGCACAGGAATTCCCTAAGGTAGCATGGCTTCATCTGGAGTGGATCCTCCGTTACGTATTGGGGTATAAAACTTCCTTTCAGGTCAAAAGATTCATTTGAATGTAACATACCCTACTTGCTATGCTACAAACATTATATAACAAGCATTTGCAATGCAATAGGTCTCGCATTTACGAGAGTTTGAGCTTTTGGTATTGTAAACGACAATGCCTTTTATTTATGTATTGTTTTTAAAACAGATAAATAAAAGGCATTGTCATTTACAATGCCAATAGCTTAAACTGTTGCAAATGCAAGGCCTATTACATTGCAAATGCCAGCATGTGCTATAAAAATAAATTAAAAGCATTAGGATAGGACGTGTACTGCCTGCAATAGCAGGCAGGACCAACCTATTTAAGAAAATAGTGCTCAGAGGCTGTAACTAAAGCCTACTGAGCAACAACACACATAAAGGGGTGTCGCCATGGAAGGTTACAAAATGAGACAAGGCAGTACTAAGGAAGGACTGCTAAGCCTTTTGACTAAGGAACAGACACAGTTTACAGTGGACAATGACACAAGCCAATGAAAAATATGGGTGGAAAGTGGGCGAAGCTTCAAGTCCCTACCTGAATACAGCATGCCTCGCAGAGAAGTGCATACGCTGCCCATGCTCGACCTAAAAAACGAGGCTGGCTGATTCTTTGCATGCAAAACGTCTCAGTTTGTGCGTTTGCATATTAGGAATATGTATTTTCTGCACAGCTTATTTTGTGAAAACAAGAAAAGCAAGGTGAAAGTCAGTTCCTGTCATGCTGCAAGTGCTGTTTAAACCATTATCTTTTTTGCAGTTTTATATTGCACGAGCTCAGCATGACTGTATTAGACTATTTACATGAGCGCCTTTTACATTACACAAGTTCACTTTAATGCTTGTGTTTTTTAGGCACTGGAGATTAAGTCATTTGCTCAAAATCACAGGATGTTGATTAAACGCTGACACTTGAAACGGGTTCCCCAGTTCGAAAGTAGGCAACTTTGGCCATAACACCATCATCCTCTCTTAACGTGTAAGCAGCTGCTATGGTGGAAATATTAATGTCATATTTTCTGCAGCATTCCAAAGTTTATCCTGCACGCCAATGGGTGATGTGTGGTGGGTGGCGGGTGGCAGCCAGGCAGTGGCCTCCACGTCCAGCAGGGAGACTCCTTAGCCCTGGGGCCAGGTGTGCGTGAGATGACTGGGCCACGTGCGGTGGGTGACAGTGCCCTCCATGCCAGCAGGGAGCCTCGTGCAGCCCCGGGCAAGGTGACTGGGCCAGGCCCCGTGCGGTGGGTGGCACCCCGAGGTCTGCTCTGCAGACCCCCGCTGCCTCTCTTGCACACAGTTCCTGCTGCGGGAGAGTGATGTGGCTGCCTGTACATGAGGTGACGGGGCCCTGTGCGGTGGGTGGCACCCCGTGGCCTGCTCTGCAGACCCCGATGGGTGGCACCTCATTGCCCCCACACCCAGCAGGGAGCCTCGTGCAGCCCTGCCCCCCGTGTGTGAGGTGACTGGGCCCGTGCGGTGGGTGGCACCCAGTGGCCCCAACCCCTGCAGGAAGCCTCGTGCAGCTCTGGGCCCCCTGTCCGTGATGTGACTGGTCCCCGTGCGGTGGGTGGCACCCAGTGGCCTGCTTTGCGGACCCCACTGCCTCTCCTGCACACCGCTCACCCACCCTGCTGCAGAGGGTGATGTGGCCGCCTGTGCCTGTGACGCGCCTGAAAGCAGAGTTGCCTCTTCCACAAAACTTTCTCTACTCCCAGCCTCAGCTGCTGTCTCCAGCACCTCCTGCCCTCGCACCGCCTGGCTCTGCGCGCTACCAGCCCCCCACTGCCCCCACCGAACCCCGGGACACTCCGACTGCAGGTGAAGGGCTTCTGGGAGCTGTGAAGGGCACTCTGTGGGTGCCCATTGCGGGTGCTGCGGTCCTTGGGGGTTCTGTGGTGGGACGTGGCTGTGGGGCCGAGGGATGGCACTCTCATGCTCTGCATGGGTTGTGGGTGCGTGCGCTTCGAGTTCGTGCGTGGTTGTGAACTTGTAAGTGCGCCTGTGTTGTAGGGGTGTGCTTGACAGGAGCGTGGTGTTTCTAATGGGCGTGCATGTGCTGTGGAATGTGTGCGTGTCTGTTGTGTGTGGGCAACGTCTCAGAGTGCACTTGTGAGTCGCTGGCCTGCTGGGGGGGGGGGGGAGGGGTGCATGTGTCGTGGGGAATGTGTTGTGCGTTTGTCGCTGTGGCAGTGCCTTGTCTAGTTGAGTCTCTGTTGTGAGTTGCGCTGTGTGAGGTGATGATAGCCTGAGTTGTGTCGGTGTGTGCGTGTGTGTTGAGAGTGGGACAGATGGTTTGTGAGTAGTATTTTTTGTGAATTGGGTGAGATGGCCGTTCTTTGGAGCCATGTGCCTGCAGTGTGGAGTTTCATGCACGTGTATGTGGTGCGATGTCTTGTGGCTTGTGTGTTTTGTAGACTTGTGTCAGTGTTGTGGTGTTTCATGTAAGTATAAGGTGACGTTGGCTTGTGTTGTCAGTTTGTGACATGTGTATTGTATACAAAGTGGTGTTGTCTGCATGGGCGTGTTGTGTGTAGCAGAAAGAGTTTGTGGGTAGCATTTTGTGTGTGTTGCGTGAGACGGTCGTGCTTGTAACCATATGCCTGTCCACAGATGAATGCGCGCGGACAATTCATAATAATTATACATCTCGTTGCGGTGTCCGGGTCTTACATTTTTTACCCTTGAAAGAATAACAAGCCGACTGGGGTAAGGAAACTGAAAGTGATGGGAAGGGCCAGCCGATAACCTAACAAGTAAGCCAAGACAACAGACAGTCTAGCCCTATAAACGACGAGTGGCAGCGAATGCATTAATGAGCGACTGCATGAGGGAAGGGAGTGGCGGCAGCGATGCAATAGAGACTGCTGACACTCCCTACTCGAGCTGGCAAAGCCCCTAAAACAGGTGCGAAGCATATGCGACTGTGATGAGACTGTACCAAGGGATCCTGAGCACGAGCCAGCGTACAGAGTGCCTGGGGCCCTTTGAGCCACAATCAAAGGATAAAAAGGGAGTGAAAGTGAAACCTGCACAGCCCAAAATGGTGCTGAGTCCCGCAAACCGCTACTAGCATTAAGGGAGTGGAAGCAAAAATGGCAAGGTCCTAAATGGAGCTATCCCCTCAGATCTACAAGTGGTGAAGGCAGAAGTGCCACCGTTCTGGAGTGACTGTGCTGCCCACAGGGGTCGCTGCACGACCTACAGGACTGCACTCTTTGGGCCCCTGGAGAGTATGGGGGACCCGCACTAATTGCTGGGCATGATTTGCGGCCACTACAGTTGGGGCAGAGATGGGAGGCGAGGTGCGACTGGCAGATGTGTCCGGTATTGTATTATGCCTGAGCGGCGGCACCCTGCGTCTGACACTGGCATATACCAGCCTGTTTACCTATGTCATTGGCCCTCTTAGGGGATAGATCACACACCCATTAACTCAGTTACTCCTTGGAACGCTATCATCTTGTTCAGAACTCACTGTGTGGTGCCCATCACTTCGCTGCTTTGCTTACACAGTGTACACCCAGCGTAAACCTGTAGGCGCCATTGGGAGACTTAAGGGGAAGACTTTAGACAATAATCCTGTTACAGGGAACCCAACAGATTTCCCAGCCACTGTGGATAGACCCCCTTCTCCCGGATCCTCTTCTTCACGGTCTCTCAAGGCTCCCCCTGACAAACTTGATTTGATTCTACAGGAAGGCAGAGACTCCCGTAAGGCAATCAAACAACAGATTGGAACCCTCACCACTGGTAGTGGGCAGTGCACCGTTTAGGTTCTTCGCTTTTAGGGGTCATGGGCTTTATTTAGGAGTGAGATGTACTCCTTCGCCCCTACCTTGGCCTGCACAACTGCTCAGCACTTAATGCCAGCTGCAAAGTTTAGGCCCATCATTGAAGATGCCCATTGGCCCAGCAAGTAGTGGGCAGCTGCCATGTTTAGGTTTGTTGCCCTGACTTTGGACAGAGGGCATTGGAGCCCCTTAGAGATGGCCAGTTGGCCCAGGGGACTATTACTTTTGCTTTTTATAGGTGCTTGGAAATGTAATGTTTGTAGTATGTTTTATGCACCTTGATTCATGCTTTTAGATGTGCTTCTATGCTTATTAGGTTTCACCTACTACGTCTCGACTTTTCTACCTTCCAATCATGCGCCCGCCTAACCCCACCCGAAACTCTACGCTCGTGCGTTACGGACCCAACTCCTGGTCCATTAACTACCCTAACAAAAGGACCAGTAACGCTAAAAAGAACTTCAAACAGCGTCCAACAGCTGCACGAAAACTAACCTCTTTTTCTACACCAATCGCCCGGCTAAATGGAAAAACACCTTCTCTCTTCACCTCCAAGTCGGGAAGTCAGTAGTCATTCCCTATGGTGAAAAAATCTCCACTTCCATTTCCCCGACCTTCAAAGGGGAACTCACCATTTCCATCTACAGAACTGGAACCATTCTCATACAAGCCACCGACCCGCACCTCACCACTTTTGACCGCCACTTCCCCACTCTTCTCTCCTCGTTAACTCAACTGAGCCATCAAACCATATCTCCCCCACCCCTCACTACCCTCACTAATAACGTGGAACTGACCCAATCTCCCTGCCCCGAAGACCCTCTCTTCAACTCATGGACATCCTCCATCACTCACTACAATCACACCACCCCTATCATTACTCTCCGTCGCCAAATACCCACCACGATCACATCAACTGAGCATACCAGGAGCGACAAACTCACAACTAACAATCCCCACATGGCCGATCCAGACAGTTTGGTCTCTGACCTTAGCCCTCCTGCGACTGTAATCCCCTCCCCACCTCTGATAATCTGAACCCTTCCTCACTTTTTTCCCCGACCCCCTACACAGTCCCTGTTCCCCCGACCCGGACTCCCCCTGGGTCGAATGCACTCCCAATACTATGGTCTCTCTCTCCTCTCCCCTCTTCCCCCTCCTTCCTCTGCACACTCTCCTTCTGCTGCTGCACTCCCACGTACACAACCTACCACCACCGCTAATCTCTCTGACATGGCCCAGAACTCGGACGCCCTGCCTAGAATTTCTCGCCCTCCTCTCCTGGACACTAGTCCCACTTCTCCTCCCCTGAACTACTCGAATGGGAACATGACTAATCTGGCTCCCTGTGTAAAACCTCTCCCCTCTCCTAATCCCAGGGACTCCATCCTATCCCTGACCCCTGTTAAATCTACCTCCATAGACCCAAGTCTGTCTCGACCCCCGCCTAAAACCGCAAACTTTTTCAGTGCAATAACACAGCAACTGAACAGAATGGAGAGGAAAATTAACTCCCTTACTTGCTGATTTGCTTCACTTACAGCAAAACCTCATCAACAGAGACAAGCCACCGTGCTCCCTCCCCCTGGGTATTCCTGCCCCTACCCCACCCAATACACCTCCCTTCCTTGGCCCCACTCAATACACATCTCATGCCCCCCCAACGCACCCATCGACCACCCAGTCCAGCAGCGAGTCAGACACTTAGTCCCAACTGGGATAGCCAGCCCTTCTCGGTACCGAAATCAGAGGAGATCAATGACTCTTACCTCGCTTCCAAACAGAAGTCTTCCCCTTTCCACATCCCTGTTATTATTGGCACAAACAGAATCCCTAATACTGTCCACTCGCCCAGACCCTCTGCTCAATACACCTCTATCCACCTAACTCCCCCCCATCATCGAGGCCCCGCACCCTCTCTCTTGTATGCTCCTTAACTGCAGATCAGCATTACAACACGCCACTGACATTGCTGAAGCTCTGCTCGCTGAAGATATTGACATCGCTTTCCTCACGGAATCCTAGCTCAATGTCCACTGTACCCCCATCCTTGACATCCTCACCCCCCCAGGGTACAACATAATCAGACAAAACAGGCCGATCATAACGGGGGTGGGGGGACTAGTCATCATCCACAAAGCTGGAATACAGATTACCAATCTCAAACCTGCAAAATACCTATCGTTTGAATACCTGGGTGTCGAACTCACCATTAAGGGCACCTCATCCATCAAATTCCACACCATCTACCATCCGCCTGGAGAACGTACTCTTTTTCCCGAAGAACTAACAGACCTAATAACACGGTTCTCCTTGACAGATACCAAAGACGTGTTCCTGGGTGACCTCAATATCCACTGGAACGACCCAAAAGACTTCACTGTCCTGAACCTATCAAACCTTCTGGAAATACATTACCTCAAACAACTCTGCAATAAGTCAACTCACATCAAAGGTGCAACACTCGATGCGATTATTACCAACAACAAACTGGTCTCTGAGAGAGATTTCTCCCATTGACTGGTCCGGCCACCACCTCATTCTGTTCAGGATTGACACACCTGTGAGCCACCAACCTATTTGTGACGTCAAACCTAAACTCCTGACCCGAAACATCAAAAAAATCCCTTTATCCGAACTTGAATCAATGATCCATATTCATCTCCAACTCCACCCCTCCTCATGGACGGCTGATTACCTCGCTACACACTTCAACTCAAAAATGACAGAGGTTTTAGACTAAGTCGCTCCACTCAAACAACAGAGGCAAAACAAATCGAAACCCTGGTTCAACGTGGAGCTAAACGATGAACGGCGCCAACTCAGACAAACGGAAAGGGCTTGGAGGCTTAACCCCTCGACCTTACACCTAACAGAACTTAGATCTGCTCGTCAGGCATACAAAAAACAAATTTTCAGGGAAAAGGCGTCCTTTTTCCGCAGCCAACTAGATCTGGCGAAAAACAGACCGAGAGAACTCTTCAGCATTGTCAAAAGCCAAACTAACGGCACCCCCTCTCAAGATATCGAAGCCACAGATGAGTGATGTGAAGAAATTGCCACCTTCTTCATCAATAAAGTCTCAAATTGATCAATCCTTCATTCAAACCGCAAACACTCAATCATGACATTTGTATAGCGCGCTACTCACCCGGAAGGGTCTCAAGGCGCTGGGGAGGGGATACGTTACTGCACGAACAGCCAGGTCTTTAGTTGCTTCCTGAAGGAAAGATGGTCCTGGGTCAGCCGAAGGGGGATGTTGAGGGAGTTCCAAGTCTTGGCTGTCAGGTAGGAGAAGGATCTTCCTCCGGCGGTGGCTCTGCGGATGCGTGGTACGGCGGCGAGGGCGAGGCTGGTCGATCGCAGCTGGCGGGTGGGCGTGTAGAAGGTCAGGCGGTTGTTGAGGTACTTGGGGCCCAGGTCGTGGAGAGCCTTGTGTGCGTGGGTGAGGAGCCTGAGCGTGATCCTCTTGCTGACGGGGAGCCAGTGCAGGTCTCTCAGGTGACCGGAGATGTGGCTGTGACGGGGGATGTCCAGGACGAGTCGTGCGGAGGCGTTCTGGATGCGTTGGAGTCTTTTCTGCAGTTTGGCTGTGGTTCCGGCGTAGAGGGTGTTCCCGTAGTCCAGTCGGCTGGTGACGAGTGCCTGGGTGACCGTCTTCCTGGTCTCAGTGGGGATCCAACGGAAGATCTTACGGAGCATACGCAGGGTGCTGAAGCACGATGAGGAGACGGCGTTGACTTGTCTGGTCATCGAGAGGGAGGAGTCCAGGATGAAGCCCAGGTTGCGTGCGTGGTCCATTGGCTTGGGAGTGAAGCCCAGGGCAGGGGGCCACCAGGAATCGTCCCAGGCGGAGGGCGATGATCCCAGGATGAGGACTTCCGTCTTATATGAGTTCAGTTTCAGGCGGCTGTTCTTCATCCACTCGGCGACGTCTTTCATCCCTTCGTGTAGGCTGATTCTGGCGGTGGCGGGGTCGTTGGTGAGGGAGAGGATCAGCTGGGTGTCGTCGGCGTAGGAGATGATGTTGTGAGATGGCTGCAAGGGGGCTCATGTAGACGTTGAAGAGGGTTGGGCTGAGTGATGATCCTTGTGGTATGCCGCAGATGACTTCGGTGGCCTCAGATCTGAACGGGGGGTGGCGGACTCTCTCGGTTCTTCCGGCGAGAAACGAGATGATCCACTTAAGTGCCTTCTCTTGGATTTCGATGTTGCTGAGGCGCTGTATTAGGGTGCGGTGGCAGACCGTATCGAACGCTGCGGAGAGGTCCAGGAGGATGAGGGCTGCTGTTTCCCTGTTGTCGAGCAGGGATCTGATGTCATCGGTGGCTGCGATGAGGGCGGTCTCGGTGCTGTGGTTGGCTCTGAAGCCGGACTGCGAGGGGTCGAGGGATCCATTTGTCTCGAGGAAGGCTGCAAGCTGTCTGTTGACGGTCTTCTCAATGACTTTGGCAGGAAAAGGGAGGAGCGAGATGGGGCGGAAGTTCGTGAGGTCGGTGGGGTCCGCTGTTGGTTTCTTCAGGAGGGCGTTGAGCTCGGCGTGCTTCCAGCTCTCCGGGAAGGTGGCGGTGTGGAAGGAGGTGTTGATGATGTCCCGCAGATGGGGTGCGATGATGGAGTCGGCCTTGTTGAATACGTGGTGGGGGCAAGGGTCGGTTGGTGATCCGGAGTGGATGGTGTTTATCGTGCGGATGGTGTCTTCGGTGCTGACCGGGGTCCAGTTGCAGAGGGTGGTGGTTGGGGGCATTGCTTCGGTGGGTGAGTGCGTGGTTGGTATGCCGAAGCTGTTGTTTATATCGGTGATCTTGAGGTGGAAGAACGAGGCGAGTGAGTCGCAGAGGTCTTGCGAGGGGGTGATGTCGTTGTCTCCGGCGCTGGGGTTGGAGAGCTCTTTGAGGATGCTGAAGAGTTCCTTGCTGTCATTCCCTCATTACCTGCCCCCCTTCTACTTCCCCTGACAACACAGAAAGAGTTCTGTACAAGGACAATCAGACTGGCCTCCAACTAAAAAACAATGCACACTGGTCCGAATTTGAGCAAATGGCGGAAAACGAGGTCTTCAAGATAATTTCTAATCTAAAACCTTCCTCCCACACCATGGACCCCCTCCCTTCCACAATCATAAAAGAACTCAACCACACCATTTCCCCTTTCTGGGCAAAAATCATCTACGCCTCTCTCACCTCCGGCTGACTCCCTTCAGCTAGGACAAATCACACCCATTCTCAAGAAACCAGGGGCCGACCCTAATGATCTGAACAACCTCAGACCTATCTCAAACCTCCCATTCCTTGCAAAAACATTGGAGTCATGTGTTCTCCACCAACTCAATAAACACATTGATGAGTTCAACCTCCTTGACACCTTTCAATCAGGATTCAGGAAAGGCTGTAGCACTGAAACAGCCATACTCAACGTCTCGGACGACATTCGCAAAGCCTTAGATGATGGTGACGCCTGCCTACTCTTCCTTATTGACCTATCTGCGGCATTCGACACAGTTAATCATCCAGCTCTTCTAGAGACCTTGTCGAAGCGCTCTGGCATAAATGGTACTGTACTCAAATGGTTCACCTCTTTCCTCCAGCATCGCTTGCAACAAATTAATATCAAATCCTGTCTATCGAAGCCGACAAAAGTCACACTTGGGGTGCCACAAGGCTCAATCCTCTCCCCGTCCCTCTTCAATCTCTTCATGGAGCCCCTCACAACCATCTCGAAAAAAGCTGGAGTGTGTTACCACCTTTATGCGGATGACACCCAAATCTATTTCAAAATAAAGTCCAACACCTCAATACCACTCTAACAGAGATCCAAACTTGGTTCAACGTCAATCACTTACAGCTCAACCCAGATAAAACGGAACTGATCCTATTCTCTCCAAAAAGTAACCATCGTCCTATCCAAGAGTGGCTCAAGAATCTGGTTGCCCTAAACTGCCCCCTCGTTCTATCCGACTCAGTTAAGTCTCTAGGCATCACCCTGACAATGGAGGCCCACATCAAAAAAACTCTGCTAAAAGTACTCTTCTCTCTAAAACACCTCAAGAAATTGAAACCTTTTCTTCCCCATGATGACCTCAAGACAGTAGTTCAATCCATGGTTCTCTCTAAAATCGACTACAGGAACGCCATCCTTATAGGGACTCCAAAAGTTCACCTAGCCCCCTCTAAGGGCAGTGCTGAACATGGGCGCTCGACTTGTATCTGGAGTAAAAAGATTTGATCACATCCCTCCAGCTCTCAACTCCCTCAAATGGCTTCCCATGGAAGGGAGATGTATTTACAAGCGGGCCTGCATCACACACAAAACCCTCCACTCTCCGGCTCCCAACTACCTGAACAACAAACTGGTAAGAGCAGGTCAAACCAGAACACTGAGAAGCTCCAATTCACTCCTTCTCATTCCTCCAAAAATGAAAAAGAAAACCACCCAATACCGATCGTTTTCCTGCAACGCTCCCAGGATATGGAACGCTCTCCCGGGAGTCCTCAGATGCAACCCCTCCTTCTCTTGTTGCAAAAGAGACCTCAAACTCCATCTCCTTAACAAATACTTTCCTGAACAACGTCAACTAACCTAGACCTCAATACCCCGAGTTGACTCCCATTCAAGGATTGTTGGTGAACGGGCTATGCTAATCTCCTTGGTTTTCTTTTTTCTTACCCTCCCCCTCCGCTGCACAGTTACTTATTGTTCATACTGTATTCTTTATCCGTGGTTTGCTTACTTACTGTCAGCCTTCTAGGTAATGTAAGGCCCTTCGACTTTGCACAATATGTATGTGAAGCTCCCTGATATCTACGGGTCTAGCTAGCGCTATACAAAATTTTAAAAATAAATAAAATAAAGACGCGCATATTCACAGGAACACACACGCATTTCTTACGCACTGCGCATGGATCACTGACAGATTATCGAGGAGCAAAATATCAACCTGCCAAAATATCATGGAGAAAATATAGAATGCCAGAATATCGACTTCCTATCTACAAACAGGTAAGTACAAAAATATCGACTCCAAAATATCGATTGTAAAAAATATAGACAGTCAAAATATCGAATTTTTTAAATGTCTTAAAAGTAATTTAAAATTACTAATAAATATAATTAATTTAAACATACTTAAAATACTTAAACTTAAAATTAATAAATAATTAATGTAACTTAAAAATAATAATAATTGTAATACATATATATATATATATATATGTATATATATATATAGATATATATATACATATTATTAACAAAACATATACAATATTTTTACCGTAGGATAGCGAGAGGGTTAAATTTACTATTACCACTCCAGTGAATGCAACAGTAGGGAAAGCATTGGATAGCGTAGAGGTAAAAATTACTATTCCCACTCCAGAGAGTGCAACAGTAGGGAAAGCGGTGGATAACGTAGGGGTTTAAATTACTATTCCCACTCCAGTGAGTGCAACAGTAGGGAAAGCGTTGGATAGCGTAGGGGTAAAAATTACTATTCCCACTCCAGAGAGTGCAACAGGAGGGAAAGCGTTGGATAGCGTAGGGGTAGAAATTACTATTCCTACTCCAGAGAGTGCAACAATAGGAAAAGCGTTAGATAGCGTAGGGGTAAAAATTACTATTTCCACTCCAGTGAGTGCAACAGCAGGGAAAACGTTGGATAGCGTAGGGGTTTAAATTACTATTCCCACTCCAGTGAGTGCAACAGTAGGGAAAGCGTTGGATAGCGTAGGGGTAAAAATTACTATTCCCACTCCAGAGAGTGCAACAGTAGGGAAAGTGTTGGACAGTGGGAAGGTAAAAATTACTATTCCCACTCCAGTGAGTGCAACAGTAGGGAAAGCGTTGGATAGCAAAGGGATAAATATTACTATTCCCACTCCAGAGAGTGCAACAGTAGGGAAAGCGTTGGATAGCGTAGGGGTAAAAATTACTATTCCCACTCCAGTGAGTGCAACAGTAGGGAAAGCGTTGGATAGCGTAGGGGTAAAAATTACTATTCCCACTCCAGAGAGTGCAACAGTAGGGAAAGCGTTGGATAGTGGGAGGGTAAAAACTACTATTCCCACTCCAGTGAGTGCAACAGTAAGGAAAGTAAATACTTCATATATAAATAAAAATAACATAAATATTAATAACAATTAGAAAATAATTTAAATAATTAACATTTTTATATATTATATTAATTAATCATATTAATTTGTATTAATAATTACCTACTAATACAAATTACCAATTAACAATAAAGTAATTAACAATTTAAAAATAATTAAAAATTAGATCAAAAAATAAAAATTAAAAAAATGTAATTACTTACAATTAAATTACTTCACATCCTATTCCCCTATAAACCCACAACCCACTACAGAAAATAAATTTATTAAATTAACATAATTATCAATGTATAAATTATTTATAATAAATTAACAATTATATTTTAAGTATTTACCAATTAATAATTACCAATAATTCAAAATAAATACCAATAAATAAATTAACATATTTAACTAATTATAATTAAATTACTTCCCACCCAATTCCCCTATAAACCCACAACCAGCTTCAAAAAATAAATGACTACAATTAACATATTTATCAAATAATCAATTAAAATTAATTACCAATTATATTTTAATTAATTACCAATTAATAATTAATTAACAATTGATTCAAAATAAATACCAATAAATAAATTAACATATTTAATTATAATTAAATTACTTCCCACCCTATTTCCCTCTAAACCCACAACCCGCTACAGAAAATAAATTACCAAAAATAACATTTATCAATTAATCACCAATTATATTTTAATTAATTACCAATTAATTACCAATTAATTCAAAATATATACCAATAAATAAATTAACATATTTAATTAATTATAATTAAATTACTTCCCACCCTATTCCCCTATAAACCCACAACCCGCTACAGAATTTTATTACACAATAGTTAAAAATAATATTTACTTACACACCTCAAAATCGATATTTATGTTGTCTATATTCTGTCCATTCGATATTTTGTACATTCTATATTTTTTGATTCGATATTAATGCTATTCTCTTCGATATTTTGGTAGTCTATATTCTGTCTAGTCGATATTATGTCTATTCTATATTTTTTACTCGATATTTTTGCTACTCGATATTTTGACTTTACACCACTGCGCATGCGTGCGGCCAACGTTGCCTGCAGCATGGAGCGCGCGGCAGTGTCCGGGGCTCCCGAGAGGTGAGGGAACCCTGCGTGTTGCAGCTTGTGTGAAGGAGCCTACCCGAAGAAGCCCACCCGCAGAGAGAAGTCCAACGGGAGCCCACCCCGCCTTTGTGAATGCTGCTGCGGGGCTCCTGTGAGCATAACAGAGCCCCCGCGTGTTTCTGCGCCAGTGACCAGAAAAGAGGCCCCCCTGCCACGAGGAGACCAGCCGGGGAGTATCGCAGAGTTCCCACAAGAACCGGTAAGTTGGGTGTGTGAAGTGCCCGTGACCACTAAAAAAATGCTATTGCAGGAGGCTGACTTGCCTCGGAAGCGGGACAGGAGATGTGCACAGCGCGTGGCTGTACGTGTGCGTACACCTGGTCAAATCACCAAAAGCTCTGCACATGCCCATCTCCTGTCCCAATTCTGAGGTAAGTCCACGACAATAAGCCTCACTGGCGAAAGCGCTTCGCGCTGTGTACACCAGGCTTGACCTAAAGGTATGCATCACAGGGGCAAATAGAGATTTACTGGGTAGGAAGGATAATAAGCATGCGCTGCTCTCGTCATACGAGACTTCTTGGAATCAATACAATTCCAGAAGTCTCGTCCCAGCTCTACCTTCAGCTTTCATTCGTGCGTGTCATTTGGCGTCACAAATTATGCCTTAAGCAGTGCAATGATTTCACTGAAAGCATGCCAATCGTTCCTTGTTGCCACCCTTTCTCCTTTTAGGCACGCCCATTGGGAATGGATCGTTTACGGGCGGATTTACACTCTTTCCTTTAAAGAACTCGAAGCACTTTATTTTTCTAATTTGCAGAGCCGTCCACACGCTTGTAATGGCCGCTGACAGCCTCTCCTAGTTCAGGCCCCCACCTAGCAAAATGTGGAATTCTGCTGCATCATCAACGCACCTTATCTTTCTGGTGTTTAGCTTTCAAAGGAATCTATTCATGCATTCATTTGTGCATTATGATGAGCTGACGAGTATATTTCGTGTGAGGCAGGGTTGGACTACCGAGGTATGTTTGAATGGTCAGAGCCTTTAGAGCCAGAGAACTAGGTCAACAGAGCTGCTTTAGAGCTAGAGAACCAGGTCAGCAGAGCTGCTCTAGAGTCTAAGAACCAGGTCAGAAGAGCTGCTCTAGAGGCAGACAACCAGGTCAGCAGAGCTGCTTTAGAGTCAGAGAACCAGGGCAGCATATCTGCTTTAGAACAAGAAAACCAGGTCAGCAGAGCTGATTTAGAGCCATAGAACCAGGTCAGCACAGCTGATTTAGAGCCAGAGAACCAGGTCAGCAGAGCTGCTTTAGAGCCAGAGAACCAGGTCAGCAGAGCCGTTGTAGAGATAGAGAACCAGGTAAGAAGAGCTGCTCTAGAGCCTATGAAGCAGGTCAACAGAGCTGCTCTAGAGGCAGAGAACCAGGTCAGCAGAGCTGCTCTAGAGCCAGAGAAACCAGGTCAGCAGAGCTGCTTTAGAGGGAGAGAACCAGGTCAGCAGAGCTGCTTTAGAGCCAGAGAACCAGGTCAGCAGAGCTGCTCTAGAGCCTGAGAACCAGGTCAGCAGAGATGCTTTAGAGCCATAGAACCAGGCTAGCAGAGCTGCTTCAGAGCCATAGAACCAGGTCAGCAGAGCTGCTCAAGAGCTAGAGAAACCAGGTCAGGAGAGCTGCTCTAGAACCAGGGAACCAGGTCAGCAGAGCGTCTTTAGAGCCAGAGAACCATGTCAGCAGAGCTGTTGTAGAGCCAGAGAACCAGGTCAGCAGAGCTGCTCTAGAGCCTAAGAAGCAGGTCAGCAGAGCTGCTCTAAAGGCAGAGAACCAAGTCAGCAGAGCTGCTTTAGAGCCTAGAAACCAGGTCAGGAGAGCTGCTCTAGAGCCAGAGAACCAGGTAGGCAGAGCTGTTTCGAGCCCGAGAACCAGGTCAGCAGAGCTGCTTTAGAGCCATAGAACTAGGTCAGCAGAGCTGCTTTAGAGCCTAGAAACAAGGTAGGGAGAGCTGCTCTAGAGCCAGAGAACCAGGTCAGCAGAGCTGCTTTAGAGCCTAAGAACCAGGTCAGGAGAGCTGTTCTAGAGCCAGAGAACTAGGTCAGCAGAGCTGCTTTAGAGCCATAGAACCCGGTCAGCAGAGCTGCTGTAAAGCCAGAGAAACTAGGTCGGCAGAGCTGCTTTAGAGCCAGAGAACCAGGTCAGCAGAGCAGCTTTAGAGCCATAGAACAGGTCAGCAGAGCTGCTATAGAGCCATCGAAACCAGGTCAGCAGAGATACTTTAGAGCCATTGAACAGGTCAGCTAAGCTGCTTTAGAGCCATATAACCAGGTCAGCAGAGCTGCTTTAGATCCTAAGACCCAGGTCAGGAGAGCTGCTCTAGAGCCAGAGAACCAGGTCAGCAGAGCTGCTTTAGAGCCATAGAACCAGGTCAGCAGAGCCGCTGTAGAGCCAGAGAACCAGGTCTGCAGAGCTGCTCTAGAGCCTAAGAAGCAGGTCGGCAGAGCTGCTGTAGAGGCAGAGAACCAGGTCAGCAGATCTACTGTAAAGCCAGAGAAGCCAGGTCAGCAGAGCTGCTTTAGAGGGAGAGAACCAGGTCAGCAGGGCTGCTTTAGAGCCATAGAACTAGGTCAGCAGAACTGCTGTAGAGCCAGAGAAACCAGGTCAGCAGAGCTGCTTTAGAGGGAGAGAACCAGGTCAGCAGAGTTGCTTCAGAGACAGAGAACCAGGTCAGAAGAGCTGCTCTAGAGCCAGAGAACCAGGTCAGCATAGCTGCTCTAGAGCCTAAGAACCAGGTCAGCAGAGCTGCTCTAGAGTCAGAGAAACAGGTCAGCAGAGCTGCTTTAGAGCCATAGAACCAGGACAGCAGATCTGCTGTAAAGCCAGAGAAACCAGGTCAGCAGAGCTGTTTAGAGCCAGAGAACCAGGTCAGCAGAGCCGTCGTAGAGCCAGAGAACCAGATTAGCAAAGCTGCTCTAGAGCCTAAGAACCAGGTCAGCAGAGCTGCCCTAGAGCCAGAGAACCAGGTCAGCAGAGCTGCTGTAGAGCCAGAGAACCAGGTCAGCAGAGCTGCTTTAGAGCCAGAGAACAGGTCAGCAGAGCGTCTTTAGAGCCAGAGAACCAGGTCAGCAGAGCTGCCCTAGAGCCAGAGAACCAGGTCAGCAGAACCGTTGTAGAGCCAGAGAACCAGGTCAGCAGAGCTGCTCTAGAGCCTAAGAAGCAGGTCAACAGAGCTGCTCTAGAGGCAGAGAACCAGGTCAGCAGAGCTGCTCTAGAGCCAGAGAAACCAGGTCAGCAGAGCTGCTTTAGAGGGAGAGAACCAGGTCAGCAGAGCTGCTTTAGAGCCAGAGAACCAGGTCAGCAGAGCTGCTCTAGAGCCTGAGAACCAGGTCAGCAGAGCTGCTTTAGAGCCATAGAACCAGGTCAGCAGAGCTGCTTTAGAGCAAGAGGAATGCTGGGGCACTAATACTTCCCCTCCCCCGGGAGTACATAAGCAGTACTTACCCAGCAGCCCTCCTGTACTAACAAGCCCAGACAGGAAGGCCGGCCGCCCGGGAGAGAGGGAGGGAGGGGCGCATGAATGGGACGAGGACAACGGGACCCGGAGTAATGAAAATTACCGGTAAGTAATAGAGCATTACCCCCAGGTCCCTTATGTCCTCGTCCCATTCATTTACAAAGTGGAGAAATACCAAAGCAGAAATCCGGCCTTCCGCACGCACAAGCACACCCAGGAAACCACAACAACGCAGCCACCCAAGGGCGCACTGAGAAGGAGGAAAGGAAGCTGCAATCTCCGCCCGCCATGGAAATGTTCCTTTCATTTCAGCGTACCCATGAAGTCAGGATCAGACAGGCACCCCCCAAGTGAACCAGGCGAGAACAGAACAACTCAGCGAGTTGACAGCATCCAGCAGCCCCAGGAGGCCAGGCAGGCACCAACCCGGCCCGACCAAACACAAACACCGTGCAGACAGCGGAGCACGGGGACAGCACACCAACCCGGAGAACAGGAGGCACGACAGGAAACGGCAGCAGCCAGGAGGCCCCAGCCAGGAACAAACCAGGCAGGCACCACGGTAGAAACAGGAGGGGCGGACAGGAAACCCAAGAAGCAAGCCAAAGGCAAGCACAGGGGGAGCCAGAGCACAAGCAGCCCGTTCTGTCTTCCTGGTTCTGTTGGCATTGTTTCCTGGGCTTTTCTTTTTCCGCTGCTCCTACCCTTGATGTTTGTCTGGCCTAGGTGTGTGGTTCCTGGGCGGTCCTGTGCTATGTGGGTGCCTTCTTTTTGTGCTGCCCTCTCGGCTCGTTGTGCGGCTGCTGGGGTTTCCCGGTTGCTCTGTGCTCCCCTTCTGCCTTGTGTCCCCTCCCTTTGGGGTTGGGTTTTTTCTGGGGTTGTGGTCGTTGTCTCTGTGACCTTCCGGGTTTCTTGGTTTTGTTCCAGTCTTTTTGGCCTCTCCTTGCTTGGTGGGCTTTGGGATGGGTTCTGGGGTTCTGGGGTTCTTCCCCCTTCCCTGTCCTTCGGGAAGGGTCCTCGGTCCTGTCCGGCTCCTGGGTTCTTGTTGCTTCCTGGGCCTCCTCGGCCGGGTTTCCGCCTCCAGTATCTTGGGGTCGTGTTCTTTGGTTTTGGGAGGTTGGCCGGTTTTCTGGCTATCTCTCTGACAGAAAAAAAAAAAGAAGGAATGCTGGACTTACCCCCACCCCCCCTCCCGCCGGGAGTTCAAAAGGGTAAATGTCCCAGCATTCCCTCTGAAATACCAAGCCCAAGATGAAGGCTGGCACAAAGGGAGGGAGGGAGGGAAGTCATGAAGATGTCGAGGACTACAGGACCCGGAGTAATGAAGATTACCATTTGCAATAGGACATTACCCCCAGGTCCCTCCGTCCTCGACACCTTCATCACAAATGAGACATACCAAAGCAGCAACCCGGCATTCATCCTCAAGAAAAAACACAACAAACCACCAGGACAGCAAAGAACACCCAGAGATTTATTGTAGAACACAGAAATCAAGGGCGAACACAACCCAACACCTCCAAAGCAAAACCGCCCTCCTCACCCAGCAAATTGGGAAGGCGATAATGCCGGATGAAAGTATTGGGAGAAGCCCAAGTGGCCGCCCTACAAATCTCAGAGAGAGGAACACCCCGGACCTCAGCCCAAGACGCCGCCACCCCTCTGGTAGAACGACCCTGGACACCCACCGGAGGAGGGGAACCAGAAAGCGAGTAGGCCAAAGAAATGACCTGCTTCAGCCAGCGCCCAATCGAGACAGAGGAAGCCTTACGCCCACGGGAAGCAGCCCCAAAGGAGACAAAAAGGGAATCAGAAACACGAAAGCCAGAAGTGCGCTCCAGATACACACGCAGAGCCCTGCACACATCCAGCAAGGACCAACAAGGACCCCCCGGGGAATCAAAACCAGGGCCCAAAGCAGGCAAGACCAACTCCTGGGACCGGTGAAACTGAGACGCGACCTTAGGAACGAAGGAAGAATCAAGGCAAAGAACCACCCCATCCCCCGAAAAGGACAAGAAGGGCTCACGCGCCATCAAGGCCCCCAACTCACCAAGGCGCCTAGCAGAGGTGATGGCTACCAGAAACACAACCTTCAAGGTGACAAACTTCAAGTCCACGTCCGACAAGGGCTCAAATGGAGGATCAAGCAAAACCCGAAGGACCAAAGGCAAATCCCACAAAGGAAAAGAAGGCCTGGACACAGGACGAGAAAGGGAAAAACCACGCAGAAGACGAGAAGCCAAGTCCTCAACAACCGACAGGGTACCCCATGGGGAACGGAACGCTCTCACAGCCGCCCACTACGCACGCAAAGTGGACACAGCCCAACCCTTCTCGAAACCATCCCACAAAAACTGAAGCACAGCTTGTAAGGGACACAACAAAGGGGAAAGGCCCAGCCCCGCACACCAACGAGAGAAATTACCCCAATGAAGATCACAAGACCGGAGGGTAGAAGGCCTACGGGAACCCTGAAGAGCCACAGCTAAAAGCTCAGGGAAGCCACGTCGCCGCCACCCCTGCCTCTCAACTTCCACACCGACAGCCGCAACCGAAGAAGAGACAGGGACGGGGACGAACGCAGGGGAGATGGGGACAGAGGGAGAAACCAACGGCCCCGGACCGCCAACAGACGAACCGTCGAAAACCAAGACCTCCGAGGCCAAAAAGGCAGGACCACAATCACATCCAGAGACTCCAGACACAGGCGGGACAGAAACCGAGGGATCAGAGCCAGGGGAGGAAAGGCATAAAGCAGGCGAGGCGGCCAAGGAACCGACAGGGCATCCACGCCCCAACAACCCTCCTGCTGGAACCGGGAGCAGAAGCGAGGCAGCTGCGCATTGTACCGGGAGGCAAAGAGGTCCAGAAAGGGACGCCCAAACCTCACGCACACAAGCCGAAACGCAGCCCGGGTGAGAAACAACTCCAAGGACCCCGGAAAGCAACGACGCAGGGCATCCGCCACAAAGTTGTCCACTTCCCGAATGTGAATCGCCGACAGAGACAGAAGGTGACCCTCCGCCCAACAGTGCAGGGGAATAACCACAGCATTCAGAGAGGCCGAACGGACCCCCCCCCTTGATGGTTCAGATACGCCACAGTCACCACATTGTCGGAACGCACCAAAACGTGCCGACCCAGAAGCAGGGCCCGAAACCCCATCACAGCCCGAAAAACAGCCGACAGTTCCCTCCAGTTGGAGGAACGGCAAAACTCCAAGATGGACCAGCGACCCTGAAGGGACCGAGACCCCAAGGTCGCCCCCCACCCCAGGGAGCTTGCATCCGTAGTCAAAACCAGAGACGGGGAAGGCTGCAGAGAGAGACCCCGTGACAGATGCAACCTGGTTGACCACCAAAGAAGAGTCGGGAGGACCACAGGAGACACAGGCAGAAGGAACACAAAATTCCCAGACACAGGATCCCAGTGGGACAGAAGATAACTCCACAGGGTTATGTGGTGGAGTTCTCTGTCCCCCCCCCCAGACGCCGGTGTCCACCCGACTCCTTGGCCTGCTTGCCGATCCAGGTGGTCTCATCTCTCTCAAGGGGTGGAGGATCTTCTTCTAAAGGGGGCCATTCAGGAGGTCCCTCCTGCGGAGGTGGGGTCGGGCTTTTATTCCCTGATCTTTCTTGTGCCCAAGGTCACAGGGGGTTACCGCCTGGTTCTGGATTTAAGGGTTATGAACAAGAGGGTTCTGCGGATTCCCTTTCGCATGGAGACTTTGCAGAGGGTGATTCCTTTGGTGCTTCCGGGTCACTTCATGTGTACCCTGGATCTTCAGGATGCCTACTACCACGTCCCGGTGCATCCTCGGTCCCGTCGCTTCCTGAGGTTTTGTGTTCAGGGGCGTCACTTCCAGTTCGGGTGTTGCCCTTCGGTCTGAGGTCTGCCCCGAGGGTCTTTACGAAGGTGGTGGCTCCCTTGGTCGCCTGGCTTCATCTTCAGGGGGTGATAGTGTATCCCTACTTAGACGACTGGCTGATCCATGCTCCATCTCGGGTCCTGTTGTTGTAGGCCAGGGAGGTGGTTTGCTCTGCGTTGTGTCAGCATGGGTTCCTGATCAACGTCCCGAAATGTCAGTTGTCCCCGTCTTAGGACTTGGTGTTCATTGGGGCCTGGTTTCGTACGGACCTCAACCGTGTGTTCCTGCCTGTCCCTCGTATCCTGACTCTGGTTTCCCTGGCTCGGCTGTTTCGGGCAGGGGGTTGTTTTCCGGTGCGTCTCTGGTTGCGGCTTATGGGTCTGATGGCGGCGACGGTCTTTACGGTGGCTTGGGCTCGGTTCCACCTGCGCCCCCTGTGGAGTTAACTTCTGTCCCACTGGGATCCTGTGTCTGGGAATTTGGAGTTGCTTCTGCCTGTGTCTCCTGTGGTCCCTCCGACTCTTCTTTGGTGCTCGACCAGGTTGCATCTGTCTCGGGGTCTCCCTCTTCAGCCTTCCCAGTCTCTGGTTTTGACTACGGATGCAAGCTCCCTGGGGTGGGGGGCGACCTTGGGGTCTCTGTCCCTTCAGGGTCGCTGGTCCTTCCTGGAGTTTCGCCGTTCCTCTAACTGGAGGGAACTGTCAGCTGTTTTTCGGGCTGTGATGGGGTTTCGAGCCCTGCTTCTGGGTCGGCACGTTTTGGTGCATTCCGACAATGTGGTGACTGTGGCGTATATGAACCATCAAGGGGGGGTCCGTTCGGCCTCTCTGAATGCTGTGGTTATTCCCCTGTTCTGTTGGGCAGAGGGTCACCTTCTGTCTCTGACTGAGATTCACATTCGGGGAATGGACAACTTTTTGGCGGATGCCCTGAGTCGTTGCTTTCCAGGGTCCTTGGAGTTGTCTCTCACCCGGGCTGCGCTTCGGCTTGTGTGCGTGAGGTTTGGGCGTCCCTTTCTGGACCTCTTTGCCTCCCGGCAGAATGCGCAGCTGCCTCGCTTCTGCTCCCGGTTCCAGCAGGAGGGTTGTTGGGGCGTGGATGCCCTGTCGGTTCCTTGGCCACCTCGCCTGCTTTATGCCTTTCCTCCCCTGGCTCTGATCCCTCGGTTTCTGTCCCGCCTGTGTCTGGAGTCTCTGGATGTGATTGTGGTCCTGCTTTTTTGGCCTCGGAGGTCTTGGTTTCTGACGGTTCGTCTGTTGGCGGTCCGGGGCCCTTGGTTTCTCCCTCTGTCCCCATCTCCCCTGCGTTCGTCCCCGTCCCTGTCTCTTCTCCGGTTGCGGCTGTCGGTGTGGAGGTTGAGAGGCAGGGGTGGCGGCGACGTGGCATCCTTGAGCTTTTAGCTGTGGCTCTTCAGGGTTCTCGTAGGCCTTCTACCCTCCGGTCTTGTGATCGTCATTGGGGTAATTTCTCTCGGTGTGCGGGGCTGGGCCTTTCCCCTTTGTTGTGTCCCTTGCAGGCTGTGCTTCAGTTTTTGTGGGATGGTTTCGAGAAGGGTTGGGCTGTGTTCACTTTGGTGCGCAGTGGGCGGCTGTGAGAGCGTTCCGTTCCCCATGGGGTACCCTGTCGGTTGTTGAGGACTTGGTTTCTCGTCTTCTGCGTGGTTTTTCCCTTTCTCTTCCTGTGTCCAGGCCTTCTTTTCCTTTGTGGGATTTGCCTTTGGTCCTTCGGGTTTGCTTGATCCTCCATTTGAGCCCTTGTCGGACGTGGACTTGAAGTTTGTCACCTTGAAGGTTGTGTTTCTGGTGGCCATCACCTCTGCTAGGCGCCTTGGTGAGTTGGGGGCCTGGATGGCGCGTGAGCCCTTCTTGTCCTTTTCGGGGGATGGGGTGGTTCTTCGCCTTGATTCTTCCTTCGTTCCTAAGGTCGCGTCTCAGTTTCACCGGTCCCAGGAGTTGGTCTTGCCTGCTTTGGGCCCTGGTTTTGATTCCCCGGGGGGTCCTTGTTGGTCTTTGCTGGATGTGTGCAGGGCTCTGCGTGTGTATCTGGAGCCCACTTCTGGCTTTCGTATTTCTGATTCCCTTTTTGTCTCCTTTGGGGCTGCTTCCCGTGGGCGTAAGGCTTCCTCTGTCTCGATTGGGTGCTGGCTGAAGCAGGTCATTTCTTTAGCCTAATCGCTTTCTGGTTCCCCTCCTCTGGTGGGTGTCCAGGGTCGTTCTACCAGAGGGGTGGCGGCGTCTTGGGCTGAGGTCCGGGGTGTTCCTCTCTCTGAGATTTGTAGGGCAGCCACTTGGGCTTCTCCCAATACTTTCATCCGGCATTATCGCCTTCCCAATTTGCTGGGTGAGGAGGGCGATTTTGCTTTGGGGCTGTTGGGTTGTGTTCGCCCTTGATTTCTGTGTTCTACAATAAATCTCTGGGTTTTCTTTGCTGTCCTGGTAGTTTGTTGTGTTTTTTCTTGTGGATGAATGCCGGGTTGCTGCTTTGGTATGTCTCATTTGTGATGAAGGTGTCGAGGACGGAGGGACCTGGGGGTAATGTCCTATTACGTATGTTAATCTTCATTACTCCGGGTCCCGTAGTCCTCGCCACCTTCATGACTTCCCTCCCTCCCTCCCTTTGTGCCGGCCTTCATCTTGGGCTTGGTATTTCAGAGGGAATGCTGGGACATGTACGCTTTTGTACTCCCGGCGGGAGGGGGGGTGGGGGTAAGTCCAGCATTCCTTCTTTCTTTTTTTCTGTCAGAGAGATACTCCAGGTCAGGAGAACTGCTCTAGAGCCAGAGAACCAGGTCAGCAGAGCTGCTTTAGAGCCTAAGAACTAGGTCAGGAGAGCTGCTCTAGAGCCTGAGAACAAGGTCAGCAGAGCTGCTTTAGAGCCATAGAACCAGGTCAGCAGAGCTGCTGTAAAGCCAGAGAAACCAGGTCAGGAGAGCTGCTTTAGAGCCATAGAACCATGTCAGCAGAGGTGCTTTAGAGCCATAGAACAGGTCAGCAGAGCTACTTTAGAGCCATAGAACCAGGTCAGCAGAGCTGCTTTAGAGCCTAAGACCCAGGTCAGGAGAGCTGCTCTAGAGCCAGAGAACCAGGTCAGCAGAGCTGCTTTAGAGCCTAAGACCCAGGTCAGGAGAGCTGCTCTAGAGCCAGAGAACCAGGTCAGCAGAGCTGCTTTAGAGCCATAGAACCAGGTCAGCAGAGCTGCTTTAGAGCCAGAAAACTAGGTCAGCAGAGCCGCTGTAGAGCCAGAGAACCAGGTCTGCAGAGCTGCTCTAGAGCCTAAGAAGCAGGTCGGCAGAGCTGCTGTAGAGGCAGAGAACCAGGTCAGCAGATCTACTGTAAAGCCAGAGAAGCCAGGTCTGCAGAGCTGCTTTAGAGGGAGAGAACCAGGTCAGCAGAGCTGCTTTAGAGCCATAGAACGAGGTCAGCAGAGCTGCTCTATAGCCAGAGAACCAGGTCAGCAGAGCTGCTTTAGAGCCTCAGAACAGGTCAGCAGATCTGCTTTAGAACCATAGAACCAGGTCAGCAGAGCTACTTTAGAGCCATAGAACCAGGTCAGCAGAGCTTCTCTAGAGCCAGAGAAACCAGGTCAGGAGAACTGCTCTAGAACCAGAGAACCAGGTCAGCAGAGCTGCTTTAGAGCCTAAGAACCAGATGAGGAGAGCTGCTCTAGAGCCAGAGAACAAGGTCAGCAGAGCTCCTTTAGAGCCATAGAACCAGGTCAGCAGAGCTGCTGTAAAGCCAGAGAAACCAGGTCAGGAGAGCTGCTTTAGAGACAGAGAACCAGGTCTGCAGAGCTGCACTAGAGCCTAAGAAGCAGGTCGGCAGAGCTGCTGTAGAGGCAGAGAACCAGGTCAGCAGATCTACTGTAAAGCCAGAGAAGCCAGGTCAGCAGAGCTGCTTTAGAGGGAGAGAACCAGGTCAGCAGAGCTGCTTTAGAGCCATAGAACGAGGTCAGCAGAGCTGCTCTATAGCCAGAGAACCAGGTCAGCAGAGCTGCTTTAGAGCCATAGAACCAAGGTCAGCAGAACTGCTGTAGAGCCAGAGAAACCAGGTCAGCAGAGCTGCTTTAGAGGGAGAGGACCAGGTCTGCAGAGGTGCTTCAGAGGCAGAGAACCAGGTCAGAAGAGCTGCTCTAGAGCCAGAGAACCAGGTCAGCAGAGCTGCTCTAGAGCCTAAGAACTAGGTCAGCAGAGCTGCTCTAGAGTCAGAGAAACCGGTCAGCAGAGCTGCTCTAGAGCAATAGAACCAGGTCAGCAGATCTGCTGTAAAGTCAGAGAAACCAGGTCAGCAGAGCTGCTTTAGAGCCAGAGAACCAGGTCAGCAGAGCCGTCGTAGAGCCACAGAACAAGATTAGCAAAGCTGCTCTAGAGGCAGAGAAACCAGGTCAGCAGAGCTGCTTTAGAGGGAGAGAACCAGGTCAGCAGAGCTGCCCTAGAGACAGAGAACCAGGTCAGCAGAGCTGCCCTAGAGACAGAGAACCAGGTCAGCAGAGCTGCTTTAGAGCCAGAGAACCAGGTCAGCAGAGCTGCTTTAGAGCCAGAGAACAGGTCAGCAGAGCGTCTTTAGAGCCAGATAACCAGGTCAGCAGAACCGTTGTAGAGCCAGAGAACCAGGTCAGCAGAGCTGCTCTAGAGCCTAAGAAGCAGGTCAACAGAGCTGCTCTAGAGGCAGAGAACCAGGTCAGCAGAGCTGCTCTAGAACCAGATAAACCAGGTCAGCAGAGCTGCTTTAGAGGGAGAGAACCAGGTCAGGAGAGCTGCTTTAGAGCCAGAGAACCAGGTCAGCAGAGCTGCTCTAGAGCCTGAGAACCAGGTCAGCAGAGCTGCTCTAGAGCCTGAGAACCAGGTCAGCAGAGCTGCTTTAGAGCCATAGAACCAGGTCAGCAGAGCTGCTTTAGAGCCATAGAACCAGGTCAGCAGAGCTGCTCTAGAGCCAGAGAAACCAGGTCAGGAGAACTGCTCTAGAACCAGAGAACCAGGTCAGCAGAGCTGCTTTAGAGCCTAAGAACCAGGTCAGGAGAGCTGCTCTAGAGCCAGAGAACAAGGTCAGCAGAGCTGCTTTAGAGCCATAGAACCAGGTCAGCAGAGCTGCTGTAAAGCCAGAGAAACCAGGTCAGGAGAGCTGCTTTAGAGCCAGAGAACCAGGTCAGCAGAGCAGCTTTAGAGCCATAGAACAGGTCAGCAGAGCTGCTTTAGAGCCATAGAACCGTGTCAGCAGAGGTGCTTTAGAGCCATAGAACAGGTCTGCAGAGCTACTTTAGAGCCATAGAACCAGGTCAGCAGAGCTGCTTTAGAGCCTAAGTACCAGGTCAGGAGAGGTGCCCTAGAGCCAGAGAACAGGTCAGCAGAGCTGCTTTAGAGCCATAGAACCAGGTCAGCAGAGCTGCTTTAGAGCCAGAGAAACAGGTCAGCAGAGCCGCTGTAGAGCCAGAGCACCAGGTCAGCAGAGCTGCTCTAGAGCCTAAGAAGCAGGTCGGCAGAGCTGCTGTAGAGGCAGAGAACCAGGTCAGCAGAGCTACTGTTAAGCCAGAGAAGCCAGGTCAGCAGAGCTGCTATAGAGGGAGAGAACCAGGTCAGCAGAGCTGCTTTAGAGCCATAGAACTAGGTCAGCAGAGCTGCTCTATAGCCAGAGAACCAGGTCAGCAGAGCTGCTCTAGAGCCATAGAACCAAGGTCAGCAGAGCTGCTTTAGAGCCAGGGAACCAGGTCAGCAGAGCCGCTGTAGAGCCAGAGAACCAGGTCTGCAGAGCTGCTCTAGAGCCTAAGAAGCAGGTCGGCAGAGCTGCTGTAGAGGCAGAGAACCAGGTCAGCAGATCTACTGTAAAGCCAGAGAAGCCAGGTCAGCAGAGCTGCTTTAGAGGGAGAGAACCAGGTCAGCAGAGCTGCTTTAGAGCCATAGAACGAGGTCAGCAGAGCTGCTCTATAGCCAGAGAACCAGGTCAGCAGAGCTGCTTTAGAGCCATAGAACCAAGGTCAGCAGAACTGCTGTAGAGCCAGAGAAACCAGGTCAGCAGAGCTGCTTTAGAGGGAGAGAACCAGGTCTGCAGAGGTGCTTCAGAGGCAGAGAACCAGGTCAGAAGAGCTGCTCTAGAGCCAGAGAACCAGGTCAGCAGAGCTGCTCTAGAGCCTAAGAACCAGGTCAGCAGAGCTGCTCTAGAGTCAGAGAAACCGGTCAGCAGAGCTGCTCTAGAGCCATAGAACCAGGTCAGCAGATCTGCTGTAAAGTCAGAGAAACCAGGTCAGCAGAGCTGCTTTAGAGCCAGAGAACCAGGTCAGCAGAGCCGTCGTAGAGCCACAGAACAAGATTAGCAAAGCTGCTCTAGAGGCAGAGAAACCAGGTCAGCAGAGCTGCTTTAGAGGGAGAGAACCAGGTCAGCAGAGCTGCCCTAGAGACAGAGAACCAGGTCAGCAGAGCTGCCCTAGAGACAGAGAACCAGGTCAGCAGAGCTGTTTTAGAGCCAGAGAACCAGGTCAGCAGAGCTGCTTTAGAGCCAGAGAACAGGTCAGCAGAGCGTCTTTAGAGCCAGATAACCAGGTCAGCAGAACCGTTGTAGAGCCAGAGAACCAGGTCAGCAGAGCTGCTCTAGAGCCTAAGAAGCAGGTCAACAGAGCTGCTCTAGAGGCAGAGAACCAGGTCAGCAGAGCTGCTCTAAAACCAGATAAACCAGGTCAGCAGAGCTGCTTTAGAGGGAGAGAACCAGGTCAGGAGAGCTGCTTTAGAGCCAGAGAACCAGGTCAGCAGAGCTGCTCAAGAGCCTGAGAACCAGGTCAGCAGAGCTGCTCTAGAGCCTGAGAACCAGGTCAGCAGAGCTGCTTTAGAGCCATAGAACCAGGTCAGCAGAGCTTTAGAGCCATAGAACCAGGTCAGCAGAGCTGCTCTAGAGCCAGAGAAACCAGGTCAGGAGAACTGCTCTAGAACCAGAGAACCAGGTCAGCAGAGCTGCTTTAGAGCCTAAGAACCAGGTCAGGAGAGCTGCTCTAGAGCCAGAGAACAAGGTCAGCAGAGCTGCTTTAGAGCCATAGAACCAGGTCAGCAGAGCTGCTGTAAAGCCAGAGAAACCAGGTCAGGAGAGCTGCTTTAGAGCCAGAGAACCAGGTCAGCAGAGCAGCTTTAGAGCCATAGAACCGGTCAGCAGAGCTGCTTTAGAGCCATAGAACCGTGTCAGCAGAGGTGCTTTAGAGCCATAGAACAGGTCCGCAGAGCTACTTTAGAGCCATAGAACCAGGTCAGCAGAGCTGCTCTATAGCCAGAGAACCAGGTCAGCAGAGCTGCTTTAGAGCCATAGAACCAAGGTCAGCAGAACTGCTGTAGAGCCAGAGAAACCAGGTCAGCAGAGCTGCTTTAGAGGGAGAGAACCAGGTCTGCAGAGGTGCTTCAGAGGCAGAGAACCAGGTCAGAAGAGCTGCTCTAGAGCCAGAGAACCAGGTCAGCAGAGCTGCTCTAGAGCCTAAGAACCAGGTCAGCAGAGCTGCTCTAGAGTCAGAGAAACCGGTCAGCAGAGCTGCTCTAGAGCCATAGAACCAGGTCAGCAGATCTGCTGTAAAGTCAGAGAAACCAGGTCAGCAGAGCTGCTTTAGAGCCAGAGAACCAGGTCAGCAGAGCCGTCGTAGAGCCACAGAACAAGATTAGCAAAGCTGCTCTAGAGGCAGAGAAACCAGGTCAGCAGAGCTGCTTTAGAGGGAGAGAACCAGGTCAGCAGAGCTGCCCTAGAGACAGAGAACCAGGTCAGCAGAGCTGCCCTAGAGACAGAGAACCAGGTCAGCAGAGCTGCTTTAGAGCCAGAGAACCAGGTCAGCAGAGCTGCTTTAGAGCCAGAGAACAGGTCAGCAGAGCGTCTTTAGAGCCAGATAACCAGGTCAGCAGAACCGTTGTAGAGCCAGAGAACCAGGTCAGCAGAGCTGCTCTAGAGCCTAAGAAGCAGGTCAACAGAGCTGCTCTAGAGGCAGAGAACCAGGTCAGCAGAGCTGCTCTAAAACCAGATAAACCAGGTCAGCAGAGCTGCTTTAGAGGGAGAGAACCAGGTCAGGAGAGCTGCTTTAGAGCCAGAGAACCAGGTCAGCAGAGCTGCTCAAGAGCCTGAGAACCAGGTCAGCAGAGCTGCTCTAGAGCCTGAGAACCAGGTCAGCAGAGCTGCTTTAGAGCCATAGAACCAGGTCAGCAGAGCTTTAGAGCCATAGAACCAGGTCAGCAGAGCTGCTCTAGAGCCAGAGAAACCAGGTCAGGAGAACTGCTCTAGAACCAGAGAACCAGGTCAGCAGAGCTGCTTTAGAGCCTAAGAACCAGGTCAGGAGAGCTGCTCTAGAGCCAGAGAACAAGGTCAGCAGAGCTGCTTTAGAGCCATAGAACCAGGTCAGCAGAGCTGCTGTAAAGCCAGAGAAACCAGGTCAGGAGAGCTGCTTTAGAGCCAGAGAACCAGGTCAGCAGAGCAGCTTTAGAGCCATAGAACAGGTCAGCAGAGCTGCTTTAGAGCCATAGAACCGTGTCAGCAGAGGTGCTTTAGAGCCATAGAACAGGTCCGCAGAGCTACTTTAGAGCCATAGAACCAGGTCAGCAGAGCTGCTCTATAGCCAGAGAACCAGGTCAGCAGAGCTGCTTTAGAGCCATAGAACCAAGGTCAGCAGAACTGCTGTAGAGCCAGAGAAACCAGGTCAGCAGAGCTGCTTTAGAGGGAGAGAACCAGGTCTGCAGAGGTGCTTCAGAGGCAGAGAACCAGGTCAGAAGAGCTGCTCTAGAGCCAGAGAACCAGGTCAGCAGAGCTGCTCTAGAGCCTAAGAACCAGGTCAGCAGAGCTGCTCTAGAGTCAGAGAAACCGGTCAGCAGAGCTGCTCTAGAGCCATAGAACCAGGTCAGCAGATCTGCTGTAAAGTCAGAGAAACCAGGTCAGCAGAGCTGCTTTAGAGCCAGAGAACCAGGTCAGCAGAGCCGTCGTAGAGCCACAGAACAAGATTAGCAAAGCTGCTCTAGAGGCAGAGAAACCAGGTCAGCAGAGCTGCTTTAGAGGGAGAGAACCAGGTCAGCAGAGCTGCCCTAGAGACAGAGAACCAGGTCAGCAGAGCTGCCCTAGAGACAGAGAACCAGGTCAGCAGAGCTGCTTTAGAGCCAGAGAACCAGGTCAGCAGAGCTGCTTTAGAGCCAGAGAACAGGTCAGCAGAGTGTCTTTAGAGCCAGATAACCAGGTCAGCAGAACCGTTGTAGAGCCAGAGAACCAGGTCAGCAGAGCTGCTCTAGAGCCTAAGAAGCAGGTCAACAGAGCTGCTCTAGAGGCAGAGAACCAGGTCAGCAGAGCTGCTCTAAAACCAGATAAACCAGGTCAGCAGAGCTGCTTTAGAGGGAGAGAACCAGGTCAGGAGAGCTGCTTTAGAGCCAGAGAACCAGGTCAGCAGAGCTGCTCAAGAGCCTGAGAACCAGGTCAGCAGAGCTGCTCTAGAGCCTGAGAACCAGGTCAGCAGAGCTGCTTTAGAGCCATAGAACCAGGTCAGCAGAGCTTTAGAGCCATAGAACCAGGTCAGCAGAGCTGCTCTAGAGCCAGAGAAACCAGGTCAGGAGAACTGCTCTAGAACCAGAGAACCAGGTCAGCAGAGCTGCTTTAGAGCCTAAGAACCAGGTCAGGAGAGCTGCTCTAGAGCCAGAGAACAAGGTCAGCAGAGCTGCTTTAGAGCCATAGAACCAGGTCAGCAGAGCTGCTGTAAAGCCAGAGAAACCAGGTCAGGAGAGCTGCTTTAGAGCCAGAGAACCAGGTCAGCAGAGCAGCTTTAGAGCCATAGAACAGGTCAGCAGAGCTGCTTTAGAGCCATAGAACCGTGTCAGCAGAGGTGCTTTAGAGCCATAGAACAGGTCCGCAGAGCTACTTTAGAGCCATAGAACCAGGTCAGCAGAGCTGCTTTAGAGCCTAAGTACCAGGTCAGGAGAGGTGCCCTAGAGCCAGAGAACAGGTCAGCAGAGCTGCTTTAGAGCCATAGAACCAGGTCAGCAGAGCTGCTTTAGAGCCAGAGAAACAGGTCAGCAGAGCCGCTGTAGAGCCAGAGAACCAGGTCAGCAGAGCTGCTCTAGAGCCTAAGAAGCAGGTCGGCAGAGCTGCTGTAGAGGCAGAGAACCAGGTCAGCAGAGCTACTGTTAAGCCAGAGAAGCCAGGTCAGCAGAGCTGCTATAGAGGGAGAGAACCAGGTCAGCAGAGCTGCTTTAGAGCCATAGAACTAGGTCAGCAGAGCTGCTCTATAGCCAGAGAACCAGGTCAGCAGAGCTGCTCTAGAGCCATAGAACCAAGGTCAGCAGAGCTGCTTTAGAGCCAGAGAGCCAGGTCATCAGATCTACTGTAAAGCCAGAGAAGCCAGGTCAGCAGAGCTGCTTTAGAGGACGAGAACCAGGTCAGCAGAGCTGCTTTAGAGCCATATAACTAGGTCAGCAGAACTGCTGAAGAGCCTGAGAAACCAGGTCAGCAGAGCTCCTTTAGAGCTAGAGAACCAGGTCAGCAGAGCTTCTCTCGAGCCTAAGAACCAGGTCAGCAGAGCTGCTCTAGAGTCAGAGAAACAGGTCAGCAGTGCTGCTTTAGAGCCATAGAACCAGGTCAGCAGATCTGCTGTAAAGCCAGAGAAACCAGGTCAGCAGAGCTGTTTAGAGCCAGAGAACCAGGTCAGCAGAGCCGTCGTAGAGCCAGAGAACCAGATTAGCAAAGCTGCTCTAGAGCCTAAGAAGCAGGTCAGCAGAGCTGCTCTAGAGGCAGAGAAACCAGGTCAGCAGAGCTGCTTTAGAGGGATAGAACCAGGTCAGCAGAGCTGCCCTAGAGCCAGAGAACCAGGTCAACAGAGCTGCCCTAGAGCCAGAGAACCAGGTCAGCAGAGCTGCTTTAGAGCCAGAGAACCAGGTCAGCAGAGCTGCTTTAGAGCCAGAGAACAGGTCAGCAGAGCGTCTTTAGAGCCAGATAACCAGGTCAGCAGAACCGTTGTAGAGCCAGAGAACCAGGTCAGCAGAGCTGCTCTAGAGCCTAAGAAGCAGGTCAACAGTGCTGCTCTAGAGGCAGAAAACCAGGTCAGCAGAGGCAGAGCTGCTCTAGAGCCAGAGAAACCAGGTCAGCAGAGCTGCTTTAGAGGGAGAGAACCAGGTCAGCAGAGCTGCTTTAGAGCCAGAGAACCAGGTCAGCAGAGCTGCTCTAGAGCCTGAGAAACAGGTCAGCAGAGCTGCTTTAGAGCCATAGAACCAGGTCAGCAGAGCTGCTTTAGAGCAAGAGGAATGCTGGGGCACTAATACTTCCCCTCCCCCCGGGAGTACATAAGCAGTACTTACCCAGCAGCCTTCCTGTACTAACAAGCCCAGACAGGAAGGCCGGCCGCCCGGGAGGGAGGGAGGGGCGCATCAATGGGACGAGGACAACGGGACCCGGAGTAATGAAGATTACCGGTAAGTAATAGAGCATTACCCCAGGTCCCTTATGTCCTTGTCCCTTTCATTTACAAAGTGGAGAAATACCAAAGCAGAAATCCGGCCTTCCGCACGCACAAGCACACCCAGGAAACCACAACAACGCAGCCACCCAAGGGCGCACTGAGAAGGAGGAAAGGAAGCTGCAATCTCCGCCCCGCCGTGGAAATGTTCCTTTCATTTCAGCGTACCCATGAAGTCAGGATCAGACAGGCACCCCCCAAGTGAACCAGGCGAGAACAGAACAACTCAGCGAGTTGACAGCATCCAGCAGCCCCAGGAGGCCAGGCAGGCACCAACCCAGCCCGACCAAACACAAACACCGTGCAGACAGCGGAGCACGGGGACAGCACACCAACCCGGAGAACAGGACGCACGACAGGAAACGGCAGCAGCCAGGAGGCCCCAGCCAGGAACAAACCAGGCAGGCACCACGGTAGAAACAGGAGGGGCAGACAGAAAACCCAAGAAGCAAGCCAAAGGCAAGCAAAGGGGGAGCCAGAGCACAAGCAGCCCGTTCTGTCTTCCTGGTTCTGTTGGCATTGTCTCCTGGGCTTTTCTTTTTCCGCTGCTCCTACCCTTGATGTTTGTCTGGCCTGGGTGTGTGGTTCCTGAGCGGTCCTGTGCCGTGTGGGCGCCTTCTTTTTGTGCTGCCCTCTCGGCTCGTTGTGCGGCTGCTGGGTTTCCCGGTTGCTCTATGCTCCCCTTCTGTCTTGTGTCCCCTCCCTTTGGGGTTGGGTTTTTTTCTGGGGTTGTGGTCGTTGTCTCTGTGACCTTCCGGGTTTCTTGGTTTTGTTCCAGTCTTTTTGGCCTCTCCTTGCTTGGTGGGCTTTGGGCTGGGTTCTGGGGTTCTGGGGTTCTTCCCCCTTCCCTGTCCTTCGGGAAGGGTCCTGTCCGGCTCCTGGGTTCTTGTTGCTTCCTGGGCCTCCTTCGCCGGGTTTCCGCCTCCAGTATCTTGAGGTCGTGTCCTTTGGTTTTGGGAGGTTGGCCGGTTTTCTGGCTATCTCTCACACAAAAAAAAAGAAAGAAGGAATGCTGGACTTACCCCCACCCCCCCTCCCGCCGGGAGTACAAAAGGGTACATGTCCCAGCATTCCCTCTGAAATACCAAGCCCAAGATGAAGGCCGGCACAAAGGGAGGGAGGGAGGGAAGTCATGAAGATGTCGAGGACTACGGGACCCGGAGTAATAAAGATTACCATACGTAATAGGACATTACCCCCAGGTCCCTCCATCCTCGACACCTTCATCACAAATGAGACATACCAAAGCTGCAACCCGGCATTCATCCTCAAGAAAAAACACAACAAACCACCAGGACAGCAAAGAAAACCCAGAGATTTATTGTAAAACACAGAAATCAAGGGCGAACACAACCCAACACCTCCAAAGCAAAACCGCCCTCCTCACCCAGCAAATTGGGAAGGCGATAATGCCGGATGAAAGTATTGGGAAAAGCCCAAGTGGCCGCCCTACAAATCTCAGAGAGAGGAACACCCCGGATCTCAGCCCAAGACGCCGCCACCCCTCTGGTAGAACGACCCTGGACACCCACCGGAGGAGGGGAACCAGAAAGCGAGTAGGCCAAAGAAATGACCTGCTTCAGCCAGCGCCCAATCGAGACAGAGGAAGCCTTACGCCCACGGGAAGCAGCCCCAAAGGAGACAAAAAGGGAATTAGAAACACGAAAGCCAGAAGTGCGCTCCAGATACACACGCAGAGCCCTGCACACATCCAGCAAGGACCAACAAGGACCCCCTGGGGAATCAAAACCAGGGCCCAAAGCAGGCAAGACCAACTCCTGGGACCGGTGAAACTGAGACGTGACCTTAGGAACAAAGGAAGAATCAAGGCAAAGAACCACCCCATCCCCCGAAAAGAACAAGAAGGGCTCACTCGCCATCAAGGCCCCCAACTCACCAAGGCGCCTAGCAGAGGTGATGGCCACCAGAAACACAACCTTCAAGGTGACACACTTCAAGTCCACATCCGACAAGTGCTCAAATGGAGGATCAAGCAAAACCCGAAGGACCAAAGGCAAATCCCACAAAGGAAAAGAAGGCCTGGACACAGGACGAGAAAGGGAAAAACCACGCAGTCCTCAACAACCGACAGGGTACCCCATGGGGAACGGAACGCTCTCACAGCCGCCCACTGCGCACGCAAAGTGGACACAGCCCAACCCTTCTCGAAACCATCCCACAAAAACTGAAGCACAGCTTGTAAGGGACACAACAAAGGGGAAAGGCCCAGCCCCGCACACCAACAAGAGAAATTACCCCAATGAAGAGCACAAGACCGGAGGGTAGAAGGCCTACGGGAACCCTGAAGAGCCACAGCTAAAAGCTCAAGGAAGCCACGTCGCCGCCACCCCTGCCTCTCAACCTCCCCACCGACAGCCGCAACCGGAGAAGAGACAGGGACGGGGACGAACGCAGGGGAGATGGGGACAGAGGGAGAAACCAAGGGCCCCGGACCGCCAACAGACGAACCGTCGGAAACCAAGACCTCCGAGGCCAAAAAGGAAGGACCACAATCACATCCAGAGACTCCAGACACAGGCGGGACAGAAACCGAGGGATCAGAGCCAGGGGAGGAAAGGCATAAAGCAGGCGAGGCGGCCAAGGAACCGACAGGGCATCCACGCCCCAACAACCCTCCTGCTGGAACCGGGAACAGAAGCGAGTCAGCTGCACATTCTACCGGGAGGCAAAGAGGTCCAGAAAGGGATGCCCAAACCTCACGCACACAAGCCGAAACGCTGCCCGGGTGAGAGACAACTCCAAGGACCCTGGAAAGCAACGACTCAGGGCATCCGCCACAAAGTTGTCCACTTCCCGAATGTGAATCGCCGTCAGAGACAGAAGGTGACCCTCCGCCCAACAGTGCAGGGGAATAACCACAGCGTTCAGAGAGGCCGAACGGACCCCCCCTTGATGGTTCAGATACGCCACAGTCACCACATTGTCGGAACGCACCAAAACGTGCCCACCCAGAAGCAGGGCCCGAAACCCCATCACAGCCCGAAAAACAGCCGACAGTTCCCTCCAGTTGGAGGAACGGCGAAACTCCAGGACGGACCAGCGACCCTGAAGGGACCGAGACCCCAAGGTCGCCCCTCACCCCAGGGAGCTTGCATCCGTAGTCAAAACCAGAGACGGGGAAGGCTGCAGAGGGAGACCCTGTGACAGATGCAACCTGGTCGACCACCAAAGAAGAGTCAGGAGGACCACAGGAGACACAGGCAGACGGAACTTCAAATTCCCAGACACAGGATCCCACTGGGACAGAAGAAAACTCCACAGGGTTATGTGGTGGAGTTCTCTGTCCCCCCCCAAACTCCGGTGTCCGCCCGACTCCTTTGCCTGCTTGCCGATCCAGGAGGTCTCATCTCTCTCAAGGGGTGGAGGATCTTCTTCTAAAGGGGGCCATTCAGGAGGTCCCTCCTGCGGAGGTGGGGTCGGGCTTTTATTCCCTGATCTTTCTTGTGCCCAAGGTCACAGGGGGCTACCGCCTGGTTCTGGATTTAAGGGTTATGAACAAGAGGGTTCTGCGGATTCCCTGTCGCATGGAGACTTTGCAGAGGGTGATTCCTTTGGTGCTTCCGGGTCACTTCATGTGTACCCTGGATCTTCAGGATGCCTACTACCATGTCCCGGTGCATCCTCGGTCCCGTCGCTTCCTGAGGTTTTGTGTTCAGGGGCGTCACTTCCAGTTCCGGGTGTTGCCCTTCGGTCTGAGGTCTGCCCCGAGGGTCTTTACGAAGGTGGTGGCTCCCTTGGTCGCCTGGCTTCATCTTCAGGGGGTGATGGTGTATTCCTACTTAGACAACTGGCTGATCCATGCTCCATCTCGGGTCCTGTTGTTGTAACCCAGGGAGGTGGTTTGCTCTGCGTTGTGTCAGCATGGGTTCCTGATCAACTTCCCGAAATGTCAGTTGTCCCCGTCTCAGGACTTGGTGTTCATTGCTGCCTGGTTTCGTACAGACCTCAACCGTGTGTTCCTGCCTGTCCCTCGTATCCTGACCCTGGTTACCCTGGCTCGGCTGTTTCGGGCAGGGGGTTGTTTTCCGGTGCGCCTCTGGTTGCGGCTTATGGGTCTGATGGCGGCGACGGTCTTTACGGTGTCTTGGGCTCGGTTCCACCTGCGCCCCCTGTGGAGTTATCTTCTGTCCCACTGGAATCCTATGTCTGGGAATTTGGAGTTCCTTCTGCCTGTGTCTCCTGTGGCCCTCCCGACTCTTCTTTGGTGGTCGACCAGGTTGCATCTGTCTCGGGGTCTCCCTCTTCAGCCTTCCCTGTCTCTGGTTTTGACTACGGATGCAGGCTCCCTGGGGTGGGGGGCGACCTTGGGGTCTCTGTCCCTTCAGGGTCGCTGGTCCTTCCTGGAGTTTCGCCGTTCCTCTAACTGGAGGGAACTGTCGGCTGTTTTTCGGGCTGTGATTGGGTTTCGGGCCCTGCTTCTGGGTCGGCACGTTTTGGTGCGTTCCGACAATGTGGTGACTGTGGCGTATCTGAACCATCAAGGGGGGGGGGTCCATTTGGCCTCTCTGAATGCTGTGGTTATTCCCCTGTTCTGTTGGGCGGAGGGTCACCTTCTGTCTCTGACGGCGATTCACATTCGGAGAGTGGACAACTTTGTGGCGGATGCCCTGAGTCGTTGCTTTCCAGGGTCCTTGGAGTTGTCTCTCACCCGGGCTGCGTTTCGGCTTGTGTGCGTGAGGTTTGGGCGTCCCTTTGTGGTAAATAAAATATTACCCTGGCAGAATTTCTAGGCATTAACAAAGTATCATGCATCAAATGAGAGACAGGATCCGTGGTGTCCAAGTTAAATGGGCTTTATTCCAATAACTCGAGTCAAAGGGAGAATCAGTTCCATCACCACAGAGGTTCAGGAAGGGTCTTCTAACAATTATTTACTGAACATGGGTTATATACATTTTATCTTGTACATAGGACGTAGGAAGGAACGCTCGAGGCAGAGCAGAGAGAACATGAGATAAGAACATGTGGGTGTACACTTTGATGAGTCATAGGTAGGTGATAGGTAGGTGTCATAGGTGGGTGGGTACTTAGAGGAGGAGTTTGGATAGCTAGCTGGAACTATGCCCTAATTGTGCAACTTTGAGCATGACGTGCAATTGACTTTCAGTCTAGCAAGAGATCTCTTGTGTGAAGGCGACCAGCACATCTAGTACAACTGATATCTAGAGTCAGGGGATGTATTATCTGAAGCAATAGTTGTTCATCACTAAAAGACAGAGAGGGCATATTTATTCGTTCATTGCATGAGGGCTGTGAGCTCTTCTATGGATGCAAGCACTGTGATTTACTTAAATGGAGACAGAATGGCTAGGCCCTATCTCCCTCGGACGGGTTCTGTGTATCTTCTTCACCAGGCTGAAACGTGATTCTGTAAAGCAAACAGATAACTGTTATTCATAATACTGTCTTGGCAGGCCTCTTGCTGGGCTTCTCTCGGCTGAGCTAGAAGTATGCGAGGTCAGAGGGACGTAACTGCAGCTTCAGTGTGTCAGGAGTCATGAAATGCAAATACATGGGCCTTATGCTACCTTAACGTTTGGGAGACTTTGATGACTGGCATTTCTAATGCAGGACATGATTGCAGGGGCCTAGTGATTCAGGCCACTACGAGGAAGTGCATGGGTGACATGCACACACATGTAACATAGGGTATACGTAGGGGGCATCCTGGTCAGGCAAAATTTCATTTTCCTCATTCCCTCCTTGTCCCCTACGTAACCCTTTAGGATACATCTATATTCATGAGACCGTATAGTTCATCATACAGAATCATTTGTTCATCTTTAACTCTTTGTTTACGTGGATGGGGAACACAGGCAGTGGCACACAGGCCGCAAATCGCCGGGCCGCACTGCAAACAGAGACAGCAACCAAATATCATAAGTAGGATCATTCCTAGGAAGGTCAGCACTTTCCATCCCCATGCCGATATTACACCCCAGAACCAACTGGACCAAGTCCATGTGCCTGGATCTTGATGTATGGCATGAGCAATTTTGTGGAGCCTTGTTATTGCTTCGTACACAGATGGTGCATTATCTGGGATGAAAATGCAACAACTAGATCGGATGACTCTACAAGCTCCGCCCCTATCCGCCAAGATGACGTCTAGAACGAGGCGGTTTTGAAGAACGACAAGTCTAATAGCAGACTGTTCCTGGGTCAAGTTCGCCAGGGCAGATGCAGTTATATTTACAACTGTTTCAAGAGTCCTTGTTAACCTGCGTATCAGTTTACTGTTTTGGACGGGACCTATGAAGAAAAAGAATCCTTTGTTGAAATCTGTATATTGCTCCCAAGCTGTTTCAGTCTGATCGATCCCTGCAGAATCTGTCTCTCTCTTTTGTCTAACATGTTCTAGTCGTGAATCTCTATGATAATTGGATGGGGCTAGAAAAACGGGTGGCAATAAGAATGCTATATAACAAGTCCCACCCCAGTCTAAGGGCAGATGTACATAGGCTGTCTGACCACAAATGAAATAGGTATGGCGTGTTGTTTTGAAAGAAGAAAGTCCTTTATCGTTAAACTCTACTACAGCTTTACACTCGCTGTGTCCCATGAGTACTGAACCTTTCTTTTTAACACATAAATCACCTTTTACTGGCAGGACTGAAATAAACGGTGGACCTGTATTTTGCTTGGGCTGAACGTTTAACATTATAAAATTAACAGATGCATTTCCCTGTTCGTACTCTTCATTCTCTAAATCGGTTCCCTTTCTTTGGGGGAATCCGTCTTTGTCTGGAAAGCATGCTTCATTCATTACTTTATTCAGGTTTCCATATATCCAGCCACCTGGATAAGCTATGTACCTTCTATCTATTGAGGTCATTAGAGCAAACCATGCTCCACATGAACCATTGTGTGAGAACGGTAAAGGGTAGAAGGGCAGAACTCCCTTCGTTTCTTGATAAGGAGGCAGTTGGCCACATACCCAGCAATCAGTCGCATTGCTGGTCTGGTGAGAATGGTGTAACATTCGAATAAATGTATTGTTACGTAGTGCAAGTCGATATGACAATTCATGAGGAGGCAGGTCACTGAATGTGTGCTCTGCGGTGCTGTTACTGGAAGAATGTATATGTGAGGAAACGGGAAAGAAAACATGTAGCAATAAACTGATACCAATTATAACAATGCACAGAATAAAAAGAATGATCAAGGTAACCATACATCTACTGCGTAATATCTTGCAGTATTTTTCCTTCTTATCTCTCTTCTTGCTATTCTCATATGTGATCTTATACATGTCAGAAATCAAGTCTAACCAATTCACCACCGAGTGGACTTAGACAATTAAACTACGTCTGACTTACTAGATCTTAATTTAGATTTATACTCCTACTGAGGGGTCTTTTCTAGCAAAGGTCAGTGTTCTGTATAAAAGTTCCAAAGTTCCAAATAGTCCAAAGTATCTTTTGTAGTGATGAAGGTGAGTTCGGCCTTTACGTCCTTCCACCAACTTCGGCGTCTTCCAACGTGGCTCAAGGGGACTTGAACGATCAAAATTCCGGATGCATACAAAATTCTCGGGGACAATGGCGTGTTCCTTGACCTGGGTGTTGTCAGGGAAGGCAGCAGCAACCTGTGAACAACAAGAGAGTAGTGTAGACATCAAGGAAGCCAGGTAATCTGTCAGCATGTTACTGTCAACATCAGGTATTTTCTTTGGCATAGGCGTACCTCACATATTTGGCGGTCTACCGAAAACTACTTCATAAGGAGATAGGCCTGTTCTGGAATGAGCTACCATACGCATGTAAAAGAGGGCAACCGGCAAGGCCACCATCCAATCCACGTCTTTTTCTGTACAGATCTCAGCAACTTTTGTCTTAATTGTCTGATTATGTCTTTCTACAAGGCCTGCTGCTTCTGGGTGTCGTACACAATGGAACTTCTATCCTAACAGAAGTGACACTTGTTTCATTAATTCAGAGGAGAATGGCTGACTGTTATCTGAATAGATCACACGAGGTAATCCATACCTAGGGAAGTACTCACGCACTAACTGTCTGGCTGTTGTCACAGCAGTATAACCTGGAACTGGATATGCTTCTGTCCATCTAGATAGTGCACACATAACTATTAAGACATATTTGTAACCTCTACATCTGTCCATTTGGATATAATCCGTCTGGAGAACCTCAAAAGGGTGGTCAGGAGGATGAAATCCGCCTTGTTCCACCGGAATGCCTTTACCTGGATTGAACTGGCAACAGATCATACATGTTCACAGATCATACATGTTCGTACTTTCTGCTTCGCTGCTGCACGTAGGTGCTTGTTAAACCAACTGTTCTGTAAACTGTCTAACATTGCTTTTTCTCCCAAGTGTGCGGGACTATGTGTCGTGCTTATGATTACTTGTACCATAGAATCTGAAAGAAACCATGTGCTTTTCCCTTAGTCATCCAACCTTGGTTAGTCTGGACCCCTCCTTGTTCAGTCCAATTCTTTATCTCATCTGCAGTGGCATGTGTCTGTATGTCGAGTACATCTTGAGTGGGATCCCTGACTGTCATACATGTTGTCAATAATGGTACCTCTGTCCTTGTCGTGTCTGTTGGTGTCTGGGCTGTCAGTTTAGCTGTTCGGTCTGCCAGGTCATTACCCTGGGAAATGATGTCTGTAACTTTGGTGTGAGCTTTGCACTTCAGGATAGAAATGGCTGTAGGTAAATGTATGGCTTCCAACAGGGCTTGAATAAGTTGGCCGTGCTGCATTATGGTCCCATGGGAGGTCAAAAAACCTCTCTCTTGCCACAGGACCCCAAAATCATGAACTACGCTATAGGCATATTGTGAGTCTGTATAAATGTTTACTTTCAAGTGCTTAGCTCTTATGCAGGCTTGTGTCAGAGCGATGAGCTCTGCTGCTTGTGCTGACAGTGTGTCTATTTTTTCTTGCAGGATTCAGAATGTTACAATGTCTGATCTCTATGTGTGGCTGAAATAATGTCAGTTCATAACCTGTCAGTCTCGCTACAGTCAAATGTAAAAATAAATAAAAATATGGCGCGTGATATAATGCTCTTTTTAATTCCTCAAATGCCAAGGTGTGTTCTTGTGTCCTAGGGAGTACAGTCAGAGTGGCTGCCTCCTGTGTAGTTAACTGTATGAGTGGTTGGCTAGATACGCATACTGGGGAATCCATTGCCTACAGTAAGAAGTGAGGCCAATAAATGCACGAACTTCCTTTTGTGTCATGGGCTGTGAAAGGTTAGTAAGTAACTGAATACGTTCTTGTGTTAGCTGTCTACAGCTGACTACCCTCCTTGGAAAGCAAGTGTGACACCACTTGCATTTCACAGAATTGCAACTGTCAGTGATGCATTCTCGCATTCTGTGTCTGATCGTGCAGTAACCAGGATGTCGTCTACGTACTGTATCAGTCCTGTGTTGACAGGCATGTGAACACTGTCCAGCCGTTCCTTTAGTGTCTGACTGTAGATGCTAGGGCTCACTGTCATCAATCTAGCAAAAATGATTTATATAACAATAAAAAAAAAAAAATAAAGAATATTCAATTCAAAAGCACAATTTTTATTTTGGGGAAACCTCTTTCCAAAAGCTCTGCAGTTTAAAAAAAAATCCTACTCTAAATCTCGGGAATAGTATGGCCATACTACCTACAATATGTCCTCTAAATGTATTTGAATAAAATCCAAATTATTCTAACATAGACAGAAGGCTGGAGCCTCGCTACTCCTCACCTCTGTGAGAAACAGCCCCTCCCTTTTGAAAGATGTCCGCGCTCGGAGTTTTGAATCAACTCCAAGCCGGGCTACACTGTGATCTAAAATTGAATGACTGCCAGATGCTGAACCCATTGCAAGAGCAAGACTCCTGCCAATTATGCTGTTTACACTACTGAAGGAAAAACGTATTCATTTGCAAGCGTGAATTTATCTGAAGTCAATGAAGCTTTTAGTGTTGACTGTAAGGAAGAACAATTTTTTTGTACACAAGTCAGAGGGGCTGGGGAGGTAACTTCGCTACGAACTCACTCCTTGCTCACCTGCCCCTCCCCTCAGAGCCAGGAGCTGGCTCAGTGTCAAACATAACAAATAGGAGACAAGCCTCTCACTCGTCTCTTCTTCCCTAAAATTGGGTCGCTGCCAACGCTGAGCTCATTGAAAGAGCCAAACGTCTGCCAAGTTTCTTAAAGAGTGAGCTGCAAGCCTCCTCCCTCCACATTCGAAGGAAGCTAGTGTAAGTCGGAGCAGTAGCCCTCCCTTTACATAAACATTTCTCTGCGGCTCATCACGGAGGCTCTGAGAGCTGAGAACAGCTGCCAAGTTACTGAAGACAGAGCTCGGTCTCGTCCGCGGAAAAGAATTGGAGTATGGCCAATAATAACAAGACAGGCACGGCAAGAGGGAAAAACCCTCCCTTTACATAAACATATACTGGAAGCCAGGACCTTCAAGGTCGAAAAACACATTCTCTGTAATTCAAAACATATCTGTACCCAGGCCAGAGAGCTAAACCAACATTCTCTAATTTCACTGAAGCCAATTTAATAAGGACATATTTTCTGTAACTAAGTGACATGCTAGTACTTTAAAATAATCCTGTACTGCTACTTAAAAGCTCCACTTTCTAATAAACACTTTTGTCTAACTAATTCAGCTAGAAGGCAAGACATTTGAAACATGGGCATTTGTTTAGCATGCAAATTACCACACAAATATGGGACAATGTGCTTCTGCACACAAGGCTATGCATTTTGCATTTGAGAAAAAGAAACGAATTATCATGGACTGTTGGGTTGGGACTGTTCTCTGCATACATCAATTGAAGTGTCTCCACTAAATGTTTATCTGTAACCATCTGTGTAAGCATTGCAGCCTAACTGACCTCTGAATCAGACATAATAAATCCTATTTTCAAAGGCTGGTGGACATAAATCAGGCAGCATGTTAAATGAACACTGCTTTTACCGTGCAAGATATTACCTTTCTATCAGCAGCCTGTCAAAGTACATAGGTGAGCCTTGAAACTAAATGCAAATTAAACTAATGTAGGGGACACATAGCAATGCATTAAGGAGGGTAGTGTATTATAGCTATCAAAAGGGCCACGTTCATTAATTTTCAAAGAACCATTTTTCCTAATTAAGTGTGCAAGCTCTTCTATCCTACCTATTAAAAAGGGCCAGATTCATCATTTTTCAAAAAACCATCTTTTCTAATTGAGTCTATTAACTGTCACAACGCTATTCTAAATGCTTGCATTGGGAAAAATATTCTGTAGAGACATTCCTATTTAAAAATAAATAACACACGGTTGCAGTACACTAATTAAAAGCACATTCTCTAATGGGTCTATTCTATAATTTCTTCTCAACCGTGAAAAACATTAAAGCACTCTCCGTGCAAAAACCCTTATCTCAATAAGACTGGTTTATTTACAACTACCGACCTCTGAGTCAAACACATTAAATCAAGTGTTCCAAGGCAAACCCTTTACAAATACACTTCTTTACTCTCCATGCAAGATTTTACCATTCAATCTGCAAACTGACAAAGCACATAGGCAGACCCAGAATGAAAAGTCAAGGAAACCTTTATCTCAATTTTCAGAAATACGCCCATTGGATAACATGGCAAATCGCACCTCCACTCAAAACATGCTTTTTCCACCACTTCCACAGCTCGGATCCCTTTCAAATTTGGCATCACAGTAGTCCAAGCTATTCCCTAAATCCTCACCAAAAAGCAACCAAATCCCTCCACTGGAACGGGTACGAATTTCCGCTCAAAAACACGCCCCCCGCAAACACCAAAAAAACGCCAAAATCCCTCAACACCTTGTTAAACAGCATGTTAAAACAAATACTGCCTACTCAGTACAAGATATTAACTCTTTGGCAGCTGAAGCACAATCATTCCCCAATGACTGCAGTACATGGGAAAGTCATGAACTCATTTCTCCACGTTATCACATAACACGTACGCACATCTTCAAAACGTTTTCTCCAAGTACTTGAAAGAGATCCAGCTCTCTCCTGACTAACGTAATGATAACAAGCTCTGCACAAAACATAACCACATGGCGCTATTCACAAGCCATATTTACAAGAAACTCAACATGTCACAAAAATGACACGCTATTCACAAGGCATATTTACAAGGCGCTATTTACAAGGAACTCCACAGTAAACTTATAGCTCTAACTGTAACTCTAGCTAGTTCTTCTGAGAGGACGTGATTCTTTTTCTTTGGCTTTTTCCTCTGCTAGTTTATTTCTCTCTACTTTGTTGAATTCTTTCTCTGATCACCTATGTGACTCTTTGCGCCATAACTCAATGGCATCTTTCTGAGAGGGTCATGACCAGGTGTGTCTCTAGGCGGGATGTTAACTGACTCTTCTAGTATACCCTTTCTGGTCCCTATCTGACGTAACTTTGAAAACAGTGGCATGTTTGAAATCAATACAATGAAAACACAATACACAAAAATAGACTGAAACAATCAACAATCATTCATACAAGAAACATTATAACACTAAAACAGACACAGTCTAACCTGATACATGGAATAAAACATGTACTTGAAAACAATAAACTTTGTGCACTGGAATACAGTACAACCATACCGGTCCCAAAAAATGAGACACGTCTTTACCGGGCCCACGTTTAACCGTGGACCCGTCTTGACCGTTTCCACTTTTTACAGTGGACCCGTCTTGACCGTTTCCACTTTTTACAGTGGACCCGTCTTGAAACTTGATGCATTCCCCATAGTGGTACTCACCGGGAAGCAGAACTTGAAACTTGAAGGCCTCGGAAACTTGACTTGACTACGCTTGCGCCTTGGAACAGGTGGACCTCTGGAGACCTCGGACCTTGCTCTCTCACGGGCTGGGCTCTGGTTGAGACGATCCGCGTTCCTCACCGCCTCGCATGGATGCCTGGTCACAGTCCGTCCTCCTCCGTGGGCCTGAGGGAGTAGCGGGAAATCCCAATGGCGTGCGCACTTTGAAGTCCGTCACGGCTGTAGAAGGGGGCAAAGACTAGACCCACAACTCCGGCGAGTGGGGAAAGGGATATGTACCTGTTCGGGCGCCAAATTATGTGGTAAATAAAATATTACCCTGGCAGAATTTCTAGGCATTAACAAAGTATCATGCATCAAATGAGAGACAGGATCCGTGGTGTCCAAGTTAAATGGGCTTTATTACAATAACTCAAGTCAAAGGGAGAATCAGTTCCATCACCACAGAGGTTCAGGAAGGGTCTTCTAACAATTATTTACTGAACATGGGTTATATACATTTTATCTTGTACATAGGACGTAGGAAGGAACGCTCGAGGCAGAGCAGAGAGAACATGAGATAAGAACATGTGGGTGTACACTTTGATGAGTCATAGGTAGGTGATAGGTAGGTGTCATAGGTGGGTGGGTACTTAGAGGAGGAGTTTGGATAGCTAGCTGGAACTATGCCCTAATTGTGCAACTTTGAGCATGACGTGCAATTGACGTGTAACTGGGAGGAAGCTGACTTTCAGTCTAGCAAGAGATCTCTTGTGTCAAGGCGACCAGCACATCTAGTACAACTGATATCTAGAGTCAGGGGATGTATTATCTGAAGCAATAGTTGTTCATCACTAAAAGACAGAGAGGGCATATTTATTCGTTCATTGCATGAGGGCTGTGAGCTCTTCTATGGATGCAAGCACTGTGATTTACTTAAATGGAGACAGAATGGCTAGGCCCTATCTCCCTCGGACGGGTTCTGTGTATCTTCTTCACCAGGCTGAAACGTGATTCTGTAAAGCAAACAGATAACTGTTATTCATAATACTGTCTTGGCAGGCCTCTTGCTGGGCTTCTCTCGGCTGAGCTAGAAGTATGCGAGGTCAGAGGGACGTAACTGCAGCTTCAGTGTGTCAGGAGTCATGAAATGCAAATACATGGGCCTTATGCTACCTTAACGTTTGGGAGACTTTGATGACTGGCATTTCTAATGCAGGACATGATTGCAGGGGCCTAGTGATTCAGGCCACTACGAGGAAGTGCATGGGTGACATGCACACACATGTAACATAGGGTATACGTAGGGGGCATCCTGGTCAGGCAAAATTTCATTTTCCTCACCTTTGAGGACCTCTTTGCCTCCCGGCAGAATGCGCAGCTGCCTGGCTTCTGCTCCCGGTTCCAGCAGGAGGGTTGTTGGGGCGTGGATGCCCTGTCGGTTCCTTGGCCGCTCGCCTGCTTTATGCCTTTCCTCCCCTTGCTCTGATCCCTCGGTTTCTGTCCCGCCTGTGTCTGGAGTCTCTGGATGTGATTGTGGTCCTGCCTTTTTGGCCTCGGAGGTCTTGGTTTCCGACGGTTCGTCTGTTGGCGGTCCGGGGCCCTTGGTTTCTCCCTCTGTCCCCATCTCCCCTGCGTTCGTCCCCGTCCCTGTCTCTTCTCCTGTTGCGGCTGTCGGTGTGGAGGTTGAGAGGCAGGGGGGGCGGCGACGTGGCTTCCTTGAGCTTTTAGCTGTGGCTCTTCAGGGTTCCCGTAGGCCTTCTACCCTCTGGTCTTGTGATCGTCATTGGGGTAATTTCTCTCATTGGTCTGCGGGGCTGGGCCTTTCCCCTTTGTTGTGTCCCTTACAGGCTGTGCTTCAGTTTTTGTGGGATGGTTTCGAGAAGGGTTGGGCTGTGTCCACTTTGCGTGCGCAGTGGGCAGCTGTGAGAGCGTTCCGTTCCCCATGGGGTACCCTGTCGGTTGTTGAGGACTTGGTTTCTCCTCTTCTGCGTGGTTTTTCCCTTTCTCGTCCTGTGTCCAGGCCTTCTTTTCCTTTGTGGGATTTGCCTTTGGTCCTTCGGGTTTTGCTTGATCCTCCATTTGAGCCCTTGTCGGACGTGGACTTGAAGTTTGTCACCTTGAAGGTTGTGTTTCTGGTGGCCATCACCTCTGCTAGGCGCCTTGGTGAGTTGGGGGCCTGGATGGCGCGTGAGCCCTTCTTGTCCTTTTCGGGGGATGGGGTGGTTCTTCGCCTTGATTCTTCCTTCGTTCCTAAGGTCGCGTCTCAGTTTCACCGGTCCCAGGAGTTGGTCTTGCCTGCTTTGGGCCCTGGTTTTGATTCCCCGGGGGGTCCTTGTTGGTCCTTGCTGGATGTCTGCAGGGCTCTGCATGTGTATCTGGAGCCCACTTCTGGCTTTCATGTTTCTGATTCCCTTTTTGTCTCCTTTGGGGCTGCTTCCCGTGGGCGTACGGCTTCCTCTGTCTCGATTGGGCGCTGGCTGAAGCAAGTCATTTCTTTAGCCTACTGTGGTAAATAAATAAATAATACCTCTATTTTTGAATGGATAAATGAATAACAGATAGCTCAATAAATAAGAGTCAAGATTCGAGGTAGTAGGAGTTTTGCAGGTTTAATACAGCATAAGGACAGGAACAGGACAACCTGCACAGGAACAGGATGGCAGCGCTGCCGGGGGCAGAATCGGGATCGGCGTAACATTTAATAACAGTGCACGATCATATATACTAAAATAGTTGCATTACAATACATACGATAGGCGGAGCAGTGGGTGTGGTCAATAGCAGTCGCGAAAGATAAGGGTGAAAAATGGGTGTAACAGGGGCGTATACATAGACATGTGATGCAAACGTAACAGAATATGTCATAAATGGGGTGGAGACATGGAGGGGGCTACCTAAGGAGCCGGGACCTCTGACCTAATGGTGCGCGCAAACTGACAATGACGTGTTACTAGGAGAAGCTGGGGGCTACGAACTCTGTGCTAGGAGCAGAGACTGAAGTCTGGAGAGTCAGGGCGACATGTACCTAAGCAGTATCTAGTATCTGATGTTTAGAGAACATGTTGATATAATCCAAAAGTTATCAGGGTAAAGGCGAACAGACTCTAAGAATGGTGCATGCATTATTCTACATGTAGTGCGTGATGAAGAGTATTAAATGACCATTAAATGCAGTATTTCTCTTACATGGAGACGTAAAGGCTAGACAATGACGGAAACTATTGATGCGATTCAGTAGCTTAGGAATGCAGAGAAGGAGGGCTGATACTGATAACTGGAATCATAACATACTCTTGGCAGACTCAGAGGCAGAGCCAGGCTGAGCCGGGCACTGCGAGGCAGGAAGTAAGTGAAGGGTCGAGGATACAGGTGGGGGCTGTATCGCTCCTCAGCGAGGCTCAGAAGACAGGAGCTGAATCTGGTGTCCGGGCCCTTTTGAGGCCTAGAAACGGGGACTTTACAATGAAATAACGTGCACACTGAGAAACGTGGCAACGTAACTTTACATAGGCCTGATATTCGTAGTATTCACGAGAACTGGAAACTGGCATACTAGAGGTGGACACAACTGTAATTGCGTCATTAATCGAACATGGGGAATACATATGCATATTAATCATGCACACATAACATAAGATGGAGGACGCGTAGTGACACAGAACATGGCAAAATTTACTTTTCCACATTCCCTCCTTGTCACTACGTTTCCTTCAGGAAACATCAATATTCATGATACCATCTATCATTTCATACAGTATCATTTGCTCGTCTCGAATTTTCTGGGAACGGGTTTTAGAACGGGGCTTGGGACTAGGAATACAAGAGGTAGCACAAATGCCGCAAATCGCAGGGCCACATTGTATACAGAGGCAGCAGCTGAATATGATCGCTACTGCAATACCTAGAAAGGACAAGACTTTCCATCCCCAAGCGGAAATTATATTCCAGAACCAACCGGACCATGTCCAGGTGCCTGGATCTTGGTGTAACAGATGGGCAATTTTATGGAGTCTGGTTATAGCTGAATAAACAGATGGCGCGTTATTTGGAATAAAAATGCAGCAACTAGATCCGATGACTCTACAGGCCCCGCCCCTATCGGCCAATATGACGTCAAGGACGAGACGATTCTGTAAAACGACAAATCTCATAGCAGATTGCTCTTCAGTTAAGTTACCTAGAGCAGAGGCAGTCTCATTGACTACTGCTTCAAGGGTTCTGGTTAACCTACGAATTAGCTTACTATTCTGGATAGGTCCTATAAAGAAGAAGAAACCTCTATTGAAATCTGTATACTGTTCTAGAGCAGTTTCAGTATAATCGACAATGGGGGACTCCCTTCTATGTCTAAGGTGTACTAGATGTGTGTTTCTATGATAATCAGATGGGGCTAGGAAAACAGGTGGCAGTAGGAAGGCAATGTAACAGGTTCCCTCCCAATCGAGGGGCAGACGAACATATGCGGTCTGACCACAAATAAAATAAGAATGGCGTGAAGCTTTGAAAATAGATTTCCCACTGTCACTATATTTGACAATAGTAGTACAATCGCTATGTCCTACATGTACGGAACCATTATTTCGGACACATAATTCGCCTTTGACTGGTAATACGGAAATAGCAGGTAAGTCTGGAGTAGTATCAGACTGGACATTCAGGACCATAAAATTCGAAGAATAATTACCTAAATTGTAAACTTCGTTTTCTAGATCTAACCCTGTTCTGTGGGGAAGACCTTGCTTGTCTGGGAAACATGTACTGTTAAGAAAAGACATATCTGTTGAAGATGACGTTAACGTGGACCATGCTCCACACGAACCATTAGGTGAAAATGGATAAGGAAAGAGTGGCAGAACTCCCTTCGGTGTCTGGAAAGGGGGGAGTCGACCACACACCCAACAATTAGTGGCATTGCTGGTCTGGTGTGAATAATGTAACATGCGGATGAAAGAATTGTTACGCATAGCGAGGCGGTAAGAGAGTTCATGAGGAGGCAGATCACTAAACGTGTGCTCTACTGTAATATTAGAGGACTTATTTACATGAGAAACTGGAGAATACAGATAAAACGCATAACTGGTGCAGGAAATCATAATACTGAGAAATAATATGAAACATAGAAAAACGATACATCGGATTGAGTTTTGACTAACTCTCTCACTATGGGGGTCTATTTTATACATGTCAGAAACCGGTCTAACCGTTTCACCTAGGGGAGGACTTAGACAATCAAACTGGCTGACTTATTTTACTAGACCTTAACTTGAGTTTATACTCCTGTTGCGGAGTTTTCTCTAACAGGGAGGGTGCAGTATCATTGTCTTTTGCGGGACAGTCCTTAAGAATAGTACTTTGGCAGTCTTTTAAATGTTCGGAAATGTTCTTTGAAATTGGTTTCAATCCATAAAATTTCTTGATGTGCGAAAGATGCACCCAGGCTTTGCGTCCCTCCAACTTCACGGCTGTACGGGTGGCCAGGAGGACCTGTCGGGGCTCCTTCCAGCGAGGCTCCAGCGGACTTGAACGATCGAAATTTCGCACTAGGACCATGGATCCGGGAACGATTTCATGCGGTGCCACCTCAGTATTGTCTGGAAATGCGGCGGCAACCTGTGAACGACAAGAGTTGAGGGCAGACATCAAGGAAGCTAGGTAATCTGTCAGCATATTACTTGAAACATCGGTAATACTTCGGGGTCTAGGAGTACCCCACATGTTAGGGGGGCGGCCGAAAACGACCTCATACGGGGACAGACCTGATCTGGAATGTGCGACCATGCGCATATAGAACAGGGCGACTGGCAGAGCTATGAGCCAGTCCACACCTTTCTCTTGACAAACTTTTGCAATTCGAATTTTCAGTGTCTGATTATGTCTCTCTACGAGACCGGCTGCTTCAGGATGGCGTACACAATGGAACTTCCACTGGTACCCTAACAAAAGGGAAACGTGTTTCATGAGTTCAGATGAGAATGGCTGGCCGTTGTCAGAATATACGACTCTAGGGAGTCCGTAACGGGGGAAGAACTCACGAACCAACTGCTTGGCAGTGGTCGCGGCTGTGTAATCTGGGACTGGATATGCCTCCGTCCACCTGGACAAAGCGCATACAACTACAAGGACATACTTGAAACCTCGACATCGCTCCATCTGAATATAATCCATCTGGAGGACTTCAAAAGGGTGGTCAGGGGGCTGGAATCCACCTTGTTCCACCGGGACACTTTTACCTGGATTAAACTGACAACATATCATGCAGGTACGGACTTTCTGCTTGGCTGCAGCTCGTAAATGCTTGTTGAACCAAATATTCTGGATACTGTCTAACATAGCTTTTTCTCCTAAATGTGCTGGACTATGTGCGGTATTGATAATGACTTGAACCATGGAGTCGGGGAGAAACCATGTGGTTCTACCCTTTGTTAACCATCCTTGATCTGTCTGTACCCCTCCTTGTTCGGACCATTTCTTGATTTAATCGGGAGTAGCATGTAACTGGATATCTATGACATCTTGAGTAGGGTCTTTAACTGTCATACATGTAGTCGGATCTGGAGTAGGTGTCGGTGTCTTATTAACTGGAATGTCTGGAGTCTGAGCTGTGAGCTTGGCTGTGCGATCTGCTAGATCATTACCGTGAGAAATAGTGTCAGTAACTTTCGTATGTGCTTTGCACTTCATGATAGCAATGGATGTCGGTAAATGTATGGCATCTAACAGAGCCTGAATAAGGAGACCATGCTGAATCTTGGTTCCATGAGAAGTCATGAAACCTCTCTCTTGCCAGAGCACTCCAAAGTCGTGTACAACTCCAAATGCGTAACGTGAATCTGTGTAAACATTAACTTTCAGGTTCTTGGCGTGAATGCAGGCTTGTGTCAGAGCAACTAGCTCTGCTGCTTGAGCAGACAGGGTATCAATACGGTGTGTCTCTATAACGTCGGTGTCGGTAGTCACTGCATACGCGGCTACTAGTTCTCCTGTACTTGTTCTTATACATGAACCATCCACATAAAGTGTCAGGTCTGGATCTGGTAATGGAATATCTGTCAGATCTTGTCTTGGCTTTGTCATGATGTTAACTACTTCCACACAGTCGTGTGTGGCAGAATTCGAAGTAACTGATGGTAACAATGTAGCAGGATTTAAAACGTTACAGCGTCTGATTTCTATGTGTGGCTGGAACAGTGTCAATTCATAACCTGTTAAACGTGCAATTGTCAAGTGCTGAGTTTGTGTTCGGTTTAAAAGAACTTCCACGGAGTGTGGAACTTGTACTGTCAGGGAGTGTCCTAATACTATGGAATCACTTTGTCTGATAGCTAGTGCTGTGGCTGCAACTGACTTGAGGCACGCAGGCAGAGCCTGGGCTACAGGATCTAATGTGCTCGAAAAATAAGCACAGGGCTTGTATTGTCCTGCTTGATCTTGTGTGAGGACAGATAATGCTGTACCTTCACGTTCTGTGACGAAAAGTGTAAAAGACTTACTGTAGTTCGGTGTTGCTAGAACTGGAGCTTGACATAAGGCTTTCTTTAACTCATTAAAACTAAGTGTATGTTCAGATGTCCAAGGGAGAACAGTCGATACGGCTGCCTCCTGTGTTGTTAACTGTATCAGTGGCTTGGCTAGAAATGCATACTGAGGAATCCATTGTCTGCAATAAGAAGTAAGGCCAATAAAAGCACGTACCTCCTTCTGGGTCTTGGGCTGGGGAAGACTCGCTATTAACTGGATACGGTCTGGTGTCAACTGCCTACCCCTCTTGGACAGTAAGTGTCCTAAGTAGACCACTTGCTGGACACAGAATTGAAGCTTCGAAGGGGACACCTTGTGTCCCATCTCGGCTAGGAAATATAAGACTGTAAGGGATGCTCGCTCGCAAGCACATTCAGAACGGGCTGTGATCAGTAGATCATCGACATACTGGAGCAGGGCAGTGTCAGTTGGCATGTGAATGTTGTCTAGTTGTCTCTTGAGCGCTTGACTGTAAATACTAGGACTTTCTGTGAAACCTTGAGGAGCGCGTGTGAACATATAGCTCCTTCCATTTAAACAAAATCCGAAAAGAAACTGGCTGTCTGGATGAATGGGGACACTAAAAAATGCGTTCTTGAGGTCTATGACTGTAAAAAATGAGGCTTCGGAATCAATGGCTGTCAATAGGGAAGAGATATCTGGGACAACTGGGTACTGGGGAATAATACATTTATTAAGCTCTCGGAGATCAATCACTAAACGATATACTGGAGGTGCATTTGGATCAGTACGTTTCATAACAGGGATGATCGGAGAATTGCATACATTGGAGTCAGTTTCTACAACTACTCCTTGTGCCATGAGCTCGTCAATAATTTTGGATAAGGCTGCTACAGCCTCAGGTGGCAATCTGTACTGCCTGATTCGTGGTAACACTACACCTGGCTTGAGAGTCACACGATGGGGTGTGATTTGCATATAACCAACATCAGTTGGACCTTGCGCCCATAGATGCTGTGGAACATTGGACAATCTGGGATCAAAATCTCGTAATACATAGTGACCCTTGAAGTCACGTAGGAACAATCGTATTCCCTCTGGGGAACAGCATATAACTGCACCTAACTCTTTCAGTGTCTTAATGCCTAACAGATTTTCTGGACATGACTTAGTAAGTAACAGATCAGTAGTGCGGGACAATGGACCTACTTCTAGAGTAACTGGCTTTGATATTTCATTTACAATAGGTTTTCCTGAAAATCCAAGGGAAACATTTCTTGAGCCTGAGAGCGGAGCCCCTGGAACTTCGGCGTGACTTATAGTGGTCCTACTTGCCCCTGTATCAATCAAAAACTTTCTGTCTTTCCCTAATACTTGACTATGAACATAGGGACCTTCTTGATCTACAGGTATCTCGATGAGAGGCAAGTCTACCTCCCTCTCTAGGCTGTTTCATGAATATGGCTGATACTCTGGATACTCAGACTGTGCATACTGGTACATCTGCTGTGTAACATGCTGTGTTGCAGCGATGGGCTGCGGTGCTGTAACTGTCTGTGGTGCATTCTGTGACTGAGGAGTCTGTGTAACTTGTTCTTGTCTAGGCGGACGTGGTCTTTCTTTAGTCTTACCGGTAGCTATGTTGTGTTTCAGAACTGCACACTCGTTTATAAAATGACCTGGCTGTTTACAATAATTGCAGTTTCCTTTAACGGGAGCTGCAGGATGACTGGCTTGATTTGGACCCCTCTTCTGACTATCTTGAGGAACAGATTGTGCAACTAGTACTTTCATTTTCGTGTCTTTCATACGTTTCCTTTCATGTTCTTGCTCTTCTCTGATTCTATTCTGGTGATATTGAAGCATCTGTAACATTTGGGACGGGGTATTAGCTTGCCAGGTACTTTCGACTTTCAAAACTCGATTTTTAATTTGTGGACTTGAATTCTCGACTAATTTAGTAACAAAAAGATGAGGGTATGACTCGCTACTTGTCTTGAGGCCACTGTTTATGGTAAAACATTTCTCAAATCTGGAATAATAATCACTAATATCTTCATCTTGTTTCTGTTTACAGGCTGAGATTGCATCCCAGTCTTCCTTTTTAGTTGCTAATAGTCTGGGCAAAACTTGTATTAATAATTCTGGTAATTCTTTACATTTATCTCCAAGACCGGTACCTGGTACTCGTGCCTTGTCTTCGGCTTCTAGAACTGCCCAATCGATCTTTTTCTCTCCCACCTCCCATTCTTTTTCCTTGAGTTTCTCATATACCCCTGCGGGCAACAGGACCTTTAACATTTTAATAATATCTGGATACGTGTATTCTCCCATACGGAGCATGTCTTTTAATTCTCGGTGGAACCCTGCTGGATCTTTATCATGACAGGGAATTAACTTTTTCATCTCTAAGAGTTCCATCTTTGTGATAGGGGTGTAAACAAACACTCGTTGCATTTCACCACCCTCTGTTTAACTGGATGCACTTCTCGTAACGGATTCTGTCTGTCTATGTAAAAGGGTTTACTTTCTGGAGGTGAGACATGAACAAAATGCGGGTTCAAAAACGTTCTGTATTTGTGGCGCTGTTCTAGAATGACACTAATCAAATCGGTACCTAAACCTTTCCATCTATACTGGAGTAACTCATTCAGGACATCGTGTAACGGACCTGGATCAGAATGTTGACCCTCATACAATGTAATGAGGTGCTGGATCATATACATACCCACCAGTCGTTGCTCGGCTGGGGGCAATTTCAGAAACATTTGTGCCACTATTTCGTCTGGAAAAGTGGTAGAATCGGTAATCCATCGGACTGCTGATCGGACTAGTTCTTGTTCATGCATAGTACTTAATTCACTGTAACCGATTCGTGACTTCAGAATGTGATCGGTAGCTTGAAATACTTGTTCCAGAGAACCTTGTTCTGGTGCTGGATGATGAAAAATTGACTTGTGTTCTAGGCGCAAATGGCGATCTGGAAATCTAGATTTTCCTACATACGCTATTCTGTCGGGATTCTCGTCCTCTACCTCTTCTGTAGAAGAGTCATTTTCTTTCTCGCTTACTTGTGCTTCTTTACGTTGTTCGTGTATCCTTATTATTTCTTTACGAATCTTCTTGTACATACTCTCTATACTACTGATGGTCTTATGCTTACCCTCGGCTATATTATCACTCCACCTTGTCAGGATTTTCATTTCGGCTCGATCTTTGGTCGGATAATCTTGTTCCCTTATTAGACAATTAATCAGAAACTTTAATATCATGAGCTGGACTTCAACTTTTCTTTGGCACATGACGTCACTAATACTTTCTGGATCATTCCCTGTACGGATGAAACGATATATTCTGTCTAGATCTTCTTTCATATCTGGTAGGGTGACTAGATACTCGGTCACCTTTCTCACGCGTAATGAATATAAAACCATATTATCCTCGCCTGGGACTGGATCATAGCCACATTCGGTAAGGGCTTTTCTTATTTCTGCAACAGACTGATACCTGGGCGTACGCTGTGACGCTTGTGCATGTAATTCGGCTAACGTTAAATGCTTGTGTGGCGGCGGGGTTTGAGGAGGACCTCCCCCTGCGGCCCCTAAACTAGAGTCGTCTACTGATGCTCTTCGTCCTGGCAGAGTGGGAAATGGAAATGCAGGCTGGACTTGTATGGCGGGCTGGACCGGGGGTACCGTAACAGGTACTCCGGTGTCTGGAGGAGCGGGAAGTGCCTGATTTACAGGGACTGGCGGAGCAGGAACAGGATTTGCATATTCTGGGACTGTGTCGTCCAAATAGGACGAAATGAAAATATCAGCTGCGGTCGGTTTGTGACGTAGCTTGGTCGGAACTAATGGTGGCGGAAAATTACTGGATGCCTCTGGGGTCGCTTTTGGCAAGCCCTCGGCAAGAAGAGGATACATACCCTTAATAAGAGCATGCCTCTGTCTGTCTGACTGTTCGGTTTTAACTCGTTCACCAATCTCGATTAATTCCCTTTCTTGGGCCCGTTCTAAGGATTCTCTACTTAATTCTGACTTTCTGATTTCTTTTTCGGTTCTTTTATGAGATTCTTTGCGCCATAACTCAATGGCATCTTTCTGTGACTGTCTGGCTTTCTTTTTCCATAATGCTTCTTCTACTCTCATGATGCACTCGGCATCCCATGTACCCGATACGGGCCATCTATACTTTACCTCTAACTGTTTGGTATACTCTACCCATAAATCTAGATACAATATGGCGCTTATGCCATGCTTCTGATACATGAAATGACCTGGACTGTCCCTAGGCGGAACAGGAACTGCTGCTTCTAGCAGACCTTTTCTGGTTTTTAACTGACGCAGTTTTGAAAATAGCGGCATGACTGAACTATAATCTGGACACAACACAATACACAATAAACACGATAATTACTTCACACTCATACCACGACATTAAAATACATGAATAATATTCAGAATAACAGTTCGAACAGAATACTACCTGGAATACGGGAAACAGAATACATGAATTTTCTCGAGAACAGAACTGACTAGAACAGAAACTAGATGCACTGCTGAAACAGTACGAAACTTACCGGTCTCATACAGAGACACGTCAGGACCCGCATCCACCGAAGTGGACACTTCGTTTGTGGGTCTGTGTACCACCAACCCACGGACCAGAGTCAATTAGATTGACCCTATCTAGATACTACCCCAGCAACGGTACTCACCGGGCAGCAAGAACGGAAGGCCTCGGACTGGACTGGACTGCTTCGACGCCGGACGGACGAACTTCGGACTTCTGTTACGGGTGGGCCTCCGGATACCTCGGACCTTGGACTCTCGGCTTGGGCTCTGGTCGGGACTCGCCGCGTTCCTCCACCGCCTCGTCTGGATGCTGGACCGCCACCTCCGTCTCCTCCGTGGGCCTGAGGGATACTTGAAGCAGAAATATCTGCACGTGCACGGTATGGTTCCGTCACGGCTGCAGAGGGTCAGGGGGCCGGCGTGGCTTCACCGGCGCGTGGGGAAAGGGCAAGTCCCTGTTCGGGCGCCATTATGTGGTGAATAAATAAATAATACCTCTATTTTTGAATGGATAAATGAATAACAGATAGCTCAATAAATAAGAGTCAAGATTCGAGGTAGTAGGAGTTTTGCAGGTTTAATACAGCATAAGGACAGGAACAGGACAACCTGCACAGGAACAGGATGGCAGCGCTGCCGGGGGCAGAATCGGGATCGGCGTAACATTTAATAACAGTGCACGATCATATATACTAAAATAGTTGCATTACAATACATACGATAGGCGGAGCAGTGGGTGTGTTCAATAGCAGTCGCGAAAGATAAGGGTGAAAAATGGGTGTAACAGGGGCGTATACATAGACATGTGATGCAAACGTAACAGAATATGTCATAAATGGGGTGGAGACATGGAGGGGGCTACCTAAGGAGCCGGGACCTCTGACCTAATGGTGCGCGCAAACTGACAATGACGTGTTACTAGGAGAAGCTGGGGGCTACGAACTCTGTGCTAGGAGCAGAGACTGAAGTCTGGAGAGTCAGGGCGACATGTACCTAAGCAGTATCTAGTATCTGATGTTTAGAGAACATGTTGATATAATCCAAAAGTTATCAGGGTAAAGGCGAACAGACTCTAAGAATGGTGCATGCATTATTCTACATGTAGTGCGTGATGAAGAGTATTAAATGACCATTAAATGCAGTATTTCTCTTACATGGAGACATAAAGGCTAGACAATGACGGAAACTATTGATGCGATTCAGTAGCTTAGGAATGCAGAGAAGGAGGGCTGATACTGATAACTGGAATCATAACATACTCTTGGCAGACTCAGAGGCAGAGCCAGGCTGAGCCGGGCACTGCGAGGCAGGAAGTAAGTGAAGGGTCGAGGATACAGGTGGGGGCTGTATCGCTCCTCAGCGAGGCTCAGAAGACAGGAGCTGAATCTGGTGTCCGGGCCCTTTTGAGGCCTAGAAACGGGGACTTTACAATGAAATAACGTGCACACTGAGAAACGTGGCAACGTAACTTTACATAGGCCTGATATTCGTAGTATTCACGAGAACTGGAAACTGGCATACTAGAGGTGGACACAACTGTAATTGCGTCATTAATCGAACATGGGGAATACATATGCATATTAATCATGCACACATAACATAAGATGGAGGACGCGTAGTGACACAGAACATGGCAAAATTTACTTTTCCACACTACTCGCTTTCTGGTTCCCCTCCTCTGGTGGGTGTCCAGGGTCGTTCTACCAGAGGGTTGGTGGCGTCTTGGGCTGAGGTCCGGGGTGTTCCTCTCTCTGAGATTTGTAGGGCAGCCACTTGGGCTTCTCCCAATACTTTCATCCGGCATTATCGCCTTCTCAATTTGCTGGGTGAGGAGGGCGGTTTTGCTTTGGAGGTGTTGGGTTGTGTTTGCCCTTGATTTCTGTGTTCTACAATAAATCTCTGGGTTTTCTTTGCTGTCCTGGTGGTTTGTTGTGTTTTTTCTTGTGGATGAATGCCGGGTTGCTGCTTTGGTATGTCTCATTTGTGATGAAGGTGTCGAGGACGGAGGGACCTGGGGGTAATGTCCTATTACGTATGTTAATCTTCATTACTCCGGGTCCCGTAGTCCTCGCCACCTTCATGACTTCCCTCCCTCCCTCCCTTTGTGCCAGCCTTCATCTTGGGCTTGGTATTTCAGAGGGAATGCTGGGACATGTACGCTTTTGTACTCCTGGCGGGAGGGGGAGTGGGGGTAAGTTCAGCATTCCTTCTTTCTTTTTTTCTGTCAGAGAGATACTGCAGGTCAGGAGAACTGCTCTAGAGCCAGAGAACCAGGTCAGCAGAGCTGCTTTAGAGCCTAAGAACCAGGTCAGGAGAGCTGCTCTAGAGCCTGAGAACAAGGTCAGCAGAGCTGCTTTAGAGCCATAGAACCAGGTCAGCAGAGCTGCTGTAAAGCCAGAGAAACCAGGTCAGGAGAGCTGCTTTAGAGCCATAGAACCATGTCAGCAGAGGTGCTTTAGAGCCATAGAACAGGTCAGCAGAGCTACTTTAGAGCCATAGAACCAGGTCAGCAGAGCTGCTTTAGAGCCTAAGACCCAGGTCAGGAGAGCTGCTCTAGAGCCAGAGAACCAGGTCAGCAGAGCTGCTTTAGAGCCATAGAACCAGGTCAGCAGAGCTGCTTTAGAGCCAGAGAACCAGGTCAGCAGAGCCGCTGTAGAGCCAGAGAACCAGGTCTGCAGAGCTGCTCTAGAGCCTCAGAATCAGGTCGGCAGAGCTGCTGTAGAGGCAGAGAACCAGGTCAGCAGATCTACTGTAAAGCCAGAGAAGCCAGGTCAGCAGAGCTGCTTTAGAGGGAGAGAACCAGGTCAGCAGAGCTGCTTTAGAGCCATAGAACTAGGTCAGCAGAGCTGCTCCGTAGCCAGAGAACCAGGTCAGCAGAGCTGCTTTAGAGCCATAGAACCAAGGTCTGCAGAACTGCTGTAAAGCCAGAGAAACCAGGTCAGCAGAGCTGCTTCAGAGGCAGAGAACCAGGTCAGAAGAGCTGCTCTAGAGCCAGAGAACCAGGTCAGCAGAGATGCTCTAGAGCCTAAGAACCAGGTCAGCAGAGCTGCTCTAGAGTCAGAGAAACCGGTCAGCAGAGCTGCTCTAGAGCCAGAGAAACCAGGTCAGCAGATCTGCTGTAAAGCCAGAGAAACCAGGTCAGCAGAGCTGCTTTAGAGCCAGAGTACCAGGTCAGCAGAGCCGTCGTAGAGCCACAGAACAAGATTAGCAAAGCTGCTCTAGAGCCTAAGAAGCAGGTCAGCAGAGCTGCTCTAGAGGCAGAGAAACCAGGTCAGCAGAGCTGCTTTAGAGGGAGAGAACCAGGTCAGCAGAGCTGCCCTAGAGCGAGAGAACCAGGTCAGCAGAGCTGCTTTAGAGCCAGAGAACCAGGTCAGCAGAGCTGCTTTAGAGCCAGAGAACAGGTCAGCACAGCGTCTTTAGAGCCAGATAACCAGGTCAGCAGAACCGTTGTAGAGCCAGAGAACCAGGTCAGCAGAGCTGCTCTAGAGCCTAAGAAGCAGGTCAACAGAGCTGCTCTAGAGGCAGAGAACCAGGTCAGCAGAGCTGTTCTAGAGCCAGAGATACCAGGTCAGCAGAGCTGCTTTAGAGGAAGAGAACCAGGTCAGCAGAGCTGCTTGAGAGCCAGAGAACCAGGTCAGCAGAGCTGCTCTAGAGCCTGAGAACCAGGTCAGCAGAGCTGCTTTAGAGCCATAGAACCAGGTCAGCAGAGCTGCTTTAGAGCCATAGAACCAGGTCAGCAGAGCTGCTCTAGAGCCAGAGAAATCAGGCCAGGAGAACTGCTCTAGAACCAGAGAACCAGGTCAGCAGAGCTGCTTTAGAGCCTAAGAACCAGGTCAGGAGAGCTGTTCTAGAGCCATAGAACAAGGTCAGCAGAGCTGCTTTAGAGCCATAGAACCAGGTCAGCAGAGCTGCTGTAAAGCTAGAGAAACCAGGTCAGGAGAGCTGCTCTAGAGCCAGAGAACCAGGTCAGCAGAGCAGCTTTAGAGCCAGAAAACAGGTCAGCAGAGCTGCTTTAGAGCCATAGAACCATGTCAGCAGAGGTGCTTTAGAGCCATAGAACAGGTCAGCAGAGCAGCTTTAGAGCCATAGAACCAGGTCAGCAGAGCAGCTTTAGAGCCTAAGAACCAGGTCAGGAGAGCTGCTCTAGAGCCATCGAACAGGTCAGCAGAGCTGCTTTAGAGCCATAGAACCAGGTCAGCAGAGCTGCTTTAGAGCCAGAGAACCAGGTCAGCAGAGCCGCTGTAGAGCCAGAGAACCAGGTCAGCAGAGCTGCTCTAGAGCCTAAGAAGCAGGTCGGCAGACCTGCTGTAGAGGCAGAGAACCAGGTCAGCAGAGCTACTGTTAAGCCAGAGAAGCCAGGTCAGCAGAGCTGCTTTAGAGGGAGAGAACCAGGTCAGCAGAGCTGCTATAGAGGGAGAGAACCAGGTCAGCAGAGCTGCTTTAGAGCCATAGAACTAGGTCAGCAGAGCTGCTCTATAGCCAGAGAACCAGGTCAGCAGAGCTGCTCTAGAGCCATAGAACCAAGGTCAGCAGAGCTGCTTTAGAGCCAGAGAACCAGGTCAGCAGAGCTGATCTAGAGCCAAAGAACGAGGTCAGCAGAGCTGCTCTAGAGGCAGAGAAACCAGGTCAGCGGAGCTGCTTTAGAGGGAGAGAACCAGGTCAGCAGAGCTGCTTTAGAGCCAGAGAACCAGGTCAGCAGAGCTGCTTTAGAGCCAGAGAACCAGGTCAGCAGAACTGCTCTAGAGCCAGAGAACGAGGTCACCAGAGCTGTTTTAGAGCCATAGAATCAGGGCAGCAGAGCTGCTGTAAAGCCAGAGAAACCAGGTCAGCAGAGCTGCTTTAGAGCCAGAGAACAGGTCAGCAGAGCGTCTTTAGAGCCAGAGGACCAGGTCAGGAGAGCTGCTCTAGAGCCACAAAACCAGGTCAACAGACCGTCTTTAGAGCCAGAGAACCAAGTCAGCAGAGCCGTTTTAGAGCCAGAGAACCAGGTCAGCAGAGCTGCTCTAGAGCGTAAGAAACAGGTCAGCAGAGCTGCTCTAGAGCGTAAGAAACAGGTCAGCAGAGCTGCTCTAGAGGCAGAGAACCAGGTCAGCAGAGCTGCTTTAGAGCCAGAGAACCATTTCAGCAGAGCTGCTGTAAAGCCAGAGAAACCAGGTCAGCAGAGCTGCTTTAGAGCCAGAGAACATGTCAGCAGAGCGTCTTTAGAGCCAGAGAACCACGTCAGCAGAGCCGTTGTAGAGCCAGAGAACCAGGTCAGCAGAGCGTCTTTAGAGCCAGAGAAACCAGGTCAGCAGGGCTGGTTTAGCGCCAGAGAACCAGGTCAGCAGAGCTGCTCTAGAGCCAGAGAAACCAGGTCAGCAGGGCTGCTTTAGAGGGAGAGAACCAGGTCAGCAGAGCTGCTTTAGACGCAGAGAACCAGGTCAGCAGAGCTGCTTTAGAGCCAGAGAACCAGGTCAGCAGACCTGCTCTAGAGCCAGAGAAACCAGGTCAGCAGGGCTGCTTTAGAGGGAGAGAACCAGGTCAGGAGAGCTGCTTTAGAGCCAGAGAACCACGTCAGCAGAGCTGCTCTAGAGCCAGAGAACCAGCTCAGCAGAGAAGCTTTAGAGCCATAGAACAGGTCAGCAGAGCTGCTTTAGAACCATAGAACCAGTTCAGCAGAGCTGCTTTAGATCTATAGAACTAGGTCTGCAGAACTGCTTTAGAGCCATAGAACCAGGTCAGCAGAGCTGCTTTAGAGCCTAAGAACCAGATCAGCAGAACTGCTGTAAAGCCAGAGAAACCAGGTCACCAGAGAAGCTTTACAGCCATAGAACAAGTCAGCAGAGCTGCTTTAGAGCCACAGAACAAGGTCAGCAGAGCTGCTGTAAAGCCAGAGAAACCAGGTCAGCAGAGCTGCTTTAGAGCCAGAGAACCAGGTCAGCAGAGCTATTGTAGAGCCAGAGAACCAGTTCAGCAGAGCTGTTTTAGAGGGAGAGAAGCAGGTCAGCAGAGTAGCTTTAGAGCCATAGAACTAGGTCAGCAGAGCTGCTCTATAGCCAGAGAACCATGTCAGCAGAGCTGCTTTTGAGCCATAGAACCAAGGTCAGCAGAGCTGCTCTAGAGCCAGAGAACCAGGTCAGCAGAGCTGCTCTAGAGCCAAAGAACGAGGTCAGCAGAACTGCTGTAGAGCCAGAGAAACTAGGTCAGCAGAGCTGCTTTAGAGGGAAAGAACCAGGTCAGCAGAGTTGCTTTAGAGGCAGAGAACCAGGTCAGCAGAGCTGCTCTAGAGCCAGAGAACCAGGTCAGCAGAGCTGCTCTAGAGCCAGAGAAACAGGTCAGCAGAGCTGCTTTAGAGCCATAGAACCAGGTCAGCAGATCTGCTGTAAAGCCAGAGAAACCAGGTCGGCAGAGCTGCTTTAGAGCCAGAGAACCAGGTCAGCAGTGCCGTTCTAGAGCCAGAGAAAAAGATTAGCAGAGCTGCTCTAGAGCCTACGAAGCAGGTCAGCAGAGCTGCTCTAGAGGCAGAGAAACCAGGTCAGCAGAGCTGCTTTTGAGGGAGAGAACCAGGTCAGCAGAACTGCTTTAGAGCCAGAGAAGCAGGTCAGCAGAGCTGCCCTAGAGCCAGAGAACCAGGTCAGCAGAGCTGCTTTAGAGCCAGAGAACCAGGTCAGCAGAGATGCTTCAGAGCCAGAGAACAGGTCAGCAGAGCGTCTTTAGAGCCAGAGAACCAGGTCAGCAGAGCTGCTCTAGAGCCTAAGAAGCAGGTCAACAGAGCTGCTCTAGAGGCAGAGGAACAGGTCAGCAGAGCTGCTCTAGAGCCAGAGAAACCAGGTCAGCAGAGCTGCTTTAGAGGGAGAGAACCAGCTCAGCAGAGCTGTTTAGAGCCAGAGAACTAGGTCATCAGAGCGGCTTCAGAGCCATAGAACTAGGTCAGCAGAGCTGCTTTAGAGCCTAGGATCCAGGTCAGCAGAGCAGTTTTAGAGCCATAGAACAGGTCAGCAGAGCTGCTTTAGAGCCATAGAACCAGGTCAGCAGAGCTGCTTTAGAGCCTAAGAACCAGGTCAGGAGAGCTGCTCTAGAGCCAGAGAACAAGGTCAGCAGAGCTGCTTTAGAGCCATAGAACCAGGTCAGCAGAGCTGCTGTAAAGCCAGAGAAACCAGGTCAGGAGAGCTGCTCTAGAGCCAGAGAACCAGGTCAGGAGAGCTGCTCTAGAGCCAGAGAACAAGGTCAGCAGAGCTGCTTTAGAGCCATAGAACCAGGTCAGCAGAGCTGCTGTAAAGCCAGAGAAACCAGGTCAGGAGAGCTGCTCTAGAGCCAGAGAACCAGGTCAGCAGAGCGTCTTTAGAGCCAGAGAAGCAGGTCAGCAGAGCCGTTGTAGAGCCAGAAAACCAGGTCAGCAGAGCTGCTCTGGAGCCTAAGAAGCAGGTCAGCAGAGCTGCTCTAAAGGCAGAGAACCAGGTCAGCAGAGCTGCTCTAGAGCCAGAGAAACCAGGTCAGCAGAGCCGTTGTAGAGCCAGAGAACCAGGCCAGCAGAGCTGCTCTAGAGCCTAAGAAGCAGGTCAGCAGAGCTGCTCTAGAGGTAGAGAACCAGGTCAGCAGAGCTGCTTTAGAGCCATAGAACCAGGTCAGCAAAGCTGCTCCATAGCCAGAGAACCAGATCAGCAGAGCTGCTTTAGAGCCAGAGAACCAGGTCAGCAGAGCTGCTCTAGAGCCTAGGAAGCAGGTCAGCTGAGCTGCTCTAGAACCAGAGAACCAGATCAGCAGAGCTGCTGTAGAGCAAGAGAAACCAGGTCATCAGAGCTGCTTTAGAGGGAGAGAACCAGGTCAGCAGAGCTGCTTTAGAGCCAGAGAACCAGGTCAGCAATGCTGCTTTAGAGCCAGAGAACCAGGCCAGGAGAGCTGCTCTAGAGCCAGAGAACCAGGTCAGCAGAACTGCTTTAGAGCCATAGAACCAGGTCAGCAGACCTGTTTTAGAACAGGAGAACCAGATCAGCAGAGCTGTTGTAGAGCCAGAGAACCAGGTCAGCAGAGCTGCTCTAGAGCCTAAGAACTAGGTCACCAGAGCTGCTCTAGAGCCAGATAACCAGGGGGCATACTATCAAGAACGGAGTTAAAATTATCAGGAAACTATCGCTAAAGCGGCGATAATGGGCTTGATAATATGCCCTTGAGAATTCCAATAGAAGCCCATGTTCACACCAGAACATGGGCTTCTATGGAAATTCACAAGGGTATATTATCAAGGCCATTATTGCAGCTTTAGCGGCAGTTTCCAGCCGCTAAAGCAGCGATAATTTTAACACCGTTTCTTGATAATATGCCCAGGGTCAGCAGAGCTGCTGTAGAGCCAGAGAAACCAGGTCAGCAGAGCTGCTTTAGAGGGAGAGAACCTGGTCAGCAGAGCTGCTCTTGAGCCAGAGAACCAGGTCAGCAGAGCTGCTTTAGAACTAGAGAACCTGGTCAGCAGAGCTGCTCTTGAGCCAGAGAACCAGGTCAGCAGAGCTGCTTTGGAACTAGAGAACCAGGTCAGCAGAGCTGCTCTAGCTGACACTGACTGACTGACACTGACTGACTGACAATGATTGACTGACACTGACTGACTGACTGTCTGGCTGACTGACACTAACTGACCCTAACTGACACAGACTGACTGACAGACACTGACACTGACTGACTCTGACTGACTGACACTGACTGACTGACTGACTGACATTGACTGACATGACTGACACTGACTAACATTAGGTCTCACCTTTCATTAAGTTAAAACCATTTACTTTGCTATACAATACCATTAGCAAAGCAAATGGCTTTAACTTAATCAAAGGCGAGACCTATTGCATTTCCAATGCTTGTGAATACTTTTGTTAAATGTGTTGATTGGGGGACCCGCCCTTCACCTAACTGTTTGGTTGTTGCCCCATTGAGGGCACTCAGTACCCATGCACTGTTTACTTATGATAATGGTGCACAACCTGGGAAAATGAAAGGAATACAAAAAACAGCAACAGAACAAGAAACTGTGGAAGTCCACTGCTGCTTCTGTTCACCTAAATTGGTTCACTGCATCAAAGTCAACAAGGAAATTGGTCCTTTCTGTAGGCCTGTACCCAACTAGATCAGTAAACCACATCTCTGGAATCAAGGCTGAGCTGCAATCTGGGGTTGACATAAGCTCTCCTCTCACCTATTGTCCATTAACTCCTCCTCCTCGTGTATAACTCTATTCTGAGTGGTCTGTACACCAAGATCTTGCAGAACATGTTTCACATAGTTGAGTATGGCCTTTCATCCTGCAAGAAAAAAATGAAGTAAACACTCTCCCAGCATATCTTGCTTTATAGAATGCATTTGAAAAAAAACGTATAATGCACTGGTTTCTCCTGTTTATCTATAGTGCTCTACAGTTTTGAAGCGAATTGTGTTAAGGATTGAAATAAAAATACAAGAAACAATCTGTTGCAGAGGTCATGGCTGGAACCTTTGTATGTCTGACTTGACGGCGCAGCTTTCGCAAGACATGTGATTAACATTTAAAAGGACGTTTAGAATTACTAATAGGAGAAGGCCTTTGGCTCTGGCCACATGTTGGTAGTCAGAAGTACATAAAGAAACAACGGAACGATTGTGACAGGGGTTCCCCTCACTCAATGTTGTTCCCTTAAAAAGAAAAGTGCTCACTGCTAGGGCCAATCATCCAAAAAGCCCCAATAACGCCACTTGCAAACACAGAAAGGAGGAGCACAAACAAGCAAAGCTCTTGTTATATATACACTTTGATAATTCTTCACAAGGATGGGCAATAAGAGGAGGCTAAAACAACACAATAACAAAAAAACAATTTCCCAATATTGTGGAGTTTATACTGGGCCACGAGGAAAGGGAGTCTTGTCATCTAAACCGTGTCAGGACATATGACTTGTCTGTCTAACTACAAAAAAATTGAAAGCAATAATTGAGTCCATCGGTTGAAGTAAGGACTTGTAGAGCGGGATTCACATGCAAATTGGGAGTGCCTGTTGCAGGGAATGCCCCCCTTTGACTTTGGGGAACATTGTGGGAAGTACAACGGAAACTTAGTAACAATGGGTTACAAAGAACAAGAAATTCTGCCCTGAGAAAGTCCTTATGTATAAGGACGAAACGTGTTGGCTGTGTCCTTCGCTTTGTCAGTGTCCCTGTCTTTATGTACAAGAAAGAAAGGAATAAAAAATGAATTTCCTATAAAGCAATACAGATTTCGTGATGACTGTTTGTTGTATTGTGCTGTTTTAGCCTCCTCTTATTGCCCTTCCTTATGAAGAATTATCAAAATGTATATATAACAGTAACTTTGCATGTTTGTGCTCCTCTTTTCTGTGTTTGCAAGTCAGAAGTAAATGCTTTGATTGGCATAACTTGTGTGGTTCCACGGAAAAGCGCTTGCCACCCACGCCACAGAGATAATTTTGTTTATCAAGCTGGCTAAATTTGAACTTTCAGGGGGCACACACATGACATTGTAGTGCTCTTAAAGGGTCTTAGATAACTGGATGATTTATGGTATTTGCTTTTCTCTGCCAGCAGCATAAGTTGGAGAAGGGCAGTCATTAACTTTAGACTTCATAGTACAGTTTTGTGTTTGAGAGCCCAGGGCTACATGGATTGGTAGGCCTGGGTTGATAGTGCAACTGTTGATAAACCTTATGTGATCAACAAAACAAAGCTTTCAGATTCCTGTTAAGAGAGTGGTTTAGGCTCCATCCCCATACAGGATTTGATTTGGCTAAATGTGTGTGCTTCCACTAAAAAGACTGATTTTCTTACACGTTTTGGCCTGTTTATATTTGATACAGCAGGACTGAGTTGGTTATGAGGACAAGCCAATGATCTTTGCAGCTGCGGTTCATCCTTGAGGGCGGAGGGGCCAAAACCCCTCTCATTTTTCCTGACATAAAGAGTGTCTGTCAATCTAAGGAAAGGTCAGTGTGACGGAAACTCATTATGTTCAGCACTTCTCCTGTGAGCATGATGTCTTCAGCCTGGCAAAGCACCTCAAGGTTCTCTCCCTCATGATGAGGTGGAGCATCAGTGATAGCCTGGGAATTGGGTGCTTCAGTTTTAAGCCCTGAAGTGCCCACGGCCGAGACTCTATCACTGACATCACATCACAGAGTGGGGTGGGGTCATCCACTCACACTGACCCCATCCCACTCTGTGGCAAGATGGGGACTGTCACCGCCTTTCACTGGGTGACCTATGGCCAACCATTGAGAGGAGGCTGCAATCCCAACCCTCCTGGAACAACCTGAGGCTTCTCTTCAGAGATGCTGCAAAAAGAAAGTGTTAGGTTTTTATTTAATGTTTGGTGCGTGCATAAATGTGTGAATGTATGTGTATATGTGAGTGCGTGAATGGGTTTATGTGTGCATGTATGTGTACGTGTGCTCCCCGACATATACTTAAGTCACAGGCCGCCACTGGATCATGGTTATAGTCCTTGTCTGTTTATTATGAAATAATATGAAAAAGGCACTAGACCTCACATGCTTATTGTGAAAAGCATATGTTGAAGTCGATAGGCATTTAAGTGTGGATTGTTATTACTCTATAGTAGCTTATTGGTATTTTGTTAAATGGAATCTCACAGATTACCGTAGTAGGCAGTAGTTTTCAGGTAGTGCGACAAACCTTGGATATAGAAGGTTTACTCTGTGAGAATCCTTGTTAGGCCATCTTAGGAGAGATAGTATTTTGCTTAGCCAACTGTAGTTGTTTATACTTTTCTATTATTATGACTGTGTGTCTGAAGGTTGCCTTGTGGAAAAGTTTGCGTTCAAAACTGTAGGCCCAAATAGGTTAGGGTGACTGTGGTATCCTAGGGTGACAGGTAACTGTGACATAGATGTCACACAGCAGAGTTCGACCTGAGAACTCTGGAGCATGACAGTTGAAGGGGACGTTGCTAGAAAGTTGACCTATACTTATGCTCTCCTCCTGCACCACCAATAAACTTCAAGTTCACCTACCTGGATGGAGTTGTGTCTTCATTACAGTTGTCGGATGATTTCAGCGTGCAACCACAGACCGTTCTACGAGTCATTTACCTTGAGAGGAACTTTGTGCGATGTGATCACAGCTGGTTCATATAACCAGTTGCAGGTTCTTGCCAGGAGCGATATCTAAGGTGCTGTTGCTACTCGAGTGTCACGTCTTTGTTGGGGTTTGTGGTCACTGCCTATTCCATTGATTTCATGGTAGGTGCATGGGGAGAGCATTTGTGGCGCATAACAAGCAGTTATCGGCATGCGCTGCTCCTTGCATTGCGTCATTCGTATTTGCCTGGTCGTGCAATGCCAATGTGTCTTTGGGCCTTGCCTGGTTGCAGAAGCTAGCGTCAAGTGGCTGATGTATCCAGACATCTACACGTACACAACACATCAGTGGCCATCTTGAAGGTATTTGTTCCTTTATTTTTATGTGATACACACACCATGCGTTCACCTTCAAGCGTACAAGACACATTGGCAGCCATCTTGGTGGATTTTATTCTTCACCTTTCGGTGATATGCCCACAGTGAGTTCACCTTTTGAGCACAACAGACATCAGTTTGTGTGATTCAATAGATTTCTCATGTCCATTCGGATTTTAAGAAACCCACCTACTGCCGAATCCTATCGTTCTTCGGTGATACGCACACGGCAAGGCGTACTGCACATACGATGATACGCACACCACGCATATCACACAAGGTAATTACTCTCCTCCTACTTACAGGAATAGAGTTTTGATTGCTTCAGTGTTCAGGGCACATTAAGTCTTGTGGTATTTCAGGCTATGGTGTCAACCTTCTTTTGTGCCAAAGCGACTCACACAAAAATTGTTTGAATTAAAGCGCTCCAGGGCACCAGTTCATGGTGACACTCACATCTTACTAGCATGTTTTTTATTTAAAATACTGTGCCTTTATTTTAAATCTTGCTAGCTCCTTTGAGTTTTTAAATAAAATTTTTATACGAGTGACAGTTCGTTGTGGTAACTGAGCACCCAAACATTTTCACTCACACCACCCATTCTATTCCTTCCTTCTCCAGGAAAACCCCTGATGAAGTGGCCAGAGCGGAAGGAGTATTTCCTGAATTATATTTCTGTAATTGAAGATGAAGGCTTTGAAGATTTCCCTGCAGAAATAAGATCCTTTTAAACAGTTTGGGCCCAGAAGTGTTAAGGGTGTTCAACCAAATGGAAAAAAAAACTAGAACGGGTAGTGGACAGGATGTATTTATGAATGCATTAGCAGACCTTGATAATTATTATCAACCAGCAGTGTGCGCTGAAATTGATGGGTGTAATTTTTTCCACAGGAACAGAATGCATCTGAACCTATTGAAGACTATGTATCTGCACTCAAAAAGTTAGCAATTACATGTAGGTTTGGTGCATTGCACAATGAGTTTGTCTGCGACCAGATCATCATGCATACTAATGATCCTAGTTTACAAGAGAAATTATGGGTGAATGTTGATGCATTGTTAAAGGATATAATTATGTTAGCTAAGAAGAGTGAATTGTCAAAGAGATGTGCAAAAGCTGCCACAAGCACTGCTATAGCATCAAAGTTCAAGGAAAAGGAGAGTGCTTCAGTACGTAAAGTTTCTGGTTCACGAGTTGCTAAAGGGGAAGGAAGCAAGGTAATTAAGAAGAAGGTGAAGGGAAGCTACGGTGACAAGAATTGAAGTTGTTACAGGTGCGTTAGCAAAGATCACCTTGCCAAAGATAAAGGAGTCTGCAGTCAAAATGTCTGTTTTGTGGGCTGTGCAGGAGAAAGAGTAGGAAGAATCAGAGTGTAAAACTGTAGATCTGATTCTGAACATTCTGAAGAGGACTATAACCTTGAGCCTGAGGGTGTATTGTGTGTGGAATGTCCGGTTCTCAATCGTGAGGGGGACTCTAAATCCAAACCCATGTGTAGCATGGTGATAGGAGGGGTCAACATTGCTATCGTGGAAGACTCAGGTTCACCCTGTACAATTGTTAACAAAAGAGTATGTAGTAAAAGGTTTGTGCCTGTTCTTGGTAACCAGTTGTATGACATTGATATTCATCCGGTTACAACCACTGGGGAGAAGTTTCCATGCTGGGGTACAGAAAATACATTTTTGAGTTCAAAGGCAGGTGTGCTGAAAGCAAGTTGTATGTTGCAGAGGTGGGTACTTCGGTTCTTGGTTGGGTGGATCTAAAGGCGTTGGATATTGTTTTAAATCCCAATTGCACAGATCAGGTGCTCTTACTAGATGATGCTGAACAAGAACTAGTGAGGGAATTTAAAAAAGCATTCCCTGAGGCGTTCTCTAGTAAGGTTGGCAAATTAAAACATGTTGTACACCGTATAATTTTTTTAAAAAGGGTGTGGCGCCAGTATGCTACAAGTCAAGCAACATACCTTCCTGTGTCAAGAATGAAGTTGCTGGAGGATTGGAAAGGTTGCTAGAAAGGGGCATTATTGAACCTGTAGAGAGCATGGAGTGGCTTGCCCCGTTGGTTGTAGCTAGGAAGGCTACCAGGAAGATTAGGCTGGGCATAGAACTGAGGGACATCAACAAAAGCATTGTAGCGGACAAATTTCACTTGCCTAGGATACTAGAGTTATTAGCAATGACAAAGGGCATCAGGTGGTTTTCCACTGTGAATTTAAGTTCCGCATACCACCAAGTGGAGTGCACCCAGAGAGCAGGAACTTTACTGCTTTCATCACGCCAATGGGTTGTTTCAGATTTGTCCGCATGCCTTTTGGGTTGGCATCAGCTGCGGTGGTCTTCCAGAGGCTGATGCACCAGTTGTTGAAGGATATTCCCGATGTGGCCTATTCTGAAGATGATATTCTCATCATGGGTAGGAGTAAGGAAGAGCACGATGTTATTTTGAACAAGGTGTTAGAGAAATTAAAAACTTTTGGATTGACAGCTGAATTAGAGAAGTGTAAATTTTGCAGATACTCTGTTGTATTTGGGACATTAGGTCAGTGATAAGAGTGATTTTTCCAAAAATAGAAATTATTGTATCCATTGAAGAGGCACCTGCTCCCATATCGAAGGATGAAGGGAGATCATTCTTAGGACTTGCAGAGTTCTATGCTATATTAGTAAAAGACTTTGCTAAAAAAAAACTATGGCATCAGACAACTGTTGAAAGTGTGTCAGACCTTTGTGTGATATGAGAATTTTTTCAAAGGAAATTTACCAGTATTAAAAATGACATTTGTACAGGTATTCCCTTACAAGGGTTCGATAGTAAAGCATGCACATTCTTAATCACTAATGCCAGTGAAAAGGGCTTAGGTGCTGTGTTTTCACAAATTTCAAAGGATGATGTTGAAAATACTGTTTCCTTTGCTTCGCGCTCCCTTACTGCCCCAGAAGCAAAATACATTGAGGGAAGATGTTACCATGTGTATGGGCAACAGAGAAATGTAGGCAATATTTATGGGGCACCATGTTCAGCATAATTTATTAAGGTATACCTTTGATTAAACCATTGATCAGGTATTAATCACAGAGAGCTCTGCTAAAGCTAATCCACGGATAGCAAGAATGTAATTGAAGCTGTTAGAGTATGCTTATAAAGGTCGAATATTTGCCTAGCAAGAAGAATAGGATAGCGGACTATATGAGCAGGTTGCCTGTACAAGGGAAAAATAAAGTGACTAATGGAAGAAGCTATGAATGGGATGGTTACAGTGTGGCATGTGTGGATATTGGCAATTTTGCGATAACTGAGGGGGAATGGCTCTCAGGGTATGCTCAGGATACTATCCTGGGAAAAGTCAAGGAGTATGTTTGCAGGGTTTGCCAAGTAAAGGTAATCTAACGGCTGATTGTAAAACATTTTGGGACCTGAGGGAAGAGTTGTCAGTTTCTCATTCTGAGTTCATATTGAGGGGAAGTAGAATTGTCCCCCACTAGCCCTTCGCAATAAAAGTTTGGAGCTGACACATGACGGACATCAGGGTATCGTCAAATCCGAACAGAGGGTTAAACTTTCCTGTTGGTGGCCAGGTATTGTCTCTGAAATGGAAATGTTTGTAAGAAATTGTTTACAGTGTGCAAAGGCGGGCAAAGCCCACACTGTGTTTAGACTTCCTTTAGGAATAAGTTAATTGCCAGCAGGACCATGGAAAAATTATTCCATAGACATTGCAGGGCCTATATTGGATTTCAAAGGTACACCTAAAAACATTGTGGTACTTTTTTATTTGTACTTCGAGTAGCCTAAGTTGGATGTACATGAATGTGTAATTGGGTTTCTTGAAAGACGCTTTTGAGAGAAGGAATTTCCAAGCCACTCTTGAGCTACGCAATTTATTGCTGAGAAATGTAAGCATTTTTTTATGAGAATTGGAGGAAAGGAGAAGAAAACTCCAGTTTATCACCCAGCCTGCAACTGTGCTGTTGAAATGTTTAACATGGTTATTATGGGAAGCATTCAAGCTGCCATCAGTGTGGCAAGAATTGGGAATTGGAGTTAGACACACTAGTGTTGGCTTATAGAATTAGACCCACCATCACTGGTTACAGCCATTTCAGTATTTTGAGAACAAGGGATTCTTATACTAAAGACAATTCTGCTCGGATGTCCTGGGAGCACCAGAGCAAATGGCCTCCCGATGTGGTCAGAACCAACCTAGAAAAGGCACAAATGTCATGCAAGAAGTATTATGATAAAATAAAAATTGTGTCAAGGACGTGTCAATTAAGGTTGGTGATTGTGTGTGTGTGAAATTGGACAAAGGAGTACGAAAGGGGGAAAGTCATTTTTCTCCACCGTGTAAAATTATTAAGATGTATGGTTGTTCTGCTAAATTAAGCTATGGGAAAGTATGTCATCTGATAAAACTATCTAGGTGCAATGAAATTCTGTCCTGGAATGAAGAGGGTTTAGATGCTTTGAAGCAATGATTGTGGAATGATGAGTGTGTCTCCATATAACCTTTACCCCCTCTTCTGTCAGGTCTACCTGGAAACAATGTTCCTGGGTGTTCATCTGAGAGTGAGGTTGGATCTACCAGTAGGGCGAAGGAGTCCTTGCGCATGGAGAATGCCAGAATGGAGCAAAGATAGCCAATTCAAGCAGTTTGATTGCAATGCTTAAAAAGTTCAAATACTTTGTGGTGGGGTGAGGGGTGCTCCATTCCTTGGGTTTTACTAAAATGATAGGTGTGGCACTTACCCTTTATTACAGTTGTTCTTCTGTTATCCTTTTCAGTTTTTACCAATCTCTATGGAGATATGTGTAGCACAGCACATACCTCATATTACATACATACTTCTGTTATTGTTCTGTTTTACCAATTTGTTTTCTGTTGTTGTTATATAAAGAGGACAGGTGTGTGGTATCCTAGGGTTATAGGTAACTGTGACATAGGATGCTACACAGCAGAGTTTTACCTGAGAATCATTGATAGAGCAAGGTTTCATGCGTAAAGAAACTTGCTTGGACTCTGTCCTCTCGAAGTAACATGTAACTTATTAATCAACATGTTTTGTATTATTAACAACTGCTTTACATGACATTTCTAGCATCTAGGGAAGCTTGACAATGTTCTTTTACTGACAGTAACCTGAGTGTCCTAAAATGGCCGTCGAAAACGCGGAAACTCTTCTTCGCATGCGTCTGCCACATCTACGCGGTGTGACGTATCTTTTGCTTTGGTGGGAACATCTTTGCAGCTGCGCACTAGTGCCAAGATGGCCGCTTCATGCTTTACATACTAATGCACATGCTCCTGCTTGAAATAAAACTTGTATGTTCTGCTTAATCATTAATGCTATAGTTAAAATAAAGTAATGGGGTTAGAGTAAAAATAAGTGGTATACAGTGCATTCATTTAATTTCGCATTCTAATGTGTCTCTCTTTGACTTTATTAATAGCTCGTATTTGGGCCTGAAGGGTGACTTGTAACGCCATATTGAATCCGCACTGCGCATGAACCAAAAGTACTGAAAGTCCTCGAGCAGTGGCATTGAACTGATGCCAATGACAGACTCGCCTACGATGCGCCTGAGAACCTGACCCTATGACCTGCAAAGAGGAGGACAACTTGCAAATTTGTTTTAACAATGTATACCAAATTAAATATTATTGCTGAGTGGAATAAAAGTGCATGGGAAAGAAATTTATGGACGGGAACTTGATCAATTTAAGTCAATGAGAATTACCTCATACTGGTATGGTGTGATGACTTCTCCTCGCTTTTCTGACCAATCAAATGACGGGAATACACACATTTGCAACATTGGGGGGTGGTACATTGCCCTGGAAAATAGAATAACTAAGGTAGGCTTAGTCATTTAGATTGTCCAACTTGTCACAGACCTGTCACTGACCCAACTTATGCTGAAGGAGAATCGAGAGCAGAGTGCTGCCGGAGCATTCTGTCAGAAGAATCGTGGTGTAGATGAGGGAGAAGATTCGATGACCCTGTCGGGGTCCGAGTGTTAGCCGCAGAGAGGGGTGTGATGCTGGCGTTGCACTTAGTTGAGGTTACCTGTCCTCACCTGTACCTGTCCTGTTGATACCGGATTTGTCGGGAGCCCTTTCCTCTTGTCCCAGTCCGTGGCCAGGGTTCGTCCTCACACCATTCTAGGTAAATATCTCTGTGGGTTTGTCCTTGTGCTGTTTCCCTTTCTCACCCTTCCCATGTACCAATGTCTAAAGGTTCATCTTTGAAGTCTTGCAAAATTATTGCTTTAATAATTATCTTCTTAATTGAAAGAATATTAATCTCAATTGTATGGCTTACGATTCACAAAATACTACTTAGATAAAGTGTTTAGAACTTCTCCCGAGTCTGTGGTTATTTTTAGGAAGGTAAATGATTCAATTGCTACCTATTATGCTAACTTCCTTTTGATCCCTAGGACTTATAGCATAAGTGACAAAGGTTTGGTAAGTCATGGTGTACAGGTATAAGTCCCAAAAGTGAAAATAAAATCCTGATAGGGAGTAAGTAGAAGAAGGATTATCGGTTCAAATGTGTGAATGTTTATGGGCCCAGGTGAGTATAGTACACTGAGCTGGTAATCCCGCGACCCATCAGTATTTCTTTGGTAGCAGAGTAGTGTTTAGGATTTAGTTAAGCTAGGTAGTTAATTGCTTATTGATTTGTATTGATTTTATGTATTAACCAACACCCGTTTGTATTGTTAGTCGTTGTCTGGAAATCCCCGGGATATTAAATAGCGGGTGGTAAATGGAAGCCACACTGCAGCAAGGTTACTTGTCTGATGAAGTAAGTGCAGATAGTTAGGTAGGACTTGAAGCACTGGTTAGGGAATATTTTCTGTTATAAAAGTGAGAATAAGTGATAGCAAAGAGGTTCACCGGTGAAACTTTGGCCTTATATCACCTAGAAAGGGTAAGTCTGAAGGAGTAACAGGTTCTTTGATGCTTGAGTGAAGAGTAAGCTGAAGGGTTTTACTCGTAGTGTGTGAAGAGTAAGCGGAAAGGTTTTACTCGCAGTGAAAGAAATTATCTTTTCTTTGAATTTAGTCAATCAGACACAGTAACGAATGTTTCTATGTTGTTAATGAATGAAATTTGCATTTAAATTGAAAAATAATTAAATGATTGTATTACCTTGCAAAGGAGGGAGTCAGTCGCGGGTTGCACTGCCGTCACAAAGAGCCGCACTGGGATTGGTTGAGACAGCGGGTGTGTAGCAGAGGTAATATTGTAAAGGAGGGGTGAGTGCAGAGAGTGTAAGAAACTCATCTCACCGAAAAGCCGCACGACCATTGGTTGAAGTGATTTAGAAACGAAATGTTGGTTGGTTGTTGAAAATAAGAGGCGCGCTGGTATTGGAGAAGCATTTAAGTGAAGTAAACAATTGATTAAATTAGAACAGCGGTAACTATATGTGGCATCTCGACCCAGCAATTATAGGAAATCGACCTGATTGAAAATTTTTATGGTTTGCTAGAGAACATCAAATTAGAGGAAGATCCCATATCATGTACGGAGAAAAAAGAAAAATGTCTTTCATGCAGAAAGTTAGAAATTTCTTTAAAAAGAATAAGCCAGTAAAAACAAGAGAAGGAATTATTATCCCACCACCAAAAAATACCTGCATCATGCATGAAGATAGAAAGGGGCTACCACACTTGTGTATGGTTAGAAAACTGAATAGAATATATAAAAGGACGATGGCATATTGGCTTTTCCAGAATATAGTTCTTGTAATAGTAGAGTTTTGCACAATCTGCGAACTCGCATGAATGAATTAGACCCAAGGCAAAGATTAACGCAGTATGAAGCCCTAGAAGAGTGGGAAACTGAGGCTTTTGAACGAGACAGATCACGGGGTGATAGAAATTTTAATAGATTTTACCTTAGATATCCTAAAGAATCAAGAGATAAGCAGATGAAACAATGGAGACAGTCTATGTTAGTAGAGAGATTATATCCTGTTTTGACCTCAGAAGAACCGACAGGAAGTAAGAGTACAGAGAAAACAAAGAACTTAGGGCCCGATGTAGGTCGGTCGGTAACGGCCGAAAATCGGTATTTTCGGCCGTTACCGATCGGTATCGAGCCATCGGGATGTAGCAGTCCCAAAACCGGCCGAATCGTTGAATGTACCGAATCGGAAAAATTACCGATTCGGCAGAATACCGAATCGGAAATTACCCCGATTCGGCAAGTATACCGATTCGGTAAAAATTTGGGAATCGGAAAAATCACCGATTCGGTAGAATACCGATTCGGAAAAACACAGAATCGGAAAATAAAACCGATTCGGTAAATTTAGCGATTCGGGAAAATTACCGAATCGGTATAAAACCGATTCTGTGTGAAAAACTGAAGATTGAGATGTAGGAAAGCTCTGCAATACCGATTTAGCGTCAATTTCGGTTTTTAAGAATCGGTATTTACCATAGATTGGAATCAGGTGGTAACCAGGTGCAACCTATAAAAAAGGACCCAAAATGCATTTCTGCTTGCACCATGGCAGCTTTTTATGTCATAGCAAGACGGCTACGGCTACAGGAGGAAGGAGAGAGGGAATGGCTGAGACAGGAGCAGGTGTATAGACAGCGGATCACCCTGTTCATGCAGACAGATGCAGAGTTCCTACGGAGGTACAGGCTGGACCCAGAGACCATCTTAGAGCTCATTAGGGACCTCAAACCCCTGTTGCAGCACCCCACCCCAAGGGCACACGCAATCCCAGTGCACGTGCAGGTGCTATGCAGCCTACACCTGCTTGCGCCTGGCAGCTATCAAAGTGCAGTAGCTGCGGTAGGAGGGGTGAGCCAGAGCTGCCTGTCCCGGTTCTTCCACAAGTTCCTAGACGCCATGATACAAAGGATGGACCAATACATTTCCTTCCCTGCAACCCATGCAGAACTGGTACAGACAAAAGCAGACTTCTACCAGATGGCAAGATTCCCCCACATCATTGGCTGCATAGATGGCACACACATTCCGATTTGTCCCCCTGCTGACACGGAATACATATACCGTAATCGGAAGTCAACGCACACCATAAATGTGCAGGTGATTTGTAATTCCAAGTGTGTCATCACTGACGTGGTAGCAAAATTCCCAGGGAGTACCCATGACTCCTACGTCTTTCAAAATAGTGGAATTTATGCACGGCTGACGGCAGGGGAATTCGGTGAATGATACCTCCTAGGTAAGACACAGTGTCAGACCCCCATAACCTAAATAGCAGTGTGAAGTACATGTATGCATGTGAGTAATGTTACCCCTTTTTCTTCTAGGCGACAGTGCATATGCCCTCCGCTCATTCATTCTCACCCCCTACCTCAACCCCTCAACACCCAGCCAAAGGAGGTATAACCGTGCACACAAAAGCACAAGGAATGTAGTAGAACGGACCTTCGGCATCTGGAAAAGCAGGTTCAGATGCCTGCACAAGAGCGGAGGTGCTAGACAATATACCCCCATCACCTGCTGCAAGATGATTGCTGTCTGTGCAATGTTGCACAACCTTGCGGTCAAGAAGGGCACAGAGGTAGAGTTGTCTGACTACGAGGACCCCGACGATGACATTGCTGTGCCACTAACACAACCTGCTGGAGTCTCTACACCAAGTGATGGCAGGTACAGACGTGAGGAGATAACAGACAACTATTTCTGAGTGAGTACAGATGCACAGACACGTTGTGTATGTCAAGAAATGCAAATTTAAATTTTCGGTATAACGTGACAGCACTGATGTGCAACAATAGAAATAATAACAACAAAATGTGGTCAGGAAATGTGCCGGGTTGCCTCACCCACAATGGCAGTCTCATTTCTTGCTGCGCTTTGCAGACCCACTGGGATGCGCCTCCCCCCCTTCTGCATGTCCGGCTGCCTCTGCCGAGCGCCTGGAGCTCCGGCGCGGCTTGGACACTGCGCTGGCAGGACTGCTGCGGCTGCTGCTGTCCCCAGCCTCTGCCACGTCCAGGGCAGGATTCACAACAGTGTTAGAAATAATTAGTGCCTCCATGGCACTGGTGATGCGGGCCATGCCCGTGGTCACCTCAGCAGTGTTATTAGTGAGGCACTCCTCCATATTTGCCCCTCGGCGGCATAGCAGGGCTGTTGATGCTGCAAGCCTGTTAATGGCCCGGTTCTGTACTCGGGCATCCCTGCGCCGTATGTGCTCATGTTGGTCTAACTTTGCACACAGCTGTGTCATGGCAGTTGTCATTCTGCCCATACCTGTGGCTATTTCCCGGTTGGTTGCAACTAAGTCAACAATCCCCTTTGTCAACTCCCCCATCTGCAGGTTGTGCTGTCGCAATTGGCGGTGACAAGCAAGGATGGATTTGGCCTGCATCCGCTGTATCTGGACCATGCTCCCCTCTAGCCCTTGGAAGACGCTGCCCTCCCGTGATGGAATAGCACTGCCACTGCTGGAAGTGCCTGGACGGCGGCGTTCGGTGCTGGTCTGCTGTATGGGCTGCTGTGCCACAGGTGTGACAGGTGTGGGATCTGGTGCCTGACCCGCAGCTCCCTCCATGATGTACAATGGGGCCACATTAATCCTCCTGGCTATAGCTGTGGCAGGTGCTGGCTGGGACCGTGTGGGTGTGTCCTCTGGGGAGAACTGGAGTGTTGGGGATTGCGACAATTGGGGGGAGTGGGGAAACAAGAGGGAATGTCCAGAGTCATCCTCAATTGCAGTCTCGCTGCTGTCCTCCACCTCCTGCGACTCAGCCATGCTGCTTGGCCCTGCCACCGCACTGTCTGCTGTTGCTGGTGCTGAGGCTTGTGCAGCTGCTGCTCCACTACCTGATGGTGGCCCTAGGAATAAAGTAGCAATTGTCAACTGAGTGGAAATGTCTTCCTGTCACTACAATTAATGCATTGCACATGTCAATTTCATTACTCAGATTATTTCTTAAGGTGCATTGCAGTGTCATGTGCACTGTAAAATGTTCCTACATCATCTGGCTACATTTCCCATCATGAATTGCACACTTATATTGCTAGCAGTACTGGCCTGGGGTTTGGCTGTACATGGGGGCCAATGGGGAGGTGTCTGGTAGGGTGTGTAATGCTGTGCATGCTTCTTACCTTTAGCTTTGGCTCTGGCTGAGCTGTCCAGGTCCCCAACTCCGACCACACTCTCCCTCGCGATAGTTGTCGATACCAGTTCCTCCAGTTCAGTGAGGGGGGGCGCGGGGTTCCTGCCGCCACCGGTCAGTCCTGCCTGCTTGCTGATCTCCGCCAGTTTCCTCTTGGTGAGGCTCCTGATATCATAGAACCTCTTCTTGAGGTCATCCATGGGCCTGGGGGTCACTCCAACTGCATTCACCCTCTCGCTGATGGCACTCCACAGGTTCCTCTTCGTTGACTCTGGGACTGTGAGGGACAGCCTCCCATACAGCTGCCTGTGTACCATCACCACCTCCTCCACCAATACTTTCAGCTCCAAGCTGCTGAACTTGACCTTTCTCTTCCTGTCAGCCTTCTGGCTCTCAGAGCTGCTTTCCATTTTGACTGTGTACACAGTACTCCCAAAACTCTGTCTGCTGCCCACTCTCCCTGTTCAGCTCTGGCTTCCTTTCCAGAAAGTTCTGATGAGTTGCACCTGCCTGGGTAGCCACTCCCTGCTAGGGTGGGGGAGGGTGCTTCCACCTCATTGGCTGCTTTCATTAGTTTCACTTCCTTGTTTGCCGATCACGCGTTTACCGATTCGGTATTTACCGATTCGGTATTTACCGATTCGGGAAATACCGATTCGGTTTTGACAATGCTTTCCTATGGGCCTTTGGCCCATACGGTTGTATTGCCATTACCGATTCGGTATCTACCGATTGGGTATCTACCGATTCGGGATATACCGATTCGGGACATACCGATTCGGGAAATACCGATTCGAGTGTAACCGAATCGGTAGGTGTAGACACACGATACCGATTGTTTCCGATTCGGTATTTTTACGATTTTTTTTATCTACATATCATTTACCGATTTCAGAATACCGATTCGGTATCACTCGGTATTTTAAAATCGGTAAATGACTTTTACCTACATCGGGCCCTTAATGACTAGTGTAGATTCAGATGACGATTCTCTTGAAGATTTATTAATGAAAAATCCACCACCGTATCAGGAAGAAACAAATAGAGTTAATCCTAGTGCTCCATTCTTAAAACCACCTTTGATTTCACAAACTGTACATGAGACCTGCATAGAAAGGGTATTACAAGAAAAGGAAAGGGAAGTGATAAATAAACAGTGTAATGAGTTAATTCAGAAAATCACTCAATTGAATAAGAGTCCTGAAACCCTAACGATACCGGTAACTATAGATCCTGTTGTTCCCTTGTAAGGAGATAAGCAACCTAGTCCTAAAACTTCTGTTCGAACTACACCTGTAGTACAACCCAGAGAAGAAAACATAATAGTTGATGACCAAGCAAGTGAATGCGAGTCAGTGATTTTCCTGATGGATTTGCCCATAAGAGAGCCGACAAATGACTTGATTAGAAAAGTTACCCCTGGAAGCTCAAGTGAGGTACAGATTGAAACTTCGACAGGTACAAGAAGTGCTACTGTAGTAACACCAGAAGAAATAGAGAGGTGGTCCCGAGATATAGAAAAGCCAAAATCACAGCCCAAAATACCAGACATTTTCAAAATAAGGGTAGAATTAGAAGAAATGATAGCTGGAAATGTAGGACTAGAAAGACTAAATACTTTCAGTGAAGAAGAGTTGTTATTCATATGCAGAAGTATCACTCGAAATACAAAAATATTTCATGAGAAATGAATGAATTTGGTCTCTGACATGGGCATTGACTTAGGTAAATCTAAAGTATTGCAGAAACCATACAGAGCTGAATTTTCTGACAACGATTTAGAAAACATGAATGTGTCAGGACGAAAATTGCAAATAAAAGAATTGTTATCATTGTTACAAAAATTATGAGATTTAGACAGATGGAAAGCTAGATGGACAGAGAAAAAGGAAGAAGCTCAGGCAAATCGAACTACATCTGAGTATTTAATGAAAGAAGCACAAAAGGTTGAAAGGTTCTGCCCGATGAGAGAAGTGCCAGGAGGAGGGTATGTGCATGTCCCAAGGTCTCGACAAGATATTTTATCCTTTACAAATGAATTCCCAAAACCCAGAGCAAAACCCGTAGGATGGTACAGGCAAGTCGAAAGATTTGTCAAAGTTTCAAAAGTGTTGCTAAAGGATTTAGATGGTTTATTTGACATAGTTGTTCCTGCAGATTTGTGGACAGAATGTAAAATGACGGTAGATTGGCCAAATGATGAATACTCTAGAGATCCAAAAACAGGAGCTCCATCAGATTATGTTATGAAAAAATACCATCAGGTAATAACCTATTTAAAAGGAAAGGTACCCCCAAAAGAAACAGATGGGACAAAAATAGACAGAACAACACAAAATAAAGATGAATCAGTGCAAGCATATTATGAGCGCCTTTTACAAGTATTTAAACAGTACAGTGGGTTTGAAACTATTGATAACAAAGACATGACACATTTTATTTATCGTTTTGTGTCAGGTTTAAACCAGAAATTTCACAAATGATTAAAGATCATAAAATATGTTGGCAGGCAAAACCTGTTGACGAGATCCTTAAGTATGCAAAATATTGTGGGGATGAAAATGATAATAAGCGGAAGAATTTGGAAGAAAAGGTAATGTGGGCACAAGTAAAATTAGCAGAGCAACAAGAACTTCAGTTAAGTCAGCAGAGAAATAATCAAGGAAAGGGAGAAGGTTTGAGTGCTGATTATGCTGTATGTACATTATCTGGTATAGTCGAAGCATCCTATTTACCAGGAGTCAAGTCTGCACAAGTAGCCGATTTGATTGCTTTAATAAAAGCGTGCAAAATAGGGAAAAATTGGAAAGTAACCATTCACACTGATAGTCCATATGGTTACGGGGTTGTGCATGACTTTGGCCAACTCTGGATGCAAAGGGAGTTCATGACTTCTTCAGGTACTCCTATTAAAAATGGACAATTTGTAAAAGAATTACTTGAAGCAATTCAATTGCCAAGAGAAGTGGCCGTGGTCAAGTGCGCTGCTCACCAATCTGGAAATTACAAAGTAACAGCCGGTAATCGATATGCTGAACCGGTGGCCGAACATTGTGCCAAATTCAAATTGTCCGTAAACAAGAAAATCAATACATGTGGAATCAGCTGCCAACTTATGTTGCTTGAGGGTGTGAGAACATGGGAAGAAGTGAGAGATTTACAAAATGAAGCAGAAAAAAAAGAAAAGGAAGAATGGGAGAAAATAGGTTGTCAAGAAGGGCTGAAGATGGTGTCATTGTTTACTTAGATGGAAGACCTGTGTTACCAGACTGTATGCTTGCTTCTATGGCTAGGACTGTATCACGGAGACACACACATAGGTAGAAATGCAATGATGAGACTGTACAGACAAACTTGGTTTAATGTAAAGTTCAGGAATGTAGCAGAGTCGTTGCCAGAGATGCTTAATTTGTCAACAAATTAACCCTGGTAGGAAAACAGTAGTTTGCCCAGGAAAAATTGGAAAGGCAGAAGGCCCATTTATAAGATTATAAGTTGACTTCATACAGTTACCTGCTTGTCGAGGATTAAAATATGTCCTTGTCATTGTCTGCCTGTTTTCAAAATGGGTGGAGGCTTATCCCACCAGAAGGAATGCTAGCTAAACTGTAGCAAAACTTCTGTTGAGAGAGCTCATTCCTTGTTTCGGTTTTCCAGTAAGGATTGAATCAGACTGAGGGTCTCATTTTAATAATGAAATAATTCGTCTAATTTGTGAAGCATTTAAAATTGAGCAAAAGCTGCACTGTGCGTACCGCCCAGAGACTTCTGGAGTGGTAGAACAACTGAATGGCATAATCGAATCGAGATTGGGAAAGATGTATGAATCTACCCGATTGGAGTGGCCTGATGCTTTACCTCTTGTTCTGATGGGACTCAGAAGTATTCCAGACAAAAACACAGGCTTGAATCCCCATGAGATACTCATGGGAAGAGCAATGAGGCAGGCATGGGTGCCAGGACCCAAGCTGATAAACATAACTGATGATTTGATATTGGAGTACTGCAAAGAGCTGGCTGATCAAGTGCGTTCTATCTCTCACCAGGTTGGTGAAGACGATGTGGCCAGACAGTCGACTCCAGCACATGACCTGAATCCAAGTGATTGGGAAGTGTTAAAGGATCCAAGAATCGTGCCTAGCACCACGGTGGGGAAAACCGCATAAAGTAATATTGGTTACCACCACAGCTGTAAAGTGCAAAGGAATTCCAAACTGGATTCACGCTAGTCATACCAAAAGGGTGACTGAACCTAACGAAGTAGAGGCTGAAGGTTGTACAGCTGAAGGGTCCCAGGAAGTCGATCCTGAAGTAGCTGATGAGGAACAACTGAGCACCAGTCAGGATGAATGTATTCTAGTAGTCGAAATACCTGAAGACATTGTGAGAACCAGAAGTCAAACCTATCTAGATAGACAGAACGATAGTGAAGATGAGACAGGAATAGAAGAACGCACTCAGATTATAGAAATAAAAGACAATAGTGAATCTGAGGGGGACCAGATAAGGAAAGAACAGTACACTAGGACAGAAAAAAACAGCAACAGCACTCCTGAGTCTGAGGAGGAACAGATAGGTATTAGAGCAAACGCTCAGGCAGAAGACAATCAAGAAATTACAAGACCTGAGCAGGACCAGACAGGAATAGAAAAAAGTGTTCAGGACGAAGAAAGTGAACAAAGCAAAAGTCAAAACCAAATCCAACAAACTCCTGAACAAGGTCAGATTAGTATAGAAGAACCCATCCAGGCAGAAACGACAAAGGTAATAAGACCTGGACAAGGTCAGATAGAGAGGAAAACAGAAAACGAAAATGAGCAAAGTGTGCCACAACTGAACGAAAACAAAAGAGCGTCTAAAGAAAATCAAAACACAGTGCCAGCTAAGAGACTCAGAAAAGGTGATGCTTGGACTAGATTTGTCCAAAGAATAAAATATTGCCATAAGACAATAAATGAAGAACCTGATCAAGTAGACGAAATACCAAGTCAATCTGGACCATCGACAGAAAAGCCCAGAAGAAGAAGTTCATGCTTGCAAAGACTGAATAATAAATTCAAGGGTCCTGAGTGGACTTACATAATTCTTGAAGATTTTGAAAATCTGGAATTCAGTGATGAAAGTGATGAAGATCCAATTACTGGATTACTGATCCAATTGACGAAGAAGTGAGGCCAACTTGAGATTAAGCCACAGTTTAATTCTGTGTAAAAGTTACAATGAGGGGCTGAGTCTCCTTATTCATAATGGCTAATAATAGAGTTACTGGAAACTCGAAAAGAAATTGTATAAAGACATGTTGTAGAATATTTTTTTAGTGTTGTTGTATGTACTTAATTCAATAAAAATTATCATAAAAGCATGTACAATCATAGATCATCGTTTAAAAATCCATTGTTCCATACAACCAGTATATACACTCGTAAAAATGTACATTTAAAAATATTTACAATAAAAACAGTAAAAAAAACTACTATACAAGCAGTAAAAAAAACAACAATGCATAAGAATGGGCCCACACATGACCTAGCTCTTGTTAGCTTGGTGCATCTTAGCCAAGCGCAACCCAGGTACTTGGCTACCCTGCAAACCATAGTGAAGGAGGTGGTGTCAGTTTTTAAGATGCGTAGCACCACCCTGTATTTCTTGGAGCCCAGATTTTTACAGATAGGTTTAAGCCATTTTCTTCTCGCGAACCTATATGCTGGGCAAGCAAAGAAGAAGTGGGCAGTGGACTCTATGGGGGATGCACAGCCAGGACAAGAAGCAGATGTTGGATTACACTGTTTCCAGCCTGCTGTAAGTTCATTAAGCAGGAGAGTTCCAAACCTTAGCTTCAAATAAAGCATCCTATCTCTTGAAGATTGAATAAAGTCGAGAAAGGATTCCAGTTTCCGGACAGGCTTATGGTCCAGGAACTGCTCGGTTAGAATCCCCCGATTGGAACTGAGTGCCTCCTCCGCCTGTACCCATTCCCAATATGCTTTCTTAATTATTTGTTTGGGTGGGGGAGTCTGACTGACCCATGCCTCCCCAAACCCTATGTATGATACAAGCTGTCTAAGCTTACAAATCCATTTGATCTTATTGCCTGTATCCAGTTTAATGAGTTCGCTAAGGGCAGCAGCGTAGTTAGCCAGTTCAGGGGTCCTTCTTAGGCGTACCCAGAACAGTAAAGGGCGGAGCCTTACAATATCTTTAATGGAGCGTTTCCCAAAATCCTGGCGAAGTGGTATCAGTGGAGTGGAAAGTGGGAGAGGAAACCAGACCTCTATAAAACTTGTTTTCTGATCTTACTAGGTCAGTGGTATTCTCGAAACCCCATAGTTCTGATCCATAGAGTGCCGAGGGTAATGCTTTGCCCTCATAGACCACAAGGGCCGGGGCTACTGGTCTACTAACAGAGAGTTGCTGGCCTCATAAGATTGCCCATGACACCCCCTTGTGGTTAAGAAGCATTTTGGCCAAATGGGAATTCCACTTCATCGAGTTATTAACCCGAATTCCCAGGTAGTCAAAGGACTCGACTATGTCTAGTGAAGTGCCATTGAGGGTGAAATCATTTCTAAATCGTTTGGACGGGGATAATTTAATCAACTTGGTTTTGGTGGTGTTAATGGATAGCCCCCGTGAATCACAAAACAGGCTGAACCTATCTAGCAGTTTTTGCAGGCCTTTTGGACTTTTCGATATTAAGAGGGTGTCATAGGCGAAGAGGAGGGTGGGGGATTTCTCACCAGCCAGGGTTGAGGCATCGGCTGGGTCCTCTCTCAAATGGTCTTCTACCCCATTGACAAAGAGAGAGAACAAAGTCGGGACCAGCACACAACCGTGGCGTACCCCCCTGTTCACCGCCACTCTTTCTGTCAACTGTCCCTGGTTGCCCCACCTGATTCTAGCATAGTTCCCCTCATGGAGGCGTTTGATAAAATCAGGAATCAAAGGGGGAATGCCTAGGTCATACAACACCTGCCAAAGCTTGGCACGTGGTACCAAGTCAAAGACGGTCTTCAGGTCAATGAAGGCCAGGTATAAACTGCCTTTCCCAATGTTGTAGAATATGCTCAAGTAGTATATTGATAGTACTCATTGCATGGTTAGGACTGACGATAGCAATACCTTACTTGATGGCTGCTAATAAACGGAATGACACTAGTACACATGGAAGGGTAGCTAACCTGAAACAGGACAGAGTAGATTTAGAAGCACCAGAGGAGATAGAATTACACCATAATAGAAACAGAAATTAGACAGATTTTAATGTATTTGCTAACCTGTTAGTACATTATGTAGAAACGATGGAAATGAGTGATTGCTACGTGTGCTTGAAGTTGCCCACGTCAGTAGCAGAAGGGGTGACTTATCATCATTTACCCCTGACCTATGGTATTTCATGTAGTATTTTAGATAGTTTATTCTATGGAACTGGAAAATTACAGAATTATTATTCTAACATAGACGTAATCTTTTCTGAAATTCCTGTACGTAGAAACATGAACCCTGTCCTTAGTAGTAAAGATGCACAGTTTATGGGAGGATTTTTCTTAACAATGAAAACAATAGATATAGCTGAAGCACATAATGAAAATCTAACATGCAAGTTATATGAATAAGAAAAGGTGTTTTTGAATTTAGTATAGAAAAGGAGACAGGATTTCCATAGAAAAGCCTCTAAACCGAAACCCAAGATACCGAAGTGGGCTGAAAGGGAAGATTTTATGGCAACTGGCAAAACACATGCTGCTATATCTCTGGACTTCGAAAAGAAGGGAAAAATCTGTATCTATAGATTAAAAACAGAGTATAACAATGTATTCATAGGTTCCAGTGAATTTGAACACAATTTCCTAATAATTGGGGGTTGGGGACTAAAAGGGGGAATTGATCCAGTATTTCCTGGAGTCTATTTAGTTTGTGGGAACAAAGCTTACTTTAAGCTGCCTGATCATTGGTATGGGAGTTGCTATTTCGGAATAGTATTCCTGAAAGTATGCCATTTAAAAAGAATCACTGGAAGCAATGAAGACAATAATGAAATAACAAGATATAAAAGAGATAGTTTTTCAGAAATTGTAGGTGACATATTTAGTGCATTGATACTTTCAGTGGGAGTAATTCTGAATACTCAAAGAATTTGTAAATTGTCCACAGTGGTTGATCGTTTATCGACTGATACTGCTGGAGGATTCTTACTGATCAATACTGAATTAGTTGCGATAAGATCTATGGTTTTACAAAATTGACTTGCTTTTGAAATATTATTGGCAAAAGAGGGCGGAGTCTGTAGAATGTTGAAGGCGCAACATTGTTGCACTTACATACCTGATAAAAGTATTGAAATTGGAAGGTATGTCAGAAATATTACTCATTTGGTAGAAGAATTGAAACCACTGGAGGTTGATAGTGCATGGAAGAGACTAACAGATGGTCTCTCCTTTATAGGTAGTTGGTTTTCTAACGTAGGAAAAAGTATTATAGGTAGAATACTGATGCCAATAATGGGAATAGCCCTACTGATTTTAGTGACACTGATATGGTGTAAATGCTGCAGAAACAGAAGGTGGTAAGCAGTAAATGAGAAAAGAAAGAAAAGGAAATTTGATAAAATTCAGCTTGAAGAATTGAAAGGGGACATATACAAAAGAATGAGGGGTTTACAAAAGATTAGGGAAAGGAGAGATTCTAAAGTAATAGAAGAAATTGAATTGAGAGAATGCTGAAGTTGGCATCTGGTTCTTTAATTAGTGATGGTATAGAATCAGTTCAAGGTTGGGAGAGGGTGGGGGGAGGCGGGAGGGAGTTGGGTTGTTTCAGTAATTGCTATGATACCTCCCCACGATGTAGATATGACAGATTTGTATGATGAGATCTATGCATCTCATGGTTGTAATCCTTGAATGATATTAGGACATGCTGGGGAGGTACTCATGGGGGTGAAAATGGAAAAACCGGCTGTTGTAATGTTGGATATACTGTACGATTACATGCAGAAATAACAGCTGTGAATAAAGTTCTTTTAAAAAAAAAGTGATGGTATAGAATACCATCAAAGAGGGGATTGATGGAACAAGGCTTCATGCGTAAAGAAACTTGCTTGGACTCAGTCCTCTTGAAATAACATGAAAATTATAAATCAACATGTTTTGTATTATTAACAATTGCATTACACGACATTTCTAGCATCTAGGTGAAGCTTGACAATGTGCTTTTACTAACAGTAACCCGAGTGTCCTAAAATGGCCGCCAAAAACGTGGGAACTCTTCTGCGCTTGCGTCTGCCACATCTACGTGGTGTGACGTATCTTTCGCTTTGGTGGGAAAATCTTTGCAGCTGCGCACTAGTGCCAAGATGGACGCTTTTGCTTTACATACCAATGCACATGCTTCTGCTTGAACTAAAACTTGTGTATTCTGCTTAATCATTAATGCTATAGTTAAAATAAAGTAATGGGGTTAGAGTAGAAATAAGAGGTATGCAGTGCTTTAATTTATTTTCGCATTCTAATGTGTCTCTCTTTGACTTTATTAATAGCTCGTATTTGGCCCTGAAGGGTGACTTGTAACGCCATATTTAATCGGCACTGCACTGAACCAAAAGTACTGAAAGTCCTCGAGCATTGGCATTGAACTGATGCCAATGACAGACTCGCCTACGATGCGCCTGAGAACCTGACCCTATGACCTGCAAAGAGGAAGACAACTTGCAAATTTGTTTTAACAATGTATACCAAATTAAATAATATTTCTGAGTACTTGGGAACTTGATCAATTTAATTCAATGAGAATTACCTCATACTGGTATGGTGTGATGACCTCTCCTCGCTTTTCTGACCAATCAAATGAAGGGAATGCACGAATTTCAACATTGGGGGTGGTACATTGCCCTGAAAAATAGTATAACTATGGTAGGCTTAGTCGGTTAGATTGTCCGACTTGTCACAGACCTGTCCCTGACCCAAAGTATGCTGAAGGAGAATCGCGAGAAGAGTGCTGGCGGAGCACTCTGTCAGAAGAATCTGGGTTTTGCCGAGGGAGAAGATTCAATGACCCATTCGGGGTCCAAGTGTTAGCTGCAGAGAGGGGTGTGACGCTGGCGTTGCACTTAGTTGAGGTTACCTGTTCAGACCTGTACCTGTCCTGTCCTGTTAATACCTGATTTGTCGGGAGCCCTTTCCTCTTGTCCCAGCCCGTGGCCAGGGTTGGGCCTCGCACCATTCTAGGTAAATATAATCTGTGTGGGTATGTCCTTGTGCTGTTTCCCTTTCTCACCCTTCCCAGGTACCAATGTCTAAAGGTTCATCTTTGAAGTCTTGCAAACCTATTGATTTAGTAATTATTTTCTTAATTGGAAGAATATTAATCTCAATTGTATGGCTTCCGATTCACAAAGTATTGTATAGATAAAGTGTTTAAAACTTCTCCCGAGTCTGTGGTTATTTTTAGGATGGTAAATTATTAAATTGCTATCTATTATGCTAACTCCCTTTCGATCCCTAGGACTTATAGCATAAGTGACAAAGGTTTGGTAAGTATGGTATAAGTTCTAAAAGTGAAAATAAAATCGTGATAGGCAGTAAGTAGAAGAAGGATTACCGGTTCAAATGTGTGAATGTTTATGGGTCCAGGAGAGTATGGTAAACTGAGCTGGTAATCCAGCGCGCCATCACTTTGGAGTATCTACTTGAGAACTCTGGAGTATGACAGTTGGAGGGGACACTCCTAGAGAGTTGACCTGTATTTATGCTCTTCTCCTGCACCACTAATAAACTTCTATCTCACTTACCTGGATGGAGATGTGGCTTCACTACAGTGACGAGCTATATGACACTTTAGTGCGTTGGAAGCATTATGTCTGATGCCTTAAGTTTGGTCTGCTTTTTATGTAGCATTATGATAAAAAACAGTTGGTTTAGCTCATTAATTGTTCTAAGCATATGTTAAAGCCAGTAGCCTTTAACAGTTGGTCCTTATCACATTATTTTCCAGGCTATGGACAGGTTTTGTTCAATGTAATCTCCGTAGTAGGCAAGGGTTTTAGTATTGGCCACCTACACTAACAATTCCATGGGGGTTTGCGAGAAACAAACAAACGATTTGCCATTTTTTGATGTACATGTATACAGTATACAGGCAAAAGTGGTGGGCATGTCTAAATGGATTAACTTGTATTCAGTTGTTTGCTTACCAACATACCCTTAACTGTTGTGCACTCTATAGTAACACATTTGGTTGTGTTCTTTCCCATGGGGGTCACACCGATAAGAAGAAAAGATTTACATTGTGAATAAACCGATTTGCTACTGGAACTTGCGGAACACTATTGATTTTTGGATGTATATTTTATCATCTAAAGTTGTTTTGCTGTTACATATCTACTTTGTTGTTGTGAATGAGTTCCTTGTGAACCATTGCAGTGATTTGCATGCCAGAATGAAATTTAGTGGATCTTACTCAGCTTGCTTAACGTTTTATTCTTATGTGGTTGTTAAATGGAATACCACTGTGTAGAATTTACAGAGCTAAGAAGATGCAAGAGCAAGACTATCGATGCAAACTATTCACTGACACGTTATAGATAACACTACAGTGGAAGCAAAAATAGAGCAACCTCGAAATTAAAATAAGGCCCACGCTAGGCAATGAGGAATATTATTCAAAATGTAGACAGATAACTGCTGAGTTAGGCAGTGCTAGCAGAACTTTAAAAGCGATGGAAAAACAAAACCGAAAGATTGAAGTTGCCAATATTTTTTGTTAATTCTTTCCTTTTTTAGGCAGAGCCTAGAGCAGCGCATGCACTGCTCTAGTAAAAAGACCTCTTGGAATCACTCTGGACTTTTCACATGCTTGTGCGTGTAAAAAGGCCTACAGCTTGCTGTTACGAGCAGCAGTGTGCAATCTGTCAGAATTTACATGCGCGCGCAGCTGCTTTCACTTCAGGGTCGCTTTAACTTGGGTTGTTTCATCAGGATGTTTTCTTACTTTAGCTGGCATATTATTTTAAGTTTCTAAAGTTGTGTTTCAGTTCACATAACACACTGTATATCTTCGTCTGGTTTTACTAATTTCAAATGTTCCCATAAAAGTTGGCAACCACTCACACACCACGCGTCTGGCTTGCAGAAGGTGTTGCAGTTAAGACACGGATCTAGACTTCTGTTCCTTCCTGTGGGCTGCTTCTTTTCTCCGACCCCCTTTCTGATACTATCAAATTATTCTTTTTTCTTCTTTTTTTTGTTGTGTTGCGGATGCTATATTTCAAAGAGGGTCACAGGATTTCTTTTTCTGTACCCCCATAAGTTCGTCGCTTTATCCCACCACCTTGCATCCTACGCATACACTTATTCAGTCATCCAGCTTTAAGCCACATGTTTGGTGGCTTTAACAGTTTCATTGTCTCCTGCTGTCATTCATCTCTTTCTCCATCTAGCCTGAACACCAATCCATAATGGCATGACAGCAGTCACAGGTTCTTGTTATGGTGTTTTTATTTTTCTGGGTACCAATCTTTCACCACTTAATCCGTCCCCCACCATCCTTCACCCCCACCCAGAACCTTTCTGCACACCATGGTGCGTCGTGGTCACAAGGTGTTTCTTCCTGTGCCTCCCTTTGCCACACCTCTCCTTCTCTGACTCCTGCTACACTGGAAACTCCACATACGTTGTACTTTCTTCTTCCTGCACACCACAACAGCCATGCTGCACCAAATGCTTTAGGTAGTTTAGTTTTTTTGGTTGGGCCGTCCATAGCTTCATTAACTGCTGTCCCTTTGTTCCGTCACTGCATCTTCTGAGCGATCATTATGATGATGATTTCATGGCTCATGAGCTCCTCTGTTACTGTGTATTTCTGCTTCATCTGGCTGCAGTAACATGATGATCATGGTAATAATTATCTTTCCTCCTCTGTGTTTCAATACTGTCTCTTTTCTTCCCACCTATCCCCCTCACTCTTTTTCATTTCTTTGCCTCTTCGTGCCTGTAATGTGGAGTTCTCCCCTGAAGCACTGCACTCTACTCAATGCAACATAAATACACCCCACATAATACCACTCAGTGCCACATAATTATATGCTACATAATTATACTGCAATCAATGGAACATACACTCCAAAAAATACCACTCAGTGCCACATAATTACATGCCATATATTACACTCTACTGAACGCAACATACACTCCACATAAGACCACTCAGTGCCACATAATAACACGCCACATAATTACACTCTACTCAATGCAACATAAATACACTCCATATAATAACACGGTGCCACATAATTACACACCATGTAATTACACTCTACTCAATACAACATAAATACACTCCACATAATACCACTCAGTGCCACATAATTACACACCACATAATTACACTCTACTCAATGCAACATAAATACACTCCACATAATGCCACCCAGTACCACATAATTACACGTAACATAAATACACTCTATTCAATGCAACATAAATACACTCCACATAATAACACTGTGCCACGTAATTACACGCCAAAGAATTACTCTACTCAATGCAACATAAATACACTCCACATAATACCACTCAGTGTGACATAGTTACATGCCACATAATTACACTCTACTCAATGCAACATAAATACACCCCACATACCACTCAGTACCACATAATTACAAGCCACATAATTACACTCTACTCAATGCAACATAAATATACTCCACATAATACCACTCAGTGCCACATAATTACACGCCACATAATTGCACTCTACTCAATGCAACATAAATACACTCCACATAATACCACTCAGTGCCACATAATTACACGCCACATATTTACACTCTACTCAAAGCAACATAAATACACTCAATATAATACCACTCAATACCACATAATTACACGTCACATGATTACACTCTGTTCAATGCAACATAAATACAGTCCACATAATACCACTGTGTCACATAATTACATGCCACATCATTACACTCTACTCAATGCAACATAAATACACCCCACATACCACTCAGTACCACATAATTACAAGCCACATAATTACACTCTACTCAATGCAACATAAATACACTCCATATAATACCACTCAGTGCCACATAATTACACTCTACTCAATGCACCATAAAAACACTCAACATAATACCACTCAATACTACATATTTACACGTCACATAATTACACTCTATTCAATGCAACATAAATACAGTCCACATAATACCACTGTGCCACATAATTACACGCCACATAATTACACTCTCCGCAATGCAACATAAATACACTTCATATAATACCACTCAGTGCCACATAATTACACTCTACTCAATGCACCATATGTATACTCAACATAATACCACTCAGTACTACATAATTACACGCCACATAATTACACTCTACTCAATGCAACGTAAACACACTCCACAAAATACCACTCAGAACGACTTAGTTACATGCCACATACTTACACTCTACTCAATGCAACATAAATACACTCCACATACCACTCAGTACCACATAATCACCCGCAATATAATTACACTCTACTCAATGCAACATAAATACGATCCCCATAAATTCACTCTTTGCCACATACCACCAATCAACATACATGCACTTCACATCATGAAACAATTTCACTAAGCATAATTTTACTCAGCACTACAGTTCCAGGCCACACAATTCAACTCCACACCTTTCCAATACACACCACACAATTACACACCAAACAACATATTTCAACTCCACTAATCCACAAGCCACAACGTACCTCCAAACCACACCATATAGTAGCATCACCTGAACACCAAACATCACTCACCACCATCATTTTGCATCAGCGCACAACCTAAGCATCACGTTAATCTGCCTTTGGTATCTGGCATCTGTTGATTCTCCTCTAGTGTCCGTCCGCTGCTCGTGTTCTAATTAAATTACTGTTTTACAACCTCCACTCCCCCATTATTTATGTCCCGCTCCCCCATAACAAAAAATATATAACAAACAAGCATGACAACAGGCAGGAAGAAGTTGCCAGCTGTGCAAGTACAAAAAAACTAGAAGACATTTTTTATGTTAAAATCTTTTTTTAATCAGGTTGTTTAGTTGTATATAATGTGGTCTTGGTTTGTATAAAGGTACCAAAAATGCGTAACACTTTTTGTTATAACGTTTCAACATGATGCACAGCAGCTACAATGCTCTACAACATAGCCCAAAGTGCTGTCTAAACACATAAGGTCCGAAAGGCAAGACCTATTGGCTATGCCAATCCTTGTTATCATTAGCAACAGCATTGTCTTTACCCTAAATCTTAAAAAACTGCCTGTAATTGTGTAGACTGTGTTATTATTTCTACACCTTTGGAAAGTGACACTGTGTGCTTCTTCATCTCTAGATGAAGTTGCATGGCTTTTTTTGGTCAGTCCACCGTTATCAGACCTTCAAGAAAGTCTTTGACCTGCATAGCCTAGTGTGCCACATAAGAACTCCAGTGAACTACAGATTGGACCCCTGATACCTGTGTTTTAACACTTGTTATTTCTCTTATTATTTGTAAATTATTAGACATTTGTTCCAAGTCATCTGATGGGATTTCTGAAATTCTCGTCGTAATTTTTACATTTTAAGTATCTAACCCAACACTTAATATTTCCACTGCAGTTGTCAATTTATTTATTACAGTCTGTAAAGACAAGAACGCCTACAAAGAAAGAAGTTCAATTCTTTATTACGTTTCCAACACAGGGGAGAGGAGATATGAGGAACAACAGCTTCCCACATCAACTCTGAGTCGTCATCAGCTGCTCGTCTGTCAACAATCCAGAACGCTCAGCTGATGACAATGATCTCCGGGAGCAGCAGGTACAGTGTCACAAAAGGGACACAAGATAATACAGTACACAACACACCTACCCCTTTATAAAATTAAACACAATCTATCAATATTGCAACAACTATGTAATAAATCATGTAAAATTTAGTTAACACGGTTTTCCATAAAATGCTTTCATAACATTTACTTGCAATGGATAACCTTTGAGGAAGAAGTTACTCACAGACATAGTCTTGTAATTTTCTTGGTTTGACAACTGGACAGCCTATTCTGCTCATTTTGTAGCTAGAATGGGCCATTTCAGTTTTAGGGGTAGGGGATTCTCCACTTACACGTTGGTCCTGGTGAATGGGGTGATCCTGATAGGTAGATTGATCACATCCATTCTCAAACCACCATCTGCCATCCAATTTCGTATTACCTTCCATATTTGTTTTATGAGGAATAGAAGTGATTCATTTTTGCTTACATACCATAAGGGTGGAGAAATGCCATACCTTCCCATCGCTTAGTAAAGCTGCATTGCAGAACTTTTTTTCCACTGTAAGGGGTTGTAAAAACCTGCTTTGGCTTGATGAAGCAAGGTAATGAACAAGATTTTGTTCAAACTTGTGAAGTTAACCTCTATTAACCTTAATTGAATTAATAAGCATGTGATGAATTTATTAATCAACTTAGTTTAAAAATGCATTTATCAGAACACGCGGGACTAATTAATGTGCTTTGTGTTGCAATTGCAGAGAAAAATAATAAACTAACCTTGTCTATTGTCTTTGTCAGTATTAAATGCGGCTGTTTAACTAATGGCATGTGCTTATTTCGTGTGCTTATGTTATGTCCTTTCTGTGACAAAAGCTCGCGGAGAGTCCTTGCAGTCCAAAAGAAGAAAGGTAGATATGAACGCTGGTTTGTGTGCTTAGCTAGGTAACATAAATTAACAGGTTTTTAATTAGCAAAGGGGGTGGGTAACAGAATGGGTCTCAATTCTTTAATTAATTGATGTCTTGTGTTTGTTTGAATAATAGTTTCCAAGTGAGGCCTAAGACTGATGCAAAGTAATGGCTGTTGGAGATGCAGTTGCGAAAACTTGTCCAGAGTGGAGCCTTGCACACGTGCAGATGTGGAAACTTTTACCACGTTGTCATCTTAAACAGAAAAGCAGCTTATTTGTTGTGCTGAACGTGCTCTTGGAGAATAAGGCTCAAGGACAGGAAACCAGGCGTGACTGCCAAGGCTAGGAAGTTGTGGACTGTAACTCGAGAGAAAAGTATCTCTTTTGAGGAAGCCAAATGACGCGAAAGCAAAGGACAATAGGGCTTATGTAAAAGCCTGAACTTGGTCTAGAAACGGAGATGACTTAATGTGGACTGACATAAGACAGCCAATGAAAAGTCCGGATTTCTAAGAAAGTATACAAAATGTAGAAAGTTTAGCTAGATAGAAAGGTATAAAACCTGGCCTCATGGGTAGGAGGGCGCTTCTCGCTTTCCGATTCCTGATTGACGTGACATGCTCTTGGACTTTGGACTCACGTAAGGACAGCAGTCTTTTAATGATTTTTCTTTTCTAGGTGGAGAGAGAAATAGATAGGGAAATAGATTTAGGGAATGGAAACTGTTATTCTGCTAATTATTCATGTTTTCTGAGCTTGCCTTGTGATTGTCAGACTAATAAATCATTTCCTTATTAAAATGCTGCTTTCAAGTTTGCTTTTAAAATAAAGATTCTTTCATGAAAATGCTCTTTCTTTGAATAATAAAGTTAATAAAAATTTGATTTGAAACGACAGGCTGGTCTTGTTTATTCATGGTCTAGTTTCCATCAGTTGATCCATTCGCCTTAGTGGCCTAATTATAAATGATAAATGCCTAAAACCATGGTAAGAGTAAATAAACTGCAGATATATATAGTTTTGTAAATAGTGTGTGAATAGTTTTGTTTAATTAGGTCACATGGTTCAGTTGCTCTAAAATTGTCTCATTGGTTTATGGGCCTTTGTAAATGATACATGATTAATGGTGAGTATTGTGGTGTTAGGTAGCGTTGGTGAGACAGTTTTTCATTCAGAGCGCTGGATCAATAACTTGGTAGCAGAGTTCTGTTGCTATGGTAACTGACATGTTACATGGTAAATAAATAGGATTCATGTCTAAAACATGTTAAGTCTGTTCAGTTGTTACATGATGTCGAAAGGTTTTTTCCAGCAGTGTGAAAATTCCTGGTTTGCCGTCAATAGTTAAGTATAACAGGTTAAGTTGCACAGTGCATTTGTTCTGTTTCAAAATAGTGGTATTGTCATATATCACATGTGTTGTGGACGTACAGCACAAGTTTAGGGATTTTAGGTGTGTAAGGTAGAATGTATAGTGAGGATTGTCGACTGGTGTCCTGTTCTAAAACTCATTGTCAAAAGAGTAGTAGAATTTATCCAAGCTTGAGTGAAGGGTAAGGAAGCGTCGTCTATCTTACTGGCGAGTGAGGAATTTCTATGGTGGGTTAAAGTCCTACTAAAGATTTATGTATGTATGGTTAGGGATTTTTCTGTTTGAATGTGCGTAAATGATTTGTAATATACGATCGAGTAAAACTTTGAATTGTCACCTTATGTGCATTCAGAGGGAAACGAGTTCGTTATTACCTGCTAGAAGGGTAGAGTAGCCTTACTTTATCAACGAATTTAAAAATTCTGTGAAAATAGCGTCGTCTATTTCACGCAAAATAATACCTGAATGACTGGGAAAGCTATCACTTTATTTTAGCGAAACAGACAAATGGTTCGTTTTTGTGGAGTTACTAACTGAATGCAATTGAAAAATTTGTAAATATGGCGCTGTGAAAATATTTTGTAAAGGAGGGGTTAGTTCAAGGAGCGAGAGACAGAGAAGCTGCAGCGGCAGCATACGTCACAAGAGTCGCGCTGTGATTGGCTAACATATGTCACAGTAGGCACACTGATTGGTTCACGTGACTAAGACGAGCTGACAGCTGATTGGCTCATCCTGAAATCAGTGATCCTATTGGTTGAGCAAAATAGTGACGTAGCTTAACCTGATTGGCTTGTTGGTGAGTTTCGCGCACGGATTGGTTGGTGTGGCGGAATACCAACTTCCTTGTTACGATCTTTACCGAAGTAAGGGAAACAGTTTAAAAACATGGATTATTATTATATAAAGGAGAAAAAGAAGCTTTCATGGTTTCAGAAATTGAAAAATAAAATTAAACTTGATAAGAAAATTGAAACCCGAGGTGGAAGATTACTTCAAAAGTACAAAACACATGCAGCGTATATGTTAGGTGAATATGGTTACCATACTTGTCTTTGGATTGAGAATTGGATGGAATATACTAAAAATGATGGTGTATTAGCATGGGCGGAAGATGGATCATTTAACATTAGGGTTTTAAAAAATTTAAGAGAAAAAATGACAACCCTTGTACCAAAGCCTAGACCTACTCAATTTGAGGCTTTAGCTGAATGAGAGGATGAAATGTTTGAATTGGAACGAGAAAATAGAGGGATACCAAGAGGTACTAGATTAGATATTAATAGGGAAACACATGAGGATAGAATGCGTCGATGGAGACGTGCAGACATGTGTGATGGTTTGTACCCAGCGAGATTACTTGGTGAGGCAACTGGTCAAAAGAGTGCCCAAAAGAAAAATAATATTGGTGAAGAAAGTGATCAAGAGGATGCGGTATTAGAGGAGATTATTTTAACTAGAAAACCACCACCTTATCAACCAGTTTGTTCATGGTCTTCCCCAAGAGTTCCACCAAGAACTTCCCCAAGAGTTCCACCAAGAACTTCCCCAAGTGCTCCTCCAAGAGAAATTATTGATGAGACATCACCTAGATCAAATCCGAATAATGGAAAAACACCTGAAAGAGTAGAAACAAGATGTAATTCTAGTATATCAGGTGAAAATAGAAATTATGCTGAAACGCCAGTTCAGAGAAGTGAAATTCCAAAAAATGTAATGAGAACAGAAAGGTGTGAGGAATTACCAGATACCGCAGAATATTTTCGATCAAAAGATGAATTAATACAGCAGTTAACTAAAAGCATGGAAGCAGTAACAGTACTAGTAACGATTGGACCTGTTCTTCCAGTATTTGATCAAAGGGAAGTTAGACATTCATCTTTAACTGTTCCATTAAATGCAGAAATTCAGAAAGTGGCTGAAAATTTTTATTCAGATTTATCAGAAATTCACCAAGAGAAAACAATGATGCCAGATTTAACTTTTAATCAAAGTTTGTCATGTAAAACTCCATCTGGTGCAGAATCAACTCCAGAAAAGAGCATGAATAAAATAGATTTAACGCACACTCCACGAACTCCAGAATGTAAAATAATTGATGTAGCAAAGTTGAAAGCAGATTTGGAGGAATTAATAATTGGAACAATTGGAACTGACAGTTTGAAGGCATATCAGGATGATGAACTATTATTCATTTGTAAAAGCATAACATGGAAAACAAAAACGAAGTATGATCAATTGGAGGAAATGGCTGCTGAATTAGAAGTAGATTTAAGTAGACAGAAAAATTTGCAGAAACATTATAGGGTGGATTTCTCTGAAAAAGACATTGAAAATATGAATACCAGAGGAAGAATCATTCATATAAAAGATGTAATTGTGTTTCTGAAAAAATTGGGTGAATTAAGTAAATGGAGAGTAAAATGGACAAAGAAAAGAGAGGAAGACAGAAGAGAAAGAGGAGGAGTAGCAAATGAGTTTCCAATGAGAGAAATACCGGGAGGAGGGTATGTGCATGTCCCTTGGACAAGACAGGACATTTTACTGTTTACAAATGATTTTCCTCGGCTGAGAGAAAAACCTGTAGAATGGTATCGACAGGTAGACAGATTTGTGAAAGTTTCAAAGGTTCTGTGGGTTGATCGTGATGGATTCTTTGACATAGTTGTCCCATCAGATTAATGGACAGAATGTAAAATTTCTATAGATTGGCCTACAGAAGAACCTCTTCGAGATAAGGTAACAGGTGCTCCTTCACCAGAAGTAATGAAAGTATTCGATAAAGTAATTGTGTGGTTGAAAAACAAGATTCCTCCAAAAGAGGTAGATTGGGTTAAAATAGATAGAACAAACCAAGAGCCAAAAGAATCAGTACATTCATTCTATGAAAGGTTACTGCTGGTATTTAAACAATACAGTGGTTATGAAAAATTGAGTGAAAAGGATATGAGCCATTTCATATACAGATTTGTTTATGGCTTAAAACCTGAAATTAGTGAAATGGTAAGATCTAGAATAGTTGGCTGGCAATCGCTCACAGTAGATGATATTTTGAGAAAGGCAAAATACTGTAGTGATGAATTAGATGCAAAACAAAAGAAGCTAAAGGAAAAAGCTATGTGGGCACAGGTAAAAGTGGCTGAACAACAAATAGCAACCTTTGGAAATAAAAATGTTGAACAGAATCAAGGGAAATTTAAAGGTAATTATAACAAGGCAAAATTGATGGGAAATATTGGAGAGTTAAAACAGAAACTCTCATGTTTTAATTGTGGCGAAATTGGACACTGGAAGCGTGAATGTAAGAATCCGTCCAGAAATTTTAAAAATGCAACATTAAATCCACAGATGCAGAATGAGATAAATCAGCAGCAACAGCTACAGCGACAGGTAGTGTTTCAACAGAGTCAGATACCACAACCGCCACTTCCAAACTGTGTAAATGTGCAGAGATACAGTACAGAAACAGGATTCAGCGGAGGTGAACAGGTAAACAGATCGCCAAGAGTGAATGTGTCAAATGTTTCTCAACAATTTTGGATGAAAGAAGATGGAGGGAGTGAATCTGAAGATTACTTCTGACGGTGCCTGAGAGAGGAGGAAGAGTGTGTGCTTGGAGCCACTCTTGAGGTAGATCAATCTGGTCCATTTGTAAATGGTAAAGTGAATGATGTAGAAATCACTTTTCTAGTGGGCACAGGTGCTACCCGTTCTACTGTTAGATCAGTGGAAATAGAAAACCTGCCTCTCTCTGGTGAGAAAATCCAAGTAGTTGGTGTAGCTAATCAACAGATTAAAACAGATTTAACTGAACCAGTTAAAGTTGAAATTGGCAAATTTAAGGACAAGCATAGATTTGTAGTTTGTGATAGCAGTCCTGTAAACCTGCTAGGAAGGGATATTCTCTGCAAGATGAATTGCAAAATATATTGCTCACCGGATGGTATTGAGCTCCAAACTCCAGAGGAAGATGGGCTTCACAAGTTAACAATGTTAATGGTTGAGGCAGAGGAAAGGAAATTATTTCATGTATTTGATAAAAGTAATCTACCTGAAGAATTAAAAGAGACAGTCAATGTTAAAATTTGGGATTTCACTGGAGATGAAATGGGTTTGATGAAAAATGTAGACCCAGTAAAAATATCAGCAAAACAAGGAGCAGATTATCCAAACATTCCTCAGTATAAAATGAAAGCAGAAGTTATTGAAGGAGTCATTTCTGTAATTGATAAATTTATAAAACAAGGTTCCTAAAAGAAATTGAGAGCAGTCCATGTAATTCACCGATTATGGGAATCAAAAAGCCAAACGGAACTTTCAGGATTGTTCAAGACCTGAGAAAGGTTAATCAAATAGTTGTTCCATGTTGCCCAGTTGTACCAAACCCAGCGTTAATTTTATATCAGATTCCACATGATGCAGAATGGTATACAGTTATTGATTTATGTAATGCTTTCTTTACTGTTCCATTGCATCCAGAAAGCCAACAAATGTTTGCGTTCCGGTTCAAAGAGCGCATATTAGCATGGTGTCGTATCCCTCAAGGGTATACTGAAAGTCAGTCTATTTTTAATCAGTTGCTAAAGAAATCCTTGGAAATCTAGATTTGCCTGGAAAATCTACGTTAGTGCAGTATATTGATGATCTCCTTGTGGCTGCAAAAACAAGAGATAATTGTGTAACAGATACCATTACTCTTTTGAATCATCTGGCAGATGAGGGACATAAAGTGTCTCCTGCAAAATGACAGTTTTGCAAACAAGAAGTAAAATATCTTGGTCACAGAATTGCAAATGGAATCAGGCAAGTGACAACAGAGAAAATAAAAATGATTCAGGCAATGAAACCTCCAAAAACACAGAGACAGGTCAGAATGTTTCTAGGAATGGTAGGTTATTGTCGTCAATGGATTAGTGGTTTTTCAGTAATTGCAAAGCCACTGCAGAGACTGACAAAGGCAGACATAAAAGACCCAATTAGCTTAACTGAAACTGAATTACAAGCTTTTATACAGCTAAAGAAAAGTTTGTGTGAAGCTCCAGCATTGGGAATGCCAGATTACGAGAAAGAATTTGAACTGTACTGCAGTGAAAGAGAAGGATGTGCATTATCAGTTCTGATTCAGAGACATGGAAGACTGAGAAAGCCAATACCATATTTCTCAGCTGTTCTTGATCCTGTTGCAAAAGCATTACCAGGTTGCTTAAAAGCAGTGGCTGCAACAAGTGTAAGTTTGGAACAAAGTGAAGGGATAATAATGGGATTCCCTGTGAAAGTGTATCTACCCCATTCAGTTGAAATTCTTCTCACTAGAAGCAAAACACAGCATTTGACGAATAACAGGTTAACAAAATATGAAAAGGTTATTCTTGGATCAGATAATGTATCAATTGCAAGATGTGTGAATTTAAATCCTTCCACATTATTACCTGATGGTACTGTAACAGAAATCAGAGATGAAATTGATATTGATCATGAATACTTGGATGTTTTAGAATATTGCACTAAACCTAGGCAAGATATTAAGGATGTCCCATTAGCTGAATCAGATTATGTTTTATTTGTTGATGGTTCATGCTTAAGAACAGATGAAGGTGTTCTGAGTGCAGCATACTCTGTGTGTACTGTTGCAGATGTGATTGAAGCCTCTTGGCTCAAAGGAATTCGTTCAGCTTAAGTAGCAGAATTGATTGCTTTGATTCGTGCATGTGAAAAAGGAAAAGAGTTAAAAGTTACCATAGTGACTGATAGTCAGTATGGATATGGCGTAGTCCATGACTATGGCCAGCTCTGGTCTCAAAGAGCCTATTTAACTTCTGCAGGAACACCAATCAGAAATGCAAAATTGATTAAAAGGCTGATTGACGGAATTCAGCTACCAGAGAAAATTGCTGTTGTAAAATGCGATACAAAAGGGGATGATGGACGGAGTGTTTGAACAAATCAAACACTCACCCCCAGTCAACTGATCTGGGTTTAATCCATCACCATTCTTTAGTTCACTCAGCCACCCCAGTTCAGACATGGCTATATGCAAATCAGTCTGACCCTGTGCCTTGTGGGAACAGTCCAGCCCGAACTGCCAAGCCATGTCTTCCCTGGACCGGAAACAAGCATCCTGGGACCGGTTTCGGATTCATAATCCTCATCAGCCAGGCTATCTTGAATCCAGTGGCCAAGTGAACAAGGGACTCACGTCTGAGCATACCCTGCCACACTTAGGGCGAACAAAGCGATACAAAAGGAGGTGATGGACAGAGTGTTTGAACAAATCAAACACTCACCCCCAGTCAACTGATCTGGGTTTAATCCATCACCATTCTTTAATTCACTCAGCCACCCCAGTTCAGACATGGCTATATGCAAATCAGTCTGACCCTGTGCCTTGTGGGAACAGTCCAGCCCGAACTGCCAAGCCATGTCTTCCCTGGACCTGATTTGCATATAGCCAGTGTCTAACCCAGGGTGGTGTGGAGTGCAAAAAAACGATGGATTTAGGCCCAGATCCTTGTACTGGGGTGAATGTATGACATTGTTCTACATTCTGTCCATCAACTGTGTTTTTTGCAATTTTCACCCCGAGTGGGCTGGGTATGCTCAGACGTGAGTCCCAGGCTCTCCACACCACTGGAGTCAAGCTATCCAGGCTGAATGAAGGACGATAGCCAGAAACCGGTCCTTGGATGCTTGATTCCGGTCTGGGAAAGACATGGCTTGGTAGTTCGGACTGGACTGTTCCCATGAGGCACAGGGTCAGAGGTGATTTGCATATAGCCAGTGTCTAACCCAGGGTGGTGTGGAGTGCAAAAAAACGATGGATTTAGGCCCAGATCCTTGTACTGGGGTGAATGTATGACATTGTTCTACATTCTGTCCATCAACTGTGTTTTTTGCAATTTTCACCCCGAGTGGGCTGGTATGCTCAGACGTGAGTCCCAGGCTCTCCACACCACTGGAGTCAAGCTATCCAGGCTGAATGAAGGCTGATAGCCAGAAACCGGTCCCTGGATGCTTGATTCCGGTCTGGGAAAGACATGGCTTGGTAGTTCGGACTGGACTGTTCCCATGAGGCACAGGGTCAGAGCTGATTTGCATATAGCCAGTGTCTAACCCAGGGTGGTGTGGAGTGCAAAAAAACGATGGATTTAGGCCCAGATCCTTGTACTGGGGTGAATGTATGACATTGTTCTACATTCTGTCCATCAACTGTGTTTTTTGCAATTTTCACCCCGAGTGGGCTGGGTATGCTCAGACGTGAGTCCCAGGCTCTCCACACCACTGGAGTCAAGCTATCCAGGCTGAATGAAGGCTGATAGCCAGAAACCGGTCCTTGGATGCTTGATTCCGGTCTGGGAAAGACATGGCTTGGTAGTTCGGACTGGACTGTTCCCATGAGGCACAGGGTCAGAGCTGATTTGCATATAGCCAGTGTCTAACCCAGGGTGGTGTGGAGTGCAAAAAAACGATGGATTTAGGCCCAGATCCTTGTACTGGGGTGAATGTATGACATTGTTCTACATTCTGTCCATCAACTGTGTTTTTTGTAAAATGCACAGCACACAAGAAAGGAGAAGATTACATAACAAAGGGAAACGCATATGCTGACTCAATAGCAAAATTCTGTGCAAAGAATAATATGTCCATTAATCGGGAAAAAGACAATGAACATGTTTTGAACTCACTTATGCTAACATCTGTAGTTGAGACTTGGCAAGGAGTGAAAGAGTTGCAAGATGAGGCAGAAGATGAGGAGAAAGACACATGGTTAAAAGCAGGTTGCAGGCAGAGAGAAGAAGATGAGGTTTGGGTTTACAAAGATGATAGGCCAGTAATGCCAGACAGCATGATTTCTGACATGGTTGGCATGGATCATGGTCCAGGACATATTGGCAGAAATTCAATGATTAGATTGTTTAGACAGACATGGTACAATCCAAAATTCAGAATAATTGCAGAATCTTTTTGTCAGAGATGCTTAGTCTGCCAGCAGATCCATCCAAACAGAAAAACAGTTGTGAGCATGGGAACCATAGGACGGGAGGGTGGTCCTTTTACCAGACTACAGCTTGACTTCATTGACATGCCACCTCATCACAAACTTAGATATGTCTTGGTGATAATCTGTCTGTTTTCAAGATGGGTGGAAGTGTTTCCCACAACTTGTCACAATGATTCAGTTACTGTGGCAAAATTGCTTTTGAGAGAAATCATACCTAGGTATGGATTTCCAGTGACGGTCGAGACTGATCGTGGCACACATTTTGAAAACAGATTGCTACAACTGATTTGTGAAGCACTGGACATAAAACAAAAATAGCATTGTGCTTACAGACCAGAAGCATCAGGTGTTGTTGAGCAAGTGAATGGCACAATAAAAAATAGGATAGCAAAAATGTGTCTAGCAACAGGAATGAAGTGGACTGATGCACTTCCACTTGTTTTGATGTCTTTGAGAAGTACTCCAGATAGAAAAACTGGTTTGAGCCCCTATGAAATCCTTATGGGCAGGGTCATGAGACAAGTATTTGTTCCAGTTGATAAACTTTTGAGCATTAATGAGAGTGTCATAATGGATTACTGCAAAACTCTATCTGATGTGGTAACTTCTGTGTTCCATCAGGTGGGAACTGAAGTGATAACAAAAGAGAAGGAACAAGCTCATGATCTGTTAGCAGGAGACTGGGTGAGAACAAAAGTACACAGAAGAAGAAATTGCCTAGTACCTAGGTGGCAGAAGGCAAGACAGGTGATACTTGTCACGACAAATGCAGTAGAGTGTAGAGGATTGAAAAGATGGATTCATGCTAGTCATACCATACGTGTGCCAGCTCCTGAAAATCCTGACGAAGGTGAAACAACAGCTGATTCAGATTCTGAAGAAGAACCTGAAAGAAATCCAGATCCTGAAGATCGACAAGAAGGTCGACATCTGGAAAATTCAAATGCGAATGCGGCATTGAATGAAGAAAATGAAGAAGTTGTGATACATGACTCTGAAAATGATGAAGATCTGCTAGATCAAGAAGCAGAAAAGGAGTCTGAACAAGAAGTGATTCAAGACCAGGAGAGTATTGAAAAGCAGATTGGAAGCTCTGGAAGAAGGAACGAAAATTCTGAAACTGGTGGACTGGAAGTAATTGAAGAAGAAGAAGAAGACGAAATTCCAAGTACCAGCTATAAGGATGATGTTCCTAACAGAGTGAAACTGCCGAGTAAAGAAGTACCTGGATCTAGAGCTGATATCACAGAAAGCGAATCAGATGAAAGTGATGATGAATCCAAGGTAAAAAGATCAAGGAAAAGAGCTTGGAGAGTAGAGTGTAATCTAACTGAACCAAAAAAGAAATTATCAAGAAAGGGAGATAATTGGTCAAATGAAAATGAAGGCCTGAAATTCAAAATAGCAAAGAGCAAGTTAATGAAATTTCAAGTCAAAAGGAAGAAGACTCTAATAAAAAAAAAGCAAGCAGGAAAGAAAATTGAAGTGATTAACAGCAGAGCAAAAAGAGTAATAAAGCCGAACCAAAAATATAAGTCGCCTGAGTGGACTTATATTATCATTCCACCTGTAGTTGAGGTAAATAGTAATCAGATTAATTTAGATGATGCAAGTGACAATGACAATGATTGATTTTGTTCTCTAGATGACACATGGTTGAAGAAAAAGTGTTAGGTGACGCAAGGTCGAAGAAATTGTGTTAGCTGGAAAAACACATTGATGTAAGACATAAGGTCGAATAAAAGCTGTTAGATATTAAGGTTTTCTGTTAAAAAAAACAAAAAGGAGGGGTGTATATTTAGTAATTTTTAATTTTTGTTTTTTTTTAAAGGCTCTTGTTATAAGTAAAGATGCCTTCTACTAATAATAATTCGAGATGCTCAATTTTTAGAAGATGCTGCAAATTGTCTTCAATATGTGTAATCCTGTTAATATTGGTTTGGTTGCTTTTAGCTGTCATTTTTCCTTTTGAAATAGATAAAGAGATATACAAAACTAATATGACTAGTAAAGTTGTGGTTAAACAAGATAACCATGATATAGTAGATAAGACTAATAAAATCATTTAGCATAAACCGGAGATTCACCAAGATAGATCTGTAGGAGATTTTTCTAGTAATATCTTTTCAAGACTTTTATCTGAATATGTTACGGTGATGGATGTAAAAGATTGCTACATTTGTGTAAAATTACCTACTTCTGTTTCTGAAGGTGTCACTTATAATATGCTTCCTCTTACTTATGGCATTACTTGCAGTGTAATAGCTAGCTTGTTTTTATCAAACTGGTCGTTTGGAATGTTATTACTCTGACTTTGATTACATTTTTGCAAATTTAAAAGTTGATAATAGCTTGAATAAACTGAAACATGCTAAACAGATGAGGGAATTTTTTATAGTAACTAGTGAACTTACTTATGAGTATGCTTTTAGAAATAATTTAACATGTAAATTGAGAACGGAAGAAAAAACACTCTTAAATATGGTTGAAGAGAGAAGGGAAATCTATAAGCGAAATGAGATGTTGAAACAAACTAAATCTAAATTTTGGCAGATTGAAGATGAAAAGCTCAATGGTAGAAATGAAAATGTTGCAATTCGTATAGATAAACCTGTTAGTGGAAAACTTTGTATAAGAAGAGATAATACGTTGTTTGATAATTACTTTGTAGGTGCTAGTCAATGTGAAGATACTTATCGTATCTTAGGGGGATGGGGATTTAAAGGAGACAAATATTCAATTTTTCCTGGAATTTATTTTGTTTGTGGGAACAAAGCTTATTACAGTATTCCCGACCACTGGTATGGGACCTGCTATTGGGTTTAGTTTTTTCAAAAATATTTCATGTAGATAGAAATGCAAAAGGTTCATTTGAAATTAGTAATCATCTGAGTAGATTCAGAAGGGAAAGCTTTTCAGAAATATTGGGTGACATATTTGGTGCATTAATACCTATGGTAGGAATAACCCTGAATGCAAACAAAATTAGAAAAATGTCTACAATTGTTGATAGATTGTCTGATGACACTGATAGTGGATTTCAATTAGTGAATACAGAACTCATTGCTATGAGGACGATGGTAATGCAGAATCGTCTTGCTTTAGACATTCTGCTAGCAAAAGAGGGTGGAGTCTGTGGGATTTTACATGTCCAACATTGTTGTACGTGCATACCTGACAAGAGTCAGAATATAGAAATGTATATCAAGAATATAACAGAATTACATAGAGAGATAGAACCATTAGAAGATGAACATTTTTCAGAACGTTTGAGCAAAAGATTTGCAGCAATCAGAAACTGGTTTCTAGAGATTGGTAGTTCAATTATAGGTAAAATACTTTTTCCTTTAATAGTCATAGTCATAGTGATACTTTTGTTAAAAATTAGTTGCATGATACACAAGAGAAGAAAATATGTAAGGGAAAAGAAGAGAATTTACAAACTCGGAAAAGAAAAAGAAAAAAAAATAGAATTAGAAGAGTTTCGTAGAACTCAATATGAGAGTTGCAGAGAAATAAATGAATCTAAACTTTAGAAATACTAATATTAAGAAAGTTCAAAACATGTTCAAGGGTTGAAAATTTATACATTTTGGGTATATTTGGTGATTTAGAAATCACCAGATGAGGGAGTTGATGAAGCAAGGTAATGAACAAGATTTTGTTCAAACTTGTGAAGTTAACCTCTCTTAACCTTAATTGAATTAATAAGCATGTGATGAATTTATTGATCAACTTAGTTTAAAAATGCATTTATCAGAACACGCGGGACTAAATAATGTGCTTTGTGTTGCAATTGCAGAGAAAAATAATAAACTAACCTTGTCTATTGTCTTTGTCAGTATTAAATGCGGCTGTTTAACTAATGGCATGTGCTTATTTCGTGTGCTTATGTTATGTCCTTTCTGTGACAAAAGCTCGCGGAGAGTCCTTGCAGTCCAAAAGAAGAAAGGTAGATATGAACGCTGCTTTGTGTGCTTAGCTAGGTAACATAAATTAACGGGTTTTTAATTAGCAAAGGGGGTGGGTAACAGAATGGGTCTCAATTCTTTAATTAATTGATGTCTTGTGTTTGTTTGAATAATAGTTTCCAAGTGAGGCCTAAGACTGATGCAAAGTAATGGCTGTTGGAGATGCAGTTGCGAAAACTTGTCCAGAGTGGAGCCTTGCACACGTGCAGATGTGGAAACTTTTACCACGTTGTCATCTTAAACAGAAAAGCAGTTTATTTGTTGTGCTGAATGTGCTCTTGGAGAAAAAGGCTCAAGGACAGGAAACCAGGCGTGACTGCCAAGGCTAGGAAGTTGTGGACTGTAACTCGAGAGAAAAGTATCTCTTTTGAGGAAGCCAAATGACGCGAAAGCAAAGGACAATAGGGCTTATGTAAAAGCCTGAACTTGGTCTAGAAACAGAGATGACTTAATGTGGACTGACATAAGACAGCCAATGAAAAGTCCGGATTTCTAAGAAAGTATGCAAAATGTAGAAAGTTTAGCTAGATAGAAAGGTATAAAACCTGGCCTCATGGGTAGGAGGGCGCTTCTCGCTTTCCGATTCCTGATTGACGTGACATGCTGTTGGACTTTGGACTCACGTAAGGACAGCAGTCTTTTAATGATTTTTCCTTTCTAGGTGGAGAGAGAAATAGATAGGGAAATAGATTTAGGGAATGGAAACTGTTATTCTGCTAATTATTCATGTTTTCTGAGCTTGCCTTGTGATTGTCAGACTAATAAATCATTTCCTTATTAAAATGCTGCTTTCAAGTTTGCTTTTAAAATAAAGATTCTTTCATGAAAATGCTCTTTCTTTGAATAATAAAGTTAATAAAAATTAGATTTGAAACGACAAGCTGGTCTTATTTATTCATGGTCTAGTTTCCATCAGTTGATCCATTCGCCTTAGTGGCCTAATTATAAATGATAAATGCTTAAAACCACGGTAAGAGTAAATAAACTGCAGATATATATAGTTTTGTAAATAGTGTGTGAATAGTTTTGTTTAATTAGGTCACATGATTCAGTTGCTCTAAAATTGTCTCATTGGTTTATGGGCCTTTGTAAATGATACATGATTAATGGTGAGTATTGTGGTGTTAGGTAGCGTTGGTGAGACAGTTTTACATTCAGAGCGCAGGCTCTTTCCTATATGTCCACTCCTTTTTACTCTTACTAAATCCCCAATGTTTAGTTGCACTGCCTTGCTGATATGTTTCATCTCGTAATATTGTTTACATGCTTTCTGCGCTTTCTCTATGTTCTCTTTAACCACTTCAGGTGATCAATTCCCCCTTCTGACTGCGTCCATCCAACGTACGTTATTTTTATATGGGTGTTCTACCGCTCATGAAATCAAAGGGGATTAGCTCAGTGCTACCGCATGGATTTATTCTGTTTGCCCACACAGTTTTATTTAATTCACTCCTACAGGCAAGGCTATTGTTGCTGGCTAATTGGATGATGCCCTTGATAACACGGTTGAAGTGTTCAACTGCCCCATTGCCAGCCGGATGATACACAAACATGGTCTTGTGCACCACACCATTTCTTTGCAAGTAGGCCTTAAAACTGTCAGACATAAATTGCGGGAGATTGTCACTTAAGATACTCTTGGACAACCCTTGTCTGATTACATTTTTGTCCAAAAATCTTATGATATTTTCCATATCAGCCTTTTGCACTACATCTGTTTCTGACCATTTGGAAAAATTATCGATTATGACAATCACATTGACCTGCTCAGCCTGTTCATGTATAGGTCCCATTATATCTAAACCCACGTTTTCCCTAGGCATATTAGGACAGGTCATGTGGTGTAGGGGTGGTCTGAGTATAACCTGAGATTTGTCAGAATTTTCACAATGCATACAATCTCTGACCTTTCTTTCTATTTCCTTATCCTCTCCAGGCCACCAGTAATAGTTCTTCACTCTTCTCTTAGTTTTGCCAATGCCCAATTCCTAAATGCCCTTCATGGCAAATTTAAAAAATGTTGGTTTTTAATTTGAAGGGGGGAAAACTCCACCATTCCTTAATAATAAGCCACCCTGTTCAGGCAATTTATGCCTTATCTTCTTTTTTTATTTGTATTTTTTTTACAGAGTTTTATATAGCGCAAACTTGACCCGAATTGGGTATCAGAGGCGCTTTACATAGCACCAGTTGCATTACATGAGGACACATTCATTTTTTGTTAGACACTCAGAGATTAAGTGATTTGCCCAGAATCACAGGATGTTTAGCGTCATTGCTGAGACTCGAACCCGGTTCCCCAGATTCGAGGTCGACTGCCCTCGCTGTTAGGCCAACTCCTCTCCATAAAGAAAACAACTCTTTAGGGACCAGTCTCTTTTCAGGCCAACCCCTTGATGTCATGCAGAAAACACTAGTGAGTAATGCATCCTGTTTTCGTTCAAGTTTCCATTCCTCACACGCTATGTCCTGAAACTCCTCAAATATATTTGCCACACAAAAGTCTTCAACCATGACTTACCAACACCCAATGGTACAGGCATGTGACTAAGAAAATCTGCCACCACATTCTTAGTCCAAGGTACATACTGTACCTTGTAATTGTAATCAAATAGGGGGACAGACATGTGGGCCAATCTTGGGGAAGCAGCATACGGTCCTTTGGTGGTCAAGATTTTAGTTAGGGGTTTATGGTCACTGCGTAATATAATTTTTTTCCCCACTGATGTATTGTCTGAAGTGTTCCAACTCCCACACACACTCCAGTGCCTCCCGCTCTATGACCAAATACTTTTCTTCTGCAGGGGTCAGCGAGCAGGAAGCAAACAATATGGTATATTCCTTATCAGAATAATTTTATGTGTGAGTGCAGCACCGAGACCTCTTCCATTTGCTTCGATAGTGACAATACAAAGTAGGTCAGGGTCAAATCCTTGCAATGAAGGAGCTTTACACAAGTCATTTTCAGAGAACAAAATGCATCATGAAAATTATGGGACCATTCAATTTTGTTTCTTAGTTTAACAGGTTGTCTCATATAAGTCTTATTGGAAAAATATTCAACACATTCAGAATAGAATTCCACTAAACCAAGGAAGGCGCGTAACTCAGCCTTGTTCTTAGGCTCAGGTGCATTCTCAATGGCATCCAATAGTTCTTTCTTGGGTTTAATGCCATCCCCTGTGACCAAATATCCCAAATACGTAATCTCATTACATGCAAATCTACATTTACTATGTTCTGCAGTTAATCCTCTGTTCTCTAAAATACTGAGCACTTGGAACAATTTTTGGTTGTGTTCCTCTTTCGATTTTGGCCCATTACTAAGATGTTATCCTGAAATTTAATAGGTTGGTAACATCTTTAAAAAATACATGCATGAGCCTATGAAACATGACCGCAACAATGGCCAGACCAAACGGTACTCTCTTGAACCTTTAACACTAGACCGGTGTAATGAATGTGGTGAGATTTCCGCTATCTGTGTGTAAATGGAACTTATGAAACGCAGCCTTAAGGTCAATGGTAGAAAACCATTTAATTCCCTTTGTGAGGGCAAGCATTTCATTGATGCATGGTAGTGGAAATTGGTTGATAAGAATATTATTATTAAGATCACAAAGATCTATGCAAAGCCAAGAATAACTCAAATTGAAATCTTTTCTATTGTTCAAAGTTTCCTGGCGCCGAAAGCGCAAGCTAGTACGATTCCATCTTCTGCCTTGTGGTGTGAAGAACTCTCCATTTTTTTCATGGAGAAAATTCACACTATACAGGCGTTTTTCACTTACAGCAAAAAAGACCCAGGTGCCCTCCTGGCAGGAGGAACCCTATTGGCCCCTCCCTCTCATTCGCTGGCAGCATTTGCCCCCATTGATCTACCCAGCTCCCTATAAATTTTAAAGGGACTGAAATCAGGATCCTCTTTGGACCCGTGTGCTGCTAGACTTCTGGCTGACGTGGCGGATACTGTTAATCCAGAAGTCAATAGACTTATTACTATGTCCCTTTCTGAAGCTCTTGTCCTGGCCACTTGGAAGCAGGCCATGATCATTCCTCTTTAACAAAAACCATCACTGGATCCTCTGTGCCTGTGTAACTACAGGCCGATCTCCCTTTTGCCCAGGGTGGCCAAGATATGTGAGAAAGTGGTCACCAGACCGCTGACTGACTTTGTAGAAAGATAAGGCCTTCTCCACCCTGCACAGTCGGGTTTTAGGACCTCCTTTAGCACTGAATCGACTCTGGTGGAAATTTCTGAAGCCATCAGAGACTGGATGCTGGCGGGAGGGCCGCTCTGGTTTTGCTGGACCTCTCAGCGTCATTGATGCGGTTCCTCACCCATTGCTGCTCACCCGACTGGCAGAGATTGGCGTATCAGGAAGTGCTTGGGGCTAGCTCAAATCCTTTTTGGAGGGTCGGACGCAGCAGGTGTGGCTTCCACCATTTTCCTCCTCACCGAAGAAAGTGACCACAGGGGTCCCACAGGGCTCCTCCCGAGTCCTCTTCTTTTTAATATTTACGCTACTCCTTTGGTTCAGTTGGTTGAGGACTTGGGGGCAAAGATATTCGCTTATGCCGATGATACCAACCTCCTTTTCACATGGGAAAAAAATGAGGGCTCCATTTTGGCTGCGAAATACTGCCTGTCTGCAGTTTTTCGCTGGTTGGCGGTGGCTGAATTGAAATGTAACGAGGAAAAATATCAGAAATCCTCCTATTCAGCAGTGTCGCCCATGGTTTAGGGAAACACTCTGGCCTTCCAATTCAGTGCTGCCTGGCTCATCAGGGAACCCTGTTAAGAACTTAGGGGTTTGGTTCGAAATAAATCTCTTGGTCTCGACCCAGATCAAGAAGCTGTGAGGGACCTGCTTTGGTTTTCTAAAAATGCTCAAGAGGTTTCTTCTCCTTCTTCCTCAGGCGGCCAAGGAGACAGTGACCCGAGCCCTTATTCTCTCTCGGCTAGATTATGCCAACGCCTTATATGCTGGCGTCCCGAGCTACTTACTAAATAAACTGCAAGTGGTGCAGAACGTGACTGCCCGGCTTCTCTTCAGCATCCCTGCCAGGCGTAGCATGAGACAACACCTACGTGCCTTACACTGGATGCCTTTGGCAGAGAGGGGCAGATTCAAGATCTTAGTTATCGCTCATTAAGCTCTGTATGCCACAGGGCCAGTTTATCTTCAGAAACGGTTTTCCTTCTACAGCCCCACAAGATACCTGCGTTTCTCCACTCAACTCCTGGCTCAAGTTCCGCGTTTCCGATTGCAAAGGACGGGTGGCAGCTCTCTGGCTGTGAAGGCCGCTTTGGCCTGGAACGATCTGCCCCTCGCGCTTCGATGCACTCAAGACCCAACTCTTTTCAAAAAGAAGATGAAAACTCACCTATTTTCCCAAACTTGACTCCTCTTCAGTCTCTCAAGGTTCGCGCCGGGACACTCTTGTAGTATTTGTGGGCATTAGAAATGAAATAACATAACAAAGTCTAAACTTGCCATTTGCCCTTTTGTCAACTATTAGAGCGGCCAACCTCTTGGAGGAATCCACTTGCTCTAGCGGTTCTAGCGGAACTCTCCCCTTTTCTAACTTTTCCAATTTCATCTTACCATAATTTCTTAATGAAAACGGAATGTTCCTAACCTTAGGTACTTGGAGTTTGGCATCCTGTTTCACACAAATCTTATGATTTAATCTTTTCAATTTCCCTATGTTCCCTGAAAATACTTTAGGAAACATCTTTAACACTGACTTACTAAATTCTTCCTCAGGTTGCACCATAATTACAAGTTCTAGACTGTTGGGATCCAAGGTGGTCCCTAGCTTGTCTTGGCCCATCCATCCTAAAACAGATGACCCAATGACTGAAACATACAGTTTTCCTATGGCCTCTCTATCGTTGAACTGTGATTTTAATTTCCTTTATCCTACTTTGACCATGGATTTCTTCTTCTTCTTCTAATCCATTGTGCTTTGCACACATGGGTTTTGATCCCATCCTCATTGCCACTTCTGTAAAGACGAGTCCGCACACGAAGAAAGAAGTTCAAGTCCTTTTTATGTTTCCAACACACAGGAGAGGAGATATGAGGAACAACAATTTCCCACGTCCTCTTCGGTCAGTCATCAACTGAGCGACTGTCAATCAATCAATCAAACTTTATTCTGTTTTGAAGAAAACCATAAAAGTTACACAAATACAAGTGCATAAAACAGTGGTACATAATTAAAACATGGTTAAAAAAATCAGACCCTCTACAGTCTACACAGTTCATAGTTAAAAACCCAATACCCAGCCGCCCAAAATTGTTCGAAGCCTTAAAGTGCAATGTGCCCACAAAACATAACTTCCTATTATCTGTACTTAATGGCAAAAGCTAGACCTACTAAGCTAATAGGTCATACATAGATCATCCATTCTGTCTACACATCCATAAAAGCCCTAGATTTCACGGATGCTTTTAAAAAGCCCACCAATAAACTAAATACAGTCCTCTTTCAGCAATTGAAGGTACATAAGAGCTGGACAGACCTGTCTAAAATTCATTCTTTTTAAAATGGGAACCAGAAAATACCTTTGAGGGGTTTCATACAACTTGAATAAAAACATAACGTGCAGCAAATCCTGCGGAGACTGTCCGTCGCAGCCACAGGGCGCTAGCACTTGACCTCTACTGTATCCTTTAGGCCTGGCTAACAAGAGATGAAAGATGTTCATCCGAAACCTAGTTATTAAAAACCTCCCGTGTATTGAATGAAACCCCATAAGATAAGGTTCCATTTTCTGGGTTGTTTTAAGCATTAAAAACATGGGAACACTTGGTTTCAGCATCTCAAGCGCCCCCCTGTACAGTTTCCTTGAGGTTAAGAAGGCTACCTTGATTGTTTCCAAGTCCTTCTTAACAATGGATTCAGGATTACAAAATAAATCAGCGGGGCCTACCCCTTCAAAGCTGCTTTTAATATATTTTAACCAAGGAATTCGGGATGCATTGTCTAAAGACATACAATCTCTTAAAATTAGATGGTTAAGAGATAAATCTTTGTTCAGCCAGCACCTCAGCCAAAACACCAGGGGGGGCAGAGCAAGTTCCTCATGATCCGCTAGGTTAGAGGTTCCACACGGAAAACACAGTAGGCGCTTTAAAAAGTAATTCTCAGCCACCTGGAGTTAATCCGCAGCAATATGTCCCCAGATTTCACTACCATAGCTAGCTATGGCTATGCTTTTGGTTTGATAGACTTTCAACTTGGCTCCTGTTTGTTTCTTCCCTATTTTTGTGGTGATATTAAAAATTGCTGCATTCACTCGGACCAGGTTCCCCTTTTTCCTCATAATTAAAGGACCCCATTTTAGTTGGTCATCAAAGAGAACCCCTAGATAGGAAAATACATTGGTGCGGAGGATCTTAGTGGGGCCAACACTAAATTGGAAACTTTTTTTGGGTTGTTGCCCTACCTGCATTATGTAAGATTTTGAGTTATTTATTGCCAGGTCCCGATCAGTCATAAATCTAGAGATATAGCAGGACAGGGATACCACGCCGCACTACACATGGGTAATCAACCCCGGTAGCTCTTAGTGCAGTGTCCAAATCATTGATGTAAAGGTTAAACAAAAATAGAGCCAAAATGCATCCTTGCCGTACTCCCCTCTTTGTCTCAAGGTCCCTAGTGACCCGAAGATCCTGAGAAAACCTGACGTTAGCTTTGGTTGATTTGTGGAGGTCCTCTAGGAAATTAACAATGCTGTTACCCACCCCCATTACCCTCATGGGCTGCCATAAGTTCACCCAATTAACGCATTCAAATGCGGAGGACAAGTCCATGAAGGCAAGGTGGATAGTATGGGGCGGGAGACAGTATATTTTCTCAGTAACATGGATAGATTAAGACACTGAGAAAAGGTCGAACGACCCGACCGGAATCCGAACTGTACATCCGACAGGATCTCATGCTCCTCCGCCCAAGTGGATAATCTCTGCAAGAGGATACGTCCTACAACCTTGACCACTGAGTCAATAAGGGAGATTGGCCTGTAACAATGGGTACTGTTCCTGTCACCTTTCCTAGAAAAAGGGACTATGGTGGAAGAGGCCCAAGACTGAGGACAACCATTCTGAGCTGCTGCGTTAAACACAGCCTCCAATACCGGAGGCCAGACCGGAGGGTCCAGAGGAATACCGTCTGGGCCCGGCGCTTTATTGATGGATAGCCCTGCAATACCAGCCATAACCTCACCCTTTTCAAATATTATTACAGGGGCATTTTTATCCCGAACCACTTGGCAGATATGCTCTGTTGGGCTGTCAAACATAGATTTAAAGTGGAGCACCCATTCCTCCTCTGTGGTATGTGAGTCTAAGGCCCCCCCACTTCCTGACCAAAAAGGGGGCGGTTCACAACGTTCCAGAACCTAGAACTGTTCCTGAGAGTGCTTGAGTCAATCAACTCCCTCCACGCCTTCTCCTTCATGGCACCCTTCCGTCTGGCCATGGCTGACTTGTATTCTTTGCGGCAAACACGCACTTTTGTTTGTATTCTCGGTTTGGCTGACAAAGCTTCCCTCAGCTTTTTTTCTGCCTTGGAGCAATGAGAGTCAAACCATCTGGGGCCGAGGATAGCCATTCTGCCAGCCGGTGCGCTTAGGATTTCACCAACGTTACGTGCTATTGATTCATATGCGCCCATAATCTCATTAGGGGAAGAGCCTGCAGCAGTGCATAATGCTAACTTGTGGGCACAAGATACATTTACTTCGCTGTAAAATGTATCTGGGGAAATCTGAGTCCATTTAAGTCGTCGCTTGACATCAGTCGGTCTCAATAAAACCCTTGTTGATGCTTCGCCAATTCATGCTGATAATGGGCCCGACATGTGAACACATAATGGGTTATGGTCACTATATTCGCTCTCTATAATATTAAAACCATGGAATAAAGATTGTAGGAAGGAAGAGATTAAAATGTAGTCTATGAACGATCCCCTACCACACCCTTTAAAAGTTGGCACAGAAAATATGGTCTGCGGGGCAGATAAGGACATCAAGGCCAACATATCCAATTCATTTATCAAGTTATTCAGCAGTTCCCCCTGGGCATGATGTTCAAAATGGAACCCCTTCATGTGGGGGCATCCCAACTCAGAGATACACGATTGCATTGGGCTTCCACAGGTTGTGTATGTTAAAATCAATAGAGACCATAAGATTATGTAGGATAGGACCGAAAGACTGCTTGATAAATGCACCCAGAGTGGTAATATTACAAGCGCCATAAGGGCAGGCCACAGAGTTGTAAAAGTTAATAATGTCCCGTCTGGCATCCCCCTTTTTGGCTGTCAATGCCAGTATTCCTGGGTTTGTGGTTGACAGAACCTGAATCTGGCAATTTACTGCCATGGATATGTATACGGCTAGACCACCCTTGGGTCTTCCACTCACAGAGGGAGTAGCTGGGACAAAAAAAGCCTTATAGCCTTCCAAAAATAGACCGCAGTCCACCAACAATGTTTCTTGAAGGCTGATTACCGAAAATTGCGGGCGAAAAAAACTTTTATTCGTGCTCATAGCAGATATATTAAAAGGTGGGGTGGGTCTCTAGGTGAGGCCGGTTGTCTAATAGGACCGGAAACCTAGTAGATAGCCAGCTAGTTTCGAGCTGTACCCCTCAGCTCTTCCTCAGGACATCACAAGGACCAGCCCTGTGATTTCCACTCCAAAACCGTGAAAATAATGCCTAACGATGAGCATTCAAATGCTATATATACATACGACTCTTCAGAAATACTGTGGTGAATGTATAAGAAGGCTTTAATAAGCCTCAAGGGGGAGCACCGGTCGTGAGGGACGCTGAGTAGGTTTACCGGCAGGGAGCACGCCCGCACCAAATGGACCACGCGGACCTCCCCACCCCCCTTATGTGACCTTATGATGTCCTGAGGAACAGCTGAGGGGTACAGCTCGAAACTAGTTGGCTATCTACTGGGTTTCCGGTCCTATTAGACAACCGGCCTTACCTAGAGACCCACCCCACCTTTTAATATATCTGCTAGGAGCACGAATAAAAGTTTTTTTCGCCCACTAGCAAGATATTTTCTAATTCACACCAGTCCACTCACTTTTTCACATTACACCACACATAGTCTTCACTAATAGTGCTCCAACGTATTTCGCAAGTCGTAGCACGCCTCAACCTGCAGCGGGTTGGGATGGCCCCTATGATGAAGCATGTCACCGTAAGGCAACTGCGGTGAGTGAGGGGACTCAAGAAAAAGGGTATCCTCCCCCTTTTCTAAAATCACATCTATCTATGATTGTGACTCTGACAGTATAGCTAGGTTCCTTTTCCGATACTTCGGATTTTTTTGACACAGGTGTTATAGGTGAACCAGTGAGTTAGTTTATTTATTAGCTGCCCATAGTCCTCACTAGCCCCTTGGGGAGGGAAGGGACACTCCCCAATACCACTACTAAGGGGGTGGATTCCGGTGGCAGATCAATAACTCGAAGACTCGTTGGTTGTATCTCCCTTCTCTCTAGATTCCAGACCCTTGAAGGCACAGAGGACCCTGCTCTTGGGGGGGACAGACCAGTGCGAGCAGGGATATCAGCACTACTGGGCATAGTAATATTAGAGCTACTCTTGTCTGACATTTCTCTATTTGCAACAGAGCTAGCAGATGAACCCAACCCCGTACCTGTTCCCCTAATAGCTAAATGGCCTGTACTGGTCTTCGAACTAACTGCCATTATAACCTGCGGTTTACAGCTAACCATCCTCTCTAGTTTTAATAATCTAGCTTCTACTGAGCTTATTTTTTGCAGAATAGGATCCAATAAGGTTGACATCATGATTTCGAGCCTACCCCAGAAGTTCCCCTCCTATGTGCTATCGGCGAGTTTCCCTATCGCCATCTGGATCGGAGGGGTAGGGGGGCCCTCATTGGAATCATTTGCTGGGATAACAGATAATGTTTTCTTTCCAGTTGTTCTCTGAACAGGTTTGCCTTGTTTCACTAATCTGCGACTTTTCCTTTTTTGGGGGGGAGATTCATTAGTGCGAACTGGCCTTAGTTTAGCTTTCTGCCCTTTGGTTGTGACTTTGGGTTTAACAGGGCTGGATTCTTGGTCAGAAAATGAACAAGAGACAATATTTGTCACTGGATCTGAAGTAACGTGTGGGGACTGACTAGACCGAGATGGGGATACTTCATTTTTTTTAATTTTTTTTATATATTTTAAGACCTTTATTAGTCAACAGAAGTAGTACACAGCGTTCCGCTTACAACCCATCCGGGCCAGCCGCATGTATATTGAGTTGTTTCACAGGTATTCAATGAACACAGCCTCAAGGCCGACAACCCTGAGGTTCGGCGGCGTAAACGGTCTATTTCAACATTGTACAATCATAGAAATATTTGGTAACGTGGAGGTGTGGGTCTGTAGAGTTTTCTTTTTTTTGTAATATGTGTGAACCCGTGGGTATAGGGCTATGCTAGCACTCATCAATGCCTTCAAATGTATTGTGGTCCGTTGTGACACACATGAGGTATGAGGAGGAGTGTCAGTGGAGCTCCCCTCCCAAGAGGACGTAGGTTATTAATAGTGAGGGATGAGGCTATTCAGCATCTTAAGTGTGTCGGTGAGCGAATATCTATACAGCTTATCCACTCTGATGAGAGTGTCTGGTGTTTGTACTGGTATACAGAAAGGATCATTTCGGCCATGACTGCTACTCCCAAAGGTCCCATGGTGTAGCGTGTACAATATCCAACTTGGAAAAGCCTGGTCCAAAGGGGAATGGGACCAGTATATCAATAAACTTTAGAACAGTAACATGGAAAATATATGCTAAAAAGGGGGGGGGGTGGAGGTAGAGATTGCCATGGGTTTAAGGAGGGAAGTGCGGCGCCAATGCATCGATAGAGGTCCAGTGGGCGGGTAGGCAAGAGATTATGGCGGGTGTCTCGCCTGTATGCCAAGTATTCAAGGGGGGATCACCGTCATAGGGGCGTGTTAGGTGCGGTAATACAGTATCGTTCATGGGGCAATCGGTGGCAGAACCCCCAGCTATGGATGGACGTGTGGGGACGTGGGTGCGGGAGGGGCAACACTCTCGCCAATGCGGGACAGTCAGATTTGTAGCGTGTGGCGATCAAGGCATGGGGGTCATGTAGGCAGCGAGCAGTGTGGTATATGTGAAGATTCAATTATGCGTAGGTGTTGGGGGAGGAGGAAGAGGGAAGATCATATGAGTAGGGGAGTCTATTGAGTGTGGATGTTCCTCATGGTGTCCACTGTAGGGAGGGGAAAGGGGGGCAGTATATATCTCTTTACGTGATACCCTGTTCCACACATTTCTGTTGAAAGGATTGGAGGATGTCATCCCAGTATTGCGCGATCGGAAATTTCCTAAGGCCCGCTGTCTCTTCTCGCCGCAGGACAGTGCTCTCCGCTCGCGCCCAGTTTGTGAGCGATAGGTACCAGTGTCGGATGTGTGGGGGTGTGGCAGCCTTCCACCGCTTGGTAAGCAGTCGCTTGGCCATGATCAGTCCAAGATCCCAGTACCGGGCTGGGACCTTGTTCAGCCGTGTGCGTTTGTATAATCCCAATATGCAGGGCTCCCAAGTCCTCGGCACTTGTTCTTTGGTGCAATGCGTAAGCAGTGTGGTTACCCCATCCCAATAATACTGAAGGGCAGGACAGAGCCAGAGCATGTGGAGGAGGTCCGCTCCCACCAAAGAGCAGCGGCTGCAGGCAGTATCCGCAACCAAAAAGTACCTATTTATTTTGTCCGGGTTGAGGTATGCACGGTGTAGTATGTAAAGCTGTATGATTTTGAAGCGAGGGTTACGTGGGATGTTAACTGGGCCAGCCAGGACCATCGCCCATTCCTTATCCGTCCAATCCTTCCCCCTGTCCGTCGCCCATTTCTCTCTCAGTTGCGCAGTGGTGGGATGAGTATGGAGAAGGAGAGCTTGTGCCAGCCAGTGGATTATGTGCGTGCCATTGCTCATAACATGGAGGTACTGTATAAGATGGTGTGTGGGCAGCTCGTCAGATATGTCGCCCCAGGCGGCAGTCAGCGTGTGGGTGAGGGACGCGTGTAATAGGAACTGCCCAGCTGGAAGAGATGTGTCTGCTACGAGATTGGCGAAGGGGAGGAGGGCGCCATCAGAGTACAGGTCCCCTAGTGTTTCCACTCCCGCAGCGGTCCAGCTGTCAAGCTTCACGGCCGTCAGAGTCCCCGCTGTAGTCGGGGTGCCCAGTAGAGGGAGTATCGGGGCATACGGTACTGTCTCCCGGGTTAGGCGCAGGCAGCGGAGGAAACATCTGCGCGCCACCGCAAGATACAGTTGGGAAGGGCGGGGAGTCTGGGTCAGCGGGTGAAACAGGACTTGTAACTGGGACCAGACAGCGGTGTCCGTGGCGGTGTCCCCCAAGTTCTTACCACCTAGCCATCCTGACACCCATTGCATTTGTGCCGCCAGATAATATAGCTCCATGTTGGGAACAGCCAGTCCCCCCGTCTCGGTAGGCATGTACAGTTTCGCCAGCGCAATGCGCAGCCGACCCTTATTCCAGATCAGGTCGCGCAGTAGGACCTCAAGGTCGCGAAACACTCGGTTAGGGACATAGGATGGAATATTGGCAAAGTAGTACAGTAGCCGTGGCAGGACTATCATTTTTGTTAGGGCCACGCGGCTGAGAACGTTCAGTGGTAATGTTTTCCAGAACCTATTTGTGATCGGATGGATGCGATCGCTCGCCCCAGGTTTCCCTCCAATATATCTGCAGGGTCACGGTAAATGTGAGTCCCAAGATATCTGAATGTCGTGGGATACCACTGTAGTCTCTCGCTACCGATGCGTATCTCGCTCTCGGGAGCATTCGAGTCAAAGGAGTAAGCCCCTGATTTGGCCCAACTTACTTTCAAGCCCGACATTTCCTCAAAGGTGCAAAAAATGTCAGTTAGGGACGCCGGAACATCACTCAGGTCTTTGATATAGAGGAGGAGATCGTCCGCATATAATGACACCGCATGTAGGCCATCCGCCATCGGTATACCCCACTCCGCCCCTCGGGACCTGAGCGTCGCAGCCAGGGGTTCCACAGCTAAAGCGAACAGTAAGGGCGACAGGGGGCAGCCCTGTCTGGTGCCCCTCTGTACACGTATTGGGTCAGAGAGCAGTGTGCCAGTGCAGACGCGGACCGTGGGCCTGCGGTATAGGAGGCCAACCATGGTCTCATAATCGTCCCCCAGTTCAAATTTGTCAAACGCTTTCTCCAGGTCTAGTACCAGGCACCCGGTGCGTGGCCACCGACTTGTGGCATACTCTTGTATGCGGAAGAGACGGCGGATGGTATGGGACGTGTGGCGCGTCGGTACAAACCCGTTTTGGTCATGGTGTACCAGTGTGGGTACCATAGGGGCTAGTCGTCGGGCAAGCGTGGAAGCGAGAATTTTATAGTCTGTGTTGAGGAGGGCTAAAGGGCGGTAGGATCCCATGCGCTCGCCATCTCTGTCGGGTTTGAGCAGAGATACAAGGGTAGCTTCATCAAGTGTCGGGGGCAGGGAGAAGTCGTCCGTGGCCGCAGCGTACATTTTCATCAGGTGGGGGATAAGGATGTCCGAAGCGGCCTTGTAGAATTCGGCTGGCAAGCCATCCGGTTCTGGAGACTTGCCATTCGAGAGATTGAAAATGGTGTCGCGGAGTTCCTCGGGGTCCAGAGGTGCTCCAAGGTCATCTTGTTGCGCAGTCGTTAGGGTGGGCAGTTGCAAGGGCGAGAGATATTCGGCTATGTCAGACAGTGGGACACGCAGCCGGGAACGATACAGCCCCGAGTAGTGACCAGTAAATGCCTCGTGTATTTGGCGCTGGATGTAAAGTGAACCACCTCCCTCTTTTTGTATTGCTGAGATGGGGGTCGAACGATCCTCCCGTGCAATCAGCCAAGTCAACAGTTTGCCAGGCCTATCACCCTGCCGATGCATGCGGGCAGAGTGCGCCGCGAAGTTAACGTTACGTAAGCGTTCCAAGAGGCGACCATGTTCCGCCCTGGCCTCGGACAGTCGAGTGCCTGCATCCCCCTCCGCAGCGCGTTCAAGTTCTAGCAGCTCAGTTTCCAGTCGCGTCAGATCGTTTTCAAGCTGCCGCCGTATATGCCCCTGTGTACCCAGACATATTCCCCGGGTCACCACTTTGAACGCGTCCCATTTGGTCTGTGGGGAGGACGCCGTGCCAGCATTGAGCTCGAAGTATTGAGCCGTCTGTGCGAGTAGAGAGTCACGGAAGGTCGCGTCCATTAAGAGGTCTGGTTGGAGGCGCCAAGTGGGGATAGGTGGGTGGGGGTTTTCCCAAACAATTGTCAGTGTGTGGGGGTTATGATCTGAGTGTGTGCGGCCCATATATTGTGCGTCCCTGACCAGTGGGAGAAGATCAGTGGTGATCATGTATCGATCTAAGCGTACATGTAGTGCATGTGCACCGGACCAGTATGAATATGTTCGTGTCGTGGGGTTGCGTGTCCTCCATGGGTCTTGTAGATCCCATTGCAAGGCCCAAGTGAGAAGAGTTTTCGTGGTGGTGTGTGTCTGTGCATTGACCGGGGGTGCGGAAGATCTGTCCAGGTCCACATCCAGGACGCAGTTGTAGTCGCCCCCAAGAATCCATGGGATTCCATGCCAGGCCGCCAGCGTCGTGGTAAGGCCATCGAAGAATTTGCCCTGTTCAGTGGTCGGGGAGTACAAAGAGGCAAGTACCGTCAAGTCTGCCTCGGGCTATCACATATCTACCCTCCGTGTCAATCTGTGTGTCTGTGACCGCCCACGGGGTGCCCGGCCGGATCCACATGAGTGTCCCACGAGCAAAGGAGGAGTACTCTGTGGCATAAAGCTGTCCGCCGCCATCTGCGGCGCAGTGCGTGTGCCTCCGCCCTGTTTAGGTGCGTTTCCTGTAACAATGCAACATGAAAATTGTGACGTTTCAGGTAAGAGTAGATTTGGTAGCGTCTTGATGGTGTGTGCATGCCCCTGACATTCCACGTGCATATCCTGATCTCAGCCATATTCATTGTTTCGGCAAGAAGTACCTGCCCCACCCCCCACTCGTCCCCCAGGCGAGAACTTCCACTGGACTCCTGGTCCCCTCCCCCCACTCAGACCAGTCACAGGCACCAGCACATGAAGGAATAGTCCAGGCAAATCTCCAAGGGTTAGGGTGGGATAAGAGTCATAATGTCCAAACATTTCAAAACAATGACAAATACCAAAAGGTCGGCTTCGTAACATGACGCCGTCCAAACACACCGAAGAGGCAAGGAAACAGTACTCAAGTCTAGGGGGTAACGTGTGCTAGTCGCAGTCTCAGCGGTTTACGTATTCAAGTAAGGGAAGGGGATCGTTGGACCTCCCCTGGGCCATATATTATGTACTCCATGCAGCCAAAGTCATTACTCGGGGAGACAGTGCCGCCCCTTGTTGCAGGGCCCCTATATGGCCATTCAGGTGAGGGGAAGAGAGAAGCAGATCACGTTCCCCAATGTTCTGTGGTAGGAAGATTTTTAGGCGTTAGGGACAACAGGCAGGGAGAAGAGAGGAGGAGAAGCTGTGGTAGGGTCCCATCACCGTCTTACCTTTTCAGTGTCTATGTGGCTGGGGGTATACTCACTGCGTCAGGGTCACTCCATCCACCACCGGGGCGACAGGAGACATCTCGGGCGACGGCCCGCATTCACGACGCTCTAGTGTTCATCCAGTCCCCAGGTCCGTCCCCGCCGCCCCGGCAGGGTCTGCCAGGACCACTTGTGTGGTTTCAGTGGGGCAAGTCAGCCGTCTGCGGTGTGATATCCGGCAGGTCCACGGACAACTGGGAGTCTGGTATTCCGTAGATAGCGTCATAATCGCTCGGCTCTATCTGCGGGCTGGTATCTTGAATGACATCCGAAGTTGGTGAATTGCTCAGCTGGGAGACTCTCCGGAGCGCATCCCGTTGTTCCTGGATCATTTGGTCAGCTGGTGGGGAGTGGCGCGTCGCTTCTTCTGGGCGGCGGATCTGCTGGTCTCTGTTTCTTCGGTGACGCCGCGGTCCGCGTGCACGTGGTCTCGCCTCATAGCTCTGTGCCTGCCTGGGTGCCGTGTCCGTGCCACTGTTGAGCCAGTCACTGACCTCTTCAGGAGTGTTAAAGAAGTAGGTCTTGTCCCGCGCCACCACTCTCAGCTTCGCAGGAAAGAGTAGGGAATATTTGAGGCCTGCCGTGCGTAATCGTCGCTTCACCTCCAGGAAAGTGTGTCTTTGACGTTGCACCTGGACAGTGTAATCTGGGAAGAACATCACGGTGGCATTATCGATACGAATGTCTCCGAGCCGTCTAGTTTCCCTCAGGATCGTGTCCCTGTCTCGATAATTCCGTATCTTGAAGAGTAGCGGCCTCGGGTTTGAGCCAGTGGTGTGTGGCCTCGTGGGTACACGGTGTGCTCGTTCCACCACGAAGTACGGCAAGAGCGCGCCTTCGGGTAGCATGTCTCTCAGCCAGCCTTCCACACGTTGGGCAGGATGGTTGCCCTCCCATTTTTCCGGGACCCCCACGAGCCTGATGTTGTTGCGTCTCGCCCGTCCTTCCGCGTCCTCAGCGCGGTCTTCCAGGAACTCCACTCTGTTCAGGAGGTCCTGCACCTGCTTATCCGTGTGGGTGACTTTGGGTTCGAGTTCCTTCACAGTTCCTTCCAAAGTCTTGGTCCGATCAGACAATTTCCTGTGGTCATCTCTCAGGTGGGTGAGATCTATGGCGACGATGTCTATTTTGGATTCCAAGGACGTTCTGGTCAATTGGAGCGACTGTTCCATGCGCTCCTTAGCGGCCACACTGTCGAGCCTCGTGGTTACCTGATCAGCAGCCATCTTGTTCAGCAATTTGTCAGTCTTCCCTTTTGGCGGGGCACCCCCAGTCCCAGTGCGAGTCCTTACCCCTCCGGACATGTGCAGGGTTGCCCGGCCAGCAGTACGGTTCGATGCACAGGAGAATGTGGCGCCCTCTGGTCTGCGATTTCGGCGGTACCTGAGACCAGCGGTACGTCGTTGTTTGCGGCAGTTCCCCTGTGAATGGCCAGCCGGTGTCCCACACACCGTCTGTGCCGGTCTGCAGAGTAGGCCGGTGTAGCAGTGTCGCGGGGCAGACACCAGTTAATAGCTCTGAGAGGGCATGCGCACACTGCAGATAGCTGGGTGCGTGGTAGCAAATTATCCTATGCCAGCGAAAGCCACGAATCCTCCGGCTTGGGTGAGGCAGGCATGGTGTCCTTGTGCGTATGTTGGAGGGCCCGGAGACACGCGGTAGTGGCTTTGTCGTTCCTTCGTGTATCGCAGGGAGGTCGGGCTCTCTCCGGTCGCGGAGATCCGGAGCTCAAGGCCCTTCTGATCATGCGTGTCTCTTCTCCCCCCACCGGGTCCAGAGCCCTCGCTCAGCGTCACAATGTCGGTGGCGTCCGTCCTCCGACAGAATCGCAGCTGGACTCCTGCCGGGGCCCCACAAGTCAGCCGATAAGAGGAAGCCCCGGGGGAGCCCGCAACACGTGGAGCCCGGCAGTGCCCCCACCAGCGGAGCGTGCGTCCCACAGGGGGCGCGTGGCTCTAGCTGGTTCTCGGCGCCTTCCCTGCGTGAGTCTCGGCGTCCGTCTCGGGCACCCAGCAGTGTCCGCCGCTCACCGCGGTAACGCTCACATATGAGGAGGGATTTCGCCGGGTGGTCCTGGTTGTGTGGCAAAGTCTGGAGGGGGGGTCCGTTCGACTGGCTCCCTCGCTGCACTGGTGCTCCGCCGGCCCCACCACGGGAGTCGTGCTGGCCCTGGGCGCGGTATCAGGCGGTCGTCATCGGCATGCCGGCTGTAATAATCAGGTCGGGTCCTCACCCCTCTCCAATGCAGTTCCCCGCAAGTTCCCAGAAGCAACGAGGAACCAGGGCCGGAGCGGCGGGAGGTCTCCCAGGAGTTGGCTCAGGTGGGCGGGGAGGCCGTGCACGTTAGGTCGTAGGCCGCATGTTGAGGCCCAGGCGCCAGGCCCAAGCCGCGATCTCTCGTTATCCCTCTCGCCAGCCGGGAAGCAGCGAGTCCCGCAGGAGGCCCGCAGGAAAGTCCGGTGCGGGCAGTGTCGGGCTCTTGATGCGAAAATCAGCTGGAATGCCGAGAACAGCTCCGCGATGGTCCGCCTGCAATTTCAGGCGGCTGCGAGGAAGTGTAGCGGAGAATCGGCCCAGGGAAGGGGAGCTCAACTCGGAGCTCTACCCGACTGCGACCTCCGCCATTGCGTGCCTAGCCACGCCCCCAAGATGGGGATACTTCATGGTTAAACTCCACCACAGATTCAGGGATTGCAGGAGATAAAGAAAGTCTGCTCTGCGAGGATAGTGGCTCAAAAGAGAGCCTTCATTCAGTAAGCTTTATCTCATTAATGAGGGCTGATTCTGCCCTCAATAAAAAGGCATCTAGGGTTCCAACCACACTTTTACCTACACTGGGCTTGGGCTTACTCATGTTATCCGTATATCCACACGCAAGTCTATTGTCAATTCCCTGTTAAAGCACTACACAGCTAATAGGACAAAGTGCAATGTGCAATAAATACAATACAATACTAGGTCACAAACCATAAGGTGCCAAGTATTACAGACTATCCCAGAGCCTTACTTTATCAGAAGAAGAAAAAAGAGAAAGAGCAAAAAAGTGCAACGTGCATATAGTTTTTTAGCAGCAATAACAATAAGGGCGTTTGGAAGAAGTAATGTCCCTAAGATGCAGCGTGCGGTACAGTGTCCTAATTAGTAGAAGGCTGTACCCATCATCAACTGGGCGACTGTCAACATTCCAAAATGCTTAGCTAATGACAATGACCTCAGGGAGCAGCAGGTACTGTGTCACAAATGGGACACACGATAATACAGTACACAACACAGGCATACAAAACTATTTGTGTTCTTGGAATACTTGGACAATTAACCTTAAGAAACGGCTCTACGATAGAGTATCTCAACTTGTCTTGTTGCTTTGATGTAACCACCTAAATAAACTGTCTTGTTCACACCTTCCTCCAGCTCCTCTCTCAAGTATTCTTCCTTTGCCTCTCCATACTTCATTATAGATTTCACACTACCTTCGCTGGCAAAACCAGGCAAAACCATTCAGCCATCTTTGCAGAGCCTTTTTTGATCTCCCCTAAATCACCTGAATATTTCATAACTATTTTCCTTTCAACCTTATCCAGTAGCATATAACTACTTACCTGCGCCATGACTCAGCCTGGAATCTAACCTGACCGTCTGTTGATTTATCTCTCCCATGCTCTGTAGGTTCTTTCGTGAAACGGATATCACCATTGTAGACACTTTCCATTGCTACTGGCTGGCTACTCTCTCTGTCTGAACGTTTTCCACATGTCTGGGTTTTCCACTAACCAGTAGTTCCCGATATTCTTTTTCAACCCAAGTGGTCAGAAAAAATAAAGCTAAAGATGCATTTCAAAGGTTAATAGGGACTATCCTGTGAATGATGTAAACATCTAAGCAGATATCATCAAACAAGACAACCTTCTACAGTGCTTTAGGAAAGTGGAATATTATGTGGTATGGCTTGGTAGCCTTTGTAGCGTCCTCTCCAGCCTTTGTAACCGCCAATGACTACGCCATGCACAGAACTCTGTTTTACATGTCTATATTCCTCTGCATGTAACTGTGAACTCAACATTCTAAACCAGCCATCATTCCATTCACCTCAACAGTTATGTCACAGTTATACGGAGTCCATCAGGAGCCAAAGGGTTCCATAATTTCTAGCTCGCAAGACACTACATCTCCCTCTCTGTTAAATAAAAAAAACATTTTTACAGACTATATATAGATAGATATATAGAATTAAATCTCATCAATCAATTTTTTGGGTGATTTAATTGTTGAACCTGATCTTGTTTTTGGAAACTGGGGGGCATATTTACAAGATAATGAGGCCGTGCTGTGCTGAAAGTCATTCTGCTGTGCTGACCTGCATCATTAGGAAAGTGCAGAGATGTTTCGTATTTACAACAATACGACGCTGCCCTGTGTTTTCTTCTGCGCTGGCGCACAATAGGCTGCCTAGCGCCAATGGTGGCTGTGCATTGCCTTGTAAAAATGGGCCATCACACTGCACCACCGGAACGTAAAAAAAAGTGAATCTCCGGTGGTTCAAGGGGCTTGTAAATATGCCCCTGAGAACTGTCATCACTAATGTCCAGGATCTGCGTCAACAGTGTGGAGGTAACAGCAGTCACTGATGTTTCAGACCCAGTCTCTCCTTCAACAGTGAGATCTGATGAACAATTATTTAAGTGTCTAAAATGAGAAGAGTCTCTGGTCTCTGGGCAGCCACCATGTGTCCTTTGGTAGACACTACTTGAAAAGGTTTAGCATCAAATGACGCATCAGATTGTCTTTTCCACATCTATTGTGCGATCACTCAATCTCCTTTCTTAAAGACAATGTTGTTTTCATGTTATCTTTGGTCAGCATCTGCTTTCATCTTTTGTTTGTTAACCAAGTCCTTCTCATAAGTTGTTTTCTCATACTTTTTTCTCTGATTGGTCCATTGAAGTAACTTGGTGTCCATTGCTCTCTGAAACATCAATATTGTAGGCTCCCACCTGAGGTCGATCAGGGTGTTAAACGATAAGCTCTCACGGTAGAATTTAACAGTTTTCAAATCAAACTTCTCAAGAATAGCATGCTACACTGCTTTCTTTAGCGTACTCATAAAACACTCAACAAGTCCATTGACCTGCGGCCACATAGGTGTGCTCTTCTGATGCTTTATATTCAAATGCTCCAAGAAATCTTTAAAATTTCGACTAATGAAAGGTGGGCCATTGTCAGGCTTCACTATAGCTGGAACACCCCGTATTGCAAAGATGCCATCTAGTATTTCAATTACTTGTTCTTAAGTAGTAGATGAAAGATCTTCAATTAATGGAAATTGTGAGTGTTCATCCATTATCACAAGCAGGTGAAGTCCAATGTTGAGTGGACCGAAAAGTAAATGGCTCTCTCCCATGTATACTTTGAGAGTTCTGACATGTTTAAGACGTGGTAATAGTTTTTATAGAAAGGCAGTTGCATAGATGACAGGCCTTTAGCTCCTTTTCAAACCTGTGATCAAGATAAGGAAACCAGACTCAGTCTTGGAGAGTGTTAGACTTGGCGTTTTCAGCAGGTTTACCCCCAGACATTTTGCTTTTTGGTCTACTGTTTTTGACCCTTTTTTATTGGGTTTAGGACTCTGGGCACTTTACCACTTCTATTCAGTGTTAACGTGAAGAACTCTCTTCTGGAGTGTCGAGTGTTAGTTCACTCAGTTCAAAGTCTGTTGCATCAGGGATAAAGTATCCTTCTTTTGCTTTGGTGCTGTGGGCAAAGTCCTGTTGTTTGTGACACAGGTCTTCTATTGGTTCTCCTTGAAGTAAATGTTTTAGATCTGAGGTTCTGGTGTCAGGGGTGCCCTTACAAATCCTATATCTAGAGGAGTTAGGGGTGTGGGAACTAGTAGCCAAGGGGCAGTAGTCCCTGCAGGGAGTCTGCCCCTAAGGTGATGACATCCAGTGGTGTAGGTCACTTTTCCTACCCAGAACCCACTATTTCTGTTCTGTCCTTCTAAAGATGGAAGGATTCTATTGTAGGTGCATAGATCAAGCTGATCACACTAGAGGTGTGGCCAGCCTTACTGAAGGTGTGCACCTCCTGCATATCTAATGTCCCACCTTTCTAGGGTTAAAGCACACCTGGGGCAAGGGGAGAGCTGTGTCCTCCTCAGGGGGAAAACCCAGATGCATGTCAGAGACGGTGCAGCCTTTGAGGCTCACCGCCTTGATGTGCCAATTCACTAGCCTGCTTGGGAGGAGGAATGTGTGACCTCCGCCCTGCCCAAACGAATGTATGACATTACAACGCATACTTTTACATCGCATGCTTTTACAATGCGGTTTTTACAACGCATACCATTACAACGCATAGTGCTTTTAGGCGCTGGATAGTGAATTGTTTAATTTACTATTCCAACTCCAGTCCCCGTGGATAGTAGGGAAGGTGTTGGATAGTACATTAAACCTATTCCCTATCCTAGAGCGCCCCCCCAGCGCAATGCGTTGTAATGGTTTGCGTTATAAAAGTTGCGTTGTAAAGGCACTGCGTGGTAAAAGTTGCGTTGTAAAGGTTGTTTACCGCCCAAACCTTTGTTTTTGACTACTGGGAGTGATCACACTGCCTGGCAGGAGGTCAGGAGCCTATCTTGGTTGCAGCAGGCATCGGAAAGTGCCGGCTGGTCAGCCAGAGCACAGTGAAGCTAGGGCAACCAGGTGGGCAACCTCTAAGGTGCCACCTGGGTGCCTTCGACATCACTCAGGGCTCAAGAATCATTTCAGGGATGAGAAGGCATGTTGTTTGATACCAAATATGACATATTTTAATGGTACCATAAAGGAGCTGCCAATCTTGAGAGTGTCCGGTTAGCAGCCCATGTTATGCTATGGACCGCAAACACTTATAGTAGTTTCCAATGAGAAACACCACTATAGCGACATATAGACTTGCACTTATCTGTCCACACCTTTACTATACTGCACCCTGCTTCCTGGGCTGAGGAGGCCTTCCTTAGGGGGTGCCTGATGTATTAAAAATAGTGCATTGACTGTGCCACACATGGTGAGGGAACATTCGAATTCAAGCAGCTGTTCACTGCTTCTACTGTCTGCAATGGCAAGCCCCCTGTCAGTAGTTTGCTTGGGTCACACAGGGTGGTTCTAAACTGTGCTGCAGCCCTGGGGACCCCTTTACCCCCTAGGCACTGGGTACCCCTGGTACCAGACACTAGGAGCTTATAAGAGGGTATGGTCCTTGCCAATTTGCGATTACCAAGTTGACCATAACAGTATTTGGAGAGAACACAAGCACTGGGGTCTGGACAGCAGACTTCAGAGTCATAACCATTACCATTTGGAGAAAAAATGGAGGGTGGCCATACAGAAAGGGGCAGTTTCATACAAATACCTATTGTTGTTGATTATTTGAGACTTTGTTGAAATGCCTGTGTGTAATGGTGTGAGAAGTTGGCCTGATATATGATGCTCACTAGTTCTAGTGATCACCTTGTATCAGTCCAAACAACCCTTATGGTGATTGGTTGTAAGTCAACCTTATGGACTAGCTATCCTAATGGTAGCATGGACAAAGCAGTCTTAGGCTAAACTCTTTTGGCATGTGAAGCCAGCTGTTTTACCACAATATAACCCCTTGAATACCAGATGAAAGGACACCACACAGGTTGTTATGAAAATAAAAAATATATTTATTAATAACAAACACCGCTGAACTCTTTATGAGGTCAGAGGGCTAAGCACATGACAATCTCTTAGGAAAAATACGATAAGTTGCACAAAATTACAATGGTGCCCTAGGGGCACGACAAACCATATACTAAGTAAGTGGAATGTGAAAGTCGATAGAAGGAATGGAGCTGTCCAGAGGCTGTAGGATCGATGGGACCACGCTACACTAACCCTAGGTAAGTAATAGGAGGCCCACGGAACGCGTGTGCAGAGTGTGAACTCACACGCGAGATGCGTAACAACGTCTATGGACAGTACAGTTCAAGTTAAAGGTGAGTACGGACAATCCTGACTAGGTAGGACTAAAACGACTGTGGAACTGGACACTAGGACAGTTAAACTACCCTTGAGCACCAAAATTCTCTCGTTACCTCACCCACGGGCCGCGGGTGCATAGGTGCCAAAGTGTGTCGGGTTCTCGCGTTGAAGTCAATGGAGCCTGAAAGAAAAGATGCTGCAGGCGACCAGGAGGAAGATGTCCGGTGCGATCCAAGGGTGGATCGGTGAAGAAGAGGACCTGAAAGCAGAGGGGACAATGTTCAAAGTCACTAGCCAGTGACTGAAGTGGAATCAGGAAGGAACCAGATGTCGTCGTCGCGATCAGGTGAAGAGTGGACGCTTGACTCTGCAGCCACGTGGACCAGGAGGTGTCTTCGACAACCAGGATGGAGGCACGAGCTTTCCCACGCAGGCTCTCGCTGTCGGCGGTGTTGGATCCGGAATCGGCATCAACAGGCCTTGGCAAAGGCAACCCACGCGGTGAGTGGAGAAAGCGTCTGGTGCGGACTAGGAGAGTCCGGGGTGCCCCTCTTTTGGAAGGGAGCAAGGGCCAGTCTGGAGCAACCAGACCAGTAGTAAAGATTTCAAAGTTCCTCGTCTAGGAGGCCACTAGCCAGCTGGCAAGTGACCAGACAACGCGTCGAGCAGCAAACAAGCAGAAGGGCCCCACGCAGATCTCGTGGATGCTGGAGGGCTGATCTTTGGTGCAGGGGCTGCTCGAGGATGGGGCTTCTCAGTCCCCAAAGCACTTGGTCGAGTTTACCTCGGGAGTCGTGCTGGAAGCGAAGAGCAGTTTCTTTCAAGATGGCCGGTCCCACGTGTCTCGTCGCACCCCCGGGTCTCAGTTTTGCTGCAGATGTCAGTTGAGGTCGGAGAGGTCTGGGAATCTGGGTCTCGTCGGGCTCTGAAGTCTGGATCCTCGAGGGAAGACGACAAAGTGAAGCAGCTGGACGCTTGATGGTGCCTGCTTGTGCAGGGTGGACACTCCTTGCCCACAAGGGAGATTTCTTCAGTCTTCTGGGGAGCAGAACGTCGAAGTCCAGAGTTTCTTCTTGTAGAGTAGTTCAGGATTAATCTAACTTGGAATGGGACCAGCTCCTACCTTTATCCTGCTAAAGGGGGCTGCACTACTGACTAGGTCCCTCCCCTGGGTGGGACCAGGAAGGGGGGTGGCTACACCCCCTATCCTTTGTCCGGTTTCCCGCCAGAGCTGGGGCAGGGATGCCCCAGCGACTGGTTTGAACCGGTGTATGCACATGACACCTTGTGTGCCCCGGGCATGTCTCATTCCTTTCAGGCCTATCCTACCCAATACACAAAATCCTGTCTGGGGTGGTGCTAGCACCTCCCAAGGCAGGAAACCCTTTGTCCAAGCCTCCCTCGCTGGAAGGACTCCCAGCAGCAGGAGGTCAGACTTGCGTCTGTGGTGGCAGCATCCATTTTGTGATGCCAACGCTCGAGTTAACTTTAACCGGGGTTCTCAGTTACATACATGTCGTGTCCCTCTAGAAGGGTGGAATGCTACCCCCGTCGCCAGAATTGGCGAGCGGGTAGTATTCCAATTCGTATGACACCTTACTCGACATGTTTTGATAATGTTATACCAGAGTTAGCATTTAACCGCGAGGATTATAATGCACTTAAGAGAATATGGTATAGCGTTATCATGGAACAGCTATTAGGACTTGGTTCCGCAAGCTGCAAACGGGCTCAGCTCATGCCAGAGCACCATCTCACATAATTCCAAGCACTCTGCCTTCAGGATTGATAAGGCCTTCCATAGGAGTGACTGATAGGAATATATGTGTCCATTTTAGGTTTAGATGTAGGTATGCTATATCTACAGCAAAGGGTGATTACACCACCTTGCCCCAGCTGTCGTGCAGCCAGTTGTGTCTATTTTAGATGGCCAGCCAGGGGTGGCATAATACATGCTTCAGCCCCTGGTAGGCCCTGGGTACACCTATGCCCTGGATACCTAAGGTATACTGTACAGGGACTGATAAGGTGGCCCAGTACCAATTGGTAAATGCACCTAAGGTACATGGTTGTCACTTTAGAGAGAGAACAGCTAGGCTGTGGGTCTGATTAGCAGGCCCACAGCCAGGGAAAGTTGTAAACCAGTGAAGCAAAAAGCAAACATCTGGGGTGACCATAGGATTGCAGACCCCACTCTCCTACATAACCCCCCCCCCCAAACGTAGGGACATTAAACTAACCTTGACCAGGTGAGTCTTCCTGTTCTAAGTGGAAATACCTGGAGAGACCATCTGCATTGCCATGGTCAGTCCCTGGTCTGTGCTCCACTTTAAAGTCCATCCCCTGTAGGGAAATGGACCACCTAAGAAGTTTGGGGTTTTCACCCTTCATCTGATTTAGCCATAAGAGGGGCTTATGGTTGGTCTGAATCTTGAAGTGAGTAGTTCCAAACAAGTAGGGCCTCAACTTCTTCAGGGCCCAAACCACAGCAAAGACCTCCCTCTCTATAGCTGACCAACGTTTCTCTCTAGGGGTCAGCCTTCTGCTTATAAAAGCAATGGGCTGGTCATGACCATCAATATTCAGTTGAGAAAGAACAGCTCCCACACCCAACTCAGATGCATCTGTTTGGACAATGAAGGTTTTGGAGTAGTCAGGACTCTTGAGAATAGGTGCAGTACACATGGCCTGCTTTAGGTCATCAAATGCCTTTTGACAGCTAACTGTCCACTGAACTTTCTTTGGCATTTTCTTGCTTGTCAGGTCATTAAGTGGTGTCACAATGGACCCATAATTCTTGACAAACTTCCTATAGTAACCAGACAGGCCAAAGAAAGCTCTGACCTGTGTCTGGGTGGTTGGAGGAGCCCAGTCCTTTATGGCCCGTATCTTGCTCTCCAATGGTTGAACCTGGCCTCCACCTACAAGGTGGCCCAGGTACACAACCTGACTCTGCCCTATTTGGCACTTAGTAGCCTTGATAGTGAGGCCTGCCTTTTGCAGGGCCTCCAAAACTTTCCTCAGGTGGATCAGGTGATCCTCCCAGGTGGAGCAAAAGACAGCAATATCATATAGATATGCTGCACAAAAGTCATCCAACCCAGTGAGAACTTGGTTCACCAACCTTTGAAAAGTGGCAGGTGCATTTTTCAAACCAAATGGCATCACCACAAATTGGTAATGACCTCCTTGGGTAGAAAATGCTGTCTTGGCCTTGGCATCCTCAGCTAACCTGATCTGCCAATAACCAGCTGTTAGGTCAAATGTACTTAAGAAAGTTGCAGAAGCCAACTTGTCTATCAGTTCATCTGCCCTAGGTATTGGATGGGCATCTGTCTTAGTGACAGCATTGAGACCCCTGTAGTCTACACAAAACCTGATCTCTCTCTTACCATCCTGGGTGTGAGGCTTTGGTACTAGAACTACAGGACTAGCCCAAGGGCTCTCTGAGGGTTCAATGACTCCCAACTCCAACATCGTTTGTACTTCTTTCTTTATGCAGTCCCTGACGTAGTCAGGTTGCCTGTAGATTTTACTCTTTATAGGCAGACTGTCTCCAGTGTCCACCTCATGGGTGCACCAGTTTGTCTGACTGGGGGGTCAGAGAAAACATTTGTCTAAAGGATTGAAGGACCTGCTTACAATCCTTTTGTTGATGCTCAGAGAGGCTGTCAGAAAAGACTACACCATCTACTGACCCATCATCAGGGTTCTGAGTGAGGAGGTCTGGGAGAGGGTCACTCTCTTCCTCCTGCCCCTCATCTGTGGCCATGAGCGAGCAAGCCCATGTCCTCCCTGTCAACAAATGCTTTGAGCCTATTCACATGAAGTACTCTGTGAGGGTTCCTGGGAGTTCCAAGGTCCACCGGGTAGGTGACCTCTCCCTTTTGCTCAATGATGGTATGGGGTCCAGACCATTTGTCTTGGAGAGCTGCTGGGGCCATTGGCTCCAACACCCACACCTTCTGTCCTGCATGATAAACAGTTAGGACAGCCTTTTGGTCAACCAAGCTTTTTGAAGTTCTTGGCTGGCCTCAAGGTTTTTGGATGCCTTCTCCATGTACTCTGCCATCCTGGAGCGGAGACCAAGTACATAGTCCACTATGTCAAGTTTAGGTTTTTTGAGAGGTAACTCCCATCCTTCCTTCACAAGACATAGGGGTCCCCTTACAGGATGTCCAAACAAAAGCTCAAAAGGGCTGTAACCAACCCCCTTCTGTGGGACCTCTCTGTAAGCAAACAGAAGGCAGGGTAAAAGGATGTCCCATCTTCTCCTAAGCTTTTCAGGTAACCCTTTTATCATCCCTTTGAAGGTCTTGTTGAATCTCTCAACAAGCCCATTGCACTGTGGGTGATAGGGTGTGGTAAATTTGTAATTTACACCACACTCCTTCCACATTGCAGTCAAGTATCCTGACATGAAGTTTGCACCTCTGTCAGAGACAACCTCCTTAGGAAACCCCACTCTGGAGAAAACTCAAAGCAGGGCCCTGGCCACAACAGGAGCTGTAGTGGTCCTAAGGGGAATAGCTTCTGGATACCTGGTGGCATGATCCACTATCACCAGTAAAAATCTGTGCCCAGATGCTGTTGGGGGTCCATTGGTCCAACAATGTCTATCCCCACTCTCTCAAAGGGTACCCCCACCACAGGTAGTGGTATGAGGGGGGCCTTTGTTGTGCCACCTGATTTGCCACTGGCTTGGCAGGTGACACATGAGCGACAAAGCTCTTTAGTGTCCTCAGACATATGAGGCCAGTGAAAGTGTGGGGCAAGCCTGTCCCAAATCTTGTTCTGGCCTAAGTGACCTGCAAGGGGAATTTCATGGGCTAAGGTGAGAAGGAAACCTCTCAGAGACAAGGGGATGACCAGCCTACTGGTAGCACCAGGCTTGGGGTCTCTTGCCTCAGAGTATAGGAGTCCATCATCCCAATATACCTTATGGGCACCTGTCGCATTCCCTGCAGCCTCAGCAGCAGCCTGCTGTCTGAGGGGTTCAAGGGAGGAACAGTCTAACTGGGCCTGCCTCAAGTCTGCCCTGGAAGGTCCCCCTGTCCCAAGAAACTCAACCTGTTCAGGCTCAAGCTCTTCTAGGACAGTTCCTTCTGGGGTCTTGGGGTCAGCCTCCTGAGAGGGCTGATCCTCAACCTGAGGCAGGGGGGAAGGCTCAGCCTTACCCCTACTGCTCTTCCTCTTGGGTAGTGTCTGGTCCATTCTTCCAGGATCCAGCACTTGTTCAGCTGGGCATTTCTTGGCCTGTGACCTGGTCACAGCAAGGACATGTGAGGAGAGACCTAGCATTTCTACATGAGTCCTGTACTCCACATCTGACCACAGTGAGGATTCCAAATCATTGCCCAAAAGACAATCTACTGGGAGGTCTGAACTAACTACAACCCTATTGAGGCCAGTTACCCCTCCCCAGGAGAAATTAACAACTGCCATACTGTGATTGGTAGTGACATTTCTAGCATTGGTCACTAGGTAGTCTGAACCTAGCATGATCTGGTCAGGGTCCACAAATGTTGGTGTCACCATAGTGACACTGGCACATGTGTCCCTGTAGGCCTGAGCCATCTTTCCATTTATCAAAGGCGTTTGTCTGTATTTGCCCAGAGTACTAGGACTTATAGTAGGGGTCATATCCATGTCCCCAGTACAAACAAGAACTGCCTGAGTTGGTATTCTAACTAAGTCAGAACCCACCTCAGTTCCCAGGGTTAACCCAACTATAGCCTTGGGAGGTACACTACCGCTACTAACTGTACTAGGGGGTCCAGGTGTCTTAGGGACAGTAGTGGTAGGAGTTTGGCCTTTCTTGGTACACTCACTAAACCAGTGAGTCTTACTTTTACAGTATTGGCACCATGGTTTCTTAGGACCATCATTCTTCTTCTTTTGGGAAGTTTGGGACCCACCCTCCTTAGGTTGTTGGGGCCCTGTTGAAGACTTCTGGTCATTTTGCTTATTCTCATTACCCTTCTGGTCTGCTTTCTTCTGGCCACCACCCTGGTTCTGGTTCTGCTGCTTGACCCTTGTCCTGACCCATCTGTCTGCCTTCTTTCCCAATTCTTGGGGAGAGGTCAGATCTGAGTCAATCCAGTGCTGAGGCAACAACTGGTTCTGACAATTATTTAAGATTTGCTCTCTCATAATTAGATTATACAATCCTGTGTAATCAGTAACTTTACTTCCCAGTAACCAGCCCTCCAAAGCCTTAGTGGCACAATCAACAAAGTCAGTCCAATCTTGAGCCTGAGTATTCTGGGTGTCTCTGAACATTAACCTGTACTGTTCAGTGGTTAAACCAAACCCATCAATCAGTGCATTTTTCAAGACTTGGTAATCATTAGCATCCTCATCTCTAACAGTGAGGAGCTTATCTCTACCTTTACCTTCAAAGGAGAGCCACAATATAGCTGCCCACTGACTCTGGGGTACCTGCTGTACTTTGCAGGCTCTCTCCAAAGCAGTTATCCACTTGTGGATATCATCTCCTGTCTTATAGGAGGGCACTGTCTTGCTCAGGTTTCTAGTATCAAAACCCCTTTCTCTATCCCTAGGGATATTGCTGCCACCAGTGGGGAGTACCCCACTCAACTGTTGCTCTCTAGCAAAGGCAAGCTTCTCTTTGGCAAGGCCAAGTTCTTCCCTCTGGATCCTCAGATTAGCTTCCCTCATCTTTGCTTCATGCTCTCTCCTGTGAGGGTAAGTCATTCTCCTCTGGGGAGAAGTCATTCTCCTCTGAGCAGAGGCATGAGAGTGCACAGATCTATTGGAGTCCCTAGAATGAGACCTATCTCTTCTAGCTCCAAAGTTAGGCCTGCTCACGGTCAGTACTGGGGGTCCCCCAGATCCTTCCCTATGTAGGTCTAAGTTGGTCCTGGTGAGTCTGATTACTACTACAGGGCCTTTGTCTGCCTCATCCCCAGTTGTTTCCTCCTCCTCCTCATCTACATTCTCTGTCTCAGGGAGGTCTGGATCACCAGGAGTACCTTCTAAGGGGGGCATGCTCCTATCTGGATTAGAGGGGTCTGTGTTAGCAGCCCTTCTTGCATCATATGTCTCTAAGAGACCTAACAGAAAAGGAGTGGTAGGGTTAGAACCCTGTTTCAGTTTCCTGGAGGTACACAATTGTCTCATCTCCTGGAAACTGAGAGCTGCATACCTGGAAAGGACCTGTGGAGGGTCACTAACCACTAGAGGAGTCTCTGAAGACTCTCCATGGGTAGACATGCTTCTAGTGAGGTGTAAGTGATGCACCTACCTACACTATGGGTTTTCCTACTGATCCCTTGCTAAGAGTTGTAGTCAGGGTGTGCTAGGCCCTTTCTACTACAACAGCTGGTTCAGTAGAACTCAGAGTATTTCTAAGCTTGTTATATGTACCTATAGTACCTTATGTGATCTTTCAAATGATATTTCAAGATTATACGTGGTAAAAACAACAGCAAGCTCAAATCCCAACCGCTGCACACCAATGTGAGAAGTTGTCCTGATATATGATGCTCACTAGTTCTAGTGATCACCTTGTATCAGTCCAAACAACCCTTATGGTGATTGGTTGTAAGTCAACCTTATAGACCAGCTATCCTAATGGTAGCATGGATAAAGCAGTCTTAGGCTAAACTCTTTTGGCATGTGAAGCTAGCTGTTTTACCACAATATAACCCCTTGAATACCAGATGAAAGGACACCACACAGGTTGTTATGAAAATAAACAATATATTTATTAATAACAAACACCGCTGAACTCTTTATGAGGTCAGAGGGCTAAGCACATGACAATCTCTTAGGAAAAATACGATAAGTTGCACAAAATTACAATGGTGCCCTAGGGGCACGACAAACCATATACTAAGTAAGTGGAATGTGAAAGTCGATAGAAGGAATGGAGCTGTCCAGAGGCTGTAAGATCGATGGGACCACGCTACACTAACCCTAGGTAAGTAATAGGAGGCCCACGGAACGCGTGTGCAGAGTGTGAACTCACACGCGAGATGCGTAACAACGTCTATGGACAGTACAGTTCAAGTTAAAGGCGAGTACGGACAATCCTGACTAGGTAGGACTAAAACAACTGTGGAACTGGACACTAGGAAAGTTAAACTACCCTTGAGCACCGAAATGCTCTCGTTACCTCACCCACGGGCCACGGGTGCATAGGTGCCAAAGTGTGTCGGGTTCTCGCGTTGAAGTCAATGGAGCCTGAAAGAAAAGATGCTGCAGGCGACCAGGAGGAAGATGTCCGGTGCGATCCAAGGGTGGATCGTGAAGAAGAGGACCTGAAAGCAGAGGGGACAATGTTCAAAGTCACTAGCCAGTGACTGAAGTGGAACCAGGAAGGAACCAGATGTCGTCCTCGCGATCAGGTGAAGAGTGGACGCTTGACAATGCAGCCACGTGGACCAAGAGGTGTCTTCGACAACCAGGATGGAGTCACGAGCTGTCCCATGCAGGCTCTCGCTGTTGGCGGTGTTGGATCCAGAATCGGCGTCAACAGGCCTTGGCAAAGGCAACCCACGCGGTGAGTGGAGAAAGCGTCTGGTGCGGACTAGGAGAGTCCGGGGTGCCCCTCTTTTGGAAGGGAGAAAGGGCCAGTCTGGAGCAACCAGACCAGCAGTAAAGATTTCAAAGTTCGTCGTCTAGGAGGCCTCTAGCCAGCCGGCAAGTGACCAGACAACGCGTCGAGCAGCAAACAAACAGAAGGGCCCCACGCAGATCTCATGGATGCTGGAGGGCTGATCTTCGGTGCAGGGGCTGCTCGGGGATGGGGCTTCTCAGTCCCCAAAGCACTTGGTCGAGTTTACCTCGGGAGTCGTGCTGGAAGCGAAGTGCAGTTTCTTTCAAGATGGCCGGTCCCACGTGTCTCGTCGCACCCACGGGTCTCAGCTTTGCTGCAGATGTGAGTTGAGGTCGGAGAGGTCTGGGAATCCGGGTCTCGTCAGGCTCTGAAGTCTGGATCCTCGAGGGAAGACGACAAAGTGAAGCCGCTGGATGCTTGATGGTGCCTGCTTGTGCAGGGTGGACACTCCTTGCCCACAAGGGAGATTTCTTCAGTCTTCTGGGGAGCAGAACGTCGAAGTCCAGAGTTTCTTCTTGTAGAGTAGTTCAGGATTAATCTAACTTGGAATGGGACCAGCTCCTACCTTTATCCTGCTAAAGGGGGCTGCACTACTGACTAGGTCCCTCCCCTGGGTGGGACCAGGAAGGGGGTGGCCAAAACCGCATATCCTTTGTCCGGTTTCCCGCCAGAGCTGGGGCAGGGATGCCCCAGCAACTGGTTTGAACCGGTGTATGCACAGGACACCTTGTGTGCCCCGGGCATGTCTCATTCCTTTCAGGCCTATCCTACCCAATACACAAAATCCTGTCCGGGGTGGTGCTAGCACCTCCCAAGGCAGGAAACCCTTTGTCCAAGCCTCCCTCGCTGGAAGGACTCCCTGCAGCAGGAGGTCAGACTTGTGTCTGTGGTGGCAGCATCCATTTTGTGATGCCAAGGCTCGAGTTAACTTTAACCGGGGTTCTCAGTTACATACATGTCGTGCCCCTCTAGAAGGGTGGAATGCTACCCCCGTCGCCAGAATTGGCGAGGGGGTAGTATTCCAATTCGTATGACACCTTACTCGACATGTTTTGATAATGTTATACCAGAGTTAGCATTTAACCGCGAGGATTATAATGCACTTAAGAGTATATGGTATAGCGTTATCATGGAATAGCTATTAGGACTTGGCTCCGCAAGCTGCAAACGGGCTCAGCTCATGCCAGAGCACCATCTCACATAATTCCAAGCACTCTGCCTTCAGGATTGATAAGGCCTTCCATAGGAGTGACTGATAGGAATATATGTGTCCATTTTAGGTTTAGATAACGGTATGCTATATCTACAGCAAAGGGTGATTACACCACCTTGCCCCAGCTGTCGTGCAGCCAGTTGTGTCTATTTTAGATGGCCAGCCAGGGGTGGCATAATACATGCTTCAGCCCCTGGTAGGCCCTGGGTACACCTATGCATAGGTGTACCCAGGGCCTACCAGGGGCTGAAGCATGTATTATGCCACCCCTGGCTGGCCATCTAAAACAGACAGGAAAGGAACACACTTTCACAGCAAGATCATGTAGCTGCTGTGACCCTGCCTTAAATGTGGATCAGAGACTGCATTGTACCTACAGACCAGAGGCACCAGGAATTATGGAGCAGATTAATGGGATGCTAATGGAGAGACTAGAAAAAGTGTGTGCTTCAACATCCTTAAAAAGGCCTGATGCATTGCTTTTAGTTCCAATGAGTTTGTGCAGCATTTCTGATAGAAGAACTCTGTTATCTCCACATGAAATCCTTATCGGTAGAGCAATGAACTTACCTGCAGTGCTGTCCACAGCACTAATTAACATCACAGATGATTTGGTCCTTGATTACTGCGAAGGATTGGCTGATGTGGTTCATTCTGTTTCTCCCCAGGTTGAAGCTGCAACTGCACCTACATCGAAAGATCTCTGCAATGACCTAAGCCCCGGAGATTTGGTGCTGTCCGAAGGCATGTAAGAAAGAATGCTCTTGACTCACGTTGGCATGGATCGTACCAGGTAATCTTGGTGACGAATAACGCTGTGAAGTGTGGAGGCCTGCCAAACTTGATAAGTGCTTCACAAACCTGATGAGTCTGAGGGCCCTCAGAAGAACCAGCTCCTCTCCCAGAAGCAACTCCAACCGTGGTTGCAAGCTCACCAGAGAGGGCAAGCCAAGCAGTGGGGTTTCTTGAAGAGGCTGGATACCCACCAGGTCGATCTGAGGGGGTCAAGCTACACAATGCCCGTGTATAGACTCTGAGGAAGATGGTAATGTTGCAAATGGTATAGAGTCTGACTCAGCAGAAGAGAGTGGGGTGGAGATTGGTTGTGTACAGTCAGGGAAGAAAGTGGTCGCAAATGAATCATGGCCAGTGAGACAGAAAATACAAAACCTGAGACTTGCATCTGAGAAAGATCTTGCACCAATAACTGAATCATCTGAATCTGATCAAAGTGAGTCTGAACGAGCTCTAGGGAGTGTGAGGAAATCAAGGAGAGCAATAGTACCATGTCAGAGATACTCCTTTTTAGTGGACTTATCTAGCTATAAATGCTGTGGAGAGTGAGACCTGAGACATCGATACTGATTGTCGAGATCCTGCTGAGAGTTCCTTGGACTAGAGGCTAATGCAGTTTTGTCATTGACTGTGCCTTATACACCAAGGTTTAGTGGCTTACAGACTCTAAATTTCGACTACATCAAATTCCTGAGCTTTGGAAATCAGCCACCGCCTCAGGAGATTGCAGCATTCCAATCTGAACTGTTACAGTGAGTCATCGACGAAATTGGCTTTGACCTCATAATTGATGTAAACTGAACTTTGAAATGCAAAAAAAATAATCTTGCTTGAAAGAAGATAACCTAGGCCCGAAAATAAATAGGGATTTTTCCTTTAGAAGAAGAAAGAGGGCTAGGGAAGTCTTCCAAGCTGTGTAAATATTGTGCCAGAGACTGTTAAAGTACTTTCCAAGATCCAGAAACAAGCTGTTCAAAAACTTTTTTGTACCTAAATAGGAGGCGAAAAAGAGAGACTTTGCGTTGATCCTCTTAAGAGCTACAATCCAAGCCAATTTGAAAATGGAGTCTGGTTATTAAAACTGTAGGCACAAATGTATAATAGGTACACTTATTATAGGAGTAGTCATAGTGATAGCTGTAGTCATTACGGAGTCCATTATAAGTGCATATAAAGCTGAGGTACAGGGAGTGAAGGTACATGGGACATCCACACCTACCACCTCCACCTCAAAAGAGGGTATATTAGGATCTGATAGAGCATTAAATAAATGAGCAAACTAGTCACTTGCTACATTTAGATTTGTCTTAAGGTGATTACATGCTGAATGCTTATGCGAAACTGTTGTATGTGTATGTGGAGACTATGAGACTGTTAAGTTTGTATGCAATTGCCTGCTTCGTTCGAGGAGGGTATAAGGAACCATCACCTGCCCTTGACGTACGGAATTAGCTGCAGTCTGCTTCTTAGTATGTTTTATGGAAAGGATCACTATGAGTACTATTTCTCAAATTATGATTTGGTGCTTTAAAAGTTCCATTTTACAAACATCTGAACAAATATGATTATTACAAGCAAGAAGAGAAAATGGGAAAGTATTTTGTACCCACAGTCACGTTAGACATTGCTTATGCACATACACACAATTTAACGTGCACACTAACAGATTTAGAGAAGAAATTTGTAGATCAAGTAGAAGATAGACATAGGGGACTAACAGTTAGGCTTAATAGTAGGGAGGAAACTTTTGTGTGGACTAAGGAAGAATTACCTCACAAGGCTAAGGTAAGTTATGGCCCTGTAGCTTTAGATTCAGGACAACAAGGTATGCTTTGCATTTGACAAGTGCAAACACCCTATGACATCATTTTTGTGGGAGAGAGTGCGTCCAAACACACATTTCTTATTGATGCTTCTTTGAAGAAATTCTTGTAGGAAGCTGTTCAAGTGGTGCCAAATGTGTATTTTGTGTGTAAGAGAAATACCTATGTTCGACTCCCGAACAAATGGTATAATACTTGTTATGTGGCTATTGTGTTTCCAAAGATATACCATGTGGAGGATTTGGAGAGTTTGGAAGGAAAGTCAGCTCATAGAGAGAAACATGGAACAAGTGCTGGTGAAATTGTGGCCGATATATTTGGAGCAATGATACCTAGTTTGGGAGTGGTCTTGAATGACATCAAGGTTAGAAGGTTATCAACTATTGTGGATAAGCTGTCAGTTTATATGGCTCAGTCACTATTGCTTGTAGATGGAGAGATGGTTCTTAGCTATGGTAATGCAAAACTGTCTTGCTTTAGATGTGTTATTAGCAAAAGAGGGCAGAGTCTGTAAAATGCCGAAGGTCCAGCAGTGTTGTACTTACATACCAGATAATAGCAAGGATCTGAGGAAATATATGAGTAACATCACTGAGATACATTATGAGATTCACTGTTTTGTGACTGAGGGAATTTGGGATGAGATTGGGAAAGGATTTGGAAAAGTTGGAAGTTGGTTTTCAAATCTCAGAAAAGAAATTGTTGAATATATCTTGAAGCCGATAGTAATTGTTGTGGTCTGTGTTATCATCTTGTTGGGCATAGTGAGACAATTGAAGTCAAGACAATTGAAGAATTCCATTAGAGAGAGAGAAAGGAGATTGGAGACTGGAAATACTGCAGGACAGCCACTATAAAAACCTTGCATTCATACAGTGTTGAGTTAGCATTAGCTTATTAGAAGTTTAAACTGCATTTTACCTTTTGCTTTCTTTTGCACACGGCACACGTTAGCTATTGTTTAGAGTTAGGCTGAGTTTTTTGCTTCACATGAGAATAACTTGTTTTTCTATATTGCTAGACTTGCTTCGTAAGCTTAGTCTGAACAGTGAGTGCCGAGGCCTTCAAGGTTATCTCAACACTGTAGCTTTTGTTCGAACTGATCAGCGCACGTTCTAGCCATAACATATATGCAGCTTTGACCAACTCAGATACTGGCGCCCTTAACAATGCACTGTGCAGGCATGATTGAACATACTTAGAGAACATTCTTATGCTGAGAGCTTGTGCAGAACTCAATGTGATTCACTCCTGCTAATCTTTGAGGTATGGGGTCGCCTATGCAAGCCTAAGAGACCTTCTTCAGTTATAAAATAATCTACTAGCAAGGGAGGGTGAAATATAGGTATATATTCAACCTGTTTCCATTTAGCATTATAACATGCTTTCTCCCTTTGTATTTTATGGAATTGTAACTATGCTGACAATCTTACTTCTTATAATATGTCTGCTTGTATTAGCTAAGATGCTGCGCCTGAGATCACAGCGTTAAAATAAATATTTTAAACTTGTACATGTCTCCCTTTACTCCCTGTTCTGGACTGGTATGAGAGTATAACAAAAGAGTGCTCATGTTTTCCACCTTACCTGAGGTATCCTAAGTCGCATGTTCTGGGTTTTCTAATCATTGGTTACTTTGCTTTAGGAAGAAGAGCTAATGAGACACTGATGCTAGTCTGGTAGGGGATTTTGGGTACTATGGTAAGTTTTTGGCACACCCTAATTCACTGAGGTCCTGAGTCTCTGTGCACAGTTCTGTGTCTGAGCAGAATCCCTGCAACATGGCGCCCTAACAGTGGTGGTCTAATTTCATGACGCTTGAGTAGTGCTTATATCAGTCCTTAACCCCTTCACTATTGTTTCCGGTTAACAGTGGTGACGGATATACCTACCTATAGTTACATAGGTCTTTTCAAGCTTGAATCTTTCAAAACTGTTTCCTTTTGAATTACTACCCAGTTGTGCTACATTGTTTTGCATTGTACCTATCCTGTCTGTGTCGTTATGGGGGACGTTGACATACTGCAGCATAGCCGCATTGCGGTCCGCAATCATTTGCAGGCTTATAACGTTGCCTTGGAGGGCATGACAGTAATTTTGGTCGTGAGTGCTGAGATAGCTTACCCGTTTGAGATTTTTTACTCATGGGTGACATTTCCAGCTGTGGCTGCGGCTACTCAGGTGTTTCACACTTATTCTCACACAGCTGTGCCTGTGGAATATGTTCCTTATAGGACACAGGAAATTCCTATTTCTGCATGGCAGCACGTGTTTAGTTTAATGGCGCCCTTCCCCACAGTTTAACGGTGATTAGATTAGGTCCTTTGTCCATTCCAGGTGCTTCTTGGCCTGTTTTGGCTAGATTTACCCCGCATCCTCGTGCGGGAGCAATCCCCGTTGCTGAGTTGAGGCTCCTATATATCTCCGCAATTGGGGTTATTAGGGCCTCTCACCCCTCAGTCTGGACTTCTGCACCCTCCCAACTGGAGTGGTACTGCCAGACACCAGAACTGATGGAGGCCTGATTACAGGCACTCCCGGTTCACCAGACACTAGAAGATCCTCCTCAAATGGCCTACTAACTCTCTCTAGGCCCTCAACCTGGTGTTCCCTTAAGGAACCCTCCAGACCCTGAGACTGGGTTTTGGGCACCTTGGGACACGCAGTCCCACACTCACTCCCTCTCCACGGAGACAGGACGTGAGCCACTACACCCCTCCCACTACACTGGGACCTAACTGGACTACCCTGAACCTCTTCCACCTCACAGGTCTGGGAGATATCTGATACAAAAGGGGGTGAGCAAGGGACTCACGTCTGAGCATACCCTGCCACACTTATGGCGGCCAAAGCGGTACAAAAGGGGGTGGTGATGGACGGAGCATCTGAACCAATCAAACACCCACACCCAGTCAAAAGATCTGGGTTTGATCCATCACCGTTCTTTAGCCTACTCTGCCACCCCAGTTCAGACATGGCTATATGCAAATCAGTCTGACCATGTGCCTCATGGGAACAGTCCAGCCCGAACTGCCAAGCCATGCCTTCCCTGGACCGGAAACAAGCTTCCGAGGACCGGTTTCTGGCATTCCAGCCATCTTCAGCACGGCTTGCTTGAATCCAGTGGCAAAGTGAGCAAGGGACTCACGTCTGAGCATACCCTGCCACACTTATGGCGGCCAAAGCAGTACAAAAGGGGGTGGTGATGGACGGAGCATCTGAACCAATCATACACCCACACCCAGTCAAAATATCTGGGTTTGATCCATCACCGTTCTTTAGCCCACTCTGCCACCCCAGTTCAGACATGGCTATATGCAAATCAGTCTGACCCTGTGCCTCATGGGAACAGTCCAGCCCGAACTGCCAAGCCATGCCTTCCCTCGACCGGAAACAAGCTTCCGAGGACCGGTTTCTGGCATTCCAGCCATCTTCAGCACGGCTTGCTTGAATCCAGTGGTAAAGTGAGCAAGGGACTCACGTCTGAGCATACCCTGCCACACTTATGGCGGCCAAAGCGGTACAAAAGGGGGTGGTGATGGACGGAGCATCTGAGCCAATCAAACACCCACACCCAGTCAAAAGATCTGGGTTTGATCCATCACCGTTCTTTAGCCCACTCTGCCACCCCAGTTCAGACATGGCTATATGCAAATCAGTCTGACCCTGTGCCTCATGGGAACAGTCCAGCCCGAACTGCCAAGCCATGCCTTCCCTGGACCGGAAACAAGCTTCCGAGGACCGGTTTCTGGCATTCCAGCCGTCTTCAGCCCGGCTTGATTGAATCCAGTGGCAAAGTGAGCAAGAGACTCACGTCTGAGCATACCCTGCCACACTTATGGCGGCCAAAGCGGTAAAAAACGGGGGTGGTGATAGACGGAGCATCTGAACTAATCAAACACCCACACCCAGTCAAAAGATCTGGGTTTGATCCATCACCGTTCTTTAGCCCACTCTGCCACCCCAGTTCAGACATGGCTATATGCAAATCAGTCTGACCCAGTGCCTCATGGGAACAGTCCAGCCAGAACTGCCAAGCCAAGACTTCCCTGGACCGGAAACAAGCTTCCGAGGACCGGTTTCTGGCATTCCAGCCGTCTTCAGCCCGGCTTGCTTGAATCCAGTGGCAAAGTGAGCTCATGTCTGAGCATACCCTGCCACACTTATGGCGGCCAAAGCGGTACAAAAGGGGGTGGTGATGGACGGAGCATCTGAACCAATCAAACACCCACACCCAGTCAAACGATCTGGGTTTGATCCATCACCGTTCTTTAGCCCACTCTGCCACCCCAGTTCAGACATGGCTATATGTAAATCAGTCTGACCCTGTGCCTCATGGGAACAGTCCAGCCCGAACTGCCAAGCCATGCCTTCCCTGGACCGGAAACAAGCTCCTGAGGACCGGTTTCTGGCATTCCAGCCGTCTTCAGCCCGGCTTCCTTGAATCCAGTGGGAAAGTGAGCAAGGGACTCACGTCTGAGCATACCCTGCCACACTTATGGCAGCCAAAGCGGTACAAAAGGGGGTGGTGATGGACGGAGCATCTGAACCAATCAAACACCCACACCCAGTCAAAAGATCTGGGTTTGATCCATCACCGTTCTTTAGCCCACTCTGCCACCCCAGTTCAGACATGGCTATATGCAAATCAGTCTGACCCCGTGCCTCATGGGAACAGTCCAGCCCGAACTGCCAAGCCATGCCTTCCCTGGACCGGAAACAAGCTTCCGAGGACCGGTTTCTTGCATTCCAGCCGTCTTCAGCCCGGCTTGCTTGAATCCAGTGGCAAAGTGAGCAAGGGACTCACGTCTGAGCATACCCTGCCACACTTATGGTGGCCAAAGCGATACAAAAGGGGGTGGTGATGGACGGAGCATCTGAACCAATCAAACACCCACACCCAGTCAAAAGATCTGGGTTTGATCCATCACCGTTCTTTAGCCCACTCTGCCACCCCAGTTCAGACATGGCTATATGCAAATCAGTCTGACCCTGTGCCTCATGGGAACAGTCGAGCCCGAACTGCCAAGCCATGCCTTCCCTGGACCGGAAACAAGCTTCCAAGGACCGGTTTCTGGCATTCCAGCCGTATTCAGCCCGACTTGCTTGAATCCAGTGGCAAAGTGAGCAAGGGACTCACGTCTGAGCATACCCTGCCACACTTATGGCGGCCAAAACAGTACAAAAGGGGGTGGTGATGGACGGAGCATCTGAACCAATCAAACACCCACACCCAGTCAAAAGATCTGGGTTTGATCCATCACCGTTCTTTAGCCCACTCTGCCACCCCAGTTCAGACATGGCTATATGCAAATCAGTCTGACCCTGTGCCTCATGGGAACAGTCCAGCCCGAACTGCCAAGCCATGCCTTCCCTCGACCGGAAACAAGCTTCCGAGGACCGGGTTCTGGCATTCCAGCCATCTTCAGCACGGCTTGCTTGAATCCAGTGGCAAAGTGAGCAAGGGACTCACGTCTGAGCATACCCTGCCACACTTATGGCGGCCAAAGCGGTACAAAAGGGGGTGGTGATGGACGGAGCATCTGAGCCAATCAAACACCCACACCCAGTCAAAAGATCTGGGTTTGATCCATCACCGTTCTTTAGCCCACTCTGCCACCCCAGTTCAGACATGGCTATATGCAAATCAGTCTGACCCTGTGCCCCATGGGAACAGTCCAGCCCGAACTGCCAAGACATGCCTTCCCTTGACCGGAAACAAGCTTCCAAGGACCGGTTTCTGGCATTCCAGCCGTGTTCAGCCCGGCTTGCTTGAATCCAGTGGCAAAGTGAGCAAGGGACTCACGTCTGAGCATACCCTGCCACACTTATGGCGGCCAAAGCAGTACAAAAGGGGGTGGTGATGGACGGAGCATCTGAACCAATCAAACACCCACACCCAGTCAAAAGATCTGGGTTTGATCCATCACCGTTCTTTAGCCCACTCTGCCACCCCAGTTCAGACATGGCTATATGCAGATCAGTCTGACCCTGTGCCTCATGGGAACAGTCCAGCCCGAACTGCCAAGCCATGCCTTCCCTGGACCGGAAACAAGCTTCCGAGGACCGGTTTCTGGCATTCCAGCCGTCTTCAGCCCGGCTTGCTTGAATCCAGTGGCAAAGTGAGCAAGGGACTCACGTCTGAGCATACCCTGCCACACTTATGGCGGCCAAAGCGGTAAAAAACGTGGGTGGTGATGGACGGAGCATCTGAACCAATCAAACACACACACCCAGTCAAAAGATCTGGGTTTGATCCATCACCGTTCTTTAGCCCACTCTGCCACCCCAGTTCAGACATGGATATATGCAAATCAGTCTGACCCAGTGCCTCATGGGAACAGTCCAGCCAGAACTGCCAAGCCAAGACGTCCCTGGACCGGAAACAAGCTTCCGAGGACCGGTTTCTGGCATTCCAGCCGTCTTCAGACCGGCTTGCTTGAATCCAGTGGCAAAGTGAGCAAGGGACTCACGTCTGAGCATACCCTGCCACACTTATGGCGGCCAAAGCGGTACAAAAGGGGGTGGTGATGGACGGAGCATCTGAACCAATCAAACACCCACACCCAGTCAAAAGATCTGGGTTTGATCCATCACCGTTCTTTAGCCCACTCTGCCACCCCAGTTCAGACATGGCTATATGCAAATTAGTCTGACCCTGTGCCTCATGGGAACAGTCCAGCCCGAACTGCCAAGCCATGCCTTCCCTGGACCGGAAACAAGCTTCCGAGGACCGGTTTGTGGCATTCCAGCCGTCTTCAGCCCGGCTTGCTTGAATCCAGTGGCAAAGTGAGCTCACGTCTGAGCATACCCTGCCACACTTATGGCGGCCAAAGCGGTACAAAAGGGGGTGGTGATGGACGGAGCATCTGAGCCAATCAAACACCCACACCCAGTCAAAAGATCTGGGTTTGATCCATCACCGTTCTTTAGCCCACTCTGCCACCCCAGTTCAGACATGGCTATATGCAAATCAGTCTGACCCTGTGCCCCATGGGAACAGTCCAGCCCGAACTGCCAAGACATGCCTTCCCTGGACCGGAAACAAGCTTCCAAGGACCGGTTTTTGGCATTCCAGCCGTCTTCAGCCCGGCTTGCTTGAATCCAGTGGCAAAGTGAGCAAGGGACTCACGTCTGAGCATACCCTGCCACACTTATGGCGGCCAAAGCGGTACAAAAGGGGGTGGTGATAGACGGAGCATCTGAACTAATCAAACACCCACACCCAGTCAAAAGATCTGGGTTTGATCCATCACCGTTCTTTAGCCCACTCTGCCACCCCAGTTCAGACATGGCTATATGCAAATCAGTCTGACCCAGTGCCTCATAGGAACAGTCCAGCCAGAACTGCCAAGCCAAGACTTCCCTGGACCGGAAACAAGCGTCCGAGGACCGGTTTCTGGCATTCCAGCCGTCTTCAGCCCGGCTTGCTTGAATCCAGTGGCAAAGTGAGCTCACGTCTGAGCATACCCTGCCACACTTATGGCGGCCAAAGCGGTACAAAAGGGGGTGGTGATGGACGGAGCATCTGAACCAATCAAACACCCACACCCAGTCAAAAGATCTGGGTTTGATCCATCACCGTTCTTTAGCCCACTCTGCCACCCCAGTTCAGACATGGCTATATGCAAATCAGTCTGACCCTGTGCCTCATGGGAACAGTCGAGCCCGAACTGCCAAGCCATGCCTTCCCTGGACCGGAAACAAGCTTCCAAGGACCGGTTTCTGGCATTCCAGCCGTATTCAGCCCGGCTTGCTTGAATCCAGTGGCAAAGTGAGCAAGGGACTCACGTCTGAGCATACCCTGCCACACTTATGGCGGCCAAAGCAGTACAAAAGGGGGTGGTGATGGACAGAGCATCTGAACCAATCAAACACCCACACCCAGTCAAAAGATCTGGGTTTGATCCATCACCGTTCTTTAGCCCACTCTGCCACCCCAGTTCAGACATGGCTATATGCAAATCAGTCTGACCCTGTGCCTCATGGGAACAGTCCAGTCCGAACTGCCAAGCCATGCCTTCCCTCGACCGGAAACAAGCTTCCGAGGACCGGTTTCTGGCATTCCAGCCATCTTCTGCACAGCTTGCTTGAATCCAGTGGCAAAGTGAGCAAGGGACTCACGTCTGAGCATACCCTGCCACACTTATGGCGGCCAAAGCGGTACAAAAGGGGGTGGTGATGGACGGAGCATCTGAGCCAATCAAACACCCACACCCAGTCAAAAGATCTGGGTTTGATCCATCACCGTTCTTTAGCCCACTCTGCCACCCCAGTTCAGACATGGCTATATGCAAATCGGTCTGACCCTCTGCCCCATGGGAACAGTCCAGCCCGAACTGCCAAGACATGCCTTCCCTGGACCGGAAACAAGCTTCCAAGGACCGGTTTCTGGCATTCCAGCCGTCTTCAGCCCGGCTTGCTTGATTCCAGTGGCAAAGTGAGCAAGGGACTCACGTCTGAGCATACCCTGCCACACTTATGGCGGCCAAAGCGGTACAAAAGGGGGTGGTGATGGACGGAGCATCTGAACCAATCAAACACCCACACCCAGTCAAAAGATCTGGGTTTGATCCATCACCGTTCTTTAGCCCACTCTGCCACCCCAGTTCAGACATGGCTATATGCAAATCAGTCTGACCCAGTGCCTCATGGGAACAGTCCAGCCAGAACTGCCATGCCAAGACGTCCCTGGACCGGAAACAAGCTTCCGAGGACCGGTTTCTGGCATTCCAGCCGTCTTCAGCCCGGCTTGCTTGAATCCAGTGGCAAAGTGAGCAAGGGACTCACGTCTGAGCATACCCTGCCACACTTATGGCGGCCAAAGCGGTACAAAAGGGGGTGGTGATGGACGGAGCATCTGAACCAATCAAACACCCACACCCAGTCAAAAGATCTGGGTTTGATCCATCACCGTTCTTTAGCCCACTCTGCCACCCCAGTTCAGACATGGCCATATGCAAATTAGTCTGACCCTGTGCCTCATGGGAACAGTCCAGCCCGAACTGCCAAGCCATGCCTTCCCTGGACCGGAAACAAGCTTCCGAGGACCGGTTTCTGGCATTCCAGCCGTCTTCAGCCCGGCTTGCTTGAATCCAGTGGCAAAGTGAGCTCACGTCTGAGCATACCCTGCCACACTTATGGCGGCCAAAGCGGTACAAAAGGGGGTGGTGATGGACAGAGCATCTGAACCAATCAAACACCCACACCCAGTCAAAAGATCTGGGTTTGATCCATCACCGTTCTTTAGCCCACTCTGCCACCCCAGTTCAGACATGGCTATATGCAAATCAGTCTGACCCTGTGCCTCATGGGAACAGTTCAGCCCGAACTGCCAAGACATGCCTTCCCTGGACCGGAAACAAGCTTCCGAGGACCGGTTTCTGGCATTCCAGCCGTCTTCAGCCCGGCTTGCTTGAATCCAGTGGTAAAGTGAGCAAGGGACTCACGTCTGAGCATACCCTGCCACACTTATGGCGGCCAAAGCAGTACAAAAGGGGGTGGTGATGGACGGAGCATCTGAACCAATCAAACACCCACACCCAGTCAAAAGATCTGGGTTTGATCCATCACCGTTCTTTAGCCCACTCTGCCACCCCAGTTCAGACATGGCTATATGCAAATCAGTCTGACCCTGTGCCTCATCTGAACAGTCCAGCCCGAACTGCCAAGCCATGCCTTCCCTGGACCGGAAACAAGCTTCCGAGGACCGGTTTCTGGCATTCCAGCCGTCTTCAGCCCGGCTTGCTTGAATCCAGTGGCAAAGTGAGCAAGGGACTCACGCTGAGCATACCCTGCCACACTTATGGCGGCCAAAGCGGTAAAAAACGGGGGTGGTGATGGACGGAGCTTCTGAACCAATCAAACACCCACACCCAGTCAAAAGATCTGGGTTTGATCCATCACAATTCTTTAGCCCACTCTGCCACCCCAGTTCAGACATGGCTATATGCAAATCAGTCTGACCCAGTGCCTCATGGGAACAGTCCAGCCCGAACTGCCAAGCCATGCCTTCCCTGGACCGGACACAAGCTTCCGAGGACCGGTTTCTGGCATTCCAGCCGTCTCCAGCCCAGCTTGCTTGAATCCAGTGGCAAAGTGAGCAAGGGACTCACGTCTGAGCATACCCTGCCACACTTATGGCGGCCAAAGCGGTACAAAAGGGGGTGGTGATGGACGGAGCATCTGAACCAACCAAAGAACCACACCCAGTCAAAAGATCTGGGTTTGATCCATCACCGTTCTTTAGCCCACTCTGCCACCCCAGTTCAGACATGGCTGTATGCAAATTAGTCTGACCCTGTGCCTCATGGGAACAGTCCAGCCCGAACTGCCAAGCCATGCCTTCCCTGGACTGGAAACAAGCTTCCGAGGACCGGTTTCTGGCATTCCAGCCGTCTTCAGCCCGGTTTGCTTGAATCCAGAGGCAAAGTGAGCTCACGTCTGAGCATACCCTCCCACACTTATGGCGGCCAAAGCGGTACAAAAGGGGGTGGTGATGGACGGAGCATCTGAACCAATCAAACACCCACACCCAGTCAAAAGATCTGGGTTTCATCCATCACCGTTCTTTAGCCCACTCTGCCACCCCAGTTCAGACATGGCTATATGCAAATTATTCTGACCCTGTGCCTCATGGGAACAGTTCAGCCCGAACTGCCAAGCCATGCCTTCCCTGGACCGGAAACAAGCTTCCGAGGACCGGTTTCTGGCATTCCAGCCATCTTCAGCCCGGCTTGCTTGAATCCAGTGGCAAAGTGAGCTCACGTCTGAGCATACCCTGCCACACTTATGGCGGCCAAAGCGGTACAAAAGGGGGTGGTGATGGACAGAGCATCTGAACCAATCAAACACCCACACCCAGTCAAAAGATCTGGGTTGATCCATCACCGTTCTTTAGCCCACTCTGTCACCCCAGTTCAGACATGGCTATATCAGTCTGACAATGTGCCTCATGGGAACAGTCCAGCCCGAACTGCCAAGCCATGCCTTCCCTGGACCGGAAACAAGCTTCCGAGGACCGGTTTCTGGCATTCCAGCCGTCTTCAGCCCGGCTTGCTTGAAACAAGTGGCAAAGTGAGCAAGGGACTCACGTCTGAGCATACCCTGCCACACTTATGGCGGCCAAAGAGGTACAAAAGGGGGTGGTGATGGACAGAGCATCTGAACCAATCAAACACCCACACCCAGTTAAAAGATCTGGGTTTGATCCATCACCGTTCTTTAGCCCACTCTGCCACCCCAGTTCAGACATGGCTATATGCAAATCAGTCTGACCCTGTGCCTCATGGGAACAGTTCAGCCCGAACTGCCAAGACATGCCTTCCCTGGACCGGAAACAAGCTTCCAAGGACAGGTTGCTGGCATTCCAGCTGTCTTCAGCCCGACTTGCTTGAATCCAGTGGCAAAGTGAGCAAGGGACTCACGTCTGAGCATACCCTGCCACACTTATGGCGGCCAAAGCGGTACAAAAGGGGGTGGTGATGGACGGAGCATCTGAACCAATCAAACACCCACACCCAGTCAAAAGATCTGGGTTTGATCCATCACCGTTCTTTAGCCCACTCTGCCACCCCAGTTCAGACATGGCTATATGCAAATCAGTCTGACCCTGTGCCTCATGGGAACAGTTCAGCCCGAACTGCCAAGACATGCCTTCCCTGGACCGGAAACAAGCTTCCGAGGACCGGTTTCTGGCATTCCAGCCGTCTTCAGCCCGGCTTGCTTGAATCCAGTGGCAAAGTGAGCAAGGGACTCACGTCTGAGCATACCCTGCCACACTTATGGCGGCCAAAGCGGTACAAAAGGGGGTGGTGATGGACGGAGCATCTGAACCAATCAAACACCCACACCCAGTCAAAAGATCTGGGTTTGATCCATCACCGTTCTTTAGCCCACTCTGCCACCCCAGTTCAGACATGGCTATATGCAAATCAGTCTGACCCAGTGCCTCATGGGAACAGTCCAGCCCGAACTGCCAAGCCATGCCTTCCCTGGACCGGAAACAAGCTTCCGAGGACCGGTTTCTGGCATTCCAGCCGTCTTCAGCCCGGCTTGCTTGAATCCAGTGGCAAAGTGAGCAAGGGACTCACGTCTGAGCATACCCTGCCACACTTATGGCGGCCAAAGCGGTAAAAAATGGGGGTGGTGATGGACGGAGCATCTGAACCAATCAAACACCCACACCCAGTCAAAAGATCTGGGTTTGATCCATCACCGTTCTTTAGCCCACTCTGCCACCCCAGTTCAGACATGGCTATATGCAGATCAGTCTGACCCTGTGCCTCATGGGAACAGTCCAGCCCGAACTGCCAAGCCATGCCTTCCCTGGACCGGAAACAAGCTTCCGAGGACCGGTTTCTGGCATTCCAGCCGTCTTCAGCCCGGCTTGCTTGAATCCAGTGGCAAAGTGAGCAAGGGACTCACGTCTGAGCATACCCTGCCACACTTATGGCGGCCAAAGCGGTAAAAAACGTGGGTGGTGATGGACGGAGCATCTGAACCAATCAAACACACACACCCAGTCAAAAGATCTGGGTTTGATCCATCACCGTTCTTTAGCCCACTCTGCCACCCCAGTTCAGACATGGCTATATGCAAATCAGTCTGACCCAGTGCCTCATGGGAACAGTCCAGCCAGAACTGCCAAGCCAAGACGTCCCTGGACCGGAAACAAGCTTCCGAGGACCGGTTTCTGGCATTCCAGCCGTCTTCAGCCCGGCTTGCTTGAATCCAGTGGCAAAGTGAGCAAGGGACTCACGTCTGAGCATACCCTGCCACACTTATGGCGGCCAAAGCGGTACAAAAGGGGGTGGTGATGGACGGAGCATCTGAACCAATCAAACACCCACACCCAGTCAAAAGATCTGGGTTTGATCCATCACCGTTCTTTAGCCCACTCTGCCACCCCAGTTCAGACATGGCTATATGCAAATTAGTCTGACCCTGTGCCTCATGGGAACAGTCCAGCCCGAACTGCCAAGCCATGCCTTCCCTGGACCGGAAACAAGCTTCCGAGGACCAGTTTCTGGCATTCCAGCCGTCTTCAGCCCGGCTTGCTTGAATCCAGTGGCAAAGTGAGCTCACGTCTGAGCATACCCTGCCACACTTATGGCGGCCAAAGCGGTACAAAAGGGGGTGGTGATGGACGGAGCATCTGAGCCAATCAAACACCCACACCCAGTCAAAAGATCTGGGTTTGATCCATCACCGTTCTTTAGCCCACTCTGCCACCCCAGTTCAGACATGGCTATATGCAAATCAGTCTGACCCTGTGCCCCATGGGAACAGTCCAGCCCGAACTGCCATGACATGCCTTCCCTGGACCGGAAACAAGCTTCCAAGGACCGGTTTTTGGCATTCCAGCCGTCTTCAGCCCGGCTTGCTTGAATCCAGTGGCAAAGTGAGCAAGGGACTCACATCTGAGCATACCCTGCCACACTTATGGCGGCAAAAGCGGTACAAAAGGGGGTGGTGATGGACGGAGCATCTGAACCAATCAAACACCCACACCCAGTCAAAAGATCTGGGTTTGATCCATCACCGTTCTTTAGCCCACTCTGCCACCCCAGTTCATACATGGCTACATGCAAATCAGTCTGACCCTGTGCCTCATGGGAACAGTCCAGTCCGAACTGCCAAGCCATGCCTTCCCTCAACCGGAAACAAGCTTCCGAGGACCGGTTTCTGGCATTCCAGCCATCTTCTGCACGGCTTGCTTGAATCCAGTGGCAAAGTGAGCAAGGGACTCACGTCTGAGCATACCCTGCCACACTTATGGCGGCCAAAGCGGTACAAAAGGGGGTGGTGATAGACGGAGCATCTGAACTAATCAAACACCCACACCCAGTCAAAAGATCTGGGTTTGATCCATCACCGTTCTTTAGCCCACTCTGCCACCCCAGTTCAGACATGGCTATATGCAAATCAGTCTGACCCAGTGCCTCATGGGAACAGTCCAGCCAGAACTGCCAAGCCAAGACTTCCCTGGACCGGAAACAAGCTTCCGAGGACCGGTTTCTGGCATTCCAGCCGTCTTCAGCCCGGCTTGCTTGAATCCAGTGGCAAAGTGAGCAAGGGACTCACGTCTGAGCATACCCTGCCACACTTATGGCGGCCAAAGCGTTACAAAAGGGGGTGGTGATGGACGGAGCATCTGAACCAATCAAACACCCACACCCAGTCAAAAGATCTGGGTTTGATCCATCACCGTTCTTTAGCCCACTCTGCCACCCCAGTTCAGACATGGCTATATGCAAATTAGTCTGACCCTGTGCCTCATGGGAACAGTCCAGCCCGAACTGCCAAGCCATGCCTTCCCTGGACCGGAAACAAGCTTCCGAGGACCGGTTTCTGGCATTCCAGCCGTCTTCAGCCCGGCTTGCTTGAATCCAGTGGCAAAGTGAGCTCACGTCTGAGCATACCCTGCCACACTTATGGCGGCCAAAGCAGTACAAAAGGGGGTGGTGATGGACGGAGCATCTGAACCAATCAAACACCCACACCCAGTCAAAAGATCTGGGTTTGATCCATCACCGTTCTTTAGCCCACTCTGCCACCCCAGTTCAGACATGGCTATATGTAAATCAGTCTGACCCTGTGCCTCATGGGAACAGTCCAGCCCGAACTGCCAAGCCATGCCTTCCCTGGACCGGAAACAAGCTTCCGAGGACCGGTTTCTGGCATTCCAGCCGTCTTCAGCCCGGCTTGCTTGAATCCAGTGGCAAAGTGAGCAAGGGACTCACGTCTGAGCATACCATGCCACACTTATGGTGGCCAAAGCGATACAAAAGGGGGTGGTGATGGACGGAGCATCTGAACCAACCAAACACCCACACCCAGTCAAAAGATCTGGGTTTGATCCATCACCGTTCTTTAGCCCACTCTGCCACCCCAGTTCAGACATGGCTATATGCAAATCAGTCTGACCCTGTGCCTCATGGGAACAGTCGAGCCCGAACTGCCAAGCCATGCCTTCCCTGGACCGGAAACAAGCTTCCAAGGACCGGTTTCTGGCATTCCAGCCGTATTCAGCCCGGCTTGCTTGAATCCAGTGGCAAAGTGAGCAAGGGACTCACGTCTGAGCATACCCTGCCACACTTATGGTATCAGGCTCGGCTCTCTTCTTCTTCGGGGCTGTGATGAGAGTCCTAATCCCGGCCCCACTGAACAACCCCAGTGCTCCGAGACTAAAACACGAACAACTAAGGTAATACAGCGGGGCGCGGGAAAGGAAGGGAACAGCAGGGAGGGAGATCTGTAACGACAAAGAACACGCTATTAGAACACCCTACCTCCCTAACCTGCAACAGTGTTCTACTTTTCTCCACCCACAACCCTTCCACTGTCCCCACTTATTACCTGTAAAGGAAAATACACAATGCCTTAATTCGAAGGAGACAGGGATAGTGTAAGGATTGCTGAACTGTGCCCAACCTGAAAACAAATGTAAACAAGATTCAATTCTCTCTAGTTCAGAGTACTGGTACAGACTTGTAGATGTGTGCTATAGTGGTTTCACACCTACCCGGAACAAAGCTTGAAAGTCATTAACATGGGTGTTACCACAGTTCCCTTTTTTGGCTTCTACTACCCCTCCTGTCTCCTGTTAGAGCTGGATAAAGAAAACAAGCATGAACACTGCCCACGGGCAGAACAATCTTCGCAATTAGTTCACAGAGTTAATTCACTCCGTAATACTCTCTTCATTAAGTAATGTTCCCCTCACATAAGAAGTAACGAGTTCAGTGGGGGGCTTCCAGTAACGAGGCTCAATAGGGTTCAAGAGAGTCCTATCGTCACTGTGCTAGAAAGTACTTATTTACAATATATATACAATAGTACTAGGGTTGTTTCCGTATGGCACAACAAGCCTCATGACTTGCCTCCAAGTCGACCACACAGAATTCCCCCTAGTCGAAAACACAGTCTTGAAGTCCGTGGACTTCCAAGTAACACTCCTCTGAGTGAAGAAACTCCCAAGAACCAAGCAGGCTGTGGGTGTGTCGTTGGGATCGAAGCTACCAACGCCACACACCTCACAGCTAAACAGCTCCTGACTACTCACGGTTCAGGCGCATTTGGGAACCTCCGTCGCCCTTACCGCTACCAGCCTCAGAATCCAGGAAAACGCCACCGCAATATCAGAATTATCGGCGTTTCACCGCCGTCTGACTCAGCCCTTTATTTCCTGGCTTGCGCGCGCCGCTCACGTTCATGCGTGACGTGCGCGTTGCATGCCGGGAAGTGTAGTTTGTGGCGGGCCGTAATCGTCCTGCGCCTCGGAACATGACGGAACATGACAGTACACCCCCCCTTACAAAGGGGTCAACACCCCCCCCGGTTTATCTGGAAACAAGTGGTGAAACCGGGCCACCACTCGGGGGGCATGAACAGCTGACGCAGGTTCCCAAGAATCCTCCTCCGGACCAAACCCCTTCCAGGAGATAAGGTACTGCAAGCGACCCCTCACCCTTCTAGCGTCCCGTATGCACCTCACCTCATACTCCTGCTCCTGTTGCACCCAGAGAGGCTTGGGGGACCTACGAATCGGACTCCTGGAGGGTTTCAGGAGGGAAACGTGGAACACGGGATGGATGCGCATCTGCGCAGGCAAGCGCAGGCGCACAGCCACCGGATTCACATGCTCCACCACCCGATAGGGTCCTATGAACCGCGGGTTAAACACACTGTGTTTCCTAAATCTGATGTGTTTGGTGGATAACCAGACTAGATCTCCCTTCCGATACACCGGATTTGGTCTACGGTGCACGTCTGCATGGCGTTTGTAATTAGCTTTGGCCTTCACAAGGTTCCTGCGTGCGTTCAAGAGGATTCTGCGCACACGCAACATCCGTTCCCTCACCTCCGGCAGCTTCACATTATCAGAAGGTAACAACATGGGGGTGAACCTGGGATGGTGCCCATATGAACAAAAGAAGGGGGTGTGTTGGGTGGATGCATGTTGGGTGTTGTTATATGCTATTTCTGCCACCCACAACCAATCAACCCAGGAATCGCTGCTTTCTTGCACATAACATCTGAGATACTGTTTTAAGGATTGGTTCAGTCTCTCCGTCTGTCCGTCCGTTTGAGGATGGAAACTGGTGGACACAGACGTGGTTATGCGTAAAGCCGAACACCACTTTTTCCAAAATCTCGCAGTGAACTGTGCTCCGCGATCGGATACTATGTCTCGGGGAAGGCCGTGTAATCGTACTATGTTCACCAGAAGTAGATGTGCCATTTGTCCTGCTGTGGGTGCCTGGGCACAGGCTATGAAATGGCCCATTTTCGTCAAAAAATCCACTACTACTATAATGGCCGTTTTGCCCTGGTCTTTCGGAAGCCCCACAATGAAGTCGACAGAGAACCTCTCCCACGGATTCTCTGGAGTGGCCAGAGGTTGTAACAATCCTTGAGGTTTCTGTCTGTCCGATTTCATTTGACTACAAGTGGCACACTCCGCCACCCATTTGCGCAAATCCAATCTTATGGAAGGCCACCAGAATTGTCTCAGGGTTTTTTCCAACGTCTTGACAAACCCCATGTGACCGGCACACGGTATCTCATGACACCAAGAGAACACTGTTCTTCTTAGAACGATCGTGGGTACCAGAACCTGTTTTCCTCTCATCGGCACGCCATGTCTTGGTTTCCACTCCGGATGATGTCTGAGCCAGGTACGCCACACACAAGTTTGCACTCCCCTCCTCACACGAAACAAAAAGTCCTCAGTATGAGTGACTCCTATGACTTTTGCAGGTTCAATGATGGACCGCACTGGTTTCTCCGATGGGATCAAGGAATTCTCTCTCCGTGTTAGAGCATCCGCCTTCCTGTTGTTGGTACCAGGTCTGAACGTGACCACAAAACGAAACTCCTCAAAAAACATCATCCATCTTAATTGTCTGGGAGAAAGATGCCTCGCGGCCCGTAGGAACTGAAGGTTTCTATGGTCTGTATAAACCGTGATCTGGTGTCGAGCACCCATCAACCAGTGTCGCCATTCCATAAAAGCATCTCGTATGGCAAGTAGCTCCTTCTCCGCGATGGTATAATTGATTTCCGCAGGGCTGAGCTTCCGAGACATATATGCAATCGGGTGTATGGTGCCAGTTGTTTCCTCTTTTTGTGACAACACGGCCCCCAGTGCTATTTCAGAGGCATCGGCCTCTACTATGAACGGGAGGTTCGGATCGGCATGCGTCAATACAGGAGCGGAAGAAAATGCTGTTTTGAGAGCGTCAAAGGCTTGTTGGGCTTCCTCGTCCCACACAAACGGGGTGTTCTTTCTCGTAAGTCTTGTGAGTGGGGACACCATTCCGGAGAATCTCGATATGAATCGCCTGTAAAAGTTGGCGAACCCCAACAGACTCTGAATGTCTTTGACGTTGGATGGGCGGGGCCACTCCACAATCGCTTGAACCTTCCTCTCCGCCATCACTTGGCCTGAAGGAGTAAGCATAACGCCTAGGAACTCCACTGTTGTGACGTGAAATTCACATTTGGTGATTTTGCAAAAGAGGTGATGGTCTTGTAGCGCTCGTAACACTGTTTTTACGTGCGTGATGTGTTCTTCTGGTGAATTTGAATAAATGAGGATGTCATCAATATAGACGACCACATGTTTGTCCAAGAATTCACGAAGTACTTCATTCAGAAAAAACTGAAAAGCGGCTGGGGCATTGCAGAGCCCAAAGGGCATCACCAAGTATTCATAGAGTCCGTACCGCGTTTTAAATGCGGTTTTCCACTCATCACCCCGTCTGATGCGGACGAGGTGATAGGCTCCGCGTAAATCCAGCTTTGTGTAGATGCTTGCTGCCCGGACCTGTTCCAGCAACACCGGGATCAAAGGCAATGGATACTGATTCTTCACTGTAATGGCGTTTAACGCCCTGTAGTCTATGCAGCATCTTTTTTCACCGTTTGCTTTAGGAATAAAAAATAGAGGAGATGCCGCAGGGGATCTGGATGGTCGAATATAACCCAAGGCCAGGTATTTGTCCAAATACTCACGTAACGTGGCTGTTTCGGGTAATGTTAGGGCATAAATTCTCCCGTTGGGGATTTCAGAACCGGGGATGAGGTCAATGCGGCAGTCGTACGTTCGGTGTGGTGGTAATACCTCCGCATCTTTATCTTTTTTCTTATGTTCTCCTCTCCTCTCCTTCATGCGATGGTCTAAGCGCAGGGTAAGGTCAATTAAAGCAGAACAAGTACGAGGCTGGGGGTCTATTTGGGCTATTATGTCTTTCATGTCCTCGTTCAGGCCTTGATAGAACAAGGCTGTTCTTTTAGCTTCAGGCCAATCTGTTTCGGCCACGAGTCTCCGGAAGTTGTTGAGATATGTGACAAGATCTGCATCTCCCTGTTTTAGCTTCAACAACTCTCTATCCGCTGTGAGGGTCTCTGCCCTCCTGTCAAAGGTTTTTTCGAACTCTTCCTTAAATTCGTCCCAGTGATATAAAAGAGTGTCATCCCTTTTAACTATGGGTACCGCCCACTGCGCAGCTTCCCCCCCTAGGTATGAGATAAGGAACGCTACCCTCGCTTGGTGTGTGGAAAACATCTTGGGTTTACACATAAAGTGCATCTGTACCTGTGTCATGAATACTTGAATCTTTTTTATGTCCCCGTAATACCTTTCTGGTGGTGCAAGAGGGATTTGTGCTGGCATCTCCACCACCACTGACGTGGTAGGGGAAGTGCTACTAGTAGCCCCTGTTGTGGTGGTAGTAGAGGGCATTCTATCAAACCGGGCTCGTAACTGGGCGTTCTCAGCCCTTGCAGCTGCTACCTCTCTATTGGATGCTGCCAGTTCTACCTGCACTAATGCCAAAGCAGCCATGACGTCCTCTAAAGTAGTCATGATTGACTCCCAACACAGCCGAGAAGAGGTAAAATCCGTGGGCCGATAATTCTATCAGGCTCGGCTCTCTTCTTCTTCGGGGCTGTGATGAGAGTCCTAATCCCGGCCCCACTGAACAACCCCAGTGCTCCGAGACTAAAACACGAACAACTAAGGTAATACAGCGGGGCGCGGGAAAGGAAGGGAACAGCAGGGAGGGAGATCTGTAACGACAAAGAACACGCTATTAGAACACCCTACCTCCCTAACCTGCAACAGTGTTCTACTTTTCTCCACCCACAACCCTTCCACTGTCCCCACTTATTACCTGTAAAGGAAAATACACAATGCCTTAATTCGAAGGAGACAGGGATAGTGTAAGGATTGCTGAACTGTGCCCAACCTGAAAACAAATGTAAACAAGATTCAATTCTCTCTAGTTCAGAGTACTGGTACAGACTTGTAGATGTGTGCTATAGTGGTTTCACACCTACCCGGAACAAAGCTTGAAAGTCATTAACATGGGTGTTACCACAGTTCCCTTTTTTGGCTTCTACTACCCCTCCTGTCTCCTGTTAGAGCTGGATAAAGAAAACAAGCATGAACACTGCCCACGGGCAGAACAATCTTCGCAATTAGTTCACAGAGTTAATTCACTCCGTAATACTCTCTTCATTAAGTAATGTTCCCCTCACATAAGAAGTAACGAGTTCAGTGGGGGGCTTCCAGTAACGAGGCTCAATAGGGTTCAAGAGAGTCCTATCGTCACTGTGCTAGAAAGTACTTATTTACAATATATATACAATAGTACTAGGGTTGTTTCCGTATGGCACAACAAGCCTCATGACTTGCCTCCAAGTCGACCACACAGAATTCCCCCTAGTCGAAAACACAGTCTTGAAGTCCGTGGACTTCCAAGTAACACTCCTCTGAGTGAAGAAACTCCCAAGAACCAAGCAGGCTGTGGGTGTGTCGTTGGGATCGAAGCTACCAACGCCACACACCTCCCAGCTAAACAGCTCCTGACTACTCACGGTTCAGGCGCATTTGGGAACCTCCGTCGCCCTTACCGCTACCAGCCTCAGAATCCAGGAAAACGCCACCGCAATATCAGAATTATCGGCGTTTCACCGCCGTCTGATTCAGCCCTTTATTTCCTGGCTTGCGCGCGCCGCTCACGTTCATGCGTGACGTGCGCGTTGCATGCCGGGAAGTGTAGTTTGTGGCGGGCCGTAATCGTCCTGCGCCTCGGAACATGACGGAACATGACATATGGCGGCCAAAGCAGTACAAAAGGGGGTGGTGATGGACGGAGCATCTGAACCAATCAAACACCCACACCCAGTCAAAAGATCTGGGTTTGATCCATCACCGTTCTTTAGCCCACTCTGCCACCCCAGTTCAGACATGGCTATATGCAAATCAGTCTGACCCTGTGCCTCATGGGAACAGTCCAGTCCGAACTGCCAAGCCATGCCTTCCCTCGACCGGAAACAAGCTTCCGAGGACCGGTTTCTGGCATTCCAGCCATCTTCTGCACGGCTTGCTTGAATCCAGTGGCAAAGTGAGCAAGGGACTCACGTCTGAGCATACCCTGCCACACTTATGGCGGCCAAAGCGGTACAAAAGGGGGTGGTGATGGACGGAGCATCTGAGCCAATCAAACACCCACACCCAGTCAAAAGATCTGGGTTTGATCCATCACCGTTCTTTAGCCCACTCTGCCACCCCAGTTCAGACATGGCTATATGCAAATCGGTCTGACCCTGTGCCCCATGGGAACAGTCCAGCCCGAACTGCCAAGACATGCCTTCCCTGGACCGGAAACAAGCTTCCAAGGACCGGTTTCTGGCATTCCAGCCGTCTTCAGCCCGGCTTGCTTGATTCCAGTGGCAAAGTGAGCAAGGGACTCACGTCTGAGCATACCCTGCCACACTTATGGCGGCCAAAGCGGTACAAAAGGGGGTGGTGATGGACGGAGCATCTGAACCAATCAAACACCCACACCCAGTCAAAAGATCTGGGTTTGATCCATCACCGTTCTTTAGCCCACTCTGCCACCCCAGTTCAGACATGGCTATATGCATGGGAACAGTCCAGCCCGAACTGCCAAGCCATGCCTTCCCTGGACCGGAAACAAGCTTCCGAGGACCGGTTTCTGGCATTCCAGCCGTCTTCAGCCCGGCTTGCTTGAATCCAGTGGCAAAGTGAGCAAGGGACTCACGTCTGAGCATACCCTGCCACACTTATGGCGGCCAAAGCGGTAAAAAACGTGGGTGGTGATGGACGGAGCATCTGAACCAATCAAACACCCACACCCAGTCAAAAGATCTGGGTTTGATCCATCACCGTTTTTTAGCCCACTCTGCCACCCCAGTTCAGACATGGCTATATGCAAATCAGTCTGACCCAGTGCCTCATGGGAACAGTCCAGCCAGAACTGCCATGCCAAGACGTCCCTGGACCGGAAACAAGCTTCCGAGGACCGGTTTCTGGCATTCCAGCCGTCTTCAGCCCGGCTTGCTTGAATCCAGTGGCAAAGTGAGCAAGGGACTCACGTCTGAGCATACCCTGCCACACTTATGGCGGCCAAAGCGGTACAAAAGGGGGTGGTGATGGACGGAGCATCTGAACCAATCAAACACCCACACCCAGTCAAAAGATCTGGGTTTGATCCATCACCGTTCTTTAGCCCACTCTGCCACCCCAGTTCAGACATGGCTATATGCAAATTAGTCTGACCCTGTGCCTCATGGGAACAGTCCAGCCCGAACTGCCAAGCCATGCCTTCCCTGGACCGGAAACAAGCTTCCGAGGACCGGTTTCTGGCATTCCAGCCGTCTTCAGCCCGGCTTGCTTGAATCCAGTGGCAAGTGAGGGAGATATCTGAGCCACTCCTTTTGGGATCACTCCCCAATGCCTCTTCAGACTCTCTGGAATCCACCAAGAGGTCTGCCTCTAACGCAAGCTCTCTGGAATCAGAGAACTCACACTCCACCGGATGTTGGCATAGCTCTGGAAAACAGGGACTTAAAATATGCTCTCCAACAAATGAATCACACAGCCCCCCACAGTTGTTAACCAAGCTACCCTTTGCCTCACCCTCCAGTGCCTCACACAAGTCTCCCACACCACTCTCAGTCAGTCAGTAGAGTGTCCCTCCCACCACTAGGAATAAGATCCCTTGTGTCCGTCCCCCAATCTACTTCAGGGACACTGCACACCACTGGAGCTATCCATAAACCTGAATCCCCTGGTGTATGTCAACCCCCTCCCTCAAGTCAGGTGCCACATCTCTGGGTGTTTGTACCTTTCTCTCAGCACTGGAAACTATCATGTTGCTGCCACCATCTGAGCTGGACTCCACCTCCATCTCAGCAAAGCTCACCTCTTGAGCTACACATTTTTCTTCTTTCTGGGTTAAGGCCCACCGGATCTCAGCCTCCTTGACTTCCCAGTTTAATTCTCTGTACCTCCGCTCAGCTCAGCAGCAAGGAGCCACTCATCTTTCTCTCCCTCACTGTCAGAGAAGTCCTACTCCTCAGAATCGTCTGTTAGTGTTTGTAGGAACTGGGTTCACCAGATCCCCGGGGGTAGCCTGGCTCGAGCGGGTAGGCACCCGAAAGCTTAGGTGTTAAGCGACTGCACAGCACACGCATCCACTGAGAGAACAAATGCACGCAAAGACTGAGACCACACCAGTACGTTTGATTCAAATAAATACGTTTTATCTAAGAGCAAGATCAGGGCAATCAAAAACCACAGTAGTGATAACTCATTACCTTTTCTTAAAAGCACATATTCTGCATAGCTCAGCCATAAATACATAAATAGATAAATAGTAAATAGTAAAAAAACTGTAAGCCTGGCATCAGACTTGCTCCCAGTCAGCACCTGCAAGGAATTCCTTATAGAGACATTCGAATATCATTTCTTTACTGAGCAATAAACATTTCATCACAGGAGCAACCTAGGAGATAACTGTGGGCATTCATAAAACATTGTGGTAGGCCAGAATAACCATTTCATGAGGTGAGCAGACCATGCATTAGGCAGAAATAAACATCACATCAGGCATGAGTAAACCACCTATCCGGCCTAAAAGGAGCAGTTCAGATCTCCAGAATGGACCATTCATAAAGCCACAGGGTTCGGTGTTCAACTTTACCCCAGACAGGGGTTAACTTAACTAGCCCCAGATCCAGGGGTCTACCAAAGTCTTGGCCCTGTTCAGGGGGCTCTCTTTGGGCTAACAAGGGCCAACGGGCCCATCAACAAAGTTCCCTGGGGAGGGGGGAACTCGGGCCTCCTTTGGCCTTACGCCCGCCTCCCCAGGGGTTACCTGGTCTCTTCGGCTCCCAACGGAGCCCTTGAGTTGGTTCCGGCAGGAAGGGAGGGCCCCCTGCCCTCTGGGGGGGCCTTCCGGTGGTTTCCAGGCCCTCCGGGGGCCTGAGCTGGCAGGTGGGGGCTCTCGGGCTCCTCCGGAGCGTTCGTGACGGCTCCTCTCCCAGTCTCGGGCCTACAGAGGCTTCCTCGGGCCCAGGACCAATCAGGCGGCGGCAGGGAGGAGGTGCGCCCGCAGCCGCCAATAGCAGTGCGGCCTTCGGGGGACGCGTCGTCAGCGGCCAATAGGAGCGTGGCGGGGGCGGAGTCTCTTCCGACGCCCCCGTCACGTGAGGCAGGTCGGTAGAAGCTTCAGGCCTAGCGAGGCCTGACTGAAATACGCGGCGGCCTTCCTCAAGCTCTGGAGGCCGCCACGGGATCCCTTCACAATCGGGCCGGGCCACGGTGATCGGCAGCAAGTGCTCCAGCCACAGCGCTCGGGGGGAAAGAGGCAGCTCTTCAAAGGACCCTCAGGAGAGCCCGGGCTGCAGCGGTTAGTCCGGGGATACCGCGCGACAGAGTCACAGCGCTGAGGAGGCACGGCACCGGGGCACAGGGCAGCACAGCGCTTGAGGGATAGTAGCGCTTCAGGGATCACAGAGCTCTGGGGGAAGCAGGCAAGTCTCACGCAGCCCAGCGCTTTTCCGGCACAGCCATTCTTGAACAGTCTAGCGCTTGGAGGCAGATCACAGCGCTTTCAAAGGGGCACAGTAGAGGGGAGCTGGGTAGGCAGGGCAAGCAGCACCACATGGAAGAGGATGTAGGACAGCAAAGGGGGGTTAGGCAGGTCAGCGCAGGCCCAGATGAGGGGCGCAGAAGGGACACAGTCCGGTACCTGTTTAATCCCCAGTAGTCCTGGCAGTTGGATTTGGTACTGGCGCTTGATGGTTCCTGCGCCCTTGATAGGTTACAGTCTCTTGGTTCTTTGAGGAGGGGGGGTTGAGTTGAAGGCTTTCCTCAGCAGATCACTTCAGGTGGTCCCTGGGTTCCCCTCCCGCCGGGCCAGATCAGTGGGCTAGTTCAGTGTTCGTTACTCAGCTTGGTGGGCAGCGCCTAAACCCTGTCACCCCCAGTGGTATAGGTTTCTGACTAGGCCCTACCGCCTAAGTCTCCTGCGTAGGGTACCCAGGTCAGTGATGCCCCAACTGACTAGAAAGTTTCCCTCCCTTTTCTTTTATAGTGGCAGTTGGCAGTTAGTGGCCACTCCCCCATTCGGGAAGGTTCCAGGACCTTCCCTAGTCTAGCTATGGGCAGGCAAGGCAGGCTGGTATTACTACAATGTTTAGGGGTTCCAACCAGCTCCTGGTAACTAGAGTGCGCCTGAAAAGACCACGCCGCAGTAGCAGGGGTCAGTGGCAGCCATGTTGGGGGAAGAGAGCACCTGCACCTTAGCATTGATTAGCAATGGGAAGGTGCCCAGAGACCTAAGGCCAACAAAAAGAAGGTGGGAAAAAATGAGGCAAGGGCGAAATAAATAGGGAAAGACCACCCTAGGGCTGACAGGTCTAACAGTGTTGCTTCCCAAATTCTGACCTCATGGGAATACTGGCATGCCTCAAGATCCCTCCTTGTGGACCCTTTTTCCACAGGCAGCCCCCTCTCTTCGCAAAACGCTTTTATCTCCTCCACTGTGTAGATATACAGGTGGAAAAAGTTGATTTCCATTTTAGCAAGACTTTACAGGTGCAACACTAGCCAGAGTTTCAGTATCCAAAAAATACTTCCAGGAGGACATAAGGAAACGAAACAAACAGTATGTGGTTGCGTAGTAGTCTGCACTCACTAGTGATGTCATCCACTCACTGTGGGTCTAGTACAAATACAAGTTCAAAATCCCACCGCTGCCACCAATGTTAGAACTGGGGGTCTCTAGATGGCAGGGGTAGGTACCACTGTCCAAATAGGGACCCTTGCTTCTAGTCAAAGGTAAGAAATATACACTCTTTAGATAACCCCTGCTCACCCCCTTAGTAGCTTGGCACGAGCAGTCAGGCTTATCGAAGGTAATCTGCAAAGTATTAGTACCAAGACTCACAGTAACACAGTGAAAACACCACAAACTGACTCCACAACAGTTTAGAAAAATAACGGTATTTAATCTAAACTACACAAGACCAAAACGACAGAAATCCAACATACACAGTTCAAGAATATGGTTTCAAAAGAGTTCTTAAGGTTGCGTTAAAATAATCCACAGTTGCGTCACGTTTTAGCCAACAGTACCTTTAGATGCGACAAAAGTTCCAAGAAAAAGCTGTAGCGTTGGAAAGCAAGCGATGTGTCACTCCTGAGACCCTGGAGAGGCGATGCGACAACACCCCTGGACGCAGCGGGCATGTTGCGGTGACTCCGGTCTTTATGGGGAGGGATGCGATACCTTGCGTGGATTCCGGTGCACAGGTTTCAGTGGAAGCGGCTCGCAAAAGGTACGATGAGACAATCTTCGGGTCGGCGACGATCTCCGGTGCGGCGACGATGCGTGTCTCAGTGACGATCTTCTCCTCTCGCGGCCCCTCGATGCGATGGCTCTGCGACGACTCTCGCAGGGACGTGATGCGGTCCGCAAGCAAGCGGTGCGACGATCTCACCCAGTGACGCCAGGCTCTGCGACAATACTCGCATCAATGGTAATCTTCCCGTACCGGACTGGTGCGTCCCGCAAACGAAGGATGCGACGACTCTGGCAGCGGCAACAGATGCTGAGACAATCTCGGCCTTCACAGCGGCAGGAATTTCCTCGCACTGACGGGGATGCGCTCCACAAGCGAGCGATGCGTTAAACTTTGCAGAAAGTTCTTCAAATCTTGGTTTCCAGCTTCCCAACACAGGTACAACTTCCAGAGGTACCACAACTGGCCCAAGCACTGTGGGAAGGACAGAACTCTCTCAGTAGAGTTCAGGGAAGCTGGCGGTGAAGTCCTTTTGTTCCTGGGACTTCTTAACAGGGAGCCAGCTCTTCTCAGGCCCTTGGAGATTCCTTCAAGCAAGGGGACACAGCACAAAGCAAAGTCATTCCCCTCTTGGCAGCAAAGCAACTGCAGGTCAGTCCAGCAAAGCAACAGCAGGACAGTCTTCCGTCTTCCTTCTTCAGTCTTCCAGATTTCTCCTTGGTAGAGGTTCCTTCTTGATTCCAGGATGGTCTAAAGTTCAGTGGTCTGGGGTCCTGTACTTATACCCCAAAAAATATTTGTTCCCTTTGTGCAGGAGGGCTCTGAGCCCGGTCCAAACCAGTTCTGGAGCACTCTGTTTACATGACTCCTTCTTTCCTTTCACAGTGCAGAGCAGAAACAGACGCCCCACACGCCTGTGATATTGGAGTATTGTAAGTAGGGAAGGAGCCCCACTTTTTCTCTGCTGTTTGGAGAGAGAGCATGATAGAACAAGCTGTCTCAATAGCTGTATGCTACTCGACCGAACTGAAGTGGAGAGACTTCTGAGGAAGGCTCTAAACACCTTAATCTATCCAGCCTTGAAGAATGCTTAAATAGGGATGTCACGTTCGTGCCAAGGTAGGGATAGTTTAATGCTTTATTCCATCAACTCTTGATGCAGGGGAATTTGGATTCCTGTTTTTTGATCTTTTGTATCCTGATTCTTGAGGTAATTGTCTTGTGCATGTTGCACTATCTCAATCTTATTCGTAGATTTGGCTTTATGTTGGTTTCAATGTACTTCTGCACCCTCGTCTTGAGGAGGCCGTATGTCCAGTTGTTATTGGCTTTGTAATAAATGAACTAACCTTATTTAGTAGTCTGTGATTATTATGACCTAGAGAACTGAAATCGAATTGGTTGACATTGTTAATGAATTTCTCTCAACTCCACGCTCTCATGGTGAGAAAAAGTACCATTGACTCGAGGTTCTAGAGCAGATCTAGAAGATGCTTCTCTGCCTCCATTACAGGCATATTGACAAGAAGGTTTGTGTTTACCTGTCTGTTGCTCCCTCAGTTTCACAGCACAGGAGACTCATCCCTACACTACTTCATCTAAAGGGCCTGCACCAAGCTCACCTAAATGACTCACAGACTAGAGCCATGGACTCCACTCCATAGGGGTCGTCGGGGATTGATCAGATCTGCGTTTTGGTCAACTCAGTCTCTCCCTCGCACGTTTGGCTCACGAAGAGGGGGGTCAGCCCTGTCCAGAAACAGCAGAAAAGGCCAATCATTGCATGGCTTCACAGTAAGCCATTACAGTGATTGGTCATGACTGTGTGCAGAGCCTCCTACCCCGCTGTGCCATGCTGGCTACACCAGAGGCCTCCAAGGTGCCTGGCAGCCAATCCAGACGCTGCTCCATTGCTGTTGCACAGCATGAGAGCAGCACCAGGATTGACTTGAGCAGGCAAACTCACCTCTCGTTAGGAGTCTGGGGGTTGCGACTTTGATCACCCCCCAGTTCCTAATGTGCAGGTGAAGATAGTCCTCTAGTGTGTATGTCTGGCTGGCTGGAGAAAGGAAGCCAGCCAAACAGACATGCGCAGTTTGGCCCTAGGTGCCGTGTGCTCACTTGCTCTAGTGTGTGGTGTCTATCAAAATGAAACTACGCTTCACAGCTGCTGACGCTCGTGGCTGAAGGCTGACTGCTGTCTGCTGTGGGAAAATAAATTCATGCAGGTTCGGTGCTCCTAAAACAGGGGTCAGAATATGATTGGTGTAACGCCCCAACGCTCACTCGCAGCAATCGTCCCTGCATCCAATGCTCTTCAGTACCAGCACCATCATGCCTGTATTGCAGTGACAAGTTCTACAGAACCGTCGCCATCCTGTTTCTGGGCATTGCTTTCTTCCATATGCTATTTGTTAGGTTACAGGACCGTGTTTGAACATCGAAACCAAACTAGTTTCTCTTCCCTAGTGAATCCTGACATTCTGTCTCCGAAAATCGTGCCACAAGATAGCTGACACCCAAAAATATGGAGATATTTGCATAAAAGCTACTTAATGAGTAGATGTGTGAAGTACATTGTACTGTATTGGTTATGTTATGTTATATGTTATATTATGTTATAAGCTGTTTTGTAACGCGCTCAATTACTACCGGAGTATCCTGGCGCGGTATATCGCTGGGGAACTCGTCCTGGCTTTCCCTGTGGGATGGTCCCTACTGGTTGTCCAAGGTGAAGCCAGGCATCCCCGGCGTTGATGGGGCCGTTGTGTAGATTAGGCAAGCTAATGCCCAGAGTTGCCGAGTGGGACCCCTGGTTAGACTAGGCGCCGAGGCGGGAATTATCGAGTCCGCTGACCCTGGTCCACGACCCTGCCACGTCGGGAATTGAACCCTGGTCCCGGGCCGACTCCTACTTCTGGGTCTGCCGCCTCTAAGCAGTGAGCCACACCACTCCACTTCCACTATCGCACTAGTCTTTCTAGAATACTTTAGTAGAATGTTTAATGTGAGGAATGCATTTACTCCTGTGTTCTTTGTTGTTATATGTCTTGTGGGTTCTGTTCTGTGGCAGTTTACTGGTTGCTGCTGCAAGGAAGAATCCGCTCTTGTTACTACTCCTCAACTTAATAAAAGATTCCTCAAATTCTGGATCGTCCTCCAGTCTATTTACTACAATGTGCCATCAATCTTAGCAGGCGGCAGGGAACAGGGTAATTTTGCAACCTTCATCACTAAAATTCAAACCCACCTGCTAATTGTATCAATTCTTTGAAGATGAGACGCTCCGTTATTTACGTGGCTGAATGTTTATGTTTCAGTGGTTTTCATCTGCAGCTGCTGCAGCCAGTTTAATTCAACAGGTTCATGCTTGAGTCTCTTGCAGCCTAAGACCATTTGATTACAAGGGGAGGGTGGGTTGGGCACTGGAGGGGGCAGGGCTTTGGATACTTTGCATTGACTTAAAAGCAACACCTACTCTGCCCCATAACACAAACAAGGCACTTGGAATCTACCTTGCACGTCCGAAAGAGGTGTTAAAAGTATAAACTTGAAATTCTCAGACTTCCAGCTCCTGTTCACCATGTGGCAGTGACTCTTCACTGAGTGACCACGTGAAGAGTTCTGAAACTAAGCATCACACAGTCACACTGTGTGAGTTGGTAGGCTCCTATTTGGTAGTTCTATGTGAAGTTTCCTTATTTCCTCTCAGAATATGTTGTTGTTAGAACTGGTGCTTCTGGTTGTCAGGGTATGCACCCTGTACAAGCAGGAACCAACACTCTAGTCATTGTAAGCTAGATACACACTATAAGATAACCTGTGCTCACCCTCTGGTAGCTTGGCACAGAGCAGTAAGGCATATCTAAAGAGGCAATGTGTAAAGTATTTGTGCAACACACACAAAGTAACACAATGAAAGCACCACAAAAATACTCGACACAGGTTTAGAAAAATAAATGATACTTTTATGAGTAAAAGAAGACCAAAGCGACAAAGATCTAATAGGCAGAACTGGATTCATGCATTTTTAAAGATGACATAAAAAAGGAGTGCATAGAGGCAAATGGCACATAGGGGTTACTTGAGGTCATGCTAGACCGGGGTAAATCCAAAGTTCAGGCCGACTGCGATGGAGGTCAAGCCGGATACAGGAGTCATACAGGTTCCGCTGAGAAAGTATCATGCAATGGGGAAGTGTCGATGTCGAAGACTCGATGCATCGGGTCCAATCGATGCAGATGGTGAAGGCTTTGTTGACGAACCCCTTTATGATGCAGGCACTGCGTTGCCATTGAGCCGTGCTGTTCATCGTTGTCGCGCTGCACAGTCAGTTGAAGCGATGTCGTCGATCAGCTCCTGCGTCGGTGGTGAAGGGCAATGCTTTGGATCTGATTGGCTCAAAGTCACCACTACGTCAGTGTTGATGGATAACCATAGCAGAAATCACCTTTCAAGGACCCAGGACTGGATCAGCACTACTTGGAAGGGCATCAATGATGGCAGAGTTCAGGTGCTGTTACAGGGTTGAAGGAAGTGTTTGATGGCCCTGAGAGTTCAGAACATGAGCAAGCCAGGAAGCACTTGGAGTCACTCTAGGTTCAATTGAGATGGGTCCAGTCTTTGTCTTCACCAAGGCAGAGACCAGCAGGCTGAAATGTAGTGCACAAAAGCAGTTCTTCCAGAGCAGCAGTCAAGCACAGTGCTAATCCTTGTAGGACAGCAGTCTTTACTCCTGGCAGAATTCTTCACAGGTCCAGTAGTGAACTGTCTTGGTGGGGTCAGAGGCCCAGTACTTATACCCAGTTGTGTGTTTAAGTGGATTTGACTTCAAAGCAGGCCCTTGGAGTGCACAGGTCCCTTTTTCTTCCCAACCCTGGCTCCAGACTGTCCGTAGGAGATAATCAGCCCTTTGCGTGGGAAACAGGACACTGCCTAATCAGTTGTGTCAGCTACCCCCTCTCTTCCTGCCCAGGAAAGGTTATCAGAATGCAAATGAATGTAGATGAGTTCTCGGTCACCCACCCCCACCCTCCCTGTGTTTGTGACAATCTAGAGGGAATGCACAAAGTATAGCTGTCACCCACCACAGGTGTGTATTGGAGACAGGTGACAAGGCACCCAGAGCAGTAGGAGCAGCGAAATGTCCACTTTCCAAAAGTAGAAAAGCAAAACAACAGCAGGGTTGCACTCTTTTTGCCTATAAGAGATCGCACAATCTGAAAGAGATTCTGTCAAAGCCCAATGAAGCCACCGAAGTGGAACACAAAGGGATGCGGAAATGTTTTAACTGCTCTCATTCCAATAATGTGTTGACTGGCCAATACATATTTCAACACTGGTGTGGAAAAAGCATTAATTTGAATTTCACTGCAAATTGCAATGGTCAGAATGTCATCTATGCGATCAAATGTCCATGTGGTTTATACTATGTGGAGAAAACAGAGAGGACACTTCGCACAAGCATAACTGAGCACAAAAGCCGGATCAGAACGAAAACCACCAGTTCACTGCTTGCAATCCATTGTAATGAGCACCAGCATACCATAGCACAACTGAGGTTCACCATTTTAGAAGTGGTGAAGACACAAGAGGACAGGGATATGTCCAAGTTATTGACGCAACAAAAGACTCATTGGATACGCTTCTTGGATACTCTCATGCCCAAAGGCCTTAATGATAAACTCATGTTGCACTCGCAGATGCCTCTGTGCGGTTGATGTGTGGCGACTCTGATTATCTTCAGGGGATACGTGGCTAAAAGGTGTGGGCAACCCGGAATGGTGTGTTTCAGGTACGAGAGATGACAGCAACTCCTGGCTAAGTTTGAAGTACCAGTGAGGTGAAGACTGGTCCCCTGAGCCCTGATGAAGTTACCGCAAATAGATTGGCAAAGAAACATGACAGGCTTTCCTATTTGAAATGGTCAATTCCATGCCATTCTTTTCATCTGAGGGTACTCACGGCACCCAATAAAGAATTCTCGTTTGCAAGTGAGTTACACCTCATTTTAGCTTGGAGAAGCGAATTTCTTTCTCTTTTCACAATGGGCCCAGTTGGTATAAAATGACACAAGCATTTATAGTGCATTCATATACACATCACTTCATTCTTTTCCTCACTTCTCAAAATCTGGACACTTTTCCTTTTTCTATATGGTTTGAAAGTTACCAATGATGATAGCATGGGCAAACTGGTGAGCACCAACCAGCAACTCCCTTGGTAATATTTACGTGAGGTACTTTTTGACCTTTCACACATTTTTTCCTCTTGCTGTTCACAAGATGAAATGCCGTCTGGTTTATTGACAAATAGTAGAAATTGAACACTCGGATCAGGAGGTGAACGGCATTAATTGTAAAAGCCAGCCCATGAGCAGAAATAGTGTCTTAACTGCTCCTGACAACCGATAATGAATCGGTGTTCTTGAAATAATCAGGTTTTGTGGACTTACAGGCATTAAATCGGTGCCTGAAAAAGGCTATTTTCATGGCAACCAGAACTGAGCCTTCGTCAATGGTAAAAACTGTTTTTTTATAAGTATACCGGCCAGCACCAAAAAGAGATACATACTGTTCATTGGGCTATATTTTCAAAAGAAAGGATTCATGCAGGAGACCTCTATGCACCAAGGGGCTTACTTCTGTTTTTTGCATAATAATAGAGGCTCTGATTATTTAGGTAACATAGAAAGGAAATTATCCTACAAAGGGCAATTGATAATGGCTTTGTAGTGTCGCCAATGCAGGCTATTGGGTTAGCGAACTATATCATACCTTAATAAAGAAAAACCCAAAAACAAAAATGGTAAGCACCTTAATTGAATACATGAAATTCATCAAAAGTAAGTGCCGTAAAAACATGTCTTAATTTGTGACTCTGCTCTCTTTTTTGACACGTAACAATTCCCCACCCCGTGTTTATAGTTAGAAACTAATATGTGGTGTGCTAATATCTCCCGAGACGGTCAGGAAATGGGTGCTCATTTTATATGCGAACCCCTCAATAAGAAGATCACTGTACTTCTCAAGTAGATGCTGCCCAAAGTCTCCCAAATGCTTCTGTCTTTGACTTTTATGACTTTTAGACTGAATTGTTGCTCCTACTATTTCCAGATAATTGTTCTTGGGCCGCCCATTATACTGAGACGACCACAAAAACTGTCACACACACCACGTGTGCATCTTTTAAAGTTTGTTTACGGTTAGTTTCCTCGCACATCCTTATAATTACATTCTTGGAAGGATGTTTCTTGAGTCTATAGACTGGTGATATGCACGTCTATAACTACTGTGGTTTATGGTTTTTGTCCCTATCATGTCTCTTTTGCCACTACTGCACCGTGGCTGTGGGCTGTAACAATGTCTTCTGTATCTGACAAAATGTAGTAAACATGGCGCACAATTTTTCTTCCTGAAGCACCCTGGGTGAACAATAGTCTGGGCATGAATTTGGTTTTTATAGTTCATGTTCTTTTCAACAGTACATGTTTTTTAATATATACATTTTCATTTACACCTGGACTGAAAGAGTTTTTTCGCTTGCCCTGATGATAAAATCCCCCTTTTCATTATGAGGTCGAAAGGCGTTGGCACTGTCACATGGGAATTGCCTGGAAGTTCCACCTCAAGGATGAAATCACTGTTTAAGATTTCAAAAAATAGTTGATCTCCCTTAAGAAAAAAAGAAGTACCAGCAAAATTGGGACTCCATTGAGTGTGGGAATACACAGGACATTCCATAATCCCATGGCACCAATAAGAGGTAAAAAAGCATGGGAGTAATTCCTCCTGGACATATTGACCACATTCTTGGTTTGCTCAGTTGATAGTGATTTTATTGATTGATTTATGTGCTAATTGGATTGTATTGTGATCTGGTATTGTTGGTGCATTCATCTTAATTTGTACATTTGAATGTTCCAGATGAATATGTAATTTAAGTACAATAGAAAAAGCGAATTGAACATATATAAAATTAGATAAAGTCTTGGATACACAAGATAGATGTATCTGTATGCAATTAAGTCATGGCGCCCTCGGCCAGGTTTAACTAAGGGAATTACCAGCGCCTCTCTCGTCTATGCAGGTAAGAAGCGACTGTGCTTCACCGCTCTATAAACCTCCTCCAGCCGCTGAGCAATGTGTCCATTGTAAGTAGTGTAGAACTCCACGGGGAGTCCATCTGTCCCTGGGACCTTCCTCTGACCATGCACTTAACCGTCACCTGGATCTCTTGTGTTGTTCTGTCGCTACCCAATTCCTCTTTCTCCTCTGGAGTAAGCATTGGCCAGGATAATGTTTGTAGAAAGGCATTGCATGTCTAGGAGATTATCTCAGCAGTTTAATGCCAAAAGATCTCAGTAATATCTACTTGCCTAAAGACTCTGATCCCATTTATTTTGCTATTTCCAGTATTAGGGAGCTACTTTTATTGAGATCAGCATTGTTTACATAACTCAACCTTTTTCAAATTTATTTTTTAGGTTCTTAATAAGAAGGAGTAAACTGGAGTAAAAAGCAGAGAGACGCAGCAGAAGGAAGAGATGGCAAGCCCCCTAAATTAACCTAATTTTGAAGTATCTCTTTAAAGTCACTACACTGGAAAAACTGACTACGATTATTTCCTGACCCAGTAATGTTTTCTAAAATGGCACCTTGGGCTATATGTTGCTTGCAAAAAGCTTCATACACAAAAATACACTATAAGCACAATGCTAGAAATGAATAACAACATTTTAAAGATAACGGTCTTCCAGTTCCTTCAGCAAAAAATGGTTGTGCTTGGTAATTCTTCCATCCAACACTGATCTCATAACACAAGGGTATCCAATGTAGGTCAAGAAGGGCCAGATGCACTCTAGATTCTCAAGATATCCACATAACCTATATTTACATACATTGAATGTGAGTAAAAATCATTACAAAGTCCATGATTATCCTCAACAATTGCCATAGATATTGTCCTTAGAGACCCACATTATTACTAAAAGTACCTCAATGACTTAATAACATAAGACATGCAGGTAAAGAATATTTATAATTTCAATGCACCCAGAGATTAAACTATGTGTTGTCCAATGCCTACATTTCTTTGTTCGCTAAATGATCGTACATGCATTGAAACTGCTGTCTCATGCTGTAAATGCATACAGGCATGTGTGCAAGATATGTATGACTGCATTCTACTTTCCTCAGTTATTCTGGACATACGAATCCCCAAATGCAGGATCATTTCACCCTTCTCTAAACACTCATTGGAGCCTGGGTGATTCCATCATACTCATTCTATTTAGTCTACCATTCAGTTACACACCCATGCCAAATAAGCATTGGCTTGGGAAAGCCAATAGGTCTGGCATTGGCCACCAGACTGTTGGCAACTCTTTTTTTATCATAGTTTTTGTAATGTTTTATTACTAAAGAAGCTGCTGGGCCCTTATCAATCTATACACAAAAAAAATTCGCTTAAGGCAATAATTATTCTTTGGTTTCAAAAAGCAGACATTACAATAGAACTCTCTCACACAGAAGGGAACAACTTTATGGGTAGTTGTGCTCCATGTGAAATGATAGTATGTCATAAGTCATAGTGAAATCAGTCAGTGGTTGAAGTGGACTGATGCATTACTCTTTGATACATGCTGAAATGAGTGGAAGAAACATTTGAATGTTATAACCACAGTTTAATGGGTAATGCCAGGCCCAAAACTCATTCATATGAGTAAATATTTTAAAACACAAAATTTTTGTAAAATGAAAAGGTCTTGGCTAACACAGCCCTGAAAAAAGCCAAATGGTCTGACGATGGCGGCCAGCCTCTTTCTTTGAGAAAGAAGGTAAGAAAGAAAGAGGGAAATCAATAAAGAAGGTAAGCAAGAAAGAAAAAAAGGTAGGACGAGAAAGGAGAGAGGATGCAAAAAAGTGAAAAAAGAAAAATGTTAAGAAAAAAAAGAAATACAGAAGCAAAGAAGCAAAGAAGGAAAGAAGGAAAACAAAAAGGAAGCATAGCAAAAAGGAAACAAAACAGGAAAGAAAGAAGAAAAGAAACAAAGAAAGAAGGAAAGAAGGCAGGAAGTGAAGATGGAAAAAAGAAAGCAAGCACAAAGGAAAGAAGACAAGAAGGAAGGCAAGACAAAGAAAGAGAAAGAAAAAAGAAGGGGAGAAAGAACAAAAGAAAAAAGAAAGACGGAAGGAAAGCAAGCCAGAAAGAAAGAAAATAGGAAAGAAAGCAAGAAAAAATTGAGAAAAGAATGAAGGAAAGAAAAAGCAATAAAGAATGAAAGAAAGAAGGAAAGGAGGAGGGAAAGAAAGAAAAATATAGATGAAGGAAAGAAAGAATAACAGGAAAGAAAGAATATAAGAAAGTAAAGGAAAAGAATGAAGGGAAAAAAGAAAAAAGGAAAGAGAAAGAAGGCAAAAGAAGCAAGAAGGAAAGAAAGAGAAAGAAGGCGAGTAAAAAGCAAGAAAGCAGGAAAGGAAAAAAGAAAGAAAGATGAAAATAGCAAAAAAGAAAAAAGAGAAGGCAAACGAGAAAAAAACAAGCAAGAAAGAAAGAAAACGGAAGAAAGAAGGAAAGACATGATTGGCAAGATTGATAGAGCACACTGATTAGTCTATATTCATAGTTCATGGGATCTAATGTGAAAAAGCAGCAGCCAGATAAACAAGGAAAATCCAAAAGAAATTTACAATAGCCTTAGCAGGAGATGGAATCTGATAAAGTTGGAGTTTGTGTCCTTGTGCTCACAAGAAAGGCATCCTGCTATCACAATAGGCTCTAAACACAACACTAAAGTAATTATAATTTCAAAACAAAAACACTAGCACTGAAGGAAACTACCTTGTGTGCGGATGTGCTCCTTGTGAAAGAGCAGAATGCAGTCATTCAATGTGAAGTCAACCAGTGGCGTAACTAGGCGGACCCATTGCTCCATGCTGTATGCTCTAGTGGCAGCAAGCAAAATGTAAATGACATAACAGCAGACCAATGGATGGTGGCTGAAAGATCCTTTCAGTTTATTATATTATGTATACAATGTTAGTTAAATCGAAAGGTCCTGGCCAATGCTAGCCCCTTAAAGGTACACGTGGGCTCCCGCCAGCAGCTTCGTGGAAAGGCATGTAGGCTCATCCTTCACAAAGGAAGGCAGGTAGACTCCATCTTCCAACTAACTGGAGAAGCAGAGTGTGCTGCGAGACTCCACTAGTGGTAGAAATGTGATTTCTAATTGATGTGTAACTTAACTAGAGTAAGAGGAAAACGTTCAACTCTCTCACAGCCTTTACTGCTCAGACCCGCCAAAAATTCAGTAAAAGTAGAGGACCCACATAACCAAACATAAAAATATTAAAATTTCAAAACAAAAACACTAGCACGGAAGGAAACTACCTTGTGTGTGGATGTGCTCCTTGTGAAAGAGCAGAATGCAGTCATTCAATGTGAAGTCAACCAGTGGCGTAACTAGGCGGACCCATTGCTCCATGCTGCATGCTGTAGTGGCAGCAAGCAAAATGTAAATGACATAACAGCAGACCTATGGATGAAGAGATGTGGCTGAACGATCCTTTCAGTTTATTATATTATGTACACAATGTTAGTTAAATCGAAAGGTCCTGGCCAATGCTAGCCCTTAAAGGTACACGTGGGCTCCCGCCAGCAGCTTACTAGAAAGGCATGTAGGCTCACCATTCACAAAGGAAGGCAGGTAGACTCCATCTTCCAACTAACTGGAGAAGCAGAGTGTGCTGCGAGACTCCACTAGTGGTAGAAGTGTGATTTCTAATTGATGGGTAACTTAACTAGAGTAAGAGGAAAACGTTCAACTCTCTCACAGCCTTTACTGCTGAGACCCCCCAAAAATTCTGTAAAAGTAGAGGACCTGCATAACCAAACATAAAAATATTATAATTTCAAAACAAAAACACTAGCACGGAAGGAAACTACCTTGTGTGCGGATGTGCTCCTTGTGAAAGAGCAGAATGCAGTCATTCAATGTAAAGTCAACCAGTGGCATAACTAGGCGGACCCATTGCTCCATGCTGCATGCTGTAGTGGCAGCAAGCAAAATGTAAATGACATAACAGCAGACCAATGAATGAAGAGATGTGGCTGAAAGATCCTTCAGTTTATTATATTATGTATACAATGTTAGTTAAATCGAAAGGTCCTGGCCAATGCTAGCCCCTTAAAGGTACACGTGGGCTCCCGCCAGCAGCTTCGTGGAAAGGCATGTAGGCTCATCATTCACAAAGGAAGGCAGGTAGACTCCATCTTCCAACTAACTGGAGAAGCAGAGTGTGCTGCGAGACTCCACTAGTGGTAGAAATGTGATTTCTAATTGATGTGTAACTTAACTAGAGTAAGAGGAAAACTTTCAACTCTCTCACATCCTTTACTGCTCAGACCCGCCAAAAATTCAGTAAAAGTAGAGGACCCACATAACCAAACATAAAAATATTACAATTTCAAAACAAAAACACTAGCACGGAAGGAAACTACCTTGTGTGCGGATGTGCTCCTTGTGAAAGAGCAGAATGCAGTCATCAATGTGAAGTCAACCAGTGGCGTAACTAGGCGGACCCATTGCTCCATGCTGCATGCTGTAGTGGCAGCAAGCAAAATGTAAATGACATAACAGCAGACCTATGGATGAAGAGATGTGGCTGAACGATCCTTTCAGTTTATTATATTATGTACACAATGTTAGTTAAATCGAAAGGTCCTGGCCAATGCTAGCCCTTAAAGGTACACGTGGGCTCCCGCCAGCAGCTTGCTAGAAAGGCATGTAGGCTCATCATTCACAAAGGAAGGCAGGTAGACTCCATCTTCCAACTAACTGGAGAAGCAGAGTGTGCTGCGAGACTCCACTAGTGGTAAAAGTGTGATTTCTAATTGATGGGTAACTTAACTAGAGTAAGAGGAAAACGTTCAACTCTCTCACAGCCTTTACTGCTCAGACCCCCCAAAAATTCTGTAAAAGTAGAGGACCTGCATAACCAAAAATACAAATATTATAATTTCAAAACAAAAACACTAGCACGGAAGGAAACTACCTTGTGTGCGGATGTGCTCCTTGTGAAAGAGCAGAATGCAGTCATTCAATGGGAAGTCAACCCGTGGCGTAACTAGGCGGACCCATTGCTCCATGCTGCATGCTGTAGTGGCAGCAAGCAAAATGTAAATGACATAACAATAGACCAATGGAAGAAGAGATGTGGCTGAAAAATCCTTCCAGTTTATTATATTATGTATACAATGTTAGTTAAATCGAAAGGTCCTGGCCAATGCTAGCCCTTAAAGGTACACGTGGGCTCCCGCCAGCAGCTTCGTGGAAAGGCATGTAGGCTCATCATTCACAAAGGAAGGCAGGTAGACTCCATCTTCCAACTAACTGGAGAAGCAGAGTGTGCTGCGAGACTCCACTAGTGGTAGAAGTGTGATTTCTAATTGATGGGTAACGTAACTAGAGTAAGAGGAAAACGTTCAACTCTCTCACATCCTTTACTGCTCAGACCCCCTAAAAATTCTGTAAAAGTAGAGGACCTGCATAACCAAAAATAAAAATATTATAATTTCAAAACAGCACGGAAGGAAACTACCTTGTGTGCGGATGTGCTCCTTGTGAAAGAGCAGAATGCAGTCATTCAATGTGAAGTCAACCAGTGGCGTAACTAGGCGGACCCGTTGCTCCATGCTGCATGCTGTAGTGGCAGCAAGCAAAATGTAAATGACATAACAGCAGACCAATGGAAGAAGAGATGTGGCTGAAAAATCCTTTCAGTTTATTATATTATGTATATGTGATGGATGCAAGGAGGGGGGGCCCGTAGAATAGAAGGAGTCTCACTCCGGTATAGTTGTTGTGGAGGGGTGTTTTTATTATTTTTATATTGTCCCAAAAAAAACGTAAGTAAACAACAAGACTCTCGAGGTTCTGAGATGGGAAAGGTAAGTTTGGTCTCTTGACGCTCTTTCTTTCTTGGTCCGGCAGCTTCAGTTTTAATCTTTATTTCGTTGACTTGCAACATAAAAGATGCAATAAAATATGACAAAACATGATAAAATTCACCATATATACAGCTTACAGTTCATTATGGTTCAGCACCCCGCTATAGGAGCAACATTTCATCATATTTGGACACACAGAATACAATTTTATATTTGGCGCAAAAAATGCATAATTATGTTAAAATGTTTAAAATCACATTAAAAAAACATTAAATTGATTATAACAACCGGGAGTTTGAGAAGACACAAATGGCTAGGCATAATTCATGATTTATAAGATATCAGGATGGCACTTTTCCTTATTTAAAACGAAAGCTTTAATTTCCTTCTGGTATAGTAAACGGACAATAGAAATTTACTGATTCCGAACACGAATACTTGGCTGGTGTCCGTGCTTAGGATCCTACCAGCTTCCCTATGCGAAATAGAACCAATGTTGCGGCACAGAGGGACAATCCATCTTTTCCTCGCCTTTACATAACTAGGGCAGAAAAATAATATATGATAGATATCCTCCCTTTGATTGTTGGTACATATGCTGCAGCAGTCATTATCTGTCTTCCCCCAACTTTTCTCTGTTACTTTAAATCTCAGCGTGCCATATCTAAATTTCAAATACAGAGTTTTGGCCAGTGGTGGCTCGATTTCATCTAAAAATTGTTCAAAAGATGCCTCATTTTTTACCATAAGGAATTTTTCTATAAGAGGACCATGTGTTCTTATGTACACGGAATCGTTGCTCACGTATGACCAAAAAGACAGTTTGACTATTTTCTTAGATACTGAGTTTAAAGAACCTGGCTCGTTCCAGAAGTGCATTAATCCCAGCTTGATTAGCCAGGTTTTTACATGTTTAAACCAAAAGATTTTCCTGTCACTATCAAGGTCAAGGATCTCTTTCAAGCCATTTTTATAATCTGATAGTTCAATTGTTGTCCATAGTCTGACCCACAACAATACTGGTCTCAATATTGCATGATGATCTGTGTGTTTAATGTTTAAGTCAAGAAATAGGGGAATAAGCGGAGTGTTATTAGGAATTTTTAGAAGACCCCTAATAAACTTATTCTCAAGTACTTCAAAAGTTTTCTTACATACTGGCCCCCAAATTTCCGCCCCATACAGTGAGGCTGATTGGACCTTATATCTAAAAAGCTCCACTGCTGGGGTGACCGCCTTATTGACACTTTTATTGTGTCTCTGCAATATGGGAAAACAATTTTGTTTAAACACCAGTTTTGATTTCTCTAGTTGTGGGCCCCATCCCATTAAAGAATCTAGCAGGACTCCCAGATATGTAAAGCTATGTTCGTAGTCTAATTTTTGTCCGTTTAACATTAAATTCCTTTTAAACGTTTTGTGCGGGTTTAGTGCCATGTATTTAGTTTTTTTTATATTGATTTCTAGTCCTTTCAAAGTACAATACTGTTGGAACCTGTCTAAAAGGGTCTGGAGGCCGCGTGGTGTTTGCGAAATTAAAATTGTATCATCCGCAAAAAGGAGGGACGCAACACGTTCCCTTCCTAATCGGGGCGAATCATTCTCACAATTTTCCATATAGGCTGCAATGTCATTTACATATAGGGAGAAAAGGGTGGGGGCCAGTACGCATCCCTGGCGTACTCCCCGTTTTATGGGGATTGGGTTTGTAAGTTCCCCATTTGGTCCCCACCTAACTTTAGCATAATTCTCCTGGTGCAAGCCCATTATGAGTTTTAACAATTCGCCTGGCAGCCCTTGCCTATTCAGAGTTTCCCAAAGTAGATCACGGGGAATTAGGTCAAATGCTGCTCGCAGGTCTACAAAGGTCACATACAAGTGGCCCTTGCGAATTATGACATATTTCCAATACAAGCAGCAAAGCCTAAATACCTGGTCTATAGTACTTGTTTTGTTCCTAAACCCCGCCTGATATTTGGATAAAACTGACTCATCCTCCAGCCATGAATTTATTCGATTTAAAATATGTCTAGCATAGATCTTCTGTGTTATGTCTAAAAGACTAATGGGGCGATAATTGGCTGGATCGCCACGATCCCCTTTTTTAAAAATGGTAATAATTTCTGCGCCGTTCCATGTATCCGGAATATGGTTGGTGGCTGCAACTATATTAAATAGATGGTTCAAATAGGGTGCCCAAACCTCAACATTGCACAGATAAAGATCGCCCGGAATTTTGTCTAGTCCGGGCGCCTTCCCTTTCTTTACCATGGCAAGTGCTGTCTCTGTTTCATGTATATTAAACACTACCGGGTGAATATTGGCTGGTATTATGACAGTGGGTGCATCTGTTGCATCAACACCAGTTAAAATTTTGGCTTCATATAGTGATGTGAAATGTTTTACCCATGTGTCCTCATCTAGATAGACCTCCCTAGAACCCTTCTCGCGGTTGTTTCCCTTAGCTGCTATTTCCCAAAATTGTCTCTGGTCCTTGTTTTTTGCGGCTGTTAACATACTGAGCCATATTTCCTCATCCCAGGAGGATTTAGCTCTTGCAATAATTCTATTGTAAGCCTTCCTTTTATCCCTAATTTCTAATGGACCTTCCCTTTTAACAGCATTGATCAGTGCAGTTTTAGCAAGACGGCATTCCTTGTTGTACCAAGGTTTGCCTGTGGCTTTTACATTGGTCATGCCTGCACCTTTTTTAGGTATTTTAGTGAGGAGTACTAATAGTTTGCTGAAGAGGGATTTATGCAATTTAATGAAATCTTTGGGGTCATAGCTGTGCGGACAGTATATGCTTAGAGTGTCTGCAAATGTGCTGTATATATTGGCTAATAGGTCCTCTTTTTCCAATACATAGGCCCATTTAACCGCCCTGCGATTATTGCTAAGGACAGTGTTGTCTTTTATAGATGAGGATACTGAGCTATGGCCTACCTCCGTAGCTTCCGACCCCTTTAACATTCTTTGTTGAAAGCTTGTTTCCAAAGGGAAGTGGTCACTTTCATATCTCTTTTTAACATTTAGATCTTCTGTGAAAGGCCACAGGTCAAGAGAGACTATGACAAAATCTAATTTACTTTCATACTCATGTCTCTTAAAAGTAGGGGCTTTCGGGCTATCAGATGGCATGCCCCCATTACATGCTCTCAGGCCATGGGAAGTCAACAACCTTGTAATCTGCAAAGCCAATGCGGTGCCAGCCACCATTCTATTTTCATTCAGGGCTGGTATTCCATTGGCAGTGTCCTCGTCTTCGAACAATTGTGCTATATCTGTAATTGGTTCGAAGTTGCAGTTCAGGTCCCCACATAGGATGACACTTGCGCCTAGTCTTAATAAGTCCATAAGTGAGTCTAGCTTCCCTATGCACAATGATTCCTTATGGGAAGACTGGGGGCTGTTGTATACGTTAAAGAGGTAGATCACCCTATTGTCCGCTGTAGTTACTTCCAGACCGAGAATGTCTGGGGAATCAGTGTTAAGCCTTTTTATGCCTATTTTGAGAGATACACTGATCCACACTAGTAGACCTCCAGATGCACAACCTCTTGTGGAAGGCACAGCCTCTATTTGATAAGTTTTATAGCCAACCCTGTGCAACTGTACTGTGGCCCATGTCTCCTGCAACACACAGATATCAAAGGAATTCATATATTCATTCCAGTCGGGATCACATAATTTCGCACGCACCCCCGCTATATTCCATGAAACAAGTGTAAGCAAGGGGGATCCCTCCTTTGGACCATAGAGCGCTGCAGGTAAGACAGCAGTCGATCTACTAGTATCTTCATCTTTACTTGGACCAACAACACCTAAGCCCACCATAGGACCACTAATCACTTTTTCTTCGTTATATCTTACTATGCATGGGTCATTTTCAATTCCTCTTACATCATCTCTACTTTCTAACCTTATTTCAGGTATAAGCAATGGGGGTCCCTCTTTTCTCCCAAGAGACCCTGTGGGTGGGATAACAATCAAGCTACTATTCACATCATCAACTGTTGCAACAGTACATAGCACTGTCTTTGAACAACCAGTACCCATTTTTTTATACGACCTTGTGGTGTGTAGAACATTTTCAATCCTCCCGACATCCTCTGCGCTCTTTAAACATCAATCACATTCCTCCATACCACTGAATGCCTCAAACCTATTTGTTAACTCTAAAGGAGTAAATGGCATCAAGTGGGTCATGTTACCATTTTCTCCTATATTGCGGCTTGTCAGTATGGTATTCCACCCATGTGTCGCGGGAGTTGGAGCTGACTGGAGCATGTATGCGGGATTCCTGGCAGTCTCCATGTAGGAAAAGTGGTTGGTAAGGTGGGTGTTATTATTTAAATGTTGGGGGGGAAACACTGTGGCTCTTGGATAAAAATACGTCAAGGGACGTGGTATAATGCAATTATTTTCGTTACCAAAAGGCCAATTCAGAATGTACTGAACAGCTTTTCTGTCCCTGAAGTTTATAACAACAATGTCACCCCCTATATCCTTTGTTCTCCCACCCAGCCAAGAAAAGCGACGAACATGGACTATTTCACCATTCACCTGGTTAGGTTTAGGTCTATACAATGATAGCCAGTGCATGATCTTGTTTTTTAGTTGGGAATAGCCTTCCCGTTTGCCACTTGGGAGTTCTGGAACCCCGGTAAGTACAACCACGTACGGTAGTGCTTCCGGCGGGAGTTCCATAGGTGGTCTCCTAGCCTGTCCCCCTCTTACATAGTTGATCTCATTCTCTTCTAGTCTTGGGGGTCTATTTGTAATGATACTTGGTTCCCTTACCTTGGTATTGGTATCATTGTTACTGTTCGATGTTACGTTAGATTTACCCATAGTTGTTATTGGCTGTTTAGGCTTGGATTTGTCAGGAAGTTTGCTAACAGATGATGACGCACCTGCGAGCAAAAGGTTAGAAGCAGCTGGAGTTGCTGCTATCTGATTGATGCCAGTAGTAGAAGATGTTACGACCACCACATCTTTTGGGAGGGTATACAGTGACGTAGCAATTTTTTGGGGGTGTGACACTTTCATGAGCTCTGGTGACCTGACAGAATTCCCAATTGTTGTCAAATCCCCCTCTATTTTTCCCAACCTTAATTCTATTCCCTTGAGTCTTTCAGCTAAGGCGAGCATATAGCTTCGCACAATTAGTTCTATGTTGTCCAAAAGAGTCTTCGGGGAGGCTGATTGCAGACCTTCTTCCATTGGAATATCCGTGATATCTGGCTCTATGACAGCTTGGGGGAATGGTATCCGGAATGTTGGGATGGTAGAAACAGATGCTATCGGTTGCTTGATGGCAAGTTCTCCCTTAGTCATGGTAGTAGCAGGGTTCATTTTCGTCCCAAATTCCGTGTGACTTAATTTGGGCTTACTTGTGTTGGTTATTTTTCGTCTCCTTTTAGGAGGTGGAGGCCCATATATTTTTTGTGGCAATGGCCCCAAGGTTTTACCTCTCACTACCTTGCCTGGTCTAATTGTAGGCGAGATCATAGTTTTGGGAGTTTTAGGTGTACCAGGGAGGTCATTTGTCACAATTGGTAGTTCTGGTTGAGTTTGCGTAGGTGACACAGCAGGAGCTAAGCATTCTTTAAGTAGTAGGGGCACACTAGCAGTTGGTGATATGTTGCCTGTCAATGTGATGTTCAAGTCGTCTTCCAAGGTGACAGACATTATAGGTTCAGAGAGGGTCCTATTTTTAATACGTGCAATTGAACGACGACGGTCTGCCCGCCGCTCTGCTAGCAACAGTTCTTTATTGCCCTCGGGAGCAGATTTAAGAAAATAGCCATCCAGGGTCCGGTTTAGCATACCCCCATTTTTTTCCGATCCAGCAAAAGCAGGGCTAGTAGCAGCTGTGGCCATAATGCAAGGATAACAATAGCGGGCTATGGTATGAGATTGATCACTACTTACTCCGATAAAAATCAAAGTACTCAGGCCCAGCCCAGCCTCTTCCGGCCGTAGAGGGCCCGCCCTTTGCCCGGGCTTCGCCCCGGGCGCTCCCGCGACACGGGGAGTGCGCGCAATTCCAAGCGCCTCCGGTGGCGGGAAATGACGATGGCGGCTCCTGCCGCAATGCCCCCAGGGAATTGTAGTCCTGCGGCCGCTGTGGTGGTGTGCGGCGGCGGGAGGACTGCAGGCAGCAACAGCGATGTCCCAAACAGCGGGAACACAGAGCACAGCAGGTCGCCCCAGAGAACAAGGTGAGCAGGGTTACACCCGCTCCACCGGGAGTGCGCGCAATTTCAAGCGCCTCCGGTGGCGGGAAATGACGATGGCGGCTCCTGCCGCAATGCCCCCAGGGAATTGTAGTCCTGCGGCCGCTGTGGTGGTGTGCGGCGGCGGCAGGACTGCAGGCAGCAACAGCGATGTCCCAAACAGCGGGAACACAGAGCACAGCAGGTCGCCCCAGAGAACAAGGTGAGCAGGGTTACACCCGCTCCACCGGGAGTGCGCGCAATTTCAAGCGCCTCCGGTGGCGGGAAATGACGATGGCGGCTCCTGCCGCAATGCCCCCAGGGAATTGTAGTCCTGCGGCCGCTGTGGTGGTGTGTGGCGGCGGGAGGACTGCAGGCAGCAACAGCGATGTCCCAAACAGCGGGAACACAGAGCACAGCAGGTCGCCCCAGAGAACAAGGTGAGCAGGGTTACACCCGCTCCACCGGGAGTGCGCGCAATTTCAAGCGCCTCCGGTGGCGGGAAATGACGATGGCGGCTCCTGCCGCAATGCCCCCAGGGAATTGTAGTCCTGCGGCCGCTGTGGTGGTGTGCGGCGGCGGCAGGACTGCAGGCAGCAACAGCGATGTCCCAAACAGCGGGAACACAGAGCACAGCAGGTCGCCCCAGAGAACAAGGTGAGCAGGGTTACACCCGCTCCACCGGGAGTGCGCGCAATTTCAAGCGCCTCCGGTGGCGGGAAATGACGATGGCGGCTCCTGCCGCAATGCCCCCAGGGAATTGTAGTCCTGCGGCCGCTGTGGTGGTGTGCGGCGGCGGGAGGACTGCAGGCAGCAACAGCGATGTCCCAAACAGCGGGAACACAGAGCACAGCAGGTCGCCCCAGAGAACAAGGTGAGCAGGGTTACACCCGCTCCACCGGGAGTGCGCGCAATTTCAAGCGCCTCCGGTGGCGGGAAATGACGATGGCGGCTCCTGCCGCAATGCCCCCAGGGAATTGTAGTCCTGCGGCCGCTGTGGTGGTGTGCGGCGGCGGCAGGACTGCAGGCAGCAACAGCGATGTCCCAAACAGCGGGAACACAGAGCACAGCAGGTGGCCCCAGAGAAAAAGTTCCTTTGTCAACAGGGGTCCACGTTTATCTCAAGGGAAAGCGTCAAGGTTCCGAAGGCACTCGAAAAACAAAAGAAAAGAGACCCGGGATTACTGGCACTACCGGGACTCCGGTCATGAAAGAAGGGGGCGGGGAGTGAGGGGGATCACCGGGGACCGTTACCAACGTGAAAACTCCACAATACAGCGCTCGTGTGTACTTCAAATGGGGGGGTGCTGTACAGCTCACACACGTGAGACGAGCAATCCCCTTAATCTGGCACGTACCTTGTGGTGCCACACTTCTCCAGAAGCGTGGCGGGGCGGAACGTGGTCTCGTTGGCCTCCCGGCTTACTCTCCTCCTGGGGCGACCCAGCTTCCAGGTCCGCTCTCCTCGATTCCTGGGGCGATGCAGCTTCTGTCTTCTCCCTCTGCTGGACACCGAAGTTCTCTCGAGGCTCTCTGGACGTCTCCTTCACTCCTGTCCCGGTCGCGCTGTTCTCTTCCGGGTGCCGCGCTATCAGCTCCTCCGAGGCTCCTGATTGGAGGGAGGCCAATGACATCATCGACGGAATCCCCTCCTCCGGGAAGGCCCATGCTGCCTTAAAGGGACCGTGTCCGTCCTGTACTCGGGGCGGAAAGGAACACGGGTTAAAGTCCTCGCCCGGCCTGTGGCAGGCAGGGACCCCCTGACACATCCCTCCCCCGGGATTTCCCCGATCGGGGGAAAGTGGGAATCGGGACAAAAAGTCAGCATTCCCCTGTTCCAGACCTTTTCGATGACAAACCTCAATCTGAAAGGGTTGCAGAGCCAGAAACCATCTGAGGATGCAATCATTGTGGCCACGGTTCCTTTGAAGCCAAGTTAGTGGGGCATGGTCCGTATACAAAACAAAGGGCCTTCCCTCCAGATAGTACCTAAGTTTGTCTACACTCCAGCGGACCGCCAAACATTCCTTCTCTATAGTAGAGTAGGCCGCTTCTCTGGGGAACAGTTTACGGCTAATGAAAAGAACTGGCCTTTCCAACCCCTCTGAGTCTTCCTGAGAAAGGACCGCCCCAATACCCACTCCTGAGGCATCCGTCTGGAGGATGAAGGGTTTTATGAAGTCTGGAGAAATCAAAACAGGGCCCGGGGTGAGGACAGTTTGTAGGGTCTGAAAAGCACTGGTTTCTTTGGGAGTTAGGGCTGGTAACCTAGGAGATGACTGGGTTTTCTTTAACAGATCTGTAAGAGGTCCAGCTATATCCGCGAACTGAGCAATAAACCTCCTATAGTATGCTACTAGGCCCAGGAACGCTCTTAGATCTCTTTTGGTCTTAGGATAGGGGACTTCCAGGATAGCCCTCACTTTCCCTGTTTGTGGTTCTATCATCCCATTACCTAAGACGTAACCTAGATACTTCACCTTTCTAAAGGCAATTCTAGTCTTTTTGGCGTTTATGTGGAAGCCTGTAGTTCTTAGACTAGTGAGTATCTTCTCAAGATGTTTCGTATGTTCTTCCCACGTCTTACTGTAGACGACGATGTCGTCCAAGTAAGCGGAGGAATATTGTTGGTGGGAAGACAAGATTGTATCCATTGCCCTTTGGAACGTCGCCGGAACGCCGTGCAGTCCAAAGGGGAGAACAGTGAAATGATAGTGGCCAGAGGGCGTAGAGAAAGCTGTTTTCTCCTGGTCTGCAGGGTTTAGGGGAATCTGCCAATACCCCTTGGTGAGGTCTATAGTTGTAATATACCGGGCTTCACCAAGGCGTTCTAGCAGTTCGTCCACGCGAGGCAGTGGGTAGGCGTCTTGTTTGGATACCCTATTCACAGCTCTGAAGTCGATACAAAAACGAATACTACCATCTGGTTTAGGGACGAGTACTACTGGAGAACACCAGTTGCTGTGTGAGGGTACAATCAACCCAGAGCGCAGCATCTGGTTGATCTCGTCCTGGAAGGCACTTCTTCTGGCCTCGGGGATACGGTAGGGCTTTTGTTTAACTACCGTTCCAGGAGAAGTAGGGATGGAATACATCGCTACGTTTGTTCTTCCCGGTTGGTCTGAGACTACATCTGAATAACGAAGCAGAAGAGATAAAACGTATTCTTGTGCTTTTGTTAAGTCTGGGTTTATAGGGGTGTCATGAACAGTGTGAGTGGCAGTTGTAATGGTATGGACTGCTTGAGGAGGTTTTTCCAACCTTTTTTTTTAACAGATTTATATGGTACATCACCAACGTCAAGTTCCCTCCACTTTTTTCCTTTGTCATAAAACGTTTTTTGTTTGTTTTGTGCTATGGCCAGATGGTCATGGGCCATGGTTCTAAGTTTATGGAGTCTTGTTTGCAGTTGTCGTGTATAGTCAATGAAGGTTTCTGCCTCGTGTGCTCCTTCCCTTTCCCAAATGTCCTTGGTGATTTCTAAAAGGGTTCTAGGGGTTCGACCAAACAGCAATTCAAAAGGAGAGGTGCCTAAACTGGCTTGTTTTTGACTCCGAAGGTCAAAAAGAGCCAAGGGTAGCAGCTGGTCCCAGTTCTTACCGTCCCCAGACAACAGTTTCTTTAAGGTGAGCTTTAGGCTACCATTGTATCGCTCGACCAGTCCGTCTGTCTGGGGATGGTAGACAGATGTTTTAATATGAGTGATTTTGAGTAGTTTACAGACCTGTGCCATTAAACGCGAAACAAAAGGTGTCCCTTGGTCTGTGATAATTTCGCGAGGAAATCCCATCCTAGAGAAGACCTCAACGAGCTTTTGAGCTATGTCTGACGATGTAGTTGCCCGGAGGGGATATGCCTCTGGGTAGCGAGTGGCATAGTCTACTAAGACTAAGGCATACAGATGACCCCTAGCAGACTTAGGCAACGGGCCTATAAGGTCCATTCCCAACCTATCAAATGGTTTACCTATGATAGGTGATGGATTCAGAGGAACCGCAGGTGGAACATAGGGGTTTCGCCGCTGACAGATGTGACATTCTTGACAAAAGCATTGTATTTGTGCATACACCCCCGGCCAAAAGAAGTATTGTAAAATTGTCTGCCCTGTCTTTTCTGCACCTGAATGTCCTGCAAGTAAATGTGCGTGGGCAAAAAACAGTATCTGGTCCCTAAAGGCTACAGGTACCAGAAGCTGGGGAACTGCATCGGGTTTGGCCAACCTATATAACAGTCAGTTTTTTTCAATGAAAGTAGGATAGATTCTATGTACAGGGTCCTGAGCTGAACGGGCTATGTGCCAAGCGTTGGTGAGAGAGGCATCGTTTAGTTGTGCGGTCCTGAAGTGGGTATCCCTAGCCCATGGCTCAGAAACAAGAAGATTGTCACGTGGAGTGCATTGTAAGGCGTCAGACATAAGGGCGATGAAGCCCGGATTGTCGGTTCCTATTATCACTGGTTCAGGAAGCGTAGCCAAAACCCCAACCACTACTTCTGTTCTAGTTCCTGCGGCAGTACAGAGGCTAATGGTAGCTAACGGATACTCCCTAACGTCCCTATGGACGCACCTTATGTGTACACTTTTCCCTGGCATTAGGCAGGATGAGGGAACCAATTCTTGTCTTACTACCGAATGCCTACATCCTGAATCTAGTAAAGCACTAACCACCTTTCCATAAATGTTCACACTCACATAGAACACTGGTCCTGTCTCCTGGGCGTAGAGAAGAGAATGTGGGACGTAGCTCACATCCATAGGTTCTTCTTCTTTCTCCTTTTGTTTCTTTCGGCAATATCTCGCTATATAGCCCCACTCGCCACAATCATAACATTGAGGGCCAGGGTTAGGCTGAAAGTCTGGTTTGGGAAAACGTGAACGTTCTATCGGTATCTTTGGGTATTTCTTGTCGAGCTTTCCAGGAAAGTTTTTACTGGTTTTCTCTGGTTCTCTTAAAGGGGGGCGTCCTTGGGCCCGGGCATAGGAGGTAGCCATTTCGATTGCGTGTTCGAGAGTCTATCCTGCATGTTGTTTTAACCAACGCTGTGTCCCGTAGGGTAACGCCTCCAAAAATTGCTCAAGATAGATCTTATTCATCACTGCTTCCATATTCCCTTCCTGTGGCTTCAGCCACAGGTCAGCTGCTGCTTTTAGCTTGTAAAAGAGGGTCTTGGGAAGATCTCCGGGGGTTCCGCGTCCCTGTCGGAACTTAAGTCTGTGGGTCTCTGCATCCACACCCAGACGGTCGAGGATGTACTGTTTAACCACGGCATAAACAGAGGTGCCGTCCTTATTGACCATCTGGTAAGCAGCCTGGGCCTCACCTGTCAAAAGAGGGGCGAGGTAAAAGGGCCACCTATCACCGGGCAAAGCACTGGCCCTAGCAGCTCTCTCGAAATTCAAAAAGAAAGCCAAAGGATCATCCCCTGGTGTGAATTTCTGTAGAGGGACAACCGTTCCTGGGGGAGGGGCGCTTGTCCTTCCTTGTCCCAATACTGCCATGAGTTGGTTTTGACCCTCTGCCAACTTCAAGAGATTTTCTGACTGTGCTTGTATGGCAAAAGTGAATGCCGTACGGTCTGCTTCAGCCTAGGTGGATGTTTGTCCTATGGCCCATTCAAGTTTATCCTGGCTCTCCTTCATTTGCTGAATGAGGGTCTCCATCTTTTATCAGAGGACGGTTATGCTCCTATCTGGCTCGCCACTTGTGATGGACGAAAGGAGGGGGGGGGGGCCGTAGAATAGAAGGAGTCTCACTCCGGTATAGTTGTTGTGGAGGGGTGTTTTTATTATTTTTATATTGTCCAAAAAAAACGTAAGTAAACAACAAGACTCTCGAGGTTCTGAGACGGGAAAGGTAAGTATGGTCTCTTGACGCTCTTTCTTTCTTGGTCCGGCCACTTAGTTCCTTTGTCAACAGGGGCCCACGTTTATCTCAAGGGAAGGCGTCATGGTTCCGAAGGCACTCGAAAAACAAAAGAAAAGAGACCCAGGGTTACTGGCACTACCGGGACTCCGGTCATGAAAGAAGGGGGGGCGGGGAGTGAGGGGGAAAACTCCACAATACAGCGCTCGTGTGTACTTCAAATGGGGGGGTGCTGTACAGCTCACACACGCATGTCCCGTGACCACCCTCACCCACACCTACACTTTCCCTCCCTGTGAGACGAGCAATCCCCTTAATCTGGCCCGTACCTTGTGGTGCCACACTTCTCCAGAAGCGTGGCGGGGGGGAACGTGGTCTCGTTGGCCTCCCGGCTTACTCTCCTCCTGGGGCGACGCAGCTTCCAGGTCCGCTCTCCTCGATTCCTGGGGCGATGCAGCTTCTGTCTTCTCCCTCGGCTGGACACCGAAGTTCTCTCGAGGCTCTCTGGACGTCTCCTTCACTCCTGTCCCGGTCACGCTGTTCTCTTCCGGGTGCCGCGCTATCAGCTCCTCCGAGGCTCCTGATTGGAGGGAGGCCAATGACGTCATCGACGGAATCCCCTCCTCCAGGAAGGCCCATGCTGCCTTAAAGGGACCGTGTCCGTCCTGTACTCGGGCGGAAAGGAACACGGGTTAAAGTCCTCGCCCGGCCCCGTGGCGGGCAGGGACTCCCTGACAGTATACAATGTTAGTTAAATCGAAAGGTCCTGGCCAATGCTAGCCCTTAAAGGTACATGTGGGCTCCCGCCAGCAGCTTGGTAGAAAGGCATGTAGGCTCATCATTCACAAAGGAAGGCAGGTATCCTTCTTCCAACTAACTGGAGAAGCAGAGTGTGCTGCGAGACTCCACTAGTGGTAGAAGTGTGATTTCTAAAATATGGGTAACTTAACTAGAGTAAGAGGAAAACTTTCAACTCTCACATCCTTTACTGCTCAGACCCCCCAAAAATTCAGTAAAAATAGAGGACCCACATAACCGAACGTAAATATATTAATATGCATAACTACCCTGCAATCTGTTCCAGTAGCATTAGCTGATAACATGGGGGCACATGTATGAAAGAACAGGTTTGCGAGTCCTTAATAGAGATTTTTTGCGAATCACTATTAACGACTTGCAAACTGCTATGTAGGTAGGTTTCACATTTAAAGTAGCGATTCCTACGCATTCCCTATTTGCGACTTGCAAATTGCGGGTCGCAAATAAGGAATGGATTCCCATTCATTTCTATGGACCAAGAGGCCCATAGGAATAAATGGGAATTGCGTATGCAATTTGCGAGTTTCCCAATAGGTTCCCGCAAATTGCGCACGCAATTTCAAGGGTGCAAAGGTTCCAAAACGATACCCTGTTGCACCCCTGAAATGTGCATGTGTGCACATGTGGCACACATACATGCCCTAATGGCATGTATGTGTGCCACATGGCACTTTGAAAAAAGCAAAAAAGTACTCTTTTCGAAGAAATCGGAAATTACCTCCAACTTGAAGTTGGTGGTAATTTGTGATTCCTTACAGCAATATCACAATTTGCGATGGCTACTGGAATAGCATTTAGGTAATCGGAAATGTTGTGATTCCTTATTTTACGAGTAGGTTTTTCTTTCCTACATTGCACACAGCTAAAGTGTGATCGCAAATGCTGAAATTCTGTGAATTTCAGCGTGTGCGATCGCAATTTAGCTTGATACATCTGGCCCATGGCTCGGTGGATTAAGGCTTTTGGTAATATAAGAATGCATCACAATGCATTAACTATCCACAACCCAGCTTGCTCTTCCCTTAATCATTGGATTTTGCTTGTCTTTGACCTCTTGGCCAGGTTCACTCTAAAGAAATTTCATTTACATACATACATAAAGCCATTACAATATGTGCACCTCAAACAACACCGATCTGTTGGCTTTGCCAATGCTTGTTTATTTTCATGGGCTCCATAAGTGGTCATGTTGACCAGAAAGGTAGTCTAAGGATCTATTTGAATATACCTGTTTTGTTTTTAATGATGCAGTCTCATTCACACTATCAGAATGCTCACAGATTTCTGTAAAATGATAACAGAAAAGAAGAAAGGATGTGTTGCATATTAGTAATATTGCAAAAACTTTCGAAATTACACATACGATTAGTCATTCAGCAGGTGTTGTTGTGGCTCCCCTTATATGTTCCTAGATCAGGGATTATGCCCAATACTAATACAAAGGTATATCTGGCGGAGCATGTGATACAGGGAGAGGTGTGGCGCCGCGGCCAGGGCGACTGACGCTGGAATCTGGGGACCACGGTTCGATCCCCGGCTCCGGCGGCAGGTTAGCCCAGCACCATATGACTCTGGGCAATAGCTCGCTTCATCTTCCCGACGGCCCCCAGCGCCTAGAGACCCTTACGGGTGATTGTGCGCTTTACAAATGTGGACTTTACTTTACTTTATTTCCTCCAGTCCCCGCACCTGCCACTCGCATAGAGGACATTTTCCTTCAAGGATAACTTCACCGTGAGACTCGAAGAGGTAAGTGGTATTTACTTTTTCTTTCCACCGTCTCGCCCCCTTGCCGCACCACTCCCCTTGCCTCACCACCCCCGATCCGTGCCAGCCACCGCTGGTATTAAATAAAAAGTATTAAATAAAAACATATTCCTACCTTGCTACGATCCTCAGCCTCGCGCTGGGTAAGGGTAATAGCACCCCAGACAATCTGAGCACTGCTGTTACGCTAATTGTAATACGAGACAGCATAAGAGCAGTGCTAGGATTGGTTGGGTCAGGGAAACACAACACTCACTCAGAGATCAATGGGGCTGTGTCGCAGCCCTTCCAGCTCCCAGGTAAATTGATCATGGAAGCCTGAACGGCGCATGTCACGTTGGCCACAGTGAACACACTTGCCAATCTGACATGTGCAGTTCATTTTCACAGCCTCTAGACAGTCGGTCGCCTTTCAATTGTTTGTGATCCCCCCTGCAAACGATTGATTAATTCCCTTCCAGGTTGCAACGAAGAGGGCCACACTTTACAGCATCCTTTGTCTTCTGAAACGCAAAGAGGTCACAATGCTGATTGTGAGTTGGAAATGGCTTTGCAACTTACACTATGTCACTTTAATGCATTGCAAAGAGAGATTTTGAATTTGAAATGCCTGCCAATTTGCCCAGTACAGGTATTGGGAAGGAGACATTTCAGTAGGAAAGTAATTTCTGGGCAGGGTCGGTTATAGTGCTGGTGGCGCCTAAAGCGAAAATCTGTTCTTGTGCCACCCCCCCATGACCTCCTTCTCCACCTATTCATTCGCTACCACCCTCTAACAGTGCCCGTTATCTCTCCATAGCCCCTCTCTCACGTGCATTTCATTTGTTTGATAGCTCTGCTAATAACAGTGTAGCATGTCAGACCACTTTACATCACACACGCATTATACAGACACAGTGCATCATGTGTGTGTAAACCAGTCTATAAGAAAATTGACATAAAACGAGGATTATAAGGTGTAGGAATCACTTGTCACCCATACTAGTAGGCAGTATATTTTAAGAGTGTGTGATTTAGAGAAGAACAACCTCTGGATTTAAAACTTACCACAGTGGTTGGGCTGACTATGCTTAGACTGTATTTCTACCTAAACACACCCTTTTTAGCATCAATACGATAATGAAAGACTGGGGACAAAATACGTTTCTTACTCTATTCCTTGCAGTTTTCATGCATCTCTTTGAGGACAGTTCATAGGTCACTGTGTTCATTAGGGTTGTACTTCATGTAATGCAACTACTGTGGCAAAAGAATTAACCCACTGATCTATCTACATAAAATACAATTCTGTGATCCCCAAAACCCACCGCCCACATTACATACGGCAAGTGGTTTGGTTTAGCAGTGCAGTACCGGCCCTTCAGGGGCGACTTACCTCTAGGAAGCTGGGGAAAAGGTAAAAATACAAACATTGGGGCATCCTAGAGTTTCAATAGGGGTTTTTGCCCGAGAAATCTGTGCAAATACAAGCATGAGTTTGCAAACTTTGGGGGCAGGCACGCAGTAAATGTAGAGGTACTTGTATAGTGCACAACTACCCAGAGGCATCTCGGCGCTTGTACTAATACCGCTGAGGAACCCTTTCCCTGTGAAGTGTCCACTCCTGAGCACCCCCAAGGTGAAGCCAGGCATCCTAGCGTTGTTGGGGCCATTGTGGAGATTAAGCAAGCTATTGCCCAGAGTTGCAGAGTGGGACCCATGATTAGAATAGGCACCGAGGCGAGAATTAACAGGTCCGAGGAAATTGAGCCCAAGACCCAACGAGGCGGGAATTGAACCCTGGTCCCGGGTCTGACTTCTGCATCAGGGTCTGCCGCTCTAACCCTTGAGCCACACTTCTCCACTTATTACAGTGTTTTGGGGAGCAGGCGAATTTCAGTGGCAGTGGACAAGATAGAGGCTAGGCATCCTGTCCACCTCGGAACAAGGGCTTTTTATGGCAGTTAGGTTAGGGATACTAAAGGATTGGATTTTGTTTTATTGATATAAAGAAGAAGCATTAGTTTTGAAATTGGGATTTGAGGCAGGTTTTAGACTTGGTTATCAAGGTCCCAGGGTCAGAAGATTTGCTGAGAATGTGAAGTCTGTGAAGGAGCACCCTCAAGTAGTGGGACAGAAGCTAGGGAAGGAGGTCAAAGAAGGAAGGGTGGCAGTCCTGTTTGAGTAATGGCAGTAGCCAGACTTGGTGATTTCACCATTGGGGGTGGTTCCTAAGAAAAATGCATGTGAATTCAGGGTAATTCAACATTTGTTTTGGCCTGAAGGATCATCAGTTAATGATTTTATCCCCCAGGAGGATTTAGCAGTTCAATTTGCATAACTAGATATAGCTATTGCTTTGGTGAGGAGGGTAGGAGCTGGTGTCATGTTAGCAAAATGGCCCTGGAGGTAGGCAGCGTTAAGTGTTTTGTCCCGCCCTCCCTACCTGTTTTTAGGAGTTCCATGGAGCAGACAGTTGTTGTTTGGGTAGGTATGCAGACTGTTGGTTAGTTGTCGCTTTAGGACAGGTGGCAGAAATGTAGGAGCTGGCGACAGGCCAGAAGGGCAGGGGGGCTTTGCAGGGTAGTCAGGGCAGAGGGAATACAGGGGAGTGATGGTTCAGTTGAGTGTGCAGGACAAATAATGGAAGGAAAGGGGATGGCGAGGAATGCATGTTTGGATGATGGAGTGGAGACAGGTTAGTGTTGGAGGGAGGTTTAAGGGTAGGGGGATCAGGAAAATGATTGTGTTAGTGAGGCAGAGTTTTATAAAATGTTTGTAATATTTAAGGTTCAAATTTTGCATGCCTGTCCTAATATAGCAGCCTTTTGCTCTCACTTTGACCTGGTTATTCTGCACCTTCTCGCCCGATGATTTTGAGAACAATTTGCACAGTCAAGAAGAGAGTGCCATCTGCTGGTTACTCAGCATAGCTTTAAATCCAACAAATTTAATGAAAAAACTTAAACCTTCATACAGGCCTCACTCACATTTCTCATCATAGAGGAGGGAGTGAGGGAGGAAGGAAGGAGCAAGCTTTGGAGTGGGAACTCTGTGCTGTAGGAAAAAAGGGTTCCAATTGCTCTTGAGCAAGTAACATTATATTGGGCAAAAATACGAAGACAATTAGGGAAACACAGAATTTGCAATTGCTATAGCTGTAAGTCTTCTGATAAACAAAAGCCATTCCCACAAGGTATTGATTGATATCTAATCTGTGGAGTTCTAATTACGTAGGACTGTCTTTAAACCCAAAGTAAGTGTTATACCTTGATGTTTACAAGTGCATCTCCTCCTTGGCTGCTCAGCAAGAATGAATGTGATGACTGCATGGAATGTTAGAATGCCTGATGAGTGAGAGAGTGGAATGTTGGTGTGCCTGCTTGTGTGGAGAGAATGACAGTTGAAGAGAGTGGGCTGAGCAGCAACCATGCAGCTCCTGGTGGGACCTTCTTAGGATCTCCTTAAGACATCTATGAAACCTGTAACATACTACTGAACCATCCAATAAACCTTCTACTTGAAATATACCTCCTGGCTACCTCTGATCATCTTTAGAATTTACCTTACAACAGTAAGCACGAAATCAAGTCATTTAATTTAGATTCATCCAGATAAAGTGGGTTTGATGCGTTTTGGAAACCTAAAGCCACTGTAGAGTATCTCATTGGGAGCTCATGCTGTAGAGAAGCTCGTTGGGAACGCAAAGCAGCATAAACCAGTGCAACATGCTATTTGCACTACAAAAAGGACACTTTTCCAGCGCTAAAAAAGTTTTGCACTGCAAAGTAAACATTATAACAAGAGTTTGCATTGCTTTGCATCACTTTGGAGTATCACAAACTTTACCACAAAAAAAGGAGAGGGGTCCAATTCAGCCAACGAGAAAGGACACCAATAGTAAACACTATAAACAATGATCCCTTTAGACTCTGTTTATTATATGCACACTGTTAGACCTGTCTGCCCTTGGGTAGCCCCACCAATTAATTATTTATTTTGTCCCCTTTTTGCCCCTCAAAACCTTTTTTTTACCTTTTATGTCCACTGGATTTTTGTGGTATTGACTAGGGGTTAGATGCTCTTTCTGCCTCATAGTCCTTTTTCCTGAGGCCTAGGTGCCTCTTCTGACTAGAAATATGGGTCACGCAAAATGGTGGCTATTAACTGCCACAACTGCCAACTCAGGGACTGGGCCCATAGGGTAGAATAGGAACCTTCCAGAACCTTCTGGCCTGTTCTGGACCCCTGGAACTAGGGGTATAAATAGGACCACTGTAGGGCGACCATTTTGTCTTGTCAGGAGGGACAGCTGGAGTACGGGCTGTGGGTCTGGAAGGGGTAGGGCCTTCATAGGGTGGACTACTTTTCAAAGGTTGCCTCTCTACTGGGATCACCACCCCCATTCCTGTTGACCTGACCTAGTTAGTTACCGTCCTGTTGACCCTGGACAGGGAGTTACCTCGAGTTGGAAGTAGAAACTGACCCTAGCTGGAGGTGAGGCACAGGAGATCTCTGCTGAGGGGAGGGAAGTGAGAAGCAGCCCCCCCTTTTCCCCCCTGTCCAGTATTGAGGGCTAGATTGACCCTTGAAGAAGTTGGAGGACTGGGTCCCTAGAGCGAGGGATTTCATCTCTACCCCCTTCTCTGACTGTTGTGCTACCTGCTGTCTACGCTTAGCTCCTGACCTCTCACCTTTGTCGAGAGGCGCCGCCAGGGATTACCCCCCCCCCACCTTTGGAGTCCGAGGTGAGGAGAGTCGGAGCTCCGGTGGGGTGTTCCGCTTGTCCTGTGGCCCATTGTTGACAGGTCAGGCTGGGGACAGTTAGCGCTGCAGTGGTGAGGCCGAGCATAGCGGGTGGCCAATCGAGCATGAGGCAGCGCGCTTCTGCGCATTCTCCAAACAAAGTCCACTTTCCCTGTCAAGAGGGGCCTAGGATCGCGCAGGCCCAAAGGAGGGCCACTTCTTGTGCGAGTTGTACGGAGCAGCCTCCGCTCGGGGCCGCTACTCTTCCACGCATGCGCAGGAGCGCCGCTTGTGAAGAAAACGACGTAGGCGGCCTGAGGCGGAGTTCGGAAGGAGCGGGCCTCGAAGGCCGTCCCCGTGCGACCTCCCCTTGGGGCTGGCTTGGGTAATTTTCGGCCTGGCCCTCGAGGGAGGCGCTGCTGGGGAAGAAGGTGCCTACCGAGGAGAGCTGAACCTCGGGGCTGGAACAGTGTTGAGGGACAGACTTCATTACTGACTTCCACAAGTAAGGAGTGAATCGGGAGCTGTTGGGGGTCTGAGGCCTTTCGCCTAAAGAGGTTTCAGAAAGGAGAGTCTTCCCCCCCCCATTTCTTCTAATTCCTGTCTGGGAGCACAGAGAATAGAGGCGGGAGAGAGTTCTTGGAACCCAGTGAAGAATTGTTGCATAACTTTTTCTTTGCAGAGTTAGGAGGGGAGAACCCCCCCCCCCTGTATTATCCGTGACAGTAAACTGAAATCTAGTGAAGCAGGTTGAAGGATTTGTACCAATCTCTGGTCCCAAGGAGAACCATCTGTTTTTCTCTTCCTTTATAGACAACAGACTCTGCTTTACATGGTGCCAGGTTAAATAATCCAGTAATGTCTGTATGAAAGTATCTAGCTTTGTTGTAGAGTACCCCTTGAATTAAGAAGTAAGGAGTTACTGAAATCTGGTGAAGGAGGGAGAAGTAATTAATGTAAATAGGGTAAAACTGTCGGTGAGGTAAACCAGAGTATACAGTATCCTTGTATAACACAGCGGATGTAATCCTTTCTATTTGAAGAAATACCTGATTCACAACATCATAACCTGAGCTCAAAGAGAGAATTGTTTTTGAACCTGGTACCCCAGTTTCTCATGTGTTCCCAAAAATAAGTGTAACTGGAAAATAGCCTGAAGGTTGTGTCATTTGAAGTTTTGCAACAGTGGAACTAAATTTACGGAAAGATAAAGCGTTTCTACTTTTATAAAAACTAAGGTGTAGTGTCATTTTTGGGTGGATGGGCACTGAGTTATTGAGTGGGTGTGGCGCAAACTTAACACATGTACCTCTGAGATAGGCCTTCCTACTTAGTGCCAAGCTACCCTATGTGACTTGGAGACCCCCAGGTCCAACACACACCACAAGCATACTGCCTCCAATCATCACTCACTTAGCAGCACCAATTAGAAACCCAGAACGTAATATAAGAAAATCATAAATCTTCATTTTTACTATATATAAAAAAAACTTTAATGTATTAAAAAGCTTATCTCTGTAGAGATATTTTCTCAAGACACAATGTTAATAAAAACACTTTAAAAACATGACATTTCACAAATATGGGAAAAATTCGAAATTTATTTTCTAAACATCAAAGCAACACCCTGTTATACAATGCACTGTGGATACTTTTAAATCACATTCAGTGTATGCATAGGGGGTCTTTTTCTTTTATTCACACTGGATGTTTTTTTTCAAATGTTCTAACTGAACCACCCAGATTCAGATCAGGTGTTGTTTTCAATGTTTCCTTAGACACAGAAGCGACGTGTGTCGGTGGTATCTGATATTTCCCCACCTTCTTCAGGCTATCAAATAGTTTTTACAAATCTCCCCAAGAATGATCCTTATGTTGGTGAGTTGAAGGAGGAATCAATCTCTCCCTGTAGCTAAACCGGGTGGCTGTATTAAGTACATCCGCAAAAGAACACTCAACATAGGTGCCCAAATTGACCTTCCTAGTCTCTATTGTTTCTTAGTTCCCGTCTGATGAAAAGTTAATCCGATGCCCAACGAAAACAGGGATCAGGGACCACCGCCTCCTTGATTTTGCTGTTTTATAAGTCCAAATTGTTTGAATCACAGGAGCTATGATTTCCACACCGTCACGGATGATTAAAAGCGATTGGTTACCAAACTTACACGGGGACTCTGACGTCAACTTCCCTGCCTGTTAACACTCGCGGTTTGAAGAAGGAAAGGAGCAGGCAAGGAGACGTGAGAGTCCCGGTGTAAGTTTGGTCACCCGATCGCTTTTAATCATCCATGACGGTGTGGAAATCATAGCTCCTGTGATTCAAACAATTTGGACTTATAAAACAGCAAAATCAAGATTTGGAATAAATAAATAAATATGAACTAGATAAAGGAAAGGTGTTTAAGCATTAGCAAAGACTAGGTAATCATCAATCAGGCGGAGTTAAAGTCGGAGAGCATTCTACATTTTAGTGACGTAAAAGGAAAAGCAAAAAACTCTGGCATGAGCCAGTTTGACTTTAGGAATAGTGAATAAGCAGTCTCTGAGATGAGGGATGGCGAACACGACACTTATGCTAATGAGTACAATTCAATTGAAGATTACAAGGACAGTAACCTTGAAAGAGCTGATGAACCAAGGGGAGTGTCTTAAATTGAACTCTACTGGGTAAAGTATGCCAGGGCAAGGAAGCAAGGTAAGCAGATAGGTGCACGTCGAGGGAGCTGGAAAATATGAACTGCTGCATTCTGAATCCAGATTAGCTTTCTGAGCGCATTAGATGGAAATCCAAGATAAAGTCAAATGCAATAGTTAGATAAAATGACTGCTTCAACCACAATTGGTCAGGTAGAAAGCGGAAGACAAATTGCAGTTAGAGTTTCTAATTTTAACTTTAACTTTGACATCAAATTGGGTCAAAGTGAGATTTGTGGTGGTTTTTGAGTGTTACATTTATTGGTTGACAATAGAAATATCATCAGAATTTTCCTAACAAGTTTTATTCAATCTTTAGCCAGAGTGGTTGTGCTGATACCTCTGGAGATATCCAGAATGCACCCTGTTTTTGTTAGGAAGGGATGCTGTCTCATAGTATTCAAAGGCTACTAGATTTAAACTTCCTTATTCTGTGGTAGGTCGATGTATCTTTAATAATATTCTTACAACTTAATAGTAAGTCATTGATTAAACAAATATATATATTTTAAATAATACTCTTTTGAGAGTTTAACAGGGATCATGCTGATACGATAACAGGACTAAAAAAATCTACTCGCCCACTCTCAGGTCAAGCTATTTTTAGCACCTAGTAGTCCCATCTGGGGAGTAAACATAGACTGGAAAGGAACAGGTCATCTGTTCATTCAGAAAGTGAATGAGCAATAAGATGCCATTAAATCTTGTTTTTATTTTGACACATTTGCTGTCTGTTGAAGGAAAGAGGTCAAATATCAATTTGTCTTTTAACTAATTGCTGCTTGGAAAATGTGGTTTATTTTTCTCTCTCCTACTAGAGTTAGAGGTTTTTGTCAAGTGAGCTGTCTAAAGAAATCAGTTATTTTTCTCTAACACATAACATTTATATAAATAGCCTTTAAATGAATATTAAAAATATATTTCAAAATAAATCAGGAATTACAAAAGCAATTTTTTGTAATTAAGAAGTGTGATGCAAACAAATAGTTAAATAGGAGCAAAACAAATCAGAACACTTTACTTTGTGATGTGCAAATTACACATATTTGCAGAAACTCTATTTCCAAACATTATTGTTTGTACACTATACAGTTCTTTCAGTAAAGCTGCATATCAGTGGAAATGTTTGTGGCCATTTTAATAAATCTGCTGATTACATGCATAGCCATGAGAAAACTAGTTAGGAGTTGGTACGATGGCGGTATCGCACTTCCTAACATACAGATATATTATTGGGCATCTCCGCTCATCGTGATCGACCAGTGGCTACACTTCCCCACACCGACCCTGCTTTCCAAATGGACAGACATGTCCTAGGGGAGGGAGGAATTAATCGAGCACTTTACAATAAAACCTGAAAGACAACATTCCTGGGACCCACGCCACATACAATCCACATATGGCATATTGTGCTCAGCAAATTGGGATGGAACGATCAAATAATGCAAGCTACCCCACTTTGGGAAACCAAAAAGCTGGGTAAATTATGCAACAGTAAGGGATTTCATCACTGGGATATAATTGGGATCTCAAGGGTGGGAGACCTCTGGACCAAGGGGAAGGTTGTTACATTCACTCAGCTACAGGAACAATATGAAATGGCACCTACAGAATCATTCCTCTACCTACAATTTAAACATGCTCTCGAAGCAGTAATACCGCCAGACACTACTCTTCTGGAGGCCTCCCCACTGGAGGATAGACTCCTAACAGATCTGATGGACAAAAAAGCCATATCCCTTACCTACCGTAAAATTATGAATAATCAGCCAGACCCTACACAGGTCTTTAGGACAAATGGCAACATGACATTGAGGACATGAATGACACAGACTGGCAGGAAGCGCCAGAATCACCACGAGAAGTGACCATCTCTTCGAAACTGCTATTTATACAGCTAAAGTGCTCCATCGAATTTTCTTCACAAGAATGACCCTATGTAAGATGGGAAAAATCAATAACCAACTCTGTCTGCGACAATGCGGCTCAGTAGGCACATTCTATCACACAATCTAGAGCTGCCCAGTGATTGTAGCATCCTGTGAGGCGATTATGAAAACAATAATGCAGTTTTACGGGGCCCATGTACCGCTAGAGCCTAAGCAATGCCTTTTAAATATATGGGACGCGACTGACCTTACCCACATAGCCCACGACCGGGCAATGCTAGAAATGACGATAGCTAAACGGAACATTGCCAAGTACTGAGGGGCGCAATGCACACCGACTCTCGCAGACTGGTGCAGCGATATAGATAGTGCGATGGTGGCTGAAAAAGCAGTGTATAATCACCGGGGATGCCCTAAGAAGTGGGTACGAAAATGGGGAAACTAGAATAACTATATAGAGGACATCTGTGATCCACCAACAATAGAACCCTCACTGAAAAAGGACTAATAATCTGAAGAAAAACATAGAAATGACTTATTGTACGTTTGTTTATGTTTATGGTTATGTATAATTATGGCCAGAACTATAAACTGGAAAATACAGATTTTTGTATGAAGGACCATACTGTATTCTTTCATCCACCAAGTCTTGTACCAAATAAAAAGAGTTTTGGCGGCGTGGCATAGCGCAACATCATGGCGGACGCAGCTTAGAGATGCTCCGTCCCGCCATGCCATTATCCGACGACTTATCCTGCCTTCCCGGTTATATGTTCTTTCAACGAACTCCGTTGTAACGCATGCCTTTACCACGCATGCGTTACTACGGAATACTATTTTCACGCGTATCCTTCTCCACGTATTTTTCCGTGGTGACGTCATACGTAGAAAAAAAAACGGCCGTTTCCTTCCTCTGCGACGCCGATTGCCTGCACATCTCGTCTAAAGGTTAGTGTTTTTTTTGGGGGGGGAAGCCTCTCCAACCCCCCTTTTTTTATTTGTACCCTTTACCACACATACCTTTACTACGTACCTCGTAGTAAACGTATGCGTGGTAAAGGCTGTCGTTGTAACCACGCATGCGTTGTAATGCATGCGTGGTTAAGGTTTTCGTTGAAACGGCCTCGTTGTAGAGGCCGTTTCCCGCCTTCCCCTCGCTCCCCAGTGCTCCAACAGAAAGAATCCGGTGCCGGACACCAGCGCTGAGCCCCACGAGCATTTTGGGCCGAGATGGAGCGCCTGGGGCAGCGGGGGGAGAGCTCGAGTGTTGGGGTCTGCATTGGAGAGCCGAGCCGGGACCTGGAGTTTTGCGGTCCCGGCGGCGCCGCGAAGAGCAACAGCGGCTCAGGCACTGGCTTCCAGACAGCCGAGGCCAGTGCGGGAGCCGGGCAGTGTGACACAGGCTCCGGCGCTGCCTGGGGACAGAGGACCGGCCCGGCACGCAGGGCTTCTGGCGGCAGTCCCGTGGAGTGGCCTGCGGTCGGGGGTGACGCCGGGGCATCGATTTTGGCGCACACCCGGGGGTGGATCTGGACATCGGCTTGAGGCTCCCTCCTCTCCCAGCAGCGGGCTCGCAGTAAGGGGACACACAGACGGAGCGGCGTGTGTGGGACTGCAGTGCTCTGTGCTCCGGTGACTCCACAGTTGGATCTGTGCTTGGGCAGCAGTTGGGTGTCTCTGGCGCTCCTCGGCCTGCGGCCTGGTATTTGCTGGGAGTCACAAGACATTGACAGCCTCCGACCCTCCTCGCTTGTCGCGCCTACACGGGGCCGGCTCAGAGTTGGGTCCTGGGAGGAATGTTGCATACGCACACGTACATCTGAAGCCGGCCCGGTGGTGGCCCCTGTGGGTGGCGCAGTGAGTAGTGACAGTGGAGCCCGGGCCCCTGGGACAATCCTCATCAGTTCGGCGGTCGGATCAGGCCGTGGCAGGGGTGTTACTACAGCGGAGCTTCTCCCCTGGGGTCAGTCCTACGGTCCGCGAGGCGCGAGCTTGAGGGGGCACCTGTGAATCGCCCTGGGCTCCTCAGAAAGTGGAGTAAGACGCACACGAACGACTGGCTGCGGCTGCGTTACCTCTGCGACGGTACTCACAGCCGATTTCTGGGGGGGGCGGTGCTGGTAGCCCGCACAAATGACGCGAGGTGGTGGCGGGGGGCCCCCCCGAAACAGGGCCCAATCGACAAATTCACAGGCCCCCGTGCTGGTGCAGGGGCGACGGGAGGACGTCAGGAGGTCGGGCCGGACAACGCCGCCCTGATGGCAGCCATAACGCAATCGCGTTATATGCTGGACGCAAAGATAGGCGCTGTCGGGTCGGATGTGACCCTGCTTCGCCAGGACCTGAGGAACGCTGTGTCCCGCATCACGGAGGCAGAAACGCGCCTCTCTGGAGTGGAAGATGATGTTAATACCCTGAAGCGAAAGGTAGCTGCCATGGAGTCGGTCCAGAAGGGCCTCGCTCTCCGCGTGGAAGATGCAGAGGGGCGGGCGAGATGAAACAACCTGCGCCTGGTGGGCTTGCCCGAGGGCTGTGAGAAGGGCAACATGGAGGGCTTTTTGACAGAGTGGCTGGAGGGCTGGCTCCCCAGGGGTCCCTCTTCCGCTGCTTTGTGATTGAGCGGGCACACCGGGTTCTCGTCCAGAAACCACCGGAGGGAGCACGGCCACGTCCGGTGATCGCTAAACTCCTGAATTACCATGACCGGGACGTAATATTGAAACTTGCCAGAGAGAAGGAATCATTACTCTATGAGAATCATCGAATCATGATCTTCCCAGACTATACCCGCATGGTGCAGCAACAGCGGCAGTCCTTCACGGTGGCCAAGGCCTGCCTGCGTGAGCTGAAACTCCCATATGCTCTGCTGTATCCGGCCCGATTCCGGGTGGTGTTCCAGTCGCACGCGCACTTCTTCAACACCCCGGAGGAAGTGTTCCAATGGACGGACGAGACTGTACGGATTAGAGCGCGCACACCCCCTGGGCTGGAGTCAGATTTCTCGCAGGGCGGGCCGCAGTCGCGGGCCTACCGGGGGTCTAGACGGAGGAAGGACAGGAGGTCCAGGTCCCACCAGCGCACAACCTCCGAGAGCGCGTCAGAAGGGGGGAAAGGAGGTCCGGACAACCAGGTCGACGGAACTTGAGGCAGCACCTGATGGACTTGGGAGGCGTGTCCGGCTGTGACTCTTCCCTTCTGGCTGTATATTGTTGGACATGTATACTGTCTACTTTCACTGACCGGTATGGTACTGGGGATAGGTGGCTCTACTGGTGCTGATCCTTACGTCCTGGGAGGTACTAGTGGGCGCATGGGAGCTGGGTGGGGGGGACGTTATGGGTGGGCAATACCCCGAGGAGTTATAGTTATGGGGTATGTTCCGGGGATCCATTGGAGGGGGTGGATCCCGGTTCCCCATTGGGGACCGGGCCGCAATCTGACCGCGACAGGTGCTTCCAGGTTGGGAGGTGCGGGGTTGGGGGTGGTGGGATGTGAACTGGTGGTTGAAGGGGGGGTTTGGTTACGCTTACTCTACTGCTGTCTGTATATTGGGATGTATGCATGCTAGACTGTTGGGGCCTCCATGGCCCATACAGTGCATACAGTGCTATTGTCAAATGTCGCCTGATTAGAGTGGGGGAGGGTAGCTCCGGGCGCCCTACGTATCTTGAGTTGGAATGTGCGGGGGGTTCTGGATAAGGTGAAGCGGGGGGCGGTGCTCCGGTATGCCAAGAGAGCCGGGGCAGATGTCTTAATGCTCCAGGAGACCCATTTACTAGGAACAAAAGTGCCTTGCCTACTACGATTTGGGTACATACATGTCTATCACGCAGGCTTTACGAGGGGGTCCCGGGGGGTTGCAGTTCTTATACATCGCAGAGTCCCCTTTGCACACGAACAGAGTTGATCCGATCCACAGGGTAGGTACATTTTTGTCCAAGGGAAGGTTGGGGGAGACAGGGTGACCTTTGGCAGTATATACGCCCCGCCGCGGCTGCAGTGGCCCTTCGTAGAGAAAATAATGTCCCTCTGGAGTGGTATGGCTGACACCCTGGCCGTGGTTGGGGGTGACTGGAATGACGTGATGGGCCTGGGCCTAGATAGGTGGCGGAGGGGGACGTCTGATGTGGATGTGGATGTGGAGAGATCCCCCACCAAGCTCCGGGCCCTCGCCACGGGATTGGAATAGACTGATGCATGGAGGTATGGGCACGGCGCGAGCCGAGAGTACACTTATTTCTCGTCAGTCCATGGATCGTTTTCCAGGTTGGATTACGTGTTTGTCCCAAGGGGACTGGCGTGTAGGATCGTGGCCTCCGATATCCTACCGAGGGCTCTGTCGGATCACTCGCCGGTGGCCATTACATTTAGGGTTGGCCCGGCCGGGATCCCGTTCCGCTGGCGCATGTCTGGATGGCAGTTGTTACAGGCTGCTTATAGAGAACATATGGCTCGGGCCATTGACAGCTACCTGTCTACCAACCACAAATCGGTGGATTCCCAGACGACCCTTTGGGAGGCCCTTAAACCTACCCTGCGTGGTGTGGACATCTCCTGGTGCATGGCGGCTCGGGCGGAGAGGCGGCGGGATCTGGTGCGGCGTGAAGCGGAGCTGGAAACGTTGGAACGCAGGAGTAGAGAAGAGAGTGGTAGATTGATAGGGCAGAAACTGGTCCAGGCCCAGCAGCAGTACACTGCGGTTTTACTTGAAGAGGCGAGGCAGGCTTGGCTTGCCACTTGTAGTCGGGTGTATCAATGGGGGGGGACAAATCCTGTAAGATGCTGCACCGCCTGTGTCAGGGTGGCCTCCATGCCCAGCCACTGCCTCAGTTGTTGGACTCGGCGGGTTTGCCAATCTTAGAGCCATCTGCTATTGCGGAAAGCTTTGCAGTGTATTATGAGGGACTGTATGCGCCTCTAGAGTGCCTACCGGCCGAAACTGTTTGGAGGCTCATCGACGATCTCCCCCCACGGTCAGTCTCCGACGAGGTTCGAGACCAATTGGACTGACCCTTTACAGATGAGGAGTTGGGCACTGCTCTGGGCGAGCTCAACCCCGGTAAGGCCCCTGGCCCTAACGGGTTCCCTTGCGAATTTTTTTAACGATTTCATGTGCAGCTGGGCCCCCGCCTGCGCCCGGTGATCGAGGAGGCGCGGGAATGTGGGGTGCTCCCACCGGACTGGAGGCGGGAAGCCGGGCGGACCCCCGGAGAATCACACGTCCTACCGCCCGATATCGCTGATCAATACGGAGGCCAAGGTCATGGCCAAGGCCTTGGCTAACAGGCTTAAGCCCTATATCACAGACCTCGTCCACCTCGACCAGGCGGGCTTCATGCCCCGGAGGGCCACCCGGCACAACATCAGACGTGCCCAAGTGGCGGTATCGGCCAGGAGGAACCTGGATGAGCGGGCTGCCTTGTTCCTGGCGGATATGGACCGGGCTTTTGACTCCCTAAGTTGGACCTACCTGTTCGCTCTGCTACGCCGCCTTAACTTTGGCCCCCGATTCCTGGCCTACGTGCAGCTGCTATACACCGGCCTCACGGCCTCCGTGCGCGTTGGGGGGCTGTGTCTCGGCCCTTTCCGGTTCAGAGGGGTATGCGACAGGGGTGTCCCCTCTCCCCATACCTATTCGCGCTGGCCATGGAGCCCTTGGCCGCGTGGGTACGCATAGACGCCCAGCTCAAGGGCTTTCGCTGGTCCCCGGGCCTTACGGACAAAATAGCACTATACGCTGACGACGTATTGTTTTTCCTTACGGACCTTGATCGGTCGGGGCCACGGCTGCTGCGCATATTGCAGATCTTTGGGGAGTTGTCCGGCCTCTATGTAAACTCGTGTAAATCTACCTTGTGGGTGCTGGGTGGCGAGCGGTCGGTGGGCAACTGGGCAGCGGGCTTACAGTTGGCGTCCGGGGGTCTGACGTACCTGGGAGTCTGCCTGTCAGAGGATGCAGGCGTCTCTCGCACACGTAACCTTGCCCCGGTTTGGGATCACACACGGGAGGATCTGAGGGTGTGGGGTCGCATGCCATCGTCCATTTTCGGGAGGTCGGCCATATTTAAAATGGTGGCGCTCCCACGACTTGTGTATCAGCTGCAGAATCATCCCTACCCCATTCCACCTCGCTGGTTTCAATAAGTTAACTCGGCACTGAGTGGATTCCTGTGGGGGGGGTGGGGCCGTCAGGGTTGCGCTACGGACATGCTTTCGGTCCACATATGTGGGGGGGCCTAGCCACATCTGATCTACTCTCGTACTACCAAGCCGCACATCTTTTGGTCCTTAATGACTGGTGGTACGGTGACAGGGGAGACCCAGCGTACACCCAGCGTACGCGGTGGAGCGCCACCTGATGGGCTCGTCGTCCCTTCATGCCCTGCTGTACTCGGCACCGTGTCGGCGGAGTCTTCTGTCCGCCACACAAGTGGTCTTTGCCATCTGGCGGCAGGCGCTGCGTAGGATGGGATGGTGGAACGTTCTCACTCGGGAGACTCCCCTTTGGCACAATGGTTGCTTGCCTCAATTGATGGCCCTCGCAGGTTTCCACGGCTGGGATGCGATAGGCGCCTCCACGCTGGGAGATGTGATGTCGGGCGATACGTTGAAATCGTTCCAAGATCTGCAGAATGACTTTGGGATGCCCCGTTCTCAATTTTTTCGTTTTCTCCAACTTTGCCATGCACTGACACCTTACCTGGTGGGTATAGACACCCTTCCTGACTTTAGCCCGCTCGAAGCCCAGCTGTTTATGGGGGAACTGCCAGACAAAAAACGGTCCCGTATATACCAGTCCCTGGTGTGTCACTGTTCCCCTGACCTGCAGAGGCTGCGGGAGGCGTGGGTGGGGGGTGTTGGGGAATTGGAGGAGGAAGACTGGATGGAGGCCCTAGCGAGTCCCAGGGGGGCAGCGATTTCCACACGTCTGAGGCTTATTCAATTTAAATATCTCCACCGCACATACTTTACCAGGGAGCGCCTGTGGAAGGCGGGTATGATAGGGTCTCCTGATTGCCTGCGTTGTAGCTCGGAGGTAGGCACACTCCTACACACACCATGGGCTTGCCCGGCGTTGAATAGGTTCTGGACCGGGATCTTTCGATGTCTGTCAGAGGTGCTGGCATGGGACTTGCCTAGAGAACCGAAATTGGCCTTATTACATGTTATGGAGGGGGTATGAGGCAATCGGTACAAACGCCACCTGTTGTTGCTTGGGTTGACCTCGGCGAAGCGTGACATAGCTAGAGCTTGGAAGGCGCCCCTGGCCCCGCCCCTGGCCGCCTGGAAGAACGAAATGGACTTCTGTATGGGGCTGGAGCAGCCTATTGTTCTGGCCAGGGGATGCCCCTGTAAGCACTATCGGATCTGGAAAAGGTGGGCGGACTACAGCGGGCTGGACCTGGACCCCCCCCAGAAAGTGATTCCACTCTGACATTTTATCTGCAAGAAAGTGCTGGGGCATGTTAGTGGTGCTCGGATGGTTCTGGCCTGTACTCATTGTTTATTTTATTGTTCTAAGTGACCTGGTATATGGTGGCAGCGCAACCTGGGGGTAGGGGGGGGGTGTTTATATCGTTAAAATGTCTGACACTTCTGTGCTTGTTTCATTGCTGTGTGCAACAGTACCCGGTGCTCGGGGCATTGCATCTATTTTTGTGCAGACTAATAAAATGTGTTTTCACAAAAAAAAAAGAGTTTTAAAAAAATCTGCTGATTACAAATGACAGTGTGCTACCACTTCATGCTTTAGTTATATATTTATTAAAAGTGATAGTTTTAAAACATGATTTGAGAAACATTCCTGGCCCCGCCCTGATGACAATACTGTTAATGAACTGAGAGGCAAGTCAGGGGTCATGTGTATCCTATATGTGTCTAGATTTGTATTATATATGGAAAAAAGGTTTAGTCTATTAAATCAAACAAAATGGTTTTTTGTACAGCAGACATGCTGAAATCGCACATTTGAAGGTATGATAATGAAGAAAATGGCGGCTCGCTGAATTAAAATATTTGCTCCACGATCACACCATTTGAAATCAGTTTATGGGTCATGAGCATTACAAATAGGTTGAGTAGATTATTTAAGTCACTAGACCTGCAGGTCTAGTAAAACATCTTGGTCTAGTAAAACATTTTTGATTTTTCGAGGCCTGAATAATTCACCATGGAAGTTATCATCATTTTTACCATTTCTGCTCTTCTGTGGAAGAGCAGAACATGTTGTGACATGAGAGAAACCTGGGAGACCAACTCTCCAGAAGATCTTACACTTTTCTTAGCACTCTTTGTTTGTTGCATTTTGCTAATTTAACTAGTTTGTCATTGAATTCTGTACCTAAATATGTTAAGAATCATGGTTGCTATGTTAATCCATAGTCACCCAGAACATCCTGTGTACAGTGACTATTTAAAGGTCTTACTTCCGACTTATCTTTACTTAAAGAATAGCAAGAGACAGCACCATACAGTTTGATTGTCTGGATCAGTGCTAGGAAGGAGGTTTCTGTCTTTTCTGTGAAGATTGGCATGTTGTCAGTGTATACTGCAGATTTATATTTTAAATTATTGAGCGACACTCCAGTTATGTTAGGAAAAGATCCGATACATTTTAGAAGAGGCTCTATTGTTAATAGAATGACAGCTATCTATAGTAGGCAGCTCTGTCATGTTCCTTGTTTGAGTGAAAATGCTGGTGAGATGGCTTCCCTTGTCCTTACGAGGTACGGGTTCAGTGATTACATTTTTACTTCAGACAAATGTATGTGGGATAGCTCTCAGAAAGGCCAGACAAATGTATCAAAGGCATTTTCTGTACCTAAGACTATAGGTGCCATTGCTGCATGGGATGTTTTTGCCCTCCCTTGTACACAGCAGCAGGGGAGTCTTGTATTATTGCTTCAGTAGCTGCCCTTCTTGAATCCCGTTTGTGCTAGATCAATGGGTTTAGGTATTATATGTCCCAATCTGTTGCTAGAGCATTGGCACACTTTGCAAAGGAGGTGTGTGAGTGAAATAGGCCTGTAATTGTGGGGTTTGTTGGATATTTTCCTTCTTTTGTAATAACCACATTCATGCCTTCGGCTGCTGTACCTCAGTCATCCCCAAATACTCAAAATTATGGAACAGATCTGCAGTGGGATGCTTAGATTGTCCCAGAAGGCTTTATAAAATTGGGATAAGAAATCATCATTGTCTGGAGCCTTTCCTGATTGAGATTCTGCACTACCTTAAATATATAAATGTGACTGTTAGGAAGCTGCCTGTCTCCTCTTAGACTAATGGGAGAACTGGGCGTTTAAGACAGTGTTTGCAACTATTGAAACTTATTGTTATGTTATTAGTGTATAAAACAACGTGAATATGTCAGCTCCTTGAAATGCATTCATATATACAGTACCTGGTATGTCCTGAATTGAAATAATTTGATATTTTGGCTGTTTAAATTTTAGATAAGGTGTGAGCATTCTGATTTTGTTTGCCTTACATGATTACATCGATTTGTGTTTCATAAACCAGATTTCTGCTCTGTTGTTAAGTATTATATTATATATGATTTTTTCTTCTTTAAGGTTTCCAAAAGGTTGGTAAATGTGAATGCCTAAACCCTAAATCTAATTGTTTAAATAATTTATTTCTCTGATAGTTGCTTTGAAGGCATCCTATAGTATTGAGTGGAAGAGCTGGTGTTGGAATTTTCAGAGGTGAAACTTTAAACTAGTGCTTAGTGTACTTACATGATATACTTGTGTGTATGTTCAATCTATTTGTTTGAAGGCATACCCTATTGGTTTATCCTCATAATGTACTAGTTATTTTTTATGCATTGGTTTGGAAGCAAAGTCTAATTCAAGGGAGCATGCAAACATTGCTTAAAGGTCAGTCTCTAATTTCCTTATTGTTGTCGAGTTAAACATCTCTAGTTGCTTGTAATAAAGAAATGATATAGCTGCTCAACTGTAATAAGTTATTACAATTGACTTCTGATGTCACAATTCCTGCTGCCAGCTGCCAAAGTGAAAAGCAAATCACAGAGCATAATTAAAGCTATAGTTTAAACAAGGAAAACAGGAATTGACTTTTGCTTGTTCTGATATTTTATTTTCTAAAAAGTATAAGTGATCAGCAAAAAGGAGGTTTTTATTGCAACGTTTATTTTTGCCATGTTATATGTACTTAAGGGACAGATAGAATCTCTGAATGTTTCTACACAATCTGGGCCACAGCATTTTTAACCTGATTTACATTACACTGATTCTAACATAGTTTTGCAAAAATAATTAACTGCTTTTTGGTGTGATCAATTTCACAGTTCATATTCTGCTTTTATTCTTCTGATCTCCAATGAACAGGTAAGAGCAAGACACCAAGGGTTTAAGGAATCCAAGTGACCAAGTATTACAAGGAATAAAATGCACTCTGCTATACATATAAGTAAATTGCATGGCACCTTAGAGTTTTATGACCTTATAAAGGACCTTGGCTTTCGGCCTAGTTTGTCATTATAATCATGGAACTCCTCTGTAACTTGCATTATCCTTCTAATGTACAGCAGGAGGTACTTTGCCCCATACAATTTCACAGTACATATTCTATGTTAGTCTTCTGAACTGCAATGAACAAGAAAGAGCAAGACATAAAGGATTTAAGCAGTATATAGGAGGGTTGTTTGTGTAACTAAGTAATCCCAAAGAATAAAATACCCTCTGCTATACATAACAAGGATATTGCATGACACCACAGAGTTCTATGAACCTATAAATGAACGCAGGCTTCTGCCTTGCTCCTCTTTATTGTCACTGTGACTTGCATTATCCTAATAACGTCCAGCAAGGGGTACTGTATCCCATATATATTGGTTTTCCCTCATAATGTAATGGTTGCATACAAAGTACAACGGTTTGCATGCATATCACACTGCTTTGTCTAACTTCCAAGTGCTCAAATTTAATATACTGGTTAATATATCACGTTTATTGCTTCACTCTTGAAATGTACTTGAGTGTGTTTTTATGTTGATCCATATGGGGCGTTTCATGTGCAGTGAGTGGTAATAATGTATCGGGTATAATATCTGTGTAGTTTGTGCTATGTAGTTGTGATGTCCTTGTGTGTGTGTGTGTAGGAAATGTTTGTGGTGTGTGGGGTGCACCATGTGTGATGTGCATATTTTTGTGTTTGACCCTATGCATGGTGTATGTGCGTGTTGTGCAGTGAATAGTGCATACTGTATAGGATGGAATGCGTACATGTGATGCATACTCACAAAGAGATGGATGCAAGTGTGCCTTAGCAACACTTTTAGTCCCAGGGACATCAACCAAGAGCTTTGGAAAAAAGTTGATTGTGACTTAGTAGGCCAATTGCATCTGAGGGGCATCATGTGAAGTATGTTTTGGTGGCAGATCTGTACTGTAGTGGACCAGAGGTTTGTGTAATAAATATAGTTTCAAGGAACAGGTAAGTAACTGCATTTCTGAAGCATGTGCTCATCAGGGAAGGGTATTCAGTGAGTTGCTAATGGCAATTTGTGGTACTGTTACTTTCAAAAGAAATGAAGGACTGATTTAAGATGAATGGCATTGAACACAGACTTCTTCTTTCACTATCCAAAGGCGAATGGTATGGTTGTGAAGTTCACTCATACCATTATGGAGTCATGGAAAGTGGCTGTAAATTGAACAAACTGGGCAGAGAGTTATAGATTGACACTGTATAAGTAACAATTAACCTGAAATGTTTAAGAGGATGCAGAACAAATTGGACTGTATGTCAAGGAAATTTGGGGAAGCAGCTGTGTCGCAAGGCAAAGAGCTTGTAGTATATGTAAAACAGATGAGAATAGGGATGAAGAAAAAGGAGTAAAACAACTTTGTGGCAGAGTTGAAATTTAAGTTACCTTGGGAGATGTGGTTACAATCAAAATACCCTATATAAGAGAGTTTAATCTATTCTCATCAGGCATGGTAACTACTAGACCTGGCATCCTTGTCATGGTTTACCCCCTAACATTTTGGACACTACACACACTGCCACTGCTAACCAGTGCTAAAGCGCTTGTGCTCTAGCCTTAAAACATGGTAGAATTGTCTTCTATTCAATTGGCATATTTAATTTACTTGTCAGTCCCTACTAAGGTGGCACTGACTTGCATAGGGCCTGTAAATTAAAATGCTACTAGCAGTGGTGGCTCCTCCGCTAAGGCAGAGGAGTGTCGCTCCACTGCTTTAAGCAGTGGGGAAAAAAATGATAATACCTCAACGTTATTATCATTTTATTTGTTCCTGCTGCAGCGTCTTGGTGAAGCGAATCTACTCTGCACTCAGAGGAGGGGGAAGAAAGGTGGACACTATGTAAGTGAACATGAATGTTTGGCCGGCCCTTCTGGTCCCGCCAAACATTCATGCGCACTTTGCATGTTCTCCACCTAAGCTCCATTACAGCTGAACCACGGCGCTCAGACCAATCACAACGCTGCATTGCAGCGTTGTGATTGGCTATGGGGAGCCTGGGAGCCCAGTGCTTCCTGCTCCCTTTTGTCAGAGCAGAAGCCAGGAAGAGGATGGTAGAGAGATGCGGTGGCCGGCCGGCCGGCAGGTAAGTGTCCCTCACACCACTGCTGCTTCCTGGCAGCAGTCACCACTGGCTCCTAGTGGGCCTGCAGCAATATTTATGCCACCCAATTAAGTAGCACCTTAAACATATCTTAGACCTACCTTTGCATCTTGTGTGGGTGCAGTTTTAAACTGCCATTTTGACCTGGCAAAATAAACCTTTTTCAGACCCAAACGTTCCTTTTAATACATATAATTCAACCCTAAGTTAGGACCTGGACAGCCCATAGGGCAGGGTGCAATGTATTTAAAAAATGGGACTATACCTTTTAGTTTTACATGTCTTGGTAGTGAAAAACTCTTAAATGAGTTTTTCACTACTGCAAAGCGTACCTCTCCCGTAGGCTAACATTGGAGTACCTTATTACATCTGATAACTGATAACTTCCAAATGGGGGCAAGTGACCAGTTCATGTTTGCCATCTTTGGAATTGTAATGAAAAATCCTCTCTCATGTTGAAGTCGGATTTTAAATTACAATTTTGAAAATGCCACTTTCAGAAAATCTGCATTTTCCTGCCTAAGCCATTTAGTTTATATAGCCTGTCCCTGGTGTAGTGTAGCTCCTATTTTCCCAATAGGCTCTGCGCATTGGAATAGTACCTACAGCAGTAAAGGCCTAGGCCAGACGTTAACTAGGTCTACTACTGTCGATACTAGACTTAATTTTTGGGTTTGCCAGCTAAGCTCAGAGTTCGCTAGAAACTTTCTCGAATGTTCAAGGAAGGATTAACTTCCCTGATTAGACAAGAAGGGATTTAGTTTCTGACAACCATAGAACATGACAACTTTGCTCTCCCCTAATCAAGAGTCAATCTCAAGAGTCGTGTGAGCACAAGGCAATTATTTTACTCAGTCAGTACGTGCATTCTTAGTCTCATCAGAATGTAGAGAAAAAGAAGAGACGGGCGTGTTCAATAAAAGATGTTATTTATTGATCAGTCTCTTTTCTCGTACAAGAGAAATGGATCGATATTATTGCGATACTTATAGTTAAGTAAAGTGCATACATTAGAAGCAATAGTATAAAATAATACTGTAAAAACATTGATATGGTTTCTGAGCCATATGATGTTTAAAATGATTAAAATATATTTACATACACATATACATTTGACTAAACGTACTCAACTGGTGTTTCTAAATACGCCTACCCCGTGTACCTGACCTAAGTCTAATACGTGGGCGGGAATAGAAAGTTACAGTTTAAGTTAAGTTTGTTTTTGCCAAGTGAATAACTAAAGAATTCTCTAGGAGGGGTTATTCAGTTCTGTACCTGGAATTTAGGATGAATGAGGAATGGTATCTCTTTCTCTGCTCTCGATATTCCAGGCTGCCTGCGAGGGCTGCCCAGAAGCGCCGGTGCTGGGTCTCTCGGCTTGAGATAGCAGCGCGTCTCTCAGCGCGTCAGGAAGGCGGGGCTGCTGCCTGCGGGGTCTGCTTCGGCTCTCTGCTTCGGCAAGTATGGCTGCTCCGTCTTGTCACCACGCGTGTGTTTTGCATAGGGCAAGGTCGGCAATATTTATACCTTAAAGGTGCCGGGATTGACGTAAGGATGGACATAGGTACGTCAATAAAGATGTCATACGATTTGCTCGTTAGCACATTCTTTACTAAAGTTCTCTGTGAAATCAAAACAATGGCCGCACGGATTATCCAGGTTGTCATAGGTTTGATTTGTTATGAGAACGTCGTATGCCTTATCAGGGGCTGGAGGAATATCGCTTGTCTAATTAGATCTCAAGCGTTATGACCTAATCAGATAACACGTTCCTGTGCCGTAGTGTGACTGCGTCAGATAACGGTATCTGCATCATGGGGGATTTCTTGCCTCATGGGCTGACTGTTAGTTAACTAGCTAGTAAGTTTAACCAGAATAGGGTCAGAAATAGGGGGATCGATTCAGAACCTATAGAAATACACGACACCCACTCCACGCTAACTATGGTCATATCTACTAATCTATGCATAGTATAACATAGTACAACATACTATAGAGTATAGTGTATACCTTACCACCCCAAAATACATAAATGCATTTTGAAATTTTCAAATATACTGAAAAACTGCAGTCATATATATTGTATGCACTTAAGCTATGAATTAAATGCAAAAGTAAACACGCATTGTTATGCATTATTGCTTGTTGGTATATGAGAAATACACATGAAATGGCTCTTAATATGGCTATACAGAAAAAAAGTCGAAACCATTTCATCACATCAAATATATTGTGAACATACCAGTGGGCAGCTAAAGTCTATATAAAGTCTATAAAGTATCTAAAAAAAATAGAAATCTTAGTTCTCTAGGAATAGTTTCTTACTTTAAGCAGAATATCAGTGTCCCGGGAAAAATATATAGAAAAATATTTTAGGGGCTTGCTGAAAAAAGTTGCTGTCCGTGAACTGGATTGTAATTGTTCATGTGACTTTATTTTTAAAGTTGAAGGCCGAATTCAGGGAACGCCGTGTGCGAGTTTACTCAAAAGTCTCTATTTCTGTTCCGGAGAGAACATCATATCATTCAGGCTTTCGAAAAAACTGTCAACAGCTTCATGGGAAAGTTCCTCTAAGTCGGAAAATAGGGGTAACCATGCATTCGTGCGCATGATTGTCTCCATTGACATTCTGATTTGCATTGCTGACAGAAGGTCGTACCTGTTCGATGCTGCTTTCATCTTGAACTTCACTACTCTTCAATCGCAGTGGTGAAGATTCCAGGAATGCCGTCATCAGAATTGGCAGCCTTTGAGGGCAGCACAGTGCGTGAACCTTGGTAGGAACCAACAGTGTATCTGCATCCACCGGCGCATCCGATTGTAGCGTCAGACAGGTGTCTAACACGCATTCTTCTCCGCATAGCAGACACCTTAGTACAGGTAAAACACACCTTTGCCACATTGGTCGAAATGATAGAAACCAAGTCATGTTTAGGTCTCTAAGCCGGGAGAGTCCCAGGATTTTTGATATCCGGTCCCGGTATCCAATGGCTAGGATCGTATCTTCCATTGTCGTGAGATTTTGTTCTGTGACATGGGTTGCCATAACGAAAAATAAGGACCAGGAATAGGATTCCTGCAATTAGTCCTAGGATCAGGGGAAGTCCGCCAAAAATCGAATGGACGAAATCTGGAAAGATACCCAGTATGGCTTTGAATGGTGTTAATGCCATCGAAAATACTGTCTTAAATACCTTTGAGACCCCAGTGGTATCAGAAATATTTAAGATTTCGCTCAGGATTTCCGCGAAATGTACGGGGGAATTGGTTGATAATAATGTATGTATCTCTGCAGTCGTCCTTGCGACTTGTAGATCATACGTTTCTTTAGATGACGTGAGCCTTGTAGGCGTCTGAAGAAGCACTGTTTTCATTCTGCTTAAAGTGTCTATTCGAATAGAAGTAATTTTCAGACCGGGCCATGCCCTTGCCTCCCTGTCTGGAAAGGAGCTGGGGAACAAAGAACGTCCACAGCACTTGACCTTCGCCGTCGTAGTGACGAGATAAGGAGTCCCGGGCATAAGACTACAGCATCTGCGGTCTACAATAAGAATGTAACTCCCATTATAGAGTCTTTGAAAGAATGGTTCTATTTCAGTTGCAGGTGCGCCTTGCTGGTGACATGAAAGGTTGTATGAATTCCCTTCACAGGCTCCGTGCAAACTAATACCGTTACACAGAAGCGTGCCGCTTAGTGACATAGCACAATTGTTGCCACTAAGAAACACTTTCTGTCCTTTGTTACTGACACATGCATGTGAATAGGGCAGGTTCCAAGTTGTTTTAAGGTACCCCTTTCCCAATTTCTCGTACATGCCAGCCTGTATATATTTTTGGCAGTATTGAAACCTGAAGGTTGAGATTGGAATATTTATGATTCCGTGGATTATCCATTCACTGACAGGTCGTTCTGACATTGTCATTGGTAATCTTTCTAGTTTTTCAATGCTCAAGATTGTATAATCAGCACCCTTCTGCGCCATACCGATTTGTCTATCAGTAAGGTTAAAGATTTGGAATAGTGACGTTGTGTTGATTAAACGCCAAGGCACATAGCCTGAACGCAGATTTTGTAACGTCCAGCCAAGCTGTACAATAGAACGCAATTGTGACTGACCATGTTGTAATAACAGTAAGTCTTGCGATAATATATCGATTGCTGAAGACACAATGCTGTCCAATGAAAAAATTCTGGAGGACAGAGTCATTAACCCATTGTCCACTACAGAAAGTGATTTTTCCAAATTAATACGGTCAATTTCCCGTATTCTTTCTGCTGTCTCAATTTGAGTAACCTTCCAGGCCTCATTGTATGCTGCATATACAGAGGCTGCTATGAAACGCTTATGACGCTGTTTGCGTGGTCCCAGTATGAAATCACGCAAGTCAGCACCATCAGTAAGTAAAGTTAGGTGTTGCTTAATTTCAGGCAGTGTGGAAGTTTGTAGCCATTGAAGGCATAATTTGCCCACACTGTAGGTTGTTATTATCCCTGGGTGATGTCTTTGGGGATATCTAGGGTCTGGCCTGTTCATTTTGAAACCCTGTGTTTTATTCAGGAATCTATCTTGACAGTTATTTGTATCTGTGGGCCAGATCAACCATTGTTTCCAATCAGGATGTGTTCTGTTTTGGTTAAGTATATGGTTTATGTCTATATCAGAGTTATTGCTAAACATTGTTGGCTTTGGAATAGACAGGTTATTTAAATCTTTGATTTTTGCTAGGCCAAGACAGGTGGTTTGTTGAACGGTGTCATTTAAAAATATCATTTGTTCTGGGATCATGCAGGCTCTAAACAAAGCTTCTAAACCCTGTACTTGCCATTCTTTTGTACCCCAAACACTTTTCAAATCAACATTTTTGTCCCAATAATCAAATCCAAAGGTATTCATTTTTTCAAAGAAAGAATCTGAATATATCAATTTTGTGTTGGTTATCATGGATTTCATCCCTGTCTTGTTTGACAATTTGTAATAAAATGTTTCAGCATTAGTTATGTTAAAACCTGAAAAATATGAATATTTGTCATAAACGGTTCTAGAGCTCCCTTTTGGAGGTGTAGCACAATGTTCCCATTGATTATAACTTAAAACATTTCTAGGTTGTGCAGATTTATGCACGAAATGGTTACCATAATGGTTATAGCAGTACATGCTGTCATAATTTGTAGAACCCTGCAAATAATCATGTTTTGTAAATTTAGCAGACATTACTAAGTCAGACATCATATTGTTAATACTTTCAAAGTCCCAATCATCAGCAAATGAGTTTGGTTTTGCAAAGTCACTCAAAGAGATCTTAATTTGGTGTGGATATTTCAGGATCTCGACCGGACCATAAATTTCATAGTCAGTGTTGTCCCAGGCTACCCCACCAGGTATTGGAATTGCTGTGAAGTTGGCTGAAGAAAGTTCTGAAGAAAGTTCTCGTTTCTCGACGTGTGAAGATGTGTGTGGTTTGAGGACCAAGTTGATGTTCTGACTTGCTGTGTCCATTTTAGCATATTTTCCCTCAATGAAGCGTCCCAAGGTAAATACCATGATGAGCCTAAGTATGAGGATAAATGCACCAAAACCCACCCAAAATTCAATCCATGGAGAAATCAGATATGTTTCTTTTAGTTGTTTCAAAAGTTCCTTCGCTTTGTCTTTAAAGGATTTTGATGATGGCTGTGTCTTTTGTTCGCTGAAACCGTCGGAGGAATCATCGAAGTTGATGAAGTAACCAGATGCAGTTCTGTCAATTGTTCCAATTGGTTCAGGATTTTTGTTTCTTGCATTTTCACTTGGTACTTCTGTATAGATTGGTGTGTCTCTGCTAAATGTCTTTATTTGGGTTTTCAGAGGTCTTAGTTCTATTGCATTGTTGCATAGTCCTTGTTGTTCTTCTGTAGGCGTTTCGAATGTGATGAGCCTCTTTGTTAGGACCTCTGTACTGGTAGCAAACCTTGGTGTTCTGCTACTTATTGGGAGTCCACTTGGCCTACTGTTTGTTATCGGCCACATGTTGTGGTTTTACCAGGTCGATGGATACAACTCGGTTCTCCTTTTTTCCAGCAAGTGGCGGTAGTACAACTGATCTTGTCCCGTTGACAGACAATACAGGAACTGCTTTTCTGTAAGAAGGCCCAAATTCCTTCTTTACCGCGATCTTCTCCCTGACTAGATCCCCGACTTTTGGAATCCAGACAGGTCTTGCTGGGACAGGTGGTGATTCTTCAGTGGTTGTTGGCTGTTCTTTCAACTGTATGTTGCTCAGGTCTTTTCTTGTTTTGTTTAAGTCCTGCAAAATAGCCAAACGGTCTTTGACATCAAAGCTTTTTTCTGTTACCACTGAAGTCTGACTATCAAGGTCAGAGATCAACATCCTAGTTCCGAATAATAATTCGTACGGACTGAATCCCTTCAGAGAATTTCTTGGCAAGTTATTTAGACTACGTTGGACACTTATTAGATGTTTGACCCACCCAGCTCCCGAACCTAATATCCTTTCTATTATAGATTGCTTTCTGTCTTGGTTTTTTCTTTACACCATCCCATACCCTCAGGAAGGAAGTGAGAAGATTCCCGCTGGGCTGTGCTCATTTGGCCATTCCTTCCCTCCCCCAGGCTGGATTGCCTGAGAAAAAGAAAAAATTGGTCGAACGTAGCATGCTCTTAGCGTATATGCCATTTAGACTCGCAAATCTTGTATAACAGTCCGGACGTCAGCCGAGTGCTGTGGATCTACATTATAAGTGGGAACTAGCCTGTATATGTTAATCGCAAGCCATTCTTTTTACTGGTAATATTATCTGCCTTGATACGACGAGGTATTAAACTGCTTCTCTCCCCACTGCGATCTCTGTTGCAGTTTGGGCAGTTTTTTACAAACATGGTGTAGTGCAGGCTCATGCCTGGCCACCAGTACCGTGATTGTAATTCTTCCAGAGAATCTTTTAATTTAAGGTGTCTGAGACCCTCGCCCATGTGTGCGTCTGCGATTAACAAGTTTCTCCTGTCCATGTTTGGAATCACTCTATCCCCCACTCCAGGGATTCGAGCAAAAGGAATGGAGTTTGCATCTATGATGTATGTGTAATTGAGTGGATAGTTGATCGGTAACGCCGAGCAGTCGCCTTTTGATGACGTTTTTACTGCCAGCAATGTTTCGCCGTCAATGTATTTTAATGTACGCTTTTTCCGATCTACGGGAGCCGGTTTACTGGCTGCCGCTGCGGCTGTTTCAGCCAATGAATTCCCTACAACGTGAACGCCATCACGCTGGTGACTCAGTGAGTGTGTCACGTGAGTCTTTGGTAGTTCTTTTTTCAAAAGAGCTACCTGTTCCCAGAGCAGTCTCTGCTTTATTGGTGCATCCGTGTCATCTTTGTAATCGTTCTGAATCCAGGTCTGCAAATCCTTGTTATATGCTTTGACGCAGAAATATGAATCTGACACTATAAGTGTCGGGAATTCGCGATCCGCATTATCTAGCGCCATTTTCAAAGCTAATATTTCAGTTTGTAGTTCTGAATTAGTTTCTACTGAGTGTGATTTTGTTAATAGAGGTCTTAGTTTACCTCCGTGCCACACTTCTTTTGTAATCTCACATGTGGGATTGTATGCATGTTCTCCCCAAACGGAGGGTTGAGCATGTCCGTCTGTATAGATTACACAGGCGTAGTGTCGTAGAGGCAGAATGTCGATTGGCAGAGGATACGTTTTTTCATATTTTAGATTTTTTAATTCTTCTAGTTCTTAAAAGACTGTCAACCAGGCAATACTTGATAATTCATATCCTCCGTACTGGATTTTCAGATGGGCAATTCTGGATTTTTTGAAGTTGAATTTGTAACCCTCTGCAGCGAAACCAAGTATTATGGTGTTCACTCTTTTCAAGTGAGTCTCCAAGTCATCATCTGTTAAGTAAATGTCATCGACATAAGATAATGCTTCATCATCATATAGTTGTAGTAATTCTGTTACTCTCGCTGAGAATACCCCCGGGCTGTTCTTGTACCCCTGGGCTAACCGACAGAATTGTTTTTGAGTGCCATTTACTGAGAATGCAGTTAAATATCTGCTCTCTGGTGCTATGTTTTGACAAAAGAATCCGTTGGAGATGTCCAAGGTTGTTTTGTATTTTTTGCGCACTATGTTATTCATTAGTGCAGCACTGTGTGAGTTTTGCACTGCAAAAGTTTTGCAACATGTGTTAAGGTGTCGGTAATCCAAAACTAGACGATACGAATTGTCTGGTTTGGAGACCGGAAACAAAGGATTGTTCATTTGTGAGGTGCAAGTTTCAATCACCCCCTGGTATTCTAGCTGATCTAGTATTTCATTTACTTGTTTTTTAGCTTCTTGCTTAATTGGGTACTGCCTTTGTGCAGTTGGTTGTGATTTTAACTGGATTTTGTGAGGAGGAGAATCCTCATCCCATCCTACATGATTTTTATATAAAGCAGGTGCTAAGGCCACTGCCCACTTTCTAGCAAGTGTGTATTTTTTATGAATCGGTATTTGATTCGAGAAGGCAGGCATAATTACTTCTTCGCCATGAGGGCACTCCCTGACAAACTCTGGTGGCCAGTCTTTTTCAGCTAGAAGTATGTCATAGCCTTTGGATAGGTTATCCCAAAATAGTCCCCTTATTTTCCTAGTCTTATCTCCCTCTATACGTAATGTTATCTCGTATATTTTGTGGGGCTTGCTAACTCTGGTATCTGCAGTTTCCACTTGAAGGTATTCATTCGTGTCCACTGTCTCCAGATGATCCATAAGGACTTTGCGAGCTATGCTCACCTCTGCTGCGCTGTCTAGCATTGTCTGAGCCCATTCTCCGTTTTTCAGTTGTGTCCTCAGTATTCTCGGCATTGTTAACTACCTTGATACTGGCTACCTTCTTTTTTGGAAATTGTGATTTCTTTTTAAGTTGAGCAGGTTCCTTGTCTTTGGACTTGGCGTGCTCTTCTGATCGTCCTCTTCTTTCCGATTTCTGCGAGGAATTCTGAAAAGATTGAGAGGGACGTGTATCAATGTCTTGATATCTATCAGGTTTTTTAATATTATCCCTATTTCTAAGGTTATATCTATTCCCAGAGGGGTCACTCTGGGGTGACCTTTGTCTCGGGTTTGGAGATTTCTCTCTTCGCCTAGGAGACCTTCCTCTGGACTGGAATTTCTTTTCTTTGGGATTGGATTGTTTGTTCCCATCCCAGTTCTTTTTTGGTGAATTATTATTATTATTAAAAAACATTTTTTCTGGACTTGTAGTCAGTTGCGGTTTTACTGGTATTCCACCTAGACTATCTCTGCCTAGTTCTTCATAGGATTTTTCTATGATTCTGGCAATTTCAGCTGGTTGGTCTGCTATATCTGTCTCTTTTAACCTCTGGCGGATCGCCACGTTTGCTGCTTCACCTTTTATGTTGGCTAGTAATATAGCCGAGACCTGCTTGAAGTCTTTCAGTAATTTCATACCAAGAGTTAAAGCAGGTTCTGGACCGTATTCATCTTGAATTTGTTTAAGCACATCTGGTATTACCGAAATGGATGGAACACCGTGTGTTTTTGTATAGATGGAAGCAAAGACTGTACCCCAAGTGTCACAGTCCTCAATGTGTGGTGCGATTCCCATTGGGAGACATATAGTCAGAATCCTGTGTTTTTCCAGCGGGGTGGTGTCAGGAAACACCGCCTCTATTTGGGTAATTTTCTGTGCCAACCAGAATGGTATCTGTTCCCGTTTAGCTGGAACTTTACCTAGGCAGGATTGGATGTTCTGTGGTGTAATTTTATTTGTGTTCCCCTGGTGAGGGGTCAGCTGTGGAAGTTTAATCGCTGGCTGAATTGTTGAAGTCCGCATTACATACTGAACTAATTGTCTGTGAATTTTTAGTAGTTGTTTTAGCTGTATTAACAGCTCTGCTGCAGGCATTCTTTCGATGTCTGGATGTGGTGTGTATCCGGCTAAGACCGGCCACGTTGCTCCTGGTCTTCCTAAAGGACCGAGCCTTGTAATGTGATTATTATGTTTTAGGGCGCCATCAAATAAGAGCAAATGCTCTTGGAATTTGAGTGGTACTTCCACCTCCTCGAAAGGAGTGTACTCATTAGGAGGTTCCTCTACTTTGTAATAGTGGAAGTACTTTGTTACAGCATTTGCTGCTGGAAAATGTATCCATGTATAGTATACCTCTGTCTGCCGATATTCGTGTGCCTCGATTACGAATATGACTGTGCCACCTCTAGGTGTCAGTCCATTTTCTATAAGTTTTAAGGTTATAGATCTTCTTTTGGTGACCGGAATGAGTATTATATCCGCGTCTGCTGCTTGCATGGTAGCATCAGCATCTGCTATTTCAGTAGCTAATCTAATTGCCTCTCTTTCTCCATCACTGTCTCCCATTTTACTGACAGGATGGTATTATTTTTATTTGCAGATCAGGTTTTTTATGGAAACAGAGATTAGATGCACAATATTCTGGAACTGTTTTATCCTTCAACGTTGACTAGACCAAAAACCATACATAGGAGTTCCCTCCTGCGAGGTTTTGGAGGATATAATAACCTTTCACCCACTCCAGACGTCTTTGGAGTATTTGGAAAAAGGGGTCTGAGTGAGAAAGCACGACTGAGTTACTCTAAATGTCTTACGTTAGTTTTATCGCCCTTTCCAAACGCGTTGGGCGCCATGTAGTGTAGCTCCTATTTTCCCAATAGGCTCTGCGCATTGGAATAGTACCTACAGCAGTAAAGGCCTAGGCCAGACGTTAACTAGGTCTACTACTGTCGATACTAGACTTAATTTTTGGGTTTGCCAGCTAAGCTCAGAGTTCGCTAGAAACTTTCTCGAATGTTCAAGGAAGGATTAACTTCCCTGATTAGACAAGAAGGGATTTAGTTTCTGACAACCATAGAACATGACAACTTTGCTCTCCCCTAATCAAGAGTCAATCTCAAGAGTCGTGTGAGCACAAGGCAATTATTTTACTCAGTCAGTACGTGCATTCTTAGTCTCATCAGAATGTAGAGAAAAGGAAGAGACGGGCGTGTTCAATAAAAGATGTTATTTATTGATCAGTCTCTTTTCTCGTACAAGAGAAATGGATCGATATTATTGCGATACTTATAGTTAAGTAAAGTGCATACATTAGAAGCAATAGTATAAAATAATACTGTAAAAACATTGATATGGTTTCTGAGCCATATGATGTTTAAAATGATTAAAATATATTTACATACACATATACATTTGACTAAACGTACTCAACTGGTGTTTCTAAATACGCCTACCCCGTGTACCTGACCTAAGTCTAATACGTGGGCGGGAATAGAAAGTTACAGTTTAAGTTAAGTTTGTTTTTGCCAAGTGAATAACTAAAGAATTCTCTAGGAGGGGTTATTCAGTTCTGTACCTGGAATTTAGGATGAATGAGGAATGGTATCTCTTTCTCTGCTCTCGATATTCCAGGCTGCCTGCGAGGGCTGCCCAGAAGCGCCGGTGCTGGGTCTCTCGGCTTGAGATAGCAGCGCGTCTCTCAGCGCGTCAGGAAGGCGGGGCTGCTGCCTGCGGGGTCTGCTTCGGCTCTCTGCTTCGGCAAGTATGGCTGCTCCGTCTTGTCACCACGCGTGTGTTTTGCATAGGGCAAGGTCGGCAATATTTATACCTTAAAGGTGCCGGGATTGACGTAAGGATGGACATAGGTACGTCAATAAAGATGTCATACGATTTGCTCGTTAGCACATTCTTTACTAAAGTTCTCTGTGAAATCAAAACAATGGCCGCACGGATTATCCAGGTTGTCATAGGTTTGATTTGTTATGAGAACGTCGTATGCCTTATCAGGGGCTGGAGGAATATCGCTTGTCTAATTAGATCTCAAGCGTTATGACCTAATCAGATAACACGTTCCTGTGCCGTAGTGTGACTGCGTCAGATAACGGTATCTGCATCATGGGGGATTTCTTGCCTCATGGGCTGACTGTTAGTTAACTAGCTAGTAAGTTTAACCAGAATAGGGTCAGAAATAGGGGGATCGATTCAGAACCTATAGAAATACACGACACTGGGTCCCATGACTAGGTGTCGCTGACAGTTGGGCTTCGTGCATTCTTCCTAAATAGCCTCACATAATAGGGAGCTTATGTGTTCCTGGATGGGCTATCCGTGGCAGGATGGGAGAACGGAGCTGGGCACAGCCCTACTTACACTTGCATAGGCTATGTCCTGCCTCCACACAAAGGGATGTATACCCCCCTGTAGTTAGTCTGAATCCAGGGTAGGGAAGGCAGGATGATTGTGGACTTCAAAGTGAAACCTTTAGCAGCTACTCCTGCTTCAAAGGCAAAACGGGGTATAAATATTGGACCTCAGACACCAACTCTTCAGTACACTTCTGGAACTGTGAATACTCTGCAAGTAAGGACTGTTGTGCTGCTGAAAGGACTACCACTCTGCTGGACTGCTGCTCTGAAGGACTACTGCCCTGCTGTGCTGAACAGCTTCCAGCTACTCTCTTGCCTGGGTGAGAAGAACTGGACCTATAACTCTTGATCCCAAAACCCAAGAGTAACTCCAAGGGTTAGTTGGCTGGCCTCCTGATCTAAAGCCTGAGTGTCACAACAGGCTTCCAATAACCTTGCACCTGCACCTGAACTCTACCATCTGTGAGTCCACCTGTCAAGTGGTGCCACCCCAGTGCTAACCCCTTGGAAATGGACTGAAGGTGCTCTGCCAGCCGCTGTGGATTCAGAGGAGCTAACGCATCTCCTCTGCTGCGCAGTGTAACCCAAACAGAACTAACTTATTGCAGCTGCTGCGCAGGTTGAACCCTTCACAAAGACTTGCATCTCCTCCGCACCATACAGCCTCCTCGAAACCGTCACTGCGTGACACATTCTCAGCGCAGCCCTCGCATTTTTTATCAACAGCAGGCTCTGCAGACCCTATGGTGTAAGAAGTTGTATAGACTGGGTGGGACAGCAGCAGAGTAAGCAGTGGGAGCTACTGGAGGATGATGGATGTGCTGCTTGAGGTCCTCGAAACAGTAGCTCATAAAATTGGAAATGTTAGATCCTGGGAAAGTGACCAGCAGTTGTTGATCTAACATATCTGAGTGAACAGATATCTGGGCCAGAAAGGTCAACACTGCGCATGTTTGTAGAGATTCTGAAAAAAATCAGGAGATTACTTATTTCCAGACATAGCAAAATCACAGGAAGATAGGCAGGCCAGCTCTCTGCATTTGGAAATCTGACTCTGCCAACAAAAATGTATAGAAACGCTAGCTTAGCTACCAGATATGACTAGAAGCACATTCAGGGTACTTCTGAGGAAGTACGCTTATGGCAAGGAAAAAGTCATTCCTGAGCAGTTGCCGGTCATGTGCCCAAACCTCCCAGGAGTCTCTTCCAGAAGGGGAGAGAGCTGGCCTGTCTATCCATGCCATATTTGTAATCAAGACGTACCTCACCATCTTCGTCAACATCTACCCTTTCGAGGAGCGATCATGAGCATGTCAGACCCACCAGCCAAACACAGCCAGCAGAAACCAATCTTGTAGACAGAGCTGGGGCATCACCTGATTTGTAGCTGAGCCAGAGAGCATCGGCTGCACCCTATGATGTATGAAATTTGAGATGCTGACAAGGTCCCTGAGAACCTTTGGGAGCTCTTGATAACCTCCTTAGACTTATGAAAGTCTCTGATCCTGGGGCACTGTACTGAGCATGCTTCAGCACCTTCAGCTGCGGAGAACTGTGAATGACACAAGCAGAATTACTTGAATTTGGTAACTAATTACATCAGTGGAGTCTCGGACTTAAGCATGGAAGCAGTTGGTCCATGATGGTAAAACATTTCAGACATGAGCGAAGACTAAGTTGTGGAAACCCGTGGCAACTTAAAATGCAGAGCTGTGGCTGCAATGGCGTGCAAGGCTCCCATTTTAAGTCTGGTTTTCTAATTAGACCAACTGTTTCCAATATACATATGTTGGACTTTCGGTCCTCCCCTTTCAACCATTGCCTGTTTTTTAACCGACCTCTTTCAGCCATTGGCCTGAGACTTTGTCAGTCACATCTTGGCTTAGAAAAAAACACCGATCACTTAATGCTATTGAATGTTTGGCTGTATCCTTCCACTTCCAATGGAGTGCATGCATTGAAATTATGAGGATTATTATACATCTCCCTGCCTTGCCCTCTCCCGGCTACTTTCTGCTGACGGATGCACAAAAGCACACTTTTGCATGCTTGTCTTTTCAAGTGTTATCACATTGAACACAGACCTAATAGCTTTCGGCTTGTTAGAATTCTGGGATTGCTGTGCATTACTATTTATCTCCACCCCAGTCGTTAAATCCACTTACAGGGGAATGTTTTCGGTCATGGGCCCTAAACCACCTTTTTTCTGGACTAAATTGAAACCAATTACTCCATCGCGTTCAGACAGAAACTCGAAGTATTTTCGATGTTAATCTGTCGATGTCTTATAACGCCTCTCTCATCTTTCCCTCGATGGCTTCCTGCACTAAGCGGAACGTTTGTAAAATTAACAGCCCTATGTGGATCTCTGTGGTCTATTACTTAAAATGAAGACACTTAGTATACATCTGTGCTCACTGCACCCCATTGAACGCCGCCGAAAATCAATACCGACTATGTTCAGCAATACAAGTAAAGATGGGAAAAGTGAATAAAAAAAACACGTGGAATCGTAAATGTATCATGCCTCACGAAGAAAAAGAAAGTATGTTAACAATTGTTCTTAAACTTCTGTATTCCCTCATCCAGCCAGGCAGTAGATACCGTGACTCAGGAACTCTGTGATGTCATCAGAATTCCCAGACTAACGATCAACCTTACTGGAAGCGCGCGGTCACGCGCTACGCAGTCTCCACAGAACAGGGTGACTACAGTTGGCCATTACTCATATGTTGTGTTCCACACTATTTTGGGACCGTTTCTAAATCAATTATTTATGGACGCTGTCATCCGTGAAGGTAATGTGCATTTCCTGACTTACTTGACAATTTAATGTACCGACATTGACGTTAACCTAAAAAGCATTTTATTTTGAAAGCACAGCCGGACTGGGCTGTCAGCCTGTCTGTTCATCTATCTGCCTGTCCCTCCGCCAGTGCATTAATCTGTCTAGATGTGTTAATTTGTACATCAATTTACCTATAGCATATTCACTGAAAAAATAAAAATGTTAAAGTAACTAGTAGGTAGATGAGAATGGCAACTAAAATACAATTTTAAACTAAAAAAAAAACATGCCTGTTACATTAGAGGCAGTTCCCTCTATATTGTTTTCTAACATAGAGTCATCCTGAGTCGACACATTGTTCTCATTGAACCCTGAGCAACTTCTGGAACTGTCTCCCAAATTCATTGAACATCCTGGGCTGACACTGAGGTGCAACTGTTCTGTGCTATTGGACACATCATCCCATTCTAGGACACTGTCATTCAGACTTTCATCTCCTTTTTCCATATTTTTCATTATTAATTTCTCTTGCCCATGTTTGAGTCTTACCACATCGTCTTTGCTGCGCCATCCTTCCCCTTCAATGAATACTGCACCACCTGACGCCCTACCAATTTTCATGGGTTTACTGAGTTTAGACTCTCCTTTGCTTATCAAAACAGGTTTCTTTACTAAGACCCAGTCTCCAGGTGCTATGCTTTTGTCTTTAGCACTGTGTATCCTATCAGAATATACCTTGTTTTTCAATTGTTTAATCTCTATGCTCTCTTTCACCTTGAGATCCTTTTCACACACTTCTCTTGCTTCAACTGTTGCTCCTTTCCAACCGCCTAATTTAGGTGTCATAATATTGTTACAATCTCTCCCCCTCATCAAAAAAAATGGAGTATAGCCTGTTGCATCTTTTGGTGTGTTATTATATGCATTAATCTTCTCCTTAATGAATAATTTTACGTCCATATCATTTGCAATGGCCATTTGGATTCCTTCTTTAAAGAATCTGTTTATCCTCTCAACTTGGCCGTTGCTCTTAGGACTGTATAAAGGAGTTTTTTCCTGTACAATCCCCTGTTTTTTCAAGAACTCGACCATATTTCTCGATATTAGCTGTGAACCATTGTCCGACACCATGACTTTAGGTTGTCCTTCACTTTCAAACACTTTTTCGAGAAATTTTATGACCACTTCAGTTGTAACTGCCTTTACAAACTTGTAGCATACCCACTTAGTATAATAGTCTGTTAAAACAATCAAGTACTTGCATGCGTCTGGGAGAATGTTGAAAGGCCCTGCAAAGTCTATTGCTACTTTGGCCCAGGGCCCGTCGGGAATTTCTACTTTTTGCAGTTCATTCTTCTCAATTCTCCAATGTTTATCGGATTTTAAGCATTCTTCACATCTATCTACGTGGCTCCTTATTTCACTGTCCACACCTGGCCACCAATAGTACATTCTCAGAACGTTTTTCGTAGCTGTGGTGCCTGGATGCCCTCTATGAGCCATTTTTATGATCTTTTGTCTGAGCTCGAATGGCGGCACAAAAACTTCTCCCCTTTTTAAATAATTATTCTCCAGTGTCAGTTCATCGCTCACCTGCTGATAAGATCTAAGTTCACCTGGGAGATTTCTTATATGAGGCCAACTGGTTTGTATATATATTTTCACCTTGGACAAGATGGAATCTTTTTCCATACACTCCTCCCATTCCTTGTCAGATATCGAACCATCGCACATGACGGTTGCATCAATGTGCGCAACTACACATTCAGTGTCGTCTTGTTCCTCTTCCATTTGTTCCTTTATTGGCAACCTCGATAGGCAGTCCGCTCTACTGTTTTTTCCTCCTTTTATGTGCTCAATCTTAAAATTAAATTCCTGGAGTTTAGACATCAGTCTAATCAACCTAGAGCTTGCGTTTCCATTGCCTCTACCCTTTCCATCCATCATATATATTAAGGGCTTGTGGTCGGTCACAAGAGTGAAACTCTTCCCCCACAAATAGTCTTTCAGTTTATGTACTGCCCACACACAAGCTAAAGTCTCACGTTCGATGGTGCTGTAATGAACCTCTGTGACATTAAACTTCCTGGAAATAAAAGCAATTGTGTTCTCTTCACTTCCTTTTCTCTGGCAGAACACAGCACCAATTCCTTCATTGCTCGCATCCACGGTCACTACATTGTCCAGTTGAGGGTCATATGGCTTTAGTGCGGGTGCATTCGCAATTTCTTCCTTGACCAACTTTAATGCATTGCTCTGTTCATCCCCCCATTCGTAAGCAACGTTCTTTTTCAGCAATTTTCTGAGAGGTTCCACTTTTTCAGCATATTTCTGTATGAACTTTGCATAATATTCACTGAGGCCAAGGAATGATTTGAGAGCTTCCTTCTTTCTTGGTTCTGGGGCCTCCCTTATTGCACGAACTAAATCATCTTTAGGCAAGATACCATCAGCTGTTAGGACATGCCCCAGGTACTCAATCTCCTTTGTCATGAATTTACACTTATCTTTTGAGACTGTCATGCCTTTCTTCTCCAGTACATCTAGAACCCTTCCAATCAACTTTATGTGTTCATGTTCAGTTTTTGAATGTAACAGAATGTCATCTTGAAAGGCTTCCACCCCTTTCATTTTCCCAAACAAGACATCCATAAGTTTCTGGAAAACACCTGACGATGATGCCAGGCCAAAAGGAAGCCTCACATACCTGAATGCTCCGAATGGAGTGATGAAAGTTGTCAATTTTTTAGATCTTTCTGACAGACACACCTGATGATATGCGGCTCTTAAATCGATCAAAGAAAAATATTTTGAACCTGATGTAGACTGGAGAATATCTGTGATTTTGGGTAGAGGATGGCAGTTTACAATAATGTTACCATTAAGTGATCTTAGGTCTACACACAGCCTAATATCCCCTGTCTTTTTCTTCTTTGATACTACAATTGCAGAAACCCATTCAGATTCTTCAGCTTCTTCAATCACACCTTCCTCCTTTAATTTATCAAGTACTTCCCTCAACTCATTCCTTATGGATAAAGGTATTGATCTAACTTTGTGTTTACTGGGTATAGCGCCTTCCTTCAGTTTGATGTCATGGTTGAAACCCTTCACACAACCAATTTCATCTTTGAACACTTCTTTGTGTTTTTCAAAAACTGTTTCTAAATCATCATATTGGTCATCTACACAAATGCTGTTCATCCATTCCTCTCTCAAAATCACAGGATCTTTAGCTCCCGGTACCAATATCACCCCTAGTTGGGCTAAATCTCTCCATCCTACAAGTATCCTACCTTTCTCTGCCACATAAATATTTGTTTCAATTACTCTTCCCCTGAAAGTTACAGTGTCAACAAAATATCCCAGCATATTTATGTCCTTTTCTCCAAACGCTTTCGGGTTTATATCAGATTCTATCAGTTGTATACCTTTCCATTTATCTTCAAAAAGGGTGTCAGATATAGTAGTAATGGGCGCACCAGAATCAGCAGTAAACTTTAGTTCAACTTCTCCAATTTTCACATCACTGATAGGACCTTTTATCCTTCCACCCTCTACTTCCACATATAAGACTATATTAGCGCACATATCTTCATCAAAACTGCCTATTGTACTTATATTCATACTGTTATTCATTCTTTTGGTTTTACATAAGGTGAAATAGTGACCATATCTCTTACATTTAATGCATTTTTTACCTATAGCAGGACAGTTTTTATAATCCGCTAAGTGCTCATTTGAACCACATCGGAAACAGCACAACTGCTTACCTCCCACCTTTCTTTCATTAAAGCTTTTGTCATACGTCTTACCATCACCCTTCTTCTTTTCCTGCAAATAAAATACATTAGTGTTATTTCCTGTAGAAGATAACTCTTTAGTGGAAATTAGAGACCTCTCAATACCCCTTGCAATTTCAATGACTTCCTGCAAGGTAGGTCTTTTGCACGCTAAGAGCCTTTCCTGCACTTTCTTAGTGTAGCAATAAAAAACGATTTGATCTCTAATGTATACATCAGTCATTTCGTCATATTCACATTCCACTGCCAAAACTCTTAGACAAGCAACATAGTCTTCAATAGCCTCCCCTTCATGTTGTTTCCTTTGAGCAAACTTATGTCTAGCAACCATAATATTGTTCTCCTCGTCGAACTGTTTCTCCAACCTTTTCAATGCTTCTTGATACTCATTTAAAGGCACAAATGTTCCAGGTGGACTCTCATATTCGGGCAAGCTGTCAAATATGTCCTGACCTGCTTTTCCCAACAGACCAAACAAAAGAGAACATTTTCTTTCTGCATCAAAGGCTTTCCCATCTATTGAAACGATATAATTTTCAAAAGCCCTCACCCACTTTTTCCACTTCATAGTGGGCTTACCAGGTTCATCCAGGAATCGAGGAGGTACACAGATATTATTACTTTCAGCCATCTCACTAACGATATTTAAAGTTGACTTTATACTTCACAGAAAGTTGTATTACGACTGCGTCGCGTTTATATTGATCACGTTTCACTTATAATCTATATAATACGTATTGTCACTTATAAAGTACTTGTAGGCACATTGCCTAAATAAACGCGATGACTCACTTAATAGCAGATCCAAAATTATTTCAAACGCGATGTCTTGACGCGTGTAACAAGCACTTTTCTTCCGACTAAGCTTACTTAGTCAATTTCAAAATGGCCGCACGCAGTACACGCACAGTGACGTGCGCTGTGCTGAACCAATCAGCTCAACTACCCAGCATGCTTCACGCGGCACAGCTGAGGTAAACGAAAGACGCCTCCACAGTTACCTTGACTCCGGAGCGCGCCGATGACAGGAATTTCACAACGATCAAACAGAAACCGCAGAGGTATTAAAAGCTGTCATTCATCAATTCTGGCTTATCCGCTGACATGCTCATCCCACAATACGGCTTGATTGACGTTCAAAAGTCTTAATATCAAATTAGCGCACTGCCGACAAGGAGTTGCCTCGTCAAAAATCTTCAATCGATCAGCGCTCACCACTTTCCGCAAAGTACTCACTCAGCTTAAATCAACCGCTCCTCGGTCAGATCATCCAATAAGATTATTAATCCTGATCACCGATTTACTTCAGCAGGCCCTTGTACCACAGTCCTCGTCGCCAATTGTAGTGTGACAGATGACAAGAGATATATGATTGTCATCAATTATATTTATTAATCACAAGGGCCCGCAGGGAGCGGGTGTAGCTGGCAGTCACCGCGGCGTCAGCTGTCATCTGTCAGACAGATAACAGTGACGTCACTTAAATACATTCCGAACATTCCATGGTGACACTGAGTGACGCTACCTAACAGAAAGAGAAAACATACTGGAAACAACCTTTTACCCCACAACAAGTACAACATGTACAACAAGGTCCACAGTTATGGTTAACTGAGCTAACTCTAACTTGTGCCCCCCATGCACTGTTTACGACCTCAAATGTTACATCACTTATGACAGGTTCATCAACATCACTTCAAACTTTGTTTTTTCTCAATACATTTCTGAGTTTTTTTTTATGTAAACTAACATATTATTACTATACCTAACTATTACAAGTAATAGATCCACAATTGTCTCCTTACTGGGAACCAATTACTCCACTGTACGTTTCCTTTTCTAAGGGTAGAGAGTGTGAACAGTCCAAATCCTACTAAAGGGAGGTGATGTGGGCTAATAATCTCAATTTACTGGCACACAACAACAACCCTCAATAAATAATTGTGGAGTCAGAATATTTATTAAAACACACTACTAAAGACCATACATCAAATTACACATAGATACCTGGTAGACTCTTGGTGACACTGTTATATCACATCTAGTTTGAACAATATTTTTTATTTTTGGTCAAAGCACACATTCCATCGCCTACAACCAGCCGGCTGGTGAGGAAACTGGAATGACAGATAAGGGTTGTTGTTTCAAAGCTTTATAGAAAGAATTGAGAGGCAGATTACATAGAATATGCCATAAGTAAATTTATCAGCTAAGAATTCACATCATAAGTGCAGAGAAGTAAGTATAGCTCTAAGCAAATTCGGCATACATTCACCTTCTAAAAGGTAACGGAAGGGATCTCTCCAACATAGAAATTCACAGGTCCTTTTATAGAACTTAAGACAAAGACATTTGGTCTACATTGGGTCTACAGATATTCTCACAGTTTATTTGAGTAGTTCACTTGATACATTGTATAGCAATTGCCTAAGATAACTGAAATGTCCTTGGTTAGGTACAGTGAGAAAAATTCTTCGGGAACACTCTGTTTATTAGTTTGAACCCTAGTAATGCTTTATTTAGAACAAATTAGAACAAGGAGAACAGTAGTGGCCATGTGATATATTGTGACGTCAGTGCAAGATGGAGGACAGTGTAAACATAATCTAGGTTAGCGTAAACTCAGTTTATGATGCATTTAATATGAAGGAAGAAAAACAACTCCCACAATCCCTCACCCCTCATGATTTCTAAATCATGATTCCACTTATTACAGAACATAAGTCTTTAACTTCGGGTTCTTCTTTTGGATTCTTCCAGATCCTTCAAAGTGTCTTGAAGTTCACTTTGCACTTCTTAAACTTTTACATCCAACTTCTTTCTTTTTCTTACTCTCATTGCTGACAGCTTCTTTTACCCACAATATATACCATTTTGTGAGGAAATTCCTTTGCAAATCGCCAAGGAAATAAGCACATAGGCAATGCCTACTAATATAAGCAAAAGGGGTTAGAAGCAAATTCTGAATTCCTCCACGTACACTGCCAAGGTATTCTCCTTTCTTAGCAAATCCCTTTCCAATGGAACCGCATATAGATCCTAACCCTTCCCCGGAACCTGATTCTTCCAGTTCAGTTAGTTCATGTGTCATGTTCGTAATTCCTTCATCTACATTGCCGAGCTGTTCTCCTATTTTAGCAAATCCCTTTCCAATGGATCCGTATATAGATCCTAACTCTTAACTGGCACCGGATTCTTCCAGTTCAGTTAATTCATGTGTTATGTTTGTAATTTTAGTAATATAGCCATCAAGCTGCTTATGTACATGCGTTATGTTGGCACAACATTCCTGAACGCAAATAAGTCTGCAAACTCCTCTTTCTTTCACGAGGAGTAAATCCTACGCAAGACGATTTTGCATAATCATAGCTCTCATTGCAAACAATTCTTTAGTTATCACCATTAAAGCACCTGTAATGTTAGTAGCAAGCCGATAAACTAAGGTGGACAGCTTTCCAATCTTTATATTGTTCAATGCCACTCCTATGTATGGTATGAGCACTCTAAAGATATCACTAAGGATCTGTTTAAATCTGTGTTTACTCCTCCTCATGTATTGATCTAGAGGAAAATCTAACTCGTTAGTATGATAAATCCTATGGAAAACAAGTGCTGCATAACAACTACCTGTCCAGTTGTGTGGTAGCTGGAAATAAGCTGATTTACCACACACATAATATATCTCCTTATGCTTACTGCTAGATTTGAAAAAGTTTTCCTCTTAACTAAATAACTATGCTCACATTCGCTCCATACTAATTTCTGAATAATTTAATTTCTCTCTGACTTCCATCTGATGCATAAAGATCCCTTCTTGGTGACATCAGTGCTTAACCTAGAGTTGGTTCCTTTAGAGACTCTTCCCCTTTCCCAAAGATGTGTTCGGCACTTGCCTATCTTTTTCCTCTTTCTTCATCTATCCTTATCTCTCATTCAATTCGATAAATACCCTCTAATCTTGGATAATTTTGCAGGTTACATCATGCATGCTCCGATTAGTAGCGCTCACATTAGTCACGGGGTAAATAATTTCATCATATACTCACACTGAGCCATTGATTTAATCCTTATGTAAGAGCAAGAAGTATGTTTAGAAGCCCACAAATACAGATTGGCATATCTTCTAATGGATCATCAACAATTTAATAGTTATCACATGATGTATTGTGATGTTGGTGCAAGATGGAGGACAGGGCAAACATAATCTAGGTTAGCGTATGCAAAGTTTAAGATGTGTTTAATATGAAGGAAGAAAAATAACTCCCATATAGCCATCTGGGCCAGGGCGTTTTTGTTTTTTGATGGCCCAGATAATTTCTTCAACTGCTATTGGTTTGTGATGTAAATAAATGTAGATGGATCACAGGACACTTCTGGTTAAGTTACAGGATAGATTTATTAAGACAGAGCAGAGCAGTACACCTCGACAGCTGACCAGACCATCAACTGGCATGTGTGGAACCTTCAAGTACAAAGTAGAATGCACATAGGCATACTGGGAGGCTTAAGAGGTGTGAACATAGAGAAAGGTCTAATGACCAAAGATGGCCATATTGCGAGGAGTATAAGTTTACTACACATCTTCCTCCTTTACATGGAAAAGAAAATAAACACATGAAACATAAAAAAGAAAGCATAAAACATGGAAGACAGCAACAATCAACATCAAGACAAATTGGGAGGTCAGCGACCTCATGGACTTCCAGATGATGAAGGCGAAGAAGCATTTCGTTTCGGGTCAAGGGTGAAGAAAGAAACAGGATTATCTTGACCACCTACTCCCCTTCGATTGACAAAACAGGAAGAAACAGTCTATTCTCGGCAATCCGTCGTTGACCAGCAAAAACAGGACGAGAGACAGTGTATTTTCTCCAAACAGTCCTTGTCCGACGTGGCTTCCTGCTCATAGTAGAAGATTGAACAGTTCAACAAGTGCCTCCAATGCTCAAAAAGTTCTGGAAGGACCAGGTGTCTCGGTTCTGGTTCTCTTTCTCAGGTTATGGGCCTTTTGCTGTAGTTAGGGCCTCTAAGTTTCTTTTATTGTTCTTCTTTTATTTTCTGTGGACAATCTGTCTCAGTACTGTGGGATATAAGACCCGGTTGTAGTAGCGGAACATTAGTCCAGGTTCTGGAACCTCCGTGTTACGATTTTCTGTTGTGGTACTGGAACATTTGTCCTGGTTCTGGTAACTGTTCTGTCACAAATCTCTGTTGTGTCCCCTTCTGATTCCCGGGCCTTTGTCCCTTCCCAGTCCTGGGACCTACTTTGTCCTCTCCCGGTACTGATTCTGAGATGTTTGTCATCTCCAGGTCCTGGTTCAGCCGGTCCTGGGACTTCCTTTGTTCTCTCCCTGTCCTGGTTTTGCCGGTTCTGGGACTTGCTCCGTCATCTCCCGGTCCTGGTTCTGAGACATCCTTTGTCCCCTTCTAGTTCTGCCGGTTCTGGGATTTCCTTTGTCCTCTCCTGGTCCTGGTTCTGCTGGTTCTGGGCCTTTCTTTGTCCTCTCCCGGTCCTGGTTCTGGGGCCTTTGTCCCCTTTGTGGGTTCTCTGTTCCGGCTCTCCTTCGTGGTTCTGGGACTTTTGCCCACTGCAACCTTCACCCACTGCCCAAACTGGGCCTTTGTCCCCTCCTGGTTCTGGGATCTATGACACCATTCTGGGCTCGCTGTTCCGGCTTTCCGTCGTGGATCTGAGACCTTTGGCCACTGCAACATTCAACCACTGCCCAGTCTGGGCCCTTTGTCCCCTGAGACCACAGGACTCTCCATCTAGGTCTTGGGACTCTGTAGTAGTACTGAGTTGCGCTGGCTCCTCAACACTGCTCTGCTGCTGGTTCACTGTTGACAGCTAATCTTACATAACAGCTTTGAATTGCCTTTTGCACCGTAGAAACTGTGGTGTTTTCGTCAAAAGATGACACTGTGTGTACATAAACTATGCACATGGCTCTAAATCTTGTATTCGCTGTGTGCGAAACATGTGATGGAACAGAACACTGATAATACTTTCCTAATCTGAATAAGTATCAACACTTAAATACAACACTTGAATCCTGGGTTCACAGTTACTGTATTTGGGAGTTATTAAGGAGGTTTGACACGTTTCTTAACTTTTCCTGTTCTCTGTTGTGATTACAAAAATCCACTAGATGGCACTGTTGTCCAGAATTACACACTGTTACGGTTTTAAATACAAATACGAGTGCAGCGTAACCCTCAAGCGAACAAATGTGGATTCTGTGCTCGAGTTGTGACTGACTGCTCACAAAGATGTTTCATTAATTGGAGATTTGACAGAATACTCTTTGTTTTCTCTTACTTCCAACATTCTGCCTAAACAGACGCGCATCTTCTCGGGAAAAAAGCACAAGTCTGTTGAAAGTGGGGGAGGAGCTTCGCGCGCAACCAAGATGGCCGCGTGAGCTTAGGGCTCTCGAGACCCTCGTAACCTCCCGCATCTATCCTGTCATCTATCCTGTCCCTCATTGATGTCCTCGTGAAGACGAACCACGGGTGAGGCGTAACCTGCTTTCAGATCCCGAATCGGACCCCGGGAACTGGTGTTGTGGTGCTCCGAAGATTGCGGCCTACGTCTCCGTGATGCCTGGCTGTGGAGTTGGCATGGTGCCCGAGTTGTAGTTGAACAACATCGGCCTGAGGGGACAGGGATGACCGGTCCGGTTGACTTTCAGTTTCGATTTGTCTTCCATAGAGATCTTCGACTGGGAACTCCCCCCCGTGCCGAGGGCTGTTATCCTGCGCTGCACTCAAGTGTGCTCTTTCATTGCCTTGCTGGTTTTGGGAGGACACTTGGCCGGTGCCCTCTGGCTGACGCTGAGCCTCCGCTCGGGGGTCCCGGGGGCCGCTATCTTTCTATTTAGTTTAACCGCTCCAAGTCGGTCTCCATCCCGCAATGGCGGGGAAACCGGAGGGGGAAAAGCAGAAATTTAAGACCACTCGGCAGGGTGGCTATACCCAGACTAACATCATGGATCGCTACGCCCAGGCTAAGGGATCCCCCGGTGGACCGGGTAGGTCGCTGGAGGACACAAGAGATCCACCGACTTCGGCAACAGAGCTGACCCTTCAGGACGTTATGGCCGCTATTGATGGGATCAAATCCTCCCTTGGGCAACAAATGGAGACTCTCGCCCACAAGCTCGATACTGTGGCGATAGATGTCAACCTGATCCGTACGGACTTGACGAAAACGAACGAGAAAGTCAAGTCATTGGACATTAAAACTTCCAGTCTGACGGGTGATGTCGCTGACCTACAGACAGAGGTCCGCAATTTGAGGGCCTCCAATGACCTCTTTGCGCGTCGCCTGGAGGATTCTGAAGGAAGGGCTAGGTGGAATAATGTCCGTATCATCGGAGTTCCGGAGATGGCGGAGGATCCGGCGGCTGACCTCTTCGTCGAAGATCTCATCGTTAGCCACCTTGCACCCAAGGGACGGAGTACGTTTTTTACGGTCGAGCGGGCCCATAGAGTTCCGGGCGGTAAACCAAAGATGGGTGCCCCACCGCGGCCTATCATCGCAAGAATTTTTAATTTCCGTGATAGAGACGCTATCCTGCAGGCCTCACGGATGGGTGGACCTATAAAGTTTGAGAACACTACCATCAGCTTCTACCCGGACTTTACCCAATCGGTCCAGAAGCAGAGACTTGGTTTCCTAGGGGTAAAGAGAAGACTGCGTGACATGGGTCTTAAGTACGCTATGCTTTTTCCGGCCAAGTTGAGGATCGAACATGTGGAGTGGACTTATTTTTTCGATCGACCGGAGGGGGTGGCCGATTGGCTGGACACTCGTCCGAGCCAGCGTGCCCAGGAGGAACAGTCTGGTGGGGCGGAAGGCAGACCAATGGAACAGGAATAGACACCTGTTGTCTGGTTTCTGGGGTCTCTAGTTGGCCTCGAACTGTGGTTCGCTGATTCTGTTATGTGATTTTATGTGACATTCGGGGGGGTTGCGGGGCTATTGGTGGGTCTCTTTCCTCCTCTGATTGACTTTTTGTAGCTTAGTTAGATGTGGGGGCGACAGGCAAGTTGGGGTGGCTTTCTAGTCTCACGCAGCGGTGCAGGGTGGGGGGGGTTTGTAACAGGATGTTGGTGGGGGGATGGGCGTTTCTGTTGGGGAGTTTTTTGTTTTTATGCAAGGCAATGTATTGTTAGACCTTCTGATCGTAGTGCTGGATTCTTACTGGGTTTGGATCTTCTTTCTCTTTTGGGATGGGGTAGGGGGTTGAAACTGATGAGCTGGAATCTGAATGGGTTGGGGGATAGGATAAAACGTGGGGTAGTACTGCAGTTGTTGAAACGTCTCTCCCCTGATGTGGTCCTTCTTCAGGAGACGCACTTGATAGGTAATACTTGTCATGCCATGAATAGGAAGGGGTATCGTTTGGTCGCCCATGCTGGGTTTTCCTCTGGTTCCAGGGGGGTTGGTATACTTGTTAAGAATTCTCTACCGCTGGAGATTGACGCCACTGTCCTCGATGATAGAGGGCGCTATGTCGCTCTTACCCTTTCCCTGGTTTCTGTGTATGTCCCCCCTGGCCTGCAGTCAACTAATTTTGCGGACTTGGGGCGGGTAATCCTTGCTCTCCCCGAGGGTTCACTTCTATTAGGTGGCGACTTTAACGCTGTGGTTTCTGGTATGGTTGATCGACATCCACCTAGGGATCTTAAGGGGGCACAGAATTGGCTCCACGATCTCATTGACACTCTGGGCCTGGTAGATTGCTGGAGATTGTTACACCCCGCTCAGCGGCAGTACACGTTTCATTCGGGCGCTCATGGTAGCCTTTCACGGATTGATTATGTTTTGGTGCCTGCTGCAAAGGCACTTTCTATTACCGAGGTTAAGCATTTGGCTCGGGGAGTTTCCGATCACTCTCCGCTATGGCTTCGATTGGAGTTGAATTCCGGGACTGAGGGACGGGTAGCCCCGATTAATGCCTGGTATTTCCGGAACCCTAAAACTCGTGCTGACCTGGTAAAATCTCTTTACCAATATTTTCTGGAAAACGAGGGTTCTGTTTCGTCTGTGGTGTCGCTTTGGGAGGCTTTCAAGGCTGTCCTTAGGGGCCAGGCCCTGTCGTTAATCGTGGGCGTTAAGAAACGGAGGGATGAGGAGGTGGTTAAGATCGAGACGGATATAGCGGACTTAGAGCTTGGCCTGGAGCAGGAGGTTACCCGTGCTAAGACACATGTTCTGTGACTAAAACAGTTGGAATACAGGGCGTTGGTTACTGACTCAGCTAAGGCCATGAGTAGAGAACAACAGGGAAGTCTATATGATGTGGGAGATAAAGCAGGCTAACTGATAGCGTGGCTGGATAAGAAAGATAGAGCTAGTCGTGTGGTGCCTGTGATCGAGACGGCGAGTGGTGCTCGGGTCACTGACCCTGAAGAGATTGTTCAATGTTTTGCGGATCACTTCCAGACAGTGTACTCCTCCGTGTCGGATAGGCCGGAGGAGGACTCACACCTATTGTTGCGTGATATTGCTTTACCGCGTCTTTCTGATGTTGACAGGGAACAAATGGACGCTGCAGTAACCGCGGATGAAGTGGCTCTTGCGATTCGCTCCCTGCGTTCAGGGAAAGCTATTGGTCCCAACGGTCTGCCTATTGAACTTTACAAGTTGCGGCCTGACAAGATGGCTTCCTATTTAAGGGATATGTTTTTGGAGTCACGTGAGTGTGGTTCTCTCCCCCGTGATCAGCGTCATGCTCCATTGTGGTTATTCATAAGGAAGGGAAACCAAGAGATAGGTGTGCATCGTACCGGCCGATATCTCTTTTGAATGCCGAACCTAAGATCCTCGCAAAATTACTGGCTAACCGATTGATTTTTTTTTTTTTAAACTGTGTTTTTATTGCAGAATTAGAAAACATACAATCAGTTGTTTCAGTTGTCCTGCCGTTTACAGATGTCCTACAAACACCATGGGGTAAGCATCACACAGCCATTTAGCCCACATCCCGGGGGCTGGGCGGCGACATCTATAGAATGCTAAGCATGGACCTTCAACAATTAAACAAAGACAGCAGCTCGACAGGATGATCTAGCATCTGCTTTTTTAATTTTGAAACCAACCCTTCCCCTAGTCCCAACAAATAACCTGTCCTATTGCTCGAAAGGGAGTTACTGGTAGCCACTGCTAATGTAACCTATCGGCCCACCTCCAACTAGCTAGCTCCGACAAGGTGAGCAACTTATGAAAACTAAGCACTGTGTACCACCCCCGTAATAGGGGAAATGACTGACCAAACGTATTACACATAGATCAACACACTCGTCCCTCAACAGTCAGTCCCCTACTACACCAACATTAGGATCCCCAACTATCCCACCCATACCCTCCCTCCGAACCGCTACTGGCTAACTGATTGATCACCGTTATTAGCGGGTTGATACATCCGGATCAATCCGGTTTCATCCCGCATAGAAACAATGCCCTGAATCTTAGGCGTTTACACGGCGTCCTCGCGAGGGCTGCGACTTTGCATGAGCCGGCCATCTTGGCGTCGTTGGATGCCACGATGGCTTTCGATACCGTAGAATGGCCATATTTATGGGCCACGTTGGCTAAGTTTGGGTTTGGTCCCGGTTTTATTGGCTGGGTGCGGCTTCTCTATGAGGACCGCCTTGCGCAAATTGTTGTGCATGGTCGTGTCTCTATTGCGTTTAGTCTTGGGCGAGGTACTCGTCAGGGTTGTCCCTTGTCGCCGCTCCTGTTTTCCTTAGCCCTCGAGCCCCTCGCTGCGTGGATCCGGTGGGAGCCCTCGATGAAGGGTATTCAGTGGTCCTCTGAGTTTGAAGATCGCATCTCGCTTTATGCAGATGACATTTTACTGTATCTGACCTCGCCCCGGATGTCATTGATGGTTTTGTGTGATGTTTTGACCTCTTTTGGTAGAAACTCGGGCTTGATTATTAATTGGATGAAATCCTACCTATACGTTCTTTCTGGTGACGTCCCTCTTCTGCCACGTAACTGTCCCATTCAGGTGACACAATCGGGGTTTAAATACCTCGGTATCTATGTTTCACTGGACCCCGCAACTCGGTATGAACAGAATCTTCTCCCGCCCTTGACTAGATTGAAGCAGGACGTCGCGGGTTGGCGTAAGCTTCCGCTTTCGCCGCTTGGTCGCGTGGCCCTCTTTAAAATGATGTCTCTGCCTCGTTTTCTTTATGCTCTCCAGAACACTCTTGATATAGTTCCTGCTAGCTATTTCCGTACAGTTGAGAGTCTTCAAAGGAAGTTGATATGGGACGGTAGACCCCGTATTGCACTTGCCAAACTGACGCTCCCGTGGTATGACAAGGGTATTGCTCTCCCTGACATCAAACGTTACTATTGGGCGTCTCACTTGGGTGCCATTAATCATGGTATGTATGGTCCCGAATTGAACCCTGCTTTTGCTATGGATAGATGGCTGTTGCCTGGGGGTAATTACTATAGGGCGCTGTATTCAAAATCGGTGGTTAAGGCTTTGTCGGGGCCTACGAAGACAGCAGTACGTATGTGGCAGGACGCAACTAGTTCTATGGGATGGAAAGACCGCTTGACTCTAGCGACCCCGCTTTTTGGCTCGGATAAGCTTGGTAAATTGTGGAAGACCAAGGGTTTCGATAAGTGGGACCTCATTGGTATTAGTAAGGTGGGAGAACTCTGGGTCAAGGGTCAGGTGAAATCGTTTGAGATGTTAAAGACGGAGTTTGAATTGGGTGACACAGAGTACTTCCGCTATGTTCAAGTTCGCCATGCCTTGATGTCAGTTTTCCCAGTGGGGGGTGTTATTCCGGAATCGTCCCCGCTAGAAGATAGATTGTTGGATGGTCATGTGCCTGATAGTACTATCTCCCTTGTCTACAAAAAATTAATTAACGATAGGTCGGACCTCCTACTGCATCTCCGGGACTTGTGGACCCGTGACGGTCTCGAGTTAGATGACGAGGACTGGCAGTCTGCGATCTCCTCTCCCAAGGAGGTCGCGATTCCAGCTCGACTCTGACTGGTACAACTTAAGATCCTCCACAGGATATACGTCACGGGCCCCCGTTTGGTTCGAATGGGCTTTTCTGAGGAGGGCCTATGTAAGCGGGGGTGTGGGCAGGTGGGGACATTTCTCCATATTATTTAGGAATGTCCTGAAGTTGCTGCTTTCTGGAACGGGGTGCATGAGGTAATGAAGCAAGTGACGGGTGTTGCTCTCTTGCCGGAAGCCAGGCGCTGCTTGTTAAATGTCTGGGAACCCACTGATTATAATGCAGCCCAGACTCAGTGGGCGACCCTGGGGGCCATGATTGCCAAGCGAGATATTGCTCAGTTCTGGGGGTCCCAGAGGCCTCCTACAGTTGAAGTATGGAAGGAAAACATGGACTGGTGTATGTTCAGGGAATAAACTGTGTATTTGGCCCGGGGCCGTCCCCGTAAATGGTATAGAGTGTGGGGACCTTGGAATAGTTATCGTGGGGATATATGTACAACGCCTGTAGCAGATAACACTGATGTCCCACTCTCCCCCTGACCCCACATTCTGGCTATTTCATTACATGTGTATTGAGTCGGCCCATGTCCCCCCCTCCCTTTCCTTATATTGATTGCTGATATTGTCGTGATGTCTTTTCCTTCCTCGTTTGAACTGGTACTTTGTATGACAATTTTTTTGCCTTGCTTGTTTATATTTTTTCAAATAAAAAGAAACAAAAAAAAAAAAGTCTGTTGAAAGTACATGTTCACTTACCTTTACCTCAGAGTCGTGCCAACTTCACAGCACAGGGTTCAAAGTAGAGTTGCAAACCATATCGTAGGTCGGAGCGCAGCAGAATCTAACAAGCCATGCTCGTGCTGAAGGCTTGTGAGATGTACATATCGGCAGGCGGCGTTCTGTCAAGGTCTCCGGCGTTTGTAGTGATAAAGTGGGCAGAACAACGCATAATATGGTGGCTGCACCATGATGCGCTGACAATCCTTCTCTGGTTAGAAACTGGTAACCAAGACAACGGAAAGACGCTGAACGCTGATGGCGTAGTGCAAACAATGTGCTGGTTCTCCGCTAGGACGCTTGAAAATTCCACAACGTCATCAGTGTAGAGATGACAATGCTGAAGAAGAGTTACTCGGCTGGCAAACGGTAAGGGAGGTAAGGGAGGCCAGTCAATTAGTTCAAAGCAAACAAGCACTACGCCTTCCTTGTGTCATTACCAATCACGTCGATGCCGAGTGCTGTCACTAACGATTGCTTTAATTATTCACTGCACATTCCAGTTTGTCACACGATCTACTCACGATCGCTCTCACAAGTTACTTCCGATGCTCAAACCAATGCGATGACTTTCACAGTACAGACATACGCTTGCTTCAAGTTGAGTCTGTTTCAATAATATGTGCACATTTCACTCATGCAAACCACTTCTCTGACCTGTCACCTTAGGTGTGCCTTCAACTGCAGCTGTGTTTCGTACTTGGCAGATCATCTTGAGTCACGGTTGATAGACATTGGGAAAGTTGTGACAGGTTTCCTGTCAATTGGTTTGGTTTTCCTCAAGTTTCTCTCGTTAAAATAGTTTCTGGCAGCAGCTGGGGTTGACAGTTTCTTTTCCTCTGTTATTAAGATTAACCGTTTCTTTTCTACTTGTTTCTTGCTGCAGTTGGGTGACACGTTGTCATGTTTATTTTTTTCTGTTACTTGCGGCTGGTTTCTTCTTATTATCAGGCGTTTCACAGGTTTCTAATTTCATTACTCCTTACTTCTTGCCGCAGTTGGGTGAGACGCCTTCTTGGGTTCGTGGTGCGAGGTGTTGCTCTGAGCTGTGCTGTTCTTCTTGGTCTGCTTCTCTGGTCTGGTCAGCTAAATCGTCGCCAAAATGATGTAAATAAATGTAGATGGATCACAGGATACTTCTGGTTAAGTTATAGGATAGATTTATTAAGACACAGCAGAGCAGTACACATTGACAGCTGACCAGACCATCAACTGACAAGTGTGGAACCTTCAAGTACAAAGTAGAATGCACATAGGCATACTGGGAGGCTTAAGAGGTGTGAACATAGAATAAGGTCTAATGACCAAAGACGGCCATATTGCGAGGGGTATACGTTTACTACAGTTTGTCTAAGGATTGCTGCCAGGAGTGGGGAATAGCATCCATACAATGAGTCGCCAGGTAGCGTGCGATCCAGTCTGGGCATGTTAATTGCTTAATATATAGTTGTTGATAGAACAGCCTAAAGGATTCTGTTATCGCTGCATCATGCCATATCTCTAAAGGGGGTGCATGCGCAAAGAGGGGCACTGCATGCGCCCCCCTGCATGCATCCACATGCACAGGCGCAGTAGGAGGCCTTGTATGGCTCCCTTTGTTTCCCCATCACCAGCATTTCCATGGCAGTCTCACTACCATGAAAAGGACTTGTAATATCCTTGGCAGTGTTACAGCTGCACCAAGTATATTGCTTTCCTAGACCGCCGTGCCACCGCCAGGGATGGTGGATTCCTGGTGGTTGCGGCGGGTTTCTGGAGGTCTGAGTGCCGTACTCGTAATATGGCGGTCGGGACTGCTGGTGTGGCAGTTCCCAACCGCCACCGCACCTCCACCGCGAGTTCAGAGGTCCCTTGGACCGCCAAACTTGCAAACAGTCCCTTAATCTTTTATATCTGGCCACCAAGGAAATGAACACACCACTGAGATAGGCCATTAGGGAGTTCCACAGTAATGTAGGGGCTACGGCAGGTAGGTCATTTCCTGCAGGTAGGAAATTATTTCATCACCTATTTCAGCTCTATTGACTGATTCCTATAATATATATTAATTCAGATGCCAATTTGAAGGCTTGGGGCAATGCTCAGTAAAGTCAAGGGTCAGTGTAATAGGTGCATGGACCAACAGGACAATTTGCTCTTTTTCCATATCTAGAAGGGATCCTATTAATCTGTGGCCTAGCAGAAAGCTATCCAGATGGGCGTATGATTTGTGTGCTGCGGAATAAAAGGGGTATTGTTTATGACCCTTGTGTATTTCCCTCCACACATCTTTGCAATTAGTCTTTAAATGATGCAGAGGCGGTGCCTAGAGTGTTGTACCTCACAGGGGTCCTATCAACCAAATTGTTCCTAACTATATTTTAGTTGCCACCCAACACTAGGCTGCCTTGTGTGCATTGTAAAGCAAATTAGATAGTTGTTTTAGGAAGGATTCCTACTGTGTGTTAGGTGCATAGACATTTAAGATTGTGCATAAGTGGGTTTACAAGTGAATTGTGGCCCAATCGACTGTCCATTTTTGACCATTTTCACCTGTAAGAGCCCCCCCAAGAAGTATCTGCTACATACATTTCCCACTCGCTCTCGTTTTGTGTTGGAAGAAACGAAGAGTTTTTTCGAGAAGAAACAAGAGTGAACTCTCTGTATATCAGTTAGTTCTGCTGTTTTCTGTTTCAGCGCTGGTACGCCCGTTTAGCGGGGCAGTTGTGCACTTTATAAAACTGCATAGCATAATAAATGAGTTTCTTGAAGGAGACAAATATCTGCCCCTTATTGTTTTCATAGATTAAGATGTGCTAATCTTGTGGTGGGGACAGTGAAACCTCTAATGTTTAATCTGATAGTAAATGCAGATTGTACTCAACTCTATGGATGTCAGCCGAAGTGTCTTTGGGTGATATGTGGTGATAAGTATTCCATGTGAACCCTCTTGCTTCGTTCAGCGAGCACGGTGACAATGGCCACAACTCCCTCTATGTTAACTGTTTCCCAAATATATTTTAAAGTATATAAACAACACATAAAACAATCTTAGTTGTTGACTTCTCATCTCCATTTACAGTGGTCACCTTAAATCAGTAATCAGGACACTTTTCACCCCTCGGCACCTGTATTTTAATTGTACTACCACTTTCTCATTGCAATGTCAATCTGTGTCCTGAATAGGAGCTTGTCCCCCGGTGATGCTGGGGCAAAGGGGACCCTTCAGATTCATCATGGGGTGACCGGATATTGTTGTTACTTCCCATCTTCTCTGCCTTTCTTATGGCATCATTCTTCACTTGTGCTATTTCAGTCAAAGGAGGTGGGGTGTGCTTGCGGTGTATTTTGGCTGCTTTCCAGGTACGGTCTGTGTCTCCTGGAGAATTAGGACAGAACTGTCCATTGCAAGCGGGTCGGCCGAGGTAAGTTTTAGGATCTCACAGGCTTAAGCTGTGATTCTGATAAAATTTATTTGACCTTCCCATAATAAAAAGGGGAAGGGGAGGCATTGGTAGGAAGCATCATGGAAGAGAATGTAATCTGTGATAATTATCAGGCTTCTTCAACATTGCAGTATTTCAGGTACAGTATCATTGTAGAAGAATAATGTGTGACCTTCAAAGGCAACATGTGGCAAAGAGCGCATGAATGTCATGATGTTCTCCTTTTCTTCAAATAAGTGATCCCTCGTTAGAATGTCTGCTAGGGCCTCTCTCCTTGGATTACTAGGGTTGGTCCTATACGTTCTGTCTTGTCATAGCAGCGGGTCGTCAAGTCAATTGCGTACATGGTGGAGAAGATGTTGAATAAAGGCCTGAATGTTGTGGCCTTTCGTACCACGTGGAAAGACCTGGACCCTAATGTTATTACGACAGGACCTGTCTCCAAGTCCTCCTGCTTATCTGTAATGTCTTTGTTGTGTTCTTCTAGGGCAATGAGTATAATGCCGTTGTATGGAGTTCTTTGGTGCGTTCGTCCAATGTGTGTCCAAATCATCAACACTGGACCCCAGCATGGCTAGGTCCTGCTGAAAATCTTTCATGTAGTCTTTCACATCTGTTCAGATCGTACCCAGCTCCTCTTTGATTTCTTTCAGGAAGCATAGAAACGCAATTTCAATGAAAATATGTTAATTGAAATGAAAGGAGATATAAGAAAGATACAAAACAAATAAGTAAAAGACTCTCTTTGCATACATACGCTGAGACCTATTTACAAAGGAGGAATAGATTCCTTTATTTTTTCATATTTTTGTTCTTTAACCTAAAAGGGTATGTACATAAGTATTGAAATGAGTGCTTCTTACTTAATGATTAGTCTTTGAGAAATTGTTTGATAATGTGTCTCTCTGTTTACAGGTGGGGGCAGTTGGGTAACCTTGGTAGTTTCCAGGAGTCAGAGATCGGCTGTATTCATTTAAGGGTATAGAACTTTTGCGAATGTATGAGGTAATCCATATACTTTACATTAGCGAGAATACATGAGAGTAGTATCTACATGTTTCAATAATCTTTTGTATTCTTTTTTCAGGTTTTTCTTCCTTTTCCCTGTTGTTTCCACCCTAATCCCTTCCCCCACTTGATCACCCTGAAACTCTGTGCCTTTATGATAGGCAGAATTGGGGATATCAAGAGGTGGACCATTTTGTTGATCGAGCTGATCCTGAGGAGTTCCTTTTCACGTTTTGTTCTTGAAACCTTGACAGAATTACGCACCCACGATATACATACTCCTCCCGATCAGGGCGATTCACAGACATGGTCACCTTGGAGGATGTCCTTCAAGCATTGGTGGTGGTGCAACAAGAGTTGTTTACTTCCAGCGCAGAAACAGCAGCTCTTAGAGAGAAGGTAGATCAAATGCATAGGAATCTCTGTGATGCCTTGCCTTTTCAGATACAAGTTAACGTTCCTCCTCCAATCCCTCTAGCTACACAAGAGAGATTTAATGGAGACCCTCACAAAGTACAGGTCTTTTTAACTCAGGTTCTATTACACTTTTCATGCAAACCAGCTTCGTTTCCCAATAATCATTCGAGAGTGGTGTTTGCCATCTCTTATTTAGCTGGGGATGCGGCTAATTGGGTAGTACCGTTGGTAAAGAACAACGATCCGGTTTTGTCAGACTGGAATACTTTCCGGTCAGAATTTGAATGAGTTTTTTATAGAAGGGCTATCACATTCAGTGCTGACAGAGAGTTGTTAGAGCTAAGACAAGGGAAAATCAACGTAGTTACTTATTTAACTATGTTTAAACGGCTGGTTGCGGAGGCAGCTTGGCCAGACGAAAAACTGATGTCTTTGTATTACCTAGGACTTTGAGATGATATGCTTAGGTCATCGTTTGGCATAAAGAATAGGTGAAACGAAAAAAGGAGAAAGACCAGTGGGTCGTATCAATAGAAGCTATCAAAAACCAACAATAAGCCACGAGAGTCATGTCGAGCCAATGGAATTGGGGGTAATTAGATCTCCTCTCTCTAAGGAAGAAAGAGATGCGTGTAGACTGCATGACCAATGCATGTACTGTGGAAAGAAAGGACATTACATGAGCGAGTGTCCCACAAAGCCAAAAAAGCAGTCCCCTGCTTATCAGAATAAAAGAATAGCAGTGTCAGTGATACAGAAAGAGTCAACCAGCAATAAGTCACAGTCAGCAGACATTGAGCATGAGTGGAAGGTACCCTCTCTATCTATGTTGACGAATAATGAAACCGAAACACATTTACTGGTCCCTGTGGTATTACAGGTTACAGAACAACAACATCAGGTTATGGTTATGGCTTGTATGCAAGTTATTGCTATCCAGGGTGCCTAGGGTTTTACCAGAAAGGGGTTTGGCAGTAGATTGCAAACCTCTGAAGTCAGGCCCCACCATGGAACAAACAGTGCTGGTTAGACTAAAGGTACGGGCAGACATATATTGGCATGTTGAGTTAATTCAGTTAAACATCATCGAAGCCCCTCAATATGAAATTATTTTGGGTATGCCTTGGCTTTGACAACACAATTCCTAAATTGATTGGAAAAAGAGATCTTTGCAATTCTTTTCTGAAGAATGTTAGACACACTGTTTGCAGACTCCTCTTCCCTCCAGCTAGTGTCTATATGTTCATTTCTGATAGTCACCGCAGCTGAAAAGAAAATTGAATTTTCTGATTGTTATGCACAATTTCATGATGTGTCTGTCCTACCGCGCCTACCTGAACTACAACTCCCATGACTTTCGGGCCAAGAACTACAGGTCCCATGCTCCTTAGCGGTACAGGATATAGCGGGGCGGGACTAGGGAACAGTGCTCGTGATTTTGTTTGTTCCGTAGGAGTCATTCCGTGTCCCGTCACTTTCCAGAATGCCCTGTAAGCGGTGAACCAAGAGATATCTTTATGGTTCCAGGAGCCCACAGAAGGGAGAAGAGTCGGGTAATGTGTTCGCGCTCTTGGCGCAGTGCTAGTGTTAAATGGTACCAGATCGGGGACTATTCCTGCCCGAGTCGTTTCTGAGCCTCGCGGCTGCGAGGGACTTTCACAGTTATTGTTTTGGGGAAACTATTAAGTTGGCTTGCTTGACAGATGCCAGCAATCTCCGGATGGGGGTTGTATGATCCAGTGACGGATTGCAGGGGGGAGTCCTCCGCAATGCCGGCACGAAAACGTGTTACAGGACATTGACTTACACATAGTGGATTACAAATACTAAAGCGGATGTTAGTAGTGCGTTTAACTACATCATGCCGTGTTTAGTTCATTTTTGATACTATCATATAAATCTGGGACTTAACTTACGTTTCCCTAGCAGAGGAGGATTCTGCGTGTTTACTTTGAGTCGAATTCTGTCATCACTCATGTTTCTGAGGATTGATTACTGAAGTCTTCGTTTCCTTTTGGAGTGTTCAATTTATGAGTTTAGCCTAATTATTTTGTAGGGTATGTATCTAGAGTGACAGCATTATACAGGAAGGTCGTTGTTCATTTGCCTTTATTACCTAATCGTGCTTCTTGTGTTGTGCAGGGGCAGGAGGGACAAAAGAAGACACTGCTGTATGAAGGGCAAACACGTGTATCTTTACAGGTGAAACAGGTTGCTTACATTTAGTGAGAATGTAATGAGAGTAGCATTTAGAACATTATTAATGCGTGTGTATTTCTCTTGCAGCTTCTTTTCCCCGTTGACCCTTCCTTCTATCTTTTCTTTAGTTTTTTTTCCCCTTTTGGGGTTTTTCCCTCACCGTATCACCTGAACACCCTGTGATATACAGTCGGGGTGTTCGGGGGGTCCAGAGGTGGAGCATTTCTTCTGCATGCGGATCCTGCGGAGTGTGATCCTGACAGAATCACAAGCCCAAGAATTTCACGCTGCCTGATCCGTGTGTGGGGGTAATGGCGTCCATGGAGGATGTGTTGCATGCTCTGGTGTTGGTGCTGCAGGAGTTGGCCGCCTCTAAGGCAGAGACCGCTGCCTTACGGGAAAAGGTGGATAGGTTGGGGGGTAACCCTTGCTTCTGCCCCGGCCTCCTCTCTACAGGTTACAGTACCACCACCCATCCCTTTGGCCAATCCTGAAAGATTCTCAGGTGACCCACGAAAGGTGCAAGTGTTCCTGACTCAAGTTCTTATGCACTTTTCATGTAAGCCGTCTTCTTTCCCTACGAACCATTCAAGGGTGGCATTCACCATTTCATAGTGGGGGATGCGGCAAATTGGGCAGTGCCTTTAGTAAAACGTGATGACGCTATCCTGTCAGATTGGTCCGCTTTTAGAACGGAATTCGAGAGGGTTTTTGATCGGAGGGCTACGTCTTGTAGTGCAGACCGAGAACTTCTAGAATTACGACAGGGTAAGGGAGAATTGGTTCCTTATTTGACGGCGTTTAACAGGTTGGTGGCCGAAGCAGAGTGGCCAGGGGAGAAAAGGATGTCCCTTTTTTACCTAGGGTTAAAAGAGGAGTTGAAAGACGTGGTGGCTCAGGTGGATCCACAGCCCACCACATATGTGGACATGGTGAATTTGGCGTTACGATTGGATAGCCGTTTAACAGAGAGAGGGGGTAGTAGAAGACGTTGGGACAAAGGAACTTATAGTTATGAACGAACCCCTCGCAGAAGTCCGGGCGGATCAGAATCTGCTCCTGAGCCTATGGAGATCGGAGCTCTTAGGGCTCCTTTGTCAAGAGAAGAAAGGGAGAGTAGGAGAGTACAGGGCTTATGCATGTACTGTGGGAAGAAGGGGCACTACGTTAGGGAGTGTCCCTCCAAACCAAAAACTTCGGGTAGCTTTAACAGGTTCAAGAAGGTGGCAGTGTCTTCAAATATGTCAGATACATCGGCAAGGGAAGAAAACAAACCCAGGGCTGAAGGGGACAGGAATGGAAACTCACCTCGCTGTCCTCTGCAGGACCAGAGGAAACTGAAGCGCATCTTGTGGTAGTTATGACTATTGAAAGTGATCAAGAGCAACATCAGGTTATGGTGATGTTGGATTCTGGAGCCACAGGCAATTTTATTGACGATGGCTTAGTAACACGTTTAGCGTTGCCTCGTGTCCCCAGAGAGAGCCCTGAAGATGTTTTGGCTGTTGATGGGCAACCGTTAACATCAGGTCAAATAACCGAAAGAACCAGTGAAATAGGTTTGTCTTTGGTGTTGCATGGATATGTGCATACAGAGAATCTGACACTAAATATCATCGCTGCTCCTCAATATGAGGTCATCCTAGGCATGCCTTGGTTGCACAGACACAATCCTGTGGTGGATTGGAAGACAAAGACCTTTCGTTTTGTACCCGAAAATTGTCAGGACCATTTAGTTCCATGTGTTCCGGCTCATGTTGCGGTGTTATCAACCCCGTTTTTGGCTGCTACCGCGGCAGAAAAAAATGTCCAACTACCCAAAGAATATAGGGCTTACAGCGATGTCTTCAGCGAGAGTAAAGCAGAAACCTTACCCCCTCACAGGGAATATGGCTGCCGTATAGATCTGGTGGAGGGGCTACGATACCAACATGTAGAGTATACGCCTTGTCTGTGCCTGAAACCACCCACTTGAGAGAATACTTAGACCACTATGAGCGTTTGGGGTTCATTAGACCTTCCCGCTCTCCAGCGGCCTCTCCTCTGTTTTTCATTGCAAAGGCGAATGGGGATTTGAGAGCGTGTGTAGATTACCGCGTATTAAATAAAAACACCGTACGCAATCGTTACCCTCTTCCCCTCATTTCAGTCTTGCTCGACCAGGTGAGAGAGGCCAATATTTACACCCGTTTGGACTTACGTGGGGCTTATCACCTGGTCCGTGTAAGAGAGGGGGACGAGTGGAAAACTGCGTTCAAGACCAGATTCGGCCTTTATGAATATTTGGTGATGCCCTTCGGGCTTTGTAATGCTCCAGCAGCATTTCAATTTTTTATAAATGATGTATTGAAGGAGTATGTGGATCGGTTTGTGGTAATGTACATTGATGATATTTTGATATATTCTCAGGATGTCTCATGTCATACAGCCCACGTGTGTAAGGTTCTTGACAAACTGAGAGAGCATAGTTTGTATGTAAAGTTGAGCAAATGCGAATTTGGGGTGCAGGAAGTGGAGTTCCTGGGAGTAAATCTTAGTCCTCATGGCCTACAGATGTCTGAAAGAAAGGTACAGGCTGTTCAGGATTGGCCAGCCCCGAGAAATGTGAAAGAAGTGCAGAGTTTTTTAGGATTCGCGAATTATTATCGCCGGTTCATCCCGTCACTTTCCAGAATGCCCTGTAAGCGGTGAACCAAGAGATATCTTTAAGGTTCCAGGAGCCCACAGAAGGGAGAAGAGTCGGGTAATGTGTTCGCGCTCTTGGCGCAGTGCTTGTGTTAAATGGTACCAGATCGGGGACTATTCCTGCCCGAGTCGTTTCTGAGCCTCGCGGTTATTGTTTTGGGGAAACTATTAAGTTGGCTTGCTTGACAGATGCCAGCAATCTCCGGATGGGGGTTGTATGATCCAGTGACGGATTGCAGGGGGGAGTCCTCCGCAATGCCGGCACGAAAACGTGTTACAGGACATTGACTTACACATAGTGGATTACAAATACTAAAGCGGATGTTAGTAGTGCGTTTAACTACATCATGCCGTGTTTAGTTCATTTTTGATACTATCATATAAATCTCGGACTTAACTTACGTTTCCCTAGCAGAGGAGGATTCTGCGTGTTTACTTTGAGTCGAATTCCGTCATCACTCATGTTTCTGAGGATTGATTACTGAAGTCTTCGTTTCCTTTTGGAGTGTTCACTTTATGAGTTTAGCCTAATTATTTTGTAGGGTATGTATCTAGAGTGACAGCATTATACAGGAAGGTCGTTGTTCATTTGCCTTTATTACCTAATCGTGCTTCTTGTGTTGTGCAGGGGCAGGAGGGACAAAAGAAGACACTGCTGTATGAAGGGCAAACACGTGTATCTTTACAGGTGAAACAGGTTGCTTACATATAGTGAGAATGTAATGAGAGTAGCATTTAGAACATTATTAATGCGTTTGTATTTCTCTTGCAGCTTCTTTTCCCCCGCTGACCCTTCCTTCTATCTTTTCTTTTGGGTTTTTTCCCCTTTTGGGGTTTTTCCCTCACCGTATCACCTGAACACCCTGTGATATACAGACGGGGTGTTCGGGGGGTCCGGAGGTGGAGCATTTCTTCTGCATGCGGATCCTGCGGAGTGTGATCCTGACAGTGTCCAGTGGAACCAAATCTGAGTCTTTACAACCTCATAGAGAATATGACTGCCAGATCGATTTAATCCCCGGAACTACTATTCCCTCTTGCCGAGTATATGCGCTATCAGAGCCTGAAACAAGACACTTAAAAGAGTACCTGGATCACTACTCTTCCCTAGGGTTCATACGGCCCTCACACTCTCCTGATGCATCTCCTCTTTTCTTCATTTCTAAGGCTAATGGGGACTTACGTGCTTGCATTGACTATCACCAGTTGAAAAAAAACACCATTAGAACTAGGTACCCTCTTCCACTAACTTCAGTCTTGTTGGATCAAGTAAAGGAGGGCAATATTTACACTAAGTTGGATTTTGGAGGAGCATACCATTTAGTAAGGATGCGAGAAGGGGATGAATGGAAGACGGCTTTTAAGACTAGATATGGGCTATACGAATACACTGTAATGCCGTTTGGTTTGTGCAATGCCCCAGCTGCATTTCAATACTTTTTAAACAAGGTTTTGATAGAATACATGGACAAATTTGTCGTAGTATACATTGACGACATATTTATCTACTCTGTCAATGAGGAAGAGCACACATTATATGTGGTTCGGGTTTTGAAAAAGTTTAGAGAGCATCAGTTGTTTTGTAAGTTAAGCAAGTGTAACTTTCATGTGTGGGAGGTAGAGTTTTTGGGTGTAATAATGTGTCCCTTGGGTTTTCGAATGGCTGAGAGAAAAATAAAAGCAGAGCCTAGTAATGTGAGAGATGTTCAATGCTTCCTGGGATTTGCTCATTATTACAGGAGTTTTATACAGCATTTCTCCCATGTGTTAACACCCATCAATTGATTCCTGAGAAAATGAGTACCCTTTGTGTGGCCCCCAGATGCTTCAGAAGCATTCATCTTTCGAAAAAGAGCATTCACCACAGCTCCAGTTCTAAGTCATCCTAATCCTGAAATCCCTATCATAGTTGTGGCAGATGCTTATGATGTAGCCATAGGAGCAGTGCTTTCACAAAGAGAGAGCAATTTGGGACAACTCCATCCTGTAGCACACTACTGCAAAAAACTGAATTCAGTGGAGGTGAATTACACCATAGCCGAGAAAGAACTGTTGGCTAATAAGAGATCCTTTCAGGAATGGAGGCAACACCTATTGGGGGCTCAGCATACTGTCACAGTATACACCGATCATAGGAACCTACATTACATGAAAACGGCAAGGCAGCTGACTCAAAGACAGATGAGATGGATGATGTTTTTTCCGGATTACGATTCTGTGATGACCTATCGCCAGGATGTGAAAATCATAAGGCTGGTGCTTTGTCCCGGCAATCGTTTGAATGTTGTTCAAAGGAAGAAAAGATGGAAAACATTATCTCCCCATCTAAAGTGCTCTGAGTTATAACAATTGATAATTTCTTGGACACAGTTAAGCAGTTGAGTTCTCCTTCCACTTGGTGCTGATGGGTGGAGAAAGATGTGCGAAGACACATTAAACAAGGCTTACCATTTCATAATGATCAGTTATACTTTCCTTCCAAAGAACTACGATTAAATGTTTTCAGGTGGTGTCATGAGGCACTTTTGGCAGGTCATCCAGTTTATCCGAAAACATTGCACTTGATGCAACGCCAATTTTGGTGGGAAGATATGGGATGGTATTAAGAGTTGGATAACAGAAGGCGAAGCATGTGCCAGGGCCAAGACAGAACATACCAGGGCCTCAGGAAAGCTAATGCCAACCGCAACTCAACCTTGGCATAGTATTAGTGTGGATTTCATCACAGGTCTGTCAAAAGATCAGGATTCCACAGCAATTATGGTTGTAGTGGACAATCTCACAAAGATGGGACATTTTATTCTGTGCATAACCTTGCCTACAGATGGACAAACGGCACAGCTCTTATTAACTAATGTGGATCGTTTATATGGGTTGCCAGATATCATCATTTCAGATAGGGGTCTCAGTTCAACTCACGTTTCTGGGAGACATTGTGTAAGACCCTCCAAATCACATCAGCTATGTCCACTAGTTTTCACCCACAAACCGATGGACAAACCAAAAGATTGAACCAGACCCTTAAGCAGTACCTACGGTGTTATGCTGCGGAAGCTCAAGAGTCTTGGGTGTCTTTACTTTGCCTTGCTGAATTATCCTACACTAATGCGGTGCATTGTTCGATAGGGGTACCGCCATTCTATGCTAACAATGGTTTCCACTCCAAGGTAATACCCATCTTTCTTCCTATAGAACAAATACAACAACCATCCGTAACAGCTCATATTAAAGGAATTCAGAAAGTACACACCACCATTCAGGTCAGATTAAAACAAGCAAAGGAGCAATACAAAAAATGGGCTGATCGTCATCATAAGGAGGGGCCAAGATATCAACCAGGTGATAAGGTTTGGCTATCCACCAAGAAAATACGTATTAGAACATGTAGTGTTTTCATCCTAAGTATATTGGTCCTTACACAATACTTAAACAAGTCAATCCCGTTGTGTACAAAATTAAAACTTCCAAACACTTTGAGGATCCATCCGGTCTTTTGAAAATTGCAGGCAAAGCAAAACACAAGGCAATCCCTCCGGTTGTGTGCGGGACAGTCAACTGGAATATGAAGTCCCTAGCATTTTGGATTCTAAACTACACAAAGGAAAACTGTGGTACTTAGTGTCTTGGAAAGGTTATTCAGCGGAGGACAATTCTTGGGAAGCCTGTACTAATTTCCATGCTCCGAGAGCAGTGCGTGCTTTTCATCCGGTCCATCCTGGTAAACCGGGGCCTAAAAGGTGCATGAGAGGAGGGCGTACTGTCAGGAATAGCACTCAGTAACCGCCTACTTGAACATACTGGAAGTCTTGAGGTAATTGGGTGCGCAATTGTTGGTTCTTGTCTTTTTTTTGTTTTCCTTTAAATATCGAGACTGCAATTACCACGAGGCCATGGGAAGTTGTAGTCCAAAGAATGCGGAAGTATCTGGATATAATCATCTTCGCACGTAGGCCGACATGCATAATTCATTGTGGAAAAGTTTGAGGAGAGGGAAGGCAATGGAACACGGAACACAACCCTGTTCTCTCTCTCTCTCTCTGCCTAAATTCCGTTGCGGGAGGCCAGCCGAAGGACTTTACTCCCGGTTCTGATCCCGTCGTATGATGGACTTTTCGACCGATTGCGGAGGAGAAGGCAGTCAGGTTTGAAAATGGTCTGAGACACGGCGTATCTTGACTTTGTTTCTGGGGGGCTAATTCAGGAGGAACTTTCCAATCTGTTCGTTTCTAATGATATTAATTTTTGAAAGGGAAAGCATACAACTAAAACCTGAATTTCTTAAGTTACTCAGTGGAAGCATTTTCCGTAAAGTGCATTAGCTGTGAGGTTGTGTTACAGCTAATCACTGACTTTCTTTTTATTATTGGTTGTCTTCATAGGTGTTTGAAGAAGTTTTATTCAAACATGACTTGCTATCCATATTTTAGTTTTGGGGAAAGGGAACAGCTTGAGAGAAATTATCAAACGCAATTTCAATGAAAAGATTTTAATTGAAATGAAATGAGATAAAAGAAAGATACAAAACACATAAGGAAAAGACTCTCTGGAGTTGCATGCAAACTCTGAGACCTATTTACCAAGGAGGAATAGATTCCTTTATTTATTTCATATTTGTGTTCTTTAACCTAAAATGGTATGTACACAAGTTGTGAAATGATTGGTTCTTATTTAATGATTAGTCTTTGGGAAATTGTGTGATAATGTTCCTCTCTGTTCACAGTTGGGAACAGTTGGGCAACCTTGATGGTTTCCTGTAGTCAGAGATTGGCTATATTCGTTTAAGAGGAGATAAATTGTGCGAATGTATGAGGTAATCCATATACTTTATATTAGCAAGAATACATGAGAGTAGTGTCTACATGTTTCAATAGTCTTTTGCATACTTTTTTCAGGGTTTTTTCCTTTTCCCTGCTGTTCCTACCCCAATCCCTTTCCCCCACTTGATCACCCTAAAACTCTGCGGAATTGGGGATATCAAAAGGTGGACCATTTTGTTCATCGAGCTGATCCTGAGGAGTTCCTTTTCACCTTTTATATGTGAAACCTTGACACAGTGCCCGCCACCTCTCGGCGCTGCTCTAGTATCCCAGTTGCGTGCCCAGCTCAGAGTATCCTTTGGGTTGCCCCATTTCATTAATGGTCAGCTCAGAGAATGGCTGCCACTCACCTGATGAACGGTATGTGTCACTCCAGGATGTCAGCCCATTTCACAGATCTATAGGGCTACGCATCACCTGGGACACCAGGGGCCACCACCCTGTACAAGATCCAGATTTCTGGCTTCAGGCTGCTGAGAAAAGCTTAAGCAGACGGGGTCAGAGAGGAGCCAAGCGATTGTACATCCTACTTCATGCCCCTATTCACCCCCCCCCCCTTTTATATCACATTTTATCCTTAGTGGGTCATGACCCCTATAATCACAATACCCCCAAACCTATATCTGATGCAACATCACAATGTAAAAGGATTTTATTTAAATAAGGGTGGCTTTCTGGCTTTGAAAGTGGTCACTGAATCAATATATAAGGTAAGTCTATTGGCTTTATGAAGTGGTCATCACCTTAATAAAATAATAACCACATGCAAGAATTTGCCAATAAAACCAATTGACTAAATCATCAAATTTAAATGCAATAATTACACATATATGCATTGCAATGTTACAGAAAAAGTCCTTCAATAAAACATGAATACCCACATAATACCAAACATGTGCAGAGTCTTACATGGTTAGGCGACATAAAATATAGCCATTGAACTGAACCATAAAGGTTCCTGAACTGCAGAGCAAAGGTTCCAGCTCTGTTTTGAAAACAAAAAAACTCTACTGGAGTCATGAATTCAATGACCCAGGAGACTTATGGGTAGTTTTTGGTGTACACATCTGGGGGGCTACAGTGCCTTCTGCAGCTTGCCACAACACTTCAGTGGAATGTTAGTGGTGCCCTGGCCCTTTTTGGGGCACCTCAAGGAGCGATAATTGGACAAACAAGCCCTTGCAGACTCTTATGAGACGCTCCCTTGTCGCAGCAGTGAATATTAGTGCAGCAGGCTTCTCCTACTACTCTTTGTCAATGCGGCATCCCACCACACGTTGTCTTTTTTTTTTATTTGGAGTGTCCTTGTCCTGTGGTATATAAATAAATAATACCGGATCTATTTTTGTCTAGGCATAGCAATAACAGATAGCTCAATAAATAAGAGTCAAGATTCGAGGTAGTAGGAGTTTGCAGGTTTATTACAGCATAAAGGACAGGAACAGGACAACCTGCACAGGAATAGGATGGCAGGGCCTGACAGGGGGGCCCCGACAGGACTAGCGTGGCCCGGCAGCTGCCGGGGCTGGATCTGGGATGAGCGCGCTAACATTTAATAACAATACACGATCATATATACTAAAACAGTTGCATTACAATACATACGATAGGCGGAGCAGTGGGTGTGGTCAATAGCAGTCGCGAAAGATAAGGGTGAAAGTAGGTGTAACAGAGGCGTATACATAGACATGTGATGCAAACGTAACAGAATATGTCATAAATGGGGCGGAAACATGGAGGGGGCTACCTAAGGAGCCGGGACCTCTGACCTAATGGTGCGCGCAAACTGGCAATGACGTGTTACTAGAAGAAGCTGGGGGCTACGAACTCTGTGCTAGGAGCAGAGACTGAAGTCTGGAGAGTCAGGGTGACATGTACCTAAACAGTATCTAGTATCTGATGTTTAGAGAACATGTTGATAGAATCCAAAAGTTATCGGGGTAAAGGCGAACAGACTCTAAGACTGGAGCATGCATTATTCTACATGTAGTGCGTGATGAAGAATATTAAATGATCATTAATACAGTATTTCTCCAACATGGAGACACAAAGGCTAGACTATGATGGTAACTATTGATGCAATTCAGTAGCTTAGGAATGCAGAGAAGGAGGACTAACTGATAACTGGAATCATAACATACTCTTGGCAGACTCAGAGGCAGAGCCAGGCTGAACCGGGCACTGTGAGGCAGGAAGTAAGTGAAGGGTCGAGGATACAGGTGGGGGCTGTATCGCTCCTCAGCGAGGCTCAGGAGACAGAAGCTGAATCTGGTGTCCAGGCCCTTTTGAGGCCTGGAAACGGGGACTTTACAATGGAATAACGTGTACACTGAGAAACGTGGCAATGTAGCTTTACATAGGCCTGATATTCGTAGTATTCACGAGAACTGGAAACTGACATACTAGAGATGGACACAACTGTAATTGCGTCTTTAATCGAACATGGGGAATACATATGCATATTAATCATGCACACATAACATATGATGGAGGACGCGTAGGGACACAGAACATGGCCAAATTTACTTTTCCACATTCCCTCCTTGTCACTACGTTTCCATCAGGAAACATCAATATTCATGATACCATCTATCATTTCATACAGTATCATTTGCTCGTCTCGAATTTTCTTGGAACGGGATTTAGAACGGGGCTTGGGACTAGGAATACAAGAGGTAGCACAAATGCCGCAAATCGCAGGGCCACATTGTATACAGAGGCAGCAGCTGAATATGATCGCTACTGCAATACCTAGAAAGGACAAGACTTTCCATCCCCAAGTGGAAATTATATTCCAGAACCAACCGGACCATGTCCAGGTGCCTGGATCTTGGTGTAACAGATGGGCAATTTTATGGAGTCTGGTTATAGCTGAATAAACAGACGGTGCGTTATTTGGAATGAAAATGCAGCAACTAGATCCGATGACTCTACAGGCCCCGCCCCTATCGGCCAATATGACGTCAAGGACGAGACGATTCTGTAAAACGACAAATCTCATAGCAGATTGCTCTTCAGTTAAGTTACCTAGGGCAGAGGCAGTCTCATTAACTACTGCTTCAAGGGTTCTGGTTAACCTACGAATTAGCTTACTATTCTGGATAGGTCCTATAAAGAAGAAGAAACCTCTATTGAAATCTGTATACTGTTCTAGAGCAGTTTCAGTATAATCGACAATTGGGGACTCAATCTCCCTTCTATGTCTAAGGTGTACTAGATGTGTGTTTCTGTGATAATCAGATGGAGCTAGGAAAACAGGTGGCAGTAGGAAGGCAATGTAACAGGTTCCCTCCCAATCGAGGGGCAGACGAACATATGCGGTCTGACCACAAATAAAATAAGAATGACGTGAAGCTTTGAAAATAGATTTCCCACTGTCACTGTATTTGACAATAGTAGTACAATCGCTATGTCCTACATGTACGGAACCATTATTTCTAACACATAATTCGCCTTTGACTGGTAGTACTGAAATAGCAGGTAAGTCTGGAGTGGAATCAGACTGAACATTCAGGACCATGAAATTCGAAGAATAATTACCTAAATTGTAAACTTCGTTTTCTAGATCTAACCCTGTTCTGTGGGGAAGACCTTGCTTGTCTGGGAAAGATGTACTGTTAAGAAAAGACATATCTGTTGAAGATGACGTTAACGTGGACCATGCTCCACACGAACCATTATGTGAAAATGGATAAGGAAAGAGTGGCAGAACTCCCTTCGGGGTCTGGAAAGGGGGGAGTCGACCACACACCCAACAATTAGTGGCATTGCTGGTCTGGTGTGAATAATGTAACATGCGGATAAAAGAATTGTTACGCATAGCGAGGCGATAAGAGAGTTCATGAGGAGGCAGATCACTAAACGTGTGCTCTACTGTAACATTAGAAGACTTATTTACATGAGGAACTGAAAAATACAGATAAAACGCATAACTGGTGCAGGAAATCATAATACTGAGAAATAATATGAAACATAGAAAAACGATACATCGGATTGAGTTTTGACTAACTCTCTCACTATGGGGGTCTATTTTATACATGTCAGAAACCGGTCTAACCGTTTCACCTAGGGGAGGACTTAGACAATCAAACTGGCTGACTTATTTTACTAGACCTTAACTTTTTCTTATACTCCTGTTGCGGAGTTTTCTCTAACAGGGAGGGTGCAGTATCAGTGTCTTTTGCGGGACAGTCCTTAAGAATAGTACTTTGGCAGTCCTTTAAATCCTGGGAAATGTTCTTTGAGACTGGTTTCAATCCATAAAATCTTTTGATGTGTGAAAGATGCACCCAGCCTTTGCGTCCCTCCAACTTCACGGCTGTGCGGGTGGCCAGGAGGACCTGTCGGGGCTCCTTCCAGCGAGGCTCCAGCGGACTTGAACGATCGAAATTTCGCACTAGGACCATGGATCCGGGAACGATTTCATGCGGTGCCACCTCGGTATTGTCTGGAAATGCGGCAGCAACCTGTGAACGACAAGAGTTGAGGGCAGACATCAAGGAAGCTAGGTAATCTGTCAGCATATTACTTGAAACATCGGTAATACTTCGGGGTCTAGGAGTACCCCACATGTTAGGGGGGCGGCCGAAAACGACCTCATACGGGGACAGACCTGATCTGGAATGTGCGACCATGCGCATATAGAACAGGGCGACCGGCAGAGCTACTAGCCAGTCCACACCTTTCTCTTGACAAACCTTTGCAATTCGAATTTTCAGGGTCTGATTATGTCTCTCTACGAGACCGGCTGCTTCAGGATGGCGTACACAATGGAACTTCCACTGGTACCCTAACAAAAGGGACACGTGTTTCATGAGTTCAGATGAGAATGGCTGGCCGTTGTCAGAATATACGACCCTAGGGAGTCCGTAACGGGGGAAGAACTCACGAACCAACTGCTTGGCAGTGGTCGCGGCTGTGTAGTCTGGAACTGGATATGCCTCCGTCCACCTGGACAAAGCGCATACAACTACAAGGACATACTTGAAACCTCGACATCGCTCCATCTGAATATAATCCATTTGGAGGACTTCAAAAGGGTGGTCAGGGGGCTGGAAACCACCTTGTTCCACCGGGACACTTTTACCTGGATTAAACTGGCAACATATCATACAGGTACGGACTTTCTGCTTGGCTGCAGCTCGTAAATGCTTGTTGAACCAAATATTCTGGATACTGTCTAACATAGCTTTTTCTCCTAAATGTGCTGGACTATGTGCGGTATTGATAATGACTTGAACCATGGAATCGGGGAGAAACCATGTGGCTTTACCCTTCGTTACCCATCCCTGATCTGTCTGGACCCCTCCTTGTTCGGACCATTTCTTGATTTCATCGGGAGTAGCATGTAACTGGATATCTATGACATCTTGAGTGGGGTCCTTAACTGTCATACAGGTAGTTGGATCTGGAGTGTATGTCGGTGTCTTATTAACTGGAATGTCTGGTGTCTGTGCTGTAAGCTTGGCTGTGCGATCTGCTAGGTCATTACCTTGAGAAATAGTGTCAGTAACTTTCGTATGTGCTTTGCACTTCATGATAGCAATGGATGTCGGTAAATGTATGGCATCTAACAGAGCCTGAATAAGGAGACCATGCTGAATCTTGGTTCCATGAGAAGTCATGAAACCTCTCTCTTGCCAGAGCACTCCGAAGTCGTGTACAACTCCAAATGCGTAACGTGAATCTGTATAAACATTAACTTTCAGGTTCTTGGCGTGAATGCAGGCTTGAGTCAGAGCAACTAGCTCTGCTGCTTGAGCAGACAGGGTGTCAATACGGTGTGTTTCAATAACTTCAGTGTCAGTAGTCACTGCATACGCGGCTACTAGTTCTCCTGTACTTGTTCTCATACATGAACCATCCACATAAAGTGTCAGGTCGGGATCTGGTAATGGAATATCTGTCAGATCTTGTCTTGGCTTTGTCATGATGTTAACTACTTCCACACAGTCGTGTGTGGCAGAATTCGAAGTAACTGATGGTAACAATGTAGCAGGATTTAGAACGTTGCAGCGTCTGATTTCTATGTGTGGCTGGAACAGTGTCAATTCATAACCTGTTAAACGTGCAATTGTCGAAAGAGGAGGAGCTTGGCGGGCATCCGAGATGGCCGCTTGAGCACAGCGCTCTCCGGACCCTCGCCGCTCCCGACATTTTATCCTGGCTGAATCCTGATTTCTTGCAAGAATTCGTGTAGGGGACGTTTGGCTGATTACCCTGGCACTTTTCAGAAATCGATTTGGATCTCGTATTCCTGAGTTACGGTGCTCTGAACTTTTGGGCTCCGCCCTTGAGGTGCGCCCGGGACGGGGTGCGGTACTGTAGCCGTCCTGCAATTGAACAACAACGGCAGGAGATCTGGCCTTGTGGGTCCCCCCTTCCTAAGTTTCGGTTTCGATTCCGTTCCGACTTGGGCCGCGGCTGTGGATGTCGTGTTGCGATTGAGACTTGGAGGCAGATCGGCTGTTGGGCTTTCATGTGACCTATTTGCTGCTTTGGCGACCTCTACCCGAGTTGTGCCCCCTTTTTATGTACTTTTGATCCTGTACTTTGGGTGTCGGGCCCGTCGAACCTGGTGGCTTGTCCTGTGACGCATCTTCAAAATGGCGGGCAGAGGGGACAGAGAGACGCGCAAGACGAAAACACCTCTGCGCGGAGCTCCAGTTCAATCAAATGTCATGGACCGTTATACCCATTCTAAGGGGTCCCCCGGAGCTGCCCTGCCTGGTTCTAGTATTGCGTCTGAACGAATTTTGGAAGAATCGGCGGAGCCCTCCTTACAGGATATCATGGGCGCCATCTCGGGTGTGAGGGAATCCATCGGCCTACAGTACGAGGCCTTGGCCCACAAACTTGACACCGTGGCTATTGAGGTGAATCTGATTCGTGCTGATCTCGGCAAGACGAATGAGAGGGTACAATCACTGGATATTAAATCCTCTAGCCTTACGAATGACGTCTCGTAGCTCCAAACAGAGATTGGAAATCTCCGTCGGGGGAACGACTTCATGACCCGTCGCCTGGAGGACTTTGAAAATAGGGCGCGTCGCTGCAATGTTCGCCTGGTTGGTGTACCGGAAAATCCTGAACCCCACTCGGTGGATCTCCTGGTTGAGGATCTGGTCTTGAACCATTTGGCCCCTTCTGGTCTCACAAAATTTTTCACGGTGGAACGTGCACATCGTGTTCCAGGGGGCAAAGTCAAGCCGGGAGCCCCGCCGAGACCCATTGTAGCGAAGCTTTTTCATTATAGAGACCGGGACGCTATCCTGCAGGCCTCGCGGGTGAAGGGCCCGGTGGCCTTTGAGAATGCTACGGTGAACTTTTACCCGGACTTTTCCCAACAGGTTCAGAGACAACGTATGGAGTTTCGTGGTGCCAAGAAACGTCTCCGGGATCGGGGCCTACGTTACGCCATGCTCTTTCCCACTAGACTCCGGGTCGAATACAATGAACGTACCCTTTTCTTTGATCGGCCAGATGCTGTTAATGACTGGCTGGACTCATTGCCTGACCGTCCTCCTGAGACAGACTCCGCCGCTCACCCTGGCGGTGCCGAAGGTGGTGTGGAGATCTAACTGTTCGGCTCTTATGTCTTATTTTGAATACGTTCTCAGGAGTGTTGGCCGGCGTCCCTCTACATTGTGATCATTCTGTCTTTTCGTTTGTTATTTTTGTTCTTGCTGAGGTCGGGGGGTGGATGGAACGGAGACCTTTCCTCCTCCGGGGTCTTTGTGTAGAATAGGGGTTCTTGGGCGACAGGCACACTGCAGGTTGGGGTGGCTCTTTAGCTTTTTGCAGGGGTGCAGGGTGGGGGGTGTTTCTCTTCAGTTTGGGGGAGGGGGGTTGGGAAGTTTTTTCTTTTCTGTGTGTTGTTTTCAAGGCGATTTGCTCCTGTGTTTGCTGCTGTTTCTGATGTCTAGCTCATGGACGGGGGGTCTTGGCTCGGGTGGTTGGGATGGGGGGTAGAGGGTTGAAATTTCTTTCCTGGAACGTTAATGGCCTGGGAGATCGTATTAAGCGCAGTGTGGTCTTAAAATGTATACGACGTTTGTCACCGGACATTGTTTTCATGCAAGAAACCCATTTGATTGGTAATGTTTGTTATGCAATGAATAGATGGGGCTACCGCCTTGTGGCGCACTCAGGGTTTACCTCCGGATCTAGGGGTGTGGGTATTCTTGTTCGAACCTCCCTCCCCCTGGCTATTGATGAGGTGATTCATGATGACCGCGGGAGATATACTGTCCTGGTGGGTAGATATGAAGGCCGCACCCTCTCTCTCTTCAATGTTTATGTTCCCCCGGGTTTGCAGGCCTCTACTTTTACTGACTTGGGCCGTGTTCTGTTGGATCTCCCTGATAGCACTCTCTTTCTTGCCGGTGATTTTAATTCGGTGCTTTCCGGCCCTCACGATCGCCATCCCCCTAGAGATACCCCGCAGGCTCAGCAGTGGTTGGGTGGGTTTTTAGATACCTTTGGCCTTGTGGACTGCTGGCGACTGTTGCATCCTACTCAACTCCAATACACCTTCCATTCTGGGGCCCATGGCAGTCTGTCCCGGCTGGATTATTTCCTGATGCCCGCAGCCCAATCATCGGCGGTTCGTGAGATTTTACACTTGCCGAGGGGTATTTCTGATCACTCGCCGCTCTGGCTTCGTTTCGAGGTTGGGGTAGAGGCGGCGGGCCGAGTGGCTCCCATTAACCCTTGGTATCTTTCCTCCCCTGAGACTCGTACCCTCTTGCTCAAGTCCATGGATTCATATTTCCTGGAAAATGAGGGGTCGGTCTCTTCGGCTGTGTCCCTGTGGGAGGCTTTTAAAACTGTGATTCGTGGACAGGCCCTTTCCTTGATTGTTGAAGCTAAGAGGGCAGGGAGGAAGGAGGTGGTGGACCTTGAGGGGGAGATCTCTGCTTTGGAGGACGAGTTGGAATCTGGTGTCACGCCTGACAAACTCCATGCCCTGGGTCTAAAACAGTTTGCATATAAATCTCTGGTCACTGACGCTGCAAAGGTGATGTTTCGTGAGCAGCAGGGCAGATTGTACGATGTGGGTGACAAAGCGGGCAAACTCCTAGCGTGGTTGGACAAGAAAGAAAGAGTTAATCGTGTGGTGCCCGTGATTCAGTCTGCGAGTGGTGAGAATGTGATAGATCCGACCGCCATTGTTGATCGTTTTGCGGAATATTTCCGTGTGGTATATGCTCCCGTGTCTGTGAGGGCTGTTGCCGACTCCCGCCTTCTTCTGCGTGATATCGCTTTGCCCTGTGTCACCGACTTGGACCGTATTGCTTTGGACTCCCCTTTTACGAATGATGAGATAGCCAATGCAGTTCGCTCGCTCCGTTCGGGCAAAGCATTGGGCCCGAACGGTTTGCCTATTGAGTTGTACAAATTATGCCCCGATAAGGTGGCGCCGTATCTCCGCGCCATGTTTCTAGAATCTCGTGAGCGGAACATGCTTCCCTATGATCAGCGTCTGGCGACAATCGTCGTCATTCCCAAAGAGGGTAAACCGCGTGACCTCTGTTCCTCCTATAGGCCCATATCCCTATTAAATGTTGAACCTAAGGTGTTGGCTAAACTTTTGGCGACCCGTCTCCTTTCGGTTCTTGGGGAGTTGGTCCATCCAGATCAGTCTGGCTTTATCCCGCATCGCAACACTGCTCTGAATTTACGTCGCCTCCACGGCGCGCTGGCGAGGGCGGGGCTTTTGACTGAACCGGCCATTTTGGCGTCCCTGGATGCCTCCATGGCCTTTGATACTGTGGAGTGGCCCTATTTATGGGCGACACTTGAGAAATTTGGATTCGGGTGCGAGTTTATTAGCTGGATTAGGCTGTTGTACGCGGAACCTCTGGCGCAAGTTGTAGTGAACGGTAGAGTGTCGGCCCCCTTCTCCTTGGGCAGGGGTACCCGTCAGGGTTGCCCCTTGTCCCCTCTGTTGTTCGCGCTCGCTCTTGAACCGTTGGCGGCCTGGCTCCGTTGGGAACCGTCCCTTAAAGGTATTCGTTGGGCCCCGGACTTCGAAGACCGAGTCTCGCTTTATGCGGACGACATCCTCTTGTATCTTACTTCCCCTCGCAAGTCTTTATCTGTTTTATTTGACGTTCTTGCGTCCTTTGGCGCTAACTCAGGCCTCGTCATCAACTGGTCTAAATCCTGTGTATACGTTTTATCTGGTATCTTGCCTCCGTTGCCGAGTAGACTTCCTCTTCAGGTGGTTCGGGATGGTTTCAAATACTTGGGGGTGTTCGTTACCTTGGATCCGTCCCTTCGTTTTGATCGTAATCTTCTTCCCCCGTTGCTTAGGCTCCGTTTGGACGTTGCCCGCTGGCGCAAACTTCCCCTGTCTCCACTGGGTCGGGCGGCCCTGTTTAAGATGATGTCATTACCGCGGTTTCTCTACGCTCTCCAGAATTATTATGATCCTATCCCCAAGAACTATTTTCGGGAGATTGAGAGCCTTCAGAGGCAACTTATTTGGGAGGGGCGACCGCGCATTGCTCTCGCGAAACTTTCCATCCCATGGTACGATGGGGGCATGGCGCTCCCCGATATTAAGAGATACTACTGGGCTTCCCATCTGTCCGCTATTAATCACGCTATGTTCTCTCCGGGTCGTAATCCGGCGTTTGAGATGGATAAACTTCAGCTTCCGGGAGGTGACTTTAATAGAGTACTCTATTCTCGCTCCGCTGGGCGCCACCTTGTGGGACCTACTTTGACTGCTTTGACAGTGTGGCGTGCTGCGAATGTGAGCCTGGGCTGGGAGGATCGCTTGACGTTGGCGACGCCGCTTTATGCTTCGGGACGTCTGGGCGGTCTTTGGTCTTCCAAGGGTTTTGACCGTTGGGACTTGATTGGGATCTCTAAAGTGGGGGATGTATATTCTAAGGGTTCTGTGCGCCCGTTTCAGGCCCTCCAGGCTGACTACGGCCTGAGTAGTCGGGAATTCTTTCGTTATTTACAGATCAGGCACGCTTTGGTTTCGGTGTTTGCTCCTGGTGAGATTCCGCCTGACTCTTCCCCACTTGAAGACCGTATCCTTGACGGACATCTTCCTGATAGCACTATCTCCCTGATCTATAAAAAGTTGATCAACAATCGGACTGACTTATTGGCCCGACTTCGGGAACAGTGGATGGGGGATGGGTTGGAACTTGATGATGAGGATTGGCAATCGGCCCTCTCCTCTCCGAAGGAGGTGGCTATACCGGCTCGACTCCGTCTGGTCCAATTGAAGATCCTTCATCGGGTGTACGTGACGGGACCGCGACTGATGGTGATGGGCTTTTCCTCCGATGGACTGTGTAAGCGTGGATGTGGTTTGCGTGCTACTTTCCTGCATATTCTTTGGGAGTGCCCGATGGTGGCTGCTTATTGGGTGGCCGTGCTTGATCTGATGACTGTGGTGACGGGGATATCCTTGCGACCGGAACCTCGTCGCTGCCTTTTGAATGTTTGGGAGCCCACGGACTATTCGGTGGCACAGACTAGATGGGCCACCCTGGGCTATATGATCGCGAAGCGAGATATTGCGCAACTCTGGGGGGCCTCCAGGCCCCCTGCCCTCTCGCAATGGGAGGATAATATGGATTGGTCCATGTTCCGTGAGAAAACTGTTTATGTGGCCAGGGGTAGACCCAGGGCATGGGTGAAGGTGTGGGGTCAATGGAACGAATACCGTGGCGACATTTGTACTCCTCCCCTTGTGGACACTATCGAGATTACCCTATCTCCCTAGGCTGGCGTTCCCGGAATCTTCATATAGGGACTGAGCTGGTGTCGCCGGCTTTTCCCCCTTCTTCCTGATCTCTGCCCCCCTCCCCCCCCCCCCCGCTCCATACTCCTTAGTGCTTAGGATATTATTACTGCACCTCCGCTGCTGTCCCCCCCTTGCGTCCCTTGGGCTGACCTTCAGTGATACACTCTCGCCTTTTTGTATGTTTGTTCTTTCATATATATAAAACCTGTTTTGGTTCTGTATATAATGTGGAGTATTGCATTGTTGATTGACGGTTACCTCTGCGGGCTTATGTGATATGTCTCTCCTCCTTTTTAGCGGCTGGCCCGTGTGGTTGTAGGCCCATCCTTGTACATTTCTGCTGCTCAAATAAAGGTTTTTAAAAAAAAAAAAAAAAAAAAAAAAAAAAAAACGTGCAATTGTCAAGTGCTGAGTTTGTGTTCGGTTTAAAAGAACTTCCACGGAGTGTGGAACTTGTACTGTCAAGGAATGTCCTAATACTATGGAATCACTTTGTCTGATAGCAAGTGCTGTGGCTGCAACTGACTTAAGGCACGCAGGCAGAGCCTGGGCTACAGGATCTAATGTGCTCGAAAAATAAGCACAAGGCTTGTATTGTCCTGCTTGATCTTGTGTGAGGACAGATAATGCTGTACCTTCGCGTTCTGTGACGAAAAGTGTAAAAGACTTACTGTAGTTCGGTGTTGCTAGAACTGGAGCTTGACATAGGGCTTTCTTTAACTCATTAAAACTAAATGTATGTTCAGATGTCCAAGGGAGGACAGTCGATACGGCTGCCTCCTGTGTCGTTAACTGTATCAGTGGTTTAGCTAGAAATGCATACTGAGGAATCCATTGTCTGCAATAAGAAGTAAGGCCGATAAAAGCACGTACCTCCTTCTGGGTCTTGGGCTGAGGAAGACTCGGTATTAACTGGATACGGTCTGGTGTCAACTGCCTACCCCTCTTGGACAGTAAGTGTCCTAAGTAGACCACTTGCTGGACACAGAATTGAAGCTTCGAAGGGGACACCTTGTGTCCCATCTCGGCTAGGAAATACAAGACTGTAAGTGATGCTCGCTCGCAAGCACGTTCAGAACGGGCTGTGATCAGTAGATCATCGACATACTGGAGCAGGGCAGTGTCAGTTGGCATGTGAATGTTGTCTAGTTGTCTCTTGACTGCTTGACTGTAAATACTAGGACTTTCTGTGAAACCTTGAGGAGCTCGTGTGAACATATAGCTCCTTCCATTTAAACAAAATCCGAAAAGAAACTGGCTGTCTGGATGAATGGGGACACTGAAGAACGCATTCTTGAGGTCTATGACTGTAAAAAATGTGGCTTCGGAATCAATGGCTGTCAATAGGGAAGAGATATCTGGGACAACTGGGTACTGGGGAATAATACATTTATTAAGTTCTCGAAGGTCAATCACTAATCGATATACTGGAGGTGCATTTGGATCAGTACGTTTCATAACAGGAATGATCGGAGAATTGCATACATTGGAGTCAGTTTCTACAACTACTCCTTGAGCGATGAGCTCGTCAATAATTTTGGATAAGGCTGCTACAGCCTCAGGTGGCAATCTGTACTGCCTGATTCGTGGCAGGACTACACCTGGCTTGAGAGTCACACGATGGGGTGTTATTTGCATAAAGCCAACATCAGTTGGACCTTGCGCCCATAGATGCTGCGGAACATTAGACAATCTCGGATCAAAATCTCGTAATACATAGTGACCCTTGAAGTCACGTAGGAACAATCGTATTCCCTCTGGGGAACAGCATATAACTGCACCTAACTCTTTCAGTGTCTTAATGCCTAATAGATTTTCTGGACATGACTTAGTAAGTAACAGGTCAGTAGTGCGGGACAATGGACCTACTTCTAGAGTAACTGGCTTTGATATTTCATTTACAATAGGTTTTCCTGAAAATCCAAGGGAAACATTTCTAGAGCCTGAGAGCGGAGCCCCTGGAACTTCGGCGTGACTTATAGTGGTCCTACTTGCCCCTGTATCAATCAGAAACTTTCTGTCTTTCCCTAATACTTGACTGTGAACATAGGGACCTTCTTGATCTACAGGTATCTCGATGAGAGGCAAGCCTACCTCCCTCTCTAGGCTGTTTCATGAATATGGCTGATACTCTGGATACTCAGACTGTGCATACTGGTACATCTGCTGTGTAACATGCTGTGTTGCAGCGATAGGCTGCGGTGTTGTAACTGTCTGTGGTGCATTCTGTGACTGAGGAGTCTGTGTAACTTGTTCTTGTCTAGGCGGACGTGGTCTTTCTTTAGTCTTACCGGTAGCTATGTTGTGTTTCAGAACTGCACACTCGTTTATAAAATGACCTGGCTGTTTACAATAATTGCAGTTCCCTTTAACGGGAACTGCAGGATGACTGGCTTGATTTGGTCCCCTCTTCTGACTGTCTTGAGGAACAGATTGTGCAACTAGTACTTTCATTTTCGTGTCTTTCATACGTTTTCTCTCGTGATCTTGCTCTTCTCTGATTCTATTCTGGTGATATTGAAGCATCTGTAACATTTGGGACGGGGTATTAGCTTGCCAGGTACTTTCGACTTTCAAAACTCGGTTTTTAATTTGTGGACTTGAATTCTCGACTAATTTAGTAACAAAAAGATGAGGGTATGACTCGCTACTTGTCTTGAGGCCACTGTTTATGGTAAAACATTTCTCAAATCTGGAATAATAATCACTAATATCTTCATCTTGTTTCTGTTTACATGCTGAGATTGCATCCCAGTCTTCTTTTCTAGTTGTCAATAACCTAGGCAAAACTTGTATTAATAATTCTGGTAATTCTTTACATTTATCTCCAAGACCGGTACCTGGTACTCGTGCCTTATCTTCGGCTTCTAGAACTGCCCAATCGATCTTTTTCTCTCCCACCTCCCATTCTTTTTCTTTGAGTTTCTCATATACCCCTGCGGGCAACAAGACTTTTAACATTTTAATGATATCTGGATACGTGTATTCTCCCATACGGAGCATGTCTTTTAATTCTCGGTGGAACCCTGCTGGATCTTTGTCATGACAGGGAATTAATTTTTTCATCTCTAAGAGTTCCATCTTTGTGATCGGGGTGTAAACAAACACTCGTTGCATTTCACCACCGTCTGTCTTAATTGGATGCACTTCTCGTAACGGATTCTGTCTGTCTATGTAAAAGGGTTTACTTTCTGGGGGTGAGACGTGAACAAAATGTGGGTTCAGAAACGTTCTGTATTTGTGGCGCTGTTCTAGAATGACACTAATCAAATCGGTACCTAAACCTTTCCATTTATACTGGAGTAACTCGTTCAGGACATCATGTAACGGACCTGGATCAGAATGTTGATCCTCATACAATGTAATGAGGTGCTGGATCATATACATACCCGCCAGTCGTTGCTCGGCTGGGGGCATTTTCAGAAACATTTGTGCCACTATTTCGTCTGGAAAAGTGGTAGAATCAGTAATCCATCGGACTGCTGATCGGACTAGTTCTTGTTCATGCATAGTACTTAACTCACTATAACCGATTCGTGATTTCAGAATGTGATCGGTAGCTTGAAATACTTGTTCTAGAGAACCTTGCTCTGGTGCCGGATGAGGAACAGTTTTCTTGTAGTCTAGACGTGAATGTCGGTCTGGAAATCTAGATTTTCCTACATACGCTATTCTGGCGGGATTCTCGTCCTCTACCTCTTCAGTATCAGAGTTACTTTCTTTCTCGCTTACTCGTGCTTCTTTGCGTTGTTCGTGTATCCTTATTATTTCTTTACGAATCTTCTTGTACATACTCTCTATACTACTGATGGTCTTATGCTTACCCTCGGCTATATTATCACTCCACCTTGTCAGGATTTTCATTTCGGCTCGATCTTTGGTCGGAGAATCTTGTTCTCTTATTAGACAATTAATCAGAAACTTTAATAACATGAGCTGGATCTCAGCTTTCCTTTGAGACATGACTTCACTAATACTTTCTGGATCATTCCCTGTACGGATGAAACGATATATTCTGTCTAGATCTTCTTTCATATCTGGTAGGGTGACTAGATACTCGGTCACCTTTCTCACGCGTAATGAATATAAAACCATATTATCCTCACCTGGGACTGGATCATAGCCACATTCGGTAAGGGCTTTTCTTATTTCTGCAACAGACTGATATCTGGGCGTACGCTGTGACGCTTGTGCATGTAATTCGGCTAACGTTAAACGCTTGTGTGGCGGCGGGGTTCCTGGAGGACCTCCCCCTGCGGCCCCTAAACTAGAGTCGTCTACTGATGCTCTTCGTCCTGGCAGAGTGGGAAATGGAAATGCAGGCTGGACTTGTATGGCGGGCTGGACCGGGGGTACCGTAACAGGTACTCCGGTGTCTGGAGGAGCGGGAAGTGCCTGATTTACAGGGACTGGCGGAGCGGGATTTGCATATTCTGGGACTGTGTCGTCCAAATAGGACGAAATGAAAATATCAGCTGCGGTCGGTTTGTGACGTAGCTTGGTCGGAACTAGTGGTGGCGGGAAACTACTGGATGCCTCTGGGGTCGCTTTTGGCAAGCCCTCGGCAAGAAGAGGATACATACCCTTAATAAGAGCATGCCTCTGTCTGTCTGACTGTTCGGTTTTAACTCGTTCACCAATCTCGATTAATTCCCTTTCTTGGGCCCGCTCTAAGGATTCTCTACTTAGTTCTGACTTTCTGATTTCTTTTTCGGTTCTTTTATGAGATTCTTTGCGCCATAACTCGATGGCATCTTTCTGTGACTGTCTGGCTTTCCTTTTCCATAATGCTTCTTCTACTCGCATGATGCACTCGGCATCCCATGTGCCTGATACAGGCCATCTATACTTTTCCTCTAACTGTTTGGTATACTCTACCCATAAATCTAGATACAATATGGCGCTTATGCCATGCTTCTGATACATAAAATGACCTGGACTGTCCCTAGGCGGAACAGGAACTGCTGCTTCTAGCAGACCTTTTCTGGTTTTTAACTGACGCAGTTTTGAAAAGAGCGGCATGACTGAACTATAATCTGGACACAACACAATACACAATAAACACGATAATTACTTCACACTCATACCACGACATTAAAATACATGAATAACATTCAGAATAACAGTTCGAACAGAATACTACCTGGAATACGGAAAACAGAATACATGAATTTTCTCGAGAACAGAACTGACTAGAACAGAAACTAGATGCACTGCTGAAACAGTACGAAACTTACCGGTCTCATACAGAGACACGTCAGGACCCGCATCCACCGAAGTGGACACTTCGTTTGTGGGTCTGTGTACCACCAACCCACGGACCAGAGTCAATTAGATTGACCCTGTCTAGATACTACCCCAGCAACGGTACTCACCGGGCAGCAAGAACGGAAGGCCTCGGACTGGACTGGACTGCTTCGAAGCCGGACGGACGAACTTCGGACTTCTGTTACGGGTGGGCCTCCGGATACCTCGGACCTTGGACTCTCGGCTTGGGCTCTGGTCGGGACTCGCCGCGTTCCTCCACCGTCTCGTCTGGATGCTGGACCGCCTCCTCCGTCTCCTCCGTGGGCCTGAGGGATACTTAAAGCAGAAATATCTGCCGGTGCGCAGAAGAGTTCCGTCACGACTGCAGAGGGTCAGGGGGTCGGCGTGGCTTCACCGACGCGTGGGGAAAGGGCAAGTCCCTGTTCGGGCGCCATTATGTGGTATATAAATAAATAATACCGGATCTATTTTTGTCTAGGCATAGCAATAACAGATAGCTCAATAAATAAGAGTCAAGATTCGAGGTAGTAGGAGTTTGCAGGTTTATTACAGCATAAAGGACAGGAACAGGACAACCTGCACAGGAATAGGATGGCAGGGCCTGACAGGGGGGCCCCGACAGGACTAGCGTGGCCCGGCAGCTGCCGGGGCTGGATCTGGGATGAGTGCGCTAACATTTAATAACAATACACGATCATATATACTAAAACAGTTGCATTACAATACATACGATAGGCGGAGCAGTGGGTGTGGTCAATAGCAGTCGCGAAAGATAAGGGTGAAAGTAGGTGTAACAGAGGCGTATACATAGACATGTGATGCAAACGTAACAGAATATGTCATAAATGGGGCGGAAACATGGAAGGGGCTACCTAAGGAGCCGGGACCTCTGACCTAATGGTGCGCGCAAACTGGCAATGACGTGTTACTAGAAGAAGCTGGGGGCTACGAACTCTGTGCTAGGAGCAGAGACTGAAGTCTGGAGAGTCAGGGTGACATGTACCTAAACAGTATCTAGTATCTGATGTTTAGAGAACATGTTGATAGAATCCAAAAGTTATCGGGGTAAAGGCGAACAGACTCTAAGACTGGAGCATGCATTATTCTACATGTAGTGCGTGATGAAGAATATTAAATGATCATTAATACAGTATTTCTCCAACATGGAGACACAAAGGCTAGACTATGATGGTAACTATTGATGCAATTCAGTAGCTTAGGAATGCAGAGAAGGAGGACTAACTGATAACTGGAATCATAACATACTCTTGGCAGACTCAGAGGCAGAGCCAGGCTGAACCGGGCACTGTGAGGCAGGAAGTAAGTGAAGGGTCGAGGATACAGGTGGGGGCTGTATCGCTCCTCAGCGAGGCTCAGGAGACAGAAGCTGAATCTGGTGTCCAGGCCCTTTTGAGGCCTGGAAACGGGGACTTTACAATGGAATAACGTGTACACTGAGAAACGTGGCAATGTAGCTTTACATAGGCCTGATATTCGTAGTATTCACGAGAACTGGAAACTGACATACTAGAGATGGACACAACTGTAATTGCGTCTTTAATCGAACATGGGGAATACATATGCATATTAATCATGCACACATAACATATGATGGAGGACGCGTAGGGACACAGAACATGGCAAAATGTACTTTTCCACAGTCCCACCCACGGCATCCAGAGGCTTAGTTTACCTTGAGGCAGTTTATGGAGCCCACTTCCACTCTGCCCAGCCAGCTCCACACCCACCTGGGACCAATATTTGCTAGCACAGAGCAGGCATCTCCATTTCCCTGTGGATAGGCTTTGTCTACTATGACTGCCACCCTCCCCCCGCCGGAGACAGGAAGTGATGTTGGCACACAGGCACTGGGGGCGCACCACAGTGCTCAATCTTCTTGTTTCTCCCCACATCTGGGCCCAGGGATGGGGTCTGGGACTCCAACCAAAGGGGTGCCAGGCCCTGGGGGATGGAGTCCCCGGGGTTAATAAGTGAGTCAGTTGAGGGGGGCTCATGCATGCCTGTCCCCTTCCCCACAGGTTAAATTTAATAAAATAAAAAAGAGCATGCTCCATTACCCTGGACCTTGGCCCACCCCATGGGGATTTTGATTGAAAGGGCAGGCCCGCCCTGTTTTAAAACATTTTTTTACTGTTACTGATAAAAAAATGTTTTAATTATTTTGCCTTTGGTTGGGGGTGGGTGGCCGGGTGTTCCACAAGGCCTAGGGGGTTGTGGTATCCCCACCTTGCCCCTATATGTTATTTTTTGTTCAAGACATGGGAAGTCCCCGAATCGGAAAATGGCTGGTAAACATTTTTGTTGATGGGAGGCAACCAACCAGATTTTACCTTTTGACCTGCCGCCCGTGGTACTCCTGGGTCTCTAGATATCCATACATTTTGGAGCTTAATTTCTTAAAAACTACTGAATGGATTTACACCAAATCACGAAAAGCACACTTTCTGGGTAAAGATCTAGCTTTCTGCTAAAGTTGATGTAAGTCTGTTCAGCTGTTTTGGCTGTAGCTGTGTCTAAAGTTTTTATGGGAATCTGCATTGGGAAAACACATTTTGAGACCCCCACCCCTTTTTCTCTGCCCCCGCTTGATGGATCATCCTGACACTTTCCAGGAAGGAGCTGGAGCGGATAACCCCTTTTTTGGTAAACTATTGTAAAAAATTCATCTAATGGCACCAAAGTTGTTAGCAAACCTAAAAATCTACTTCCTGTGGAAACCTGGTCCTACCTATAACTACACAGTGGCGACTGCCACTATGTTATACATCTCTATCTATATTCATTCATCGATGCTCTTTATTGACCTAAGTATGTTCTAATAAATTATGTAAATGTGTTTAATGTTTTACATCTGACCACTTCATGTATTATCTTTTGGAGCACGCAATCACAAATATATAAAATGCGTCGTGAAATACCACATGCATTAACTACTCTGTGAAAATCGACTTGATACCACATTAGCATGATTGAGCTATGTAGCATGTGCAATGTATCATAGATAAGTAAAGGGTTAATACAGGGCATACACAAAATACAGGGCAGGACATGAATCAGTTATATAGTTATATTAAATCAGTAATATAGAAATATTATATTAAATCAGTTATATAGTTATATTGCCACTATTAAAAAAACGAATTTAGAGGCATCGAATTGGGCCAACTATCGCCCTATTTCTTTGCTACCTCTCTTCACATAGATTATAGAGTAGCATATGAACATCCAGTTGTGTGCACATGTGGACGTTCATAATGTACTGCACCAGTCTTAGTTTGGATTTAGACCTGGCATATTACAGAGTCTGCTCTGCTAGGAGTCATGGAATACCTGAGACTGGAGCTAGACAGTGGAGGTACTGATTCCCTTGTTCTCCTTGATTTAAGTGCTGCATTCAACACTGTTTCCCATTGGGTGATTCATAGACAATAAGCAGAGGTTGGCATTCAAGCCACAGCTCTTGCCTGGTTCCATTCTTTCCTGAAAGATTGTTCATATCAGATTATCGATCAATCCTGCAAATTCTGGGTGTGGAGCTTGTCGCATTGAGTCCCTCCGGGCTCCTCGTTAAGCCTGACATTGTTTAATATCTATGTGCGCCCTCTGGCAGACATAGTGGTGAACTATTTATTGTCAATCTATACATACACTAATGACATGCAAATTGTGAGATCTTTTTCTTTGCCAGTTTCCAGTACTACCTCTAATGTGGTACACTGTTTTATGAATGCACCAGATTGGAAGAGGCTTAATCGTTTGAAAACTCAGCGAAAGCAAGACAGATGTGCTGGTTCTGGGTAACCTGCTATGGGGCTCTCCTTGTTGGCCTGTGGAATTAGGCAATTGTCCCACCACAAAGCAGGTGGTTAAGGACCTGGGCTTTTAGTTGAATGATAAATTAACCATGGAACAGCAAATTACTAAGTTGCTGCCTGCTGTTTTGGCCAGTTAAGATGCTTGAAGAAGATACTGTGGCTCTCACCTTCCCAAAAACCTATCATACAGGCCCCACTAATCTGAAGGTTGGACTGTGGCAATGTGCTCTACTTGGGGCCTACGAATACCCATATAAGTTGATTCCACACCATTCTAAATGCTGCAGCACAGTTGCTCCTCCACATTCATTGCTGCTCTTCGGTTTCTCAAAATCTTCATTATCTGCACAGCTTTCTATAACTAAGCGCATTAAATATAAATCTCTTTGCTATGTTTACAAAGCCAGGCATAAAGTCAGGCGGACATTCATTCGCTATCTGATCTGCCCTATATCCCCAGGCGGATGCGTTTGTCAAGTGAACGGAATCTTGCCACTATCCCCAAAGTTGGATTGAATAAACAAGACGGACGGTCCTTTAGGTTTCTAGTATCTCAGCAATGGAATTCTCTGCCCCTTCAGTTTCGCCTCTCTTTTTCCTTTCTCCACCAGCGCTGTAAACACAGTTGCAGTTGCCATACACTTTATAAATAGTAATAAGAAAAGGGTGCCATATCAAAGCTCTTGTATGCTTGATATCTTTTGATATTACCAGACAAAATATATAAATATATCCAATTTTGCGTAGCAGTCAGGCTTTTTTCCTCTTTCTCAACGATATGAGCTTTGCACTTAAAACGAAATAATCATAACATACCATCTATTAGAACATTGAAATGTGGAAGGCTCCACTGAATTGGAGTGATTCCGGGTCAATATTAGCTGGTACAGTCATGCCGCAATATTCCAATGTTTACCTTTTTTTCTTCCTTTTTAATTTAGAACATTCTGCCCTCAGTTGGTGGAATGTTCTAATAAACTTATAGTACTTCATCCTCACTGTTTCCACATATAATTTTACAACATGGTGCTTTACGAAGCAGAGTCAGCTACCATGTTCCAGCTGGGTTTTCTAGGATAGAGGCCATTAAAAAGCGTGCAGGAGCACCGCGGAAGCATACAGAAGACCTTGGACACACTGTGTGTGTGTTTTTTGTGTGTGTGTGTCTCTGTGTCTGGAATTGCTCACAGCAGAGGGGGTGTTCAAGGAAGGAAGGCTTTTTACTCATGACAAAGATATCTCCAAAGGTAGAGCCCAACCCGATGCATCCCATCTCCCCTTATTTGGATTAACTTTATTGGTTGACCATGGAGAAACGCTGTCACTTTAAGGGTCTTGTTCTAACTCATAGAGCCTTTTTGTCAATGGGGTCCCCATCTTCTTAAGAAACAGGGTTGTTCCTTACCAATCAAACAGCACTCTTTGCTCCTCTCATCTTTTACTTCTACAGGTTCCTAGAATACATAATCCTAGAAAAAAAGGACGCTTTTTCGCCTACTTATTTGCAAAGCTCTGGATCAAACTTCCCATGTCTCTCAGGAAAATATCCTCTGAAGCAAATTTTAAAAACAAGCTGAAAACCTTTCTCTTACGTGATTACGTCGCTGGGAAATTGTCTGGTATTTCCTTCAGGGCCAGGATGCCTCTGTAGAATCAGCCGTGTGATCTAAAAATGTGTCATTCATTCCATCAGAGACAAAGTGAATCTTATGTTCACCTTCCCCTGGAGGTGGGCAATATTAAAAAGTGGTGGAACATCTTGGGGAGATGGAAGAGTGATATTGAGGTAAGAGTGATATTCAGGTCAAATACCTAAGGAAACCTTGGCCACCGTCAATGGCTTCCCATCCAAATTACCTTCCGATAATGTGACGAGATGATGATGGCAATATTGGACCTCATGGGTCACCTGCCGCGGTTTAAACCGATAATAATCGAGAAACCCCTGCAAACGATTCTGATTTCGGTGGAAAACTCAAAACACTGAATTTCGCTGGCGTTCTACTGCTTTGGCGTCATCTTGTGGCAGAGTAGTATAAGTTCAGCTCAGGAATTAATAGAATTATAAAGCAATGTTAGTCTTCCATACTTTCATTAAAAGGACTCGGGCATTGAGGCTTTTGTTTATATAAGATTAAAAGGCAGCATGATTTTGCCCAATTACTGAGTATTAGGTTATGGATGAGGGGACAGATTTGTAAAATACGGAGGATCTGTGTTTTTCGACACTTAAATTCTCTGTTTGGACCATTACAATTTGTGAGAGATGGTAAAAGAATGAGACACACAACGAGAGAAAAATATCTTTCTGCATATGTTTTGTCCATCCTGCTACCTGGGGGCCTGCTTCTCTCTCGTGTACTTTTCATAGTTTATTATTTCACTAAAAATGTCCATAAATAGATAAAATCTGCTTGGGTCTCAAATTATGCCATAACCTCCAGTCTGACAGAAGAGAGGAAATGATAATAATTGGTCTAGGGGACTTACCTTTTATTTTTCACGCACAAGCAAGCCAAATTAGTGAGTTGCATTTCACTCAACGGAACAATCCACTGTCGTCTCTTACACACTGGTTCCGAAAATCGAGAATTGTTTTTATCTGGATTTAAAACCACATTTTTTTTAATGAATAAAGTATGTGCCAGCTTCTGAAAAAAACAATAATCTCTCTTCCTCTGGGAGAAGAGGACCCAATATTTTTTTATCCAGCTTCCTAACTTTAATTGAAGGTGCTAATGTGTTCAAAATACAAACAAATATTTGCTTGCTTTCTCGAGAAATGAAAAGAAGCTGTTATGGTAAACATGAGGGCAATGGGCCCCAGCCCTCCTATTCACGGACGATACCCTACTCATATCCAAGACCCCGCAGGGGCTGCTGCAGCTGTTGGATGACTTTCAGGATTTCTGCATGAGGCGCGGGTTGGAGCTTAATAGCTCGAAAACAAAATGCATGCTCTTTTCTTCCAACTTGAAGGCTAAATAAATGTATGAGACAATTGTCTGTGGGTGGTAAACCATTAGAATTAGTTAAAGAGTTTGATTACCTGGGTATCAAACTCACCCAGAAAATGAGTTGGGCCCCACAAATGGCTAAAGCACATACTACCCAGATATACCAAACTGCAAGCATTGTGAAAATCAAAGGGAAAACAATATCCAGAAAGTTGGGGCCAGCACTGGAAATTTATAATACTAAAGCTCTAGTAGCAACCCTTTATGGTGCAGACGTCTGGGGTTGTTCAAATTGTAATAATCTTTTGATTACCGAACATAAGTTTCTTAGATCTCTAGTGAGTCTCCCAGTGTCTACTCCACTGAGTCCTCTTTACTTGGATTTTGGTCAGAAGAGGGTGTCACATAAAAATGGTTTGCGGGTACTTATGTTCTGGCACTGGTTGTGGACTACTGAAGCACTTGCCTCTTATAGAGTGGAGCTCTGGGAGCTAATGATAGTATTCGGTGTGGACAAAATCCCTTGGATGTCTACAGTTAAGAACCTGCTGGGTAAACTGGGGTTGGCTGTACATTGGAGTGAACCAGAAACTCTGAGTCAGATAAGTAAATCCAGCCTTAAAACGATGTACTAGGGTACTATTGAAAATTACCTGATATTAAATTGTAAGGGGTCACTTTCAATCAACTTTATGAATTTTAAACAATCTGTTCATTGTGAGCCCACATTGGATGAAATTGAGCCCCCGCTAGTGAGGAAACTGTATTTACAGTTTAGATATGGTTGTCTTCCTCTAAATCACTTTAGAAGAAATTGGAGAAGAGAAGGGGAGCGTGGTGTAGATGTATGTTGTCCCTGCTGTCTAGGGACTGCTGAGACTCCTGATCATGTCTTATTTTGTTGCCCCCTCTACTCCTGATCTCGACATAAATGGATAGCTCCGCTTTGTAGAAATTTGGGAGTAAGGAGATATAAGGAGGCATTTAGAATAATGAGGTCTAACACGACGCGCATGATTGTTTTTTGTGTAGCAAAGTTCCTAATGGCCCTATGTATAAGGCGTGCCAAGTATTCTTCTTTTGAGAGCGACAATGCAACGGTACCCATGATGTAACACATACTTTTAAACTTTTTAACATTTTTAATTCCTTTTTAAAAGAAGCTGTAACATATGCAATTGGTTTTTCTGTAATAAGGAACATTTATGAAGTCTGTTTTTATGATTAATAATTTAAATTGTATAATTATGTTGCTACTATGTGGATCTACCTCTATTTTGCACAAATATTAGCGCACTTTAATCAATTACTAATATTAAGACTGTAGACAGATTGTGATTGCTTACTTAAGGTGACATATTTTATTGTATTTTGTGTTTGTCATTGTCTTTTTTAGGGTGTACTTTTATGATCCGCAGAGATCGAAATAAAGTCTTTTGAATTGAAGTGAATTGGTGAACATGCTGTTAAGAGGATCGCTATAGCAATGCAAGCCCACTGGAAACTAAGTAGCACCGAGTTTAACCTGCAGTCCATATAAAATGCTTCTGTCTGTGTCTTGGGCTCGTGCTTATGCTATTGAGATGAGTGTGAGGAAAACAAAACAAAGAGTTCAACAAAAAATTGAATTATCCTCAGTAGTTAGTTTGTTCTATGGCAGTCCGAGCTTACTCTGCAGCTATGAGTTCATTAACTGGTTGTGGGTTCAATCCAAGTTAGTTAGCTCATTCCGGGCAGCAAACTGTATTCTTTGACATGCAATGAGTTAATTCCTTATTTATTTTTTATTTATTTATTTTGAAAGTTTTATATAGCGCGAACAAGATCTTCGCAGATATCAGAGCGCTTTACAGAGGAGGGGAGCATATATACATAGATACATCAATAGTGTTAAAAGTACAGTGAGGTGATATCATAAACAATCAAGTGAGTCAATTTCAAAGTCGAACAAAAATGCAAAGGGTTCGAACAAGTAGTACAGATCAGTATCGAGTCTTTGAAGTTGATCCCCAGTAGTGGTTCAAGTGTATTTAGCCATGAGGATCGCTTTTACTTCTTTCTTGAAAAGTATGGTAGAGGGGATGAGCCTGGTTTCAGGGGGGAGTGAGTTCCAAATCCTGGGAGCCATTCCTGAGAAAGAGCGTTTATACGTTTTTTCCTTGCGGAATCTTTTAGGCTTTAGCAAAAGATTGTTTGTGCCTCTAGTGTTTTCTGGAGCCTCCAGAAATCGTCAGCTTCTGAGCGAGGTATCTAGGTGAGCTCAGGTGGACAGCCTTGTGCATCAAACAAGCGATTTTCAGGTGTATTCTGGCTTCAAAAGGCAGCCAGTTCAGGGATTTGAAGTCAGGGGAAATGTGTGAGTGTTTTTTTGATCCAGTGATAAGTCTCGCTGCAGCGTTTAAAGAGGCTCTTATGGGTGCCGTAGTAGCTAGGGGGAGACCGCAGAGGGCGGTGCTGCCGTATTCTATTCGAGGTATGACTAGTGATTGTACAGCAGTTTGGAAGTCTTTGGCTGGCAGGAAGGGTTTAAGTTTCCTAAGGGTGTTGATTTGGTAGTTCGCTCCCTTAGTTGCTTTGTTGATGTGTTCCTGCATGCTGAGATTGGTGTCAAGTGTTATGCCCAAAGATTTCGCTGAGTCCACGATGGTGGGTTGAACATTGAGTGCCGTTAGGTGTTTAAGCCACATTTGTGCGGTAGTGATCTTTGCGGGAGGTGAAATCAGAAGGAACTCTCTTTTAAGGGCATTGAGTTTGAGATGATTAGCGGCCAGCCAGGATTGGGTGCTTCTTATCATTGAGTTCAAGAGCGTGATGTCTTTGGGTGATTGTAGTTTGAGATAAAGTTGGGTGTCATCAGCATACATGTGGAAGTGTACATTGGATTCTTGTAGCAAGGTGGTGAGAGGTTCCATAACTAGGTTGAACAAAGTTGGGGATAGGGAGGATCCTTGTGGTATGCCTAGCGATGCAGGTCTTGGCGCGGACATCAAGTTGTTGCTCTTGAATTTCTGCGACCTGTTATGCAGAAAGGAAGTGAACCATTTGAGCACAGTTCCAGATAGGCCCATTCTTGTGTTTAATAGTTCGATTAAATTCTCATGTTTGACGGTGTCAAATGGGGAGGAGAGATCAAGGAGGATGAGGAGGCAGGTATCGTTATGATCTAGGATTTGAAGGGCGTCGTCAATTATGTGAGTCATAGCAGTTTCAGTACTGTGATTTGCTCGGAAGCCTGATTGATGAGAGTTGAGGAGATCAAACTGAGTAATGTGTTTAGTCAATTGTATTTGTGCGCATTTTTCCAGCAGTTTGGCAAGAGTCGGAATGTTGGTAATGGGACGGTAGTTGTTTAGGTCAGAGGGGTCGGCTGTAGGTTTCTTTAGCAAGGGTGTGACTTGTCCAACTTTGAGGGAGTCGGGAATGGTTCCTTGTTGAAGTGAGCTGTTAATGATTTTAGTCCAGAGTGGAAGGAGCGACGGGGCAAGGACTTTAACAGCGTTAGCAGGAAGGGGGTCCGTGAGGTGATTGGATGGTTTCAGAGTGCTGAGCAGTCTGCCAATTTCTTCTTCCGTGTAGGTGACAAAGGTTGACCAAGTGGCATTGTTTTTTGGTTTAGTGGGTGCTATGCAGTGGGGTTTGGGATAGAGGCTTGCGTCCATGAGGAGATCATTCTTTATGTTGTCAGTTTTTTGGTTAAAGAAAGAGGCGAAGTCTTCGCAGGAGGGAGCTTCGCACATAGTGTTGAGAGGTTGGGGTTGTTCTTTGGATTGTGTTCGGATAAGCTCAAACAGCTTTCTCGGACGATTTTTGGCTTGGTCGAGCTGATGGCTGAAGAAGTCTGATTTTGAGCGTTTTATTTTCCTGAAGTAGGCATTTCTCTTTTTCTTCAGGGTTTTTAGGTTCAGTGCAGAGGGAGCTGATCTCCAGGTGCGCTCTGCCATTCGCATGGCGCGTCTATCGTCATTGAGACTCCGGTCGTACCAGGGATTGGAAATTTTTGCGGAGGCTTTTTTTAGCTGCAAGGGTGCGACTTCATTAATTATTGAGGTCATAGTGTTAAGATAGTGATCAGTCAAGGATTGGACGTCCTTAACGCCAGTAGGAGGAAGCAGTAAGTTGCAGCTGTTGGGGGGCAGAGAGTTTGAGTTTAGTTTTTTCATGTCTCTTTTCCAGACTTTGGGCCTGGCGGATTGAACAGGGTTAAATTTAACTTTTTCATTGATGAAGAATGTGATAATATGATGGTCTGACCAGTCACAGGGTTGGATAGATTCGAGTTGGATAGAGGCCTCTTTGGAGATGATAAGGTCGAGGATAGAGCCTTTCTCGTGTGTCGGACTGTTGCAAATTTGAGTGAGGTCAAGGGCGTTAAGGAAATTCTTCAGACCTTTTACCACCGCATCATTATGATCGTTCCAGTGGAGGTTGAAGTCACCAAGGTATATTTGTGTGAGTTGTCGCCCGGAGTTGGTTGAGATCATATCCATGATTTGTTGGGAGAAGGTAAGGTTGTCGCCGGGTGGATGGTAAACGCCGTGAAGAGTGCAGATCGGTTTGCCCTCACTGATAATATCGAGGCAGATGTATTCACAGGAGGTTGGGGAGGGTAAGGAAGGGGAAGTTACTTTCAAGACAGAGAGGTTGCTCCTGTATATACATGCGATTCCGCCACCTTTTTTATTGCCAGACCTGTCAAGTCTGGTGATGTGGTAGTTGGGGGGAACCAGAATGTCCATTATAGGTGTAGAAGATTCTGTTAGCCATGTTTCAGTCATGATGATTAAGTCAAGATCCAATTTTAGGATGAGATCGGCGATAGCGGAGGAGTGTCTAGCGGCTGATCTGCAGTTGAGGAGAGTGCATTTGAGACGGGGTGTGTCGAGGGTGGAAGGGGGTTCTAGAGCGAGGGGGACTTTACTCAGGTTACTATGGATAGCGATTCTCTTGTTCAGTGTGGGGGGTCTAAGGGGATTGGAGTGAATCGTAGGAATGGCAGTGAGAGTGTCGGGTGTGTTGCTATGGGGAGCTGAGTCGTAGGAGCGGAGGAGGGTGATTGTGTCGAGGTCCGAGAGAGGGTTGCAGGAGCGATGGGGGCGGTTTTCGCGGTTGTGAACAGGGATTGAGGTCCTGTGCGGTGGGAGTCGAGTGCGAGAGTTCGCCGCCCGGGTGGAGGACCAGTTGGGAGGGGAGGTGATGGTGGAGGCGCGTGAGGGGTGTCTGGGGTGTGTGCTGAGTGATTGTTTGATGATGTGAATGTCTTGTTTGATCTGGTGGAGGGTGTTGGGTGAGGGGTGACTGGAGTGTGATAGACAGAGTAGTTGTTGTTTGATGATGTGCATGTCTTCTTTGAGCTGGAGGAGGGAGGCCGTAATGTAGTCCAGTGTGGGAAATGTGTTGGAGGTGGGGATGGGAGGGTCGGGCGTGGATGACATAGGGGAGAGGTTGGTGGTGTGGATGAGAGTATTGGTGGTAGGCGGAGAGTGCAGGGTGGAGGATGTGCGTTTATTAGTGGTGAAGGGGGTGGAGGTTGGGTAGTGGGGGGTGAGACTGGGGGGGGAAGTGGGATTGTAGATGGTTCTTTTTTGAGGGGGTGTAGTTGAGTTGATGGAGGTGGTGTGTTCTGTGTGATTAGTTAATGGGTGGAAGTGGGGGCTGAGAATGGGGGGGGATAAAGGGTGGGGTTTGCCTTTGTGTGTGTCGGTCTGATGCTGATCTAGGTTAGGCGGGTTGTGGGTGGGAGCTGTGGTATCAGGGGTGAGAGGAACGGGAATGAGGGCTGGTGTGTAGGGGGAAGGGGTGAGGTGGTTGGTGTATGAGGGAGAGAGATCTATGTCTGTGCTTGAGGGGTGTGGGGTAGCTACGGTAGGTGGGTGTATGACTAAGGTGCCGGGAGTGAAGGAGAGGTGCATGTCGTTTTGGGTGGGAGCTGTGGTATCAGGGGTGAGAGGAAAGGGGATGGGGGCTGGTGTGTGGGGGGAAGGGGTGAGGTGGTTGGTGAGAGGAAAGGGGATGGGGGTGGTGTGTGGGGGGAAGGGGTGAGGTGGTTGGTGTAAGAGGGGGAGTGATCTATGTCTGTGCTTGAGGGGAGTGGGGTAGCTACAGTAGGTGGGTGAATGACTAGGGTGTCGGGAGTAAAGGAGAGGTGCATGTCGTTTTGTGGCTGGGCTAGGTTAGAATGAGTGTGGTTTGAGGCTGTGGTGTCAGGGGTGACATGAATGGGTGTGGTATGAGAGGAGGACAAGGTGAGGTTGGTGGGGGGGAGGGGGTGCCGCTGGAATGTGTGGGTGAGGGATCTATGTCTGTAAATGAGGAGTGCGAGGTAGCTACATTAGGTGGGTGAATGTCTAAGGTGCCGGGGGTGGAGGAAATGTGCGTGTCGTTTTGGGGTTGAGCTAGGTTAGAAGGGTTGTGATTGGGGGCTGTGAATTCAAGGGTGATAGGCCTGAGGGTGCTATGAGTGGGGGTCCGATGATTGGCGAGGTGTTGTTTGAACGTGGGGAACAGGTTGTCTAGTAGTTCCAGGTTCTTATCTGTGGATTGAATTAGGATAATCCCGTTATTGTATATAGTGATGGTGGTTCTGCCCGGGAAGAGTTGGGATGGTGTGATGGAGAGTTTTAGGCCATGCGCGAAATTCCTGGAGGTGGAGACGGTGAGTAAGGTGAGGAACGCTTTTCTCCATTGGGCTCTGCGTGTGGTGTGGAAGATGATATCAATGTTCAGTGAACCATTGACTGGTGAGAAGTAGGTGTCTGTAAAGGGAGTTTCAGGGTGGGACCTCAGGAAGTTGTGTTTAAAGCGTTTAGCGGCTTTTTTAGTGAGTGAGGGTGGGTAGTTGATTCTATGTGTGTGCTTGCCGACGGGTTCCATGATGGGAGGACAGTCTAGGTAGGTGTAGTAGGGAGGGTGCACTGTCATAAACAGTTGCGTGGGCCAAAAGTGACACTAGTGGGTGCACAATAATGCTATATGAAGAGTACAGATGCAGACAATAATAGTGAGATAATGGGAAGTGACACTAGTGAGCTGCCAAGGTATTTGAGGTAGTAATCGGTGCATACAAGACTAACACTTGAGATGGGTGCGAGTTGCACAAGTGTGTAGGGTGCACAATAAAGATATAAGGGAGCAGAATACTGATGAGGACTGTAAGTTACATGGAGCAGGGGTGACACCAATGAGCAGCTAACAAATATGAGGTAGTAATCAGTGTATACGGGAGGGAACAATGTAATGAGTGCAGGTTACATCAGTGACAAGTCTATGTGCGATATTCGTCAGTGCATTTTAGGAATAGGAGTGTATTCGATGTAGGTTATAAACAAGTGCAGAACAAGTAGAAATATAATACTGACAAAATACTGGAATAAAATAACTGTGCAGAACATAAAAATATCTAAATCGAAGGTGACAATAGTGAGTAGTCAAAAAATGTAAGGTACAGGAGTGACAGAATACAGTTGCACACACAAATTATATGAAACAACAAGTGGCATTAGTGAGCAGCAAAAGAAACATATATGAGGTAGCAAACGGTGCATTACCGGTGACGATAAAGTGGGACGTGCAAGATACAATTAGGAATATACAATATAATACCACTGTAAAAGGCAATAATATATGGGTAGCAATAGGTGCAGAAAAAGTGAAATGTGCTGGTTACAATTGGGAATATATTAATATTAGAGGTAGCAATCTGCGCAATACATATGTTCAAAATATAGGTAGAAGTATAATACTACAATAATAGGCAGACATTCTTTCACACTAGTCTAAAATACTAAAGTCCAATAGAGACTAGTCTAAAATGGCCCCCAGATAGTTCAGATCGAGACAGTAGTCCTCTGTTTGTTGCTGTTGCTTCGATAGCAGGGGAGAGCAGCTTCCCTTCGCAACCATGCAGGCAGGGGGAGATAGAGATATTAGTCCTCTGTCTGCTGCTATTACTTTGAGCACAGGGGATGGGATTACACTTTCTGTTTAAGCAGGCAGAGCTCAAGGCTAGCTGGGAGGAATTCTTATCTCTGTGTGGGGGAGTTAAGCTGATGGGCCTCGTGGGCAACAGAGGTAGGGGGGGATTTATTGCTACAGTTTTATGGCCCCAGCCATTTTGAACAAAGGAGTTAGTTTTTAAAAAGAGAGCAGGCGGGTGGGAGAAGTAAATACCTTAAGTTTCTGTGTGCCTGTTAGTTTTGCCTGTAGAGTTATACAGGAGCAATGCTTTAGACCATGATGTTGATGATCCCTTCCGCTTCGTAGATGTGTCACTTCACTCACTCCTATAAAAAAGTTCTTTTTGTTTGTTGAGCTGTGCTCTCGCGGGTCCGCTGCTCGAGAATGTGATACCCCTGTGTTTGCTAGCAACCAGCGTCCCAGGCCCCTCTCAGCCCTCCAGACCGTTAGGATTCCTCTGCTGCGGAGCGGGCGGGAGAGGGGGGGGGGGGTTGCGTTGTCGTGTCCCGGTGCTGCTATCTGTGTCCTCTGTTGCCTTCAGGAAGGGGTCCCTGCTTCAGGTCGTAAGTGGGGGAGGGGTCCGGTGTCCTTTTCGTTGGGCAGAGCGGGACTCGTATAATACGCTCTGCGTATAATGTCACTGCAGCCCCGAGTGCCAGACTCGTCAATGCAGCAGCGGGCAGCTGGGGGGCAGTAGGCTACTCAATTCCTTATTTTTTTTTAAAAACAAGGGGAATTTATCATCAACACCCAGTTTTTCATATAAAAACACACACCACACATTTGAGAAAAAGCAAAGTTGTAATCAATCCATTTCTTTGCACATCTTATTTTGAAACATTCAAAGTTAGGTTGTCCACAATAATAATGATACTATACAAAGTGCAGAAATAGGTGAAAGTGATCAGTGGTTTAAAGGTGACTGTTATGCAGTGTCATACAAGTGCGAATACAAATAAAAACATAGGTCCAAAGATAGCTGCACTTTTCTTCAAACAATATAGTTATTCATATTTCTGTTTGGAAAGCAATAAGGACCAATTGTAGACTTTACGTCGACGTTTCGACCCTGCGATGTGGTGCCTATTTATTAGCAACCGTTTCGGGTCTTCATCAGGACAAAATAAGAACAACCTGCAATTAAAGGAATGTCTATTTTAGTATTGGGTGTGTGTGCTAATTATTAAAAATAAAGTGCCCCGTCGGGCCGCTCACCTGATATTCGGTGACAAGGCGTTTTATTCGTGACCTCGAGAAAAAGGGGAGGGTTTGGTATCTACCTCTCCTTAATTGATGCGTAGTATCTGTAAATTATTTATATATATAAGTACCATGTATTATTTAGGTGAACGAAAACACATGATGTTCATGAGTTACCTATACAGAAAAGTATTCTGTATGCACAGATTGAGATAGGCAACCGGGATTGGAAACTCCACGTACCTTGCAATTAAATATTTCTCACCAGCCGGTAGAGAAATAGGGGCCAAGTGCCGCAGCCGCGATCACCTAGACGGTAAAATTATACGTTTTAGTCATTCATTCTTATTATCTTACAGACGCTGTTTAAAAAGGCCGGCGGCTGACACCCACGCTCTTATCATGTCCAACCCTTCTATTCAAAATCCCCGCATCCAACCTCATGTTACATGCGGCTGAAATACTGCATCGGAAAAACGCCCAGTAAATGTGTTTGGATTACGGGCTATACGATATGCCCGATTTCACTCGTACTATTGTTTACGTATCTGCTGTTAGTGACTGGATGATGACTTACTTGGGAACCAAAGCAGCAAACGTCTGTGTCGGTCTTCTGTTCACGAATGAATAGAGCCGAGCCGCGTCTCTTTGCTTGTTTAAATTCAGAGCGTCAATGGGCTGCGTGCTGAATGGCTGAATGGCACGTTTGCCTGAACGTCAAACCTGGCGTACATGGAATTTTTTGAAAGACCGGAGACTGGATGGATTTTATCCGGGCTTCATGAAGGTCTATTTTAGGAAAGGCCGGAAACTGGATCGATTCCGTCCGGATTCTAATGAATGTCTGTTTCTATTTTAAAAAGGGTGTTTAACTCACAGTAACAATGTGTATTTATTCATACAGATATATCCATGCTTACCGCAAAGTGTGGTCAGGTGTTTAGGCAATGTTCCAAAGGAATTATATGTAAATACAATTCTACACATTTTTACATTGTCCCATGCAGATAGGGTTAAACATCAGTAAGGATACATGCATACATGTCAGATATATAAGGGACAGGGAATTAACAAGACCAGTAACTGGATCAGTTTTATCCAGACTTCATGGAATTTCTTATTCCCAAAAAAACCCTTATTCAAGAATTTGCTCATAGAAATAAGTTTGTACAGTCACATAGTTCTCTATGCATATCATTATAACTGTTCCTATTTCCATTTATACGCGTATCATCAGGCATATTCATATTTTCATTTGGAACTGGAAACAGGTATCAGAACAGTAATTACGAATTTGCTCATACTATTGTTTATACCTATTCATACAGTTCTATGCACCCATTATAATGTACAGCCTCATGAAGGAATCAATCATCGTATAAGTTTCAAAGGTAGATATACAGTGCACCTATATAATGCAATTATAACCTGCTCATTTGCATACAGGTTTCTTCCTGGCTGTTCAATCCTTGTGTAACAGAATCTAACATGTGAATCCAAAGACACTCCTTATAATTCAAACTGGAGACCATATTACCCCCTCTTTGATGTAATTCAATTTTTTCCAACACCCACCATTCCATTTCATCATGTGTGTGGTTCAACGTGTTGTAATGTTCAACAAGCGGTGCTCCTTGTACTTTGCACCTGATTCTACTTTGGTGTTGTAGGACTCTGTTCTTGACCCGTTGGGTCGTTTGGCCCACATATAGCTTCTGGCACGGGCACCTAATTGCATAAATAAGATTTTGGCTATTGCAATTGGTGAAGTTCGCAAAGGTATAGGTCTTATTTCTATGGATAAAGGAGTTACCAGTCTTGGTGTATTCGCATGCTTTACAGCTGCCACATCTATGGTGCCCTATGAGTGGTGGCAGTCCCAGTTGGCTTCTGATATCCGGGGTCTTAGGTGTATCTAAGTACGATGAGACCACATGGTCTTTGATGTTTTTAGCCCTTTTGAATGTACACATAGGTACGTCTTTGATTCCAATTTCCGGTCCCACTAGATTCCAATATTTTTTGATTATTTTGTTGATGTCATGGCTCCTAGTATTGAATGTCATCACACAAATCAATTTCTCAGTAGCTTTTGGTTTTTCCAGTACCTCCAGTAGAGTTTCTCTGGGTCGATACCAGGCCCTTTTACGCGCTCTGTTCAGGAGGCCTTTGGGGTATCCTCTAGCTTTTAGTTTGGTCATCAGTATATCCGATTCTTTGAAGTAGTTACTTCTCTTGGTACAATTTCTGCGAATCCGCAGAAACTGACCGTAGGGTAAATTGTCCCGGAGATTCCTGGAATGATGTGAATCGTATTGTAACAGCGTATTGCGATCCGTTGGTTTTTTATATAGATTCATTGTTATTCTATCATCCTCCACCTCTAAAGTCAGATCGAGAAAGGGTAAAGAGTCTTGGCTACATGTCATCGTGAATTGAATGTCTGCTGAGAGGCCATTTAACCAAATCAAAAATGTTTGTAGATGTTCTTTGGTGCCAGTCCAGATCATAATAATATCGTCAATATATCTATTCCACTTGGTAATACAGTCCGAGTATGGATTTCTGTTGGAATAGATATGCTTACATTCAAAATCGTCCATGAACAGATTTGCCAGGCTAGGAGCAAACCCTGCTCCCATCGCTACTCCCTTGCATTGGATATAGAATTGGTTCTGAAACATGAAATAGTTCTTGGCCATTGCTATTTGCAATAATTGTATTAGAAATTCCGTAGGGACCCAATGGGGTGCTGGTCTGGTGTTTAGTGTCTTCTTTATTACCTCTATTGCTTCATTTTGTGGTATGCTCGTATAAAGTGAGCATACATCCAGAGTAACAAACCATTGTTCCTGTTTGTTGAAAGGTTGATCTTCATATATTTGGATAGTATGCATGGTATCGCGGAGATATGACCTAGTTTCTTGGACAAATGGTTGGAGAAAGTTGTCTAAATACTGGTTTATGGGTTCCAGTATAGACCCACATCCCGACACGATGGGCCTTCCTGGTGGGTTGATTAAGTCTTTGTGTATCTTCGGTATTGTATATATAGTTGGAATTCTTGGAAATTGTTTATTCAGGAAACGTGATTCTGGGTCCGAGAGGAATCCTGCTTCTATCCCCTGTGTGGTCAAATTCTTTATTAGTTTGCCAATCTCTCTGGTGGGATCGCTCGGAATTTTCATGTAACTGTCTTCACAATTCAGTTGTTTTTCGACCTCAATCACAAAATAAGGAATTGAGTAGATTACCAATTCTATAAAGCAATTGTCTTAATCCGACAGAACCACTATTTGCATAATACGTAATACCCAGGTTCTGAGGGTCACTGGGTTACCCCATTACAATTAATGGGGGGCAGTAGGCGGCAGCGAGGGGCTGCGAGGTGAGGGCCAGGACAGCAGCGCCGATGTCCACTGTACTTTTCGTTGTGCAGAGCGGGACAACCGCTCTGCATATAATGTCACCACACTCCGGTGCAAGGGAGGGGGAGGGGGTGAGCTTCAGAACCGGTAGTCGCCTTCAGAAGCGGGTTTACCGCGCCGCGAGACACCTGCTGCAGATACTCCTCGCGAGGTCATTAGAGGCTAGGTTCTGCGCCCCGATGGTTTGCGTTCCACTGCGGCACTGTGAAAGGCGAGAGGTTGGCGGCGGGCAGCCGGTGGGGCCAGGACGAGGATGGCGTTGTCATCCAGCATCCGGCAGCCGGTGGGGCTAGGGTGAAGTTGTCGGCTTCAGGGGCAGGAGCCCTTCAGGTATCCACAGTCCGGTGGGGGGGGGGTGAACTTCAAGTCGACCGCCGAGCCTCCATAGGATCGAGGCTTGTCGGGAGCAAGAGCCCTGCAGGGTATCCACACTCCGGTGTAGGGGGGGAGGGGAGGGAGCTTCAGATCGCCCCCTGGCCCTCCGTAGGCAGGAGACTCAATGGGAGCAGGAGCCCTTCACTGTATCCCCAATCCGCTGCAGGCTCCACAATCCGATGCAGGCTCCACAATCCGGTGCAGGGGGGAGGGGGTGAGCTTCGGAACCTCCGTTGGCCCTCCGTGTAGGCTCCACAGTCCGGTGCAGGGGGGGAGGGGGTGAACTTCAGAACCTCCGCCGACCCTCCGTAGGCTCGAGACAGTCCGCTGAGGGTGGTGATGTCTCCAGGCGATCCGGACTGATAGACGAGTGGCTAGTGGGTTCCAGCCCTCCGCCGTACGAGGTAGAAAGAACAAAAATAAATAAAAATATGCTGGTTACAATCCTGTTACTCTCATGTAATCGGTTCCACGGAGCGGTGGGTGCTGACAGGGATAAATCCAACAAATGGGATCCCGAGCACTGGGAGCTCTTAGCAAGCTCCTGCTCCGTCGGCCATCTTGGACATCCTTGCAGTGGTGTTTGCGAAGGGTCAGCGTTAGTTAGCGTTAGTTAGGCAGACTTATTCACCAGATGTTAATAAGAGAGATGTGAACAGAAGCAATAAACTCGCCCTCAGTTAGCAGGGGGTGGCATTTCAACCACATGTCCTTTAATTCTCTAGACCACCTTAATGGAGAGTCTGGCCCTGACCGAAGGACCTACGCTGTTAAGTGTACTGATGTATATATGAACTCTTCCTTGCAGGGTTCTCCCTCAAAATAACACACCAGCGTAGTATCATTACTCTATTTGTTGTGCCAATAGTCATATACATATTTTTGGAAGGTGTAACATTCAGCTCAGATGCTCATTCAACTTGCCCATATTGACTTTGACAAGACGGATGCGTTGGAAAGAGATAGCTGTGGGAGGCAGGCACTGTGCGAAGGGGCTCTGCAAGGGGGAGTCTGTATGAAACAGGAGAGGAAGGATATGTCGGAGATAAAGATGCGGGAATGACCAGGCATCTCCGAGGATAATCTGGAATATTTCACAGCATTTCTTATAGGGTGGTAGTGGGTCTGTGAGCTTGCCAGTAGCAGACTGAGGGTGCAAGCTAGCCAAGGGTATCTGTGGGCCAGAACTGTGGCGGATGCGGCTGTGGAAGAGTAGCATTAAATAAAGGGGACTCTAGGAAACAGAGGCACAGAGAGAAAGAGAGGCACAGTTAGCGAGATTATGGTGGAGGGGCTCAGGAAGAGATGCTATGGCAAAGGGGGCTCAGTGGCTATGGCAAAAAAGGATCGTAGAGAGAGAGAGAGAGGAGCTGTTGAAGAGAGGGACTCTGGGAATGGCACTCTAATCAAGGTTTTTTATTGTGCAAAATGTACACGTTGTCTGTCAGTGTACTTAATGAACACTAAATAAACACTGTTTCCGTCAGATGTTTGTGTCCCCTCAAATGCATAAACACAGATAACCACACATTTTTAGAATAAAAAAAAAATACCCACTGTAATTCACAAAATATAAACATTGAAAACAGGCAACTGTAGTTATGATCCAGTTGTAAAAACTATGAAGCACTACTTGTATTCTAACAAAGGGGAATGTGGCTGTCTGTATCCCAATGCGTGGCTCAAGCTGATCTCCAGTAACAGTTACCATCTTCTAAATCACATCCATGTTGGGCTGATAGGCTCTGGAGATCTCAAGGTTTTAAGACTTGTCCTGGAAATATTCGCATTGTCCTTCATCGAGGGACTGGAATTGTACTTTGGCACTGTGCAGCCTGGTTTTCTTTCTCCAGTTGCATAGGGTATTCCGTTAGGATTAGTGTTTGGCAAAGGGCATCTTCGTAATCTGTATATAGGTGTTTTTCCCCCGTGTAGCAGCATTTAGTCACTGCTTTTAGGGGTGAGAAAGAGAGAGAGATTTAAGCCACCTGTTCAGCACACATCTTGTGCTTTGCCTTTGTGGGTTGTTACCAAATGCGATGCTAGTGTGTGTGATTATACAGTGTGATAAAACAGCATGGCCTAACTTTCCAAGCAGTAAATGTGCATGCACCGATATCACCTTCACTTGCACTGTACCTAGTGAAAAAAATCTGCTTGCGTGTAATCGCCTTGGGTGCTTTTACCACATATGGAAACACGTACTAATGTTTTATTGGGGGATTCAGACAGAGGGTGCTAGTTGTTAAATATGATAGAACCTTCAACATACACCTCCCCACCAACAATTAAACGATTTGTATATGATTATATTCTTTGACGTGACAAAATACACTAAAACGGTGCACGCTCTTAGAGTGTTTTTGATTGACAATGTTATGTGCCACATAAAAAAGGATGTTGGCCTCCCTTATGATACCCTCAGAAATACCTTAAAAATAGGATAACACATCTGCTTACACATTTCTTTACCACAAAACTGGAGCCGCAGTACAGAAATTGTGGTATGAGCGCAACAGCAAAGTACATCCTTTCTTACTATTGTTCCACAATTTGTTATTACACAAGGGGTATCTTATTGAAAAAGGCATGTGTAGAAATTGGCTCCTTGTTAGGGGCTGAATATCTGCCACCTGTTGGCTGCTGGACCCTAAGCACTCCCCCTATGGAAAGTGTTGGACAGATCATGGATAGCCAAAGAACGTCCATGCACTCACACTTCGTAGCAGTGTAGTTTTAGTCTTCAGCTTGTCAGCCTGGGACGGGCTTTTGGCAAATCATGGAAAGAAGTTAGGAGATGTGGCGCAGACAGAATGTGCAAATGTTCAAGTTGATAACGAAACTTGAAAAGGATACAAAACATGGAGCTCTGGAGATAATCCCACGTGTCTACACAGGATTTTCCTGTCAGTTGAACAAGTCTGAAAGAGAAATACCAGCTGGATAAGGATGGGGGAAAGGGTAGAAAATATCAGCATTCAAGTGTGATCCACGAGGCTCCTAGAATGGTAAGATATCAGGAGACTGACACCAAAAGGTCTGTAGGGCTATTAGAAGCACTTCCGCCTTCTCCTGAAGAGGTGGCAAAGTCGAGCGAGCAGACTACCTAGGAACCGTCCTCCACCCTGGGAAGAGAAATTCACTACCAAGGAAACCAGATAAAGTTCACAGCAAGAAGAAGGCAGGAAGCCTAAATCATTCCTTAAATCCTGACAACTATAAGACCCAGGAGCAAAACGAAAAGGTGTGAGACACTGGATGGGGGCAGAACTGCACAAACATGTAAGACTTACAAAACACTCACATTGCTAGGCCTTCACGCTGCTCCTGCCAACTATACTTACAGGGGCGGCTCATCCATATGAGAGTGGGGGCGTTGATCCTCTACTGTGTAGGATACATGCCTGGCAGACTACATATCTCTTAGGATTTGGATCCTATAGTGAAGGGGCAGGGCTACGAAGCAATTCTAGCGAGGAATGAAGGAGGCTGTGAAAATGAACTGCGCATGTCAGATTGGCAAGTGTGTTCACTGTGGCCAACCTGACATGCGCCGTTCAGGCTTCCATGATCAACTTACCTGGGAGCTGGAACGGCTGCAACACAGCCCCATCGATCTCTGCGTGAGTGTTGTGTTTCCCTGACCCAACCAATCCTACCACTGCTCTTATGCTGTCTGGTATTACAAGTAGCGTAACAGCAGTGTTTAGATTGGCTGGGGTGCTATTACCCAGCGCAAGGCTGAGGATCGGAGCATCGTAGGAATATGTTTTTTATTTAATACTTTTTATTTAATACCAGCGGTGGTTGGCACGGATCGGGGGTGGTGAGGCAAGGGGAGTGGTGCGGCAAGGGGGCGAGACGGTGGAAAGAAAAAGTAAATACCACTTACCTCTTCGAGTCTCACCTCCTCGCCACATCTCTCATCCTCGTCCCTCCCTCTGCCAGAACAGGAAGCAGCCAGGCTTCCAGAGTTCCCTGAGCCAATCACAACGCTGCAATTAAGCATTGTGATTGGTCTGAGTGCCGTGGTTTGGCGTTCAGATGGGGACTGGGGGCCTGGGCATGTTCTCTACACAAGCTGTAATGCGGCCTGGGTGGAGAACATGCAAAGTGCGCATGAATGTTTAGCCGCCAGAGACGGCTGGCCAAGCATTTATGCACAATTTACAGAGTGCCCATTACTCCTCCCCTGCTCTGAGAGCAGAGCGGCCCCGCCCGCCAAGTTCCTCCACTAGGAAGAAATAAAATGATAATAATATTGAGTTATTATTTTATTTTTCATTTACTTACACTGCTTAAAAGCAGTGGGGCGACGCGCCTCTGCCTTAGCATAGGAGCCGCCACTGTTTAATACCAGTGCTTCATTTCAAGTTTTAAATGATTATCTCTCCATGTCACAGAATAAGTCTTGCCAGGTTTAACCCAAATCGATATGCTGATAAATTAAATTTGTGCTGCAGAGGTGATCGGTGCACTTTCTATGTAAATAAAACATACCTATAAATAGAATGTGCCCAGATCACCTCTGCAGTACAAATTTAAGCATGTCCGACCTTTACAAAATGATTTCACTTTTACATGCTGCACCTGCATCACTACTTTGAAAAGTCGCCAGCCGCCACTAGCCGCCACTAGAAACAGAACACATCTCCCTTAACCTCATGCATAACTGTGTCTGGCACCACCGCCCAAGGCCGGGAATTACATTGACATCACAGTGTGCATGCAGGGCGATGCCGCGAAACAACTCTAAGTGCTCACAAACATTTCTGCGACCTTCCAGGTGAGCAAACCCTGGCGACGTTACGAATGGATCTTTGTTAAACTCTTTTTTTAAATATTTATTTTTTATTTTCATGGAACAAGTCTTACAGAAACAACAAAAAACTGTTACAGAACATCACATTGTTGCCATCCTCATGAGACCTAAACTGAGAGCCTCAGTGACATCAGCGCCATATATATGGAACACCCTCGTTCACTGTGCTTCACATTACCTCCCTTTTATTCATTTCTTGAGTTTGAATACCATTGCCCAGAGCAGCTTCATAGCATACCCATTTCATTAGGCATGTCAAGAGCCCGCTCCCCTTGAATACTGTCCATCACTGGGACCTTCTGCCTAAACGTTGCCCCCCAGCCCAAGGTACGATTCTTGTGCTGTAGTCACTGCCTCTGATTCATTGATTTATGTACACATCCCTGTGACCGCTGCCCAGATTTCCAAGTCTGCTGCTACTTTTTCATGTTTCCTCAGCTAATGCCTACTGCAGTACATCCTTTTCTCAAAGTCATACATGAGGGTTCCTTGTGATAACCCATCCTATTGTGATGCGCCTTCACGGCAGTACCATGCCAATTGTAAAAATGTATATTGCATTTTTTACCCTTTATCCTAGGAATTATTCCAAGCAAACCCTGTTGAGGAGTGAGCTCTAAGAGTATTCCTGTGACCGCCAAGAAAATAGCGACCACTGTCACCCACGAATCAGCAACTAGAGGACATAACCATGACAAGTGTGAGAAGGAGGCGCCGGCCTTCCCAACCCTACGGCATGAGGCCGACCTTCCTGGTAAATTTTACTCAGGATTATCGGTGTCTAGTAGGTGCAATGTAAAATTGCAGAGTTTAAATCTCACGTTCCTCAGAGTGGCAGCTCCTCCGCTATGGCGAAGGAGAGTCAGCCCACTGCTTTTAAGCCTTGGGAACAAGAAGCATAAAATGATGATAACTTAAAGTTATTATCGTTTTATGCTTTGTGCTGCTGGACAGGAGGGTGGGTAGGGCTGCTCTGCCCTCCGAGCAGGGCAGGGGAGGAGTGGTTTGCCCACTCCTAAGTGCGCAATTACTGTTTGGTCAGCCCTCCAGGGCCGCCCAGACCACTCATGCATACTTCCCCCGTTCTCTATGCAGGCGGCATGGAGATCAAGCTCAGGCTCCAATTCCCTGGTTGAGCGTCCAACCAGGACGCTCAAAACCAATCACAACGCTGCTTTGCAGCATTGTGATTGGTCAGGGGAGCATGCGTGCTTACCAATCACAACGTTGTATTCAGCATTGTGATTGGTCAGTGGGGCCTGGCTGTGCAGGAGCGGAGACACGGGGCCGGCGCAATGGTAAGTTTTTTTTATGTGTTTTTCTTCTTCAGACTATGCGCGACCCCCGCCCCGCGTGACCCACCCGCGATCCATGCCTGCTGCCGCTGGCACAGGCCACCTCCCAATCTCCACCAGCTATCTGCTGGCCAGTATCTACCTCCCATTCCGCTCCCACCCTAGCTATGAACCTGGCTCTATCTGATTTCAAAACACTGTGGATTTGTGTCACCGTATGCTGGCTAGAACTGAGCTGCAAAACGGCCTCCAGGATCTTCGTGGGATTAAGCGTAGCCAGAAAACCAGTCCAGAACTTCCTCACTGTCCCAGCCAGCTTAGCAGAGCATAAGAAGTGGCGGGGGTGCACTCCAAAGGCCTCCTGGACATCCTGAAAGGGGAGACATTTCTCGTTCGGGTAGCAATCTCCCATTATAACTAGACCTTTGGTGAAGTCTAATGGCCTCCACGAGGCTGTTGCAGTTTGGGACTCCTTATTGAGTGTTACACTCTGGTGTTCCTCCTGAAATGCTAAGGGGACCATTAGCGCATTCTTCAAGATGGTCAGTTGTATGGTGTGCCTCACAATTATGGACAGCATCAATTAGAGGCTACGCTGCACACTGTTTTTTTTATCGTAATGTTATGAAAGTCAGCAGTTTGATCACTGTTCTAACAATTACATTTTATTTAGTATAAATTGGCAATTTGCACTGGCAACTATAACACGTTTCACATTTTTTTTAAACATTAGCGCATTCTTCAAGATGGTCAGTTGTATGGTGTGCCTCACAATTATGGACAGCATCAATTAGAGGCTACGCTGCACACTGTTTTTTTTTATCGTAATGTTATGAAAGTCAGCAGTTTGATCACTGTTCTAACAATTACATTTTATTTAGTATAAATTGGCAATTTTCACTGGCAACTATAACACGTTTCACATTTTTTTTAAACATTATATAAAGTGTGGTGTTAACGTGGTTTCTACTTGGCATATATTGTAAGACTGTGAATCTATACAAAGAATAGAGACATGAAAGAGATCCCTGACATTTTTGCAAGGGCATCTGGATCCTGGGATCATCTAGTGCAGCAAATTAACTGTCAGTGAACTGAAACATCAAGTGTGCTGCTTTGTTGCATAGTATTGTAGTATTTGTATGGCGTTTCATACCCTTGACTGGGACAGGAAGGACTACGATTATCATTGGTTCCTGGGCACCTTTTGGCAGTCATAAGAAATCTGCATTTTTTGCATTGTCATCCCGCATTTTTCTCCTTTGCGGAGTATATCTTTTTGCTGGCTTTAGAATTCTGTGCACTTTACCACTGCTAACAAGTAGTACAATTCATGTGCTCTCCCTTTAAACATTGTTGAATTGGCCTATTCCTCATTGGTACATTTAACTTGCATATAAGTGCCTGGTTTATAGTGTGCATAGTGTACCCAGACTTGGAAGTTAAGAGCCATCAGTGGACTGCAGCCCCTATTGTGCCATAAACTACAGTGGCAATGCAAATATGGCTTCAGGCCTACCCTGTGCAGCCCAACCGCTGCAGTGCAAACCGTTAACCTTTTCTGATAGGTAAAGACGTCCCTTTAAATATTAGTAAGTCGCCCCTATGGATATGGTGTGTGGTTTTTAAAAGTCAGAAATGTAGAAAATTAATATTATCATGTTCTTACAGTGACATGGCTCTAAAAGTTATTTTTATTGTAGCAGGCCTAGCTGCCCTATGTAGAAAACCAGAATACAGATTAAAATATTAATACTGTGTGTTGGGAATGGGACTAGCCAGACAAATAATTAAACATCTATTTTCAATGGATACTAAAAATGTAAAAATCCAAGGCAGATTGTTAAAAAATATTAAAGAAAAGTAACTTTTTTTAAAGTTACCTTTTACCTGCATGAACAGGCTAATTAGCATTAGTTTTTGCCAGCTCAGCATTGAATAGGCATGAAATGACTCCCAGGAGGAAACAATAGGCTGACCTGACCAGACACAGATGATGACTATGAACTCCACAAAATATGTAGGGTGAGGGCTGTAGGCATTCTTTGTGACTATACAATGTCAAATCCTGCTTGACAGGTCTGTTGGGCCTCATGTACCACTTAGATCACATGTGAAAGGGAGAGAACAGGATACCAACAAAATTCTTATGGATCCCTGTCTGGTTGCTAAAGAACCCTGCTTTTGTCCTACCAGTCTTCTGTTTCTGGACTTGTTGTGGGTACAGTGCCTGCCTCAAACTGGTTGTTAGTTTTGATTTGGAAGTACACTAGGATTACCATAGTACACTCTCCACACAGCTCCCACACTCAGAGCCTAAGTTGAGCGTGGTCAAAGACTGTTTTCATCTTGAATTTTATCTGATTCAGTACATTTTGGGTCTGTTGGCAATAAAGCAAACATGAAGTAAAGCAAAAATAGGTAGATCAGGGCTTGGGAACTTTTTACCCACTGGTTAGAGAGGCCCAGGAGGAGTCACCCCCACCCACTAGATCATGCCAGGCATAGCATTACCGTAGTACACTCCCAACACACACACCCAGCCATCAGAGCCCTAGTTGAGTGTGGCTGAAGACTTTTGCTGTCTTGCATTTTGACTGACACTTTGCATTTTGGGCCTATTTGCAGTAAAAAAAAAACATGAACTACTGCAAAAGTAGGTTTGTCAGGGCTTGGCAATGTTTACCCCATTGGTTAGGGAGGAGTCAGTCGTAGTCCCCACCACCCACTAGCTCCTGCAAGGCATAAATGTGGCATCTCCAGTTACCCTCTTCAGAACACTTTTTGGAACTGCAGAAGATCAAAAGAGAACTGGACCTGCTGTCTGTGACCTGCGAGGATCCCTGAAGGATGGGACATGCTCCCTTTTATACCTAAGACAAAGAAGTGGACTCCCCTGGTCATTTAGCTGACCTCCTATGTGGCTGCAGAGAGACAACAAACTGCAAGAGGCCTCATCTTGGAAGTACCCAGCTGACCTCTGGCAACTGGACCTGGTCTGGACCATGCTGTGGGCCTCGGCCTGACACCCTATGAATCTCTTAACGCTTCTCCTGTGGTCCAGGTGCTTTCGATGTGTAATCCTGTGACAAATAGGGACTTCAAAGACTGGGGCCACATCTACAGCAACTTCATTTTGCGATTTCCTAATTGCGACTTTTTGCGACTTGCAATTTGGAAGTCGCAAAATGCGATATACTAATGTGTCTCAGACAATGTGTCTCGCAATTGACTTAACTCATCAATATTCATGAGGTAGGTCGCAATTTTCAACCCATTGGGAATCGCTAAAACACAGGGATGGTGGCCTGATGAGAACAGTAGACCACCATGTATGTGTTTGCCTTAAAGGAAAACAGAATACATTTCAAAAAGAAAAAAGAAATGTGCAGGCTTAACTTTTTACGAGTAGGCAGTGGTCCGTGGGTCCTTGCCTGGCTGGACAACCCACTTAAGGACTTCCATTCATTTGAATGGAATTATATGTTTAAAGTACTAGAAAGGATCAGCTTGAGTTCGCTCATAATGGAATGATGCACCCTTTAACACAGTGAATGTATCTCGGGGCACCAGTCATAGATGCAGTCTAACCTCAATACACCAATAGAGAGATAGAAGAATCAACCTAGCAGTACCTCCATTACTCATGTTATCTATACACCACAAATGCTAGGGAACTGAAAATGGTTCATTGTTTTTCGGCTTCTTCCTTTGATGTACAGGTATTCAGAGATATTTAGGTAGGTCACCTCACTCACTTGTGTCCTGGCATGCTTCATCACAGGTGGCCTACCACACCATGGTAGGAATAATACCACCAAAGTGGGCTCAACCAAATTCAGAGAATTTTTTTACAAATGGTACTGGATAGAGACACGGATCCAGACCTCAAAATACCTCAGGGCATCCCTCAGACCTTTTTCTTTATTAAATGGGTGACCCCTGTATGATTTAAAACAGAGAGTATGGATAGTAATTGATATCTTCTGTATCATCTTTCCAGTCATTAAAATATTTATATTATATACAGTTTGCCAACAATGCTGAGGATAATAACTGGATCACTAAACATGGAGCCTATTTTTTGTATGAAAGAGAATTGAGAATACCTTATTTCTACATTTTACCAAAGGCCCATTAAAAGAAAATTCCCCAGGCGTGGGAGAGTGAGAAAGTCTGGGTTCACATGGACAGGGCCGTGACCTGTCGACCCATCTGGGACCTTGCCTTGCTCCCGCGGGAGGCCCGCTCTCGTAGCGCCTATATAGCCGTCCCCACAAAGACGGTGCTTGATATCTGGGATAAGTTAGCATTACATAGAGGCCTCACCTCCTTTCCGTCCCCCCACACTCCCATCGCTCGCAACTCACATTTCCCGCCTGCCTACCACCCACACTCTTTCTCAGACTGGACAGAAGGGGGCTGTCGGACGCTTCGGGATCTTTTTACGGGGATTCCTTCAAATCTTTTGATCAATGCAAGCAGGACTTCCATCTTTCAGAGGGGGCTGGATTTCAATGCCTTCAACTCAGACATTGGGTCCAGGCATCATTCTCGGCACAGGCGGCCACTCGACCTTTTACTCTTTTGAGAGGCTGGTGCACTCCTTTGACAACTCCAGGGGCTTAATCTCTCGTACATATCAAGTTCTCCAACACTCCCAGCGGGCCTCCCCACATGCTTACTAGTCACAGTGGCAGCGGCCTCCGACACTGACATTATACCCACACAATGGGATCATTTGTGGCAGGATATCCCGAAGGTCTTCTGTAGCATAACCCAGCGGGAAACCGCGTACAAGGTAATGACACAATGATATTATACTCCCTACAGGCTACATAAAATGTTTCCAACCTCCTCACCTCTCTGCTGGCGCTGCACAAGTGCCCCAGGAGACTTTCTTCATATTTAGTGGACGTGCCCGCTCTTGACCATCTATTGGAAAGAGGTCCTTAGTCATATCAGACAGGTAATTGACTACCCACTGCCTGACAACCTGATCACAGCTGTTCTGGGCTTCTGGCCGGTGAACCTGCGTGCCATGACTTGCCTAGACTGGCACCTAAGCCTCCATATGCTTGGTGCTGCCAAGCAAATCATTGCTCTCTATTGGAAAAAGGCTGAAACGCCTCCGACCAATGTCTGGTTCACTCGCCTGTGGCACACTATTGCAATGGAGTTACTTACGGCGCGTCTGCAGCTTCAAGACACTAACTTCACCAAACTTAGGCAACAGTTGGTGGACTACTTCTGCAGGTTTATTTATGGAACATGCCCGTCTCCAGCCTCCGAAACTCCGGGCATTACATCTCTTTGAAGATGAGGTATGCCCCCCGAATCCGGATAGTCTCTGGGGAACCACTAGCGGCGCTGCTCGAACAACCACCCCCCCCCGACAGCGATTTCACCGCAGGAGCCTAGTATAGGCAGTCCCACCCTCCATTTGAATTGCCACCCGCGACAAACACTGACCTTGGATATCATAGCTTCTCCGCCTTGATGGCCCATGCTTTCAGAGACTGCCGATCACCCCCCGCCTCACCACTCCTATATCTCTTTACCCCTTTCTCCACCTCTTCCTTCTTTTTTCTCTCCCTTTGCCTCTTTGTCTCCTATGTTGGATATATTGTCCTTAGCTGGAACTGTGATCCCAATCAGCAGATTTGAAAGGGATGACACCAAGCAAGAGATTGTTCTGTTACAGCCTTGATTAGAGATATGGTGAATAAGCTGTTACCTCTAGGGTGTACAGTCAAAATATCGAGTTTTTAATATCGAGTAGCAATAATATCGAGTAAAAAATATAGAATAGACATAATGTCGACTAGACAGAATATAGACTACCAAAATATCGAATTGAATAGTATTAATATCGAATAGAATAGCATTAATATCGAATCAAAAATAAAGAATCGACAAAATATCGAATGGACAGAATATAGAATACAAAAATATCGAATGGACAGAATATAGACAACTAAAATATCGAATTTGAGGTAAGTAAGTTAATATTATTTTTAATTTTTGCGTAATATAATTCTGTAGCGGGTTGTGGGGAAATGGGTGGGAAGTAATTTAATTATAATTGATTCAATATGTTATTTTATTTATTGGTATTTATTTTGAATTAATTGTTAATTAATTATTAATTGGTAATTAATTAAAATATAATTGGTAATTATTTTTAATTGATTAATTGATATATATGTTAATGTTAGTAATTTATTTTCTGTAGGGGGTTGTGGGTTTATAGGGTGGGATGTAATTTAATTATAATTAATTAAATATGTTAATTTGTTTATTGGTATTTATTTTGAATTAATTGTTGATTAATTAAAATATAATTGGTAATTAATTTTAATTGATAAATATGTTAATTTTTGTAATTTATTTTCTGTAGCGGGTTGTGGGTTTATAGGGGAATAGGGTGGGAAGTAATTTAATTATAATTAATTAAATATGTTAATTTATTTATTGGCATTTATTTTGAATTAATTGTTAATTAATTATTAATTGGTAATTAATTAAAATATAATTGGTAATTAATTTTAATTGATTATTTGATAAATATGTTAATTGTAGTCATTTATTTTTTGTAGCGGGTTGTGAGTTTAGAGGGGAATAGGGTGGGAAGTAATTTAATTATAATTAGTTAAATATTTTAATTTATTTATTGGTATTTATTTTGAATTAATTGTTAATTAATTATTAATTGGTAACTAATTAACATATAATTGTTAATTCATTTTAAATAATTGATTAATTGATAATTATGTTAATTTAATAAATTTATTTTCTGTAGTGGGTTGTGGGTTTATAGGGGAATAGGGTGGGAAGTAATTTAATTGTAAGTAATTACATTTTTAAAATTTTTATTTTTTGATCTAATTTTTAATTAATTTTAAATTGTTAATTAATTTATTGTTCATTGGTACATACTTTGTATTAGTAGGTAATTATTAATAAAAATTAATTTTTATTTGTATTTTTAATTGATTAATTAATATAATATATAAAAAATTTAATTATTTAAATTAATTTGTAATTGGTAATAATATTGATGTTATTTTTATTTATATATGAAGTATTTACTTTCCCTACTGTTGCACTCACTGGAGTGGGAATAGTAATTTTTACCCTCCCACTATCCAACGCTTTCCCTACTGTTGCACTTACTGGAGTGAGAATAGTAATTTTTACCCCTACGCTATTCAACACTTTCCCTACTGTTGCACTCTTTGGAGTGGGAATAGTAATTTTTACCCCTACGCTATCCAACCCTTTCCCTACTGTTGCACTCTCTGGAGTGGGAATAGTCATTTCTACCCCTACGCTATCCAACGCTTTCCCTACTGTTGCACTCAGTGGAGTGGGAATAGTAATTTTTACCCCTACGCTATCCAACACTTTCCCTACTGTTGCATTCTCTGGAGTGGGAATAGTCATTTCTACCCTCCCACTATCCAACGCTTTACCTACTGTTGCACTCACGGGAGTGGGAATAGTAATTTTTACCCCTACGCTATCCAACGTTTTACCTACTGTTGCACTCTCTGGAGTTGGAATAGTCATTTTTACCCTCCCACTATCCAACGCTTTCCCTACTGTTGCACTCAGTGGAGTGGGAATAGTAATTTTAACCCTCCCGCTATCCAACGCTTTCCCTACTGTTGCACTCACTGGAGTGGGAATAGTAATTTAAACCTCTACGCAATCCAACGCTTTCCCTACTGTTGCACTCACTGGAGTGGAAATAGTAATTTTTACCCCTACGCTATCCAACGCTTTCTCTACTGTTGCACTCTCTGGAGTGGGAATGGTAATTTCTACCCTCCCGCTATCCAACGCTTTCCCTACTGTTGCACTCACTGGAGTGGGAATAGTAATTTTTACCCCTATGCTATCCAACGCTTTCCCTACTGTTGCACTCTCTGGAGTGGGAATAGTAATTTTTACCCCTACGCTATCCAACGCTTTCCCTACTGTTGCACTCACTGGAGGGGGAATAGTAATTTTTACCCCTACGCTATCCAACGCTTTCCCTACTGTTGCACTCTCTGGAGTGGGAATAGTAATTTTTACCCCTACGCTATCCAACGCTTTCCCTACTGTTGCACTCACCGGAGTGGGAATAGTAATTTAAACCCCTAAGCTATCCAACACTTTCCCTACTATTGCACTCACTGGAGTGGAAATAGTAATTTTTACCCCTACGCTATCCAACGGTTTCCCTACTGTTGCACTCTCTGGAGTGGGAATAGTAATTTCTACCCTCCCGCTATCCAACGCTTTCCCTACTGTTGCACTCACTGGAGTAGGAATAGTAATTTTTACCCCTACGCTATCCAGCGCTTTCACTACTGTTGCACTCTCTGGAGTGGGAATAGTAATTTTTACCCCTATGCTATCCAACGCTTTCCCTACTGTTGCACTCTCTGGAGTGGGAATAGTAATTTTTACCCCTACGCTATCCAACACTTTCCCTACTGTTCCACTAACTGGAGTGGGAATAGTAATTCTTACCCTCCCGCTATCCAACGCTTTCCCTACTGTTGCACTCACTGGAGTGGGAATAGTAATTTTTACCTCTACGCTATCCAACGTTTTCCCTACTGTTGCACTCTCTGGAGTGGAAGTAGTAATTTTTACCCCTACGCTATCCAACGCTTTCCCTACTGTTGCACTAACTGGAGTGGGAATAGTAATTCTTACCTGCCCGCTATACAATGTTTTCCCTACTGTTGCACTCACTGGAGTGGGAATAGTAATGTTTACTGCTACGCTATCCAATGTTTTTTCTACTGTTGCACTCACAGGAGTGGTAATAGTAAATTTAACCCTCCCGCTAGCCTATGGTAAATATATTGTATTTTTTTAATTAATACTATGTTTATATATATATATATATATATATATATATATATATATATATATGTTTTAAAAATAAACTTTACATTATATTAATTATCTATTAGTTTTGATGTTATTTAAGTATTTTAAGTATTTTTAAGTTAGTTATATTTATTATTTTATTAATTTTAAATTACTTTTAACTATTTAAAAAAGTCAATATTTTGACTGTCTATATTTTTAACATCGATATTTTTGATTCGATATTTTGGTACTTACCTGTTTGGAGATAGGAAGTCGATATTTACGCATTCTATATTTTTTACTCGATATTTTGGTATCTCGATATTTTTGACATCGATATTGTTTCAGTGCTCCTACCTCTAGATATCCAAAGCTTGGCGATTAAGTTGCAGTAGGTCCAATTTTGTCAACATGACCACACACAAGACCATCAGGCCCACTGTATGTAGTGCTTCTTATACTACCTTAGTTGAAAATGGCAGACGATAAGACTGAACACTGTGTAATAGACACGCCCTATGGCTGAAGCGAGGTGTTGTAATACTATGGGAGAATGGAATATAGCATTGTCTGTAATTGCTCTTGTGTGATTACTTTAAATGCTAATAAAAACATGTTTAACGAGAAAAATATATATATATCCCGTCCTTGGAGACCTATAGTGTGTGGAATAGTTTCATTACTTGAATCCCTCTCAAAGTTTGTCGATTACTTTTTGAGACCACTTGTTATGGAAATGCCATCATATGTAAAGGACACTAAACATATGTTGAATATCCTGGAAGCAGTACAATTTGATCCAGATACTGAAATCCTTGTGACAATGGATGTTTTCATTGTATACAAGTATCCCCCAAGAAGAATCTTTAAAGGTCTTAAAGGGACTACTGTAAATTGCACCCTGGAATTCCATACCACTGATTGCATTTATCTTGGATTGTGCATACATTGTGCTTATTCTTGAGAAAGATTTTTACTTACAGCTTCACAGAACATCAATGGGCAGCACATTTGTTCCAAGCTAGCTTGTCTTTTTGTCCATCATTTTGAGACTACCCACATACACAACACAAGCAATATTTACCAACCACCTATTGTGATATGTAAAAGATATATTGACAACATTTGTATCATCTGGTGCTGCTCAAATGATGAGTTGAGTGAATTTTTCTAGTGGCTTTATCACATCAAGCCTTACTTGAGGTATAAATTTATTTGCATAGTTAATTAAAAACGTTGCAAATGACAACATTTTCATAAAAACAAATATATGCATATACAACTCGTTCCTTCGTGATTCTTGTTTAAAAACCTGCTAAAAATTTCTATAATTGAGCAGCTTCACCAACAAGGTATCTAAACTCTGTCCAAGTGCTACGGGGAACAATCCAGTGGATTCAAGAGACTTTCCGCTAGGCATTGCCAAGCCATTCTGGCCTTGGCAAATCAGAGGGATTTTGGGCATAAAGAAAAGCACTTTTGTAGTCACAAACCCAGTGACTTTTTAATCACAATGTTCGCGAACGCAAAACGGCTTTGTATATGTACATGAGACCCTAAGTTTTGCATTCTGTTATGTACAGAGCTTAAGGCTCATGCACCTTACCTTCAGCTTTGAGAGACTACGCTTATTGGTTTCTGTTTTCTCCTCAGATACAATGGACACTGATGCCAAGAACGTGGTAATGAACAGTGAAGGCATAGGTCTCAGGAACTGGGGCATGCCAGCAGGCTGAAGACCAACAGGTGAGTTCTGTGGGGTTGTTCAAGAGGAACTGTTTCAAACAAAGAGGCTATAGCAAGTGACACCTGTAGAAGGGGGGGGGGGGGGGTAAATACCAAGCCACAACCAAGATGGCTGATACTCTGGAGAGAATTCTTGTATGTTGTGATGTGGAACATCTTTCTCCTATTTGGCCCCCACCCTCTGGAACAAATTGCCTTTTCTGTTAGAACCTGTCCTGGTTACAGCAAATTTAGGAAATCACTAAAGACTGTACTGTTTTAGATTTGGTTTTAGCTCTTTTTTACTGACTGTGCGCCGAGATACCCCAGCTGGGTTGATTCGTGCACGTTATTAAGTTAATTCATTCATTCAGTCAAAAGAAACACTCACAAATAAGGGTCTAACTATTGTGCTATCATGCATCATAGGAATCCTAAGAAGGAACAAAAAAAGGAGTACTTTACAAAGCTTGAAAGGAATTAAATGAGACAGAAGACATGACACAACGGGGAGTGGTATGACAGAAAGTGAGGGTGTTACAGTCGGTGAAAATTCCTTAGGGCGTCACTAGGGGGGTGCGGGGGGGTGCGGACCGCACCGGGTGACACCAACACATGGGGTGACACCAATCTGCACTGCAGCCTCGCCTCTGCTCTCACCTTTACTGTCGCTCCCTGTGCAAACTTGTTCCTCATGCTGTTCACACTCGCCAGCGTCTCGCAGGAGATCTGCAATGCTTGACTGCAATTTTCTTTGCTCACAAGGCAACTCTATAGCAGCCTAGCTCATCTGAGGGTGCATGGTTTCCTATTTTTCAGTATCTTGCACAGTCTTCAGTTTTCCAGTGAATCAGTTCCAAATTTCAGCTTGCTCTTCACTACAGTGCCACCTGTTGCTCGCACTCTTGTTTATACAAATCCAGGGAAGACAGATGGAGTAAGAGAGAGAGGGAGACAGAGGGAGCTAGAGGGAGTAATACAGAGAGAGGGAGCTAGAGAGAGCAAGACAGAGAGAGCGGGAGCAAGAGGGAGTAACAAAGAGAGAGAGGGAGCTAGAGAGAGTAAGACAGAGAGAGAGGGAGATAAAGGGAGTAAGACAGAGAGAGAGGGAGCTAGAGGGAGTAAGACAGAGAGAGAGAGCTAGAGTGAGAAAGACAGAGAGAGAGGGAGCTAGAGTGAGAAAGACAGAGAGAGAGGGAGCTAGACGGAGTAAGACAGAGAGGGGGAGACAGAGGTAGCTAGAGGAAGTAAGACAGAGAGAGAGGGAGCTAGACAGAGAGAGGGAGCTAGAGGGAGTAAAATAGAGAGAGAGGGAGCTAGAGGGAGCAAGACAGAGAGAGAGGGAGCTAGAGGGAATAAGAGAGAGGGAGCTAGAGGGAGCAAGACAGAGAGAGAGGGAGCTAAAGGGAGTAAGACAGAGAGAGGGAGCTAGAGGGAGTAAGATAGAGAGAGAGGGAGCTAGAGGGAGCACGACAGAGAGAGAGGGAGCTAGAGGGAATAAGAGAGAGGGAGCTAGAGGGAGCAGGACAGAGAGAGAGAGGGAGCTAGAGGGAGTCAGACAGAGAGAGGGAGCTAGAGGGAGTAAGACAGAGAGAGGGGGAGCTAGAGGGAGTAAGACAGAGAGAGAGGGAGACAGAGGGAGCTAGAGGGAGCAAGAGAGAGGGAGCTAGAGGGAGCTAGACAGAGAGAGGGAGCTAGAGGGAGTAAGACAGAGAGAGAGGGAGCTAGATAGAGTAAGACAGCGAGAGAGGGAGACAGAGGGATCTAGAGGGAGTAAGACAGCGAGAGAGGGAGCTAGACAGAGAGAGGGAGCTAGAGGGAGTAAGATAGAGAGAGAGGGAGCTAAAGTGAGCAAGACAGAGAGAGAGAGGGAGCTAGAGGGAGCAAGACAGAGAGAGGGAGCTAGAGGGACTAAGACGGAGAGAGAGGGAGCTAGAGGGAGCAAGACAGAGAGAGAGGGAGCTAGAGGGAGCAAGACAGAGAGGGAGCTCGAGGGAGTAAGAGAGAGGGAGCTAGAGGGAGCTAGACGGAGTAAGACAGAGAGAGAGGGAGCTAGAGAGAGTACGACAGAGAGAGAGGGAGCTAGAGGGAGTAAGACAGAGAGGGAGACAGAGGGAGCTAGAGGGAGTAAGACAGGGAGAGAGGGAGCTAGACAGAGAGAGGGAGCTAGAGGGATTAAGATAGAGAGAGAGGGAGCAAGACAGAGGGAGAGGGAGCTAGAGGGAGTAAGAGAGAGTGAGAGGGAGCTAGACAGAGGGAGCTAGAGGGAGTAAGACAGAGAGAGGGAGACAGAGGGAGCTAGAGGGAGCAAGACAGAGAGAGAGGGAGCTAGACAGAGAGAGGGAGCTAGAGGGAGTAAGAGAGAGAGAGGGAGCTAGAGGGTGCTAGACAGAGAGAGGGAGCTAGAGGGAGTAAGAGAGAGAGAGGGAGCTAGAGGGAGCAAGACAGAGTGAGAGGGAGCTAGAGGGAGTAAGACAGAGAGAGAGAGCTAGAGGGAGAAAGACAGAGCGAGAGGTGGCTAGAGGGAGTAAGAGAGAGAGAGTGAGCTAGAGGGAGTAAGAGAGAGGGGGCTAGAGGGAGTAAGATAGAGAGAGAGGAAGCTAGAGGGAGTAAGACAGAGAGAGGGAGCTAGAGGGAGCAAGACACAGAGAGAGAGGGAGCTAGAGGGAGTAAAACAGAGAGAGGGAGCTAGAGGGAGCAAGACAGAGAGAGAGGGAGCTAGAGGGAGTAAGAGAGAGAGAGGGAGCTAGAGGGAGTAAGAGAGAGAGCGGGAGCTAGAGGGAGTAAGATAGAGAGAGCGGGAGCTAGAAGGAGTAAGAGAGGGAGCTAGAGGGAGCAAGACAGGGAGAGGGAGTAAGACAGAGGGAGAGGGAGCTAGAGGGAGTAAGACCGAGAGAGAGGGAGCTAGAGGGAGTAAGACAGAGAGAGAGGGAACCAGAGGGAGTAAGACAGAGAGAGGGAGCTAGAGGGAGCAAGACAGTACCTAGCGCCGTACATTTCCGACAGAGGTGGTCCATGCGGTAAGTCGTGAGGGGGTGACACCATGAGTTACCCGCACCGGGTGACACCAACCCCAGTGACGCCAATTCTACCAGAAAGTGCTACGGACAGGTTGAAGTAAAGTTTTATTGTAGCCTGGAGAAGGAGGGCTTCAGTAGCTGGATTGATTGGAAGAATGTATGATGATGTGCGCTTCAAAATGTCATAGACAAAGAGGGCTTCGCAGTTGCTTGCTCATATAGACTCACAGTTGTCCCTGCTTGCCTTCTCCCCTGAAAGTATGCCAGGGAGATCGTCTCCCAGTTTCTACATTAATAGTGGTGCCAGCATATCACATTTATCCAGATTCCATTTAACAACTCTTTTATTATTTGATGGGAGTATTTCTGGGCAGTTTTAATCAATTTCAATACGGGTTCAGTTACTAATGTGTCATGGTCAATTTCCAAATGCAGAAGCAACTCCATTATTGAAACCAGGGCCCAGCCTTCGACGTTGATCAGGACATAATCAATTATTAAACACATGCCACTATCAAGCAGTGAAGGCGCAAAACATATCAGCACCCTTGTGTTCCTATTCCAGAACTGTGTCTGCCGAGGAATAACCCATGCCACTTCTTCCTGATTGGTTATGTCATCAAACAATACTGCAGAAGGGGACGTGTTGAAACTGCTACGTAATTATAGTATGACAATCCAGGTCCTTATAGTGTATCTAATGTGGACGAATTGCGAATATAGCAACATCAATAAATATTGTGACTTGGAGAAACATACATTTTGAGGCTGTCTAAAACTTCGTATAAGGGCACCCCAATCAGTCTAACATATAAAACATTCAATCGAGCATAATTAATTGTTCAGCAACACATGGAAATGGTAATTATTCAGATGACACAAGACGTTTAGTGGAAACCCACACTGCTACCCCATCCACGGGACGACTGCATTCAGCTTTATCTGCTGGTATATGATATTTAATGACATCATACATTCTAGCTTGGGAAACGGCCTTTACAATGAAGCCGTTTCCCCGAAATCTTTAACCACGCATGCAGTACAACGCATGCGTGGTTACCACTAATGCCTTTACCACGCATACCTTTACTACGATGTTTGTAGTAAAGGCATATGTGGTAAAGGTAAAAAGAAAAAAAGGGGGGCTTGGGGGGGTCTCCCCCCCAAATAAAACAACTCACCATAAGTCACGTCGGCGTCAGCGTCGTTAAAGAGAAATCGGAAAAAAATGCCGTTTTCTCTTAACGACGTATGACGTCACCACGCAATTATTCGAGGAAAAGTTTATCCGTGGTAAACGAATTCCGTTGTAACGCATGCGTGGTAAAGGCATCCGTTGCAACGGAATTCGTTGTATCATCATATATTCTTGAGTGTTCTTGCGGAGTTCTGAAATGTCCTAGTTGAGCTAGTGGACAGCTTCACTTTTCCCAATAGACAGGTGACTGCTTAGCTGGCCAATTTAGTTGATAAACATATGGCGTCAAAGAGTGATTCTGAGCTTGCGCAACAAAAGGCCCGACCACTTCGGCCATTTAATCTATGACTGTGTTCATAGTGTTTTTGTGCTGCCCAGAGCATGGTGGTAGCACACTGTCTCCTGTCGCCATTCCGGGTCCCACAAACTCACTCTGCACTAATTTATCTTTATGGAGGAATTGAGTCTGTAGTTTATTAGAAAATCTCCAAATTACTTACAAGTGATCCTCTAAATGCCATGACCTTTCTTATTCAGTGATCCTGAAAGGAGCTTGTCAGTGAGCTGCTGTCCTTCCCACACAGTTCTGCCTAGGTGGCTACTGCCCCATATCCTTGCTGGTATGAGTTCGAGGCCCTCCTCCACCCCCAGGCACTCGCCCGCACCTCATCCCTGGTGGTCCAGTGGACAGCATCTCTGCTCTGCTGCTGCACTGCCCCCTGTCTCTCTGTTCTGATCTCTTTTTCCTTCCTTTGATCTTTCTTTGCTTTTTGTCACTTTTTGTTCCTTCTCTTTCAATCTTGCCTCGTCTCACTTTTTGCACCTTTTTCTCTCCTGTCCCTGCCGCTGCTCGTCCCCACACGGCCCACCCCCTCCAGCGCCGCTTTTACTCCTCCCAGCTGTCCAGCCTCCCCTCACACTACATTTTTTGATTTGAAATAATTTTTATTGGATTTTAGAAAGAAACAGCAAATTAAAGAAACAAAGAAAACAAACAGCATACAGTGGTGAAATAAAATAAAACAGGTGCAATTTATCACAACATCGTAAAAGTGGTTACGATAATGGAGGAGAAACATCCCCCTCACACTACTTGATGGAGGCCGCTGGGCGGTGAAAGGAGCAATATCACTGACCTTTTCAGTGAACTGCTTCCCTTCCTGCACAGCTCCGCCTAGGTAGCTGCTACACCTGACCCTTACTGGTCTGAGTTCAATGCCCTCCTCCACCCGCCTGTGCCTCATCCCTGGTGGTCCAGTGGGGAACATCTCTGCTCTGCTGCTGCTCTGCCCTCTGCTTTCTTATCTCTTTTTCCTTCCTTTCATCTTTCTTTGCTTTTTGTCACTTTTTGTCCCTTTTCTTTCACTCTTGCCTCTTTTCACTTTTTTGTGCCTTTTTCCCTCTGAATCCCTGATGCTGCTCGTCCCAGGCAGCCCGATCCCCTCCAGCGTCGATTTCCCGCCTCCTAGCTGTCCAGCCCTCACCCTCACTATGCTTAACCCCTTCCGCGCTCATGACGAGCTCAGCTCGTCATGAGTGACGACGCTCGTATGCTCATGACGAGCTGAGCTCGTCATGTAACGCGTTTTTTTTAGAAACGCAGCGCGCATCGGGAAAACCGCTAGCGCGCATGCGGTTAATGGCAGCCGATCCTAGCTGTCCAGCCCTCCACCTCACAATGCTTAATGGCGGCCGCTTACAGACCATCTCTCGCGTACTAACATCTTAGATGACACGCAGAATGGATTCCGAGCCGGTCACAGCACGGAGACAGCCCTCCTATTCATGGTGGAGCATCTTCGTGCTGTGCTTGATGCGGGTCAAACGGCGGCGCTTGTTCTATTAGATCTGAGCGCCGCCTTTGACACCGTTTCGCACGGGATTCTTCTGCAGCGCCTGGAGGAAGCGGGCGTGGTTGGCTCCGCTCTTCAGTGGTTCCGCTCTTTCCTTGCTGATAGATCTTTTTGCGTGGTCGTCCCGCCCCATCAGTCCAAATCACATTACCTGGCTCTTGGGGTCCCGCAGGGATCCTCGCTGAGTCCCACGTTGTTCAATCTTTACGTGAGGCCGCTGGCTGAGGTCGTCAAGCAGTGGGGTATGACCATGGTGTCATACGCTGACGACACTCAGCTCACGGTCACGATCAGCGGGGATTCTGTGGTGGAGGCCCCAAGATTCCAGGATGGACTACGGGCGGTGGCCAGTTGGATGACTTCCAACTGTCTCCAACTAAACGCATAAAAGACGGAAATCATGGTCTTCGGCAAACTAGCGGAACTCTGGGGCGATGCATGGTGGCCCTCAGAGCTAGTTCCCACCCCTACTCCGGTTTCGGAGATAAAAAACCTAGGGGTGTGGCTAGATCCCACCCTTAGCTTTGTCTGCCACACTAAACGCACTGCGGCCTGCTGCTTTGGCATCCTGCGCAGTATGAGACCTGTACTTAAATTTTTTGACGCCTCGACTAGACAGCTCATGGTACAGGCGACGGTGATGTCTCGGCTTGATTATGCCAGCTCCCTCTTGATAGGGATAAACCAGGCCGAACTCACTCGTCTCCAACGCGTACCAAATGCAGCCGCCAGAGCAGTCGTAGGCTTACCCAGGTTCTGCTCCGTCTCCAACACCTTGCGCTCTTTACACTGGCTACCGATTAGGCAGAGGATCCAGTTCAAAGTGTTCTGTATGTCCCACAAGATCCTTAAAGGTTCCCCTGATCAGATTCTCCAGAACCTTTTGTCTCCCTACATCCCATGTCGCTCACTACGCATATCGGACCTTGAACTAGCAGTAGTTCCACGGTTTAAGCGTAGTCGGGCTGGGGGACGCTCTTTTCGTGTACGTGCTGCTGTTCTGTGGAATGCCCTTCCATTCGAAATACGTACCCTTGCTGACCTGTTCTCATTCCGCAGGGCTGTTAAGACTTTTCTGTTTCCTTAGTTTGTTCCTTTTTATCAGTCCACTCTTTTAAAGTTGTGTTATGTTGCTTCCTTGTCAGGCGCCGGGACGCTCCTTTGCTGGAGCAGCTGTGCGCGTAATAAATGCTCGTAACATAACAACATAACATAACAGTGAAAGCAGCAATCTCACTGACCTTGTCAGTGAACTGCTTCCCTTCCCGCACAGCTCCGCCTAGGTAGTTGCTGCCATTGACTCTTGCTGGTCCTAGTTTGAGGTCCTCTTCCACCAGCAGGAACCCTGCCACGCCTCATCCCTGGTGGTCCCGTGGGGAGTATCGCTGCCTTGCCCTCTGTCTCTGTGATTTCTGCCGTTCCGATTTCTTTTTCCTTCCTTCACTTTCTTTGCTTTTTGTCACTTTTATTCGCTTTTCTTTCACTCTTGGCTCTTTTTACTTTTTGCGGCTTTTTCCCTCCATGTTCCTGCCGCTGCTTGTCCTCAGCGGCCGCCCCCTTCCTGCGCCGCTTTCCCACCTCTCAGCTGTCCAGCCCTCCCCCTCACACTTCATCTTTCTTTGCTCTTTGCCCCTTTTTTTCACTCTTGCCTCTTTTCTCTTTTTGGCACCTTTTAAGGTCGAGCGACCTATCTCAATGCGCATGCGCATTGAGCGGGAGCTCGATATATTGTGGCTTAAACAGAGCTTACCGAGATCAGGCGATTCCCAGGCGATTTCTTCCAGTGCACGTGAAAGCGCGTGCACAATGCCACCAGCCGCTTGCCTCGCATTACCACATCAAAGGCAAGGCGGCCTCGTCTCAGGCCCCTGCTGCTTCACACCCTCATGCCGCTCTCCCCGCTCCGCCCCCTCCCCTGCCCGCCGTGTCGCATTTCTCCTCGTACTTTCACTTTGACGGCCGCAGGCCGTCTCTCGTGTTTCTCCTTGTTTTTTCTTGCTTTCCCGGTTTTAGCTTGTCATTTTTTCTTTCGTTTCTAGTTTTCGATTCCCATTGTTTTCTTGTTTTCCCCCTCCCTTTCTCATCACGATGCTCGTCATTCTATACCTTCCCGCCCCCCACCAGGCTCTCCCGCCCCCATCCGGCTTCCCTCCGCGCAGCCATCTGCCTGCCACACTTCTCCCCTCGTTCGCATTCCCTCCCCCCCTCCCCCCTCCCCCCCCCTACGGCTTTCCTTGTCCCCTCTGCTTTATTTTTTCTTGCTTTCCCGGTTTTAGCTTGTTTTTAAATCAAGCTTGCACATGTATCGATCGGCTCCATATCTTGTGCACCACAACAGCCCATTCAAGGGGTGACATGTGTCTGACACCGAGTGAAACCGAAGGCGCTCCCGGCTAATGAGTGCCTTCACTGGAGCCGGCTACTCAATGCTTGGTTAAGTAGAAACCGGCACACCCACTGAACAACAGCACACACGTTATTTTTATTCTTTATTTGGTTCTGTGGTTTACCTGATATTAAGACGGTTTAAAAGTATTGTTACCAAGTGGAATATTGCTATAATAAATGTGTGCAGTAAACACGCGTTTAACTCCCGGACTACAAAGGCTGCAGAAAGCCGCAAAAACGGCAATAGATGTAGTCAAAATTACTTATAGGATTTGAAGGGCTGAACGCTGCCAAATTCATAATCTCCTTTAAAAACGCAGTTTGCTTCTGAGCGAACAGCCGCGACGCCTCTGCCTTGATCGTGCGCTGTTCAGATATTTGTTTTCAGTTCTCTTCCCAGTGTGTTGCAGTGGGGTCTGCTCGCTGGTCCTTGCAGTGCCAGCAAATCAATGGCCTGTAATACTCGATTGAGCCTTTTGAAGCGGGGATCCCCTGGTGTAAACTTTAACACAGGCTCATTTAAATATTAATGTTACACAAGTGACTTGTTAGGCTAAGTTAATGCCAGCGTAATAAATCCCATAGCTGGCGCTATATTTCCCTCCTGCCAAACGAAACAGTCCCTTGGATTCAGTTTTCAGAGGCTGTTTAAGCCCAAATGCTAGGCCCCAGAGCTGCATAGTGTCAATAATGTCTAGATGGAATGCATGCTCGTTTTTTTGTGTGACTAAATAGCCAATGATAGAGTTCGGAGTGTTCACTGGGACAAAAAAAAGCATAAAACGTGCTGAATAAACAGTGCATGTCTTTTATATTTGAGGCACATGGCATTTTGAAAGAATTAGATGGACATAGGTTGTATCACATTGTAATTGCAGACACAAATTTAAATGTTATTGAAATAAGATCATCTCATTTACAATACAATACAATAGGTGTCACATTTGCGAAAAGTTAAAACTATTGACATTGTAACTGACAAAGCTAATAATTTTGCTATTTTCAAAACCAACACATAAATTAAAAAAGTGTCATTTACAATACAATACAATACAATACGAATCGCTCAAACTTTCCGAATGGGAAAAGTTAAAAGTATGGGCATTGTAAATCACAAAACAAAAAAAAAATGTAATTTAGAAAACCAATAGCTCAAACTTTCATACTGCGAGACCTATTGGCAACGCCAGTGCTTGTTCCCTTTGTGTTCCTGTCGCTGCACATCCCCCGCGACGCGCCCCCCCTCCAGCGTCACTTTCCCATCTCCCAGCTGTTCAGCCCTCCCCCTCACACTACTTAATGGCGGCCGCTTCGCGGTGAAAGGAGCAATCTCACTGACCTTGTCAGTGAACTGCTTCCCTTCCTGCACAGCTCCACCTGGGTAGCTGCTACCCCTGACCCTTGCTGGTCTGAGTTCAAGGTCCTCTTCCAACCGCAGGCACCCGCCTACGCCTCATCCCTGGTGGTCCAGTGGGGATCATCTCTGCTCTGCTACTGTCTGCCCTCTGTCTCTCAGCTTTCTGCTTTAATTTTCCTTCCTTTCATTTTTCTTTGCTTTTTGTCCCTTTCTTTCACACTTGCCTCTTTTTACTTTTTGGCATCTTTTTCCCTTCCGCTACTCATACCCTGTGACACGCCCCCCTCCAGCACCGCTTTCCCTTCTCCCAGCTGTTCAGCCCTCCTCCTCACACTACTTAATGGCTGCCGCTTCGCGGTGAAAGGAGCAATCTCACTGACCTTGTCCTTTCCACACAGCTTCGCCTAGGTAACTGCTGCCCCTGACCCTTGCTGGTCTGAGTTCAAGGCCCTTTTCCACCTGCAGGTACCTGCCTGCGCCTCATCCGTGAAGGCCCAGTGGAGTGCTTCTCTGCTCTGCCCTTTGTCTCTCTGCTTTCTGATCTCTTTTTTCTTCCTTTCAGTCATTGTTTGTCCCTTTTCACTTTTTGCCTCAGTGTCCTTGCCGCTGCTCGTCCCCGGCAGCCAGCCCCCCTCCAGCGCTCCTTTCTCGCCTTCCAGCTGTCCAGCCCTCAACCTCACACCACTTAAAGGCGGATGCACCTTCGGCAAGCCAGTCTGCGCCTGTCCGCGCCTGGACTGCATACAGAGCTACGGACCCTGGTTCTTGGATACGACGCCAGCACCCTCCACGCCCTAAACACCGGACGCAATACCGCCTGGAGTCACCTAATGACACCCAGGGCCTTTTCTCCAGCCATAACTGCAGCTGCAGCTCTGCTGCCACTGCACACAAGCTCTACCCACCGCACAACCGACAAATAACGGACCCAACTGCCTCAGCTGCATTCTGCCGAACTCACACTCCCTCCACAAACATGACGTGGAGATCTGGGACCTACTCGACCTGGATGAACTCCACCTCCACCCCAGACATCACCACCGCCATCCCGGATAGCTACAAGATCACTCACAAGGACCACATCAACAAACCGGGTGAAGGCATCGCCATCGTGCACAAAAGCACACTCCGCCTCACCACCCACTCGGACGACCACTCGACCAACATGAAGCACCTCCACTGTCAGGTCCAGACCAACAAGAACACCATCATCTGTGGCACCCTCTTCAACAGACCTCCCCCAGGACCCTGTCCACCACTCAGCGATTCCATCATCGACTTCATCGCACCCCATGCTCTCGCCTGCACAAAGTATATCCTCCTCTTTAACCTGAACTTCACTTGGACAACTCCAACAATAAGAACACCTCGTCACTGCTGGAGAACCTCACCACCGTCGAACTCAAACAACTGGTCACCTCCCCAACCCACTCAGCAAGATACACGCTTGACCCCATCTTCTCCGCCAGTGACAACATCATCTTCAGCCACATCTCCAAGCTCCTGTGGACTGACCACTGCTGCATCCACTTATCCTTCACCAAACCCACAATACACCACCATGCCCATTGCTACCTTCGCAGAAGTTGGAACAAAGTCACAGAAGAACAGATCACCACCTCCCTCAGCAAACCCCCTCCACCAATATCCATGGAAGCATATACAACAGCTTTGCCAGCTTTGATACCCAAGACCCTCTCACCCCACCCACAACCACCACACACAACACCAGACCCCAGCAGTCGCTACTCAGCTGGACACCCCTCACCGCTGATGACACCCTCAAGATCATGAAGAGCATCCACTCCTGAGCTCCCTCGAACCTCTGCCCTCACCACATCTTCAACGGAGCCGGCACCTCCATTGCTCTCCGAACTCTGCTGCGCCATCAACTGCTTCATTAACTCTGCCACCTTTCCGGAAGACAGGAAACAAGCAGAAATCAACCCCTTGCTGAAGAAACTGTCTGCTGACCCGACGGACCTCAAGAACTTCAGACCAATCTCTCTGCTCCCCTTCCCAGCCAAAGTCATTGAGAGGGCCATCAACGCCCAACTTTCCGAGTTCATTGTAGCAAACCACATACCGAACCTCTCCCAATCTGGCTTCCAAAGCAACCACAGCACCAAGACCACCCTCCTCGCCGCCACAGACGACATCTGCACCATCCTCGACTGAGTAAAACTGCAGCCCTTATCTTCCTAGACCTCTTGGCCGCCTTCAATACCGTCTCCCACCGCACCCTATGCACACGTTTCTGCGACGCTGGCATCCACTGCAAAGCCCTGAAATGGATCTGCTCCTTCTTCACCAGCCGAACACAGAGTCAGACTACCACAGTTCCACTCTGAACCCACAAAGATCAGCTGCGAAGAGCCTCAGGGCTTCTCCCTAAGCCCCACTCTTTTCAACATCTACATGGTGCCACTCGCAGCCATCGTCAGGTACCACGGACTCAACATCGTCTCCTATGCCGACGCCATGAACCGCCAGATCAACGACGTCACTTCCACTAGTTTCATCTGCCTTTGCATCCTCCATAAGACCTTCAAATGGATCTCCCCCGACTGCAGAAGAACCGTCACCCACACCCTCATAACCAGCAGACTGGACTATGGCAACGCCCTCTGCGCCGGAATCAACAGAAATCTTCTACATTAACTCCAAACCATCCAGAATGCAGCAGCAAGACTCGTCCTCGGGACACCACAGCACAAACACATGACCAAACACCTACGAGGCCTCCACTGGCTCCCCGTCGACAAGAGGATCACCATCAAGCTCCTCACCCACGCCTACAAATCCCTCAACAACATCGGACCCAAATACCTCAATGAGAGAGTATCCTTCCACGTACCCAAGAGGAACCTCCGCTCCGCCGACCTCGCCCTGGCAGAGGTCCCTCGCATCCGCAGAAACAGAAAAGGCAGGAGAGCTTTCTCCTACATCGCAGTCAAGACCTGGAACGGGCTCCCTGTGAACAACAGACGCTCCCTGACCCTGCACACGTTCAGGAAGGATCTCATGACCTGGCTCTTCGACTGATCTGGAGCCGCTTCCCCCACCTCCCCCGCACCCCCCAGCGCCTTGAGACCCTCACGGGTGAGTAGCACGCTTTACAAACCCGACTGATTGATTGATTGTCCTCAGGCCATGACAAGTATTGAATGTGCCTAAATGTATCTTTTTCTTTCTTAGGCACCACCCCAATCGAGGACATGATTAAATTCCCAATGGGCCAGTCGTCAAAGGGGCCTGCCATCCTGCCCTCTCTTATATCCTTAAGCAGCTTCTCTCACACCACAGATGGCACTGCAGCAACCGACTTAAGATTGTTCGGTCACCTCCAAACTCTCTAACCCTGGTACCCTAAACAAAAACCCTGCCTAAACCTCTCTTGCAACAGCTTGGCACCCTTTTCATTAACATATAATTCCATCCAGAATTACAAACATTCCATATTAATGGGAATATGAGCTTTTTGCTCTAGATCCCTGACCCCTCTCACCCCCCCTCCTCTCAAACCCCCTCCTCCTCCTCTACCCCTGAACCCAGCAGCCTGGTTAGTCTGCTGATTCCTTGTGTACCCTAACTTTTGATGGCACTGTCCTGCGGCGGGACTGGCTTGACTCGTTGCTCCATAACAATTGAAAGGAGATGCTTGCCGGCACATTTTGAGCATTCATGCAAGAACTTGCAACACTCCTGGCTACAAACACTCTTGTTGAAATCCCACCATGCTCCTGTCTGCCCTCCCTGACTTCTCCCTGGCACTCCCACCCCCTCTTGGGAAGGGAGGCCTGGAAAGGTCCGATATATGATAGGTAGACCACTTGCAGTAAAGATGGTCTTACCGAATTTCAAGAGGCCCATAGTGTGAACTGTACGTCCTGATCTTCAGCCATGCACGCCCTAAACTCATTGTTGTACTCTGCACAGGCATATACCCTCATATTTACTCTGCGCCTTCCTGATCGTATCCATGTGTTTGAAGATTGCCACCACCTCTCTGGGTGCTTTTCACAGTACACACTAGCATGCATTAAAAAGCCGGCCATCCAATCTTCAATCGTGAGCAGTATATTAGGGGACTTAGCTAACTCATGTTCCTCCTTCTTCGAGTCTTCCTTAGCCCGCAACTCCCTATGCAGCAACTTCAACATCTCCACATAGTCACTGTTTCAAATGTATCTCCTTGTCTCTAGCATAAGGTGGACCCCCAGTGGTTTCCAAACCCCCATGTAGAAAAGCTTCTTAATCTTCAGCTCTGCACGTTCCTTCCCCGATACCTTCCTCACTACCTTCTCCCCCTTGTCTCCCCCCCACTACCTCTTCTACTCCCTTCTTGGCTCGTTTCCTTCTTCTGCAGTGTATCCCGTGGTGTACTCACCTTGGTCCCTGCCTTACTCTCTTTCGCCCCCGCTCCGACACCTATAGCCATTTTCTTAGCTGGAACATGCCCTGACTTGCGACTCCATGATGTTACCTCCTACTGACATCATAGAAGCACCATCACGCTCCTGTCTGGGTTTAGTATCAGGGGCCAGGGTCGGTGCCCGTTCCGGATCCCGCTGTTTTGCCACTTATTGCCTCCGGGGTAGCAGACCTCCACTGCTCTGCATTATTTGTCCATACAATTAACTCTACAACATAGCATGAAAAGACTGATGAGTGCCCCCACCAACCTCATCACCATACCTCCACCACCGCACAACAGTATGTCTTTACCTCATCATCAAGCAATTCCTCTTCTTCCAAACTTTGATCCTCATAACCCAGTTCTGTATCCTCCCTGCCTGTGGCAGCATTTTCTGCCTGCCACAGTGGCATATCCAGTAGCTCCAGTCCCCACGCTGCTCCTTACTCAGTTGGAGGACGTACCATGCCCTCCCAACACCTGCAACATTGCGGACGTGCTGATGTCGCCATGGGCCCTCCGGGGCCCACTGATTAGTTGTGTTTCTGAAGCTGTGCTGGGCCTTCTTGGCACAGGGATCTTGATGTCTCCTGTTGATTTCCAGCTAGCCGTACTGGGCCCCGCCTTCTCTTCTTCACAGGTGGTGGAGCCCTACAAGGCTCCCCGAGTCCGCCACACTGTCAAACTGTTCACCCTGTAAGACATGAACAATCCAGAGTGCTGGTAGCTAACACCCGGCTACAGGAAAGAGACCTCTCCTACCAAACACTGCTTCTCCGTATCTGCTTGCCATAAATGTGAATGTGTCTTTCTCCTGCTCTCCCGCTGGCCCAACCCTACCCTTGAGTGCCTTGCCTCACCCCTCTTCGGGTCCCCCATCCTCCTTGTTGCTCCATTCCAGACCCACCATCATGCTTGCCACTGTGTTACTCATGTCCTTGCCCGGTGAGCTAGCCACCCGCCCCACCCTCTCGCTCCACCCAACTGAAAATCCGGTGTTGCCTTCAGATTCAACACTTCTTGAGCCAAACAGGTCCAGGCAACAGCAGGGGCCCTGTCCAGCATCCTCCCTCTCTAAGGAAACTGGCCCCCAATCTTCCCTGTGGCCCCACTTCCCTTCCCTCTCCCCCTTGACATAATCCTATCCCAGCTGGCAATGGGTATGCCCTTAATATTGACAGCCTGATCCACCGCAACCCTAAAAGAACTCCTTCCCTTCCCTGGACTTCTCCTCCCAACATGCGTCATCCTCCTTGCCTGAGCTCAGCTCTTCAGTAATCATGCCCTCTCCTGAGGGGCACCTACTATGCCGCACACTGACCCCTGCTTTCACACACCCCCCACCCGCCTCTCTGGTACGACGACCTGGAGCTTGCTTCCTTCCCACCTCCCTCAGTCATTAGCCCACCTCCTTTTCCCCACCGTTATCATCAAAGAGCAGGGGACAAGGCACAGTGTTCCCGGTTCTGCCGCTCCGGACTCCACTTGCCCTGCCCTCACATCAGGTCCCAGAAAGGCATCTCCCACAGGTATGGACTACCTCTTTGTTTTCAAGTAGCGTGGAGCCCCCACTCTGCGCATTACAAGGGGCCTCGCAGGTTGTGGCATGCCGTTTAGGCTTAGTGCCTGCCCCACAGCCTAGTGCACATGGGGCCGGTCTCCATACACGAAAGCGGGAACACCCGCTCATCTCTTCATTGTGCACAGCTGTGGTCCTGCACTGTGGAAAACAGGCCCAGACTGGTGCCTCGACCCCCGCTGACACCCTTCTTGCCAGTCAACTGCTGGTCTTACCTACGGCCGGTGCCAAATCAAGGCCCCTAGCCTCTTCCAAGAGTCAGAGTGCCTGAGCAATTTTCTCATCCGCTATATATACCGCTCTCACCACACCTAATTGAAACAACCTCCCTACTGAATGCAAAAGACAACAATTCTAAAAGCTCTCTGACACCTAATACCAGCCACCGTGTACCACGTTAAAATGGTGGCTGGTGATATGGACAGTGCAATGGTGGCGGAAAGAGCAGTTTCTCTTCCAGGGGATCCTCATCAATAGTCATAAGCACTGAATATTCCCGCCCATGTGCGGGACCCCGCAAACAATATAAAAATATATATGTAAAAACACATATATCTAGCTCCACATATATGTACCTACATATATTATTTTTCTCATACCAATGCAGCCCCAAAAAGAGGCTAACACAATGTAAAACCTTGTACATGTACGGCAATTATAAAGGAAACAAAGAACACATTAAATCAAATATCCTTTGAATTTTGTGTTTTAATGAGTAAAACCACTCATAACTCCTGAAAATTGTTCATAAAAAGACATTGTTAGCCTCAGGCTGCATTGAAAAGCAATAACATAGAAAATGAAAGTATTTAAAAAAAAAACTGGCACTGTGCCTTTAAGGCAGCCCTGACCCCAGGCTTCCCATCATGCCTCAGGGGTGACAGTTAGGTCAGTTGTTCTTTCCGGCTCCTTCTGTCAGGACCCTGGTTAACAGCTCCCACCTTTTTTTGACTTTCTGTCAGAATTACTTGGTGTTTTCTTCAAATTTTTTTCTTACCCTAGAGAGATAGTTATACCTTTTTGGGGCTCAAAAAAGGTTAATTTTTTGTCAAAATGCCTAAGGCTCTTTTTGACACCTGCCCTGCCTGTGGGCATAAGAAGGCTTGGTCGTCGGATACACATCCAGTGTGTATTCGCTGTCTACCTGACTCTCATGAGGTAGCATCTTGTGTCCACTGCCAGTCCTTGTCATCCAGGGAGAGGTGTGGCGCCGCGGCCAGGGCGACTGACGCTGGAATCTGGGGATCAGGGTTCGATCCCCGGCTCCGGCGGCAGGTTAGCCCAGCACCATGCGACTCTGGGCAATAGCTTGCTTAATCTTCCCGACGGCCCCCAGCGCCTAGAGACCCTAACGGGTGATTGTGCGCTATACAAATGTGGATTATTATCCAGAACTATCAAGGACAGAGAAAGAAGCAGGATTTATGGACTTTCTGAAAGAGGTAGTGTAGGAGAGTGGGTTCTGCAATCCCATGGCCACCCCAGATTTTTGCTTTTTGCTTCACTGGTTTACGACTTTCCCTGGCTGTGGGCCTGCTAATCAGACCCACAGCCTAGCTGTTCTCTCTCTAAATTACAACCATGTACCTTAGGTGCATTTTACCCAATGGTACTGGGCCACCTTGTCAGTGTCTGTACAGCATACCTTAAGTATCCAGGGCATAGGTGTACCCAGGGCCTACCAGGGGCTGAAGCATGTATTATGCCACCCCTGGCTGGCCACCCAAACAGACACAACTGGCTGCACGACAGCTGGGGCAAGGTGGTGTAAACACCCTTTGCTTTAGATATAGTATTCCTATATCTAACCCTAAAATGGACACATATATTCCTATCAGTCACTCCTATGGCAGGCCTTATCAATCCTGAAGGCAGAGTGCTTGGAATTATGTGAGATGGTGCTCTGGCATGAGCTGAGCCCGTTTGCAGCTCGCGGAACCAAGTCCAAATAGCTGTTCCATGATAACGCTATACCATATACTCTTAAGTGCATTATAATCCTCGCGGTTAAATGCTAACTTTGGTACAGCATTATCAAAACATGTCGAGTAAGGTGTCATACGAATTGGAATACTAACCCCTCGCCAATTCTGGCGACGGGGTTAGCATTCCACCCTTCTAGAGGGACACGACATGTATGTAACTGTGAACCCCGGTTAAAGTCAGACACAGCCTCAGCTCCACAAAATGGATGCTGCCACCGAGACACAAGTCTGCCCTCCTACTGCTGGGAGTCCTTCCAGCAACGGAGGCCTGGACAAAGGGTTTCCTGTCAGGGGCGGTGCTAGCACCATCCCAGACAGGATTTTGTGTATCCCAGGTAGGCAGGGCTGAAAGGAAGGTGACTGCAAGTGGCACCCCGGTGCTCACTGTGCATATGCCGGCTCAAACCAGTTCCTGGGGCACACCAGCCCCTGAGCTGGGGAGAGACCGGACAAAGGAGAGGGGTGTAACCACCCCCCTCCTGGTCCCACCCATAGGGCAGGACTTAGTCGCGTGCCAGCCCCTTTTCTTAGGATAAAGGTAGGAGCAGGCCCCCTTCCCAAATTAGATAATCTTGAATCTTCAACTACTTTCCACGAAAGGAACTCTTGACATTCTCTGAAGACTCTCCCTTGTGGCTAAGGAGTAGCCACCCTGCACCAGCAGGCACCATCAAAGCTCTTGCGGTTTGCTGCACGTCCATCCTCCGGATCAAGACTGCCCAAATCGACGAGACCCGGATTCCCTGCCATCTCTGACCTCTACTTACATCATCCAGCCCAGCTGAGATTCGTGGGTGTGACGAGACCCGTGGGACCGGCCATCTTCAAGACCTGCACGATGCTTCACCAGCACGACCCCCGAGAGACCCTTGAGTAAGTGCACTGGGGTTTGAGAAGCCCTAACCCTAAGCAGCTCCAGCACCGAAGTCCAGCCTCCCAGCATCCACGAGATCTGCGTGGGGCCCTTCTGCTTCTTTGCTGCTTGCCACGTTGTCCGGTCACTTGCCCGTTGGCTAGTGACCCTCTTGACGACGTACCACGACGTTTTCACCGCTGGTCTAGGTCCCCTAGACTGGCCCTTGCTTCCTGTCCAACAAGAAGTGCCCTGGACCCTCCTGGTCCACTCCAGACGCCATCTTGACTCCACCGCGTGGGCTTGCCTTTGCCAAGGTTTGTTGCTCAAATCCTGAGTCCAGCATCGCCGACAGCCGACAGCCTCGTGGGACAGCTCGCACCTCCAGCCTGGACGCCGACAACGCCTCCTAGCCCGTGTGACTGCAGAGTCCAGCGTCGTCCACTCACCTGGTCGAGGTGACTTCATCCGGTGCCCTCCTGGTGCCCACATTATCACTGGCTAGTGATTAAGAACTGAGTCCCCTCTGCTTTCAGATCGTCTCCTTCACTGATCCAGCCTTGGATCACACCGAACTTCTTCACTGGTCGCCTGCCAGCAACTTCTTCTTTCAGGCTCCATAGACTTCAACGAGGATTCCCGACGTCTTTTGAACCCTATGCAGCCGCGGCCCCTGGGCTAGGTAATTTGAGTATTTCGGTACTCCAGCACAGGTTCACTATCCAAGTGTCCAGATCCTTTGTCGTTTTCAGTCTACCTAGTCGGATTTGTCCGGAAACAGTAACTTTAGAAACGCTAGCATCCATAGACTTCTTCCCGCATCCCGCGTGAGAATGCACACTCTGCACCCGATCTCCCTAGGCCTCCTGCTCCTAACCTTAGGGTTCAGTAGTGTAGTCCTAGCGATCCTGAAGCCTCTGGATCTCGTTACTTACCTGCTAGTACTTCGCATTCCACTTATTGTGTATATGGTTTTTCGTGCCCCTCGGGCATTTGTGTAAATTGTGCAACTTGAAGTATTTTCGTAAGAGTTTTGTATTGTGCTTAGCTCCCTGACTCATAAAGAGTTCAGGGTAGTCTTGTTATAAATAAATCTCTTTTATTTTCATAACAACTTGTGTGGTGTCCTTTCACTTGGTGTTCAAGGGGTATATGTGATGGTAAAACAGCTGGCTTAACACGCCCTCTAGAGTTTAGCCTGAAGACTGCTCGTGTCCATGCTACTAGGATAGCTGGTCTAATAAGGTTGACTTACAACCAATCATCAATAAGGGTTGTTTGGTATGATACAAAGTGATCACTAGAATAGTGAGCACTATATATCAGGCCAACTTCTCACATTGGTGTGCAGCGGTTGGGATTTGAGCTTGCTGTTGTTTTACCTCGCACGTATCCTAAGAATATCAATTGAAAGATCACATAAGTACCCAGGTACATATAACTTAACTTAGAATACTCTGAGTTCTACTGAACCAGCTGTTGTAGTGCAACAGGGCTTAGCACACCCTGACTACAACTCTTAGCAAGGGATCAGTAGGTAAACCCATAGTGTAGGTAGGTGCATCACTTACACCACTCTAGAAGCATGTCTACCCATGGAGAGTCCTCAGAGACTCCCCTTGTGGTTGTTGACCCTCCACAGGTCACTTCCAGATATGCAGCCCTTAGCTTCCAGGAGATGAGACAGTTGTGTACCTCCAGGAAACTAAAACAGGGTTCTAACCCTACCACTCCTTTCCTGTTCGGTCTCTTAGAGACTTATGATGCTAGAAAGGTCTCTCATACAGATGGAAGCATGCCCCCCTTAGAAGGTATCCTTGGTGATCCTGACCTCCCTGAAACTGAGAAAGTAGAGGAGGAAGAGGATGAAGAGGTTATTTCTGGGGATGAGGCAGACAATGGTCCTGAGCTAGTCAGCAGACTTACTAGGGCCAACTTAGACCTACATAGGGAAGGATCTGGGGAACCCCCAGTACTGACCCTAAGCAGGCCTAACATTGGAGTTAGAAGAGATAGATCTCATTCTAGGGACTCCAATAGATCTGTGCACTCTCATGGCTCTGCTCAGAGGAGAATGACTTCTCCCCAGAGGAGAATAACTTCCCCTCAGAGGAGAGAACATGAAGCAAGGATGAAACAGGCTAATCTGAGGATTCAGAGGGAAGAACTTGCCCTTGCCAAGGAGAAGCTTGCCTTTGCTAGAGAGCAACAGTTAAGTGGGGTAGTCCCCACTGGTGGCAGCAATATCCCTAAGGATAAAGACAGGAGTTTTGATACTAGACACCTGAGTAAAATAGTGCCCCCCTTTAAGCAAGGGGATGACATCCACAAATGGATGACTGCTTTGGAGAGGGCCTGCACTGTCCAGTGCATCCCCCAGAGTCAGTGGGCAGCTATTTTGTGGCTCTCCTTTGAAGGTAAAGGTAGAGATAAGCTCCTCACTACTAGAGCTGAGGATGCTAACAATTACCAAGTCTTGAAAAATACACTGATTGATGGGTTTGGCTTAACCACTGAACAGTACAGGTTGCTGTTCAGAGACACCCAGAAAATTCAGTCTCAAGATTGGGCTGACTTTGTAGATTGTGCCACTAAGGCTTTTGAAGGCTGGTTACTGGGAAGTAAAGTTACTGATTACACAGGATTGTATAATCTAATTATGAGAGAACAAATCTTAAGTAATTGTCAAAATCAGTTGTTGCATCAGCACCTTATTGACTCAGATCTGACCCCTCCCCAAGAATTGGGAAAGAAGGCAGACAGATGGGTCAGGACAAGGGTCAAGCAGCAGAACCAGAACCAGGGTGGTGGCCAGAAGAAAGCAGATCCCAAGGGTAATGAGAATAAGCAAAATGACCAGAAGTCTTCAACAGGGCCCCAACAATCTAAAGAGGGTGGGACCCAGAATTCCCAGAATTCCCAAAAGAAGAAGAATGGTCAGAAGAAACCATGGTGCCAATACTGCAAAAGTAATACTCACTGGTTTAGTGAGTGCACCAAGAAAGGCCCAACTCCTACCACTACTGCCCCTAAGGCATCTGCATCCCCTAGTACAGTTAGTAGTGGTAGTAACCCTCCTAAGGCTATAGTGGGGTTAACCCTGGGAACTGAGGCGGGCTCTAACTTAGTCAGAACACCTACTCAGGCTGTTCTTGTTTGTACTGGGGACATGGATATGACCCCTACAATAAGTCCCAGTACTCTGGGCAAGTACAGGCAGACACCTTTGTTTAATGGAAAAATGGCTCAGGCCTACAGGGACACTTGTGCCAGTGTCACCATGGTGACACCTAACTTTGTGGACCCTGACCAGGTAATACTGGGAGCAACCTACCTGGTGACCAATGCTAGCAATGCCACTACCTCCCATAGTATGGCACTTGTTAACTTCTCCTGGGGAGGGGTAAATGGCCTCAAAAGGGTTGTTGTAAGTTCAGACCTCCCTGTGGACTGTCTGTTGGGCAATGATTTGGAATCCTCCTTATGGTCAGATGTGGAGTATAGGACTCATGTGGAAATGTTAGGTTTGTCAGCACATGTCCTTGCTGTGACTAGGTCACAGGCCAAGAAATGCCCAGCTGAACTAGTGCTGGATCCTGGAACAATGGACCACACACTACCCAAGAGAAAGAGCAGTAGGGGTAAGATTGACTCTTCCCCCCTGCCTCAGGTGATGGATCAGCTCTCTCAGGAGACTGACCCCAGGACCCCAGAAGGAACTGTCCTAGAAGAGCTTGAGCCTGAACAGGTTGAGTTTCTTGGGACAGGGGGCCCTTCCAGGGCAGACTTGAGGCAGGCACAGTTAGACTGTTCCTCTCTTGAACCCCTCAGACAGCAGGCTGCTGCTGAGGCTGCAGGGAATGCCACAGGTGCCCATAAAGTGTACTGGGACGATGGACTCCTTTACTCTGAGGCAAGAGACCCCAAGCCTGGTGCTACCAGGAGGCTGGTCATCCCCTTGTCTCTGAGAGGTTTCCTTCTCACCTTGGCCCATGAAATTCCCTTGCAGGTCACTTAGGCCAGAATAAGACTTGGGACAGGCTTGCCCCACACTTTCACTGGCCCCATATGTCTGAGGACACTAAGAACTTTTGTCGTTCATGTATCACCTGCCAAGCCAGTGGCAAATCAGGTGGCACAACAAAGGCCCCCCTTATACCACTACCTGTGGTAGGGGTTCCCTTTGAGAGAGTGGGGATTGACATTGTTGGACCAATGGACCCCCCAACAGCATCTGGGCACAGATTTATACTGGTGGTAGTGGATCATGCCACCAGGTATCCAGAAGCCATTCCCCTTAGAACCACTACAGCTCCTATTGTGGCAAGGGCCCTGGTTGGAGTTTTCTCCAGAGTGGGGTTCCCTAAGGAGGTGATCTCTGACAGAGGTGCAAACTTCATGTCAGGATACTTGACTGCTATGTGGAAGGAATGGGGTGTCAATTACAAATTCACCACACCCTATCACCCACAATGCAATGGGCTTGTTGAAAGATTCAACAAGACCCTCAAAGGGATGATAAAAGGGTTACCAGAAAAGCTTAGGCGAAGATGGGATATCCTTTTACCCTGCCTTCTGTTTGCTTACAGAGAGGTCCCACAGAAGGGGGTTGGTTACAGCCCTTTTGAGCTTTTGTTTGGACATCCTGTAAGAGGACCCCTATGTCTTGTGAATGAAGGATGGGAGTTACCTCTCAAAAAGCCTAAACTTGACATAGTGGACTATGTACTTGGTCTCCGCTCCAGGATGGCAGAGTACATGGAGAAGGCATCTAAAAACCTGGAGGCCAGCCAAGAACTTCAAAAAGCTTGGCATGACCAAAAGGCTGTCCTAACTGTTTACCATGCAGGACAGAAGGTGTGGGTGCTGGAGCCAGTGGCCCCAGCAGCTCTCCAAGACAAATGGTCTGGGCCCCACATCATCATTGAACAAAAGGGAGAAGTCACCTATTTGGTGGACATGGGAACTCCCAGGAGCCCTCACAGAGTACTTCATGTGAATAGGCTCAAAGCATATGTTGACAGGGAGGACACGGGCTTGCTCATGGCCACAGATGAGGGACAGGAGGAAGAGAGTGACCCTCTCCCAGACCTGCTCACTCAGAACCCTGATGATGGGTCAGTGGATGGTGTAGTCTTTTCTAACAGCCTCTCTGAGCATCAGCAACAGGATTGTAGGCAAGTCCTTCAATCCTTCAGGCAAATGTTTTCTCTGACCCCCAGTCAGACAAACTGGTGCACACATGAGGTGGACACTGGAGACAGTCTGCCTATAAAGAGTAAAATCTACAGGCAACCTGACCACGTCAGGGACTGCATAAAAACTGAAGTACAAAAGATGTTGGAACTGGGAGTCATTGAACCCTCAGAGAGCCCTTGTTCTAGTGCCTAAACCTCACACCCAGGATGGTAAGAGAGAGATGAGGTTTTGCGTAGACTACAGGGGTCTCAATGCTGTCACTAAGACAGATGCCCATCCAATACCCAGGGCAGATGAACTGATAGATAAGTTGGCTTCTGCAACTTTCTTAAGTACATTTGACCTGACAGCTGGTTATTGGCAAATCAGGTTAGCTGAGGATGCCAAGGCCAAGACAGCATTTTCTACCCCAGGAGGTCATTACCAATTTGTGGTGATGCCCTTTGGTTTGAAAAATGCCCCTGCCACTTTTCAAAGGTTGGTGAACCAAGTTCTCACTGGGTGGATGACTTTCGTGCAGTATATCTAGATGATATTGCTGTCTTTAGCTCCACCTGGGAGGATCACCTGATCCACCTGAGGAAGGTTTTAGAGGCCCTGCAAAAAGCAGGCCTCACTATCAAGGCTACTAAGTGCCAGATAGGGCAGAGTCAAGTTGTGTACTTGGGCCACCTTGTAGGTGGAGGCCAAGTTCAACCTCTGGAGAGCAAGATACAGGCCATAAAGGACTGGGCTCCTCCAACCACCCAGACACAGGTCAGAGCTTTCTTGGGCCTGTCTGGTTATTACAGGAAATTTGTCAGAAATTATGGAACCATTGTGACTCCACTTAATGACCTGACAAGTAAGAAAATGCCAAAGAAAGTTCAGTGGACAGTTAGCTGTCAGAAGGCATTCGATGACCTAAAGCAGGCCATGTGCACTGCACCTATTCTCAAGAGTCCAGACTACTCCAAACCTTTCATTGTCCAAACAGATGCTTCTGAGTTGGGTGTGGGAGCTGTTCTATCTCAGCTGAATATTGATGGTCATGACCAGTCCATTGCTTTTATAAGTAGAAGGCTGACCCCTAGAGAGAAACGTTGGTCCGCTATTGAGAGGGAGGCCTGTGCTGTGGTTTGGGCCCTGAAGAAGTTGAGGCCATACTTGTTTGGTACCCACTTCAAAGTTCAGACCGACCATAAGCCCCTCTTATGGCTAAATCAAATGAAGGGTGAAAACCCCAAACTTCTTAGGTGGTCCATTTCCCTACAGGGGATGGACTTTACAGTGGAGCACCGCCCAGGAACTGACCATGGTAATGCAGATGGTCTCTCCAGGTACTTCCACTTAGAGCAAGAAGACTCTCCTGGTCAAGGTTAGTTTAATGTCCCTAAGTTTGGGGGGGGTTATGTAGGAGAGTGGGGTCTGCAATCCCATGGCCACCCCAGATTTTTGCTTTTTGCTTCACTGGCTTACGACTTTCCCTGGCTGTGGGCCTGCTAATCAGACCCACAGCCTAGCTGTTCTCTCTCTAAATTACAACCATGTACCTTAGGTGCATTTTACCCATTGGTACTGGGCCACCTTGTCAGTCCCTGTACAGCATACCTTAGGTATCCAGGGCATAGGTGTACCCAGGGCCTACCAGGGGCTGAGGCATGTATTATGTCACCCCTGGCTGGCCACCCAAACAGACACAACTGGCTGCACGACAGCTGGGGCAAGGTGGTGTAAACACCCTTTGCTTTAGATATAGTATTCCTATATCTAACCCTAAAATGGACACATATATTCCTATCAGTCACTCCTATGGCAGGCCTTATCAATCCTGAAGGCAGAGTGCTTGGAATTATGTGAGATGGTGCTCTGGCATGAGCTGAGCCCGTTTGCAGCTCGCGGAACCAAGTCCAAATAGCTGTTCCATGATAACGCTATACCATATACTCTTAAGTGCATTATAATCCTCGCGGTTAAATGCTAACTTTGGTACAGCATTATCAAAACATGTCGAGTAAGGTGTCATACGAATTGGAATACTAACCCCTCGCCAATTCTGGCGACGGGGTTAGCATTCCACCCTTCTAGAGGGACACGACATGTATGTAACTGTGAACCCCGGTTAAAGTCAGACACAGCCTCAGCTCCACAAAATGGATGCTGCCACCGAGACACAAGTCTGCCCTCCTGCTGCTGGGAGTCCTTCCAGCAACGGAGGCCTGGACAAAGGGTTTCCTGTCAGGGGCAGTGCTAGCACCATCCCAGACAGGATTTTGTGTATCTCAGGTAGGCAGGGCTGAAAGGATGGTGACTGCAAGTGGCACCCCGGTGCTCACTGTGCATATGCCGGCTCAAACCAGTTCCTGGGGCACACCAGCCCCTGAGCTGGGGAGAGACCGGACAAAGGAGAGGGGTGTAACCACCCCCCTCCTGGTCCCACCCATAGGGCAGGACTTAGTCGCGTGCCAGCCCCTTTTCTTAGGATAAAGGTAGGAGCAGGCCCCCTTCCCAAATTAGATAATCTTGAATCTTGAACTACTTTCCACGAAAGGAACTCTTGACTTTCTCTGAAGACTCTCCCTTGTGGGTAAGGAGTAGCCACCCTGCACCAGCAGGCACCATCGAAGCTCTTGCGGTTTGCTGCACGTCCATCCTCCGGATCAAGACTGCCCAGCTCGACGAGACCCGGATTCCCTGCCATCTCTGACCTCTACCTACATCATCCAGCCCAGCTGAGATTCGTGGGTGTGACGAGACCCGTGGGACCGGCCATCTTCAAGACCTGCACGACGCTTCACCAGCACGACCCCCGAGAGGCCCTCGAGTAAGTGCACTGGGGTTTGAGAAGCCCTAACCCTAAGCAGCTCCAGCACCGAAGTCCAGCCTCCCAGCATCCACGAGATCTGCGTGGGGCCCTTCTGCTTCTTTGCTGCTTGCCACGTTGTCTGGTCACTTGCCCGTTGGATAGTGACCCTCTTGACGACGTACCACGACGTTTTCACCGCTGGTCTAGGTCCCCTAGACTGGCCCTTGCTTCCTGTCCAACAAGAAGTGCCCTGGACCCTCCTGGTCCACTCCAGACGCCATCTTGACTCCACCGCGTGGGCTTGCCTTTGCCAAGGTTTGTTGCTCAAATCCTGAGTCCAGCATCGCCGACAGCCGACAGCCTCGTGGGACAGCTCGCACCTCCAGCCTGGACGCCCACAACGCCTCCTAGCCCGTGTGACTGCAGAGTCCAGCGTCGCCCACTCACCTGGTCGAGGTGACTTCATCCGGTGCCCTCCTGGTGCCCACATAATCACTGGCTAGTGATTAAGAACTGAGTCCCCTCTGCTTTCAGGTCGTCTCCTTCACTGATCCAGGCTTGGATCACACCGAACTTCTTCACTGGTCGCCTGCCAGCAACTTCTTCTTTCAGGCTCCATAGACTTCAACGAGGATTCCCGACGTCTTTTGAACCCTATGCAGCCGCGGCCCCTGGGCTAGGTAATTTGAGTATTTCAGTACTCCAGCACAGGTTCACTATCCAAGTGTCCAGATCCTTTGTCGTTTTCCGTCTACCTAGTCGGATTCGTCCGGAAACAGTAACTTTAGAAACGCTAGCATCCATAGACTTCTTCCCGCATCCCGCGTGAGAGTGCACACTCTGCACCCGATCTCCCTAGGCCTCCTGCTCCTAACCTTAGGGTTCAGTAGTGTAGTCCTAGCGATCCTGAAGCCTCTGGATCTCGTTACTTACCTGCTAGTATTTCGCATTCCACTTATTGTGTATATGGTTTTTCGTGCCCCTCGGGCATTTGTGTAAATTGTGCAACTTGAAGTATTTTCGTAAGAGTTTTGTATTGTGCTTAGCTCCCTGACTCATAAAGAGTTCAGGGTAGTCTTGGTATAAATAAATCTCCTTTATTTTCATTACAACTTGTGTGGTGTCCTTTCACTTGGTGTTCAAGGGGTATATGTGATGGTAAAACAGCTGGCTTAACACGCCCTCTAGAGTTTAGCCTGAAGATTGCTCGTGTCCATGCTACTAGGATAGCTGGTCTAATAAGGTTGACTTACAACCAATCATCAATAAGGGTTGTTTGGTATGATACAAAGTGATCACTAGAATAGTGAGCACTATATATCAGGCCAACTTCTCACAGGTAGGTCTCCAAAGAGACTTAAGAAGCGATCGACGTCGAAAAAAGTCCCGACCTGCTCTCCTTCGGCGTCGGGATCGGCGTCGAGGTCTCCAACGACGAAGAAGGTGAAGTCTTCAGCGTCGAAAGTCAATAAAACTCCGCTGCCGTCAACCGGGCGATGTGCAGCGTCGAGAGAGAGATCACCGTTGAAGCAGGGCGGCTCAACATCGAGACCTCCGTCGTCGAAGGCTCAGGGAGAGTTTTCGATGTCGAAGCCTCCGCCGTCGCCTAGTCATCGGCGCTCGCGTCGAGGCAGCCTCCGTCGTCGCCAGGTCATGGGCGATCGACGTCGAAGCACCCTTCGTCGTCGCCAGGTCATCGGCGATCGACCTCGAAGCATCCTCCGTCATCGCCAGGTCATCGGCGATCGACGTTGAGGGATTCTCCGTCGACGACCCATCGGCACTCGACATCGAGGCATTCATCGTCGTTGAAGGACCATGGAAGTTCGACGTCGGAGCTTCCTCCATCGGCATCACACCATCGACGCTCAACGCCGAGGCAATCACAAACGTCGGCAGGACACTAGCCGTCGAGAGATGAACAAAGTTCGACGTTGGAAAAGCCTTTATGGACTTCACCTCCTCGGAAGTCGAGGAAGAGGTCTCCATAGCAGAGGGACTCTCGCAGTCGCTCCAGGTCTGAGGCTGGCTCAGGTTCGGACTCTGGCCCGGATTTAATTATTTATAAGTCGGGCAGCAAGGAATCCAGACATTCGCAAAGGGTTGCAACGCCTCCATCACACTCTCCAGTGAAAGATTCAGCTCCAAAGTCGCCTACTGTCAGGCTTTCACCGAGATGGTACAAGCCACTTCATCACTGGGCTAAGGACAAGGAAACAGCTTATCGGATGCAGCAACCGCTCTCTAGGCCTAGAGAACGGTCACGCTCTCCGGTGAGGCAAAGAGAAAGATCACGCTCTCCAGTTCGCCAGAGAGAAAGATCACGCTCCCCAGTTCGCCAGAGAGAAAGATCACGCTCTCCAGTTCGCCAGAGAGAAAGGTCACCATCCCCAGTTCGCCAGAGGGAAAGATCACGCTCTCCAGTTCGCCAGAGGGAAAGATCACGCTCCCCAGTTCGCCAGAGGGAAAGATCGCGCTCCTCAGTTCGCCAGAAGGAAAGATCACGCTCCAGGGTGCGAACCAACAGGCGTAGATCACGATCAAGAAGCACAAGGAGAGAGCGAAGAACTCCTTCTACTTCTTCTTCCTCGACCCGCTCTCACAGAACCTACTCTCCTACCCTAACAGACTCTCCTTCAACGAGGGTATCTCCAATTGATGATATCTTCACTTTTCAGAACATACTTGGTAGGGGAGCTCTTAAGCTGGGAGTTACCTTAAAAGCTCTGCAGATCAAGACCTCAGTAATTTCTGAAACACTACAGCATATGTCTGCACCCAAACCTCTTCTGCCTTTGGTGCCGGGGATTATAGAGCCAGTTATGGACGTCTTCTTAACCCCAGCGACGGTCAAGGCGGCTCCGACAAGGATTCTTAAAAAGTACAAATCTCCAGAGGACGATCCGCTATTCCTCAGAGCTGATCCTCACCCGGACTCAGTGATTATCGCGGCCGCGAGGAAGTCCAATGCAGTCGCCTCATCCTCCACTTTGCCTCCGGATAAGGACAGTAAGATGCAAGACTCGTGGGGAAGGCGGGTCTGCAATACATCAGCGGCTTTTCTCAAAGTTGCCAATGCGGAAGCCCTCTTGGGGCGTTATGAGCGATCCCTGTGGGATTCTCTGCAGCGTTTTGTGGAGAAACTCCCAGCAGAGGATCGTAAGGACTTTGAAGAAATCCTCCTGGAAGGCAGTCAAGTCTCCAACCAGGTGATAAGCGCCGCAGCGGATGGGGCTACCCTAGCAGCTCATGGGTATGCTCATGGGGTAACGGCAAGGAGGTCATCATGGTTGCGCCTAACGGCTTTGAAACCAGGAGCCAAAGCGTGCATATTGAACTTGCCTTTTTCAAGTACTTCGTTGTTTGGCACAAGTGCGGACGAAGAGATGCAGCGCATGAAGGCAGAGCTGGAAACTCTCAAGGCGGTGGGTCTTGAGACGAAGAAGGAGTTCAAGAGGAAATTTCGCTCCTTCAACAAGGGCTCTACAAAGCAGCGGGTTCAAACCCCGAACTGGCAGAAGAGCCACGATCAGCAGGGGCAGCAAAAGTCCCAGTACAAAGAAAAGCGTAATTTCAAGGGAGGAAGTAATCAACGCCAAGGCAACAACACCGGCAAGACTCAATCCAAGCAATGAGTCGTCTCTTCCCCCAGCGCCGTGGACCACTCCAGTGGGGGGAAGCCTGGCAAATCATTTGAAAGAGTGGCAAAGCATCACAAAAGACAGATGGGTGTTGTCTACGCTTCAGAATGGGTACTGTCTTCGTTTCAATCATCTGCCTCCACCGGTTCCCCCGATGTCAACATCCAATCATCAGCTGCACCTACTGCAAAGAGAAGTCGTCACTCTACTCGAAAAGTCAGCTATCGAGGGAGTGCCGGTCTCTCAGAGGGGAAAAGGGGTGTACTCCCGTTATTTTCTGGTCAAGAAAAAAGGACAGAAGGCAGAATACAGACCCATTCTGGACTTGCGAACACTAAATCTGCACGTCAAAAAGGAAAGATTTTGCATGTTGGCGCTTCACCAAATATATCCACATCTCAGGAAGGGAGATTGGATGGGTTTGCTGTACCTTCAAGATGCTTATTTTCATGTTCCAATACACCCCAGTCACAGAAGATTTCTTCAGTTCAGGGTGGGGACCTCCCACTATCAGTTCAAAGTCCTACCGTTTGGGTTGAAGTCGGCCCCTCTGGTGTTCACGAAGTGTGTTGCAGTGGTGGCAGCTGCTCTACGCCGCAAAAGGGTCTTCGTGTACCCATACTTGGACGATTGGCTGGTGAAAGGTCCTTCCCCAGTCAGCGTAAGAAATCAGTTCCAGACTTGTATACAGCTCTGCCAGAGACTAGGGCTACATGTCAACTTCGGAAAGTCAGTCATTCAGCCCACCCAGAGGATCTACTTCCTTGGAGCTCTGCTAGACGCCGAAGCAGGAAAAGTGTTTCCTTCGGAGGAGAGACAATCATCAATCACCAGAAATGTCAACTGATTCTTCGCGGCAAGGCTCCGAAAGTGCACAGGATTGCCTCCCTGCTAGGGTCGATGGCGTCTTGCATCTTCCTGGTCCCGAATGCCAGACTTCGAATGCGTCCTCTTCAGCAGGATCTGGAGGACAAGTGGGATCAGCAATCGGCTCGCTGGGACGATCACATCACCATCTCAGAGGCAGCTCGAGCTTCTATTCCTTGCTGGACAAAAGCTCAGAATATGCAGGTGGGAGTCCTGTTCCACCAACCTCCCCCTGTGCAAACACTGATCACGGACGCTTCCCTTCTGGGCTGGGGAGCGCACATGGGCCCACTGCAGGTGCAAGGTCAGTGGTCACACAAGGAAAGCACTTACCATATAAACATGCTGGAGCTGAGAGAAGTCCACCTAGCTCTCAAAACGTTCCGCCCCTCAATCCAAGAGGCATCTGTGCTAGTACAGACGGACAACACCACCAGGATGTACTACTTGAACAAGCAGGGGGGAACACGCTCCCGGACGTTGTCGTTGGAAGCGCAGAGGATCTGGCATTGGCTTCTGGCTCGCAGGCTGTCTGTCACGGCGGTTCACCTTCCAGGAGAGCAAAACGTGAGGACAGACGCTCTAAGCCGTCATTTCGACGACAAGGAAGACTGGGTTCTTCACGACGAAGTGGTAGAGGAACTTTTTCAATCCTGTGGTCGTCCCACCATAGACCTGTTCGCGGACGACCAAAACGCCAAATGCCGAAGCTTCGCCTCCAGGTTCCACCGGCCAGGCTCGAGAGGGAATGCTCTTTTGATTGACTGGTCGAACGAATTTGTGTACGCTTTTCCACCTCTCCCGTTGATTCCAAAGGTGGTGAGCAAGCTAACACACTCGTGCACAACAATGATTCTGATTGCTCCCGATTGGTTGAGGCAGTGGTGGTACACGGACCTGCTTCACCTGTCAGTGACTCCTCACAAGAGGCTACCATGCAGGCCGGACCTGTTGTCCAAGATGGATGGGAGGATCTACCATCCCAACCTTCCGTCACTGAGCTTGGCAGCATGGATCCTGAGGTCATCCAATACGGCCATCTAGGTTTGCCAGAGGACTGCATGTTCATTCTGAAAGAGGCAAGGCGTCCTTCCACCAGACATTCGTAGGCATGCAAGTGGAAGAGATTCTATACGTGGTGTATAGAGAATAGTCATGATCCGATCAAATGTCAAGAAGAAGCAGTTCTTCCTTATTTGTTGTATCTGGCTAAAGCAGGTTTAAAATTTAATTCCATCAAGGTGCACCTGGCGGCCATAACGGCTTATAAGCGGTCACCTTCTCAAACCTCTTTTTTCCAGCTAACATCTGTCAAGGACTTCCTGCAAGGGTTGAAAAAAGTATACCCTCCAGTGCGTCCTCCTTCTCCACCCTGGGAGTTGAACCTGGTGCTATCAAAGTTTATGGGTCCTCCTTTTGAATCCATTCACAAATCTACTTTACAACATCTTTCATGGAAACAGGCTTTTTGGGTGGCTATCACGTCAGCTCGCAGGGTGAGCGAGATTCAAGCCCTCTGTGCATCAGAACCCTATACGGTGTTCCATTTAAATAGGGTGGTGCTGTGGACGCATCCATTTTTTCTGCCTAAAGTGGTGTCAGATTTTCATGTAAATCAGACCATTTCTCTGCCCACTTTTTTTCCCAACCCCTCTACTCCAGCTGAGAGGGCTCTGCATTCTTTAGACCTGAAAAGGGTTTTAAAATTCTACCTTGACAGGTCTAAAGTGATTCGTCATTCTGATCATCTTTTCGTTAACTATGGATCGATCAGGACAGGCCATGCTGCCTCAAAACGTTCCATTTCCAGATGGATCGTTTCATGTATTAAACTTGCTTACCAGCTAGCGCAAAAACCCCTGGGGTTTCCTCCCAAGGCGCATTCCACCAGGGGAAGAGCTGCGACTGCGGCCTTTCTCAATAATGTGCCCATGTCTGAGATCTGTAAGGCGGCGACCTGGCGGTCCGTCCATACATTTACCAGACATTATTGTCTTGATTCTGACACGAGAGCAGATACCCAAGTAGGCCAAGCCTCCTTGCGGAATCTGTTTAACAGCCAGTCTGGGCTGTGATGTTGGGTCTTTTAAGGTAGAAGATGTACTTCTCATTTACCTGCAGGTGGTTGTTGGTTTTACTATTCTATTCAGTGCTTATGACTATTGATGAGGATCCCCTGGAAGAGAAGGATAAGTTACTTACCTGTAATCCTAGTTCTCTTCCAGCGGTATCCTCATCAAAGTCATAAGCAACCCACCCGCCTCCCCAGGTAAATGAGAGCTGTACGTTTTTATATTTGTATTTAGCCCTGACATCAGGGTTATGCAAAGACCAACTGACCTAACTGTCACCCCTGAGGCATGATGGGAAGCCTGGGGTCAGGGCTGCCTTAAAGGCACAGTGCCAGTTTTTTTGTTGAAAATGCTTTCATTTTCTATGTTATTGCTTTTCAATGCAGCCTGAGGCTAACAATGTCTTTTTATGAGCAATTTTCAGGAGTTATGAGTGGTTTTACTCATTAAAACACAAAATTCAAAGGATATTTGATTTAATGTGTTCTTTGTTTCCTTTATAATTGCAGTACATGTACAAGGTTTTACATTGTGTTAGCCTCTTTTTGGGGCTGCATTGGTATGAGAAAAATAATATATGTACTTACATATATGTGGAGCTAGATATATGTGTTTTTACATATATATTTTTATATTGTTTCCGGGGTCCAGCACATGGGCGGGAATATTCAGTGCTTATGACTTTGATGAGGATACCCCTGGAAGAGAACTAGGATTGCAGGTAAGTAACTTATCCATACACGCATAGAGGGTTGCCCCAAGAAATGGTCAAGGGTATGGGGTAAATGGAATGTATTCCGGGGCACTATATGCAAACTCCGTAGGAAGAATCGGTATCCGATGTCAGTGATTAAAGGGTATGTGACAATAATAAGATATGCCTACCTATACTGCTCTGTGACGTGCTGCCAATGAGTTCTCTGATAGTGTAAAAATGACTAATGTGAGCATCTCATCCTGTAATATGTGAATTTTTCTCTCCACCGTCTACTACAGTTACATCTAATGCTTTGCTGTGAAATTTAACAGTGTAAAAGCTCAATAAAATGTTTTCGTTTTTTTTTTTTTTTAAATGGTGGCTGGTGACCCAAAATGGCCCTTTTGTATGCCTAGATTACCTAGTAGCCCAACCACAGCCCAAATATCGGAGCAATAGTTCGGACTGCTCCATTCTCTAAATTGTCCTGGGGTAGACCTCCCTTTAGTCAGCTGCCCCCTAAACCGCAATAACAGATACAACTATTGAGCGTCAGGAAAGAGGCCGACAAAATCAAAATGGAGTGTATCTAGTGGAATGGACAAATTTAATTCAGTCGAGGACGGTCTAGCTTCTTAGCGATACCCTCTGAAGCAAAAGAGGCTGCCTGTGGGTTGAGAACCCAAGTTACAGTTGCAGATAGGTTAGGGGGTGAATCTGGGTGACTTTCTGACCCCTGTACAGTAGAGAGGGGTGTCATCACTCACAGCATTAGGAGATATATCATCAACAGTGTCTCTATCGTCACACTGGAGCATCACTTTAGATTTGTGGGTGGGCTTTTTTCATAAGCCAGCAGTTTCTTTTTCTCCTTGTTCCTCGTGCTAACAGAGATTTCTTCAATATTTTTTGGGCTTCATTGTCTATTGGTCTATTGCGCTTCCTTCATGACTATCAGCTGTTGTGGCTCTTCCTCTTCTAGAAATAGAGTGTATACAGGGTAGCCTAATAACAACAACCTCCCATAAGGGTACTTTTAATTTCGCTCCTGTGAGGTTTAGGTCCAGCAAACAATTTCCTCATTGCCCCTAAGAAAAGGTGCTTTGACGGAGCTTTGGGGTACGTGGTTGGTATGCGCCCTCAGCCCAAACAAGGCTTGTGGGTTGACTGAGGAAACGTGGTCCCATATTATTAAGTATTTCAACAATAAGGACAGAATTGAGCACAATAAACTTTGGACCGCCTGTGGTGCTTCCGAGATTACAATATGCTGGTCCGTCAAGCAAACCGAGGAAGATGACACGCCGTTCCTTGCTGTAATGAAAGCCACATTTAGCACTTGCACCCTACCCAGCTGTCATCAGCGTCTCCTGCAGACCAGCATGTTGGCCTTCCCTGCGTGTAACCGGTGCATTAGGAAAGGTATACTCATTAATGAAGGAGGAACTTGCCAGTGTAGAAGGAGCAGGTTGGGCACCGGGCAATTCTTTCAATTTCTCTTCGCCTGCAGCAGCAGCGGCAGCTGGTAGTGCAGCTGACAGAACAGTTGGCCTGTCGTGCTCACTTTTAAAACAGTCAGCGTCCATTCCGCTCCCTGAAGCTTCATCTGTTGCACTGCCTGGCATTTCCAAGTGGTGTTCTTTGAATAGCTGCTCTTAGGCAGTGTTGTGCCCACGGGAGCGAGGTAGTTTACATGGCACATTAACGAGATAACTGTCCTGCAAAGAAGTCAGCGACCAGTCTTTTAGGAGGCGAGGTAAAATGCATGAAATAATCATTGCCAGCACATGAGTCATGCGGTGCTTTAGGCAAGCAGGCTATCAAGTTATTGAGTGCCCTTTCGGATCCTCTTCGGGTGATTGTCCGGGTATGCCGTTTACACAGGTCTGTAACATCGTGTGCAGCTGTTAGCAATCCAAAAGGTGGCTAAATATGTTGGGAACATATTTCATTAGAAGTGTTACTGTTGTGCTTGGCCCTTGACAGCTTAGGCTGTTGTTTAATTAGTAACAGCCAAGACCGCGAATAGCAGTTGTGAAAACAGTGTTGTTTTTCAATTAGGGAAATTACTTCATGGTTTGACGGCAGTAAGAATAGACAGTTATTTAATTATATAGTTAATAAAACAGGATTTAAAAAAACGAGTCTCAGCTTTGTTGGAAAGCATCTCCTCTCTATAGAAGACAGGTTTTTGAAGTCGTACATTTAAAGGGACCTTACTGCAATCTGAATGTTCAAATCTTGCTTCGCTTCCATGAACAGACTACTAATAAAACAATGGGCACTGATTAAGCGCAGTGGTTTTTGAGGTTGCTCCAACTAATCTCATCTAACAACGGGCCTGGCTGCGATTAGTTTGTTCAGGTTTAACTTACCTTTCTTTAAGAGACTGTTGAATAAGCAACTGCCAACGCTGAAGCTCCGCAGCATAGTCTGGAGTGATCATTATCATAATAATGCACCATCATGCTTCAAAACCAATTCGCTTCAGGGCAGGAGCTCTAGGCCTCCCATTGGATTAAATACACATTTCAACATCATATCTGTGAAAAAATATCCTTTGTAAACTATAAGGTAATGAGAAACTGGGTTACTGGTTGACTGGGGTGTGAGCCCTGGGCAAGAAGAAACCACAATCCTAGTCAGGGTAAGAATTAACCTTTGCTCAACCCCCTGGTAGCTTGGCACAGAGCAGTCAGGCTTAACTTAGAGGCCACGTGTAAAGAATTTGTGCAGCACACAACCAGTAGTAATAAAGTGAAAACATAAAAATAAACCAAAATAAACCTAGAAACAGAGTAGATTTTAATACATTGTCTGACACCAAGACGACAAAAATCCAATCAGTGGAAGCGTAGTCATGAATTTTTAAAGATTTTAGTGAAAATAGCGCCAAAAAGCACAACGCGCCTTCTATGGCTATCTGGTCGCACTGGAGAGGGTCAAACTCACGAGTTCATGCTGGTCGCAATGGACTGCTGGTCGGCTACAGTCACCAGCTTAGGCCCGCTGAAGTTTAGCCTTCTCAAATCCGTGTTGGAGAGGGTTGCAAGTAGCAAAGAGAGCTTCGGGGTGATTGTTGGCGTGGAGTGAAGAGCAGGCCAGGCGTCGAGGATGGGCGGGCTGGAACTTCACATTGGCTGTCCCCTATGTGCCATCAATGCTGCTGTGCGAAGAGACAGGCAGGCGGCTGCTTGCGCTAATTTTTGGTGCGAGGAGCGCGGTCTTCGTGTTAACAAGTCATTCCCGATCGCGAAGAGCCCAAAAGCTTGATTTAAGAGCCCATGAGCCACACCAAGGGCAAATGACTTGAAAGGCATCACTTGGCCGTTCAGAACTTGCTGCAGCTGGTTCCAGGAGTTGGTTGCGGAGCCTTGTATGTCCCTCATGCTAAGATCAGGAGGCCAGCAGACTGGCCCTTGGAGTCACTCTGGGGTCCTGGGTACAAGATGATGTTGCAGGTCTAGATCTTATTCCCCAGGCAAGAGGACAGCAGGCAACAGTTTAGCACAGCAGGGCAGCTGTCCTTGTAGTAGTACAGAAATCCTTCCTGGCAGAGTATCCAAAGGTCCAGAGTGTACTGAAGACTTGGTGTCTGAGGTCCCCTTTTTATACCCTGGTGTCCTGGTTCTGGAAGGTGGAAGAAGCTTCTAGACAGAGGCTTTCTAGTGCATGGTATTCCCCGCCTCCTCTGCCCCAGCACAATCTGGTTGAAGTGACAATGCAGGGTTGTTAGACCATTTGTGTGAAGGCAGAGCACAGGCTATTCAGTTGTAAGTGGGGCTCCGCTCCCCATCCTGCCAGTTGATGGCTCATTCACGCACACTTAATCCCTCTATTGTGTGACTATCACAAAGCCTAACAGTCAGTTACTTCCAATAATGTTACCCCAAGACATGTTACAGGCACAAATGGGACAAGGACAGGAAAATTACATTTTCAGAACTACAATTTAACATCCGACTTCACCATACGTAATGATTTTAAATTGCGATTCCAGAGACACCAAACATGAACTGATTATCCCTTTTGGAAATTACACTTACAAAATGTAGTAAGGCAACTCCAATGTTATCCTATGGGAGTATGGGGTTTTGGAGTAGTGAAAAGACGCACCTGGGCATTTGCGCGCTCTACAAATTTCATAAATAAATAAAAACGAATTTAAGAGTTTTTCACTACCAGGACCTGTAAAACTTAAGAGTACATGTCCAACCTTTTAATTATAAAAATAGAAGTTGCCGTGCACTCCCAATCTTTTACTATTAAATAGTTGTATTCCAAACTCATAATTTGAACCTTTTGGCGTGCTCCCCAGATTATGTGGTCCGCCCTTGGCCACAAAAAAATTGATAAACAGTAGGTGGATGGGGCGTCGCTACACCCCAATATCCAGGCGCACAGCAATGAATCATTGACGATTACGTGTATTTCATTATCTTTTTTCAATTCTTTTCGTTAAATAAATCGATTTAACTCCAAACTTTGCGTTGATGTTGGTTCTTTAATTCCAATGTAGTTTTTACACATAGTTAACCAAAATGTTCTTAGACACTTCTCAAACCACGGATGTGCCACCACGGGCTTCTTTCCGGGCACGCGTCGAACAAATAACATCCTTAATGTACAATGATGGTGTTACCCAATGCATTTCAAACTTTTTAAAGTTCTTCCTCAGGGGTCCACTGTAAAGTTAAAAAAACGTAACTCAGAACATTGTTGCTTAAATGACTACAATACAATGCAATTTATAACACAGTCACATGACTATAATATTTCAGAAATCTCCCCGTGGATGTAACAACTTTTGAAATAGTCGGCGCTCCCCTCAATAAACCGGAGCAAAAGATGCTACCGTTGTTCAATTTAAAAAGTTTGAAATGCATTGGGTAACACCATCATTGTACATTAAGGTTGTTATTTGTTCGACGCGTGCCCGGAAAGAAGCCCGTGGTGGCACATCCGTGGTTTGAGAAGTGTCTAAGAACATTTTGGTTAACTATGTGTAAAAACTACATTGGAATTAAAGAACCAACATCAACGCAAAGTTTGGAGTTAAATCGATTTATTTAACGAAAAGAATTGAAAAAAGATAATGAAATACACGTAATCGTCAATGATTCATTGCTGTGCGCCTGGATATTGGGGCGTAGCGACGCCCCATCCACCTACTGTTTATCAACCTTTTAATTACACAGCACTCTCCACTTTAGGCTAGACAAGGCTAACCTTAAGGGTGACTTATATGCAATAAAAGGTAAGTTTAAGACTTTGGCATGAGAGTTTAAATGCCTAGTCGATATGGCAATTCAAAACAGAATTCAGGCAGCAATGGCAGGCCTGGCACATGGTTTACAGTGCTACCTAAGTAGATGGCACAATAGGTGCTGCAGGCCCACTGGTAGCATTTCATTTACAGGCACTGTGTACATGGTATACCACTCTACAAGGACTTATAAGTAAATTCAATATGCCAATCAGGTAAAAGCCAATTTAACCATGTTTTAAGGAGAAAGTACAAGCACTTTAACACCGGTTATCAGTGGTAAAGTGCAGAGTCCTAGAAGCCAACAAAAAGGGGTTCAGAAAACAGGAGGATGAAGGCAAACCGTTTGGGGTGGACACTGCAAAAAGGGCCAAGTACAATCTAGGTTTCATACCACTGGTATTATGCAAAAAAAAAAAAAGCATTTTTGGAGGCGTTGTACCCCTAAAATCTTACACCTCAAAAGTTACCTCCATAGCACGGTTGGGTGGATCAAGGGGGTTGTTAACCTCTATTTCATGAGGCAAAGTGTCACAAGATATGGTGCAGAACAACCATATCAAAAATACAGTCTAATAAGTGAATTCTATGTCTCCATCTCGATTAAATACGCATTTCAATTTCATATCTGTGAAATAATATTCTCTGTAAAATATGGGGTTTTATACTACTGCTTTTGTGCAATAAAACCATCCAAACATGAAGGGAAGGGATGAGGTGTGTGGGAGACAGAGTGCAAGTTTGTGTGTGCCCCTCTTTTTTGTGTTCAAACGCTTTTTACTGACAAAATATATATATAAAGGAAAACAGAAAACAATGAGCTGATACATAGTGAATGATGCTTGCAAACTACAAGTTAAGTTATAGAGCGGTATACAATTTCGTTGGATAACAACGTTACAATACATGATATGTGGTCTTTCAGGAGGTTTTAGCGATAGAAGGGGAGGTGGCTTCGGGCATACTATAGATAGCGATGAGATAGCAATAAATATAAATGTGTCCCGCTTAAGAGTTTTGTTTTTTTTTAAACCCTGGGAAAGACACATTTTTAGCCCGGGAATTCAGAGGAACTTTAAAGTTATTTCACATTTGTAACTAATTCAACTCCTCTCGAAGCTAAACAATAGTGAATTATATATTCAACTTTTTAAGAAATGAGGCATAAAGTAAACAATCAGATGCACTAACTGGCCGTTGTTTGTCAACTAAATAGCACCAAAAGTAAGCTTGATAAAGGATTCATTAAGCCATTTCTTTTTGCTTTTTGATCTTTATTTGTTTGGCAAGAAACAACACTATGTGTAATTAGGTTTCTAACCGGACTGTTAATCCTACTGTAGGTAAGACATGATAATGGTGATTTGATGGATGTTTAGTGGGCTAGTTAATAAAAGTAAAGTAAGACACATGCACACAGCACTTTAAACTGTAGCTGAATTGCCAGATATTTGTGATCTCAAATAAATACCACTTCATACCTGGCATCCGCAGTGCAAGAGGGGAAAAGAGACTGCTTTTCATCATTCCGTTGGGTGAAAATTATAATCTTCTCTTTAGTTCTCTTCCCCTTCCTTGTGCCTTCAACATTATTTCTATATGCACATGTTTCTGACTAAACTGTGACCTTCAGCTCTAAAGAGTATTTGGAAATGGGGAGAGGACAGGAGAACAGAAAAATAAACATGATGACATAGTGAGATGAGTCAGTAGAGGGAGACTGGAAGAAAAAATATATATGAGGTGAGGAGATAGGTGAGCAGGAGAGACATAAAGTAAAGAGAGAAATGTTTGGAATTGTTTATCCAAAGCAAGCGCCATACCCGGGTACCACAAACCTACGGCAAGCTTCTCCAGGCAATGCTGCCTTATGGGAGTTTTGCAGGTCTGGTTCTGCAGCCGGGATTCCATAATAAAAATACAAGGGTTAAAGAACTTTATCCTGGCTTTCAGTCCCAGGCATCAAACTTGCCCTGGATGAACAATAGTATGCTGTTGGTCGGGATAGCAAAAGGTACAAGGATGTCATAGTACTGGAGGTAGTATTCATTAATGGACTTTTAAGAACTGTAGAGCGGACATTTAATTTGTGATAATATTATAATGGATCCCCGATCAAGCCCCATTGAAGGAACATAATGCGATCGCTGGGCTGACATGTTGTAAAGAAGACTGAATAATAAATTGAATTCATAATGAATTGGTCTCCTTCAACATATTAATGGACTGAACGTGGAACACCTTAGGACTATCACTGACAGAACAGATGAAAGTGTAGTCATATGAATAAAGAGATTGTGGAATCTACATAAATAACACTTTTTAGGTCTTGCATGAGCCAGAGCATGCGCTGCTCTGCGACACATTTAGTAAGTGGGGTTTTTAAAGTGCTACCCCATGCTTTTGCTGGCCTAGCACTTGCGGTTACGCGTGCATCCGCCAGCATTCACCGTCCGAGGCGCCATCTGGACCGCGATCAGTTTCATTTTCACGTTCCACATTCGCGTGCATGCGCCCACAACTCCCTTTCGCGGCTGCACGTCTTGTTTAAACAAACATTACCAGCTTGTTTTAAACAAATAAATTGAGCGCGCAGCAGCGGCGAGGGCAGGCTGCATTCTCGTCTCAGGTCTACTTGTTTTAATTTGGCCTGCCTCTTTGCTCGTTGACTTAGGTTTACTTGTGAAATGAAACTTCGTTGAGTCGCTTTATCTTCGTTCCTCTTCCTTTACCACTCCCACAACACTGCTTCAGTTGCTTCATGCCCCTTAATCTCCCGTGCCTCCCACTTACCCCTCCCACAGCACTGCTCGCAGGACCCCACCATCCCTCCGAGGCCACTGGTATTTTGCTTGGTTTTTTGTTACTTTACTGTTTTGCTCGTATTTTAGTTACTTTACAAATGCTTTTCTTTATTTAGCGCACCTCAGCAATGGCCCCTGCTTTGTATTTTTTCGCAAGGGCTCTTGTAACAAGCCTTATCTAGCTCATGCTGGAGAGGCGCCTCCCTCTCGGGTAGCATCCCCCACATAAAGCAGTGTGCACACTCTTAACACCTCTCAAACTGCATGTGACAGGTAGGCAGCTAGCTAGTTGTCCGTGGATTCCTCCTTAAGGTCTGTGGCACGCATTTACAGCAGCAAACTGTGTTCTCTGTGTCCGTTTGTTTTATCCCAAGGAACCCACCTTCCTTGTCTCAGGGGCGTGTGTACTGTTCACACTTGTTTTTAGGTCGAGTAATTTATTACTCAAAACTATTGTGTTAGAACAAACTCTCCTGACCAAGCGGATTTCTCACAATGCATGTTGTGTACTGGAGCGTGAAGCTTCCTCAGGCGCGTGCTTGGCCTCACTCGTACCCCATATGCCTGCTCCCCCTCCCCCGCCCCCCACCAGACTTCATTGGAATGCACTCCGTGCATTCTCCCCTCCCTTTCAGCCCATCCCTTTGAAGTCTGCTCGCATTTCCCTCCTCCCCCTTCTGGGTCCTTGGCTCCTCAGCATTCCTCCTCCTTTCTCGCCCACACTTCTTATTAATTAGGTCGAGCCTGACCCACCATCTAACATGCTTCTGGTATAAAAACACGGTTTTCAAGAAACTGCTCAAAATCTCTTACATAAACCAAAATGCGTCCAAAGTCATTGTCATCCTTTTGAATACTATAGTTTTGTTGATAAACCATTTTTTCTCCACCACATACCCGTTTCTCTTCATCCCAGTGTTTTGATGAAAAACTTTTTACATTCCATAGTGATGCTGGTAATAATTCTTTTGCGCAAATGACTTGTTGTTTTTATTTGTAACCCCTCTTCATAGCGGGTGTTGTGACCACCGTTGCATCTAGCTAGTGCTGTGCAGCTCGAATGATACGAGCTAAGAGACAGCGAGCTATAAAAACACGCATAGCATGTGGGACACTCAGTAACCTGTCCTGTGATTCTGCAGACCACATGCGCCACTGCCTGCTTAAAACATGCCGCATGTACTCCAGATAGAGTAGGCTGGCACATGGGCCTCCCTCCATCTTGTTTAGTTGCTTGAGACAGCCAATTGGCTACTCCCTCCGCCCGCGACCTGTGCCCCCCCCCTACTCACGCGCACTTACTGCCGTTGTAGTTGAACTTAAAGGCACATTTTTTAGAATTTATCTCAGCTTCTAATTCTGATTTTCCCTTTCCTGACATTTTTTTTCAAAGCCTCCCTAAATTGTCTCTGTCTTGGCCTCTCCACTCTTCCTCTATTTCTGTCTCACTCTCTCCTGCCCCTTCACTGTCTTGGCCTCTCCACTCTTCCTCTATTTCTGTCTCACTCTCTCCTGCCCCTTCACCTTCTTGGCCTCTCCACTCTTCCTCTATTTCTGCCTCACTCTCTCCTGCCCCTTCACTGTCTTGGCCTCTCCACTCTTCCTCTATTTCTGTCTCACTCTCTCCTGCCCCTTCACTGTCTTGTTATAGCCCTACAGACGGCCAACATAATGATACCAAGCTTACAGGCAACCCTTTTGACTGAATATCCTTTGAGACCACTCACGGGGTAATGCGCCCCCCAGCAGCGCACTCTGTGTGACACAAAGGTTCTACTTTTAAAGGGGCAAACTGAATGCAATTCAGTCGAGAAAACTGGTTAAGTGACATTTCATTTCCATCACTGGCAAACGGCAAATTTGCATGGTTGTGTTCCGATGCATTTGGCTGCATTCACATGCAATCTATGATATCATATCGGAGGATCTTCGTGTGTATCCTGAATGTGTCTTTCTGAGTTTTGGAAACATGACTGAGACACATAGTAAGATTCGCTAATGCCATTTGGAAACAAACCTAGTTTGTTCTCATTTCTTTTACATAAATGGTATTGGAGCGTTGAGTTTTATTTAAAAAAAGATACTTAAATCCTGTGCAGTAGTACAAGAAAACTGATAGACTCACACTTTGTGTTGATGAATTTGGAGTCAGCAGTTCTAGTCCTTTGTTGTAAACTGAACTTAAATTAAATGATCGGCAAAACATTCAGAAAGAGAATCCACCTTCTGCAATATTTTTAAACTTGTACAGTCCCAAATTTCTTCACAGACCTTCATCTTTGTGAAGACGAGACGCAGATCACACGCACAGATTGGTGCAGTAGGCACTCAGCCCACAGAGCAAGCTCATGAGATACAGACTGGACGCCCAGTGAGCTGTTGCATCTGCAACAAGAATCAACTAATTCATACATTTGTCCAGTTCCTTTATGCTGCATAGAATGGCATTGCTAACAGACGAAGTAGCAGAGAAATGTTTTATCAAAGAACGTGGAGTGATAGCGTTTCTTTTATATGGTACTCGCAGGCTACCATATAAATCTTGGTGATGACATTTAGTTATGTTAACATTTAACCATTTGGCGTTTGAAGTGTGATTTTTAAAATGTGTGTGTGTGTGTGTGTGTGTAAATAATGACGTACCAAGCTCTGTGGTTAAATCCTGTTGAAAGACACTCACTCTCGATTTCTCTACTTCTCATGTTTTGCACCTGATATTTAAAGTAATGAAAGTTTAAACACACGACTTGTTAATAAAAAATAATCTCACTTCTTTGTCACTTATATCCTTTTCCTTATATCTCTCAGCTACTTCCGTGTTCACATCACTCTCACTCCCTTCTCCCTCACTTGATTTTATCTCCTTTCTCTCTCACATGATTTTATCTCCTTTCTCTCTCGTCCATTTGTTTCCCATCTTTCTAAACTTTCAGCCCCTGCACTGACATCCATAGAGGTGTCACTCTATCTTTCTTCCTTGCTGACTATTTTGTCACTTTTTGGCAGGCATTTCCTGTAGTTCATTGAACACCTTGCTGTCCTTGTTCTATCTGCTCCTAAAGGTTAGTGAAGGCTCCCTCAGTTTCCTTAATTCTCCAGTGGTAGCTGGGGTTGAGCAGGCGATCAGGTGGTGTGATGCTTCATTTCAGATGCAAAGTAAACTAGGTTATTGTCTTTGGTATAGGTCAGCGTTCAGTCTATGCTATTTATCGTAAGAAACCACGACAAACGGAAGTGTAGTTCCAGAGATATGACTCAGATATGCTTTACATAGTGTCTTCTAACATAACAAGCAGTGGCATAGCCAATAGGTCTCGCCTTTGGGACCTTATAAGTGTTTAGCCATGCAACAGTTGATGTTGTTGCACCAAGGATATTGTGCTGCATAAATAGATACTTATAAGGTCCCACAAGCGAGACCTACTGGCTATGCCAATGCTTGTTTTTAATGCTTCTCTCTTTTTTTGTGTTTGCCTGGATCAACTTTACCCTTTTGGAAACTGCTGATCCCCCATATTTAAAATAGTCGCTGGGGTCTGTGGTAATGAGACCTGTGTAGTGAGCCTCTGTCGCCATTTTAGGTATCAAGTATTAGGTATCCATGGCTTCCAAACAAGTGCGGCTGATCCAGTGACTTGTTAGATTTTTTTTTTTATTCACTTCATGTGGGGGAGCTTTGAGGGTCCCCTCAGCCCCCACTATGGCCTATGGTTCAGGATGTGCCTACCCTTCTCCCTAATACAGCCTTTTAATTTATTTTCCTGGAATGAAGACTGTGTCCCGCAACCTGAAATAGCTGTTACAAGGGAAGTTTTTTTCTTGAGGTTGCCAATCAAATAACTCAGATCTGTGGTTCCTACTGTGGAACCCTGGTTCTTTTAAAGGACAACAGCAGAAAAGACACCCTTGTCCAAATGGGTCAGTTTGTTTTTTCAATTTATAGACTTGTGGAGGAAACATGAATCCCAAACAGTAACTGTATACAACAGTATTAACCATTTTAGAGTTCACTGCCCAACTTTTTTAAAAGCCTGTACAAAAAATACGTAACAGAATTAGATTAAACCAACAAAAGCATGCTTTCTGCCAAGTTTAATGTAAATCTGTCCAGCAGTTTGAGCAAAAGTTGCTGTAGGAGCTAAAATGGCAACATATTTTTTTTCAACCCGCCCCTCTCCTTTTTTTAGGTTTCGCCCTGGGCGTTGCAACTGCGTAGCAGTTGCTCCGCCCACGGCGAAACCTCATGATCCTACATATAGACTTTGGTTCCGCCTCTGTCTCCCATTGGCTAGCTCCATAAATGGAGGCTAGCCATTGGGAGACAGAGGCTGTCAATCACGCTTTCTCGTGAAAACGCGATTCGGGGGCGTTTCTGGGACTTTTTTTAAGCCCCGCCCCTTTGTCCCGGGCCGCGCTGTCATTGGCTGCCGGCCCGGGACACCCCCGTGACGTCATTCCCCGGGCCGCGCTGTGATTGACTGGCCGGCCCGGGACATGACTTGTTTTTTTAAGTTCTGGGAAAACCTTCAAATCGGCTGTTTTTCTAATTTTCAATAGAAACAGTAAAAGCAACAATCACAAGATGAAAACACTCCTCATGCATGTAATGCGTTTTACACTAATCCCAAAGGACTATTGCAACAAACAGGGACTAATTTCTAGGCTCCAAAAAGAATAAAAATTATTTCCCACACCTTGATGTTCAAATGCGAGCTTGTGGACCGTCCAGAAACCCATAACATGCCAAGCAGCCGGTATTTTTTGTCTGAGAAAGTTAGTAACCCCACGAGTCGCACACGAACACATTGCGGGCGAGTGGGACTGAAGAGATCACTGCAAATTTAAGTATTGCTATTTGTAACCCCTCCCAATCCACCCTTCGGCTGTTTGCTTGTATACCCGCTCTCTGGCATGCTCTTCACCACGTTCCATCAACTATTCCCCCTCACCCTCGATCTACCCATCGTATTCACTCACCCGCCGCACTCTCCCACGCTACAGTCGTCTTCATCTTATGCTCTACGGGACAGACGAGTCCATCGGTTTTGCCAACCCCAGCTCAGAAACAAGCAAACAACTGCCGCCACCCGTTCGAATGTCTTAGCGTCAGCTTCCAGGATGACTTCAGTCCACTCATTGGTTCATTAGCCATATCCCAACCTTGCTGCTATTGGACAAAGGCACTGAAAGTCTAAAAGTAAATAAAGCGTCTGACTGGTTAGTGCTGGATCAAGGCGTGCTTGGGTGAACGCACGACGTATTCCTATGATACAACCTCTTATCTACACTAACACGAAGGTAAGGGCCAGACAACGTCAGGATATCCAGTTTGTCGTGGAGTATGGCAGCCCTTACTGCATCACACCCCCACGGTGAGTGACTGCAGCAGCAACGCTCCTCCAATCACTCATTCGCCTTTGCCTGTTATCCTAATACAGTACTCCTCTGCCTGTGGACGAAGCACTATACAAGTGCATACATTTCGTCCATCTACATATCGCATCCTAAAGACAAGATGCATTAAATACTGGATTAAACAAAACACCGAGCAGATCAAATAACTTTTTTAGTGCACCGTTACGATTGCCGCCGTGAACAAAGATAAATAAATCGCACAGGTACTGGTGAGTTCAGGCTCTGTCCATAGCCCCCCCCCCAGTACCTCCCCACCCATCCCCGCTGTCCGTGTGCCCGTGCTGTTTTTCCCATCCGTCCCCCCCCCCCCAGGACTGCCCCGTCCGAAGAGAGGAGAGCGGAAGCCAGGGCTACAGCGGCCGAGGGGCTCCCTCTGCCTCCCCATCACCTCCTCGCACAGGTACCGGTGAGTTCAGGCTCCGTCCATAGCCCCCCCCCAGGACTGCCCCGTCCGAAGAGAGGAGAGCGAGCCAGGGAGCGGATTGCCAGACTGGATGCTGCCTGCTCTCCCGCCGGTGAGTGGCTGTTCATTCGTCCGTCTTCGGATATCTCATTTGTTTCTTGCTGCTGGGACGTGGCTTTTTTATTTCTCCTTGTCTTTATATCACGGCTTCTCTTTCACCCATCCACCTTTCCTTACCTCTTGCCATCTTATGTCTGTTTCACAAACTCCGCCTCCCATGTATGCTTTGTCTCTTTCCCTACAGCCATCTCATCCGCTTTCTCCTTTCCTCTCCCCTCCTCTGCTTCCACTTCATCCCTCTATCCTTATCTGTATGTATCTTCCCTTCCCTTTACCCTTGTCTTGTTTCCTCCGTCGCCCCTCTTCTCTACAGTTTTTCTCTCTCACACTTACCCTCCTTTCTATATAGTTTTCCTTCATGTTCTCTTCACCACCACTACATCATGTGCCTAACCGTCCAACTGTCTCCACTCTCCCTAATTCCCTTTAACTTGACCCTTTTCTCTCCCTCGACTCTTCATTGTCATAAACATAAGGTCGAAATGGCAGTAGATGAAAGCACCCATGTAGTAGTATGTCCCCGGCTTGGGTCATCTATTTTTGCACCACGCCTTGTCAACTCTGCTCCTCTCCGACCTAGAAGGTGTGACACAGGTGCACCAGGTTTCTGCTGGCTGAGGGTACTGATACTGGCCCTATGGCCAGTACTTTAATAAGGCGAGGTAAGCTTATTGTTAGAGGACAGGAAGCACTCCAGAGTCAAACCTTCATTTTGCCCGGAGCGCTAAACATTCATGCCTCGTTCCCGAGTATCCCATTTCCGAGGTGAGTACTCTCACCAAGCTGACTTCATTCAGGTGGCCTAATTGGCAGCTGTTTCTAGTTTTTGGTATTCAGCATGATGTGCATTACCCCCTTGTGGTGTGCCCAGCAGCCAGATAAAAAGCACATGGTGACCATTATTGTGTGTTTCAGTCACGTAAGTAGATTCTTGCCTCAACGAACTATAATTAGTACTCCTGTCCTGTCAGAACCCGGAACATTGTCTAGATTACATTTCTGGTTGTGTCTCTGCCTTTGACTCAGTACCGCACTCTACTCACTTTCGACTAGGTTTATACTACACAAGTATGTACAAATATACATTGTGGAGCAATTAAATCCCATGTGTGTCCATCCCCCAAACTTCGCTAAACCGATGTAACTTTATAAGGAGCCTCTTTTTAGAGCTGGCTTGACAGCACAGCTGTCTCATTACCTCATGTAATTAACATAAAAGAGTTACAAGAAACACTACTGAGAGAGGAGCTTTGGCCCTGCCTAAATGTTGGTTATCTTCAATACAGGATATGACTGGGCAGGAGATGTGTTCTTTCACTACAAAAGGGTGCTTAAATTGCACTTTATGCCGTATTGGAAAGCCTAGGCCTCAAGTTCGTTATGGGGATAAACAATTTATGCCATATTAGATGCCTAGGATCTGGTAATCTTGGAACCTTAAAACAAAGGCAATGGAGTTGAAAGGCTTTTACGGGTGGCTTGTTATTCCACTGTTGTCAAGCCTGTAGATGAGTGTTTCCAATTTCCTATCGAAAAATGATGTCTGATGCCATAGATTAAATTAGTTTATTATGAAATGGTTTGACAAATGCAGTAGTCTAACATTTCTTATGAAAAGCATAAGGTTAAGCTAACAAGTCTTTAAGGGTGGCTTTTTGTTACACTGTGGTAAAGTCTGCAGAAGTATTTTGGAACATGGAATCTCACACATTACAATAGTCAGCAAGAGTTTTGGTGTTTAGCCCCGTCTGACAAGCCCCCCTGAGTAGATTTTCATTGTGATAATCCAATTTTATGCATGTGATTTAGCTTTGTGTGTATATTAATCCAATTTTTTTGGTCCGGCTTGTCATATTTAGCTATTTTCCAGGCTCTTGTAGTCAGAAAAATTTATTAAAAACATGCATCCATATACATTTCGAGAGGGGCCATGGAGCATTCCTTTTCGTTGGTCTGTTCTAATATCACTCACATTCTGTTTGTGACGTGTTAGCATATAGAATGTGACAATGGGTCAGCCCACTTCTGCCATTGATTCTCATGGCCTGTGAGTGACTGCAAGGCGGGGGAGATCGTGGCCGTCCGGCTGGCCCTGTCGGGCTGGGTGCTGGTCTGCTCCACGCTGCCCACCGACTACTAGAAGGTGTCGAGCATCGACGGCACAGTCATCACCACGGCCACCTTCTGGTCCAACTTGTGGAAGACCTGCATCACCGACTCCACCGGCATCTCAAACTGCAAGGATTTCCCGTCCATGATGGCCCTGGAGGGTGCGTCCTGACGGGGGGGGGCTGTGTGTGTGTCTGTGTATGTGTATGTGTATGTGGCTCTATGTATGTGTGTGTGTTGCTCTGTGTGTGGCTCTGTAGGTATGTATGTGTGTGGGACTCTGTGTGGGTCTGTGTGTTTGTGTGTGGCATTTGCGAGAGATTAAGCTATTGGCATTGTAAATGACAGTGCCATTTATTTATCTGTTTTCAAAACCAACACATACATAAAAATGTTGTCATTTACAATGCCAATAGCTCTAACTTTTTCAAAGGCGAAACCGTTACATTGTAAATGCTTGTTTTTTTTTTAAACAGATTTTATTGACTGTAAAAGAAGCAAATATTATGCAAAGCTCTGCCACCCAGAGTCAATTGCCCTCATCCATGTACCAACATCAATTCCAGTCATTTTCTATAATGAAGCATATTTGCAAACAGAAGGAAACAGAGAAATGAAAACCCCCCCGCACCCCCTCACCCTCCCACAAAACCCACCCCCCGCGCGCCACTTCCTGCTCTACCTGTAACATGCGGATCGTATGCAAAACATGCCAAGCACACCAATGCACCAACTGTATTATCATTGCCTTCAACCCGTCAGGTGATCTGGAGGACTCCATCCCCTCTCCTTTTAACTTTTTTCAACTACAGATATCTGCCCAAAAATTAGCTGACTACCAAACCTAGTGCATGTATGTAGACCAGGGTCATATGTTATAGACAAATCAAAGAATACCATTTTATCTTTCATTGAAAAGTGTGGCTGACCCATAACTACAGAGCAGCAACCGCCGTTGTGCAACTATAAATAAATATACATAACTTTATCATGACAATCCCAAAACATTGTCCGCTGTCCACAGTTTACAATAAATATTTCCCTGTTTGGGGGGGAAAAACTTTTTCAAAGACCCTGTCCAAAATAAACATGTAATATAAAAATGACATAAGGAGCAATGTGTAACATTAGCTAATATTGCCATCTTGGGGTTCTGGAGACACTTATAAATTACTAACAGTTTTACTTTGTTGCTTAACCAGAATCCCTTGATGGTGATTTAGGATGATGCTACATGGTTTCCTGTTATGTATCCTCTCTCTACAAATATTTATATATGTACATAAAAGGCATTTCTTATTGAAAGGCACCTGTTCCACTGTATTCCTGTGTTTCAACTCTCATCCAGGAATGAATTCCTGCTGTTCCCATTGGAATGCCTGATCAACAGATTAACTTCAGTCAACTGATGGCAGCCAGGAGGGCACACATTTTTGCAGATTATGCTGATATCAGTCTTCAAAATTCATAACGTCCAGTTTTTGTTTCAAATCTGTTTTTATTTTCAGCAAGAAGAAAGGGTCACACTCCACAAGGGAATCAGGTACACAGCGATAAGCCTACATCCCCATTCAGGGCCGACCCCGTGATAGAAGAGCATATCAGATGGCATTGAGGTCCAGGGGGGAGGAGAGTTATACACAGCGTTGCGCCTACAACCCAGAGGGGCCGGCCACGATCAAATAACGGAGCACAACATTAGGTAGGCCTGTGGAGTGGTAGGACCCAGGGGGCCTTTCTATGCTGTAGACGGGCAAAAAGGCCCATATGGAACAACCATTTCAACAGGGCATCAGGGCCCGAAAAGCAGACAGTAATAGTAAGAAGAAGGACAACTAGAGAAAGACAAGCAGGAAAAGGAGTTGGGATAGAAGAGCAAGAATAGAGACAGCGCGCGGGGGGGGGAGGGCTCGATATTCCAGTCTATTGGCGGTAGCGGTGAGGCGCAGCTTAGGGGGGCAGTCATGGTAGCAATCTGCTCGGGTCAGGGGGGGCAAGAGCATCCTCAAACAATCGCAGCATCCTGAGTTTGATAGGCACGTAGCGCGCCCGTTCAACTGCGCAAAAGTATTTGACTAGGGGCTGCCACACATCTTTGAAGCGGGTATCGCGCGCCTGCAGCCGGGCTGTGAAGAGCTCCATCGTAAGGACATGCCAAAGGTGCACGAACCAAGCCGCGATTGGAGGAGCTTTGGGCTTCTTCCAGTATAAGGCTATGAGCTGTTTGGCAGCACTCAGCATTTGGAGCGCCAGGATCCAGTCACTCCTGGTAAGGGCCTTTAGAGCAGCAGGTTTAACACCCAGCAGGATGGTGGTAGTGAGTTCAGGCAGAGGAAATTCCAGCACCCCCCTGATGTGGCTAAGGACCTCCTTCCAGTAGAGAGTTAGTGCCAGGCACGCCCACCAGATATGAATGAGATCCCCTGTTGCAGATCGGCACCGCCAACACAGGGGCGAGGAGGCAGGAAACATCTGGTGTAGGCGCTGAGGAGTATAATACCATTGAGTCATTAATTTATAGGCATTTTCCCGCTGTGGGATGCTACGGTATATTTTGGGGATGTCCCGCCAGAGCATATGCCATTGCGCAGGGGTAATGTCCGTGTCTGACAATGCCTGCCACCTGTCCTGATAGGGGTGTGAAGGCGGTGTCCGCGGGTGCTGCAGGATCTGGTAAATACGAGATACCAGTCCTTTGGATTCGATGGGGTGGCGGACCAGCCGCTCAAAGGGGGTAAAGGCACGCGTGGCCGCCTGGTACATTGCGTCTGTAGTCACCTAATGTCGCAGCTGGGTATACTGCAGTTGTGCCGTCGCCGGGACACGGAACTCTTCTCTACATTGGGTGAAGGATTTTAGTTTGCCCGCCTCGAATAGGTCCGTAACCACCTTGCAGTCCCCTTGTGTCCACTTGGCAAAGGCCCGTGTTCGGTGGGCCGGCGGAAAAGATGGATTCCCTTTGATCGGGGTATGCGGCGAAGGAAAGGTCGTAAGGCCTCTGTGCACAGCTACCAGGTCCCAGATGTCAAGCACCGTCTTCGTGGGGACCGCCAAATAGGCTCTTAGAGCGTGCCGCCCGCTGATGCCAGACTAGGTCCCAGATGGTACGCCCCGTCACAGCCCGATCCATGTGAAGCCATCCCTTTTCACTCTCCCTCACTCCCCACTCCACCACAAAGCGGAGGTGCGAGGCCCAGTAGTAATCCAGTAAATCGGGGCAAGCCAGCCCCCCCTGTCCCGCGGTGTCATTAACAATTTCTGGGAGAATCGAGGCCTCTTACCGCCCCAGATGAAGGCTGAGAGGGCACGCTGGAGATCGCGGATGTTGCGGAGCGGGATGGGCGTGGGGAGACACTGAAATAGGTACAGGATTTTAGGGAGGATTGACATCTTGACAGCGTTGAGCCTGCCCAGCCACGTCAGCACCAGGGGCTTCCACTGTCGTAGTTCCTCCAGGACCGATCGTCGACACTCCCGCCAGTTTACTTGCGACCACGTGTCCAGGGAAGGGGTTATCTGCAATCCAATGTAACGGATGCTCGGGGCAGCCCACTGGTATGGAGCCAACTTCTTAAGACGAGGGATGTCTGCCTCCGGAACGGTAATGTTGAGGGCCCAGGACTTGCTGTGGTTAATCTTAAGGCCAGAGGCCCGCTCGAAAAAAGTCAGCGCAGAGTGGAGTGCCGGCAGAGACTCGTCAGAGCGGGTGAGGGTGAGGAGAAGATCGTCAGCAAACAGCGCCACCTTGGTCTCACAGCCCCCCATGTGGATGCCATGGATGTCGGGTGCCCGACAGATCATTGCCGCCAGCGTCTCCACCACTAGGGCAATGAGCAAGGGCGATAGGGGTACCCCTGTCGGGTGCCCCTGTGGATGAGGAACGGCATCGAGAGCTGTCCATTGACCCAAATCCGGGCCTGCGGAGCGAGGTATGGTGCCATGATCCTGGTGATCATGTCCGGTCCCAGTCCAAGCTTGCCCAGGACCGCCCGTTAAAAGATCCAGCCCACCCGGTCAAAGGCCTTCTCCGCATCCAGCGAGAGGAGGCAGGCCGGAATATTCCAGTGACGCACCTTCCCCACCAGGTGAGCTACTTTGCGGACGTTGTCTGCCCCCTGCTGATTGCGGATGAAGCCAACCTGATCCGGGTCTACTAGACCCGGCATGTGGGGGTCCAAATGCTTCACCAGGAGTTTGGTGTAGATCTTAAAATCAGTATTCAGCAAGGCTATGGGGCGGTACGAGGCGCACTGAGGTGAGGTCCGAGCTGCGCCTGGAACATACGATAAAAGGATAGAGGCAGACCATCCGGTCCTGGAGTTTTCCCAAGGGGAAGATCCCGTATGGAGGCTGCTATCTCCTCCTGGACAATCGGGTTTTCCAAGGCCGTCGCATGGCACGGGTGGAGCGGCGTCCCCATATAGGCTTGTAGGACCTCCGCCACAGCTCCTGGGTCTGGTAGTTCCTCCTGATAGAGCGCAGTGTAGTAAGCTTGGAACGCTTCTCATTTACCCTTCTCTGAGACGGCTTTCGTCCCGTCAGGGAGCTGAACACTGGCGATGTGGTTCTTGGCCGCCCGCGCCCTCAATCGCCTTGCCAACAAGCTGCCTACCTTGTCTCCACCCTCGAAGTATTTCTGCTTCAGGGCCAACAGGGAAGATTCCGCCTTGTTGGTCCGCATGAGTCGGAGCTGTCCTCTGAGATTGGCCAACCGCCGTCTAGACACAGCGGAGGTGCTATTATGGTCCCGCTGTTCCTCTCGTTTTATATCTCTCTCCAGATTATCCTCGACGGTCCTGGTCGCGCGAGTCAGTGCAATCGAGAGGGTGGTGATGTGCGCCCGGATGGTCGCCCATACGACAGGGAAGGGTGTCTCCGGCAAGTCGTTGCTAGCGAAGTAAGAGTCTATGGCCACCCTGATGCTGGCTACATCGGCTGCATCCCTCAGCGGTAGACGCCATTGCGCCTCTCGAGCGGGATGAACGGCCGGATCCTGTAGTAGCAATTCAACGTGCGCATGGTCCGATAGCGAGATGGCAGAAATGGAAGACCCCAGGACATTCCTCAGCAGAGCGTGAGAGATAAATAAATAGTCGATACAGGAGTACGAGCGGTGGGCATGGGAGTAGAACGAATAATCTTTCAATCCTGGGGAGCGGTAGCGCCATACATCATAGAGTCCCAGGTCTGTGATCTGGGCCCGCAGTGCAGAGGACATGGCCCCAGAGCCGAAGGCTGAGGTATCGCTACGATCAGCATTTGGGTCCCAGACTAGGTTAAAATCGCCCCCCAGGATCAGGGAGGGGTCCCCCCGCGGGACATGTGTGGTAAAAAGCGTGCATAGGTACCGATCCTGCAGCTGGTTGGGTGCATAAACATTACATAAAGTGAAGGTGCGTCGGCCAACACCCACACTCAGCCTGTGGAAGCACCCGTCGTTACTCCTGAAGGGCTTGGTCCCCCGCCTGATGCCCCGTCTACACAGAATTGCCACGCCTGATGTCTTAGTGCTTGCTGCAGCCCAAAATTGAAGGGGATATCTGGGGTGCGCCATGCGCCCAACGTATGCCTGCAGAAGATGGGTCTCTTGGAGAAATATGATGTCAGGGTTCTGCTGCAGGAGGTAACGCCAAGTCTGCCGCCTCTTATTGGGGGAGTTCAGGCCCTTGACGTTAAGCACAAAAGGGGTGTACAAAGTTCCCCGGGAAGAGTGACGGAGAGGGGTGTGTGTGCTAGTAAGTGGGGGGAATCCCCTAGTTTGAACTAGAACCCTCACACACCCAGCAAGCTAGATGTCATGCTTCATCATATGGGCTCTGCTCCTCGTCAGACTGGCGCTGCAATGTCTGACGGGCTCCCGAAACCGGGGCTCTTTATCGGAGATCTTTTGTTCTCGCCATATGGTGCATGCGTGTGAGAGGGCCTGGGGAGTGTGGTCGTGACGTGAGTGCTTGATTAAAAAAGGTGAGTCGGTCCACAACCTAATTTTATTCTCGTGGTAGACTCCCTTGGTTAAAAACAGAGGGTGGTGGTGTATGAGGGGAGAAAAATTACCCTAGAACTATCAGAGTGAATTTAACTACTACCCTCAATCATTGGTCGACATGTTTCATGCCTAATGGCAATTCTTCAGGACCTAGTTAGATGGTACCACACAGTGAAAAATATTTAAGTGAAGGGTCAAAACTTGCAGATAGGTATACGACCTTCTTTTTAGTCAATAATACCGGGGTGCAGGCCAATCGGTCCTGCTGCAGTATTGATACCCTAAAAAGATTCCCTGACGGACCTCGCAGTCTGCTCCCGTGGGACCGGCTGGGGAGGTATGGTACCTTCGGCGGCAGCAGTCCAAGCCGATGCACCTACCCCACGAGCGGCGTCAGGTTGATGACGCAGAGCAGCTGGTGACGTTAAGCGTCAGGACCTTTAGGGGACTAGGCAAGGGGGCAGTCATATTGAAGTTCTAGGGGAAGTCGCCTGCGCCCCTCCATCCCTCCTCCGCAGCCGCCCTGCAGCACAAACACCCCACGCCAGTGCAGCTCGGGCCAAGCGCCATTGTCTCACCGCCCCCCACCCTGCACAAGTAAGGAAGAAGGGAAGGAGAAGGAAGGAAAGTAAGGAAGGCCAGAAAGAAGAGAGAGACAAAAAGAAAAGATATGGTCCAACAGTGGCCAACAGGGCCAAGTCCAGTTGATCCCGCCAACAGGCATCCTACACCCTGGGGTTCGGATATGCCCAGGGATGTCACTCCCTCAGGGATCACCAGGGATAGGGGCGTAGCCGGTCTCGGGGTTATCGTGGGTAGGAGCCCCAGCGCCGCCCACCCTAGAGATAGGAGCTGGGGTGCAAAACTAGGTAGGGCAGTCGTCCTCAGTGGCGTCCTGAGGGAAGGGGGGAGAGCGCCCACCCCCGAAGAAGTAGAGCATGAGCCGTCTGGATGAGTCTCCTGCAAGATCACGGGGTTGGCGGACGAGATTTAGCCTCCTCTCGGTCTCCCTCCAGGGACTTGATGTGGGCGATAATGTCCTGCTTGGTCTGGAAGGCAGACTGCTCATCCACTCGGGGCGAGCGGCGGTGTCGTTGGACCGTGGTCCAGGACGGTTTCGCTGGGATACGCTCCTGCCTTTGTGAGCGCACCGGACTCGCCGGCAGTGATGTCAGGAGCTGCAGAAGCTGCGCCGCCTCAGCGAATTTCCTCACAACTCTCTGTTTGGTCTCCCACTGGAAGATAAGGGCAAAGGGATGGCCCCATTGGTAAGCGATGCCCAGGTCCCGCAGCTTTTCAGTCACCGGTCTGAAGGCTCGCCGCCGCTGGAGGGTGTTGGGCGCTAGATCTTGTAAAATTTGGATTTTGTGACCCCTAAAAGTAAGGTCCGGCTTGCTTCGCGCGGCCGGCAGGATGGCCTCCTTCTCCGTGAAGAAGTGGAACCTCATCAGGATATCCGGGAGAAGTCCTGGGCGCCCCGGCGGTCCGGAGACCCGATGAGCGCGATCTAGGGCCGGTGTTGAGGCATCGCTGTCACCCCAAACCTCATGAAGGAGCTGCGCAACAAAAGTCAGGACATCCTTCCCTTCTTCTCCGAGTGGTACGCCGCGAATGCAGAGGTTGTTCCGGCGGCTCCTATTTTCCAGGTCTTCTTGCTTGACCTGCAGCTTGATGTGCTGTTCCTCCAGCGTTGCCAGGCGTTGCCACAGGAGCTCCTGGTCCTCAGTGCGGGCATCAACTGTCTTCTGCAGACCGTCCACGCGATCTCCCAGGTCTGTGACCTCCCGGGGGCTCACAGCGGAGGGAGCGGAGGGAGCCGATCTCCATTTTCAGTTCCGACATAAAGGATGTCATAAATGCCTGCGTTACCGGGGCCGTGTCCCCTGAGGTCCTCGGCGCCCCCGCCACCGGCGCAGCTGCTCCCGTCTTGCCCCACATTGCCACCACTGAGTTGTCCCTGGGGGGCACTGTCGTTTCATTCTTGCCCCCTTTGGAGCGCGTCATAGCCAGCGTTGATGTGGCCCTGCCGGCCTACTAGCGCCTCAAGGGCCGGGGTCGGGGCTGTTGAAGGCGAGAACCAGATCGTGGGAGAGAGTCCTCTCGACAGCCCCCCCAGAGCACCACAAATCAGGTCCCCAGGCAACCCAAAGACTAGTCGCCAGGAGGCCCCGCAGCAAAGACACAATGGCAGGCTCACCCCACTGAGGCACGCAGGGTGGCGGTCCGATTACAGGCAGAGCCCGTCCAGCACCGTGGGGCAGGCGTCAAGGTTCCCAGGTCAGGGGGGGTCGCAGTACAGGCCCACAAATTCCAGTACACAAGGGCCCGCACAACAGCCCCGAGCAAACTGCAGCTTCCCCGGCACTCAGGCCGCGCCCGACACAAGGCACAGTAAAATTAGCCGCACCACCGCAGTGCCCTACCACAGTACTGATGCAGAATGAGGAACGCACCTGCCCCTTCACCTCCCCCCTCACAGATGCCCTCAGCAGTGGCCCCCCCACAGTGATACAGAGGAAGCTTCAAGCATTGTCCAAAGTCTCTCGCACCCCCAAAGCAGCCGGGCCGACGTGCGCACCAGCTAGAGGACCAAATGGAGGGGGCAGAACAGCTACAGCGCTCAGGCAGGGATTACCGGCCTCCCAGCACACAGACATAAAATGGCGGCTCCCTCACGCAGGCCTCACCACTCCTCCCCAACGGTCCCGTCAGCTTTTCTCCACCAAAGGCCGACTCTAATACCCCCAGGCAGCTGCACGGGACAGAATGGGGGCCCCAAACCAGGTATGCGTAGTGGGGCACCCAAAGCACTCAAGGACCGCCACCCCCCAATCGTCCAGCACCAGAGATCAAAAATGGCAGGGAGGCGCAACCGCAGGGTCAGCATTCACCCCAGCACCCCGCCACTGCCGCTCACAGTCTCTAAAGGCAGGACGCGCCTCACAGCATAGGCCCCCAGCAGATCTCGCCAGCAGGACCGCGTCCGACTCACCACCTCTCCATGCACACTGTTGTCTCCTCCGCAGGCCTCCCAGCCGGTCACAATGCAGTCCCAAGACTCACCGCCGTCATCCCTTGCCGTCCGCAGATAAAGGGGCGCCCACGGAAGGCAGACCGCTACTGTCCTGCTGCCCCGCACCTGCAGTGAGCCTCTCACCTCTCAGGCCCCCTCCAGACAGTCTCCGGAATGCCGCCGCTCCCAGTCCCCAGGCCAAGCGCTGCAGTTCTCCACTCCACGCCTAGGCACCGCCAGACAACGCCGGATAGGGCCTCTTCTCGCCTCCCAGGTCCCGACTAGACAGTCGCTGACATGTCGCCTCTGAAGATATCCAGGCCAAGCGCCGCAATCGTTGACGGCTATGCACCGCCGGGCAGGGCCTTTCAGTCACCCCACCACAAGGCAGCCCTCTCGCACCAGCCGGTACGCACTCCGCCGCTCACCGCCCCTACAGGACGCCACAGGGGACCCACATTCGGCCACCACCGCTTTGCACACTCTGGGCAATCCTGCAGGCCCAAGGTGTGTGTGGCGAATCGCCCCCACACCCCGAGGGAAACAGTGGGTTCAGGGGGAGTAGAGTCCGCTGCCGCAGGAGCCCCACACTAAGCCTCTGCAACTTGAGCTAGAAAATGGCGGGCCTCAGAGGCAAGGGGCAACGTCCACCAGTCCGCAGCCACTGGGTCGTCACCGCCAGCTCCCCGGGGATGTCCGCTCACCACCTCCGTGGGTCCGCGACCTCCGCTCCAGCGCTGCGGGGTGTGCACACAAGAGTCAACTCCCACCAGAAGCGCGTCTCATCCGGGCTCCGCAAGCCAGGTCCTGCACTACAAAATGGCGGGCCGCACTTTGACCGCAGCCTCCAGCCTCAAGGTCCAGGCCTGGTGTCCGCAGGTGTGTGCCCTCAATCCGGGCTCCACCCCCGCCGCACATCCGCGGGGATAGCCTGCAATTTCTCCCAGCGGGTCTGGCCGGTCCGGCGCTGGGCGCAGACACAGTCTCCCCAGAGGGCGCGCAAGATGGCAGACCGTCTCTCCGGGTCCGGGAGCCGCAACCTCTGCTATCTTCAAAGTGCCGTCCCCAGAATTATTTACAACAAGGGGTGGTGAGGGACAGAGTCTCTGAATTAAGCAGAATACTCTCACCCAGTCAAGAGATCAGGGCTACATCCAACACCGTTTTTTAGCTCATTGCACCATCCCAGTTTCAGAACCTGGCTGTATGCAAATTAGTCTGTTCCTGTCCCAGTGCATGATGGGAACAGGGCAAACCAAACTACAAAAGCCAATTCTTACACTGGGAAGAAAAGAAGCTTCCAAGGACCGGTTTCTGGCATTACAGCCGTCTTCGGCCCGGCTTGCTTGAATCCTGATGGTGCAATGAGCAAGGGACTCATGTCTGAGTATACCCTTCCACGCTTAGGGTGGACAAAATTATTTACAACAAGGGGTGGTGAGGGACAGAGTCTCTGAATTAAGCAGAATACTCTCACCCAGTCAAGAGATCAGGGCTAGATCCAACATCGTTTTTTAGCTCATTGCACCATCCCAGTTTCAGAACCTGGCTGTATGCAAATTAGTCTGTTCATGTCCCAGTGCATGATGGGAACAGGGCAAACCAAACTACAATAGCCAATTCTTACACTGGGAAGAAAACAAGCTTCCGGGGACCGGTTTCTGGCATTACAGCCGTCTTCGGCCCGGCTTGCTTGAATCCTGATGGTGCAATGAGCAAGGGACTCATGTCTGAGTATACCCTTCCACGCTTAGGGTGGACAAAATTATTTACAACAAGGGGTGGTGAGGGACAGAGTCTCTGAATTAAGCAGAATACTCTCACCCAGTCAAGAGATCAGGGCTAGATCCAACACCGTTTTTTAGCTCATTGCACCATCCCAGTTTCAGAACCTGGCTGTATGCAAATTAGTCTGTTCCTGTCCCAGTGCATGATGGGAACAGGGCAAACCAAACTACAAAAGCCAATTCTTACACTGGGAAGAAAACAAGCTTCCGGGGACCGGTTTCTGGCATTACAGCCGTCTTCGGCCCGGCTTGCTTGAATCATGATGGTGCAATGAGCAAGGGACTCATGTCTGAGTATACCCTTCCACGCTTAGGGTGGACAAAATTATTTACAACAAGGGGTGGTGAGGGACAGAGTCTCTGAATTAAGCAGAATACTCTCACCCAGTCAAGAGATCAGGGCTAGATCCAACACCGTTTTTTAGCTCATTGCACCATCCCAGTTTCAGAACCTGGCTGTATGCAAATTAGTCTGTTCCTGTCCCAGTGCATGATGGGAACAGGGCAAACCAAACTACAAAAGCCAATTCTTACACTGGGAAGAAAACAAGCTTCCGGGGACCGGTTTCTGGCATTACAGCCGTCTTCGGCCCGGCTTGCTTGAATCCTGATGGTGCAATGAGCAAGGGACTCATGTCTGAGTATACCCTTCCACGCTTAGGGTGGACAAAATTATTTACAACAAGGGGTGGTGAGGGACAGAGTCTCTGAATTAAGCAGAATACTCTCACCCAGTCAAGAGATCAGGGCTAGATCCAACACCGTTTTTTAGCTCATTGCACCATCCCAGTTTCAGAACCTGGCTGTATGCAAATTAGTCTGTTCCTGTCCCAGTGCATGATGGGAACAGGGCAAACCAAACTACAAAAGCCAATTCTTACACTGGGAAGAAAAGAAGCTTCCAAGGACCGGTTTCTGGCATTACAGCCGTCTTCGGCCCGGCTTGCTTGAATCCTGATGGTGCAATGAGCAAGGGACTCATGTCTGAGTATACCCTTCCACGCTTAGGGTGGACAAAATTATTTACAACAAGGGGTGGTGAGGGACAGAGTCTCTGAATTAAGCAGAATACTCTCACCCAGTCAAGAGATCAGGGCTAGATCCAACATTGTTTTTTAGCTCATTGCACCATCCCAGTTTCAGAACCTGGCTGTATGCAAATTAGTCTGTTCCTGTCCCAGTGCATGATGGGAACAGGGCAAACCAAACTACAATAGCCAATTCTTACACTGGGAAGAAAACAAGCTTCCGGGGACCGGTTTCTGGCATTACAGCCGTCTTCGGCCCGGCTTGCTTGAATCCTGATGGTGCAATGAGCAAGGGACTCATGTCTGAGTATACCCTTCCACGCTTAGGGTGGACAAAATTATTTACAACAAGGGGTGGTGAGGGACAGAGTCTCTGAATTAAGCAGAATACTCTCACCCAGTCAAGAGATCAGGGCTAGATCCAACACCGTTTTTTAGCTCATTGCACCATCCCAGTTTCAGAACCTGGCTGTATGCAAATTAGTCTGTTCCTGTCCCAGTGCATGATGGGAACAGGGCAAACCAAACTACAAAAGCCAATTCTTACACTGGGAAGAAAAGAAGCTTCCAAGGACCGGTTTCTGGCATTACAGCCGTCTTCGGCCCGGCTTGCTTGAATCCTGATGGTGCAATGAGCAAGGGACTCATGTCTGAGTATACCCTTCCACGCTTAGGGTGGACAAAATTATTTACAACAAGGGGTGGTGAGGGACAGAGTCTCTGAATTAAGCAGAATACTCTCACCCAGTCAAGAGATCAGGGCTAGATCCAACATCGTTTTTTAGCTCATTGCACCATCCCAGTTTCAGAACCTGGCTGTATGCAAATTAGTCTGTTCATGTCCCAGTGCATGATGGGAACAGGGCAAACCAAACTACAATAGCCAATTCTTACACTGGGAAGAAAACAAGCTTCCGGGGACCGGTTTCTGGCATTACAGCCGTCTTCGGCCCGGCTTGCTTGAATCCTGATGGTGCAATGAGCAAGGGACTCATGTCTGAGTATACCCTTCCACGCTTAGGGTGGACAAAATTATTTACAACAAGGGGTGGTGAGGGACAGAGTCTCTGAATTAAGCAGAATACTCTCACCCAGTCAAGAGATCAGGGCTAGATCCAACACCGTTTTTTAGCTCATTGCACCATCCCAGTTTCAGAACCTGGCTGTATGCAAATTAGTCTGTTCCTGTCCCAGTGCATGATGGGAACAGGGCAAACCAAACTACAAAAGCCAATTCTTACACTGGGAAGAAAACAAGCTTCCGGGGACCGGTTTCTGGCATTACAGCCGTCTTCGGCCCGGCTTGCTTGAATCATGATGGTGCAATGAGCAAGGGACTCATGTCTGAGTATACCCTTCCACGCTTAGGGTGGACAAAATTATTTACAACAAGGGGTGGTGAGGGACAGAGTCTCTGAATTAAGCAGAATACTCTCACCCAGTCAAGAGATCAGGGCTAGATCCAACACCGTTTTTTAGCTCATTGCACCATCCCAGTTTCAGAACCTGGCTGTATGCAAATTAGTCTGTTCCTGTCCCAGTGCATGATGGGAACAGGGCAAACCAAACTACAAAAGCCAATTCTTACACTGGGAAGAAAACAAGCTTCCGGGGACCGGTTTCTGGCATTACAGCCGTCTTCGGCCCGGCTTGCTTGAATCCTGATGGTGCAATGAGCAAGGGACTCATGTCTGAGTATACCCTTCCACGCTTAGGGTGGACAAAATTATTTACAACAAGGGGTGGTGAGGGACAGAGTCTCTGAATTAAGCAGAATACTCTCACCCAGTCAAGAGATCAGGGCTAGATCCAACACCGTTTTTTAGCTCATTGCACCATCCCAGTTTCAGAACCTGGCTGTATGCAAATTAGTCTGTTCCTGTCCCAGTGCATGATGGGAACAGGGCAAACCAAACTACAAAAGCCAATTCTTACACTGGGAAGAAAAGAAGCTTCCAAGGACCGGTTTCTGGCATTACAGCCGTCTTCGGCCCGGCTTGCTTGAATCCTGATGGTGCAATGAGCAAGGGACTCATGTCTGAGTATACCCTTCCACGCTTAGGGTGGACAAAATTATTTACAACAAGGGGTGGTGAGGGACAGAGTCTCTGAATTAAGCAGAATACTCTCACCCAGTCAAGAGATCAGGGCTAGATCCAACATTGTTTTTTAGCTCATTGCACCATCCCAGTTTCAGAACCTGGCTGTATGCAAATTAGTCTGTTCCTGTCCCAGTGCATGATGGGAACAGGGCAAACCAAACTACAATAGCCAATTCTTACACTGGGAAGAAAACAAGCTTCCGGGGACCGGTTTCTGGCATTACAGCCGTCTTCGGCCCGGCTTGCTTGAATCCTGATGGTGCAATGAGCAAGGGACTCATGTCTGAGTATACCCTTCCACGCTTAGGGTGGACAAAATTATTTACAACAAGGGGTGGTGAGGGACAGAGTCTCTGAATTAAGCAGAATACTCTCACCCAGTCAAGAGATCAGGGCTAGATCCAACACCGTTTTTTAGCTCATTGCACCATCCCAGTTTCAGAACCTGGCTGTATGCAAATTAGTCTGTTCCTGTCCCAGTGCATGATGGGAACAGGGCAAACCAAACTACAAAAGCCAATTCTTACACTGGGAAGAAAACAAGCTTCCGGGGACCGGTTTCTGGCATTACAGCCGTCTTCGGCCCGGCTTGCTTGAATCATGATGGTGCAATGAGCAAGGGACTCATGTCTGAGTATACCCTTCCACGCTTAGGGTCGACAAAATTATTTACAACAAGGGGTGGTGAGGGACAGAGTCTCTGAATTAAGCAGAATACTCTCACCCAGTCAAGAGATCAGGGCTAGATCCAACACCGTTTTTTAGCTCATTGCACCATCCCAGTTTCAGAACCTGGCTGTATGCAAATTAGTCTGTTCCTGTCCCAGTGCATGATGGGAACAGGGCAAACCAAACTACAAAAGCCAATTCTTACACTGGGAAGAAAACAAGCTTCCGGGGACCGGTTTCTGGCATTACAGCCGTCTTCGGCCCGGCTTGCTTGAATCCTGATGGTGCAATGAGCAAGGGACTCATGTCTGAGTATACCCTTCCACGCTTAGGGTGGACAAAATTATTTACAACAAGGGGTGGTGAGGGACAGAGTCTCTGAATTAAGCAGAATACTCTCACCCAGTCAAGAGATCAGGGCTAGATCCAACACCGTTTTTTAGCTCATTGCACCATCCCAGTTTCAGAACCTGGCTGTATGCAAATTAGTCTGTTCCTGTCCCAGTGCATGATGGGAACAGGGCAAACCAAACTACAAAAGCCAATTCTTACACTGGGAAGAAAACAAGCTTCCGGGGACCGGTTTCTGGCATTACAGCCGTCTTCGGCCCGGCTTGCTTGAATCCTGATGGTGCAATGAGCAAGGGACTCATGTCTGAGTATACCCTTCCACGCCTTGTTGTAAATAATTTTGTCCACCCTAAGCGTGGAAGGGTATACTCAGATGTGAGTCCCTTGCTCATTGCACCATCAGGATTCAAGCAAGCCGGGCCGAAGACGGCTGTAATGCCAGAAACCGGTCCCCGGAAGCTTGTTTCCTTCCCAGTGTAAGAATTGGCTTTTGTAGTCTGGTCTGCCCTGTTCCCATGATGCACTGGGCCAGGGACAGACTAATTTGCATATAGCCAGGTTCTGAAACTGGGATGGTGCAATGAGCTAAAAAACGGTGTTGGATCTAGCCCTGATCTCTTGACTGGGTGAGAGTATTCTGCTTAATTCAGAGACTCTGTCCCTCACCACCCCTTGTTGTAAATAATTTTGTCCCCAGAATTAGCCACAGCTTGCTGCCAGATGCCTTGCACAAGAGCACCTTAAATGCGCCCCCAGTGTCGCTTTTGAGCACTCCAGCTCAGCTTAAACCCTGAAAATAGGCGGCTGGAAGCGGGAGCTCCCCCGGGACACGTCCGTTCACATCGCTGCTGAAGCCACGCCCCAACGTCCAGTTTTTAATGCAAACTATGAAGCAAGGGTATTTGTTTCGTCGCTAAATAGCCTCATTACTGGTGGCATTGAAATGTTTAATTCTCTCGTAGCATTTATTTAGCACAGACCTAACTACATAGAGCAAGAGAGGTGTACACAGCAAGGCAACACCTACATATAATAGGAACAATGGATATGAAATGCATTCAAAAGAGATAATAAACTGAAATACTAAGGTAGCAGTGAAGGGACTAATGACGCTGACAGGCAAATATATGGATATTTAACTTGGATGGGGTACGAATGCTCTGAACAGCAGAAAAACACGTTGGGTACCAATGCAAACGAATACTAAAATCTGTAAAAGAACCTAAACACTGAAAATAAATTTGTGAATGTGTTTCCAACAACAGTTCAATACACAATAGCGGAAACAGAATCAACTTTCTTGCACTAGCATTCAACGGGCCACGATTTTACTCATTCTTAGTAGTTTTTCCAATATCCCAAGTACTTCACAACATGAAAACGCATTTAATGTGTGACTGGATTCTGAAATAGTGTTTTACCCCTCAAAAACCACTTCGACACCTCATCAGGGGTAGCAAGAGCTATGTAAATGCAAACCCTTCCCTCTTCTATCCCTCGACTATCCTTTTTCAATCCAAATAACAAACTCACACGTTCACTGCTCAAATTAATTTCCTATCTCCCTATACTAATTCATCACTAATCCTTTTTGGGTTCCAGAGTAGCGTGCTACTCACCAAAAAGCGATTCAACACCTCGTTAGGGATAGTAAGCGCTGTAAAATGCAATTACAATAATAGTATTGGCAACTAAAAACATGATGAGAAATTACGAGGACAGTGTTGCACTAATGGGAAAAGGATTCAAAGTTTGAATTTTGTAGGGAAATGGGATAAGAAGGGTCTGAGTTAAAAAAGACAAAGGCAGTTAGGAAGCAACAACCTGCTCAAAAAGGCTACATTATCAAAATCTGGCACAAATAATACATGACAGGACAGCTATCATAAGAGCAGCATCTATAAAGGCAGATTCAGTAATGAAGGATATATTGGGAAGATGAGATACAAATTTAGAAGCATTAGTTTCAAGAGTCCAGGACATTAAGAATGAACCCATTTCCGTTTGAATAATTCCTATGGTGTACTCCCTCACTAAAGGTAAACTGTTAATTAGTTATTACAGTTCTACTTATGCATTGCTTTAGACATAAATGTGGTTAGATACACAAAACTGCCTTGTATATGCATTCTAGTGCTGAATTTATCTTGAGATATGTTTCTGTGCATTATTTAGCAAATGGGGTTACATTTGCATTCACTTCACCATAAGATTTGGTGGCAAATCAAGTTAGTAAAATATAGGTCTAGATTGGTATGGTCAATTAGATATAATATGTATAGATTCACGAATAATGATAACTAAAACCAAAAGCATGCAATATCTTACACATTTTTCTGACATATTCATGTCTGGCAAAGTGAAAACCTCGGTAACAGATTTAAAAAGCAACAAGCACAAATGCAGATGTTTCATAATATATTTAATATATTTAGAAGAAAGGTGTCCCTTTCAAACAGCTTTTTTCCGTAAACATTTGAACAAAATGCCTGAGATTTGGGGATAAACCTAGAGGGGTATTCAGTTGTGTTAAAACAATCCTCTCTGGCAAACTGGTGTGCATTATAGCATTGTGTTTATAACAATAGTTATGTTGCTAGCCTTTCTTGCAATTCAAGCAAATAAATTACACCGATTTAAACGTTGAACGAATGTATTGCTAGATAGAAAATATTTTGCATGCCAGTCCTTATGCACAGTGAAACAACAATGTAACCACTTCTAATCTAAAATGAAACAACGGCGTGTTTCCTTTCATCTTTAGGAACAGCTATAGAAGATCTAATTTCGCTCCAGGCTAAGCACTGAATACTCTTTCTGTAAAACACATGAAGAATACAAGCGCATTTTTTAGTTGTTTTAAATAACTGTAAAAAATTATAATTTAAAGAACGTATTTTATTTATTTAGCTGCCGCGTTTTAAGAGAAGTAAACACGACATGCCAGTTAATTGTAACGATAGCAATAACTATTTTTTGTTCAAAAGAATAAACAAACTTATGCGAGGCGGTTAACCCAGTTTCTTTTACTAAGCAAGACTTAAATAAATTCATTGACAGCCTTTTCGTCGCCTTTTTACGAATTGCTGTTCAAAGCTATACATTACAAAAATCGCCTTTTTTTACGAATTGCTGTTCAAATCCACACATTACAAAAATCGAACGCCAAATCTGTAAGCGGAAAAAACAAGATCAGTTGCGCCACGCCTAGAGCAGTTTATCGTGTGTGCCCTGCATTAGCCACCGAATGTCCTCCATGTCCGATTTAGTATGGTGGCTATGGGCGTGTTCAATGTATACGACATATTTTCTATAGGTTGTGGCAGCTATCGAAACGCTGAGAACGCAGCAGTAAATTCGGGACAGTAAACGGGAAAACGAATGTGAAAACTGGAAATGTTATTAATTGTGTTCGCAGTCTTCTTTCGTGAGCTGGGATGTGCTTACACGTTTGTACGCACTTGTGTATTAACAGCGTTTCTGAAACTCGCACGCGCACGAACCTGCACAAGGAACGAATTTTCTTTTAGTGAGTTTGTAAGGTGGGCATTCCCCGTGCCCTACATGAAACGCGGCCACCGACGTCCAAGCTCGTTCGCCGTGTTTGCGATTCCCTTGATCTTTTGACACTTGTTTTCACCGGGGAGACCCGTCCTCTCAATCGCCCTACCCCCACAAACCTCCATTGTACTCTTTACATACGTGGGTAATTATGAATGGCTTCTGGGAGCAAACGGGTGTGAAAAAAACCTTTGAGATAGGCGACATGTTTTTTTTCTTCTGGTTTCTATACTGGGGTACACCTTCACCCACGTAGTGTTTTAACATGGAATAAAATCAGTAAAGAGAAACGCGATAAGGATTTCGGAGTGTATTTTCAAACGCAACACTCGTGTCCCTCCCCCTCGGCTGCGCTGCCTACACAGGCTAATGAAAACACTGGAGAGTACCATGTGGCAGCCCTCGGCAGCGGAAAGACCCCGGCTCGCCCCTCCCTCCCTCCCTTGAACCAGGCTTTCACCCACACCTCCCGCCCTTCTGAGTCTCGTAAGGAACCAATTGCCAACAGGAACGAGGGAACCACCAAAACACGAAACCAGAACGCGCTGATGGCGTGGGAGGGAGGGGGGCACAGCAGCCAGGTTTGTCTAAGTCATCCACGCGGGAGGAGACTGTAAAAGGGGTTGCCGCCTCGGTCTGACCATAGCGCCTTAATACACACGTATGTTTCAACGTCACCCCATACATGCCAATAGAACCGATTCAGGCGGAAGAATACCGATGTTTTGAAACAAAAATGCTTTATTTTAACGATTGTCCGCCTGAAACTGCCTTTACTTCAATAGAAGTAAATCGGAAAAATAAATTCCCAGATTTTATTTAAAAATTAGCATACTCAAATGCAAAGATTATAACCCCACACACACACAAACACACTGCGCACATAAGCATTTACAGGCATATCTCAGTATACCCTATAGGACACAGGTGTGTACTTATTTCCTCACATGGAGTTGTCATAGCTCTACATGAGAAAAGTGTCCCCCCCATGCGCCCTCAGAAACAATTGTCCACCTCCCTATACACAGCATAATTTCCTCACACCCTACCCACCGCACACCCTCAACAATCCTATCTCTACATATCCCCAGACCAGTAAACCTCACCCCAAAACACAAGCAACTCTCCACAATACCCAGTCCTCGTCTGCTTTAGAAAAACCTGTCTCAAGAAACCCATCCCTTCACGCACAAGCACATCTCTGTATACCCTTGGAACCCAAGACTATGCCAGTCCAAGGGCATACCTCTGTACAAAGCATGTCATTACACACCCTCAGACTCAGTATGTCTTCTGATAAGTACCATACAGCAAGCTTGTAGCCGGACACCCTCAAGAAGTGTCCACAAACTAAGCAGGTCTCCATTTGTTCACACTTATGCTCAATAGCTCCACACAAGTCTATCTACACACTTTGAACACAGGACCCCTGCCTACAAAAAACACAAATCCCATCTAACAGTAAAGTAGTCCAAATGCTTGCCAACAAATGCCTCATTTCTTGTCATGCATATTAGAAGCATTACCTATATCACCCATTCATAAACTTGTCTCCACAACCCTGGCCCTAGGTATAGTAAACTCACACGTGCCAGCCATGTAGACACAGACACTCGTCACCACTGATAGGGTGCCTTTTTCATAAAAAGTTATTTTCCTCAACATTCAACTTACTAAGGCATATTTCCACCCCCTTAGTTCAGAAACAATATTTCCACTGATGCACAGGTTTTGTCTCTGATGAAGGAGCTAATTAAACCAAGCAGAAAGGTTGCAGAGATGGGCTTCTGTGAAGCAGAACAAGTTTATGAAAGAAAAAGAGGCTTATTTTGTATTGTTGCACCACTTCAGCATCTCTGATTATAACAAAGTAAGAACTGGTAGAAAGGTGTTTAAACAAAGATCACATTTGAACTCAGTACATCTCAGCTAAGAAGTTAATAAGAGTTCAAAAATATTTGTCAATGGAACTTTTGAAGACACTCAAAAAAATATTTTGCTGAAGCATAAAAATAGAGAGCAAATCTTCCAAATATCATCATCGCATTCCCTCTTAGAGAAGAAGTGTTCTCAAAGAAGGTGCAAAGGAAGAGAAACATTCTGTACAACAGTAAAACAATAACATTGAATTTAATGCTGGAGAAGAAAAACCTCTTTGAAGTACAATTGTAGTATTTTGTTTTCAATTTAATAACAGCAATTTACAACAACCACAATGTAAAAGCATTACCTAAAGGACGTAATGTCCAATACAAATACACACAAAATAAGAACATTTTATTTCAGCCACAATAAGGCAGCATCAAAGTTGACAACTGTTACGCTCACTAATGCCTGCGCCTAAGTATGTACCTTATGTTCAACAACCCATCGCTTTATAAATCATGTAGTCACTCCTCAGTTTAACACACCTTAGGTTAAGTATTTTTGCTAAGTATGGTATCACTGTTGCCTATACCAAAACTTTAGATTATCTTCATGTTTGCAATATTCCATGTGCTTGTAATTATCCTTAGGTTTAACTAAAAGGCCTCATGTTTTTGTTCCACATGTTTGTACAAGCCTCGCTTCACTGATGACCTTTTTTCAGTTGCTGTAATTATTCACATGCTTGATAATTATCCATGTGCCTGTATTTCCAGTCAGGTACTTTCCAGAGTAATTCAGTGGCACCAATTCAGAGACTTTCCAGTCAGGAACTTGCCAGAGTGATTCAGTGCCACCAAATATACATGTGTTGGTAATTATCCATGTGCATGCAGTCAGGGACTTTCCCGGAAAAGTGAACAATAGATAAACATGTGCCCTTCTAGAAATAATGTTTCACCTATAAATACTAAGCCAAAGCCCAGTCGGGTGCTTGGCTTTATTTCCTGAAAAGAGAATCCATCTTCTGCCTTCCACTATCCTGGATCAACGCACCTCTTCTCCCCGATCCAAGCTTCCTCGCCTGGCCCCTTGAAATCTGCGCTTCCGCAGACATCCCTGAGCAGGGCATCAGAGTTCTTCGATCCCAACATTCCAGAAAACTCCTACCGTTAAGTGACAGTGGCGAATCCTCTCCTCCGATGCAGCTGTTTAGGGACTGGTCCGTTGGTTATCCTGGCATTGTGGTGTCACAACCTGCAATTAAAGGAAGGACAAAGCAAAAGAAGAAAAAGCAAGGTTAGTGCACTATTCTGCACTAATCTGCACTATTCTTTGTTTCTTTTAAAAAATTCGCCAGCTACAATTCTACAAAATAAAAACTTCCAAGACTAGTGAATAATCTTGACATAAGATCCCCACACTATCTGCTGGAAGTTTAAGAGAGAATTTTTTAAAAAGAGAAAAGTAGAATTCCAAAAGGAAGAACAGTCACATAACAAAAGCATATTGTGTAATATGCAGACAGGGGGAAACCTGTGAACTGTTATTTGAAGCTCACGAAAGTAATGGGTAAATCTATCCCACAAGAACTAAAAGAATACGCATTTTCTGTGTTACATAAACATCTCTGTGTGTAAGTACTTCCATTTCTCAAATGTTATTTGAACCTATTATGTCAATGTGTATCAGTGCCAATATATGTGTGTTCCTTCTCCCTAATTACTCCCCTCTCCACCCCTAGAAGATTCACGCTGAAAGAGGAAGAGATCTGGGGCGTTCCTGAGCAGGATAGATAGCTAGATACCACTCAAAGGGCGCAAGTCTTTGTCTCTTTTATTTTGTCCCGATCCCCTCTCCTCCTAGGACAGCACCTTATTTGAGGTTATCATTTCTTGGTTGGGCGTTGTGCTGGGAGTGAGTTAAGTCCAACATAGTCTCTGCGGATAAGCTCCACAGATGAGTGGCCGCAAAACAGCGACACAGTATTCACAATTATCATTTTTCCCGCCTGTGGCGATGTAAGACCCCAATGTCAAAGAACATACATAACCAATCCCTTCCCTCTATTTGTGGATTTACCACAGAACTCCCCAGTACCCCCTCTATCCCATCTCTTTCTCAGTATCTCACCTGTGCAGCAGGTACTGCCATAGCCATCCTGTTGTCTCTCATCGCTGCATTTGTGCATTGTGTGCTCACATCTGCAGTCTATCCCTGCATGGCAGGAACCTGGGTGCCTTCCTCAGCCTCCTGGAATGCCTCCAGTACCGCTGCCCTGGTGTCTTAAGTCTTCTTTTACTGTATAATCTTTCTTCACCTGCTTGATGTGCGTCTCCTCCGCTAAGGCTCACTCAATTGTATCCCTGCTCCACAGTTACACCGAAGGGGGTCTCCTACCCAACCACCCCATGGCTTTGCAACATTTGACAATGACCAGCGCAAGCTGCAAGAACTTCAATGAATTTCAGCCAGTTTTTTAAATGTTGAAAGTTTAAATATAGATGGCCACCTTTACATTTAAACTTCAAAACATAGGAATAATTAATTATGTCCTCTATATGTTTAACTGCTATTCACATTTTTCATGAGACAGACGTAGATCAAGGTGGCAGTAATATTACCATGCTGTCTTCAACAAAAAACTTAATTTTACAGTCACAGAGGCAGCTAAAAAATAAACTTTAATGTTTTTCAAAACGACGATGTGAAAAATAAACATAGAATTAAAACAATACTATGTAACTTCATATTTCCGTCACAGATTAAGAGCATGCTTATCAGAAAGCATCAACAAAAGGCTATATATATCTAGATATCCAAGCGTAGGAGGCTCTGAAGTTATAAAAATGATTCTTCTTCCCAGTTTAATTGTCCTTAATGATGTTCAAAGAACTATAACAAAGAAAGTGCTCCATTTGGTCCCTCTCAACGACTGCACCTTTTCACATCTCGCATGATGATTGAGTAATATAGTTGGCTATTTCTGTGAGAAATCCAAGGTCTAATTGAGAACTCAAAAAAGTCTGACTTTGCAGCTGTACTAAGGATGTGTGTTCATGAGAATCGAAAATTGCCTTGCTTCGTAACGGTAAGTTTCAATTCTATTAAGGACACGAAGGCGAGGATTATGCTTTTCTTCCTTCGCTTTATTAACAATATCCAAAACACAGCAGCCAGAAAAGCACTAACATGACTTGTTTCTTGATAAAAAATATAGAAAAACGTCATCTGCACATTGGAAGTGAACAATCCAGCGAATAAACATCAAGTCCCATGAGTCCAGGGGGTAACATTACAGCATAGTCCTTCCACGCTGTCCATAACTGATAGAAAGCTCCACCATCTTGTGAAGACCTCCTCTTTATTTATTTATTTATAGGCTTGTATAGTGCTAGACTCGACTCCTGAAGGAGTATCTCTATGCTTAGTTCACCCAGCAGACTGAAGGGACAGTGCTCTCAGGATCCAACAGAGAGGGAGACGCTATATTTAAAACAGAAAGGTCTTCAACAATTTCCTAAAGGCTAGATGATTAGTGCATAGCCTAAGAGTAGCAGGCAGTTTGTTCCAGAGACGGGCCCAGAAATGAGAGAGCTCCTCCGCCCAGTCTCGCCCTTCTAATAGACGGAACCTGTAGAAGATATTGGTTGCTGGAGCGGAGGGTACGTACAGGATTGTAAGGGACAAACTTCTCAGCCAGGTACAAAGGGCCTGAGCCATAAATACTCTTATGGATAATACAGCAGGTTTTGAATTTAACCCGTTGTCGGATTGGTAGCCAATGAAGCTTTTCCAAAAGAGGACGGGAAGGGGTTCTGGGCGGAGCATTGAGAACTAACCTTGCAGCTGTGTTCTGAGCCACCTGGAGCCTACTTAGCAAGTTGTCGTTTGCTGATATTAGTAGCCCATTACAGTAGTCCAGGCGGCTAAGCACTAAAGCTTGGACAAGGGTCTTTCTAGAGGCGTCTGGCAATAAAGGAAACACACGTCTAAGGAGTCCAATAACATGAAGGCAGGACCCAGTTGTTTGATTGACATGCTCCTTTAAAGACAGCCCTTGGTCCAACCGTACACCCAGGTTCTTTACTGTCTGCTTAGGACTGGGGACGGGGCCCAGATTTAATGGCCACCAGTCCGGCGACTACAATAGTGGAGCCTCCCCAAACAGCATGACCTCGGTTTTCCCTACATTACATTGCAGGAAATTCGAGGCTATCCATCGAGACACAGCCCTCATACCTTCAGAAAAGGAGTGCCTAACTGCAGCAGTCAGAGTCTGAAAAGGAAAGAGCAGCTGAGTGTCGTCAGTGTACGACACAGGAATAAATCCATGCGATCTCCTAAGATCAGCCAGGGGGGCCACATACACATTAAAAAGTGTAGGACTCAGACACGAGCCCTGTGGCACACCCTTGGTGATCTCCACAGGTGCCGAACGGAAAGAACCCAGATTGACACTCTGCGAGCGGCCCGATAGAAAACTCTTCAGCCAGGACAGAGCCAAACCCCTGACCCCAACCTCCTGCAAGCGACTGAGCAAGATTTCATGCGATATTGTGCGAAGGCTGCGGACAGGTCCAACAGCACCAAAATCACAGAGCTCCCCTTATCCTGTGACATTCTGATGGTATCAGTCACAGAGAGGAGCGCCGATTCCGTGCTATAGTTGGGCCTGAATCCGGACTGGGATTGATCTAAACCTCCAGTCAGCTCGATGAAATTCGACAGATGGGTGTTGATATGCTTTTCTGTCATCTTGCTCAGGTATGGGAGAAGAGATATGGGGCGAAGGTTGGATAAGTCCGTCCAGGGAAAAGCAGAATTCTTACGGATGGGATTTACAAGAGCTTTCTTCCATTCCTGTGGTACCTGACCCTCAGCAAGAGAGAGATTCACCAGAGTCTGAATCATAGGACAAAGAGAATTGCCCAAGGAGGAAACAATTCTGGCAGGGATAAGATCTTAAGGGGACCCTTTCTTAATTTGACCTATTAGTGTCTCAATATCGCTCTGACTGACTGCTGGGAAGGCAGTGAGCGTGGCGGTATCAATGGTCCGGGAGTGATAGGGGGGTGTGGGGGGGCAAACCATAGGGTTTGTAGTCTTGATGATTTTATCATATATCAACTCTATTTTATTTCTAAAAAAGAGGGAGATGTCATCACATAGTGATTGTGAGGATACGTCAAGACTTTCGCAAGCCATAGGTTTAGTGAAGGCTTGTAAAATCCGATATAATACCTTGGAGGAATTGCCAGCCTCCGCTAATTGCGAGGCAATGTGGTTTTTTAGGGCCAGTCTAATGTTTTTGTGATATGTAGACAGGGCAGTATAATAACTCTTTTTATCTTCCTCAGAATGCGTTTTTCGCCAGACTTTTTCTAACTTTCTACAAGCCTGTTTATCTGACCGTAATTGGTCAGTATACCACGCCTCCTGACAAGATGTGGGACGCTGTTTACATAATTTCACGGGGGCCAAAGAGTCAACCGCAGTTGAGATGGCAGAGTTGAACTTGCATAGGGCCGATTCAATGTTATCAGAAGCTGTAATAAGGGGCTCAACTAATGCCTTCTGAAAATCATCTAATGTCACTTTATGCCATTGTCTACGCCAAAAAGAAGGAGGGGGGGCGTTTGCTAGCTTTATCCAAACCCAATAGAGAAAATTCAATTACGAAATGGTCTGACCAGTTCACCTGAATGGAAGGTCGGCATGCGATCTTAGAGGAGTTGGAAAATATCATATCCAATGTATGACCTGCTAAGTGAGTAGGGCCTTTATTGTGTTGTATGAGTCCTAATAAAGATAGGTCCGCCAAAAAAGATAAGGTCTCGGGATTTTTGGGAAGGTCCCCATGTACATTAAAGTCTCCTAGAAGTAAAAAATCACTTCCAACTTTGAAATACGGGGCCAATACTTAAACTAGGGAGAGTGCGAAGTTGGCACTCGGCCTTGGAGGACGATAGACCAATGCCCCCTTCCAGTGGGCTTTAGACGGAGTATTGATCCTAAAGATCATAATTTCCATTGAGGGGTTACTCCTTTGTTCCAGTATAGAGACATGATCCCCTCCTTATGAATAATAGCAATGCCACCACCCGTTTTGACAGGTCGATCCAGCCTTATCATTTTATATCCTGCAGTGATGCCCAGGGTAATAGCAGGGACCGTATGGGGTTTCAGCCAAGTCTCGGTCAAAAAACATAACTCAGGCTGTGAGGTGAAAATGAGATCCCAAATTTCAGTATGGTGTTTCGGTAGGGAGCGGGTGTTGCATAATAGGCTCTTCCAACCAGTCAGCAAATGTGATTCCCCCCTGTAGCACCCAACCGAAGTAAATAAGTGGGAAGCCTGAAACCGGCAGTATATGCACGCAATGGGACCCTCCAGACATGGCCAGGAGTCTCGGGAGCAGCCTTGTATGTGGGCTGACTGAAGGTTCAATAATTCCTGGGCTGAATAGCTGATGTGACTTACTACAGCAGGATCTATACTGACCTGGACGGAGTCCATGGCCCCTGGCCCCGTCCAGTCGCGGACGGTCGCAGACGGGCTACTCTTTGGCTACTCTTCGGTGCTTCCCTGCGCGCGAACGCTGCGCGCTCGTAGTCAGACGAAGGCTAAATAGCCCTGGAGTTCCTAGGACTAGAGCTCTAACCGATCCAGTGGTAGGGCGGAAGTGCCTGGCTCTCCCTGACCCGCCCTCCGCGTAACGGTACTGGCTACCACGTCGGACCGGGGCGGGCTGGAGTGGTGACTGAGCCCAGGCTTCCTGTAGTAAGTTCCTTTCTTCGCACGAATCACGCCTTCTCTTCATTGGTCCTGTTTGGCTCCGTCATGCCCTGCAAAGTAAGAACAGCCCATGAGTGCCCTGCGGGACATTGCTCAAAGAGACAAGAGTACATTTGAAAACCCGTAACAAGCAATTAGCATGCATTACTCCAGAAACTAAACCAGTTACTTACTTCAGTACGGGTGGGTTCGCACCGTCTGTGCAACGGGAGGGATAATCCTCGCTTCCGTGTCCTTATTAGAATTGAAACTTACCTTTAGGAAGCTAGGCAAATTTCGATTCTATGTCAGGACCGGATGCTCCGATTATGCTAGTTCAAAGCTTACTCACCACCAAATGAGCTACATCCACCACTGGTTTAAAATAAAACCTTTTAAAGGTAGAATCCGAAGACCAAGGCGCGCTTAAGGTCTTCCAACCGAGCTCCCAAGGAGAAAGCCTTCAAGGCCATTGCCCCTCTAGCTGAGTGTGCCCCAAACTGTTTTGTATCAATACCCGCTTCCTGCATGACCCATCTCACCCATCTCGCTATTGTGGGGGAAGAGACAGCATGGTGCGGTTTCCGCAAGGCAATAAGGAATTGTCGTTCACCCGGGGGGCGGGATTCAACAGTCATTTCTTCATAGGATTTCAGGCAGTTTACGACACAGAGCTTGGGCACATCCGTGAAGGCTGGGTAATAGATCGTCCTGGAATCTGATTTGGTACGACGACCAAGTGCCAACGTGACCCCTTCCGGGGAAAAAACTCTTGCCGTAATGTCCAAGGCCCGGACATTTGAGACCCAGCGACAGGACAACAGGCACAAAAGCATAGCCAATTTCGCCGAAAGCTCATTCAAATTTAGGTACCTATCATGTTGCCAGGACAAAAAAAGGGTTAGGACCACATTGACATCCCAGAGGACTGAGTAGCGAGGCTCCGGGTGCAACGACAAACGAATGCCTAGAAGGAGCCTACAGACAAAAGGATGCTCACCTATCTGGGCACCATCCACTGGGGAGTGGGCCGCCGATACCGCCGATCTTATCGTGTTGATACATCTGTAAGCCAGGCCATCCGTAGCCAGTTCGGCCAGAAAATTCAGCAGGGGTACGACTCCCGCGACCACGGGATCCAAACCCCGTCGAAGACACCAACGCATCCGCTTGGTCCAAGCGGACCTGTAGCGTTTAGAAGTGCTGTCTGCCCAGGCCTTTGCCAAAAGGTTCTGAGCCTGTCCCGAAAGGCCCGGGAGCGACCAGCGTCTCCTGAAAGCCTCCATACCATGAGGCTGAGAGAACCCTGGAGAACGAGGTGGTGATGCTCCCCGTCCGGATTCAGAAGAAGATGAGGAAACCAGGGGAGTAGGATTGGAGAATCCCATGAAAGTTCCATCAGAACTGGAAACCAGACTTGAGACATCCAAAAAAGCGTCACCGCCACCCCGTTCGCCTGCAAGAGGCGAATTCGGGCCGCCATCCTCACCACCATCGCAAACGGGGGAAAAGCGTAACCCGTTTCCAGACTCCAGTCCTGGAGAAACGCGTCCGTGGCCTCCGCCAGAGGGTCCGGCCCCCAGCTGAAATAGCGTGGAAGCTGGTGGTCCAGGCGGGACGCAAAGAGGTCTACAGAAAACGGGCCCCAGATGTCGGCCAACCATTGGAAGACCTGGACATCCAATTTCCACAGGCTGGATTGTCTCAGATGCCTGGAGTGCCAATCTGCCACCTGATTGGCCTGACCCGGTAGGTATTCTGCAGACACCAAGACCTGGTGTGCCAAACAATATTCCCAAAATTCTTTTGCCAGGTCCGTCAAGGCCCGGGAACGGGGTCCCCCTAAGCGGTTGACGTACCGTACTGCCGACACGTTGTCCATTTTTAACAACACGCATGAGGTTGCGCGATGTCTGGTCCAACAGCGGAAGGCGAAGGACCCCGTGAGGACCTCCAAGCAATTGATGTGCAATTTCTGCTCCTCTAACGACCACACGCCGCCAGTAGAGAACTCTCTGCAACGGGCCCCCCAGCCGGACCTGCTGGCATCCGACTCTATCACCAGATCTGGGGACGACCCGAAGATTGCCCAACCATTCCAGGCCTCCATGTGTTGCAACCACCAGGCCATCTCCTCCATGGCGTCCTTCGACAAGGGTACTGACTGATCGTACGACAGCACCTTCTGAAGGTGATGTGTCCTCAGGCGCTGCAAAGCCCGGTAATGAAGTGGGCCCGGGAAGATCGCTTGAATGGAGGAAGAAAGGAGACCGACCACCCGCGCAATCTGGCGGAGCGACGTCTGCTGCTTGGAGATGGTCTGCCGTAAGGTGTGACGGATCTTGGCCATCTTGTGTGCCGGCAGCCTTAACGAAGAAGTCTCGGAATCCACGACGAACCCTAGGAAAATTAGGCTCTGGGTCGGAGAGAGCACAGATTTGTCTTTGTTTATGACAAAACCTAAGCCCTCCAAAAGGGCAACCGCCTGGCGCAGATGGAACAGCAGCGTCCGTGGGCACTGCGCCATGAGCAGAATATCGTCCAGATACACGATCATACGCACTCCGCGCCCTCTCAGGGACTCCACCACCGGGTGTAGCACCTTTGTAAAACACCATGGTGCCGAGGAAAGTCCGAAAGGAAGGGCGGAGAATTCGTACACATGATCCTTCCATAGGAACTGGAGGAAACGGCGGTGGGGCGGATGCATCGGGACCACCAGATAAGCGTCCTTCAGGTCCAATCTGACCATCCAATCCTGAGGTAAAAGGACGTCCCGCAAAAGATGGATGCCCTCCATCTTGAAGTGCCGGTAAACTAACCACCCGTTGAACTCCTTGAGGTTGATCACCGGTCTCCGACCCCCGTCCGTCTTCTCCACCAGAAAGACGTTGCTCAGGAAACCATTGGGGTGCAACGTTGATCGGCAGATGGCACCCTTTTTTAGCAAAGCGGTCACCTCCTCGTCGATCAACTGTGCATCGAGGGCGGAAAAAGAAATGGGGGGCGGGTGCGTGACCTGCCGGGGCTGGTCGTAAACCTCTATATGAAAACCCTTCACGGTCTGACGAACCCAAGCATCTGCCGTGAGTTCTGACCAAGCATCCTGAAAATTCGCCAAGCGCCCCCAATGCGCACCTGCTCCGTGGGTATGACACTCACCTCCTGATTGGCTACCGCCAGAGTTGTTTTTGAAGCCACCGTTGCCTCGAAAGCGTTGCCCTCTGGTGGGGTAGAAGTTATTAAAGTTGGCTGAGGTCTGATACTGGCCTCTGCCGGAGCCTTGTCCCCTGCTGACCACCGCGGCCGGTCGCGCGGCCCCTCCCGCGACCGGCCCCTTGGGGAAAACGGGTCTGAAAAACCCTCTTGATATTGGATTGGGCCTTATCAAGTGAAGTAAATGTGGCCACAAACTTCCCCAACTCTTTTACAAAAGGATTACCAAACAAGCCCCCTTGGGCCACAGCACCTGCCTCGGAGGAAGCCAAGTCACCCAGCTTAGAGTCCAGTTTAATGAGTAGGGAACTTCGACGTTCCGTCGATAGGGCGTGGTTGGCATTGCCCATAAAGGCTATTGCCCACTACGCCCAGTTCGACAGGACGTCGGGGGAAATTACAGACCCCGTCGCCTTCGCCTCCTCAGCCATGTCCAAGATCTTAGTCATTGGACCAATGGCATCCAGGAGTTTAGCCTGGCATGACCGCCAGGAACGATCTATCCCCTTACGAGGATCCTTGATATACTTGGCGAGGAAAGTCGCCATTTTGGAATCCAGCTCAGGGCTACCTTTCCTTCCAAAGTGGGACGTGGACACTCTGCTCTAAGGCAACCCCGCGCTTCTTTCTCTAGAGGCTTGCGGAGGCGTCCCGCTACGAACTTGTGCCCAGGCTGCGGGACCGCGGATGAATAATTTCATCTGGATCTTGCATGCCGGAGGCATCCTGGGGCATAGTGCCCGAAGAACTAGCCAAGCGCCAGGACCGCGATGACCCCTCATCATCATCTGTCAGTAGGGGAACCCCCGTCCTGGGACGGGGAAGGGGGGGCCGTGGACATCGCTGGTTCCGGTAGCGGGGGAGGCGTAGAGGAGGATAGCACGGTCTTGGCCAGGAACGCGCTTTTCAAACGTTCGAAGGCATCCTTATCCACCCCTTGCGCCCCTTCCGCGTCACCTTCCCCACAAACCTTCTTGGGTGGAGGGGGATCTTCCCCCGGGGCGGGCTGAGGCGCGGGAACTGTGGGGCCCCCGTGAGCCTGAGCCAACCTGGCGCACTCAGTGATAATGCGCTTCGTCAGGCGCTCCTCCATCGGAGTTACAACCTCCGTCACACACCTAAGGATGGAGGAATCCACTGCCTCGAAGAAATCATCATCTAAAGGCAAGTACTGCATCGCCTCCTCCTCTTCGTAGGAACTATCCTGCTACATGACCCGTGTACACTAGGTATCTATATGACAGGTATATATGCCCAAAGTACGGCTCGCAGTAATCTCCCTGCACAACAGTATAATATCCCTGCACAGTATAAGCCTCAGTGGTAATGTAACCATGCAAAAAAGGTGAGACTTAGCATCAAGAGGGGACCCCGTCCCACTAACTGGGGTCTATGGGCTGACCGGAGGACAGCAACTATATCCTGCACTGAGTAAAAACCCAGACCATAGGCTGAGCACTAGGCCTCAGCGCGCGGACCATCAGACTACTCTGACACGATCCAGCCGCCACCCAGCGCGCGTCTTCAGGTGCACAAATATCGCCGCCGGCGATTCAATGGTAAACACGGAGTACAGACCCCAGTGGGGCGTGAAGAGGCAACTCAGGGAATACAGACCCCGCAGGGCGTTTGGGTTTAGCGGCTCGGAGCAGGCTCCGGCAGACTCGTTTCCCCCTCAGTGCGGCTCCATTTGAAGGTGCCGTGCTGCGGGAGCAACGAGACGCGCGGGCGCCCCCCTGGCGGGCCCGATCAGCACTGCAAAGTTGGCCTGCCGCGTCAGGAGTACAGAGACGCTCCCGCGGCCGTAAGAGGGGACCTGAAACAGGAAAACACAAGCAGCTCAACTAGTTACCATTGCGCCGCCCAAAACCGGCCCCTCCATAACAAAATAACAACAATCAACAACAAATCAAGCAATTCATTCGAGAGAAGGAAAATGCACTTATCTAGCTGCGCAGCAGCGATGAAAGAGGAGGTCTTCACAAGATGGTGGAGCTTTCTATCAGTTATGGACAGCGTGGAAGGACTATGTTGTAGTGTTACCCCCTGGACTCATGGTACTTGATATTTATTCACTGGATTGTTCACTTCCAATGTGCAGATGACGTTTTTCTATATTTTCTATCAAGAAACAAGTCATGTTAGTGCTTTTCTGATTGCTGTGTTTTGGAAATTGTTAATAAAGTGAAGGAAGAAAAGCATAATCGGAGCCTCCGGTCCTGACATAGAATCTCATCTATGTCCCATCAAGCTTTTGACATACGTCCCTTTCACAATAGACCACATATTGTATTTTCAGGATAACCTCTCATTTTATCTCCATTATTATGCAGTTGATTACTTTGTGTCTCTAACCGTACATTGGAATGAGGCTCCCTTTTTACAGCTGTTTAACTGACTAAATGGGGTTTCTAGTATATCTAGTCTCAACGCACAGAGATAAGGTAACAGTAAACAATAATATCTTGTACCCATTAAAAGCTTAAAATCGTGGTAGTTTCTGTCATCTGTCCATATCACAGCATCAGGTTTGTTTATACTTGCCTAGCTCTGCCAACCAGATGCCTTTTTGGGGTCCCACATATTCACTGCACTGTGCTCGGTATCCCTTTTCTCCATGACCAAGTGCAGACGTTCAAGTTTACATACTGCGTTTCTGTGTGTGACAAAACCTGTTTAACATGGGTGTTCTAACATGGCACCATTATACCAGTCTAGCTGTTATCAGTTTAGAAGAATTTTAGTATTGCAGATCATTAACAGAGGATAATTTCAGAAGCCTTTGAAGGGGTCTCCAATAATTTACAACAAGGGGTGGTGATGGACAGAGTCTCTGAATTAAGCAGAGTACTCTCACCCAGTCAAGAGATCAGGGCTAGATCCAACACCGTTTTTTAGCTCATTGCACCATCCCAGTTTCAGAACCTGGCTGTATGCAAATTAGTCTGTCCCTGGCCCAGTGCATCATGGGAACAGGGCAGACCAGACTACAAAAGCCAATTCTTACACTGGGAAGGAAACAAGCTTCCGGGGACCGGTTTCTGCCATTTCAGGCGTCTTCGGCCCGGCTTGCTTGAATCCTGATGGTGCAATGAGCAAGGGACTCACATCTGAGTATACCCTTCCACGCTTAGGGTGGACAAAATAATTTACAACAAGGGGTGGTGATGGACAGAGTCTCTGAATTAAGTAGAGTACTCTCACCCAGTCAAGAGATCAGGGCTAGATCCAACACCGTTTTTTAGCTCATTGCACCATCCCAGTTTCAGAACCTGGCTGTATGCAAATTAGTCTGTCCCTGGCCCAGTGCATCATGGGAACAGGGCAGACCAGACTACAAAAGCCAATTCTTACACTGGGAAGGAAACAAGCTTCCGGGGACCGGTTTCTGCCATTTCAGGCGTCTTCGGCCCGGCTTGCTTGAATCCTGATGGTGCAATGAGCAAGGGACTCACATCTGAGTATACCCTTCCACGCTTAGGGTGGACAAAATAATTTACAACAAGGGGTGGTGATGGACAGAGTCTCTGAATTAAGCAGAGTACTCTCACCCAGTCAAGAGATCAGGGCTAGATCCAACACCGTTTTTTAGCTCATTGCACCATCCCAGTTTCAGAACCTGGCTGTATGCAAATTAGTCTGTCCCTGGCCCAGTGCATCATGGGAACAGGGCAGACCAGACTACAAAAGCCAATTCTTACACTGGGAAGGAAACAAGCTTCCGGGGACCGGTTTCTGCCATTTCAGGCGTCTTCGGCCCGGCTTGCTTGAATCCTGATGGTGCAATGAGCAAGGGACTCACATCTGAGTATACCCTTCCACGCTTAGGGTGGACAAAATAATTTACAACAAGGGGTGGTGATGGACAGAGTCTCTGAATTAAGCAGAGTACTCTCACCCAGTCAAGAGATCAGGGCTAGATCCAACACCGTTTTTTAGCTCATTGCACCATCCCAGTTTCAGAACCTGGCTGTATGCAAATTAGTCTGTCCCTGGCCCAGTGCATCATGGGAACAGGGCAGACCAGACTACAAAAGCCAATTCTTACACTGGGAAGGAAACAAGCTTCCGGGGACCGGTTTCTGCCATTTCAGGCGTCTTCGGCCCGGCTTGCTTGAATCCTGATGGTGCAATGAGCAAGGGACTCACATCTGAGTATACCCTTCCACGCTTAGGGTGGACAAAATAATTTACAACAAGGGGTGGTGATGGACAGAGTCTCTGAATTAAGCAGAGTACTCTCACCCAGTCAAGAGATCAGGGCTAGATCCAACACCGTTTTTTAGCTCATTGCACCATCCCAGTTTCAGAACCTGGCTGTATGCAAATTAGTCTGTCCCTGGCCCAGTGCATCATGGGAACAGGGCAGACCAGACTACAAAAGCCAATTCTTACACTGGGAAGGAAACAAGCTTCCGGGGACCGGTTTCTGCCATTTCAGGCGTCTTCGGCCCGGCTTGCTTGAATCCTGATGGTGCAATGAGCAAGGGACTCACATCTGAGTATACCCTTCCACGCTTAGGGTGGACAAAATAATTTACAACAAGGGGTGGTGATGGACAGAGTCTCTGAATTAAGCAGAGTACTCTCACCCAGTCAAGAGATCAGGGCTAGATCCAACACCGTTTTTTAGCTCATTGCACCATCCCAGTTTCAGAACCTGGCTGTATGCAAATTAGTCTGTCCCTGGCCCAGTGCATCATGGGAACAGGGCAGACCAGACTACAAAAGCCAATTCTTACATATAGCCAGGTTCTGAGCTGGGATGGGGCAGTGAGATAAATAACGGTGATGGATCAAGCCCTGATCTTTGGACTGGGTAAGAGTGGTCTGCTTAATTCAGACACTCTGTTCATCACCACCCCCTTTTCTGTATCGTTTTTGGCCACTATAGGTGTGGCAGGGTATACTCAGACATGAGTCCCTTTCTCACTGCTCCATCAGGATTCAAGCAAGCCGGGCCGAAGAGGCTGAAATGCCAGAAACCGGTCCCCGGTAGCTTGTCTCCTTTCTGGTGAAGAATTGGCTTGGTAGTTTGGTCTGCCCTGTTCCCATGATGCACTGGGCCAGGGACAGACTAATTTGCATATAGCCAGGTTCTGAGCTGGGATGGGGCAGTGAGATAAATAACGGTGATGGATCAAGCCCTGATCTTTGGACTGGGTAAGAGTGGTCTGCTTAATTCAGACACTCTGTTCATCACCACCCCCTTTTCTGTATCGTTTTTGGCCACTATAGGTGTGGCAGGGTATACTCAGACATGAGTCCCTTTCTCACTGCTCCATCAGGATTCAAGCAAGCCGGGCCGAAGAGGCTGAAATGCCAGAAACCGGTCCCCGGTAGCTTGTCTCCTTTCTGGTGAAGAATTGGCTTGGTAGTTTGGTCTGCCCTGTTCCCATGATGCACTGGGCCAGGGACAGACTAATTTGCATATAGCCAGGTTCTGAGCTGGGATGGGGCAGTGAGATAAATAACGGTGATGGATCAAGCCCTGATCTTTGGACTGGGTAAGAGTGGTCTGCTTAATTCAGACACTCTGTTCATCACCACCCCCTTTTCTGTATCGTTTTTGGCCACTATAGGTGTGGCAGGGTATACTCAGACATGAGTCCCTTTCTCACTGCTCCATCAGGATTCAAGCAAGCCGGGCCGAAGAGGCTGAAATGCCAGAAACCGGTCCCCGGTAGCTTGTCTCCTTTCTGGTGAAGAATTGGCTTGGTAGTTTGGTCTGCCCTGTTCCCATGATGCACTGGGCCAGGGACAGACTAATTTGCATATAGCCAGGTTCTGAGCTGGGATGGGGCAGTGAGATAAATAACGGTGATGGATCAAGCCCTGATCTTTGGACTGGGTAAGAGTGGTCTGCTTAATTCAGACACTCTGTTCATCACCACCCCCTTTTCTGTATCGTTTTTGGCCACTATAGGTGTGGCAGGGTATACTCAGACATGAGTCCCTTTCTCACTGCTCCATCAGGATTCAAGCAAGCCGGGCCGAAGAGGCTGAAATGCCAGAAACCGGTCCCCGGTAGCTTGTCTCCTTTCTGGTGAAGAATTGGCTTGGTAGTTTGGTCTGCCCTGTTCCCATGATGCACTGGGCCAGGGACAGACTAATTTGCATATAGCCAGGTTCTGAGCTGGGATGGGGCAGTGAGATAAATAACGGTGATGGATCAAGCCCTGATCTTTGGACTGGGTAAGAGTGGTCTGCTTAATTCAGACACTCTGTTCATCACCACCCCCTTTTCTGTATCGTTTTTGGCCACTATAGGTGTGGCAGGGTATACTCAGACATGAGTCCCTTTCTCACTGCTCCATCAGGATTCAAGCAAGCCGGGCCGAAGAGGCTGAAATGCCAGAAACCGGTCCCCGGTAGCTTGTCTCCTTTCTGGTGAAGAATTGGCTTGGTAGTTTGGTCTGCCCTGTTCCCATGATGCACTGGGCCAGGGACAGACTAATTTGCATATAGCCAGGTTCTGAGCTGGGATGGGGCAGTGAGATAAATAACGGTGATGGATCAAGCCCTGATCTTTGGACTGGGTAAGAGTGGTCTGCTTAATTCAGACACTCTGTTCATCACCACCCCCTTTTCTGTATCGTTTGAAGGGGTCTCCAGCAGGTTTTGATAGAACGTTAGCCATTTGAGAAGATACCATATCAATCCCACCCATGGCATGGAACTTCCCAGAGCCCATAGTGAGCTCAACCATCCCCACTTTCTGCAAGTGAAACCTCTTTAATTTCCTACGCAACTGCAGTTTCCACCAAAGGTAATGTATACTCTGCAAGAAGCCCATCCCATCCATGTGTGCCTCATCTTCCTCGGGATTTTTATCTCAGAGAACATACAGTACTGTTGAAATGCCCTACTAATGTCAGCATGTGCAACTATCCTATCCCCGCTGTATTGTAACATTTCTGTGCAGTGGATGAGCCCCGTTCTCCATTGTATAACCACACATGGGTCTAGCCAAGCTTCGTCCCTTCTGTTACTGACAAGCAATGTTATGGCACGTAACGACACCAACCAGGGTTGGGTACCGAGTTGCTATATTCTGCTTTTTGTGTTGCTAATGAAACATCACCCTATATTAGGTGAACAACTTGCAATTGTTCCCTGTGTAGTGATTTCCGTATCCTAAAGAGAGAACACATGACGTCTTTTTCCATAGTGAGACCCATATCCGTATATACAAAACATACAACTTCAAAAACTTAAGAGTCAGTTGAATTCCTCTACCTTCTCCACCATTGTGTTCCTAAACCTCAAGTCTTCTAGTGCATAGAAAAAAGGCATCATAAATGTGAATCTACTGTACATCATTATATTGGCCACAGGAATGGATGTAGCTACACAATACTTTTGTTCCTTAACTCCACAGTGGAATACTCTCTTTGTAAGAGGGACGCAGGGCCGGAGTTCTGATCTGAAGTTGTGTGATTATTGTATGTGGTGATGAATAGTATGAGTAAGCCCATGTCATACATAACTGTCCAGGCCCATATTATTTACATCACAGACATTTTGGAGATGTTATGTGCACCTAGATTGCTGTCAAGCCTCACCAGATGGCCAGTCATGAGATGCGCGGTTACAGTTCCTTGATTGATTGATTGAAACACGAGTACCCAAAGTGCCTGCTTATGAGATTGCTCAGGACTCCGCACCAAAAGTAGGGAGCAGCTGAGATCACTACCCAAATGAAAGCTCGACTACGCTTCAGCACTCTCCCACTTGCCTTAAAGCCCACTCTGCTAATCTAATTTCTTCCTATGGGGGGAGGGGGAGAAGAGAGAGAGAGACAGTGTCTCAATGCCGGTTTCCACTGGAGGCTGGGAGCCGGCTGAGGTCACGGGGTCATTGGGGTTCAACAAACACACAGTGGGTGCCCTGGGTGGGCTCCAGGGAACCCACCATTAAATGACAGGGCACTGGAGGATAGGGTCACCGGGGCCAATATTGGCCAGGAGATGGAGCCTGCGTTCCCCCTCCCTCTTCGGACAATGACCAGGCTGCCAACAGGTAGTATACTTACCATAGGAAAAGTGATTTTTGTGTTGCTAATAACTTTGGCGTTATTTGATGAATCTTCACAACATTTTCAAAACTACTTTGCTGCTCACTTCAGCTGCTATTTGGAAAGTTCCAGGGTGATTCGTTAAGCTGTGGCCAAAAAACAGAAGGGGTCCCTGCACGCGTTTTCCCCAAGCCACATGGATTTTGAACACGACTACAGCCAAACCGCTAAATGGAATGACACCAAATTTGGCAGAAAGCTTTCTCTTGGTTCAGAAAGAGTCTTTTTTTTGGTGTAATTTGGTGTAAATCTATCTGTTCAGTAGTTTTGGAGTTATTAAAGAAACAGGATTTATAGATATCTAGGGACACAAATTCTCAGCAGATCTATTGGTGAGAACTGATTAGGTTTATTAATTAAGACTGGGCGAGACAGAGGTCAGGATCTGATAAGCTTTACTAATCAAGATTGGGGGAGACAGAGGTCAGGAAACAGAGGACTCGGCCTCCTGTGCGTACTTTAACAATCAAAGAGAGTCCATCCGTGTTGTTTGCAACTATCTTTCCACTCTTTTTTTCGGATAGAACACAGAAAGTTTCCTTTTTTTTTTGCTAACCAATTTTATTGAGTTTTCGAAGAAGGTACACAACACAAACGAAGTGAACACAGTCGGTTCTATATGCAATGCATCTGATAACATTATATGCCGTAACACTACGCAATAATATCCAGCGGTTGAAGGGTTAAACCTGGCACTCACCACATTCTACAATGCCCAAATAGAATGTTAGTCATCTATCACCCACATCCATTTACCGCACACCTTACAGAATTTCCTAGGACAACCCCAACCCTTATACACAGAGCGCTCCTGCGCAGCACACCAGTCCACTCCTCTGCGCCATTGTGATAGGATAGGTGCCACTGGATTCAGCCAGCATCGTGCAATGTCTCTCTTTGCCACCACTAGGGCCGTGTTGAGAAAGAGCTTATCCGTGCGAGAACCGTCCAGTCCCTCGGTGATACCTAGGAGTATGTTGGTGGGGTTAAAGGGCCCCTCCCATCCCAGGACCTCATTGAGTTCCCCCAGCACGGATTCTCAAAAGTGTGTGATGGGTGAGCAGGACCATACTATGTGAAAAAAGTTGGCTTGAGGATGTGAACAGCACGGACAGGACGCCACTGAACGAAGACCTGCGCGGTGGAGGCGCAGCGGTGTGAGATAGGCAGCGTGTAAGTAGTATAATTGCACCAATCGGAGCCTCACTGGGACAGTGATTAACTTAGGGGCCATTAGGGTGTCGCACCAGTCAGAGTCATCTAAGGATTTGATCCAGCCCTCCCACCGGACTCTGAGCTGTGAGAGTGTATTGGGGGTGTGGTTGGTAAGAGAGTGATAGATACGGAAGATCCCCCCTCCCCCCAAGTTGCCAGTCAGAACCTGGGCCTCAGGCAGGCTGTAATCAGGCAGAGTCGTGCCCTCCGGGACGTGTGATTGGATAGCATGTAGCAGCTGAAGATCACAAAATAACTGCAAAGGGTGTCAAGAAAAAGTACGTTGTAGGTCTTGAAAAGTGCGGATGTGCCCCCCTTTCCAAACATCCCCCAACTGAAAGATCCCATTTAAGTCCCATGTTCTGAAGCCAGATAATCCCGCCACTTCTCGGAGCTGGGTGCCCTGCCAGAGCGGAATGCATTGGGTCAGCTTCCCATTCCAATGAGTGTGGCGTAGGGAGACCCGCCAGGCCAGGAGGACCCCACGCGTAATCTCCGGCAGTGCACCGGGAATTGTGTTACCGTATAGCATCCCCTGAATACTGGGCAGACCCAGGGTGTGAAGCTCCAACCGGTAGGCCGGATCCGACCATCCTTTGTTGAACCAGTCATGCACTACAAGAAGGCGGCTCACCAGATAATAGAGAAGGAGGTTCGTCATCCCCAGACCGCCATCGTAAGGTGGGATCCGACATTGCGTGAGGGCCAGGCGAGGCTACCAGAGAAATTTGACAGCTGGGTTTCTTGAAGGATCAGAATGTCAACTGCCTGGCGCTGAGCATAGCGCAGGACCGGAGTGCGCTTGAACCTGTCAAGTAACCCGTTGACATTCCAGGACATTACATGGAGCGACCCTGTGCCACTGCGGGAGTCAGTCATGGGGGGTATGAGTGGAGAAAGAGATGCCTCGCACGGGCAGAGGTGGGAGGACGGGTCCGAGCTTGACGCATAGAGAATTGTCGAGAAACTGATAGTGCGGGTGACTGTCATAGCAGCGGCCAGAGGTGTGGATGTGGCGAGACACGTGTGGCTGTAAAGAGCCAGAGCTGCGGGCTCTACAGGGTGAGCAGAAGGAGTGTGACTGAGTTAGACTGTGTGTGCAGATGAAAAGGAACAAACAAGAATTGGGACAACAATCCCCCCTCCCCACACAATCCCCTTCCCCCTCCCTATACTTCAGCAACAGAAGCATCTGTCGACCCGAACTGAAAACCTGAAAAGAAAATCAAACTAGAACGCTTGGGATTAGGAGACGTGGAGGGCCCCTCCTCTTAGCAGGATGTTCTATAGATGTCATCATTGGAGACCAAGTGATCACTCAGTCGGTTGTAGCGCAAACAGCCGCAAAGCCAGTCATCGCCGGGGAGTGCGGCAGACTCAGAGTGACCCAATAAGGATTACCGGGCTTCGAGAAATGTCTGTGTCTGCATGCATTGATAGGAATGGTCGAGGCGAAGCACCCCCAGGATCCAGGCGGTGGGACGAGCAGGATTGCCGCAGTGCCGGGATGTCATCTGGGAGAGCCCCTGCGGCCGAGAGTGAGGCCTGGTGGCGAGGCTGACCGGGCTTGGCGCGAACCCCGTCTCCTGCGTGAACGGGTACGCTGTAGTCGCGGGCCCGGACAGTTCAAGTTGGGGCCATCTCCGCTGCTCCGCTGGGTGTTGTTACGGGTCGGGAGCCGGAGGGGTCGCTCCTCTGTTACCCAGGTCCAGGCCTCTTCAGGAGTGTCAAAGAAAAGCGATTTGTCCTGGAAGACCACTCGCAGGCGAGCCGGGAAGAGTAGGCGGTATGGGATGTGTAGGGCCCGCAACTTCTGCTTCACCTCACCAAACGAGCGCCGCTGGCTCTGAACCTCGCGAGTGTAGTCAGGGAAGACCATAATTCCTTGGCCCTGGTACGTGAGACGTTGTTGTTTTCGGGCCTCCGCCAAGATAGAGTCCCTGTCTCTATAATTAAGGACCCGCATGATGATCGGCCTATGAGGAGCGCCCGGCGGCGGCCCGGGTGCAAGTGATTGGTGGGCCCTCTCGATAACAAACCAAGGGGAGAGAGAGCCCTCGGGCATCCATGATCTCAGCCAGCGCTCGATGAAGTCAGACGGTCGACCTTGTTCCGCCCCCTCCGGGAACTCTACCAAGCGGTGGTTGTTACGCCGGGACCTGTTTTCGTCTGGAGACGTGTGACTTGCTCCTGGAGCTGGTGGACGTCGTCCTCCACCGTAGACACCCAGGACTCTGTCTCTTTGATCCGGTCCAAGGCGGTGCGGAGATCTTAGCGGATGAGGTTCATGTTTATGCGGACTTCGTCAATCTTACCCTCCACTGAGGTTTGAGAAGTACGGATGGCCTAAAGGATGGTTGATAAATCCACCTGGGAGGGGACATCTCCCCCCATAGGCCCCCGACGCTCCATTGTCCATGACTGTGAAGCGGTGAATCTTGGTCTGTGTGGCTGGGGTCTTCGGCCCCCGGGTTCGCCCCCATGTCCACCACCCCTCTAGTCCAGAGGCCCGTGCCCGCACCCTGCATACAGGTAAGAACGAAGAAGGGCTAAGGCCTCTGGCGTCGGCTGTGGCAGGAGAGGAAAAAGAGCGGGAGGAAAAGGGAGGAGGGGTGCCCTCCACCTTGCACTCCACCGTCCGACTGACGGCTGACCTCCCTCCCAGGAGCAATCCTACCGCCGTCGATGTCACAATCAGTCTCAGTCCGACCAGGGCCCATAACCAGTCGCAGCAGGTAGCCTGTCCCCGCGCAAAGGCAGAAGAGTGCCAGCAAGCTCCCCTGCCGCTGTCCAACTCGACAGCCGAGACGCCCAGCACTCCGCCGTCAGATCCAATGGGAAGAACACAGGGTACCCTCTGGGAGCACACCACACCTCCCCGGGGAAGAACACCGCCCCCGCGGCCTCCGCTGTCCCCCTGCAACTACGCCGCCGCCCCACAGGTCCTGAACGTAGGTTCGCAACCCCGTCGGCGTGGGCAGTCCGCCTAAAGCAGGACCCAGGCAGGGATTCAAAGGACTACGGCCAGCGCCCTCCCACAATGCCCCCGCTAGCCGGCGGGGCTAGGGCGGTGTCGCCAAAGGGTGAAAGGGCCGGAGGAGCCGCAGGCACCACCACCGCCGACCAGACACAAAGAGAGGACCTCCACAGTGCCATGAAGAGGTAAAGGCCACATGCACCCACTGGTGGGGTAGGGGGGCAACCCCCACAGCGCCCCCCCTACTGCCTGGCAGACAGCTGATCTCCCCACCAGGCTCCGGGCACCCAGGTCAGGCCACACGGGCCGGCCGCTCACATGTGGAGGTCCGTAGTAATGCTGCAGCCTGGCGGCACGGCCCCAGCACACAGTCCTTGGGGGATCAAGAATGCTTGAGTGGGTCTACACCACCAATCGCCCCTCCAGCCAAGGGCGCAGAAGCATCAGAGGAGCTACAGACGTTAGTGTAATGCTGCAGCGCCATTTTCCCTCTCCCCAGCGCGAAATGACACTGCTGTTGGATGCCCCGCAAGCCCTCCTCACGCACAGCGGGAAAGGCCGGCGCACAACTGCGCCTCAGGCCCGCAGAGCACCTGTTCGCTGGTCTCCACTTTGCCCCCACAGCTCATCCTGTATGCAGCAGGCCGCGTTGCCGGTGCCGATTGCAACCCAAGCCTCCCGGATGCAGGCCGCAGAGGCGGCAGAGTTGCAGCGGCGCCACTGCTCAGGGCACGGGAGCGGCCGCTGCTGCAAGATAAGCCACAGGAGGCGCCGGCAACCTCTTCGAGATCTCGTCGGGAGAGTCCGGTGAGCAGCACACGCCAGAAAGTTCTTAAAATAACACCCCCCCACCAAGATTTCCCTTCATCATAGGGTTCTTCCTGTCCCGCTGCGGAACGGTGTGCTGTGACCAACGAATATGCGGGGGCACTTTTCGTCAAATTCTATGAAGAATTTAGAGGTATAAGAGTGAAAGGGTCTTATCTAGAGTTAAAAATACCTGGCTAAGTAGGAACAAATGTTTTATTCAGACCTCTTTCTGGTATGGTTAAAAAAGAGGGGAATTGAAAGGCATATGTTTATGGGCATGCATTTTAGGGTCTACATGTTTCAAGCCATTACCCCCAGGCTTTTCGCCAGGACCACCAAATGATCCCTAGTACCACTCCTATCAGTGAGCGACCCTAATGTGAGTTTCCTTAATAAATGCCAACAAAATGTATGCAATACAATACTCAATCGGTAGTGTTCCTTTTTAGATCGGTAAAGATGATAGAGAAACGTTAATCTGTCATGAAAGGTTATATAAACACATCACCAATTGTGGAAACACGTGATATATTTTTCTTTTTCAACCGTACTATTCATGATAACTTTTTCATATTTGAAGAGACTTTGTTTGTGCTACCCAAGATCAGGTGAGAAATTTAAAAATAAGACAAACATAAGACACACTTATTCGCATGGAGCTTCATTGTGCTTGTGGCATTGTGCTTTGGCGCAGATTGGAGCATTACTGTGTTTAATTGCAATAGACTTGAAACAAACACACATACACACACGGACAATATTCTGCTCAGTGTCGAACTTTGTATTCACTGGGTTATTGACAATTGTGCGATTGACAGCTGTTGATATTGATAAGGTTAATCCAAAAACCACTTCATGTATAATATTATACAAGTGATATTCAAAAGTAACTAACATAGTTGCTTATTCCCGAGTTATTTATTGAATTCTAGATTATGATTGTGCAATGAAAAGAAACGTAACATACATGTGTAATGCTACAATGAGGCCTCATGAGCTCAAACGGGGGAAGGGATGCTTTTAGTCAGACTCTGTAAGTGAGAAGAAGCAGGTTTCAACGGCGATTGGTTAACACCTGAATCACACGAAACAGTGTATCGGCTGTGCCGTACTTACTTCCTCAAAGCTACGTCCTTGCCAGTTTAGATTGCCTGCCCGCGGCTCTGACGGTGCGTGGAAAACTGTATTTGACAGGGAGCCGGTTGAGGGCATGAATGTACTTGTGCGAAAAAAAACCCACAAAACAAACTAGACCCCTAAATTACTAGAATGGCCGCTTGCAACAGAGATACTTCCTGGTTACCTAGTGACACTTAGGGGGTCATTAGGATGGCGGGCGGACTAAGTCATCCTATCGGTTATCGGGACCACCAGCCATGAGGGCGGGGGTCCCGTGGGGAGTATTAGGATGCGCCCGCCACTGTGGCGGGCGCATCCTGCATTTTTAGCATTGTGAGAGCACCGCCTGCCACAATGCTAAAAATTCACGTATGCATTTGCATAAACAAAGCGGCAGGCACCGCGCGGTGCCTGCCGCTTTGTTTATGCAAATGCAGGGGGGTTACCACAGGTACCCCCCCGTGTGCACCCCCCCACCTCTCCTTCACTCTGGGGGCCCACAGGGGGCCCCCAAAGTGAAGACCGCATGCCTTTCCGTGGAGAAAGGTATCTAAGAAAGCCCATGCAAATATGGCTGGCGGTGTCTATTAGACACCGCCACCATATTAGACCTTTTCCGCCCCGGTCGCAAGGCGACCGGGGCGGAAAAGCGGTGGACGGTCTTTCCGTCCGCCGCGGTCCCCCCGCCATACTAATATGGCGGGGGGTCATTTAGGTGTGGATGGCGGGTGGATTACCCCGCCAGGCCGGCGGTGGCTACCACCAGCCTGGCGGGGGCAATCCGCCCACCTTCTTATTGGGCCCCTTAGTGTGGTGAAACGTTAGGAGCGAGTAAGGGGCACAAGCTCAGAAAGAAAACAAATGCAAAAGCATTATGCTTCAAAAGGTTGATTCATGAATAATAAAAATTAATCAGAAAATAGAAATTGTGGGTTTACTCTCAACAAAACTTTCTAAGTGATTGTCAAACTTGATCTAACTTCCCATTGATATAGATGATGATGTGGGAGAAAACAGGTATTCGTTGTCTGATTCATATTAAAGAAAAAAAAGAAGTTTACGATTGTTTCTGTGCTGGCCCGTCCCGATCAAATGGATAGTAGTTCCCTTTCAGGCTTAGTGGTGGGAAAACTTCAATGGTAGGTTTCTATAATAATTGATTTATATCTATCAAAATAAGTCAAGAAAATGGCTCCAGGGTATGTTGTTGTTCAGCCCATCAATGGAATTTCCAATCTGAAAACCCAACCTTGTTCTTTCTTGAACAGTAGGGAATCAGTGCAGATTTGCTCAAGAACGGTGCAGCGGAAATCCTGCACCATGTGTCCTTTGCCATATCGTGTACTGACTTTTTTGTGGTGGCACAGTCGCATCTCAGGTTACTGCAGTGTTTGCAGATCAGCGTCTTCATCATTTGTTTCGTAATACCAATATAGTGGACATGACCAATGTTCCCCCTAATTTTTTATCTCTCTGTGCGGCAATGTAGGGTCTCTGTGCACTGCACCAAGGCTACTGTGAGCAAAAGGTATGTGGAAATTCAATCTGCAAAATTATGTGTGATATTAAATGCTACAAATAGTGCATTTGATTTGATTCCCATTGCCTTATCAGACTTTCATCTATCCAGTATGTGTTGCTAAAATAAATTGGTTCAAATGCTAAAGTTTTTATCATTCCTTCCCAGGTGATGCCAGAGCTTCCTTTCTTGATCTTTTGGAATACAAGAGTGTCTTGTTCCAGGGACACAAATGGAACACAACAGTATTCACCACCGATACTGCCCCTTGCCATGTGTGGCAGGAGAGCCCAAAGAAAAACACCCAGTTGTGATGATTTATTTATGCTATTAGTCTTTTTTTCTGCAAACTGTAAGAGTGTTTCGAAACAGGATCTGATTTAGGTAGTGAATGCTATAAAAAACAAGCATTTGCAATGCAATAGGTCTCGCATTAGGAAAGTTTTAGCTATCGGTATTGTAAATGAAAAATATTTATTTATGCGTTTAGTTTGAAAATAGCTAAATTAATAGCTTTGTCATTTACAATGCTAATAGTTGTAGAGGGTAGAGGGGAGAGTGGTGAGAGGGGGAAGTGTGGGGAGAGTGGTGAGAGTGGTGAGAGGGGAGAGTGGTGAGAGTGGTGAGAGGGGAGAGTGGTGAGAGGGGAGAGTGGGGAGAGTGGGGAGAGTGGTGAGAGGGAAGAGTGGTGAGAGGGGAGAGTGATGAGAGGGGAGAGTGGGGAGAGTGGTGAGAGGGGAGAGTGGGGAGAGTGGTGAGAGGGGAGAGTGGTGAGAGGGGAGAGTCGGGAGAGTGGGGCGAGAGGGGACAGAGAGTGGTGAGAGGGGAGAGTGTGGTGTGAGAGGGGAGAGAGAGGAGGGGACAGAGAGTGGTGAGGGGAGAGAGAGGTGTGAGAGGGGAGAGAGAGGTGTGAGAGGGGAGAGAGAGGTGTGAGAGGGGAGAGAAAGGTGTGAGAGGGGAGAGAGGTGTGAGAGGGGAGAGAGGGGAGAGAGGTGTGAGAGGGGAGAGAGGTGTGAGAGGGGAGAGAGGTGTGAGAGGGGAGAGAGAGGTGTGAGAGGGGAGAGTGGTGTGAGAGGGGAGAGAGTGGTGTGAGAGGGGAGAGAGTGGTGTGAGAGGGGAGAGAGTGGTGTGAGAGGGGAGAGAGTGGTGTGAGAGGGGAGAGAGTGGTGTGAGAGGGGAGAGACTGGTGTGAGAGGGGAGAGAGTGGTGTGAGAGGGGAGAGAGTGGTGTGAGCGGAGAGAGTGGTGTGAGAGGAGAGAGTGGTGTGAGAGGAGAGAGTGGTGTGAGAGGAGAGAGTGGTGAGAGAGGAGAGAGGAGAGAGGTGAGAGGGGAGAGTGGTGTGAGAGAGGCGCCGTCTCCTGAGCCCGCTCTTTAATCCGTGGCCTTAGTGGCTCAGTAAAGTGCCTCGAGGCCACGACAGGGTCATTCCAAGTGTTTACTCAAAGAACATGTTTTTAAAGTGCTTGTGTTTGTGTAGCTCAACTGTTAATCGTGACAGGAGGCGAGGAAGTGTGTACCCCGAGGCCACCAACATTCTTAAAAGGCCTGGTTTTGTGAACAGTGGAATGTGCGGCCTCGTGAGACACATGAAATGCGGAGCCCGGGCCCTCGAGAGACACACGTGAAATGCGGAGCCTTGGGACCTCGAGAGACACATGTGGTAAGCGCAGCTTCGTAGTCTCCTCTGCCATCACAAGGCTGCGCTCATCTCAGCTCAAGTTGTTTAGTGCCTGCTGCTGAGGTCTGTTTCCTGCCTGCTGAATGCTATGTCCGCTCAGACTTTCATCATTCTGCGGTCGATAACATGCGCGCTGCTGGGGTCTGTCTCTTTGCTGATGAAGTTTATGCCTGCTAAGCCTTTCATCATTCTGCGGTCGATAAGATGCGCGCTGTAGGGGTCGGTGACGGTAGCCTGTGGCCCACTGTGGCGGGCGCATCCTGCATTTTTAGCATTGTGAGAGCACCGCCTGCCACAATGCTAAAAATTCACGTATGCATTTGCATAAACAAAGCGGCAGGCACCGCGCGGTGCCTGCCGCTTTGTTTATGCAAATGCAGGGGGGTTACCACAGGTACCCCCCCGTGTGCACCCCCCCACCTCTCCTTCACTCTGGGGGCCCACAGGGGGCCCCCAAAGTGAAGACCGCATGCCTTTCCGTGGAGAAAGGTATCTAAGAAAGCCCATGCAAATATGGCTGGCGGTGTCTATTAGACACCGCCACCATATTAGACCTTTTCCGCCCCGGTCGCAAGGCGACCGGGGCGGAAAAGCGGTGGACGGTCTTTCCGTCCGCCGCGGTCCCCCCGCCATACTAATATGGCGGGGGGTCATTTAGGTGTGGATGGCGGGTGGATTACCCCGCCAGGCCGGCGGTGGCTACCACCAGCCTGGCGGGGGCAATCCGCCCACCTTCTTATTGGGCCCCTTAGTGTGGTGAAACGTTAGGAGCGAGTAAGGGGCACAAGCTCAGAAAGAAAACAAATGCAAAAGCATTATGCTTCAAAAGGTTGATTCATGAATAATAAAAATTAATCAGAAAATAGAAATTGTGGGTTTACTCTCAACAAAACTTTCTAAGTGATTGTCAAACTTGATCTAACTTCCCATTGATATAGATGATGATGTGGGAGAAAACAGGTATTCGTTGTCTGATTCATATTAAAGAAAAAAAAGAAGTTTACGATTGTTTCTGTGCTGGCCCGTCCCGATCAAATGGATAGTAGTTCCCTTTCAGGCTTAGTGGTGGGAAAACTTCAATGGTAGGTTTCTATAATAATTGATTTATATCTATCAAAATAAGTCAAGAAAATGGCTCCAGGGTATGTTGTTGTTCAGCCCATCAATGGAATTTCCAATCTGAAAACCCAACCTTGTTCTTTCTTGAACAGTAGGGAATCAGTGCAGATTTGCTCAAGAACGGTGCAGCGGAAATCCTGCACCATGTGTCCTTTGCCATATCGTGTACTGACTTTTTTGTGGTGGCACAGTCGCATCTCAGGTTACTGCAGTGTTTGCAGATCAGCGTCTTCATCATTTGTTTCGTAATACCAATATAGTGGACATGACCAATGTTCCCCCTAATTTTTTATCTCTCTGTGCGGCAATGTAGGGTCTCTGTGCACTGCACCAAGGCTACTGTGAGCAAAAGGTATGTGGAAATTCAATCTGCAAAATTATGTGTGATATTAAATGCTACAAATAGTGCATTTGATTTGATTCCCATTGCCTTATCAGACTTTCATCTATCCAGTATGTGTTGCTAAAATAAATTGGTTCAAATGCTAAAGTTTTTATCATTCCTTCCCAGGTGATGCCAGAGCTTCCTTTCTTGATCTTTTGGAATACAAGAGTGTCTTGTTCCAGGGACACAAATGGAACACAACAGTATTCACCACCGATACTGCCCCTTGCCATGTGTGGCAGGAGAGCCCAAAGAAAAACACCCAGTTGTGATGATTTATTTATGCTATTAGTCTTTTTTTCTGCAAACTGTAAGAGTGTTTCGAAACAGGATCTGATTTAGGTAGTGAATGCTATAAAAAACAAGCATTTGCAATGCAATAGGTCTCGCATTAGGAAAGTTTTAGCTATCGGTATTGTAAATGAAAAATATTTATTTATGCGTTTAGTTTGAAAATAGCTAAATTAATAGCTTTGTCATTTACAATGCTAATAGTTGTAGAGGGTAGAGGGGAGAGTGGTGAGAGGGGGAAGTGTGGGGAGAGTGGTGAGAGTGGTGAGAGGGGAGAGTGGTGAGAGTGGTGAGAGGGGAGAGTGGTGAGAGGGGAGAGTGGGGAGAGTGGGGAGAGTGGTGAGAGGGAAGAGTGGTGAGAGGGGAGAGTGATGAGAGGGGAGAGTGGGGAGAGTGGTGAGAGTGGTGAGAGTGGTGACGTAGGTGGCCCGTACAGCCCCGGAGCACAGCTGGCACGACGGGTCCCGTGCTTGCTGAAGGCGTGCACTCAAGTGTTTTGCTTTTGGAGTTTTGGTATTCTTGACACAACCGATGGATGTTTATTTATTTAATGGCTTCTCTGTGGCGCTGCTGCCTCCCTGTGCCAAAAGAGCCCACGTCAGACAAGATGAAAGGCGTGCCACGGGTAGCGCCTCGGGTGTCTGGAGGGGGGAGGCGCCCTCGCAGAGGTTCCAAAGTATTCACACTGTTCCCCTACAGTGCCCCACCCTGCCAAATTGCCCTCCCGGTGCCAAAAGCCTGAGCTGAGAGCCCACGTCAGACAAGATGAAAGGTGTGCCCGAGGTAGCGCCTCGGGTGTCTGGAGGGGGGAGTCGCCCTCGCAGAGGTTCCAAGGTATTCACACTGCTCCCCCCCCCCCCCACACACTGCCCTCCTCCCTGCTGGGGGGAGGCGGGTGCCTCTGCCAGGTGGTCTTGCATGTGGTAACTGGACACCCCCACCCCCTGCCCGGATAATCCCCACTCAGCCCCACCGGGGGCTCACGGTGCTTTCTGCTGGGTGGGGGAGTGGGCAGGAAGGGGGCAGGGGGGGTGTCAGTAACCCAACAATGACCGCCTCCTCTGATCCGAGGATGGGGTGTTTGAGGAAGGCAGGGCAGGAGGGCTATTAAAAGGCCTTTATGGGCTGTTAATGTCTGGGCGGGCAGGATACAGCTGAGCACACCTTTTATCCAATCCCCCCCCCAGCCCCTCTGAAACGTGCCGAGCAGCGCAGCACATGCAGTGCGTGAAACACTGCAGAGTCCTGATGGCAGCTGGACAAGTGGACAAGAGCTGCGAGGTGCTGTGCCGCAAAGGAGAGTACTGCGAGGCGCTGTGCGGAAGAGAGGAAGGCTGCGAGGTGCAGTGCCAGTGCCGAGATGGTGGACTGAGGACACACAGAGCCCCCTCTGTCCTTGTCATACTTCCTGCATCCGGGTTAGAAAAATCATTACAACAAATTCAACTTAAACAACTACAAAAGGGGGAGGGTAGAGGGGAGCAAAATTCCATCACACATAGTGTGTCCCTCATATTTAAAGACATTCAATCAAGGGGAATTTGAGTTAACCATAGCGCCATGGACATGCTGACAAGGAAATCGGCGAACCACACACTAGGGGAAATCTCGTCTTCGCCAATTGTAAAGCAATACACTATATCGGCCGTTGTGACAATGGTCTAAGTCCGTTTCACGCCGCATTCTTACACAGTTATGAGGCATAACCTGAAGCAAGAGTCCCTTTTTAGGCCACATCATCACACAATTAGCACGCATAACCGTAAATTAATAGTTAGCCTCGTCAAATCCAGGCAATAATACACCATGGCTTGTAGTGGTAATTATCGCATTTGCCTCGTAACTTTAAGTGGTAAATCAAGCAATCTCGAATTCAGCCAAATATAGCATACCGTGCAAATTCGTTATCCTCTGTCCACTGTTCCGAAACCTTCCATGGGGCGGGACTTCCGTCTTCGGAAGCCCGCGCACGCGCCCACTGAGAGAAGCAGTGCTGGTGACGCGGGGCTCCCATGCCCGAGGGAGAGCCCCGCGGAGGCTGCAAGAGTTTAGAATGGCGGTAAGTGGGGCTTGGGGGGGGGGCGCTTGTATGTATGCGGCGCGGCGGGGGGGGTGGCGCGCTTGTATGTATGCGGCGGTGGCGGCGGCCGGGGGGGGTCTCTGTATGTGTGTGTGCATGCGTGTGTGTAGGTGCGCTCCTGTGTGTATGCGGCGGGGGTGCCGGTGAGTGGGGGGAAGTAGGGGGGGTGCGCGCGTGTGTGTGTGCCTTCCTGCCTGCATGTGCATGTGTGTATGTGTGTGCTCAGGGAATCTGTGGCAGGGGACGTGCACAGCGCCGGGCTGGGCGTGCGCGCCCACGAGGTCAAATCTCCGGCAGGAGAAGCGCGTGACAGTCTGCTGTCCACATTCCCCCAAAAGTGACAACATAAGTTGTCTCGCACTAGACAGCAAAAGCTTTGCTTTTGCTTTCGTCTAGGCGAGACCTAAAAATGACAATGACAGGGCCCCCCTCAGCAAGGTGGGCAATTAGCTGGTTTGGGCTGGCACCATCTCCTTCAATTCACCCCCCTCCCCAAACACACACCACATCCACTCATCTGTAAGCACAGTATTTTCTTTTCTTTCACCTTGTCAATATTTTGACAACTGTGAACCTCCTTTAGAAAAACATTTGCACAGAATCACAATTGTGACTAGAATACATGGGTATTGCTCTGTGCACTCTGCAAAGAGGCCAAGGATTGGATGACCATGTATTTTGAACACTTTTATGTCCCACTGACCGGCCCTGTGAGAAACTTACAGAGTCTTCAGAATCCGCCCTGGTGTGCTCAATCGTGGCGTTTAAAACACATAGAAGCAACTTAGTTCAAAATATGCACAATGGAAGATTAATATGCTACATAAAAAATATGGAAATACAACATCCTGAAAGGATTAATTCTTCTAGGGAATGTGCACTTAAGTCAATCGTGTGAAACATAAACAAGAATGCACTGCATACCTAGTGCAATTAATATGTCAGCACAAGTCAAATTTTGAATAGGGAGTGGATGAGGCAGCAATCATTTTGTAGGGCACTCCACTGAGCATAAAGTATGGACAGGTTCGAGGCTTACTACGAAAGACTTCCTAGAACTAAATTTAGATTACACCCAAGCACAGTCTGCTCGACCACGTACTCAGGTAAGCGCTTGATTTAACTGAGTTTCAAAGGCACGCTATTTAGTATGCATTACTTTTAAGTGATGCCGCGTTACACAGCCTGCCTGCTGCCTACCTGCCTGTGGGGGAGGACTACAGCCCCCAGACTGCTCCCAGTGCTGCTGGAACTTTTCGCGCCAGGAGGCGCATAACTTCACTCGCAGCTCCCGCTTGGCGGGAATCGCGTTACACAGCCTACCTGCTGCCTACCTGCCTGTGGGGGAGGACTGCAGCCCCAGACTGCTCCCGGTGCTGCTGGAACTTTCGCGCCAGGAGGCGAATAACTTCACTCGCGGCTCTCACTCCGCGGGACCCGCGTTACACAGCCTGCCTGCTGCCTACCTGCCTGTGGGGGAGGACTACAGCCCCCAGACTGCTCCCGGTGCTGCTGGAACTTTCGCGCCAGGAGGCGCATAACTTCACTCGCGGGACCTGCGTTACACAGCCTGCCTGCTGCCTACCTGCCTGTGGGGAGGACTACAGGCCCCAGACTGCTCCCCGTGCTGCTGGAACTTTTGCACCAGGAGGCGCATAACTTCACTCGCGGGTCCCGCTACGCGGGACATGCGCGGGCGTGCATGGGCGAAGCTCAGGCTAAGGGCGGGCCCGTCCTTGCCTGTCATCGGCCGGAAGAGGCTGGGCTGGGCCACCCCCCTTACTTCTCTCTTTTGAGCCCCAAAGCACTGTTGGTGAGGAAGACGCCGGGAAGAAGTTCTGTAGACTGTTCCAAAGTATCTATCAGCTGCCCTGCGTTTTACCATCTTTTGCCTGGAGGCGTCTGAAGGGGTCTCTTTGACATCAGGACCCAGGAAACCTCGAGGTCTTTTGGGACAGAACTATAATAGCTATTAAGGTACTCGTTCTTGACTCTCTCACAAATATTTGTATAATATAAGCCCAACATAAGCCCTTATTTTGTGGAATGAGCAAGTGCAAGGTGTTAGGCTCTCTGGTTGGGGGGGTAAAGGGGACTCTTGATGCCTTCCTGATGAGAGCCGAGTCCTTGTTAGTCCACGAAAAACAGCTTACTGAGAAGAGACTATCTTTGGACTCAATTATAGAGCAAAAGCGATCATCAATGGGTATTATAGCTACGTGTATATATATATATATATATATATATATATATTCACTGAAAAAACCATAGGTTATAGACCATATATAGTTAGGAATTAGCATTTACAAAACCTTGAAAATTCACTGAAAAAACCATAGGTTATAGACCATATATAGTTAGGAATTAGCATTTAAAAAACCTTATTTTACTCACACAAAACCATTGAAATTCCATATATAGTTAGTTGCACTAACTATATATCGCGCACCCGCAATCCACTGCTGATCATGTCACATATTACATCATTCATGACATGGTCAGTGACATCACTGATGACATCACTGATGACATCTCAAATGACATCACTGATGACATCTCACATGACATCACTGATGACATCATCTAGTGTCTGTGTGTTTTTGTAAAGTTTAAATATGTTTTACATATTGAAGAATGAGTGGATGTATAAGTGTCTGGATGAAGGATTTAGTAGGTGCGTGACTGACTGTATGAGTGAGTGATTAAATGTGTCTCACTGAATGCATGGGTTAGTGACTAAACTGTCTTAATTTGTGCATCATTATGTCTGTTGTTCTGTAAACTGCTGCATGTGTTGATCATTAGCTATACGAGAGGCTATATGTGTTATTAATTGGTTGCCCAAGTATTTCTATGGGAGATTGAGTTTGTGTAGGGGTGGCTGGAAGGTGTGTGACTCTATGCATAGATGTGTGAGCAGTTTATTCACTAGGTGTATGAGTTCAAGAGTGCATGTGGAAACAGCTACATGGGCAGTTGACTGTGTGCATGAGTGTATTGATGAGTGAATGGATATCTCAATGCTACATGTCATAGTAAGTACATATGTAAAACACAGTACATGTGAGAGTTGGCATATATAAATAACTGTGCATGAGAGCCACTGAATGAGTGAGTAGTTGTATCGATCATTGTGAACTTGTATCAGGGATTGTATAAGAGAGTAAATATGTGTTAGTATATGTTTCAATAAGTAAGGTGTGTTTAACTGTATAGTTGAAGAAATGGAGGTGAGATTGTTTCTTTGCATGACTGACTGGGTGTGTGAGTAACTCCATGGATGAGTGGCAGTGTGTGAGTGTCTGTATACACTGAGTGTATCTAAGGTTATATTAGAGTCTGAAGAGGTTTATCGTATTAGCACAAGAATGATGTCAAATGAGATGTCATCAGTGATGTCATCAGTGATGTCATCAGTGATGTCATCAGTGATGTCACTGACCATGTCATGAATGATGTAATATGTGACATGATCAGCAGTGGATTGCGGGTGCGCGATATATAGTTAGTGCAACTAACTATATATGGAATTTCAATGGTTTTGTGTGAGTAAAATAAGGTTTTTTAAATGCTAATTCCTAACTATATATGGTCTATAACCTATGGTTTTTTCAGTGATTTTTCAAGGTTTTGTAAATGCTAATTCCTAACTATATATGGTCTATAACCTATGGTTTTTTCAGTGAATTTCAATGGTTTTTTAATAGCAAATATCATAAGCTGTCGAACGTCAAGTACGTGGTAAGTGAAAACATTTTCGTGTTTATGCACACTGATCTGCTTTGAATGGTGCCCCCCCCCCTCATTTCTATTAGGAGTACTCTCTCTTTGCAGATAGTGAAAGGTAGTTAACGCAGGCCTTTGCCCCCATTGTAATCCGTCGTGCCTGCTTCTCTCTCCATTTGATTGATTGTTATCCAAGTATTTACTGTTTTAGAATTAGTTCTCTTTGGTTCATTCTCTATTTACAAACAAACACAGAGTCGCAATACTCTGTTTAGTCTTTGCAGATAACGAAAAATCGTGTAAAAAAAAAGAAAAGGAATCGAGCAAAATCAGTAGGCCACTAATGGGATCTCTTTTTGACCTCGCTAAAAGAGAAACATTAGGAACAACCCCTCATGACAAATACAAAACTAGTGAGATGAACTGAACTCCACACAATGATGGCTGCAAAACAGCTCGGCTCCGCCACCCACCCCGCCCAAAATAACGATAAAGAACGGCTGCCATGATTGGTTGCGGAATGACCACGACGGAGCTACGAAATTGTGCTGCTCTCATGCTAACCCCAGCTTCAGTCTGAAACATCCAGAAACACTGTAGACTACCAATTCGATCAGTTCCGGTAGCGCCCCAATGTAACCAGGTAGAGAAGAACTAGCCCTCCCCTCTTTGACTGATGGTTCTTGTTGCCTGTCCCTTCTGTTGTCATTTAACAGAACTATTTAGCCTGCTGAAAGGGGTTGTGTTCCGACCGCTGGTTGGTGGAGACATTTTGACTATATTCTGTACCTGCGTTGTCGCGTAATGCGTCACATGACGCGCCGCGTTAGCGCATCCGGAAGTCATCCGGGGCGCGCAGCGCGTAACGTAAGCATAACAAGTCATGTGACTTGTTAATAAAACTTTTCATTGGTTCATTTTACTTTTCTTATTGTAATGATGAAAGGCTTGGTCATATGACCTAAAAATTACGCTTTTCATTACTTCCGAACATTATTTTTTCTTAAATATATGTTATAATGTTCCAGGCTAATGTACTTTCCCGGAAATTTTACAACTGTCCTGCAAGTAAAATATATTCTTTTTTCGAGAAAAAGAGCGTTTCTTCGTTCCATGACGGAGCCGTTGAGCAAAAGAGGGTCGACCTGCTGTCTTAGTCGCCGATACGCCTGAATATGAGATTCTTATCGATCACTTTATGTTGCAGGAATAGAAAACACAACAGCCCTTGACCATTTATCTTTACTGCGTTCCTTCGTATTATACCTTTTACCCTTCATGTAATTGGTCTGCTTTATTTCACTTGCCTTTTAATGATTCTAAAACAGTCACTATTATTAAAAACTTTACCAATGTATATACTACTACCATGTTTTCTTTTAAAAACCTTTATTGTGAAAATTTCATTATACAAATACGAGCCTATAACCACGTGGGCCTGCCACAGAGCAAACTGTAATCGTATATGATGAATAGACATTTACACTGTAGAGGAACGTAACGGGCGGGCCATTAGGTTGCAAGAACTAAGGTGTCTAACAGTTACGGAATCGGTGGACGTACATTTTATAATTAAAATACGACAGGGCCAGTTACAATAAAATTATCTAGATATACATTTGCGGGCAAGTACCATGGGTGACGTTAATTCAAACTTTCAACAGTACAGTAATCAATAACACATCAGAACTTAATATCAATAGGGATGTCGAAATATTCAATCAATTCTCGTCCCCGCCCGCCATGTGCTTCAAAACTGCATACGTATCTCGTGATTTCAAGGTTCTGCAACCAGTACACAACAAGGAGTTACGAGTCCCATTTATTCCGGCGCCATTTTGGGCGAGGACGGGCAGGTCCAGGATATAGTCAAAATGTCTCTACCAACCATCGACTATGATGATGTTCATATGCTGTATTTATTAGAGTAACACTCATCTGTCCACATGAAATTAATTTGCCACAATCTAAACATGTCATTTTAATCTTTCCAAAGTTCTTCTAAATATTTGGGACCGTTTCCCTTGCCTCTGAAGCTCTCAGTGCCACTTCTTTAATGAATGTACTAGCAGGTCAGGGGTTCTCCTCCAAATCTCTCTTTTATGCAGCACTATAATTAATTGGTGCCACCTCTCCATATGACGATGCATGGTATAGTTACCACAACTATATTTTTTTTCGGTTCCTCTGGAGAGTTCATCGTGGCAGATGAAGCGTGTAACGTACCGGGCATTTACCTTTTTTTGCATGTACAGGAAAGGAAAAAAAAATCGAGCGTCCGAGTTCTAAGGTGTCCCAGGGCCATTTTAGTGGACCAGGCCCAAATCCAAAGAACAGGCCGCCATTTTGAGAGTCCTCTTGCAGCCGCCTGTCGCTGTAGCATCAAGAGCAGCCGAAACTCAGCTGAATGGCAACTGAAACGGTAAAGGGGCGCCCCACTACAGCAGACGAGCCTCCACCTAGGAAGGCCCATTCACGCCGGCTCCCCCCCCCTTCGGGCACCCCACGCCGTTATTCGGAGCAGTATTGTAGGATGGCCACACCAGTGCGGCAACTTGCTAGACATCACCTCGGTGGTAACCGAATCTCAACGCCTTGTGGTGTCTCCTATTCAGAAAACATTGTTATGCTGCCTTCGACCTATTCGCCGCAAGTGCGCACACAACTCAACTGCATAGCTTGCTAGACACCACCTCGGTGCCATCCGGATCTTGGAATGTCAGCACCTTTTGGTGTCTTCTCTTCAGAAAATATTGTTGCGCTGCCTTTGGCCCCATTCGCACATCGGTCCGCTACTGACGCCATCTCACAGGCTAATGGGTCGCCCCACGCCGAGTTTCAGCATTGTAGAATAACCACACCAGTACAGCAACTTGCTAGACATCACCTCGGTGCCATCCGGATCTCGGCGCCCCACTGCAGATGAAGTGCCTCTCAACTATGAAACCACCACGGTGACATCCGGATCTTGGCGCGTTGTGCTGCCTTCGGCCTATTCGCACATCGGTCCGCTACTGACGCCATCTCACAGGCTAATGGGGCGACCCACGCCGAGTTTCAGCATTGTAGGATGACCACACCAGTACAGCAACTTGCTAGACATCACCTCGGTGCCATCCGGATCTCGGCGCCCCACTGCAGATGAAGTGCCTCTCAACTATGAAACCACCACGGTGACATCCGGATCTTGGCGCGTTGTGCTGCCTTCGGCCTATTCGCACATCGGTACGCTACTGACGCCATCTCACAGGCTAATGGGGCGACCCACGCCGAGTTTCAGCATTGTAGGATGACCACACCAACTTGCTAGACATCACCTCAGTGCCATCCGAATCTTGGCATCTCAACGCCTAGTGGTATCTTCCATACAAAAAATATTGTTACGCTGCCTTTGGCCCCATTCGCACATCAGTCCGCAACTTAGACATCACCTCGGTGCCATCCGGATCTTGGCATCTCAGCGCCTTGTGGTGTCAGTCAGAAAATATTGTTGCGCTGCCTTTGGCCCCATTCGCACATCGGTCCGCTACTGACGCCATCTCACAGGCCAACGGGGCGCCCCACGCCGACTTTCAACATTGTAGGATGGCCACAGAAGTGCGACAACTTACTAGACACCACCTCGGTGCCATCCGGATCTTGGCGCGTTGTGCTGCCTTCGGCCTATTCGCACATCGGTCCGCTACTGACGCAAACTCACAGGCCAACGGGGCGCCCCACGCCGACTTTCAGCATTGTAGGATGGCCACACCAGTGCTGCAACTTGCTGGACACCACCTCGGTGCCATCCGGATCTTGGCGCGTTGTATTGCCTTTGGCCTATTCGCACATCGGTCCGCTACTGACGCCGCCTCACGTGCCAACGTATTTTCTCCGCATTTTATACCCTATGCCGCATAACAGGTCATGTGACTTGTTTATAAAACTTTTCATTGGTTCATTTTACTTTTGGTTTCCTAATGATGGAAGGCTTGATCATATGACCTAAAAACAACACTTTTCATTGGATGAAAACTTTTTTTTTCCCCCAAACGATGAAAGCCCCACCTTGTTTCTGGATGTTTCAGACTAAACTGGCGTCAGCATGAGAGCACCACCATCTCGTAGCTCCGTCGTGGTCATTCCGCGAGCAATCATGGCAGCCGCTCCCCACCAGAAGCCTGCAGGAGTCGGGGCCCCCAAAACTTTTGATGAATTCTCAAGGCGGAGGGGACGCTTTCGAGAATGGGGTCCAAGACCTAGCAGACAAGCGTCCGATTTCCAAGGTGTCCCAGGGCCATTTCAGTGGACCACGCCCAAAAAGGAAAGAGCCTGCCGCCATTTTGAGAGTCCTGTGGCAGCCGCCTATCGCTGCACCGCAAGAGTGGGCGCAACTCAGCTGAATGGCGGATTTTGACACAGTGGACCAAAAGCGGACGGAATGGCAACTGAAACGGTAAAGGGGCGCCCCACTAAAACAGATGAGACTCCACCTGGAGAGGCCCGTTCACGCCGCCTCCCCCGGGGCGCCCCACGCCGTTATTCGGAGCAGCATTGTAGGATACCAAAACCAGTGCGGCAACTTACTGGACATCACCTTGGTGCCATCGTTCTGCTGCCTTGGAACTATTCGCACAACAGTTTGCTACTGATGACCCACCCCCCGCGACGCCCCACGCCGTTATTTGCTGGGTGGCAACTTACTAGACATCACTTTCGTGTCATCTAGATTTCGGCGCGTTCTGCTGCCTTGGAACTATTCGCACAACAGTTTGCTACTGATGACCCACCCCCCGCGACGCCCCACGCCGGAAATCTGGACGTTGTGCTGCGTTGGGACTATTCGCACAGCCGACCGCTACTTCGTTGTTTTTCCCTAAAAATGTTTATATGTTATTACTATTTTTGTTTTCTTGTATATATTTATAAATTATTAAAGTTTTATAATCTTACTACTTTGTCGGAGTGCTATATATTTTTAATGTGACACATAATTGTAAAAACTTTGATGTACAAAGAGTCATCCCTGGAATCTTCCGCTTCACGCTCGGTCCCCTCCCCAATCACAATACAGGATGGTTTTCAGATAATAGCAACGCTTCTGCTGTGACGGATCTCATCGAGTGTGGGCCTTGATCTACTATAACTCCTTTGAAGAGGGGTGATTCTTTACAGCTGTGGCCATAAACTACATCTGCAGGGCTAGCTGATAGCCTAGGACCGGCCTGGACAATCGGACACAGAGGAAAAGGAGTGTCAGAGGGTGCGGTAGTGAATAGGGCGAAAGGGAGGTGTCGGGCGGGCACAGGGTGTGATTCTCAGGGAAGAGCAGCGCAGATGGGGGGAGGTTTATTACCCATGCATATGACAGAGAGCGGGGGTGACCACTGCCTGGGTGAGATGCTTGCGAGGGTGGGGAGCCATGCTAAGGATCGACAGCGTGCACAGAGTGGGTCTGGTCAAGGCATCTAAAATGGCTGCCGTGCACGACAAAAGTGTGGCATTTGAAAAAAGACAAGATGGCGCACACAATGTTTTTCAACAATTCCTGATTTCCTTCGAATCGAACGTTAACAGACGTTGGGGCATATTACCAAAGTTAAGCGATATTTATCCCTAACGATGCATTGCAAAGATTTTTTTACCGTCAGAAATTATCGCAGATAAACCTTGCTATTATCAAGGTTTATCGCAAATACGATAAAAAACAACCGCAATGCATTAATATCGCTGAAAACTCAGCGATATTCATGCATTACCGAGCTAATGCTCTTAGCCATGTTATCCACCTCCCATTGGATAACATGGCTAAGAACTGCTCAGGGCAGCTGTTACTTTTTGGAGATATTCGCGCTTATCTCGAGTATTTCCAAAAGTTGATAATAGGAGATAGCGATGTTAGCGACTGTTTCCAGTCGCTAACATCTTGGCATGCCCACTTTGCATGTCATTAGTGATAAATATCACTCACATGCAAAGTGGGACCCAAGATGGTCGCTATCTCCTACTAGCCGTCGCTAACTGGTGTTAGCAACAGCTAGGTAATACAGATATAATTTTATCTCCGCGAAGCGGAGCGCTGTTACAGATATATATCTTGTTTTTGAACGTTAATTTCTCAAAATGCACTGAAGCACATATATTGAGACATAGCAAAGGCACATCGGGCTACCAGTCCCTAGGAGATAGCGATGTTAGCGACTGTTTCCAGTCGCTAACATCTTGGCATGCCCACTTTGCATGTCATTAGTGATAAATATCACTCACATGCAAAGTGGGACCCAAGATGGTCGCTATCTCCTACTAGCCGTCGCTAACTGGTGTTAGCAACAGCTAGGTAATACAGATATAATTTTATCTCCGCGAAGCGGAGCGCTGTTACAGATATATATCTTGTTTTTGAACGTTAATTTCTCAAAATGCACTGAAGCACATATATTGAGACATAGCAAAGGCACATCGGGCTACCAGTCCCTAATATTTTACCAAGTTTCGTGCAAATCCATTCAGCCGTTCGATTATTATTATTATTTTTTTTTTTTGCCCCGCGGGGCCCTTTTAAAACCTCCACATCAAACCTAGGGGGTCAGCGAGGATCTACTATGCCCCCTTATGGTCATTTGCCCCTTCGCTTTGGCCTCCTCTTGTCTCTCGATCCTACCGAGAGACAAGATGGCGGCCGCTACGTACTGTTTGGAATGTTTACAGACACCGGAGAGCCAATCAGCTTCGCTTCGCAAAGCTCCGTAACGCGAAAAGTACGCGAAGCGGTGCGCTGTTACAGATATATATTTTTTTTGAACGTTAATTTCTCAAAATCCACTGAAGCACATATATTGAGACCTAGCAAAGGCACATCGGGCTACCAGTCCCTACAATTTTGCCAAGTTTCGTGCAAATCCATTCAGCCGTTCGATTATTATTATTATTTTTTTTTTTTGCCCCGCGGGGCCCTTTTAAAACCTCCACATCAAACCTAGGGGGTCAGCGAGGATCTACTATGCCCCCTTATAGTTATTTCCCCCTTTGTTTTGACCTCCTCTTGTCTCTCGATCCTACCGAGAGACAAGATGGCGGCCGCTACGGACTGTTTGGAATGTTGACAGACGCCGGAGAACCAATCAGCTTCGCTTCACAAAGCTCCGTTGCGCGAAAAGTACGCGTCCTGGGCCGCTGCCCAGTCCGCTGTTACAGATATATATCTTTTTTTAAACGTTAATTTCTCAAAATCCACTGGAGCACATATATTGAGACCTACAAAAGGCACATCGGGCTACCAGTCCCTACAATTTTGCCAAGTTTCGTGCAAATCCATTCAGCCGTTCGGGCTAAAAGTGAGGCCAACCGCCCTATAGAAATTAACATGGGAAAAACGCGTTTTGGGACCCCCCTTTTTTCTCGGCCCCCACTGGACGAACCCCCCCCAAATTTTTAAGGGCTGCTCAGAAACAAAATGTGCCATTTTCCTGAAAATTTCAGCCAATTCCGTCCACAAACGCCAAAGTTATTAGACATAGAATTTTCAAAAAACCCATAGAGAAAAAATCCTAACTATATATACCTACTGGCGACCGCCAGTAGGTAATATACATATATATATATATATATATATATATATATATAATAAAATATATATATATAAATCAACCAATGTCGGGGATCCCTGAGGCCAAGCCAAACCAAAAAGGGGTATCAACACAAAGGGTTTAATCCCCACCGCTCTCTTGCCACAGGGGACGGGCTTGATAACTCAATCTATTGATCTGTTAGCTGACGATTTAAGCACCCCACAGATCATTGCAGAAGAGACTGAGGGGGATTCTGAATTAAATGCTGCGTCACCTGATGGGGCAGGGACGGAAGAGGGAGAGTCTGTTCAAGCTGTAGATTCACCCGGTGGAGCACTTATCCCAAGGGAAGGCGGGGAGGTGGTCACCCGGTCGAGAAGGGCACTGAAAGTTACAAGCACACCGAGTGTGCCTACCCCTCCGGCAGATCCCACAGTTTTTGGAAATCCCACTGGGGGAGTGGGGGGGCACCACCTGCCCAAAGCGAAATCTAAAGAGATTGGTGTGCCCAAAGTGACCAGGGCCAATGAAATAGGGGGGCCTGCGGCTATCCATCAATGCAAAAACAGTGGGGAGGCGCAGACGATTCGGGAGGCGGATAAGGAACTGTGGTCCAGGCTGGAAACAATGTTAACTACCCATCTAGGGCGTGTGCATGAGAAAATAAATGTGATAGAAGGGAAACTATCCTCGCTTCTTGAAAACAGCAGTATTCTAACTGCTGTGCTTACGGGGCAACATGTCATTAGTGCGGGGGTACTAGAGGGCCCTATTCTTCCCAAGGTAGTTACCACCCAAGAGAGAACTGAGGGGGGGAACCACAACTATGAACAGTCGGATGGCTCAAAGGAGGCTGTAAACAGAGGGTTAATTGTGGGGCCCACCGACGGAAACGCCCCAGGAATACCTGGTGCCGTGGGAGATAACAGGCATATAAGGGTGGGATCATCAGTTCAAAAGCCTAACGCTTCCACAGCGCCCAGAAATTCAGAGGGAAGTACACCCTTATCCCATGACGCCACCATCTACTGATCTCTCACGGTGCACTCCTGGCCTGCCGATCTTAGATCTACCCCCGGCATCATGCCCATATACAGTAGTTTTGACAGGGGTTCCGGCCTGCAGCGGTGACAAAGAAGAAACCCCGCGAACCCTGATTAATAAGGCGGCCCATTGGTTGAACAGAAATGTAGGTTTTAATATATCACACCATAGGCATTTTCTTATGGCAAGAAGGGTGTCTTGGATCGGAAACAGTAGGAAGTGCTTTCTAGGAGACTGTGTGATCTTAAACCTAAGGTATCCAGGGCTGGTAAGAGATTTTCTTAGTCAGTGCAAGGGACCCTATATGGAGGAGGGTGACTCAAGTATTAGAATGCTCCAGCTGGGATTTTTTTACAGGGACATGACGCGTGTAAACAACCATGATGAAAATAGGCGACACCCAGTCGGTCCTGATTGGGTGGGCCGGACTGTCCCGTTAACTAACCGGTATGCACCTCTTCATAGTGTCTCAGCCCTAAATGAAATAGATTGACTGGCCAGTGGGTCGTTATTTGGGAATGGTCCAAGACGGGAGAGTTTGTCCCCTAAAGTAGGTGTAGAAGGGATAGCCATGCCAAAGACTAATGAGTCTATTTTACCCGCTGGATAGGGAGAGGACAATGGTCCCGGTCCCGAGGGGAATATCCGAGTATCCAACGTACCCCTTAGTCCTAATATTTGCTCCAGGTTAGAGAGCCCAGTCGGTCCAAGACAGGGCGACATAGAGATAATTTCCTGGAACATAACAGGACTATCCTCAAAAATAAAAAATCATGACTGGTTAGCTTACATAATGAAATTCCAAGTCATTTGCCTACAGGAAACGTGGGAGGTGAATAGTAGTGCATTTGTCTTGGAAGCTTATAAAATGTTCTTTGTCCCAGCACACAAGGCAGCTTCCGAGAGAGCATGGGGAGGTTTGATTACATATGTGGATTTGGGATTACAGGGGAGGTGGGACAATTTGGGCTGGGATTCGGATTTTATGCAAGGGATCAGTCATTATAATAAGGGCCAAAAGCTAATCTTTTTTAACTTTTAAAATGCCATTGTAGCTGGACAGACCGTAATAAGATTGGCTGAGCTGGAGAACCGGCTGGCAGGAATACTAGAGCAAGGGGCGATGAGGCCTCAGATGGTGCAATCGGGTGACTTTAATTGCCATCTGTGCCCCCACCTGAAAATTAGCAGGGGGGATTGTTCGTCATGTCCATTAGAAGAGGGCCTGCACCTGGAGCATACGAGGGAAGAGAGTTAAGTAAGGTGCTGAGCACACATGCCCTCACATATACTATGGATTTGATCAGATTAGGGGAGGACAAAAGGGTCCACTCAACCTTCAAAGGCAGGGGAAGGGACTCTTTTATTGATTTTATTTTTGTTATCAACACGTTAAAGTGTTGGATTTCAAGCTTTAATATAGAAGTTAGTATCTTCAGCGATCACAATCCCCTGGTTATTTCGGCCAGGAATCCAAACCCGAACAAACATTCCTTGAGAACGGGGGGCGGTGGTACGATAAGTGCCACCGACCAAGGAAGGAGACTCAGATGGTCCCACATCAATGGTGAAGCTCTTCATAGAGTATTAATCCTAGATAACGATCAGCAGGTCTGGAAGCGTTTAGATCTAACAGTGGAGGGGGCAGACCTGATTAAAGCCTTTGAGGGTTTCGCCCAACACATTGATGGCCTACTTAGGTGTAGAACGCCGAAAAAGGGAATGGATACCCCAAAGTGGTTTGACCGCCAATGCTCCATTGCCCTGAGGGAACTGAAATCTGCTTTAAAAATGATGCCTAAAGACAAAATAAAGGTGTCCTCATGTAGGGCTCTGTATAAACAGGCAATAAAACGCTGCAAAGCCACATTGCAGCAGGAGGCGTGGGAGAATATGAGGGAAGCGGCTGAGTCGAAGGACTCGACCGCTTTTTGGAAAGTTTTAAACCACCCTTGTTTTCAAGACGCAAACAAACTAAAGGTAGCAAACCATATTCTTCCAGAGTCTTGGCTTGAGCACTTCCAAGGCCTTTACAATCACGGCAGCACCAATGACTCAACAGAAGCAGAGGAGGGGAGTGTGAGCACCCCTCAGATATAATTTTCCATGGGAGAGATAAAGGGCCTGACACGGAATAAGGCTCCCACCAGACCTCTTCATGAGCCAGGTAGAACTGTGTGCGTCTTTATTAACCAGAGTCCTTAACGCAGCAGTGGAGTCAGGTATGCCAGCATCCTGGTCCACCGCGACAATTGTTCCCATCTTCAAAAAGGGAGATAGGGATAGCCCACTATGCTATCGGCCCTTCTCCCTTATTGACGTGGCAGTGAAAGTATTAGGAAGGGTCACCCTCAATCGGCTAATGGATTGGGTGGATGAACACAATATAATAACTGACACTCGGTATGGATTCAGGTATGGATGGTCAACTACCGATCAGTGCCTTAATCTATACCTTTTGGTAGCCAGGTACATTGTTGCTAGTCAAGAAACAGTGTACCTTGCTTTTATGGACCTGACGGCAGCTTTGGACCGGGTGAATCGCAGGAAATTGTGGGACTAATGGTGGCTCTTGGAGTAGATCCGGGACTGATAAACATCCTAAGAGTATTGCACCAGAACACCTCTGCCCAGGTTAGATAAAACGAGGAGGGAAGTACTACCGACCCCTTTCCGTGTTCCAGGGTAGTGAGACAGAGTTGCATCCTGGCGCCTTTTCTATTCACCTTGTATATAAATGGCCTAGACCAGGCACTTGGTGCTCTAGGGGTGGATTGTCCAAGGATAGGAACGAGAGGGATTCCGGTTCTGCTGTACGCGGATGACGCGGTGCTTCTCGCTCGCACCTCGCGTGGACTCCAGTGCCTGATAGATGGTTTTGTCCGATACATGGAGAGCTTAGATCTGTCCCCCAATATCTCAAAATCATATATCATGGAAGTGGGAAAAACAACAAAAAGGAAATTTAATTATAGGATTGGCTTTCATTGCCTGGAAAAAGTCCATGGGTTCTCATACTTGGGGATTTTATTTGATACCCGCCTCAGTTTTAACCCGTTGGCTGCGCCGCCGATTTTGCGGAAGTGCGGCACTTCGGCAAAACGGGCGGGGCCGTGTCGGCCAATGGCCGACGGCAGCATGGAAGGAGTTAAAGCCCTGGCAGATGATACTTGCTAGTTGTTCCGGGGCAATCATGAACTTTGCGCAATGGTTGGGCCCTTTAAACCCACTCCGACCCAATCTAACCCAGGGTAATTTACATATGACCCTTAAGAAGAATGGCAGTGGAGAAGTGGCCCTATCTGTGAATCGATTATACATGTATTTTAGCTCGGTTTTAATCCTTTTATGAGATGTTCTTCTTAATTGTACTTTTATGGTATTGTATTTATGCCGAATAAAGTAATCTTGATGATGATAAGCGATGCCTTATGGGAGCCTAAGTTCTGTTGTTAAAACAGCCATTCTTTGTCCCAGTCCAGTGAAATACCTCCTAAAGTGGAAAATCCAGTCCCAGTGGCTGCATGGGAAGGGAATGGGTCCTGTATCAAAAGTGCTTCACAGTAGGAGACTGAATGCCTTTGGCTTCCCTGGCAGGCAGTTTGTTTCACCTCTATCTCTCTTCACACCTCGTAAAGAGCTCTTCTCCCATTACTGAATGCCCTTTGTAATGCGTGCATTGAATGAGCCTCTGCGCGGGTGCACAGGCGCGCAGCTTAGTGGGAACATAGTACATGACATGGGCAAGGGATTATGTATATAACACATTTTGAGTTAGAGTTAGTGAAGTGTCTCTGTTCCCAACTGTGTTGTTAGTAAATGTTAGCGGTTTGGTTGTTATAGTTAGGTTACAGACACTGCAATAGCCACATGGGTGGTGGCCTGTCAGGGGGAAATTAATCTTTGAGCTGTGCAAGAGTTGTCCTTATCCGTGGACTACCATATCTCTGAGGCTTCTTCCACATTTATGTGAAAACATTGGTTTGGGAAAATTCAGGGATCCACTGTTTAGGATGCGGCAATATTTGTTGACTAGTTTACTCACTTGATTGGATGCTATGTTGTGGGTAGTGATGCAGATTGGTCTTTTTTCCCTTGGTTTAGGCAGTTTTCATTCGAGGAGACCATCTCTATTGTTCTGGCCTTTTTCATTGCTCGAGCAATAATGTTAGCAGGGTAGTGTCTCTCCTGCAATTTACAGAACAAACTTTCTGCCTGATTTTTGTAGTTGTTTCTGAACAGTTCTGTCTCAGTCAAAGGAATTGCCTAAAAGGGAGGTTCTCCCTCAGATGTCTTGGGCGAAAACTGTCACAAATGAGTAGGCTGTTTTTTTGCTGTAGGTTTTATATGCCTGGTATTTTTCTGAAGGCCTTTGTCTGGGACAATGTTCAGATCTAAGAAAACTAGTTCCTTATTCGATACGGTATGTGTAAATTTCAGGAACTCGTTCTGTCTGTTTAGCCAGGCTATGAATTGGCAAGCAGTTTCTTCATTCCCTTGCCATATGATCAGAATTTCATTGATGCAGATACACTGGGGACCTGATTAGCAGGATCCCAGTCAGAGTAGTCAAGAACAGCTTAGGATCAGGCAAAAAGTGGGGGTAACCATAGAAGCAGATCCTATTATTCTACAACCCCTACAGAGTTAAAAAGACATAGATATTCAATTAAAAAACAATGGTTACAGGCCCTTTATAGTTAGGAAATAGAATTTAAAAAACCTTAAATATACACTAAAAAACAAACTGTACAGGGATGTTATAGTTAAGTTCAGAATTATACACACAAAACCATAGAAATTCAGCTGTTATAGTTAAGAGTTATGCCCTAAGGTAACTATAACTCGTGCCCTTGCTCACTGGTTAGAGGCGGCAGACCCGAGAGCAGAGGACGGCCCGGGACCAGGGTTCGATTCCCGGCGCGGCAGGTTTCAGGACCAGGGTCAGCGGACTTGATAATTCTCTCGCCTCGGTGCCCACTCTGATCAGCGATCACACTCGGCAACTCTGGGCATTAGCTTGCCTCATCTTCACTAACGGCCCCACCAGACCGCCGGGGATGCCTGGTCTCACCCTGGAGATACCCATTAAGGGACCATCTCTCAGGGAAGCCAGGAAGGGTTTCGCAGCGGTCGAAGCGCCTTGGGACCCTACGGGTAAGTAGTGCGCTATATAAATGCCTATACATTTACATTTACATTTACTCATAAAATCTTCTGACATCATTGATAATATCAGTGCAAAATTTGCGGAAAAATTATTGGTGAAAAGACTGTGCATGGCTGGGGCACGAGTTATAAATACATTATGGCACGAGTTATAGTTACTTGAAATAACTAACTATAACAGCTGAATATCAATGAGTTTGTGTGTAAATTCTGAACCTAACTATAAAGCTCCTGTGACCTTAGCTTTTTTGAGTATGTTTCAAAATGTTATTTCCTAACAGTAACATACATGTAACCTTTGTTTTTTTCCAGTGAATATATCTAATATATAAATATATATATTTACTGAAAAAACATAGGTTTTAGGGACGTTATAGTTAGAAATTAGCATTTAACAAACCTTAAAAATTCACTGAAAAAAGCATAGGTTTCAGGGACGTTATAGTTAGTTGAACATTTCACTCATATATAACCAGAGAAATTCGGCCGTTATAGTTAGTAGAGCTAACTATAACTCGCACCCCTGTAATACACTGCTGATGACGTCACATATTACATCACTCATGACATGCTCAATGACATCACTGATGACATCTCAAATGACATCACTGATGACATCTAGTGAATGTGTGTTTCTGTAAAGTTTAAATATGTTTTATATATATATATATATATATATATATATATATATATATATATATATATATATATATATATATATATATATATATATGCCACAGTGTATTGAAGAATGAGTGGGTGTATAAGTGTGTGAATGGATGATTTAGTAGGTGCGTGATTGTAAGTGACTGATTAAGCGTATCTTACTAAGTGCATGGGTTAGTGAGTAAACTGTGTAAATGCCTGTATCAGTCTGTCTATTGGTGTATAAGCGGCTGCATGGGTTGGTGAGTAGCTACATGACTGTCTGTGTGGGTTATTGATTGTTGTCTGAGTATCTGTACGGGTGCCTGAGTGTCTGTGTGGGTGGGTGGGGGGTATGACTCAGTGCATAGATGAGTGACAGGGTGATTCACTGGGTGTATGAGTTCAAGGGTGCATCTGTGAAGGGCTGTATGGGTGGCTGAGTGTGTGTAAGGGTGTGTTGGTGAGTAAACGGGTGTCTCAGTGGTGCATGTGTGAATAACTACATATGTTTAAAGCGGTATATGTGAGTGTTGAGTATATAAATGACTATGGGAGAGTAAGTGATTGCGAGAGTAGCTGTACGGATGAGTGTTTGTTTCTATGAGTGATTGTTTAAGAGAGTAAGTATGTGTTTGTATCTGTATAAATAAGTGTGGTGGTGTGTGTATGACTGTATAGGCAAGTAAATGGCTGTAATAGTTTCTTTGCATGACTGACTAGGTGTGTGAGTAACTCTATGGGTGAGTGGTGGCGTGTGAGTGTATGTATAGGTGTATGAGTGCATATGCTAGTTCTGTATTGATGAGTGACTGCATGTATGACTGACTGTATGTGTGAATGAGTGGATGTGTGTGTAGACCTAGGATTTAGTGAATGGGTATGTAGTAACTGGCATTGGTGTGTCTATGGTTGCGAAAATGGTAGTCTGTATTTTAGAGTGTGTGTATCAAAGGTTATATTAGGGTGCGAGGAGGTGTGCCAGATTGTCATGTGGATGACATCAACCAGTGACTGAGTGTTTCTAAAAAGTTCAAGAATGTTATATCTATATATGCCAATGTATATTAAAGAATGATTGGTTGTCTGAGAACCTGTATGGGTGCCTGAGTGTCTGTGTGTGTGTGGGGGGTGACTCCCTGCATGGATGAGTGAGTGAGTGATTCACTGGGTGTATGCGTTTATGAGTGTGTACGTGTTAGGAGTTTATGGGTGAGTGAGTGTACGTATAGATGTGTTGGTGAGTGAATGGATGTCTTAGTGGTATATGTGAAGGTAACTACATATGTGAAAGGCAGTATTTGTGAGTGTGAGAAGTTGGCCTGATATATGATGCTCACTAGTTCTAGTGATCACCTTGTATCATGCCAAGCAACCCTTATGGTGCAGGTTGTAAAGTCAACCTTATAGACAAGCTATCCTAGGGGTAGCATGGACTAAGCAGTCTTAGGCTAAACTCTGTAAAGGCATGTGAAGCAAGCTGTTTTACCATACACAATCCCTTGAATACCAAATGAAAGGACACCACCCAGATATATATTGAAAATATATATAGATTTATTACTACAAATATCCCTGATACTCTTTATGAGCACAGAAGCAAATGCGTTAAAACAAAACACAGTTTAAATACACAAAAGTTGCACAATATGGATGAGCCCTAGGGGCCACCTAAACCATATACTAAAATAGTGGTATAAGAACCACTATGGGGAAAGTGAAGAGGCCTAGGGCCTGGGGAATCGCTGGAGCTGTTCGGGACTAGCAGTGAAGAAGTCGGGAAAGGCCCGCAGGACTCGGGAGCAGTGCGGAAAGTGCACGCTTTACCAATGCAATGTCAATGGTGCGTAAAAAGTACAAAGTTAGTTAGGAAGGAACCTTCCGAGTGACCTAGAAAGCTGAAACTTGAGACACAGACACTAGAGGTGTGTACCAGTGTGGGAACACTGGCGGAGCTGAGTTACCTCACCCACAGGAAGCGGGTGCATAGGGTCGAAGTAGTGTCGGGTTTCGTCACGCAGGTCGATGGTGCTTGGAGCTGAAGATGCTGCAGGCGGCTCGATGTGAAGAGTTCCGGTGGATCCAAGGGTGGATCTGAAGAGGTGAAGACCTGAAAGCAGAGGGGACAATGTTCAAAGTCACTAGCCAGTGACTACCGTGGAACCAGAGTGGAACCAGGCGATGTCGGGTGCAAACAGGCGTCGAGGTGTAGCTTCTCTCTGCAGCCACGTGGACACGAGGGGTCGAAGACGTCCAGGAGTCGGTCACGAGCTGTCCCACGCAGGCTTCTTGCTGTTGGCGGTGTCGGCGACTTGATAGAAGCAAACAGGCCTTGGCTAATGCAAGCCACGCAGGAATCAAGAAAAGCTTGTCACTCGGACCAGCAAGGTCAGAGCGGGTGCTCCTTTTCACAGGAGCAAGGGCAAGTCTGGAGCAACCAGACCTGCAGTGAAAGTTGTAGGTTTCGTCGCCAAGATGGCCGCTAGCCACGTGGCAAGTGGCCGGGATGGCGCGTCGAGTGGCACGGTGCAAAAGGGCCCCACGCAGATCGTGGAGATGCTGGGGGGCTGATCTCTGGTGCAAAGGCTGCTCGAGGTTAGGGCTTCTCAAACCCCAAAGCACAGCGTCGAGGGTGCCTCTGATGCTGCGCAGTCAGCGTCTCGGGGGTCTTCCAAGATGTCCGGTCCCAAGTCTCTCGGTGCCTCCACGGGTCCCTTCTTTGCAGGGACTGTGGATCGGGCGGTGAGAAGTCTGGGAGTCTGGGTCTTGTCAGGCTCTGGGCTCGGGCTCCGGCGGGAGGCGGCGGCAAAGCAGACGTCGAGTTGCTGGTTGGTGCCTGTGTTCACAGGGTGGTCACTCCTTGGCCACAAGGGAGATTCTCTTCCGTCTTCTGTGCAGCAGAATGTCGAAGTCCAGTCTTCTTCTTTATTTCAAGTTGATTCAGGATGATCTGAAGTCTCAGGACACAGCTCCCACTCTTATTCGAATCTGGGGGGCCGGATCACCTACTAGGTCCCTCCTCTGGGTGGAACCAGGAAGGGGGGTGGTTACACCCCCTTTCCTTTGTCCAGTTTCGCGCCAGGACTGGGGCTGGAAAGCCCCAGCACCGGTTTGAACTGGCCTATGCGCAGGGACACCTTGTGTGCCCCAGGCATGTCTGTTTCTTTTCAGCCCTGTCCTACCCAATACACAAAATCCTGTCTGGGGTGGTGCTAGCACCTCCCCAGGCAGGAAACCCTTTGTCCAAGCTGCCCTCGCTGGAAGGACTCCCAGCAGCAGGAGGTCAGACTTGTGTCTGTGGTGGCAGCATCCATTTTGTGATGCTAAGGCTCTGTTTAACTTTAACCGGGGTTCAGGCTAGGTACATGTCGTGTCCCTCTAGAAGGTTGGAATGCTACCCCCGTCGCCAGAACTGGCGAGGGGGTAGTATTCCAATTCGTATGACACCTTACTCGACATGTTTTGATAAAGCCAAACCTAAGATAGCATTTAACCGCGAGGTTCATAATGCACTTAAGAGTATATGGTATGGCAATATCATGAAACAGCTAAAGGACATGGTTCCGAAAGCTGCAGACAGGCTCAGCTCATGCCAGAGCACCATCTCACATATTTCCAAGCACTCTGCCTCCAGGATTGATGAGGCCTTCCATAGGAGTGACTGATAGGAACATATGTGTCCATTTTTAGGTTAGGTATAGGCATACTACACCTAAGTAAGGGGTGGTTACACCGACTTACCCCAGCTGAGTGATCAGCCAGTTGTGTCAAATATGGAGGCCAGGCCAGGGGTGGCACAATACATGCTGCAGCCCCTGGTAGGCCTTGGAAGCACCTATGCCCTGGGTACCTGGGTACACTGTTACAGGGGCCAATAAGGTGAACCAGTTCCAATTTCGTTATGCACCTAAAGTACATGGGTTACAATTTAGAGAGAGAACAGCAGGCTGTGGGTCTGATTAGCAGGCCCACAGCCACATTAAGTCATAAACCAGTGAAGCAAAAAGCAAAAATTTGGGGTGACCATAGGATAGCAGACCCTACTCTCCTACACAACCCCCCCCCCCCAAACGCAGGGACATTAGACTAACCTTGACCAGTTGTGTCTTCATGTTCTAAGTGGAAGTACCTGGAGAGACCATCTGCATTACCATGGTCAGTCCCTGGGCGGTGCTCCACTGTAAAGTCCATCCCCTGTAGGGAAATGGACCACCTGAGCAGTTTGGGGTTTTCACCCTTCATCTGATTAAGCCATAAGAGGGGCTTATGGTCGGTCTGAATCTTGAAGTGAGTGCCAAACAAGTATGGTCTCAACTTCTTCAGGGCCCACACCACAGCAAAGGCCTCCCTCTCAATGGCTGACCAACGTTTCTCTCTGGGGGTCAGCCTTCTGCTAATGAAAGCAATGGGCTGGTCTTGACCATCTACATTAAGTTGTGAAAGCACAGCTCCCACTCCCAACTCAGAAGCATCTGTTTGGACAATAAACTCTCTGGAGTAGTCAGGACTCTTCAGGATAGGTGCAGAGCACATGGCCTTCTTCAGGTCATCAAATGCCTTTTGACAGCATTCTGTCCACTGAACCTTTTTGGGCATCTTCTTGGATGTCAGATCATTAAGAGGAGTCACAATGGACCCATAGTTCATAACAAACTTCCTGTAGTACCCAGTCAGGCCCAAGAAAGCTCTGACCTGAGTCTGGGTAGTTGGAGGAGTCCAGTCCTTTATGGTCTGAATCTTACTCTCCAGTGGTTGAACTTGGCCTCCACCCACAAGGTGGCCCAAGTACACAACCTTACTCTGCCCTATCTGGCACTTGGTTGCCTTGATAGTGAGGCCTGCCTTTTGCAGAGCCTCTAGCACTTACTTCAGGTGGACCAGGTGATCCTCCCAGGTGGAGCTAAAGACAGCAATATCATCCAGATATGCTGCACAAAAGTCATCCAGCCCAGTAAGGACTTGATTCACCAACCTTTGGAAGGTGGCAGGTGCATTTTTCAAACCAAAGGGCATCACCACAAATTGGTAATGCCCACTGGGGGTAGAAAATGCTGTCTTGGCTTTAGACTCCTCAGCTAACCTGATTTGCCAGTAGCCAGCTGTCAAGTCGAATGTGCTCAAATACTTGGCAGAAGCCAATTTGTCTATGAGCTCATCTGCTCTTGGAATTGGGTGTGCATCTGTCCTAGTGACAGCATTGAGTCCTCTGTAGTCCACACAGAACCTCATCTCTCTCTTCCCATCTTTGGTGTGAGGTTTGGGGACCAGAACCACTGGGCTAGCCCAGGGGCTCTCTGAAGGCTCAATGACACCTAACTCCAGCATCTTTTGTACCTCAGCCTTGATACAGTCTCTGACATGGTCAGGCTGCCTGTAAATGTTGTTCTTTACAGGAAGACTATCACCAGTGTCCACCACATGGGTACACCAGTTAGTCTGACTGGGTGTCAGGGAGAACATATGTCGAAATGACTGCAAAACCTGTCTACAGTCATGTTGCTGATGTTCAGTGAGGCTGCCATCTAAGGCCACACCATCAACTGAGCCATCCTCAGGGTTCTGAGTCAGCAGGTCTGGGAGAGGGTCACTCTCTTCCTCCAGCCCCTCATCTGTAGCCATGAGCAAGCCCATGTCTGCCCTGTCAACATATGCTTTCAGCCTGTTAACATGGAGCACCCTGTAAGGGCTTCTGGGAGTTCCAAGGTCCACCAAGTAGGTGACCTCTCCTTTTTTCTCCATGATGATATGGGGTCCAGACCATCTGTCTTGGAGTGCTGCTGGGGCCACTGGCTCCAACACCCATACCTTCTGTCCAGGCTGGTACTCAGTCAGGACAGCCTTTTGGTCATGCCAGGCTTTCTGTAAGGCCTGGCTAGCCTCAAGGTTTTTGGAGGCCTTCTCCATATACTCAGCCATCCTGGAGCGGAGACCAAATACATAGTCCACTATGTCTTGCTTGGGCTTTTTGAGAGGTAACTCCCATCCTTCCCTCACCAGACATAGGGGTCCTCTTACAGGATGTCCAAACAACAATTCAAAGGGGCTGAAGCCAACTCCTTTTTGTGGGACCTCTCTGTAAGCAAACAGAAGGCAGGGCAGAAGGATATCCCATCTTCGCCTGAGCTTCTCGGGTAATCCTTTGATCATGCCCTTTAGGGTCTTGTTGAACCTCTCAACAAGCCCATTGCATTGTGGATGATAGGGAGTGGTGAACTTATAGTTAACACCACATTCCTTCCACATAGCTGTCAAGTAACCTGACATGAAGTTTGCACCTCTATCAGATACTACCTCCTTAGGAAACCCCACTCTGGAGAAAACTCTAAGTAAGGCCCTGGCCACAACAGGAGCTGTTGTGGTCCTAAGGGGAATTGCCTCTGGGTACCTGGTGGCATGGTCCACCACCACCAGTATGAATCTGTGCCCAGATGCTGTAGGGGGATCCATTGGACCAACAATGTCAATCCCCACTCTCTCAAAGGGCACCCCCACCACAGGTAGTGGTATTAGGGGGGCCTTTGTCGTACCACCTGCTTTGCCACTTGCTTGGCAGGTTACACAGGACCGACAAAACTCCTTGGTATCTTCTGACATGTGAGGCCAGTGAAAGTGACAGACAAGTCTGTCCCATGTTTTGTTCTGGCCTAGGTGCCCTGCTAAGGGAATATTGTGTGCCAAGGTAAGAAGGAAGCCCCTAAATTGCAGAGGTATGACCAACCTCCTGGTTGTACCAGGCTTGGGGTCTCTACCCTCTGAATAAAGGAGCCCATCATCCCAATAAACCTTATGGGTACCTTGAGCATTCCCAGCAGCCTCAGCAGCAGCCTGCTGTCTGAGGGGTTCAAGAGAAGGACAGGATAACTGAGCCTGCCCCAAGTCTGCCCTAGAAGGTCCCCCTGTCCCCAGAAACTCAACCTGATCAGGTTCAAGTTCTATAGGGACAGTTCCTTCAGGGGTCTCAGAATCATCTTCCTGTGAAGGCTGATCCTCACTTGTAGGCATTTGGGAAGGCACAGCCTTTGCCCTCCTGTTCCTTGTCTTGGAAGGTACTTGGTCCATTGTTCCAGGATCCAAGACCTGAGGTTCAGAGAGGCACTTTTTGGCCTGTGACCTGGTCACAGCAAGGACGTGTGATGATATCCCTAACATCTCTGCATGAGTCCTGTACTCAACTTCTGACCATAGAGAGCTCTCCAGGTCATTGCCCAACAAACATTCTACTGGGAGATCAGCACTAACCACAACTCTTTTTAGGCCAGTTACCCCTCCCCAGGAAAAGTTAACAATTGCCACACTATGTGTAGTAGTGACATTGCTGGCATTGGTCACCAGGTAATTATCACCTGATATGTACTGTCCAGGGTCCACAAAGCTAGGCGTCACCATAGTGACACTGGCACATGTGTCCCTGTATGCTTGAGCCACTTTTTCATTAATTAATGGTGTCTGTCTGTACTTGCCCAAATTATTGAGACTGACAGTAGGGGAGAAATCAATCTCCCCATCACAGATCAGAACAGCCTGTGTGGGGACTCTGACTAGGTCAGAATCTCCATCAGTTCCCAAGGTGATACCCACTACCCCCTTAGTCTGTGGTCCAACACTGCTAGCTGTACTAGTGGGTGCAGGTGCCTTAGGGGCTGCAGTGTTGGTGGCTCCACCCTTTTTACAATCACTTGTCCGGTGAGTGGTGTTTTTGCAAAAGCTACACCAGGGTTTTCTTTGACCTTCTTTCTTCTTCTTCTTGGAAGGTTGGGACCCACCCTCAGTATTAGTTTGGGGCCCTGTTGAAGACTTCTGGTCTTTAGCTTTCTGCTCCCCACCCTTCTGGTCTGTTTTCTTTTGGTCACCACCCTGGTTCTGGTTCTGGTTCTTTTGCTTAACTCTGGTTCTGACCCATTTGTCTGCCCTCTTTCCCAATTCTTGGGGAGAGGTTAGATCTGAGTCAACCAAATGTTGATGCAACTGCTGGTTCTGACAGTTATTTAAAATCTGTTCTCTCATAAGCAAATTATACAATCCTTCATAGTCTGTAACTTTACTTCCCAGCAACCAGCCCTCCAGAGCCTTAGTGGCACATTCAACAAATTCAGACCAGTCCTGAGTCTGTGTCTTCTAGGTATCTCTGAACATTAACCTGTACTGTTCAGTGGTTAAGCCTAACCCATCAATCAGAGCACTCTTCAGGACCAGGTAGTTTCTAGACTCCCCATCACTAACTGTGAGGAGTCTGTCTCGGCCTCTACCTTCAAAGGAGAGCCACAAGATTGCTGCCCACTGCTCCTGATGAACCTGCTGTACTTTGCAAGCTCTCTCAAGTCCAGTCATCCACTTGTGGATATCATCCCCAGCTTTGTAGGGGGGCACAATCTTACTCAGGTTTCTATTGTCATAGGACCTGTCTTTATCCTTAGGGATAGTGCTGCCACCAGTGGAATCTGATCCACTCTCTCTAGGCTGCCTTGCTCTAGCAAGTTTCTCTTTGGCCAGGGCAACTTCTAATTCTTGTCTCTGGATCCTAAGTTCAGCCTCTCTCATTTTGGCCACATGTTCCCTTCTCTGAGGGCTAGTCAACTCCCTTCTGGAGTTGCCATGAGAACCTCTAGAAACATGGGAAGTATTGGATTCACCTGAGTGATTCCTCCTCCTCCTATGCTCCTGGTTAAGTCCATTTGGGGGTCTGAATGGGTTGGACCCACCTTCAGTCCCAAATAAGCTTAAGTTAGCCTGGTTAAGCCTGCTGACTAACACCTGGCTAGTCCCATCATCAGATTCACTCTCTTCCTCCTCCTCCTCCTCTTCTTCTTCCTCAGGCTGAGTATTCCCAGGGGTCTGGTTTTCCTCATCTACCTGAACTACAGGGGCAGGGGCATCAGAGTTATCATCTTCAGTGGGGGATCCTCCATCTCCAGTCCCTGAGGGGCCTGGTTTGGAGTCCCTTAGAGCTTCAGACTGGTCTAAAAGCTCTCTGAGGTGTCCTGCTGTAGGCGAAGGACCTGTTTTGATTCCTCTCACGGAACACAGTTGCCTCAGTTCCTTAAATGGAAAGGTAGCAAATTTGGATGGTGCCCTTGGAGGGTCACTCTCAACAGAGATGAGTCCAGTGGATCCCTCTGCTCCAGACATTGCTCTAGTGTGGTGGATGTGTTGCAATCTACCTACACTGGTGTTTTCCTACAAAACCTATCTAGTAGTTGTAGTCAGGGTGTGCTACTCCCTATCCTCTACAACAACTAAGTTCAGTAGAACTTAAGTATATCTAGTCTTGTTTTAGTGTACCTATCAGGTACCTGTATGATCTTTCAAATGATATTTTCAAAGATTGTAATGGTAAAACAACAGCAAGCTCAAATCCCAATCCGCTGCTCACCAATGTGAGAAGTTGGCCTGATATATGATGCTCACTAGTTCTAGTGATCACCTTGTATCATGCCAAGCAACCCTTATGGTGCAGGTTGTAAAGTCAACCTTATAGACAAGCTATCCTAGGGGTAGCATGGACTAAGCAGTCTTAGGCTAAACTCTGTAAAGGCATGTGAAGCAAGCTGTTTTACCATACACAATCCCTTGAATACCAAATGAAAGGACACCACCCAGATATATATTGAAAATATATATAGATTTATTACTACAAATATCCCTGATACTCTTTATGAGCACAGAAGCAAATGCGTTAAAACAAAACACAGTTTAAATACACAAAAGTTGCACAATATGGATGAGCCCTAGGGGCCACCTAAACCATATACTAAAATAGTGGTATAAGAACCACTATGGGGAAAGTGAAGAGGCCTAGGGCCTGGGGAATCGCTGGAGCTGTTCGGGACTAGCAGTGAAGAAGTCGGGAAAGGCCCGCAGGACTCGGGAGCAGTGCGGAAAGTGCATGCTTTACCAATGCAATGTCAATGGTGCGTAAAAAGTACAAAGTTAGTTAGGAAGGAACCTTCCGAGTGACCTAGAAAGCTGAAACTTGAGACACAGACACTAGAGGTGTGTACCAGTGTGGGAACACCGGCGGCGCTGAGTTACCTCACCCACAGGAAGCGGGTGCATAGGGTCGAAGTAGTGTCGGGTTTCGTCACGCAGGTCGATGGTGCTTGGAGCTGAAGATGCTGCAGGCGGCTCGATGTGAAGAGTTCCGGTGGATCCAAGGGTGGATCTGAAGAGGTGAAGACCTGAAAGCAGAGGGGACAATGTTCAAAGTCACTAGCCAGTGACTACCGTGGAACCAGGCGATGTCGGGTGCAAACAGGCGTCGAGGTGTAGCTTCTCTCTGCAGCCACGTGGACACGAGGGGTCGAAGACGTCCAGGAGTCGGTCACGAGCTGTCCCACGCAGGCTTCTCGCTGTTGGCGGTGTCGGCGACTTGATAGAAGCAAACAGGCCTTGGCTAATGCAAGCCACGCAGGAATCAAGAAAGGCTTGTCACTCGGACCAGCAAGGTCAGAGCGGGTGCTCCTTTTCACAGGAGCAAGGGCAAGTCTGGAGCAACCAGACCTGCAGTGAAAGTTGTAGGTTTCGTCGCCAAGATGGCCGCTAGCCACGTGGCAAGTGGCCGGGATGGCGCGTCGAGTGGCACGGTGCAAAAGGGCCCCACGCAGATCGTGGAGATGCTGGGGGGCTGATCTCTGGTGCAAAGGCTGCTCGAGGTTAGGGCTTCTCAAACCCCAAAGCACAGCGTCGAGGGTGCCTCTGATGCTGCGCAGTCAGCGTCTCGGGGGTCTTCCAAGATGTCCGGTCCCACGTCTCTCGGTGCCTCCACGGGTCCCTTCTTTGCAGGGACTGTGGATCGGGCGGTGAGAAGTCTGGGAGTCTGGGTCTTGTCAGGCTCTGGGCTCGGGCTCCGGCGGGAGGCGGCGGCAAAGCAGACGTCGAGTTGCTGGTTGGTGCCTGTGTTCACAGGGTGGTCACTCCTTGGCCACAAGGGAGATTCTCTTCCGTCTTCTGTGCAGCAGAATGTCGAAGTCCAGTCTTCTTCTTTATTTCAAGTTGATTCAGGATGATCTGAAGTCTCAGGACACAGCTCCCACTCTTATTCGAATCTGGGGGGCCGGATCACCTACTAGGTCCCTCCTCTGGGTGGAACCAGGAAGGGGGGTGGTTACACCCCCTTTCCTTTGTCCAGTTTCGCGCCAGGACTGGGGCTGGAAAGCCCCAGCACCGGTTTGAACTGGCCTATGCGCAGGGACACCTTGTGTGCCCCAGGCATGTCTGTTTCTTTTCAGCCCTGTCCTACCCAATACACAAAATCCTGTCTGGGGTGGTGCTAGCACCTCCCCAGGCAGGAAACCCTTTGTCCAAGCTGCCCTCGCTGGAAGGACTCCCAGCAGCAGGAGGTCAGACTTGTGTCTGTGGTGGCAGCATCCATTTTGTGATGCTAAGGCTCTGTTTAACTTTAACCGGGGTTCAGGCTAGGTACATGTCGTGTCCCTCTAGAAGGGTGGAATGCTACCCCCGTCGCCAGAACTGGCGAGGGGGTAGTATTCCAATTCGTATGACACCTTACTCGACATGTTTTGATAAAGCCAAACCTAAGATAGCATTTAACCGCGAGGTTCATAATGCACTTAAGAGTATATGGTATGGCAATATCATGAAACAGCTAAAGGACATGGTTCCGAAAGCTGCAGACAGGCTCAGCTCATGCCAGAGCACCATCTCACATATTTCCAAGCACTCTGCCTCCAGGATTGATGAGGCCTTCCATAGGAGTAACTGATAGGAACATATGTGTCCATTTTTAGGTTAGGTATAGGCATACTACACCTAAGTAAGGGGTGGTTACACCGACTTACCCCAGCTGAGTGATCAGCCAGTTGTGTCCAATATGGAGGCCAGGCCAGGGGTGGCACAATACATGCTGCAGCCCCTGGTAGGCCTTGGAAGCACCTATGCCCTGGGTACCTGGGTACACTGTTACAGGGGCCAATAAGGTGAACCAGTTCCAATTTCGTTATGCACCTAAAGTACATGGGTTACAATTTAGAGAGAGAACAGCAGGCTGTGGGTCTGATTAGCAGGCCCACAGCCACATTAAGTCATAAACCAGTGAAGCAAAAAGCAAAAATTTGGGGTGACCATAGGATAGCAGACCCTACTCTCCTACAGGGAGTGTTGGAGTATATAGGTGAGTATATGTCACAATGAGTGATTGTGACAGTGGCTGCATGGATGTGTGCTTATGCCAGTAATTGTTGAAGACAGTACATATCTGTATGAATCAGTGACGTGGTGTGTGTATAACTGTATAGGTGAGTAAATGGCAGTGTAATTCTTTGCGTGACTGACTAAGTTTTTGAGTAAGTCTTTGGGTGAGTGGCAGTGTGTGAGTGTATGTGGGTGTATGAGTGGATATATCAGTGGCTGTATTGATGAATGACTGTGTGTATGAGTAACTGTATGGGTTAGTGGGTGGATGTGTGTGTAGACTTAGGAATCAGGGAGCGGGAATGTCCTAACTGCTATTTGTGTGACTATGGTTTCGATATTGGTAGTCTGTAATTTAGAGTGGGTGTATGAAAGGTTTTTTAAATGCTAATTTATAACTATAACATCCCCAAAACCTATGGTTGTCAGTAAATTTCAATGGTCTTTTAAATGCTGATTTCTAACTATAACATACCAGTCGCGTTTGCAGAGTGGTGGAGAAAAGTGAGTGTGGCCTCCGAACACCTCTTAGCAATCCCACTGTGTGGGATTTACTGGAGGTAATAGTAGGAGTAGTTAGCCCCCAATGTCAACCTTGGGGGCAAAATACCACTTTTATTACCTCCAGTAAGTCCCACACAGCAGGATTGCTAACTTGTTATATCAGGCCCGCCCCCTCCCTGCACCCCGGTGCGTTGAAAGTTGGGGGGTTAAGTCCTCTTGAATCCTGTGGGTACCTGGGGGCCAACTAGCCCACCAGGCACCTCCAGAAAGAACCACAGAGCTGCCTTGCAGGGAGGTGTTCCGAGGCCACGCCCCTTTTTACACTACACTGGATGAAGTCCACTTGTGTCCTGAGGTCCTCAGGACACAAGAGGACCTCATCGCCCCACCAGCAGTGCACTAGAAGCCGCGTTTGCAGAGTGGTGTAAAAAGGGGCGTGGCCTCGGACCACCTCTCTGCAACGCAGCTCCGTGGCGCTTACTGGAGGTACCTGGTGGGCTAGTTGGCCCCCAGGGACCCTCAGGATTCAAGGAGCCCCTGGCACGTTGTAAGTTGGGGGATTAAGTCCCCTTTAATCCTTAGGGTCCCTGGGGGGCAACTAGCCTACCAGGTACCTCCAGTAAGCGCCACAGAGCTGTGTTGCAGAGAGGTGTAAAAAGGGGCGTGGCCTTGGACCACCTCTCTGCAACACAGCTCTGTGGCGCTTACTGGAGGTACCTAGTGGGCTAGTTGGCCACCAGGGACCCTCAGAATTGAAGGTGACTTAATCCCCCAATTTACAAGGTGCCAGGGCGCGTTTGCACACTTGTTACATCAGGCCCCGCCTCCTCCCTCCACCACTGTGCAAACGGGCTCCCTGACGCCACTCCCCATAGTGGAGCCTGGCATTTTTTTTATTTTGCGGGAGGGGGCTGCGTGGTCCCCCTCCTGGGCCACTTCTGGCCCCGGGGAGCCCATCCCCCGGGGCCTGGCCTCTCCGTTGGGGACTGTGGCAGCTCCCCTTGTGTAAAAGCAATTCTGCTTAGCTTCTTGGAAGCAAGAGCAGGTTTCCTACTCTCGCTTCCAAAAACCAAAGCAGAGTTTGCTATGACAGGGCGGGAGCCCGCGAGGCCCCCGTAAAGAATTGCAGAAAGCACCGGGGAGGTGGCTGTCCACGGGGTTTGGGGGTCTGTGAGGCCCCCCACCCACATTTTTTTTTTTCCCAAATTAATTTACGCCCTGAGGAGGTGGCGGTCCCTGGGGCAGTGGGGGGGGGCGTGCCTCTCCACGCATATTTAAATAAAGACCCCACATTTTATTAAACAAGCCCCAGGAGGTGGTGGTCCCCGGGGCTGCGGGGGCCCCCGCTATATAATTTTGGCATTCCCCCAGGCCATGAAGTCCGGGCTTCCTTTTTTTTCCCGGCAGAATTTGAACACCCAGCGCGAATTCTGCTGATGGTTTTTTTTTTAATGCTTTTTGTGCCCCCTTTTCATGTTTTTTTGATAAGCAAATGTTCTCTTTCTTTCTCCCTTTTTCTTGTGACTCGGTTACCGAGTCACAAGATGGCTGCCAACACTTTCTGGTTTGGAGTGTTGGCAGCCAACCAGAATTGAGCTTGTGCTCGGGAGGGTTTGCGACTCCTCCTCGGTGCTCAGGAATCAATATTTTTCTTTTTTTAATTTCTCAGAAACTACTGAACGGATTTAAATCATTTAAAAAAAGAACACACTCTAAACCAAGACCTACCTTTTTGTCAAATTTGGTCTAATTCCATTCAGCAGGTCGAGCTGTAGCCTGTAATAAAGTTTCATATGGAAAATAACATGGGGAAAACGAGCTTTGGAACCCCCCTTTTTTATCGGCCCCCGCTTGACAAATCATCCCGAAGCTATCAACACACAAACTGAGCGGTCCGGCCCTATTTGTGGGAAAATTTCACAAAGATTTGTCAAACGGCACCAAAGATATTGGCAAATCAAAAACGCTTTTCCTATGGAAACTAGGTTCTAACTATAACTACCTACTGGCAACCACCAGTAGGTAATATTCCCACAAACATAATACATAACATACTATTGAATGGAAATATTTTTCCTCTATATGCCTGCTCTTTTTCTTCTGCTATTGTCACACAAATATTTTTCCACTTTTTCTTGGTCAATATTTGGTCTTTATTATTAGAACGGTTTTGTTTCTTGCTTACATCTAGGCTACCTTGTTTAGTGACAAGGCAGTGTACAACTTTCTGCCCATGAAGGCCTGCTGAGTCTACCAACCGGGAACAAATGCCCTGATGTGCTGCCTTTTTCCTCAAAGACAACTGCAGTAAGAAACAATCACAGAGTGCAATTAGGGAGCAGGTGGGGTGTGGTTGTTCTTCTATTAATACCTTATCTTTTTCCATGCCCAAATTAGGATTAGAGGTGCTTTAGGACAAAGAGAAGGATCGTTATGTTGTGAATCTCAAGCCTCTGGTATGCTCCAGCCTCTCATGGCTCCAGGAATCTCGGGTTAGGCCCACCATGTGTCCCCAAGAGCATATTATAGATCTCCAGGCTCAGGAGGCTATGAACTTGTACCAAGTAGACAGGCGACCCAGACAGTCAGGGACTTTGCTTGACAGCAGTCCTTCAGAGCTTGGATCCTCAAACCAGTACTTTTCTGGTCACCTTTGCAAGGTAAGAACAATGTGTGCAGCTTTACATCAGTCATGTTCAATGGAGAAATCGTTTTATCCACTAATGGAATCTGCAAAAGACATGCCAGTTCTTTAATCTTTTTAAAGAAAATGCAAGTTATAATGGCATGCGCTTTTGGTACAAGTATTTTCAGATGGACTGGAAAAAGTAATTAACATTTTCCTCCTGCTTTCAACAACATCTGTAAAACCCTCAACAAGGAAGAGAATAATTGCTTTACTTATTGGCTTGTTTGAGGGGTTTTCCCAAGAGTAGGAAGAGCTCAAATGAAAAAAGAAAGGAATACGTTAAGGCATCACTCAGAAAGATTACTCTTGAGTGCTCTAGTTTTTATGTTCTGTACAGTTAAAAGGAAATACGCAATTGTTTGTTTACAAATGGCAAAAGATAACATTGGAACAATTGGTTCTACAAAACGTTCAAGGATTGTACTTGAAGTTTTTAAATCGAATTTCAGTTACTCTCCCTAAACTAATTAGTCACCTTAGAAGAATTACTGCGATTTGAGATAGAGGAAATGAAAGAAGGAATAGTTCTGTGACAAATTTATTCTAAAGATTTTGCCAGTAATTATTTTTGTTTAGAACAAATAAACATACATGTATCCAGTTAGTCATTGAGTAGTCTGAATGGCAGGACTGGCATCTCAAAATTGAATGAACTGCCTTCTCTCGATCATTCAAATAGGAAAGTTGTACACTGCCTTGTTTAGTGACAAGGCAGTGTACAACTTTCTGCCCATGAAGGCCTGCTGAGTCTACCAACCGGGAACAAATGCCCTGATGTGCTGCCTTTTTCCTCAAAGACAACTGCAGTAAGAAACAATCACAGAGTGCAATTAGGGAGCAGGTGGGGTGTGGTTGTTCTTCTATTAGTACCTTATCTTTTTCCATGCCCAAATTAGGATTAGAGGTGCTTTAGGACAAAGAGAAGGATCGTTATGTTGTGAATCTCAAGCCTCTGGTATGCTCCAGCCTCTCATGGCTCCAGGAATCTCGGGTTAGGCCCACCATGTGTCCCCAAGAGCATATTATAGATCTCCAGGCTCAGGAGGCTATGAACTTGTACCAAGTAGACAGGCGACCCAGACAGTCAGGGACTTTGCTTGACAGCAGTCCTTCAGAGCTTGGATCCTCAAACCAGTACTTTTCTGGTCACCTTTGCAAGGTAAGAACAATGTGTGCAGCTTTACATCAGTCATGTTCATAACACTGTCCTAAGCAACTTGTGCTCTCACCCATTAGTGCCAAACACGTTTAACCCTGTGCCATAAGCAAGAGACACAGACATCAATTCCAGAAGGGAACATGTACTCATACATAAGTTTGTTGCCTGTAGAGTATGCGGATAGTCTCTTACTGATCACATCTGAATCTAGTGCTTGAATGAATCGCTGCTTCACTGGGTATGGCTTGGTCTCCCTTTCCGAGATCCTTGTAGACCATGCTGAAGCCTCCAGACACCGCATGTCAGAGGACGAAGAGTAGTACCTTCAACTACTGTCACAGAAATCCCCCAGAGCCTGCATGGGTCTGATGGCTTTGCGGCAAACTGGAGCGATTCCTTTATAGAAATGGAACAAAAGCAGTAGGCAAAAATCAGAGGAAAACAGTTAATCTATTACATTTACTTGGAAAGAGCTATGCTAACATCCACAGAAGGTGCGGTCTCTCCTCGAGAATCACAATTTTAAGGCAAGTTGGAGCCATACATTATTCTGTAGGTTCAAACCATTGTATTACTGTAGATAAAGTACAGCCCACCACTTACTTTAGATGGTGGAAGTATTTAATCAATCAACTGAACAAAGAGTACCTTCCAGCTTCCTTCATAAAGACGATGCTTTAAAGGTCACAGGTCCTCTTTCTTTGTATTCACTAAATACGAGAATTTTATAAGCCAGCTCCTTGCTTCGGGGAATGTACACTTCTTGCCAACGTTAGACATAATAATAGTCTGAAGTACCTTACATACCTACTCTACTCTGGTTACTCTGAAGTCAGCAGTCTCTCACACTTTCAAAAAGGCAAGTGTGTGTTTTAATAAAAAAAAAAGATTTTGTAAAAATACATGGTATTGATAAGGGGTTAAATGGGGCGGCGTAAACTACTATTTCTTTTCAAGCAAATAATTATTAGATGAGGTTTCCAGACAGTAACTACAAATGCGTGTTTCTAAGATCTCTTCTTAACCGCTCAATTTCCTATTTGAATGATCGAGAGAAGGCAGTTCATTCAATTTTGAGATGCAAGTCCTGCCATTCAGACTACTCAATGACTAACTGGATACATGTATGTTTATTTGTTCTAAACAAAAATAATTACTGGCAAAATCTTTAGAATAAATTTGTCACAGAACTATTCCTTCTTTCATTTCCTCTATCTCAAATCGCAGTAATTCTTCTAAGGTGACTAATTAGTTTAGGGAGAGTAACTGAAATTCGATTTAAAAACTTCAAGTACAATCCTTGAACGTTTTGTAGAACCAATTGTTCCAATGTTATCTTTTGCCATTTGTAAACAAACAATTGCGTATTTCCTTTTAACTGTACAGAACATAAAAACTAGAGTACTCAAGAGTAATCTTTCTGAGTGATGCCTTAACGTATTCCTTTCTTTTTTCATTTGAGCTCTTCCTACTCTTGGGAAAACCCCTCAAACAAGCCAATAAGTAAAGCAATTATTCTCTTCCTTGTTGAGGGTTTTACAGATGTTGTTGAAAGCAGGAGGAAAATGTTAATTACTTTTTCCAGTCCATCTGAAAATACTTGTACCAAAAGCGCATGCCATTATAACTTGCATTTTCTTTAAAAAGATTAAAGAACTGGCATGTCTTTTGCAGATTCCATTAGTGGATAAAACGATTTCTCCAGTGTCATGCTGATAATCTATGGGCTGATTGTTAAGGATTCCTTTCTTGGTGTTCAGCAACTAATGCAGATGCATAATTCCCCCCCCAAAATAAAAGATCCATGGATCCATCCTCATAACATTTCAACAGCAATGTGCACTTCTTTTTGAGGCACTGTGTGTATAGGAGTAGCAAGAATTCTGGCCAGATGACCTAAAATATTAAGTACTTGTCCCTTGCAGTATTTTAAGAACCTCTCCTGCCACTTTCTTATTTCAACCCTCAATTCATAAAAAAAAGAACACATTAATGTCCATTTTAGGTATAGCTCGTGTCTACTATGTATCAAAACAGGAGCAGTTTTCACAATATATAGCTAGTATCACTACTTAACAGAAGGCTTAAAAAAATATATAGTTTGCCAAGCAGAGCATCAACCACCAATGTTTAGATCGGTCTTGAAAAAGCTCATTAAAAGCAAACACATTCTCCTTGTGGATCCCTTATAGATTAAAAAGTTAATTTAAGAGTATCCCACCCACATGTCATTTTTATTAGTGGGCACATTACCACATGGCTAATTAGAATCATAACTGGTAATGAAATGGGACATCATAAGTAGAAGGTGGATGAGAAAACACAACACTTTTTTTGTTTATTTCGGATTACTCTTTCTATTGAGTTCAGGGTATTTTTGAACCACTCTGGCTGGGTTCAATTTCTTGAATAATGTGAATCCTAAAATGTACAAAAAGGACATTAGTTTTAGCCCTTGACTGTAAATTAGCTTGACGTTATGTTTTCTTACAACCTGTTAGAGCAAGAGCTCACATCATACTCCTTATATTGCACGAGTTACTAATTCATTCAGTATTCTGAACTAAATAGCATGGCAATGAAGAAATAAACCTGCGTTATATCTGTATTGATGCGATTACCTTCATACGGAGACATAAACTTTCCGAACAGAAATGTCAAATATTTTAGTAAGGAAGGGTGCTCCCAGACAAATTTGCCTCATCAACTAAATCACATTTAGACCACTTCACAACTTCTACACAAATGGCCATATATCAAATAAACTCTTAAGCAGTTATAAAAAAAACTATAGAACAACTTATCAGAGAAAATCAGTTTATTAGGTTTCGTGCTCGACTCAGATCAAAAGTAGCCTCCACTCAACAGTTTCCCCAAAACCTCGCCGTCCTTTACTAACCCAGAGCTAGTACCGATTTAACAATCAGAGGTAAAGCCCAAACTATAACTTATTGTCTATAAACATCTTGGACAACGGGTACGTGAAAGTGTATTATTTATAAAACTGAGTTTATAAAAATGGAAAAACAAAAGTTAGAATTGCGCAGAACCCTGGCATCTGTAAATGCGTTTCTCGAGTAAAAAGTACAAGTGTATAAATAAATAAACCCAGGCCCCTTATACCCTACCCATTACCAACCCCATTTGATAGGCAGTTCTGTCCCGTCCCCGCAAAAATCCACACTTCGTATCACTTCTAATTAAAAGCATAGACGGGTATCCAATAAATAATTCAAGGAGGTTGAGGAAAGTAGTACGTCACGTTAACCTGCGATCTAAAAAGCTTCGATTTCTATTTCATGAATTTGCACAGTTGTAAGTCGTACATAATGCCTCGCAGCAGCCTAATAAAACTAAAGTAATTCCAGCATCCGCCTAGTGCGAGTTTCCCTACCACCCGCCTCATAAATTGTTTAACTACGTGTAGTTCATTAAGGGGCAGATGACCTCCGCAGCCTGTGACTAACCGGCGGCTGCTCATCTCACAGAAGGGTTATTCCAGCGCTAGCTTTCTCCGCCCCCTCAAGCTCCCGCCCTTTCTTCGCTTAACCGCCCTCTGCCTCTTCACTGTCCAATCCCACGCGAGCGATCCACCCCCTCCTCCCTCGCAGAAACCTACTATCTAATTGAAGAGCCGCGATTCCTCACGTGAGAAGTTGATTTGTAGTTTGAACACGTGGCTCATTGAAAAAAAAGGCCGGAATATTAAAGTGTTTTTTTCTATTGGTTTTATTTGGAGGCGGTGCCAGCGCTAACGTAGTGTGACATTTTCACAGTCGGCCTGCCAGGGGTTTGGGAGGTGGGGGAAGACAAAAAAGTAGTTTTCTCCTCCTCCTTCTCCGGTTTCTTCCCAAGCCCGCCATTCTAGTCTCGGAAAAGGTTTTTTTTTTATTTACACATCCTGGAATGAAATTAAGGCATTTTATTTTTTATTTCACCCACGTTTTCAGTCCCACTTAACTGTCAACCTGCTCTTTTTTTTCAATCCTGTATATGCGCAACTGCGTTTGATTAGGTTTTGTGTATTTGTGCTTCTCGAGTAAAACCCAGTTGGCTGTGTAACGCGTTTGGCGGCCGTTTGCACACAGAAAAAGATGAACAAGCTGTACGTCGGGAACCTGAGCGAGGCGGTGAGCGCCCAGGACCTGGAGAGCCTCTTTAAGGAGTCCAAAATCCCGTTCACCGGGCAGTTTCTGCTTAAGTCGGGCTACGCCTTCGTGGACTGCCCCGACGAGACCTGGGCGATGAAGGCCATCGACATGCTATCAGGTGAGTGCCGCGGGGGGCCTCGGAGCATGGGATGTTAGGGGCATAAGTTAGGTGTCATGGGGTCGAGGCTGGGGGCCCGTGGGTGTGCACGTAGCCCGCTGCCGTGACCAGGGATCCTCGCTGGCTGGTCTCCGGGCAAAGCTAGAACATTGGGAGGGAAGCAGGGCTCACAGGCCGTAGTTGCAGGTATTGACGCAGTGGGTGGGCGAAGGCGATAACGTGGGTTCCGTTCTTAAACAAATACATAGCGGGGAGGGGGGTTGCCTTCTACTCCCCTCACCCCACCTTCCCAACTTAACCGCAACGCCCCCGCTCAGAGAGAGCCCTCCTCCCCTGACAGCGGACCTTTGCCCCATGGCGGCGTTTAGCCACACACCCTCTTCTGCCTGAGACCTCATGCAGATCCGTACTTCTGTTCCCGGACAGTGGTACTACTTTGCACCCCTCCCTGAACGTTCAGTTACTTAGGGCAGGGACCAAGTGCTTTCACTTAAGGATAGAGAAAGCGGGGACCGGGAGTAGGTAGTTCCCGGGCAGCATCAAAGGGAGGGAGGGCGCTTGTTTCATTTTGTATTCACCCTTCCCCACTGTATGAATGAGTGAACAACAAGGCTCCTTGTGGCATACACTAGAGCGTGCTGCCACTTCCTCTACAGCCAGCGGGGGCGGACTACACAACTAATACAGCGGGTGTCTGCCCCAGACGGTTGAATGCACTGCGCCCTTTTGATGCCCAGTTCATCCTCCCAGCGCCTGGCTAACGGGAATCTCTTCATTCAAGTTTATTTATACTCCTTTCCCAACAATCTATTTCACTGAGCTCAGGTTCCGCGCGTTAAACATTTAAACAGGGCATGAAAGTGCAACATCGTTTTAAGTGCCTTGGTACACTTCAAAGATAACTGGCATAAAAGTTGAGTGTGTTTACACCTTAAACTGTTGTGTGATCGGCTCCAAATACAGCTTGTGTTGCTTTGTAATTATGTGCGCGATGTAGGAATTTGATGTGATGCATATTTTTGGATAAACTTGTATTATGAAGCATATACTTGTTCTGATGACTTAATGAATCCCAAAAGTTCTTAAGATGTCAGTCAGGCACGTCAGCTGTTGACTTTTTAAAAGTTTGATCAAATATCTCATTTTGTTCATCCGTGAGATACAGAGATTTTTAGCACCACACTGCTGGGGTTAAGTTGCCACCACTCATTTACCCGGGTCCCAGCTCGATGTATCCGTACCACTACAGTCTAACTCCTGTCCACATCAACGCGATGCAATCCTCAACCAAGATGGAAGCTGAATTTAGTATACAGAAGCTCGTACCGTACGCATACTGATCCTCCCCTTGACACCATGTATGGTCATGAGGGGGTAGATACACTAGTAAGCATATATTATTTCTTTCCAGTAAAATGTTTAAAGGTGGCTGTGAGGCGACACTCCATTACAGAACAAACCTTTAATAACAAAATTTGCTTTCTATGCAATCTCTATCTACAATGTATAGGTTTATCTGAAGAGGAAGAACCTTAAGTATTTGACAAGTTAATGTGTTCCACTAATTAAAAATCTCAACCAATAGGAATGCCAGCTTGCAAAGGTCGAGTAGTTTGACATAAAAACTAGTTGGTTTACATTATTTTTGCTTTGTTAATTTCGAAACGAATATTTGATATATGATAGACCTTACTTTCATTTTGTTTCGGTTTTCAGAACGCTGCATGTTAACTTTAGGTTAGATCGGAATTCTTTTTCGCAAAATAAAGTTCCCTAATTCAGTATTCGTCAGTGGCTAACCTGATGTGTTGAATGGCGTGCAACTATTAAACGTCAGTAAAGTGCATCGCCTCCGTTAAAAATGTCTGTACGGTGTTAATCGTTTTGCTTTATATATAGTCTCGCTAAACAACTCCTGTGCATAGTTTTTGTTTGAAGGGTCGGAGTTAATTATTTAGGCTGATGCTTAACCTGTACCCATTGTTTATGTAAAATATGGAGCTCGACTTCTAGGCATGGATAAAATGCTTTTATTTTATCGGTAGGAAATTGTGGGGATTGTTGAGTTTACTAGCAAGGGCAGTTGGTCTAGTCAGTAGTACCGACTCTCCTTGTCCTGATTTTCTTCATTCGCTGGTTTTATTTTTTACACTTGTATTTTTGCCACTTCTATATTTAAAACTCTAGTATACTTACTCATTGTATGTAATAACAACATATAGATGACATTTACTTAGTTTTTATCTAGGGTTTGGAGCTCAGGCTGCATTGAATGTTCAGCCAATGGTAGACTACGAATTCTTTTTTTTTTTTCTTTTTCTTTTCATGGTATGTATAAAAAATAAAGGCGTTTATAGTAATTAAACTTTATTTGTTCGATTAGGGAAAATCATTGCAAAATTGTTTAAAACCAACATAACAAATCTGTGCTGCATGACTTGATATTAAAAACACATACATTCAACTACTCGACCAATTAATACCATTATTGCACACGAGAAGACAAACGTAAAAAAAATTCTTCATCACATTATTTAATTCTGAAAGATGCAAATTTGTTAAATTATTCAGTCTTCTCAAAGAAGCGGTCACCTGATACCTAAATACAAGATTATTCAATAGCCTCCGAAACGAACAATTTAAATCTAGTTAAATGAATATACTTCCCAATAATCTAAAAATTCCCAAAGCACACCCTATTAATCGTAGGGCAACCTCATACCAGATTAAGTGGCTAGCTGTCTCCTGTTTTAGGATACATGGGAAAAACTAATTTCTATTAGTGCAGAATATAATCCTTAGATCTATCACCATTTAGAACAAATAGAGGGAAGTCCATGTAAAGTGGTAAATTAAAAAATAAATTCTTCTTACAAGAGTGTTTCCATAAATTAATGTTGATGATCATCATAACATTAATCATTGTTCAGAGTCCCCTATACATAGACTTAGGCTAGTGAACTTGCAATAATAGTTGAAAAAAAGCCAAAATTGGTGAGCACCAGCTTGATTTGTGTAGATGAGTGTAGTCTGATTATAAACGCACTCTGTGCTTGAGCCAAACGTAGTGACCATTTAGAAAGACCTGGCGTAACCAATGCAATTCAGATTGCAGCCTCTTGTCACGTTTGTCCAGTTGCTTGGTTGCCAGATCCCATGAGTTTGACTGAGCGGCAGATTAGTTGGCTATCAATGGCGGGCAGACACAACAGAAGTGCAGAATAAATTGTGCCTTTGCCCAACCTTAGAAAGCAGGAACGAAGAAGCGTTCTGCACAGATTGATGAGATGGACAAATACAAATGATGTGATTTAGCAAATCTAGACGAAAATCACCTCCTCTGTATCACTTGTAGTAATTGGACTTTAGACAAGGAAGGCCATATTTCAGGTATGCCACGGGACCAAAAGAAACCTTTAGGCTCATGAACGAAGTTCTAAATGAGTGTTTCAGTTTCATGCCCATATAAGGTTGAAGAGGCGAAAGTGAATAAGAGCAATGGAACTATGTATCTGGTTCATGAATTCCTCAATTTCTTTTTGTGCAAGGTCACTGCAGCTTGGTTATACCCTTGAAATCACTGTATTGTGGATTGCTTGGCCATTTCTCCATTGAGCCCAAATCATTTATAAATGGATGCAGTCCAGCTATTCTAATCAAAACATATAGATGTAAGTACTTGCTTAGTTCACTCCAAATTGGGTGTATTTTAAGGTTCCATCCTCTGAGTTCTTCACCTAAAAGAATACTTCAGACTATCTACAAGTGTACAGAGGTTCTTCAGGTCGAATTCCAATCTTAGTTGGCAATTGGGAGAGCTCCTGGATGGCCCAAAAACAACATGAATGGTGGCAGAAAAACATTTTCAGTCCAAGATTTAACTTGGCCCCATATGTCATTGAACAGTAGGTAAATGCAGGGATCAGCTTGGCTCTAGACAGATCTAAAATTGAAGAGCCAGTTAGGCTGTGCAGGTCATAATATAATTTCCGCAGGTTAATTAGCAAAAACCTTGCTTGATCATAGCGTAGATTTTTATGCATTTATAATTTTTCGCATATAAAATAAAGTGCAGAATGTATTCTTGTACTCTATTACACATGTATATATTGATATAGTACTGGCACATTTGAAACAAAATCTGCTGTTTAGAAACGTGGTTTTCTGATGTGTTAACTAGGCTTCAATTTAGGTATGAATGCCATCTTTTCTTACATAGAAGTCACCCCTGTCACTCATGTCTTCTACCCCCCGTCCACATCTCCCCACTCTATTTCTGCAGCACACAGTCAAGCCCAGATGTATTTGGTTTATTTTCATTGACCTCGTTTATGCTGCTGTCTGTGAACTTCCTCGGTTCAGCTCAAACTGTAACTCTAGCTCAGTGATATGCAAAGTGCGTGCTTCCTGACCTTTACATGCGGCTCCCGGTTGAACAGCAGCACTAGGCTGCAACAGCAGCACTAGGCTGCTGTTTAGTTTACCAAGCATAAATATTAACAAATATATCAAACAGCAAGTATTTATTTACAGTCAAACTGCAGTGGGGGGGAAGCCCCAAAGGTGTCCTGCACCACTCTTTTTTAAAATGAAGGTGTTCCTAAAGTTATCTTGCAACAGTGTAAACAATCATCTTCAAAATAAAAAAGTTTTGTAAAACGTGTTTTTATTCAAAGTTTTTCAGAAAAGGGGAGAGGGGAAGGAAAAGAAAAGGGACAAGAAAAAGGAAATAAATAGGCGACAATTCCGCCACAAATCCCGCACAGGGGAAGCTGTAATACGTATTTGAGAATAAAGCAATGAGCAACTAAGGAGGTTGGAAGGCCCAACAGCAAGTCTAGGGCCCACTCGAAAGTTCGCAGGGCATGCTCATAAGTAGTCCGTGGGCAGTAGAAGAGGGGTGCAGAGCGAATCAGAAGCCCTGAATCCCCAAGAGCTGATCATTGTCGCAACAATTAACACCAACCGGACCCCAACTGGTACCCTCCCCACCCTCCCCCAGTGGTGACGACGCAACATTCACACATCTTACTAAACTGGATAGTCATGCATTCTGGTCATACTTGAAACAGGTGTAGGGCACGTAGCGTGGGTGGGCATACCGCAGACGGCAGCCCAGATGACAAGAAACGGACAAGAGGCCCCCACCGGAATAAAAAGTTTTTAAAATCGCCCAGGAAGATGTCCGCCATTCTCTCCATGCTCAATAGCTCCCACAGTCTCGCGTGCCACAATGATATAGCCGGGGCATGTGATTTCTTCCATGCCGCCGCCAACGTAAGCTTAGCTGCTCCTAAGCATAGCCATTGAATGCGCTTGTCCGCCTTAGTTTGATGTTCCAGCAGTGGATCTCGGAGACCCAGTAGTACATGGGCCACTGAATCCGAGATCGGATATCCCAATATCTCCTTGATGTGGGCGAGTATCTCCGTCCAGAAGGGGCGAATAATTGGGCAATTACACCAAATGTGGTGGAAGTCTCCCAGTAGGCCACAACCTCTCCAGCATCTATCCGAAGAAGTAGGGAATATACGGTGGAGCTTGACTGGATATAAATACCAGTCATACATAGTTTTCAAGTGGGCTTCCCTAAGGCACACGGAGTGGTTGTGCGTGGCTATATCCCTCCATCGGTACTTCCATTCTGTATCAGAGATGTCACGATCCACGAGCACCTCCCATTGTTCCATGTACCGAGGGTGCGGGGCGACCGTGGTGGTCAGAAGCAGGCCATACAAGAAGGAGATTGTCCCCCGCATCGCAGATGTGCGTAGCAGAAAGGACTCGAAAGGGGAAGGAGGACGTGTAGCGGCCTCGCCGATTCCCGGCGATGTCGCCCAATGGATAAGCTGGGCATGGTGATAGCGCTCAGTGACCGGAAGTCCATAGTCGCGCATGCAGTTGTGGAATGTGAGGGGGGCCCTCCTGTGAAACAAATGCGTAAGCGCCCTACATCCCCCCTCCTGCCATTGCCGAAAGGGTCCCTCCTGTAAGGCCGGTGGAAAGGCCGGATTAAAGTGAATGGGGGTGAAGGGAGACGGAAATGTGGTCCAACGGTCGTCTCCAGTGACCGTGTCCCACACCATCAGAACCGTGCTGGTGGGAGTGCTAATGTAAGCATTCTTCGGGCGGTCCACTTTGGGCTTCCAGATCGACCTCCCCGCCACGGCCCTGTCCATATGCAGTCAGTGTTTCTATGAGCGCTGCTGGGACCATTCCACTATCACCCGCAACTGCGCAGCTTTATAGTATAGGAGCATGTCAGGGAGCCCAACGCCTCCCTCTCCCCTCGGCCGGCGCAGCGTCCTAAAGGGAATACGAGCCCGGCCACCCTGCCAGACAAATTTCAGCATCAACGTCCTTAATCTGCGGAAGAAGGCCAGATCAATAGGTATAGGGAGGGCCTGAAAAAGGTATAAAAATTTAGGCAGGAGAACCATTTTAAGAGCATGTATCCTGCCGAGCCATGAAAGGAATTTTGGCTTCCATCGATCCAGGTCACACCGTATCTAATCCAGCAGGGGGGGAAAGTTGGCCGCAAATAGGGATCCTAGAGTAGGTGTGAGGCGCACTCCCAGATATATTAGGGAGGTGGGAGCCCATGGCAGGGGCGTCAATAAACATACCCGGTCGACTTCCGCAGAGGACAGGGTCAGGTTCAGGATGTGTGACTTGTCAAAGTTGACTTTGAAACCCGCCACCGCTTCAAACCGGGAGAGCTCCTCTTGAACAGGCGGTAAGGACTGGGTTGGATCCCCTAGGGACAATAGGACGTCGTCCGCAAAAAGGGATATTTTGTGCTGTTCCCCTATGAAGGGAAGGCCCTTGATGCGGCCATTCTCCCGTATTGCCAGGGCCAGGGGTTCAATACTTAAGGCAAAAAGGAGAGGGGAAAGGGGGCATCCCTGTCTCGTACCTCTGGAATGAGGAAAACTGGCAGACCGATGACCGTTAACCAGCACCCTCGAGGTAGGACGATTATAGTTCGCCCGAATCATCGTGAGGAAGGGGCGCGAAAAGCCAAAGGCGGATAGGGTGCGAAACAGGAATCCCCAGTCGACCCGGTCGAAAGCCTTTTCGGCATCCAGACCCACCAGCACGGCTGGAATGCGGAATCTGGAAGCCTTCTCTATCAAATGCAACACCCTCCGTAAGTTGTCATGGGTTTGCCGACCCTTAATGAAACTGGACTGGTCCGGGTGAATAATGGCCGGCATCAGATCCTGCAACCGGCGGGCGATGAATGATAGAGGAATACAATTTAGCGTCCACATTCAACAGGGCTATAGGGCGGTATGAGGCACATCTGGAGGGATCCTTCCCCTGTTTGGAGATCACGGTGATCATAGCCTCGGCCATAGTGCCAGAGGTCTCCCCAGTGGCCGCCATTTCGTTGGAGAGAGACCAAGTAGTTGACTAGCTCAGATGCAAGCGACTGGCAGAAATTGTAGTGTAGTTCCTATCTTCCCAATAGGCTCTGCGCATTGGAATAATACCTACAGCAGTAAAGGCCTAGGCCAGACGTTAACTAGGTCTACTACTGTCGATACTAGACTTAAGTTTTGGGTTTGCCAGCGTAGCTCAGAGTTCGCTAGAAACTTTCTCGAATGTTCAAGGAGGAATTAACTTCCCTGATTAGACAAGAAGGGATTTAGTTTCTGACAACCATAGAACATGACAACTTTGCTCTCCCCTAATCAAGAGTCAATCTCGAGAGTCGTGTGAGCACAAGGCAATTATTTTACTCAGTCAGTACGTGCATTCTTAGTCTCATCAGAATGTAGAGAAAAGGAAGAGACGGGCGTGTTCAATAAAAAGGTGTTATTTATTGATCAGTCTCTTTTCTCGTACAAGAGAAATGGATCGATATTATTGCAATACTTATAGTTAAGTAAAGTGCATACATTAAAAGCAATAGTATAAAGTAATACTGTAAAAACATTGATATGGTTTCTAAGCCATAAGATATTTTAAAATGAATAAAATATATTACATACACATATACATTTGACTAAACGTACTCAACTGGTGTTTCTAGATACGCCTACCCCGTGTACCTGACCTAAGTCTAATACGTGGGCGGGAATAGAAAGTTACAGTTTAAGTTAAGTTTGTTTTTGCCAAGTGAATAACTAAAGAATTCTCTGTGAGGGGTTATTCAGTTCTGTACCTGGAATTTAGGATGAATGAGGAATGGTATCTCTTTCTCTGGTCTCGATATTCCAGGCTGCCTGCGAGGGCTACCCGGAAGCGCCGGTGCTGGGTCTCTCGGCAGGAGATAGCAGCGCCTCTCTCAGCGTGCCAGGAAGGCGGGGCTGCTGCCAGCGGGGTCTGCTCTGCTCTTGGCTTCGGCAAGTATGGCTGCTCCGTCTCGTCACCACGCGTGTGTTTGCATATGGCAAGATCGGTAATATTTATACCTTTAAGGTGCCGAGATTGACGTAAGGATGGACATAGATACGTCAATAAAGATGTCATACGATTTGCTCGTTAGCACATTCTTTACTAAAGTTCTCGGTGAAATCAAAACAATGGCCGCAGGGTTTTGCCCAGGTTGTCATAGGTTTGATTTGTTATGAGAACTCCGTATGCCTCATCAGGGGCTGGAGGAATATCGCTTGTCTAATTAGATCGCAAGCGTTATGACCTAATCAGATAACACGTTCCTGTGCCGTAGTGTGACTGCGTCAGATAACGGTATCTGCATCATGGGGGTTTTCTGCCTCATGGGCTGACTGCTAGTTAACTTGTTGGGTTGTTTAACTAGAATAGGGTCAGGAATAGGGGGATCGATTCAGAACCGATAGGAATACATGACACCCACTCCACGCTAACTATGGACATATTTACTAATCTAGGCATAGTATAACATAGTACAACATACTATAGAGTAGTGTGTATACCGTACCACCCCAAAATACATAAATGCATTTTGAAACTTTCAAATATACTGAAAAATTGCAGATATATATATATATATATATATATATATATATATATATATATATATATATATTATGCACTCAAGCTGTAGAAAAATGCCAAAGTAATCGCATTTGTATACATTATTGCTTATTCGGTATATGAGAATTACACATGAAATGATTTCTTACAGAAAAAAGTTTGGAAACCATTCCATCACAGAATAAAATATCTTTATGAACATGCCAGCGGGCAGCTAATGTCTATAAGCTATCTAAAATTTTAGAAACCTTAGTTCTTTAAGAATAGTCCTTACTTTAAGCAGAAGATAGTGTCCCGAAAAATATGCAAAAATATTTGGGGCTGCTGAAAAAACTGCTGTCCGTGAACTGGAGCGAAAATGTTCATGTGACTTTATTTTTAAAGTTGAAGGCCGAATTCAGGGAACGCCGTGTGCGATCTTGCTCAAAAGTCTCTATTTCTGTTCGGGTGAGAACATCATATCATTTAGGCTTTCGAAAAAACTGTCAACAGCTTCCTGGGAAAGTTCCACTAACTCGGAAATAGGTGTAATCATGCATTCTTGCGCATGATTGTCTCCATTGACATTCTGATTTGCATTACTGACAGAAGGTCGTACCCGTTCGATGCTGCTTTCATCTTGAACTTCACTACCCATCAATCGTAGTGGTGAAGCTTCCACGAATGCCGTCATCAGGATTGGTAGCCTTTGAGGGCAGCACAAAGCATGAACCTTGATCGGGCTCAACAATGTTTCTGCATCCATTGGCGCATCCGATTGTAGCGTCAGACAGGTGTCTAACACGCATTCTTCTCCGCATAGCAGACACCTCAATACAGGTAAAACACATCTTTGCCACATTGGTCGAAATGATAGAAACCAAGTCATGTTCAGGTCTCTAAGCCGGGGGAGTCCCAGGATTTTTGATATCCGGTCCCGGTATCCAATGGCTAGGATTGTTTCTTCCCTTGTCGCAAGAGTTTTGTCTGTGACATGGGTTGCCATAACGAAAAATAAGGACTAAGAATAGGATTCCTGCAATTAGTCCCAGGATCAGGGGAAGTCCGCCAAAAATCGAATGGACGAAATCTGGAAAAATACCCAGTATGGCTTTGAATGGTGTTAATGCCATCGAAAATACTGTCTTAAATACCCCTGAGATCCCATTGGTATCAGAAATATTTAAGATTTCACTTAGGATTTCCGCGAAATGTACGGGGGAATTAGTTGATGATAATGTATGTATCTCTGCAGTCGTCCTTGCGACTTGTAGATCATACGTTTCTTTTGATGACGAGAGCCTGGTAGGCGTCTGAAGAAGGACTGTTTTCATTCTGCTTAAAGTATCTATTCGAATAGAAGTAATTTTCAAATCGGGCCATGCCCTTGCCTCCCTGTCTGGGAAGGAGCTGGGGAACAATGAGCGTCCACAGCACTTGACCTTCGCAGTAGTAGTTACTAGATAAGGAGTCCCGGGCATAAGACTACAACATCTGCGGTCTACAATAAGAATGTAACTCCCATTATAGAGTCTTTGAAAGAATGGTTCTATTTCTGTTGCAGGTGCGCCTTGCTGGTGACATGAAAGGTTGTATGAATTCCCTTCACAGGCTCCATGCAAACTAATTCCGTTACACAGAAGTGTGCCACTTAGTGACATCGCACAATTGTTGCCACTAAAACACTTTCTGTCCTTTATTACTGACACATGCATGTGAATAGGGCAGGTTCCAAGTTGTTTTAAGGTACCCCTTTCCCAATTTCTCGTACATGCCAGCCTGTATATATTTTTGGCAGTATTGAAACCTGAAGGTTGAGATTGGAATATTTATGATTCCGTGTATTATCCATTCACTGACATGTCGTTCTGACATGGTCATTGGTAATCTTTCTAGTTTTTCAATGCTCAAGATTGTATAATCAGCACCCTTTTGCGCCATACCGATTTGTCTATCAGTAAGGTTAAAGATTTGGAATAGTGACGTTGTGTTGATTAAACGCCAAGGCACATAGCCTGAACGCAGATTTTGTAACGTCCAGCCAAGCTGTACAATAGAACGCAATTGTGACTGACCGTGTTGTAATAACAGTAAGTCCTGCGATAATATGTCGATTGCTGAAGACTCAATGCTGTCAAAAGAAAAAATTCTGGAGGACAGTCATTAACCCATTGTCCACTACAGAAAGTGATTTTTCCAAATTAATACGGTCAATTTCCCGTATTCTCTCTGCTGTTTCAATTTGAGTAACCTTCCAGGCCTCATTGTATGCTGCATATACAGAGGCTGCTATGAAACGCTTTTGACGCTGTTTGCGTGGTCCCAAAGTGAAATCACGCAAGTCAGCACCATCAGTAAGTAAAGTTAGGAGTTGCTTAATTTCTGCCAGTGTGGAAGTTTGTAGCCATTGAAGGCATAATTTGCCCACACTGTAGGTGGTTATTATCCCTGGGTGATGTCTTCGAGGATATCTAGGGTCTGGCCTGGTCATTTTGAACCCCTGTGTTTTGTTCAGGAATCTGTCTTGACAGTTATTAGTATCTGTGGGCCAGATCAACCACTGTTTCCAATTTGGATGTGTTCTGTTTTGGTTTAATATATGGTTTACGTCTATCTCTTCATCTGTATCAGAGTTATTGCTAAACATTATTGGCTTTGGAATAGACGGTTTATTTAAATCTTTTATTTTGGCTAAGTCAAGACAGGTGGTATGTTGAACAGTGTCATTTAAAAATATCATTTGTTCTGGGATCATGCAGGCTCTAAACAAAGCTTCTATACCCTGTACTTGCCATTCTTTTGTACCCCAAACACTTTTCAATTCAACATTTTTGTCCCAATAATCAAATCCAAAAGTATTCATTTGTTCAAAAAATGAGTCCGAATATAACAATTTCGTGTTGGTTATCATGGTTTTCATCCCTGTCTTGTTTGACAATTTCAAATAAAATGTTTCAGCATTACTTGTGTTAAAACCTGAAAAATATGAATATTAGTCGTAAACGGTTCTTGAGCTCCCTTTTGGAGGTGTTGCACAATGTTCCCATTGATTATAATTTAAAAACATTTCTAGGTTGTGCAGATCTATGTAAAAAGTGGTTACCATAGTGGTTATAGCAATACATACTGTCATAATTTGTAGAACCCTGCAAATAATCATGTTTGGTAAATTTAGCAGACATTACTAAGTCAGACATCATGTTGTTAATGCTTTCGAAGTCCCAATCTTGGTTTTGCAAAGTCACTCAATGAGATCTTAATTTGGTGTGGATATTTCAGGATCTCGACCGGACCATAAATTTCATAGTCAGTGTTGTCCCAGGCTACCCCACCAGGTATCGGATAGGCTGTGAAGTTGGCTGAAGAAAGTTCTCTTTTCTCGACGTGTGAAGATGTGTGTGGTTTGAGGACCAAGTTGATGTTCTGGCTTGCTGTGTCCATTTTAGCATATTTTCCCTCAATGAAGCGTCCCAAAGTAAGTACCATGATGAGCCAAAGTATGAGGATAAATGCACCAAAACCCACCCAAAATTCAATCCATGGAGAAATCAGATATGTTTCTTTCAGTTGTTTCAAAAGTTCCTTAGCTTTGTCTTTAAAGGATTTTGATGATGGCTGTGTCTTTGATTCACTGAAGCCTTCAGAGGAATCATTGAAGTTGATGAAGTAGCCGGATGCAGTTCTGTCAATTGTTCCAATTGCTTCAGGATTTTTGTTTCTTGCATTTTCACTTGGTACTTCATTATAGATTGGTGTGTCTCTGCTAAATGTTTTTATTTGGGTTTTCAGAGGTCTGAGTTCTATTGCATTGTTGCATAGTGCTTGTTGTTCTTCTGTAGGCGTTTCGAATGTGATGAGCCTCTTCGTTAGGACCTCTGTACTGGTAGCAAACCTTGGTGTTCTGCTACTTATTGGGAGTCCACGTGGCCTACTGTTTGTTATCGGCCACATGTTGTGGTTTTACCAGGTCGATGGATACAACTCGGTTCTCCTTTTTACCAGCAAGTGGCGGTAGTACAACTGATCTTGTCCCGTTGACAGACAAGACAGGAACTGCTTTTCTGTAAGAAGGCCCAAATTCCTTCTTTACCGCGATCTTTTCCCTGGCTAGATCCCCGACTTTTGGAATCCAGACAGGTCTTGCTGGGACAGGTGGTGGTTCTTCAGTGGTTGTTGGCTGTTGTTTCAACTTTATGTTGCTCAGGTCTTTTCTTGTTTTGTTTAAGTCCTGCAAAATAGCCAAACGGTCTTTGATATCAAAGCTTTTTTCTTTCACCACTGAAGTCTGACTATCAATGTCAGAGATAATCATCCTAGTTCCAAATAATAATTCGTACGCACTGAATCCCTTCAGAGAATTTCTTGGCAAGTTATTGAGACTACGTTGGACACTTATTAGATGTTTGACCCACCCAGCTCCCGAACCTAATATCCTTTCCGCTATAGATTGCTTTATGCCTTGGTTTTTTCTTTACACCATCCCGTACCCTCAGGAAGGAAGTGAGAAGATTCCCGCTGGACTGTGCTCATTTGGCCATTGTTCCCCCCAGGCTGGTGGGCTTGAGTGAAAACAATGGTCGAACGTAGCATGTTCTTAGCGTATATGCCATTTAGACTCGCAAATCTTTGTATAACAGTCCGGACGTCAGCCGAGTGCTGGTGATCTACATTATAAGTGGAACTAGCCTGTATATGTTAATCGCAACCCTTCCTTTTTACTCCTGATTTTTCCTGGAGTAGAACGACGAGGTATTAAACTGTTTCTCTCCCCACTGCGATCTCTGTTGCAGTTTGGGCAGTTTTTTACAAACATGGTATGACGCAGGCTCATGCCTGGCCACCAGTACCGTGATTGTAATTCTTCCAGAGAATCTTTTAATTTAAGGTGTCTGAGACCCTCGCCCATGTGTGCGTCAGCGATTAACAAGTTTCTCCTGTCCATGTTTGGAATCACTCTATCCCCCACTCCAAGGATTCGAGCAAAAGGGACGGAGTTTGCATCGATTTATGTATGTATAATTGAGTGGATAGTTGATCGGTAACGCTGAGCAGTCGCCTTTTGATGACGTTTTCACCGCCAGCACTGTTTCACCGTCAATGTATTTTAATGTACGCTTTTTTCGATCTATGGGAGCCGATTTAGTGGCTGCCGCTGCGGCTGTTTCAGCCAATGAATTCCCTACAACGTGAACGCCATCACGCTGATGACTCAGTGAGTGTGTCACGTGAGTCTTTGGTAGTTCTTTTTGTAAAAGAGCTATTTGTTCCCAGAGCAGTTTCTGCTTTATTGGTGCATCTGTGTCATCTTTGTAACCGTTTCGAATCCATGTCTGCAAATCCCTGTTATATGATTTGACGCAGTAATATGAATCTGACACTATAAGTGTCGGGAATTCGCGATCCGCATTATCTAGCGCCATTTTCAATGCTATTATTTCAGTTTGTTGTTCTGAATTAGTTTCTACTGAGTGTGATTTTGTTAATAGAGGTTTTAGTTTACCTCCGTGCCACACTTCTTTTGTAATCTCACATGTGGGGTTGTATGCTTGTTCTCCCCAAACGGACGGTTGAGCATGTCGTCTGTATAGATTACACAGGCGTAATGTCGTAAAGGCAGAATGTCGATTGGCAGAGGGTATGTTTTTTCATATTCTAGATTTTAGAAAATTGTCAACCAGGCTATACTTGATAATTCATATCCTACGTACAAGACTGTTAGATGGGCAATTCTGGATTTTTTAAAGTTGAGTTTGTAACCCTCTGCAGCGAACCCAAGTATTATGGTGTTCACTCTCTTCAAGTGAGTCTCCAAGTCATCATCTGTTAAGTAAATGTCATCGACATAAGATAATGCTTCATCATCATATAGTTGTAGTAATTCTGTTACTCTCGCTGAGAATACCCCCGGGCTGTTCTTGTACCCCTGGGCTAACCGACAGAATTGTTTTTGAGTGCCATTTACTGAGAATGCAGTTAAATATCTGCTCTCTGGTGCTATGTTTTGACAAAAGAATCCATTGGAGATGTCCAAGGTTGTTTTGTATTTTTTGCGCACTGTTATTCATTAGTGCAGCACTGTGTGAGTTTTGCACTGCAAAAGTTTTGCAACATGTGTTAAGGTGTCGGTAATCCAAAACTAGACGATATGAATTGTCTGGTTTGGAGACCGGAAACAAAGGGTTGTTCATTTGTGAGGTGCAAGTTTCAATCACCCCCTGGTATTCTAGCTCATCTAGTATTTCATTTACCTGTTTTTTAGCTTCTTGCTTAATTGGGTACTGCCTTTGTGCAGTTGGTTGTGATTTTAACTGGATTTTGTGAGGAGGGGAGTCCTCATCCCATCCTACATGATTTTTATATAAAGCAGGTGCTAGAGCCACTGCCCACTTTCTAGCAAGTGTGTATTTTTTATGAATTGGAATTTGGTTTGAGAAGGCAGGCATAATTATTTATTCGCCATGAGGGCACTCCCTGACAAACTCTGGTGGCCAGTCTTTTTCAGCTAGAAGGATATCATAGCCCTTGGAGAGATTATCCCAAAATAGTCCCCTTATTTTCCTAGTCTTATCTCCCTCTATACGTAATGTTCTCGTATATCTTGTGGGGTTTGCTAACCCTGGTGTCTGCAGTTTCCACTTGAAGATATTCATTCGTGTCCACTGTCTCCAGATGATTCATAAGGACTTTGCGAGCTATGCTCACTTCTGCTGCACTGTCTAGCATTGTCTGAGCCCACTCTCCGTTTTTCAGTTGTGTCCTCAGTATTCTCGGCATTGTTAACTACCTTGATACTGGCTACCTTCTTTTTTGGAAATTGTAATTTCTTTTTTAGCTGAGCAGGTTCCTTGTCTTTGGACTTGGCGTGCTCTTCTCTTTGTTCTGATCGTCCTCGTCTTTCCGATTTCTGCGAGGAATTCTGAAAAGATTGAGAGGGACGTGTATCAATGTCTTTATCTATCAGGTTTTTTAATATTATCCCTATTTCTAAGGTTATATCTATTCCCAGAGGGGTCACTCTGCGGTGACCTCTGTCTTCGGTTTGGAGATTTTTCTCTTCGCCTAGGAGACCTTCCTCTGGACTGGAATTTCTTTTCTTTAGGATTGGATTGTTTGTTTCCATCCCAGTTCTTTTTTGGTGAATTATTATTAAAAAATATTTTTTCTGGACTTTCAGTCAGTTGCGGTTTTACTGGTATTCCACCTAAACTATCTCTACCTAGTTCCTCATAGGATTTTTCTATGATTCTGGCAATTTCAGCTGGTTGGTCTGCTATATCTGTCTCTTTTAACCTCTGGCGGATCGCCACGTTTGCTGCTTCACCTTTTATGTTGGCTAATAATATAGCCGAGACCTGCTTGAAGTCTTTCAGTAATTTCATACCAAGAGTTAAAGCAGGTTCTGGACCGTATTCATCTTGAATTTGTTTTAGCACATCTGGTATTACCGAAATGGATGGAACACCGTGCGTTTTTGTGTAGATGGAAGCAAAGACTGTACCCCAAGTGTCACAGTCCTCTATGTGCGGTGCGATTCCCATAGGAAGAGAGATAGTCAGAATCCTGTGTTTTTCTAGCGGGGTGGTGTCAGGAAACACCGCCTCAATTTGGGTAATTTTCTGTGCCAACCAGAATGGTATTTGTTCCCGTTTAGCCGGTACTTTACCTAGGCAGGATTGGATGTTCTGTGGTGTAATTTTATTTGTGTTCCCCTGGTGAGGGGTCAGCTGTGGAAGTTTAATCGTTGGCTGAATTGTTGAAGTCCGCATCACATACTGAACTAATTGTCTATGAATTTTTAGTAATTGTTTTAGCTGTATTAACAGCTCTCCTGTAGACATCCCTTCGATGTCTGGGTGTGGTGTGTATCCGGCTAAGACCGGCCACGTTGCTCCTGGTCTACCTAAAGGACCGAGCCTGGTGATGTGATTATTATGTTTTAGGGCGCCATCAAATAAGAGCAAATGCTCTTGGAATTTGAGTGGTACTTCCACCTCCTCGAAAGGAGTGTAAATGTCAGGTGGTACCTCTATTTTGTAATAGTGGAAGTACTTTGTTACAGCATTTGCTGCTGGAAAATGTATCCATGTATAGTATACCTCTGTCTGCCGATATTCGTGTGCCTCAATTACGAATATGACTGTGCCACCTCTAGGTGTCAGTCCATTTTCTATAAGTTTTAAGGTTATAGATTTCCTTTTGGTGACCGGGATTAGTATTATCTCCGGGTCTGCTGTTTGCATGGTAGCATCAGCATCTGCGAGTTCAGTTGCTAATCTAACTGCCTCTCTTTCATCTTCATTGTCTGACATTTTACTGTCCTGAAGGTTATTTTGTTTGTTTGCAGATCAGGTTTCTTATGGAAACAAAGATTAGATGCACAATATTTTGGAACTGTTTATCCTTCAACGTTGACTTGACCAAGAACCATACATAGGAGTTCCCTCCTGCGAGGTTTTGGAGGATATAACCTTTCACCCACTCCAGACGTCTTTGGAGTATGTGGGAAAAGGGGTCTGAGTGAGAAAGCACGACTGAGTTACTCTAAATGTCTTACGTTAGTTTTATCGCCCTTTCCAAACGCGTTGGGCGCCATGTAGTGTAGTTCCTATCTTCCCAATAGGCTCTGCGCATTGGAATAATACCTACAGCAGTAAAGGCCTAGGCCAGACGTTAACTAGGTCTACTACTGTCGATACTAGACTTAAAGTTTTGGGTTTGCCAGCGTAGCTCAGAGTTCGCTAGAAACTTTCTCGAATGTTCAAGGAGGACTTAACTTCCCTGATTAGACAAGAAGGGATTTAGTTTCTGACAACCATAGAACATGACAACTTTGCTCTCCCCTAATCAAGAGTCAATCTCGAGAGTCGTGTGAACAAAAGGCAAATTATTTTACTCAGTCAGTACGTGCATTCTTAGTCTCATCAGAATGTAGAGAAAAGGAAGAGACGGGCGTGTTCAATAAAAAGGTGTTATTTATTGATCAGTCTCTTTTCTCATACAAGAGAAATGGATCGATATTATTGCAATACTTATAGTTAAGTAAAGTGCATACATTAAAAGCAATAGTATAAAGTAATACTGTAAAAACATTGATATGGTTTCTAAGCCATAAGATGTTTTAAAATGAATAAAATATATTACATACACATATACATTTGACTAAACGTTCTCAACTGGTGTTTCTAGATACGCCTACCCCGTGTACCTGACCTAAGTCTAATACGTGGGCGGGAATAGAAAGTTACAGTTTAAGTTAAGTTTGTTTTTGCCAAGTGAATAACTAAAGAATTCTCTGTGAGGGGTTATTCAGTTCTGTACCTGGAATTTAGGATGAATGAGGAATGGTAACTCTTTCTCTGGTCTCGATATTCCAGGCTGCCTGCGAGGGCTACCCGGAAGCGCCGGTGCTGGATCTCTCGGCAGGAGATAGCAGCGCGTCTCTCAGCGCGTCAGGAAGGCGGGGCTGCTGCCAGCGGGGTCTGCTCTGCTCTTGGGTTCGGCAAGTATGGCTGCTCCGTCTCGTCACCACGCGTGTGTTTGCATATGGCAAGATCGGTAATATTTATACCTTTAAGGTGCCGAGATTGACGTAAGGATGGACATAGATATGTCAATAAAGATGTCATACGATTTGCTCGTTAGCACATTCTTTACTAAAGTTCTCGGTGAAATCAAAACAATGGCCGCAGGGTTTTGCCCAGGTTGTCATAGGTTTGATTTGTTATGAGAACTCCGTATGCCTTATCAGGGGCTGGAGGAATATCGCTTGTCTAATTAGATCGCAAGCGTTATGACCTAATCAGATAACACGTTCCTGTGCCGTAGTGTGACTGCGTCAGATAACGGTATCTGCATCATGGGGGTTTTCTGCCTCATGGGCTGACTGCTAGTTAACTTGTTGGTTTGTTTAACTAGAATAGGGTCAGGAATAGGGGGATCGATTCAGAACCGATAGGAATACATGACAAAATAGGCGGTGTACCCATCCGGGCCGGGGGCCTTATTAGGTTTCAAGGCCTTGATCGCCTCGAGCACCTCCTCCCTAGTGAAGGGAGAGGTCAGTTGTTCGTTGCTACTAACAGAAACCTGCGGGAAGGAGAGGCCCGACAAAAATGCGTCCTGCGCATTCGGGTCGAGCGAGTCACCATCATAGAGTGCCGCATAGAACCGGCCAAAGATATCCGCCTTATCCCCATCCCGGTGATGCACCGAGCCTCCCGAGTCCTGGATCCCCCCTACATATTCCTTCTCCCGAAGTTGGCGTGCCAGGTGTCGTCCAACTTTGTTCCCCATAGCGTACGATCCTCGACGCAGTCGTAGGAGGGCAAGCTCAGAGCGATTGTTGTAATGCACCTTCAGCGTCCCCCTGACAGCCGACAGTGGGCGAAGTGTCGCGCGAGAAGGGTTCAGTTTGTGAGCCCGTTCCAGTCCCTCGAGTTCCTCCTCCAATTTCTCCCGCTCAACCCTCCGCAAGCGATTAAGGGCCGCATTAAGACCTATGCAGGTGCCCCTCAGGGAGGCCTTACAGGCGTCCCAGGTGTTGAACACAGAAGTGTCCGAGCTCCGGTTAAGTGCCAAGAATTCCCGGATGGCTGTCCTGAGTTCCCTACAGGAGGTGTCATCCTGTACAAGCGCTGCCGGGAAGTACCACTTCCGATATCCATCCCCCCTCAGTGACCATTGCAGCAGAAGTACCAACAGGCTATGATCCGAGACAGAGAGCGGGACGATCTTAGAATCGCGGACATCTCCCCTGAGTGCCTGGCTCAAAAACACATAATCTATGCGGGAATAAGTATGATGTACGTGGGAGAAAAATGTATAGTCCCTAGTCTGTGTGTGGACAGCGCGCCATCCATCTATGAGCCCCAACTCCCCCACCTTGTCTTTAGTCGTGGTGGAAAAAACACCAGATTCCGTCCTCTGGGCCCGGGAACAATCTAGAGTTTGGTCCCACACCATATTAAAGTCCCCCATGGCAACCAGATGGCCCTCAACAAAGCTCCCCATCTTATCTAATAAGCCCTGAACATAGCTATTTTGCTGGGCATTGGGCACATATACAACCACAAATGTACACAGACGGCCACAAAGCATCCCTTTGACCATCAACCACCTGCCTTCTCTGTCACTACACACTCCCATAGGCTGGAATTGAATGGATGCCCGAAATAGCAGAGCCACCCCCCTGTGCTTAGTAGCGGCAGAGGACCTATAGATGAGAGGATACTGCCTATGTCGGAGCCGGAGCTCGTCCCTGCGTGCTAGATGGGTCTCCTGGAGGCCCACGACATCTAAGTGATGATTTAGCAGATATTTCCACAGCTTTTGGCGTTTCTGCGGGGAGTTATGGCCTTTTACGTTCCAAGTGCCGATGCTAAGAGGCATAAGGATATGTCAGGCCCCCCGCTTCGCAGTAGCTAGATCCACAATTCCCTTCACTACCCAGATCGTGTATCTCCCACTCTCTCTCACGACAGGCATTCCACCCAGCTCACCCCGGGGCAAGTCCCTCCCACACCACCGCCCGCCCCAGCCCCAAGATTCCAGCGGCCAACTCCTCCAGACACAGAGGAGGAAATCTAATTGGTAACCGCTCCCCGGGGCACAATACGGAGTGACAGATGCCGTCCAAAACCTGTAGTACATAACCCGCAAACCATCCTTCCTGATAGTAAACAGCCAACCGTCGTCACCACCCCTTCATCCCCCCCCCCATCCCCCCAACTCCCCAAAGACCCAGGACAAAAACAAACAGAGTCCTGGAAGAAACATACCCTGATGGAAACCTCCCAGGGGTTGTGGACGGGGACCCAACATCGGATCTCCCAAGGTCGAAGATCGGGGTGTCTTCTCGAAAAGTACATACATAACCCCGTACCTGAATGTGCGTGCCCCTCCGGCACCAAGGCTAGCTGCCCGAAGATCAGGCCGCCCCAGAGCTCTGCTGTGACGACGTCAGTGTGGCAGAGGCCACAGATGCCACTGCATTCCCACGCTCCTGTAGGCTAGCCGTGCGGTCAGGCCTCCTGCGGCTCGTCTCCGGGCCCACTCTTTGCCAAGACGAGGAACGGCGTCTTCTCCGTGGTGAAGGACTGTGATGTTCCGGCGCAGGGGTCTCCTCCTCAATCCCCAGGAGCTCCTTCGCTTCCCGGAGGGATCGGATCTGTGCCAGTCTATTCTGCCATCGGAAGACTATGCGGAAAGGGTGGCCCCACGAGTAGGAGATGTTATGCTCTCTCAAGTAGGCAGTGACCGGGCGAAACTCGCGCCTCTTCTGGAGTGTCGAAGCGGCTAAGTCCTGATAAAGCTGAGGACGATGGTCCTGGAATTGCAGGGAGGGAATGTCCCGCGCTTTCCTAAGGATTCGTTCCTTGATTTGGAAATCGTGCACACATACAAGTATGTCAGGGGGAGGCCCCCCATTCCGCCTGGGTAGCCCCACTCTATGGACTCTATCCATTCTGATTTCCTGCAAGTCCTCCTCGTCTAGGATTTGAAGAAAGAGCGCCTGCACATATCCTCGAAGGTCTCCCGCTTCACCATCCCAAGGTACCGCTCGAATGCGGATGTTATTCCGGCGGGAACGATTCTCCAGGTCTTCAGCGTGGGCCTGCAGATCTATGTTCTGTTCCATGAGATGGAGCACGTCCTGTTGCAGTAGATGGACATCATTGGCCATGCTGAGGTCATGGTCTTCCAGAGTGGCCACTCTTTCCCCCAGACCGTCGACATCCCTCCGCACCTCATGGAAATCCGAGGCCAGCTGGGCTCGGAGATATCATCTTTGATGGAGGTGAAGAGTTCCTTCATGAAGGTCTTAGTGGCCGGGGCCTCATCATCAGACCGCCCCGGAGATGCACTAGGGCCAGGGGAGGCCGGGGGCTGGGAGCTCTTAGTTGACCCCTCCTTGCCAGGCTTCCCCTTGCGTAGGGAGGTGGCCATCGCCGTCGCAGTCCACCGCTGGTGGCAGGTCGAAAGAGCGTCGCGCAGGGGAGCGGAGCTCGCCAGAGCCTGCCGCTAGAACTAGGCGGAGACACCGCCCAGCGATCACCAGCCGTCCCCCGGTACCTCAATGTCAAAGATGAATCCGGTGTCTCTAGCCTATATTCCTTGAGGCTCCAACACACAGGAGATGCACTCCAGGTAGGCAGGCGCGTGGCGGTGTATTGATAGCAGTCCCGCCGGAGGCCTCAGCGCCAGCCAGGCCCACTGGGCTTGAGAGCCGATCGAAGTGCCCCCTCAACGTCACGCAGGCCTGCCACTAGGCCCGGTCGAGGACCCGAAAGCCACCCTCTGGCCACGACACTTCTCTAGGGGTCCCGACCGCCAGGCAGACCATCAGAGGGCCCCAATGCCTCACCGGGCAGCCACAGCGTCTCTTCACCGGTTCCCCGGTCGATCGGCGTGCCTGCAGCATGCACCGTCTCCTTCCTGCTGCGGTGCTGATCGCCGATGGGCCAAGCGCTCACGCTGCCCTGCGCCTCCGCCCAGCCACCAGCAGCCGGGCCAAGCCGACCAGGCACACCCGGGACCAAGCAGGAGGCCTCGGGTCGCACCTCCTCGTGCCTGCCTCTGCTCACCACTGTGGGGGCCGACCGTCTGCCCCCCGAGGTCGTCCCAGCTGCAATGCACTGTCCGGGCTGCTGTGCAGAGGAGCGGGTCCCAGAAGCAGCGCAGACCGCCTCCCGGACTAGGCCTCAATCCTCGGCCTTGAGTAGTCCGCCGGCCGCGCTGCAGGACCAGCCGTCCGCGGGTGATAGGCCCCGCCCCCTCCCGAGGCTCTAGGTCGCGGCGCCAACCAGGTCCGTCCTCGCCGCCGCTTGGCCACCGCAGCGCCCTGCAGCAAAGATCAGGCGCCTCCGACTGCTACTGTCCGCCGGACACCTCCATAGCTCCCCGTATCGCGCCTCAGCTCGCAGCGCCGCACAGGCCTCGGGCACCGCCGCTGGCTCCGGTCCCACGACCACAGGCTCAAGGAGCGTCGGAATTCACACCCCCGCCAGGCCACCGCTCGTAGAAGGCTCCGGAGTGACCACCAGCCCAGGGGAACGCCTGGGGCCACCGCTGGACAAAGCTTTGTAGGGCCCGGCGCCGGAGGGGGCTAGAAGCACGTCCTACTCGTCGCCATCTTGGCCACGCCCCCCCCCAAAAAAAAACGTTTTATATTAACATGAAGAAGCGTTTCACCTAATTACATCAGATTATATAAGATACTCTGTTTTTTTGTGTGTGACAGTTTTCAAACATGAATCTAGAAACATTCATGCCTCCGGTCACCCTGACAACAATGCCAATGGTGAACTAAGAGGCAAGTCAGTTATGTGCCTCCTCTGTCTATCCAGGGTTGCTGTTTTACATGGACAACATTATAGTTTATTAAATCAAACACACAAAGGTTTTGTTTGACACACATCCTGAAATCATGTATTTCGAGGTCTTCTTGTGTGTGGAAATGAAGGAATAGGGAGGCAAATAAAATAAAACAATTGCCTAGGGTTACACAATTTGGTCAAGTGGGAAAGCCGGGCTTGATCCAGGTGCAGTTCAACCTCTAAATGTACATGCGTTACTTCGCCTATTCCCTCCTTACACTTACCACGCCCGCCCGCCACCCTGCTGGCATCAATGCGGCTCTGGGTGACACCACAGACCAAACCTTTTGGTCCCTGGGAAAATGTTTGTGAGTGCCCATGCTCTAGCTTCTTCTGCTGGTTCACAGTGCCCTATTCATTCATATCACACTGTTCATGTATCTAGTTTTGTTCTAGTGTCTCAGGACGAGATTAGCATAGAGGGGTCTTAATAACTATTCATGTAGTGGGCTAGTACTTGGGTGTTAGGGCAATAAACTATTATTCATGTGCTATGTTTTTCTGATGAAATCATACATTCGCTCATACCTCGGGGATTTCAGTTTCTATAATTTCACATGCAGCAATCATGTACAAACCCCCCCCCCCCTTGATTTTGGACTGAGCGAGAAGACTTTTTCCTGTTCTATAAGGGATGCTGTCCTTACTCTACTGATTTTGCTGCCTATTTAGGACTTAGAATAATTTCTGATTCTGTTTTTTTTTTGTGGCCATTTCAATGGAAATGTGATACCTGTAAATAAATGACATTGCGCTACCGCATGTGCACAAGCAGAACTGTAAAAATATTTGGCATAAAAAAAAATATTTGGCATGTACATTATAGACCAAAGGTCATGTTAGAATATGATGGTGTCTTAAAGAAAGGATATTTCATTAACCCACAGACGTGTTTAATCCTAGCACATTAAGATTACATCACTGCTTTGAGAGCATTGATTAAAAGTGAGCGTTTTAAATATGAACTGAAAAACATCCCTGCACCTGCCTTAATGACCATGCTATTAGTGAACTAAGAGGCAAGTCGGGTTATGGATACCATCTATGTGGGCTAGATTATTATTATACACGAAGCAAATATTTAGTTATTAAATCACACAATATATTTTTTGAACAGCAGACACACTGTACTTGTGTATTTGAAGGTGCTTTCATATGTTCAAATGAAGAAAAAGGAGTCTCGGTAAAATAAAATATGTGCCTAAGAGCACACAATTTGAAACCAGTTTATGGGTCAAGCGCATTACACTTGGGTCACGTAGTTTATTGAGGGCACCAGACCTGCAGGCTTAGAAAAAAAAATTCTGAATCTTTTGAGGCAATAATCTTGAACCCATTTGAGTGGGCCTATTTACTAAATTGTTTATTTCCTGACATTTTTGATGCATTGGGAGATGCCTTAACATGTCATATCATGAAATTGATGTTTAACACAGTCTCCGATCCAGTAAATATGGGCATTTTTTGTTGAGGTTGTCCGAACTCGGTTCAGAGGGCCACGGGGCAAGCTGGAGCTACTGGACACTTTTTACTACTATTATCCTATAGCCTGCCCTACTATGGACCAATAGCATCTGGACCAAATACCCCTTCAGCACATGCCTTTCAGTGGTGTCCTGGGTCAAGCAGTCCAAGGCTTCTCTTGTGGGGGGCGGGGGAAGCACAAGAGTGAATACAATCTCCCACAACTCAAAATATGTATGGCAGCAGTAATAAATTATTGTCATGTCGTCCACATCTTTATTCAGTTGACCAGGTCATCCATAAAAGAACACAAATATTCTCTCTCTCTTCACTTTGATAACTTTATTTCGGTCGATGACCATAAAAGTGTAATAAAATATGTACAGGCAAGATGATAAAACATAAATACTTCAGAATTAAAATATTCTAACTTACATATATCACTCATCGACATAATATGTGTAATTAAAACTCCAATTTACGATAAAACAGACACCAGTTGTATTAACGATCAGTAAGGTCTCGATCTCCTGGAGATGAAGGCGGGTTGTAAAAAGCTAACCACTGTAAATAAATGTTCATTAAAAAATCTGCAAATGCACTAGGGCCGCCCATGCGTTGATAAAATTCAGGGCTTTCAATATTGGGACTAAACTGCTTTCTGGGCCTGCTAAAATACTTGCAGAACATGACAAAATGTAGGGTGTCCTGCGGAGACCTATGCCTCATGGCAAACCGCATCCAGGTTGGACCCAACCACTAGGTGAAGCCAAGAGGTGGTGTAATTGGTTAGCGTGGAACCTGCCCAGTAAGATCGTATCTTGCCTGACGGATACCTGGAGTAGGTAGTGATCCATACCCTGACCGGTCTTTAGTATCATGTGTCCGTTCACAGAGGGTTTCATCAATTCGGCATCTTCTCCGATAGCCAGCGCTCGCTCAAGGAACAATGCTTTTACCCCTTTTAGATCACAGGGCTACAATAGATGGGGATACATTCTATATACGGTCTCTCTAAGGAGGCAAAATCTGCCTTCACATAGGCTATCCAGGGAATTCTATGCATGGCATCAAGGGATAAATATAGAGAATCAGCCTGTTAAGTTTTAAAGCCTCCCTGGTCCAGACCGTTATCTAGCATAGCAGAAGCCTAAGGGTGACTGTTTTTGCTAAACAGCTAATTCCTAGTTCCTCATGAACTGAGAAAGCTGGGGTGAATTGTGGAACTTGAGCAAGTTGCTAAAATTGTTTTTCTGCTCCTAAACTGTACCATTCTACAAATGTCCCCAGATCTTGCTGCCCTAATGACACACATTTAGCGTGAACAATCTTAATCCGAACCTGCGTGGACCATGAACCCAATGTACATGCAAAACTAGCCACTGTGCTAGTAGTTTTAACAAGCTCTACTCTTTCCCTTGATCAAAGGCTTCCACTTGTCTTCGCGTCAAATAACACCCCTAAATAAGGAAAGGCTGAGACTTTACCCAAGGTATGTAGGCCCACTTTATAGGTCTTAGAACTGGTAGACCGAGGGCCTACTACCATAACATAAAATTTAGTAAAGTTCACAGCCAAATCCAAGCTACCCGTGAAGGCAACACATTTGTCCAAGATAAGCTGCAGTCCTCTGGCCGTATGGGCCATGAGGACCACGTCATTGGTATATAGCCATACAGGAGCAGCCTTGCACCTACCCATGGGCTGTCTTAGTGAAACTAAAGGAGGGCTTGCTCTTGCCCATTTACAAATAGGGTGAACAAGAATGGAGCAAGAATGCCACCCTGCCGGACACCCCTGCTGGTCTGAAAAGACAAGGTGCAGGCAGCACCTTGCGAAAAGCGCATTGAGGCTGGGGGTATAACAAATGCAAGTGTGCCGAGAGGACTATATGCAAATCCACCCATAACTCAAGAAGGGCCCATAATAGTACGCAGTTAACCCTATCTAATGCGGACGTGAAGCCCATGAATGCCAAGTAGAGGGATTCGGGTTGGACTATGGTATACTTATTAATAATTAGGTGAAGATTCAGGCATTGGTCAGATGTGGACCTCCCTGGCTAAAGCCGTATTGGACATCAAACAGGATGTCGTTAGCATCCGACCATGCCATCAGCCTGTTACGATATTCCCAATGGCATTTACCTAGTGCATTAATCCATGAAATGGGATGATAACGGGCTGGGTTATCCTTGTTCCCCTTCTTAAACACAGTCTCAATCATCGCCAACGACCAAGAGCGCAGCACCCCTCTCTTTGCCCCGGCATTCAGGATCTGGGTCCGGAGCAGGCCCAAGATCTAAACATACGCCCGGAACAGGTCCTGAGGGATGCCATCGGGGCCAGGAGCCTTATTGCAAGTTAACGCGCATATGCCCTTGTTTACATAATCCAATGCAAAGTCCATTGGAACCCTGCCCATCTCCAGGTCTACCCTGACCTCTTCTTACAGTGCCTCCAAAATTGTAGATTCCTTCAAAGTGATCTACCCACTGTTGCTCAGAGATATGGGTGCATATTGTTGGGCTTGCTTTGTTTGCAAGACATGCATGTTTGCACTCCGCTAATAACTGCTTGTATGCCTGCTTAAAGGCTACTATAAGTCTTCTGTCTCTTGGGACCTGCTTCAGGGCAACCTTCAGGAGCCGAAGGCACTTTGAACAGTATGTCAAACCACTAAGGGTCTTGCTCACCCGGATGGGTTAGTGGTACTTTCAACATTTTCCAAAATGTTTGGGGCCATACCCTCAAAAGCATGCAGGACATCTTCGCCGGGTCCTCTGCATCCTGGCAGATTGAGATCTCCTGGGCGCTTACTAAGGAAAGGGAAGCTTTAAAATACCTCCGGCTCACCTGGGACCAGTTTAGTCACCTGCCTTGATCAGCAAGTGAAAGCCCTCCAAGAGCCTCCAATGTGAACTAACATCCATAACTCCCTCCAGTTCTAAGGACAAGGGGTTATTATCGCTAAATAGGCTATGAAGAATGCTAAAGTTAGAAATCTACAAACCTAGAGGCACAGAAACAAAAATAAAATTGATGAATGATGTATGTCTCTTACCCTTAAAGGTTGGATCAATGAGGGGATTAGGGAGTTAACCAGTTTGTCCAAGGCAATCACAAGGTTGTAAGAATCTGGAATTGAACCACGCCCCCAAGCCCTCCTTGGAATGGACAAAATTAAGCCCTTCTGACAACATACACTTCGGTTGAGAAACCTCAATCTATAAAGGGTTTTCACATAAATGTAGTTAAAATCCCCCACTAACCTTAATAACTCTCCCCTCCCGTCCCAACTGAGATTTTAAGGCCCTATTTAGACCTTTGAGGCTAGAAACCATATCAAACCCATCTCTGGCATAAAAAAAATTAACCAGTAGAATAGGGTTAGAACCCGGTACCATCAGCTTTATCCCTTGTAGCGTCTGTCTTGCACTGCAGGTCAACAACCTGCCCACTCAGTTCAACTGCCACAAAATTGATCAATCCGCCACTGGCCCTTCCTGCCACCAAGTGCGCTGCGGATGAGAAGTAGGACTTGTAAACTTCCATAAAAAATTTTTTTCGCCTTCCATGTTTCCGGAAGGCAAATAATCTGACAGGATTTAACAAACTTCACCCAGTGGGGATCGGCAAACTTAGCTGATAGCCCAGCAATGTTTCATGACAGTAGCTTCTGGCCCTTTAGATTCCTGGCTGGTATTGTCACTGGCGGGATAGTGGGGCTCAGTGGTGGCCACTGAAAGAGTAATGGGCAAAGGGGATGGAGGGAGTGGGACAATAGTTTTCAGTTAATAAAATATCTCAAGATTACTCAAGGGGGTATAGTTCAAGAGGCTCACAGGTGGGGGCTGCCGGGATCGGGGAGCCCAGAGGAGGAACAGACAGCCAAGACGTGCCACAATCGAGAGATTATTGAAGTTTACAACCATGCGTGTCCCCTGCCCACCACTTGCTATCAACTCCCACCCAACTCAACGGACCATAATGATTGACTCTAATTCCCATGCGTACATTACAATTCCATTGAAACTAATGCACCACCTTGTTGTTTAATTCCTGTAAAGATTCGGGCCAGGATTAAATAGAGAAGGTACATTGCTCGAAACCACAACATACAGGGTCCATTCCGGAGGCAAATTATGGCCAATGCATTTTGCTCACTGGGCTGCTTGCCCTGGTAGAAGGTCCTCGGGTCTGGGGGGGGGGCATCCTTAAAGCCACCCAGGCATCTGATAGTGCTGGTGCTGCCCACTGATACAGGGACTGCAGGAGCAACTGGCTCTGAAAGTGATCTCCCCGGCTGCGAGGCCTTCCCAGCGTTAAGCCAGGGTTTCTGAGACTCTGGACTCCATGTTATTTAACCTAAACATAATTGGGTCAAGCTTAGTGTATAACACTGCTTTAAACTCGGAGCAAGTCTTTACTAGGGAGGACCCCACCTTAAAGGCAAGGTGGATTAAGATCAATCAGGGTATCCACATTGGCACAGGGGCTCCCCAAACCTACATCAGCCCTGTCTTTTGCACTTACAGCTAGGACTGGTGGGGCTGAAGGGGGTTGAGTCCTGCCCCTGGACCCCCAGACTCCCCTGAGGGTGAACTTCTAACCTCCGGAAGTCTCCCCTGCTTCCACTCCTCCTTCTGAACCCCTTTGCTGGCTCATTTTTCTCAGGTCACATAGGCCCCTCTGCCCTCCTGGACACCTTGGGGTAAGTGAGAAGACCGCAATCGGGCAGAGGAAAACTACCCCTAGGCAATGATGACCTTCTTTCTGCCAGCTCAGTTTCTGTTGATACCACAGACACTGCACTAGTTAAAAATCGCTCTGGTGGTGGCTCAAGGAGCAGTGTGCAGCGATGGTACCTTAGCCAAAGGGTTTTTCCTCTTCCTCCTGTTTACACCGTTAAAATACACAGCACTCCTTGTTTCAAGGACCCTAGAGTCTGATGAAACCTCTAGAGCCCCCCAAGTTTATAGACTAGTGCATACTGAATGTTCGCTCGCTCCCTTCCTGCCTCTACACAGCCATTCAAGTCTTATGAACCGTACCGACGAGTCCACCCCGTGCGAGCCCCAAATAAAGACACGGTAAGGCACAGTCAAATACTTTGTTCATACCTTCGCAACAAGGACCGCGCATGTTTGCAGCCTCCTGCCAAACACTCAGACCTGTCAGGAATCCCGCAGGCAATCAGCGTGCCTCAAAATTCCTAGGGAATTCTGACGATGTCAACTAGTCTATGTCCAGCCAAATTCAGTAACATGCGGCATGCCAGTACTCCAGCGCCAAAGCTGAAAGAACAGCCAAAGGGGGTGGTCCTGCTCTACCTCTTCCTGGCGCTGACGGGCGCAGGATGGGCCCGCCCTTTGCCTGGGCACAGCCTTCTCAATGTGAAGCAGGGATTAACTTTATAGCGCCAACAGTGCCAAGGTGCTGCCTCTAGGCCCAGAGGATTCTGGGACTTGTGGTCCGCTGCCACCGCCGCCACAAGCCACTTCTGTGCGGTGGGAAGGAGGGGATGCGCTTTATGGCGCCAACAGTGCCCAGGAGCTGCTGACTGCAGGGGCTGCCTCCTGGCCCATAGAATGCTGGGATGCATGGTCCATCACTGCTTCCACCAATTGTCCATTCAAATTCTTGTTTTTAGGGGTGGGGAAAGTATATACAAACACAAAGTAAAATATGGCATTCACAAACAATGCACACAGTCCCTTGAGGTCAGGGCTCTAGTATATTAAACAGACGGGTTCCCGAGTCCCATTCAGTAGTGGTTATTCTGTAGTCACTATAGGTGCCAATCCGGTTAAGCCCTGCTAAATGTGTCAGGAGACCCACTTCGACTCAAGTTAAAGTAAAGTGTTCCAGCTCTGAAATGCCATACGGCAGAAGCTGTATGGCCCGTAAATCCGTCTTCTCCTCAAGACTGGCGTCTGAGTACACCCCATTCGAGAGCACTGAAACTGCTGTGGCTGCCTCTGGTGAGTTCTTCACATGTAGCCCTCGAGGGGCAGCAGTTGGGTGTCTGAGTTCCTCACACGAGGTCCTGCAGAGGCGGGGTATCCTTGATGCTCCTCTAATGCTTGGTAAATCTCTTGGGATCTTCCCCACAGGTGGGGATGTGGGGCTTGCAGTGCTGCTGGTGCTTTTCCAGTGGGGCTTGGGCATTCTCTGGTAACAGTGGCCTCCTTCACACCACAACGGTCATGATCAGACCATGCTCCATGCCATGTCCCAGTGGCTCCCGTGGTATACAAGGTCACCTACTCCTCTCTGTACACTGTCTACAGACCGATGGGTACAGCAGTAATCTTCATTGCGGTCCCACTTGGCACATGGTTGCAGACTTCAAACCTGCACATGGGCATTACACGGCATATGGGGGTTGCTGACCCAATTGGTGCATAGCAACCTGCTCACATGTTGCTATACAGATCTAATCTCCAGGATCAACCCTGTGGACTGCACTCTCGCCAATACTTTTGTCTTCCTCACCGCGCACACTGGTCTTGCCAGGCAGAAACTCGTGCTCCAACGGGCAGATGATGGGCCCTCACACAGCTGGGAGACTGGCAGGCCTCGGGCCACAATTCTGGTCGCTGGCAGACGTCTTGAACAGCTTTTTTCCCTCACACAGCCTCCTGGCTGCTTGATAGTTTGTTTAGGGGTCCTCTGGCTCCTTCTTATAAAGCCATCCAAGACATGAAATTTGATTTAGACTCTGAGTCTTTGAAGTCTGTTTGAGTCTACTTACATTTGAAGTGCCCTCTCTTCAGCCCTGCCCTGTCCAGAAAGCAGTCTGCTACAGCAGGAGCAACACCAAATCTGACCGCTTCACAATACAGGCCTTGGGAGTGACTAGAGGTCGCACCTGGATGTCGGCCACAGTGTGTATCAAAAGGTCACTCTAGGGCATCAGCCCTACTCTCTATGAATCTCTCATCAGCCTCCTCTCCTTCCTGAGATATGCACAGGCTCATTCCCAGTGATTTCTCTCAGAATCAAGGACTCCATTCTGAAGTATACCTAAGAACCTCATTCTCCCTTCCTTCAGTGTGTCCCACCCAGCTCCCAAGAAAGCAGCAATCTTCAGTTCTGCCTGGGGCGGGATTCCCCTACCTCTTCATGTTCCTCTACTTAGCCCTGAGTTTCCCATGATCTTCCATGTATTGTACCATGCTCAGACACCCAGTACACGTGTGTGTGTGTGTGTGTGTGTGTGTGTGTATATATACAAACACACACACGTGCTGCGCAGCCCTACACACCAAACCAATGTAGGCAATGGTTGAGTTGAGCACACAGCAGCTGCTGAACTTCAAGTAAGTGTGTGGGCTTCACTCAAGTGACGCAGGTAAAATGCCTATTGTTTTGTATTGTATTAGGTAGATATATATCTAAAGGCCTATTCACTCCTACCGATCACTACACAGTATACAGCCACCACTGTGCTTGTGCTGTTTAATTCCTGGCAAAGACAGTCGTCTTTCACACCTGAGGGTAGCTCTTCAGACGCCCCTCCTAGTCCAAAAAGAATGAAATCTGTGAGAGAGGCCTATGTCATGGTGCACATGCATGATCCATGTTTGCCCATGACAAAAAAAAAATCAACATCAGAGATTTAGCCATCAATACAGTTGGGACAGTCCGGGCAGGGGATCACGTCCATCACCATGCAAGGGACTTTCATCCCTACCAAGGTGAAATTATTGGGGTACCCCGTGGGTACAATCATGACTGCCCGAATATTTGGTTTTATAACTTAAACCCTGATCCTGCCAAGACCCTAAGTCCACCAGTCTATCTGGAGTGGGTGCGAGTGTTTTTATTTATTTATTGACCTTTTCTCATAACAAAGGCACATGTCCTTACATTGTACAGTTAAATATACACCGCATGTATTGTAGGCAGTGGTCGAAGTGGGGGAAAAAAAGTAGGGGAACTGTGGGCGAATAATTAGAGGGCGGGAATAACCCAAGGATTGGGTCAGTGGGCGGAGAGAGGTGTGACCACAAAGAGCAAATCATTCTAATTTTTAGTATTTTTTTTGGCATTTCACTAACCAGTTATAGCTTATTACGTTATTTAATTCAACCAATGAATACACGTTTAATTAAGGTATAATAGGAGTTATTGACATTCAGAAAGTGGAAAATGTTTCCAATCAAAAAATGCCCCAAATACGCTTAAAAGTGAAATCACAAACCATTTGTCTCTGAGCATGTAGTTTCTGTTATCAGCACTTCTCCCTTTTTCTACAAGAACAGTTCAAACATGAATGGCAAAAGATCCTAGTTTGCAAATGTTTTCTATATAATTATGGCTCTGCAATATTTGCCAAATAATGCATCATCTGCCGCATGATTTGACGATTTTAACTAATAAAATGATTAGTGAAGGGCCCTTTGCAAAGGTGGACTGGTCACCTTTCTCACTGCTGCATTTGTATGTTACACTAGTACTAATAACGCAAAACACTAGTACTAATAACGCTAAATGACTGTTAGCATGTGTAAAAATGTCAAAATAAAGTATTAGAAAATATACTGCATTACGCTGCAGCCTTTCATTTGCTGCATAATTTAGTCAACACTATGGCATACATTTGTCCCCCATTGCTGCATAATTCCAGTGCCCCAAAGCAGGCCCCACATGTTAAAAATGCTTGTGCATGAAGCAGAGAGACCATGAGGTTTGTGAACTTAGTTTGGTGTACGTGCCAATCCTGCATTGCTGATCCCTAGTGAGTTGCAGCTACTACTGCTGAAACATGTGCAATGGAGGTACTAATGGATGAGACGGACCGGCCTTAAGGGCAGGGCCGATTTTAGCACTGGAGGAACCCTGTGCGGCACTATTTGTTGGTGCTCTGCAATGACTCCCTTTGCAGCGGATTTCCTCACTACCACTCTTTAAAAGTGCCCCTCAAGTCTCCATAACCACAATCTCTCTCTCTGATGCATTTAATTTGATTTACAGTGCCACTGATAGTAGTGTAGGGTGTCGGAGCATTTTACATCACACATATTAAACAATCAATCATACATGTGTAAATCACTGTTTAGGAAATGTTACTTAAGATAAAGGACTGCAAGGTGTAGGAGTCGCATGATAACCATACTAGTAGGCAGTATAATCTAATAGTGATTGGTCTGGAGAAACACATACTCTGAATTTAGAACGTAATACCATGTTTGGGGATCCGCTTTAATCGGTTGCACCACCCTATAGCTGCCCTGTTCAAGGGTCCTGTGACCTCAGTGACAGTCAGTCGCTCTACGGTGTGCTGTTTCGTAGGCCTGCCCACATGACTAGAGTTGAACTTCAGCATGGATTGTGGTGGACAGACCTACAACGCTAACCCACACTTGCCCCCACTAGTGTCCACCTGCTGGTGCTAAGACAACAGGGCATCTAAGGTCCTGCAGGGCATCTAAGGTCCTGCAGGGCCTTCTAAGGTCTAGCATGGGAATGTGCTCCCTCAGGGGAGTGGTCTGGGGAACTGGTCAATAAGGCTGAACCTGGTTCCCCAGTTCCAAATTCAGCAGCTCTGATCATAGTGCCACATCCTCTCCCCCACTGAACAGCATACTGCCCCACTGATAGAAACTTGCACTACCTTGAACTACACCTATTTGTGCCCGCTATAAGCACCTGGATGCTACTTTATTCAAATTAGGCAATAGACAAGAGCAACATGCTGACTACAAAAAAAGTAACAACATCCTGGAAAGAGCATACACTCAAGAGAATGAAAGATTAAGTAAAGCATGTGAAATGTAGGAAGGAACCTGGTTACCTTAATGCTTTTACACTCCTTATTCAGAAATCAATCGGTGTTTATGCATGAAAAGTTAAGGACATGCCTACAGGGCTTGGGAGGGACCCGTTTCAATGTCCATTGCTTATATCCTTACAAAACGTAGGCAGCATGGTTGACCAAGACCACACCCCTGAACACGGAGCCTGTACACAACTTGTCTTCAACATCGTGAAAGAGCTATCCAACCCCAACGCCGGAAACAATGACATCACCCCGTCGCAAGAACTCTGCAACTCCCTCGCGTCCTACTTCCACAACAAGATCACGGACATACACAACAGCTTCAACAACCAACCAACGCAAGCCACAACCGCAACGACGCCACCCACCACCACCCTCCGCACCTGGACCCCGATCAGCACCGAAGACACCATCCGCACCATGAACTCCATCCATTCCGGATCTCCGACCGACCCCTGCCCTCACCACGTCTTCAACAAAGCCGACGCTGTCCTCGCACCCCACCTGCGGGACATCAACACCTCCTTCGACTCCGCCACCTTCCCCGAGAGCTGGAAGCACGCCGAACTCAGCGCTCTCCTCAAGAAACCCACAGCAGACCCCACCGACCTCAAGAACTACCGTCCCATCTCGCTTCTCCCGTTCCCGGCCAAAGTCATCGAGAAGACCGTCAACAAACAGCTGGCCGCCTTCCTCGAGACGAATGGATCCCTCGACCCCTCACAGTCCGGCTTCCGAGCGAACCACAGCACCGAGACCGCCCTCATCGCCGCCACCGACGACCTTCGAACTCTGATGGACAACGGAGAAACAGCGGCCCTCATCCTCCTGGACCTCTCCGCGGCTTTCGACACTGTCTGCCACCGCACCCTAGTACAGCGCCTCAGCAACATCGGAATCCAGGAGAAGGCACTGGAATGGATCACCTCCTTCCTCGACGGAAGAACACAAAGAGTCCGCCTACCACCGTACAAGTCAGAGGCCACCAAAGTCATCTGCGGCGTCCCTCAAGGATCCTCACTGAGCCCCACCCTCTTCAACGTCTACATGAGCCCCCTCGCGACCATCGCACGCCAACACAACCTCAACATAATCTCCTACGCTGACGACACCCAGCTGATCCTCTCCCTGACCAACGACCCCGCCACCGCCAGAGCCAACCTGCACGAAGGGATGAGAGACGTAGCCGAATGGATGACGACCAGCCGCCTGAAACTGAACTCAGACAAGACGGAGGTCCTCATCCTGGGCTCCACGCCCTCCGCCTGGGACGACTCCTGGTGGCCCCCCGCCCTGGGCACCGCACCCAAACCGACGGACCACGCACGCAACCTGGCCTTCATCCTGGACTCCTCCCTCTCCATGACCAGACAAGTCAACGCCGTCTCCTCGTCATGCTTCAACATCCTGCGCATGCTACGGAAGATCTTCCGGTGGATCCCCACCGAGACGAGGAAGACGGTCACCCAAGCCCTCGTCACCAGCCGACTGGACTACGGCAACGCCCTCTACGCCGGAACCACTGCCAAACTCCAGAAGAGACTCCAGCGGATCCAGAACGCCTCCGCGAGACTCATCCTCGACATCCCCCGACGCAGCCACATCTCCGGACACCTGAGAGATCTGCACTGGCTCCCGGTCAACAAGAGAATCACCTTCCGTCTCCTCACCCACGCGCACAAAGCCCTACACGACCAAGGCCCGACCTACCTCAACAACCGGATCAACTTCTACACTCCCAAGCGCCTCCTCAGATCAACCAACCACGCCCTCGCTGCCGTCCCCCGCATCCGAAGAGCGACAACAGGAGGAAGATCCTTCTCCTACCTGGCCGCCAAGACCTGGAACTCACTTCCGACCAATCTGCGCCTGACCCGAGACCACCTCTCCTTCAGGAGGAAGCTCAAGACCTGGCTGTTCGAGCAGTAGCGGCACCCCCCCCCCCCAGCGCCTTGAGACCCTACGGGTGAGTAGTGCGCTCTACAAATGACCTGATTGATTGATTGATTGGTTTTCCACTCCACCTATCAACCAGGTAATGCAGTACCATCGGGAGTGGTGCTCTTCCCCCATCCAGGGAAAACAACGTTGTTCAAAGAAAGAAAGATGAGAAAACATAAGTAGTGCTTCACTTGCGAACTCTATAAAGTGGCTTTAAGTGTTTAGGTGTGAATAAAATCAATTTGGCCACTTTGCAACCACTTTAAATTGGGTTAATTAGTTATTTTTTCAGATTTTGAACCACTTATTTCTCTCCGTTCCAAGTCTGCACTTTGGAATAGAAAAATATCAGAAAGACAACACTTCCAGCAAAAGTGTTTTTAGTTTCAGGATCCAATTCAAGGAGGAAAGGGGGGCAGAAACAGTTTCTTGAAGTCGCGGTTTCCAGTAAGTGAGGAGAAGCAAAACCGAGGGAGGATGAGGGAGGATGAGGGAGGATGAGGGAGGATGAGGGAGGATGAGGGAGGATGAGGGAGGATGAGGGAGGATGAGGGAGGATGAGGAGGAGGCAGCTGCCAGCAGCAGAGCAGAAGTGGGCACTGTCCTTGTCTTCTTTGAGGATGTAGGAGGAGACCTTGCTATTCCTTCTCTGCCCGCCCCACCCATCCCTGAACGTGTGTTTAAAATAAAGTAGGGGAACAATCTATCAAATTAAAGTAGTAGGGGCACGCAGTGCCCTGCCAATCCTGCCCACTTCGACCACTGATTGTATGCAGTCAAAGCATATGTACAATATATATGGAGAGCTCAATAATGCCTTAAAAAAGAAACTAGTGCCGCTTGAAAAAAAAAACACAGAATCACAAATTCACCTCAGTATAAACCATGACATGAATTTCGACCCATCTATCATCATATTCAGACCACCCCCATCCTAAGAGCTTAATTTACAATCAGTCTTCAGCTTCCCTATATACGGATAACATATATGCCACGTATGGGGTCCAAAAGTCTTTTGGCTTTGGTGCTGTAGGCAGTTCTTCTGCGTATGTTTCGAGCTGCATCTTACAGTAGGATACTGTGGGGAGCGCGCTTTAAATGCTCCACTCACTCCCAGACGCACAGCGTAAGTGGATACTAGACCCTACTAATAATTCAACATTTTGACCTTGCTCATGATTAGTCCCATTTAATCCATAATCTTTGCCAACAGGTTTCCTTGTTATCTTTTTTCTTTCCCACATGTATGGCGTCATGCATTTTGAATGCTTCCCATATTTAAGCGTGACCATCCGGACCTATTAAAAAATACGATCAAAATGCAGAGACTCGTTCAAAGCAGCATTTCTTTATTAAGAACCCAATGCATTTCGGGCTTATTTCCAGCCCTTCATCAGGGGTAGCTGTAAATTAACAATTTAAGAAAGTGCACAATTACTCAATTATCCTCTGTGTAACGTTAGCAAAAATCATCACACAAATCCATAATTCATTTTGCGAATGTATATCCCCTTATACTTCTTACTCAAGACAATTAATCTAGATCACTTTAATTTAAATTTCATGAATTCACTCCTTTTACCATCAATCCATTATCCTTCACTCTCCAAACTATACTGTGATAAACAATAAATGTGCAATCCCACATTCCCCTCTAGTGACTGCTCACGATATACACTTCCTGTGATCACCTCTTCCCTCATCTAACAAGTCACATTCTCCCCATTCTGACTAACACACATTCTACTGAACCACTCATACTCGCCGTATTTCAGAAAACAGCTCTCCTCAAATCTAGTCACACACAGATTCTGATTCTCACATCTTCCTACATGCCTGCAGGCACTGTGTTCCCTTCACTCTCTCGTCTACTAAAAGCGCTAACAGACTAACCATTCCTCAGCTCTAATCACACACAGATTCTAACTCTCTCATATCTTCCTACATTCGTACAATCACACTTCCTTTACTCACTCATCTACTAAACACACTAATAAACTAACTATTCCCAACCTGTAGTCTTGAACATGCCGTTATAACACTACAACCAACTACCAACATACCTTGCATCTTACAGTAGCCAAATCTCTAAGCCACTCTGTCCGCTTTGGCACCTTTTTCCCACCCCAACACATGGATACTTAGGCTTGGCCAATAACAGAGCCACAGCTACAAAATTGCGTTGCGGATTTGGTATGCTCTTGAGGAGACCCAGCAAGCATACATCGGGATTGTATTGAATTCTGGTTCCCATCATTGTCGTTAGTACCTGCGTTATCTGTTTTCAATACTGCGCAATTGGGCTACAGGTCCATGCTAGATGAAGGAAATCTGCCTCTGCCTCCCTACATCTTACGTTTCGACTCTGGGCACAGCCCATATTTGTGCAGTTGCTGGGAGTGTAATAAGCTTGGTGTAGGTATTTGAAACAAATTATTTTAAGGTTGCTGTTTGAGGTGTCTGTCTAGTAACCCGCAACAGGACTACCAGTCTGCTGATGTTAGAGGTGTGCCTAGGATTGTGTTCCACCGCTCCTTGACTGCATCTATTGGGGCCTTGCATTCCCTCTGAGAGGTCTTCACCAATTTAGTTATTAGTTTTTTCCTGTCTGCACTTTCTAACATGGTCTGCAAAGACAGTAGCTCGGGTGGGGCCTGGGGGAAGCAAGGGTACAATGCCTTCATTGCCGACCTCAATCTGTGGTACACAAATCTCTGCATTAAAGTGCCACTTCAACTGCCAATAAACTCCGCTAACTAGATAATCGATCCCATTGGGAAGGCGTCACCCAGGGTTCCTGCAGTATTATCCGTGCCCCCGCTTCACTGGTGACCGATATAGAGGGGTGATATAGTAGAGGTAAGTTAGCGGCATATAATGGGGTCTTGTTTGCTCACTCTGTAAGTAGTTTCCACGCTCTGTCTGTGCTGTCTAATGGGCTTGCAGTCTTGAGGTTAGACACTGGGCACTCGTGCATTATCATCGCATTGAGTGGGGGTAGGATAGACTTCATCGGACTCAATTGCTGTGTGTGCAGTGTATCTTTGGGGGTGGTACCAGTAGTGAGCGAAGTGGGTGTGAGCACACAGATAATAAAAATGGAGATCTGGGCATCAAACCCACCCTGTGTGTAAGGGCGTGTGAGCATCTGCCAGCTTTTTCTGGGCTGTTTGCCTGCCCAGTCAAGAGTCGCCATGCAAGATTGCAATATTTCAAAAAATTCTTATCTGAGGGGGATGGGAATGTTGACAAATTAGAAAAATTTGTGCAGAATAACCATTTTCATTATTGCCAATCCTGTCGGCAAGCAACAGAACAAGCCTAATCCAGCATGATATTTGGTTGCGCAGTTTTGTAATTGCGGTGCTGTAATTTTGGCGTATAACTTTTTTGGTGTCCCTGTGTATCCAGACTCCCAGGTATTTTAGTGACTCCGTGCACCACTCCAGTGGGAATTCTATTGAGTGAGGTGTGGATGCCGGCGTTAGTGGGAACACCGTTGATTTATTCCAATTAATATTCAGCCCAGAATACCATTTGAATTTGATGTATTCCCTCAACGTGGGCTCAAGGTTTGTACACCGGTCTCTTATATCAACCACCATATCGTACACTTAGAGATATCATGAGAGGCCTTTGACAGAAACACAATTTTGAAATCTGAAAAAAAAATTGAAACCCAGGGCTGCGGCTGAGTGTTTCTGATGGATACATCTGCCTGTGGATTCCTTACCTTGTGAATATCTCCTTGCGCCAGCAGCATTCGGAAATTTTTTGTAGCTCTCCACGCCGACGAGGACGGCGTCCCAGAACCATGGCTCCACTCGCGACTCCGCTGACGTCACTGGATCCATAAGAGAGCCTAGTCGGTGTGATGACGTCAGTTCCCTATTTTCTGCGCCGTCAACGCTAACGGTTTTTCTAGGACTCTCCGTAGTTTCACTTGCTACTTTGTGCTTGTGGCTGTATTCCTGTGCTGCTGTTTATTTCCTTTCAAGGATGTTGTCGAGGAAGTCTGGGTTCAAGCCCTGCAGGGAGTGCGGAGGACATATGTCCATTACGGATCCGCATGAAGATTGTGTCTGGTGCCTGTTGTGGGATCACGACGTCTAGGGATGGGCCTGCTGTAGGAAAATTAATCCAAAGGCATTGAAGGAGAGAGAAGCAAAGCTCTGCATGGCAAAGATGAGAGGAGAAAAGAGGTAGAAGGAGGTTGAGGTCTTGTTCCAGGTCAACATCTGTCTCGAAGTCTGTCGGGACATGCTTTGAGAGCCAAGAAGCATAAGAGGCATTCTTCAAAATGCCGTTCTGATAGAGAAGTGGCGCCGAAGTCGACCTCTCCAGCTCGTTGACGCCGTAAGGACTTCGTGTCTCCTTCTCCCTCGAATCCAGCTTCTCCTGCTAGATCGGCTTCTCCTGCAGCTTCTCCAGCTCGATCTCCTTTGCCGGTTCATTCACCGACTTCGGAACATTCTCCGGCTCCGGGGGCCTATCCTCCTTTTCCTGGCCCGGGTCAAGATCCCTCGCATTATCTCAATGCTGTGTATGGAGTCTTCCATAGAGCTATGTACCCCTCTGGGGCACCTTCGGATCCCATGGGTCCATTAGCATTTAATCTGGGGGTTCCTCAGGCCTATGCCCAGACCCCGTTTATGCCATTTCTTCCGGCAGCGCCATCTTGGCATTTACCGGTGCCGAGGACATCGCCGTTTCCATCATATGCCGCGCCATCAGCTCGATCTCGATCGGCGCAGGCTGTGACGCTGGATCTGTGTACGACGCCGGCTCCGGATCCATCGGAGTCGGTCTAGGTGCCACCGACACCTAGAATGAGATCTAGGAGAGTAGCTCAGAGGGTTATAGAGGAGCAGAGGTTTTGTTTGGAATAAATGGGGGAAGGTGAGGTTCAAGATTCAGATGATTATTTTGGAGAGTTAAGGGAAGCAAGTGGCCTTGATGTGTCTCCTGAGTGGGAACTTTTGCGCACATCTGATACTCCTTCAAAGGATGTGGTCCCCTAATACACAGTGATAAAAAAGGCAGCAGAACTTTTAGATCTTCAGCTTCCCACTACTGAATTTAAATAAAACATTTTGATGGAAGTGCTTCATTTGCCTTCTTCTGTTATAGAACCTCTACTGCCATTCAATGAGGCAATCACTGAGCCTGTAATTGAGGTCTGGCACAAGCCCTTTTCGGCTCCGGCAGTTTCTAAGTCTATTGCCAGGAGATACAGGGCGGCTCCAGGGGATCCAGATTTTTTAACATCCCATCCTCCTGAGAGCCAAGTGGTCCAAGCTGCGTGGTCAAAAAGATCTTCTGGTGCTTTCCACAAGTTCCGGCTGACAGGGAATCGGAGAAACTCTACAAGTCTGCTAAAAAAGTATTTTCTTTGGCAAGCATGGCCCTAAATTCCACTAATGCCACCTGTCTTTTGGGTCGCTTTATCCATGCCTTTAATGGATTCGGCGAAACATCTTGCACCTAAGTTGTCTGAAGAAGACAGACTAAATTTTAATGAGGTCTTGCAAAATACTCAACCGGCTGAACGTCGGGTCATGCAAAGTGGTTTAGACACTGCTGACTCTGTCGCCAGAATCATGGGATCATCTGTGGCTACTAGGAGTGCATGGTTTAAATCATCAGAGTTCTCCTCAGATGTTCAGGCTACGCTTTTGGACCTCCCTTTTGATGGTTCTGGGCTTTTTGGCAAAAAAGCAGATGCATCTCTAGAGAGATTTAAAGACAGTAAAGCAACAGCCAAATCTCTGGGTCTTCAGGCTCAATCTAGAGGCTCATCGTTCAGGAGGTACAGAGGATTTGGGAGGTCATCCTTTCGGAACTAAAGACAACCTCAACAGCAGCAGCAAAACACCTTACTCTACAGGGGCAAGAATAGAGGTCGCCCATGAGGCAGTCAGCGCTCCTCCTCCACTTACCACAGCAAAGCAGCCCTAGATCCACCATTCTGGATCATGCTGGTCCTGTGGGGTGTCGGCTTACTCATTTGCTTAAAGATTGAGAAACCAAAGGTCTGTAGTGACCGATTCCCAATCTTGTAGAGAATGGGTATGCTCTTCCCTTTTGGGAATTCCCTCCAAATTACCCTCCTTGCCAAGGGGCTTGCTCGGAGGACCACCTTCTTCTCCTGCAGGAGGAAGCCCTACCATTATTGAAAAAAGGTGCAATAGAGGTTGTTACAGAGCGGGAAAGGGGTCAGGGATGCTACTCCCGGTATTTCCTGATACCCAAGAAGGATGGCAGGTTACGTCCAATCCTGGATCTCAGGATCTTGAACCTTTTTCTGAAGCAGAAGTTCAAGATGCTCACCCTTGCGCAGGTTCTTCAAGCCTTGCAACAGGAAGATTGGATGGTGTTGATAGACTTACAGGACGAAATCGCACATGAAATATCTCCATTTTACGGTAGGGTCGCAACATTATCAGTTTGTGGTCCTCCTGTTTGGACTTACTACTGCACCTCGAGTCTTCACCAAGCTGATGGCGGTGGTGGCAGCCCATCTCAGCGCCAGGATACCCTTTGGGTGACCGCCGCGCTCAATAAGAAATAAATACATACAAATACATACATCTCAGGAGATCGGGGATTCCGGTCTTCCCCTATCTGGACGACTGGCTGATCAAAGCAGAGTCGCCAGAGCAGGTGCTTCACCATCTGCAGGTTACAACTCATCTGTTGTACAAGTTGGGTTTCTCGATAAACGTGCCCAAGTCTCACCTGGTGCCCTCTCAGCGCAACCTATTCATAGGGGCAGTACTGGACACTACTGTGTGTCGAGCATTCCCTCCATCACAAAGGATTCTCTACATTCAGGAAATTATTCCTTTTGTTTTACAGCGGAGCGGTTGTTCCAGTCCTGAAGGTCCTTCGCCTGCTCGGTCTGTTTGCTTCCTGCATCCTGTTGGTCGACCATGCACGCTGGCACATGAGGGCACTGCAGTGGTGCCTCCGCAGGCAGTGGTATCAACACAACGGAGACCTCAGGGTGTCTGTGAGGATCTCCAGAGAAGCTGTGGCGGATTTGTCTTGGTGGAGCGTGGAGGGCAATCTGTCTCAAGGAAAGCCCTTTCATCTACCGCCATCTGTGGCCACAGTGATTACGGATGCCTCCACTCTTGTGAGGGGTGTGCTTATCTGGGGGATCTGGAGATAAAGGGTCTTTGGTCACGAGAGGTAAGGTTGCTTCACATCAGCCTTCTAGATTTGCGGGTGATACGTTTAGCGCTCAAGGCCTTCCTCCCTTCACGGCCAGTCGGTTCAAGTCCTGAAGGACAACACTACTGCGATGTGGTATGTCAACCAGCAGGGAGGAGTGGGGTCGCATTGTCTCTGCAGAGAGGCTCTGCGTCTCTGGTCCTGGGTTCGGGACCATCAGATTTGTCTGATGGCAAATAATCTGGCCGGAGTTCTGAACGTGCGTGCCGACAGTCTGTCGGTAGTTTTCTGCAGACCACGAGTGGAGGCTTCATCCGGAGGTGGTTCGTCACGTCTTCCGGAAGTGGGGAACTCCTCGGGTGGACCTGTTTGCCACTCACGAGAACGCTCAATTGCCCGTCATTCTGCAGTCTCCAGTATCCGTTACAGGGAGTGTTGGGGGTCGCGATTCAGTTGATGGACTTGCATCTCCTTTACGCGTTTCCTTCCATACCCTTGATTCCTCGGGTTCTGAGGAAGATTCGCCAAGACCGGGCCCAAGTCAAATAGATTGCCCCGATTGGCCAAGAAGGGTGTGGTATACAGATCTTCTCCACCTCTCCTTGTGCACTCCTCTCCATCTCAGGGTAGACCTCCTCTCGCAGATGCAGGAGCCGGTTCTACACCCCCACCTCCAGAGCTTACACCTTCATGCCTGGAGATTGAACAGGGCAACCTGAACTATTTTTCTCTTCCTTCTGACGTGGTGGACGTTATTTTGTCCGCCAGACGTCTCTCCACCAAGTCTTATCTATTCCTATAGGTGGTCTCAATTTGTTCATTAGTGTGGGGAGAAGTCTATTGACCCTTTGAGGGCTCGCTTATCCAACATTCTTCAATTTGCTCTTTCTCTAGCCCAGCAGGGCTTTGCTGTGGCTACTGTGAAGGGCTATTTACCGGCTTTGTCGGCGTTCCTTTGCTTGCCGGACCAGCCGTCTTTGTTTAAATCGCCCATTGTGTTACGATTCATTAAGGGCCTTACCAACAAATATCCACCCACTCCATTTATTGTGCCTCAATGGGACTTAAATCTGGTCTTAACCTACTTGATGGGTTCTCCCTTCGAGCCCTTACACAAGTGTCCCTTGAGACTATTGTCTTTAAAAACTGTATTTCTTGTTGCCATTACTTCGGCAAGGAGGGTAAATGAGCTTCAAGCTCTGAGTTCAAAACCCCTATTCTTGACGATTCATGCGGATAGAATGGTTCTCAGGACCAGGGCTGCTTTTCTGCCTAAGGTGGTAACTCCCTTCCATCTGGGGCAGTCCATTAACCTTCCTTCCTTCTATCCTCCCCCTTCCAAGGAGGTGGAGCGGCTTCACCGTTTGAACCCTAAGAGGGCGGCGAGTTTTTACCTCCATAGGACTACTATCTTGTGGATGACCAGCTATTTGTGGGTTTTGCTGGCTGCAGGAAAGGCAGAGTGGTGCACAAGTACACACTTTCCAGAGGGATTGGCTTGTGCATCAATATTTTACTCTTTGGCCGCTAAGGAACTTCCAGAGGGTTTAAGAGCTCATTCTACCAGGGCAAAGTCTTCTACATCTGGCTTATCTAGAGGTGTTCCTGTTGAGGACATTTGTAGAGTGGCAACTTGGCCCTCCCTCTTCACTTTCGCGAAGCATTACTGCTTATATTCCGAAGTGAGGCGGGACGGACACTTTGCGCGTTCCGTCCTTCAGGACTTTTTGCTATAGAAGGGTCGACACCCTCCTCCGGGAGTGGGGGCTGCTGTGGTACTCTATTCACAAGGTCAGGAATCCACTGGCAGATGTATCCATCAGAAGAACAAGTTACTTACCTTCGGTAATGCTTTTTCCGGTGGATGCCCTATTTGCCTGTGATTTCCTCACTGACCCACCCGCCTTCCCATTGTCCACCCTTGTATACCGACAACGATGTTGATTTATAATGTTGTTTTCAATGGAAATGATTAATCCTTTTTGCATTACTGCATTGATTTCACACTTTGTGTGTTGGTTTGAATATTGTGTACTGTGTGTATTTGTGTCGGTCTGTCAGTGTGCCTCGAAGGCACGGGAAAAAAAGGGCGGAACTGACATCACCCAGATGAGGCTCTCTTATGGCTCCAGTGACGTCAGCGGAGTCACGAGCGGAGCCATGGTTCTGTGACGTCCTCATCGGCGTGGAGAGCTACAAAAAATTTCAGAATGCTGCTGGCGCAGGGAGATATTCACAAGGTGAGATATTCACAAGGTGAGGAATCCACAAGCAGATACTGTATCCACCAGAAAAAGCATTACCGAAGGTAAGTAACTTGTTCTTCTGCCCTATGATGCAGGTCAGGGGTTCTAGTGCAAGGGCAAATAAGATTGGGGTCAGCGGGCATCCCTCTATCTGCAAATTTTTACTGGCTCTGATGTTCTGCCGTTGACCCAAACCCGGGCAACTGGGTCCGTGTACAGCAGTTGGACCCATTTCAAGAACGCCTGCGGCATACCCATTCTGGCTAGGACTGTAACATGTAAGGTCACTGTATGGAATCCAATGCTTTGGTGGCGTCTAAGAAGACTGCCACCACAGGTAGCGAGGGGTCTATGTAATGCATGACTGCAAATAGCGTACAGAGGTTGTGTGTGGTAGACCTCAAAGGAATAAAACTTGCTTGGTCTGGTAGCACCAGGGTCTGCATCATCTGCTGAAGTCGTGATGCAATGATCTTTGATAGAATCTTTATGTCCGTATTGATTAGCGACAGCGGGCGGTATGAGTCTACTTGCTCGGCTGATTTCCCAGGTTTCAGCATCGTTCTTAATACCGCCACACGAAGTGAGGGGGGGGGGGGAAGATTTTGTCATACGCCTCCTGATACATGGCTAATAGATGCAGCATTAGCAGGTCAGGGAAAACTTTGTAGAATTCACTTGGTATTCCGTTGCTGCCAGGCGATTTTCTGCTGGGAAGGGAATGGATAGCATCGCCCATGTCCTCTTCCGTTATGGGCTGCACCAAGAATTCTCTCTGCCCTGGCGATAGCCATAGCCATGCTAGTGCTATGTCTTTTAAATATGTGTTTTTATCACACAGAGTGGCAGACTATCGGCGACCATAGTGTCGTAAAGTAATCCATGAAACCTTTAAGAATTTCCTGGGAGTCATGCTGTCTCTCTCCGTCTTGCGTACTAAGGGTCAGCATCTGGGGTATGTCACAAGGCCCTTTTATTTTGGCGGCTAAGCTATGCCCCAGTCTCCACCATCCCTATCCCTGTATGCCCAATCCACCCATCTTTTGGCAAGGAAGCGGATCTCTTCGTCTACTGTCTCTGTACTCTTGAAGATGTGTTTTGATGTCTGCCAGCATTTTAAATCTGTTTCGTATGCTCTCTCGAGCATCTGTAGCTGTGTTTCAAGTTGAGACATTCTGGTGCTGAACGACGACAGTACACCAGCCCTTAGTCGAATGCATGTGCCTTGTATTATAACCTTGAAGGCCTCCCTCAGTACCTCCGCTGTCTCCACCGACCCCTCATTTCCCTGAAATATTGTATAATGGCCGTCTTTACCCTGGGGATGTCAGTTGGCAGGGTCCGCGACAGTAGTACTGGGGAAGGGTCAGTGTTTTAGGCAAATTTCTCACTGCGTGTGCCCAGTTATTCACTTTACTGGTTACCAACCAGTAATCCAATCTGGACCATATGTCATGTGCAGTCGATATGTATGTGCCCTCTGTCGTTCCTGGGTTCCGGAGCCACCAGATATCGTTAAGTTCCCAATCCATCATCCCCTCTTTGCGTACCTTACATGGTTGTTTGATAGGTCCAGAGCTCATGCAGGTCCAATCTACAACTGGATCCAATGGAAAATGAAAGTCCCCTCCCCAGATGATAGATATCGGGGTTGTCTACATTGGAACCATACAACTTTATTAAGGTGAGCGCTGGCTGTGCCCCTGCAGTTACCCTGCCATATAACAAATCTTCCCTGATCATCCTTTTAGGAGTGTGTCATGGTGAAGGGAATTCCCTTACGGACTAGCGCGAGTACTCCCCTGGAATAGGAGGAGCATGAGGATGCTATTTTCTCGTGTGCCCATCGTGCTCCTATTTGTGTCTCAGTTTGCGGTGTGAGGTGCGTCTCTTGAATAAGCTAATATCCACTTAGTGTCATTTACTGTAACACTCCTGAGGCGGAAAGCCGGGAGTTAGTCTCTCTTTTTAAAAATTGTATAACTTGTGTATTTTAACTGTGCACCTACCTCTGACACCGTGGAAAGCGCCGCTGTTACCTGGCTCAGAACGCTTCATTCACGCTTCATTCACGCCTCGCTCGGCCCGCAGGCCACGCCCCCCGCCCTGGTTACATAAGGGACGCTGATCTACGAGCGCCGCCATTTGCTGTAACACTCCTGAGGCGGAAAGCCGGGAGTTAGTCTCTCTTTTTAAAAATTGTATAACTTGTGTATTTTAACTGTGCACCTGCCTCTGACACCGTGGAATGCGGGAAAGCGCCGCTGTTAACTGGCTCAGAACGCTTCATTCACGCCTCGCTCGGCCCGCAGGCCACGCCCCCTTCGGAGGCCACGCCCCCCACCCTGGTTACATAAGGGACGCTGATCTGCGAGCGCCGCCATTTGCTGTAACACTCCTGAGGCGGAAAGCCGGGAGTTAGTCTCTCTTTTTAAAAATTGTATAACTTGTGTATTTTAACTGTGCACCTACCTCTGACACCGTGGAAAGCGCCGCTGTTACCTGGCTCAGAATGCTTCATTCACGCCTCGCTCGGCCCCTAAGGCCACGCCCCCTGCCCTCCTCTACACTTCCATAAATCGTGTGTCTCCCTCGGAAGCGCAGCGGACGAACGCAGCGGGCGCGACGAATGCGCGCCAAAGGCGCGCCTAAGGAAAGCCCGTCTGCGCCCGTCCGCGACCGACCGGGACCAGGGGCACCTCATAATACTCAAACCATCTATTACTCCAGGGCCGACCTTATGGAGTGTAATATAAACAACGACCTTCTCCGTTTACCAAAGGACACACTCCATCAGCTATGTAAGCATGGTATCCTGAGCCAAGGCTGTCACCTCTCCACTCGTGCAGCATGCCCGGCTTCGCCTAATTTACTGACCAATGATCTTGCCATCCTGTATCTCAACACCCGCTCCCTTGTCAAGCATCAAATGGACATCTTCCTCTTATTAGACTCGGAAAAGCCAGATATCCTCCTGCTGGCAGAAACCTGGCTAACCCCCACGTCAGCACCTGATATTATAGCAGCATTGCCACCCGACTACTACATCATTCAGGCTGACCGGGCTACCGGGAAAGGAGGAGGGGGAGTCGCGGCGATCATCCACTCCAGTCTGCAGGTCACCACTCTCACTTGCCCGACGCTGGTCAACACAGATAACCTGGTACTAAAAATTACCAATTCTCATATGTCTATAGCATGTGTTCTCTTATATAGACCACCCACATCAATGCCACTGTTTCCTATGTCTTTTAGTGAGCAAGTTGCTAACCTGACTTTAGATCATACCAGGGTTATGTTGGTAGGTGACTTTAACTACTGGTTTAAAGATCCAGCAGAGGGTTCTCAATCGGCAGAGCTAACTGACCTTCTGTTCAACCTCAATTTTAAGCAACTGGTGCTTTCCCCCACCCATGTTAAAGGACACATTTTAGACCAATTGTGGTCTAACACTACATGTGTGTCCTCCCCGCTAATCCTGCCTTGCCTGTGGTCAGATCATTTCATTCTCAGATTTAAGATCTGTGTTAAGCACATCAGAACTACGGTGCCAACCACTGGCAAATTAGCCAGAAACTGGAACGCTATGGATAAGGATGCCTTCCTACAGTCACTAGCCAATGATGTCCCCTCCTTGGATAACGACATAAACCTGTCAGTATCCACCCTAAATAACTGGCTACAAACGGCCAGTAATGCTCATGCTCCTTGTAAAACTATTAAACTAGCACGGCGCACGGACGCCAACAGGTGGTTCTCAGCCGATTTGAAAAGCAGGAAACAGGCCCTCCGGCACCTCGAACGTGTGTGGCGCCGTGAATATAACACTGAGGAAAAAATGAAATATACCAGGGCAAGGAAGGAATACATGAATGCCATCTCTGCAGCGAAGACAGAGTATTTCTCTTCTCCTGGAATCAACAAACAAATCCAAAGATATCTTTTCGGTTTTTAATGAACTGACTAACTTGGAGAATGTCCGCCCTAAAGTAACTCCTACCCAGTGCTTGTGTGACTAACTCAACACCTACTTTAGTGATAAAATCATAGATATCAAAGCTAGCATTCTCCAACCAAAGATTCCAACCACGACTGGCATGGCAATCAAGTCTGGTTCTGCCACCCTCACCAACTTCCCACTCATAACTCATGACCAGCTTTCGGAACTTTTAATGAGTTAAATCCGGCTCCCCACTGGATATCTGCCCCCCCCCGCATCCTGAAAGAATGCTTCTCCGCCTACCCTTCTCCAGTTCTTGCTCTCCTTAATGACTCCCTCCTGTCGGGCATAGTCCCGTCTGCCTTCAAAGAAGCCACGGTCATACCTCTTTTTAAAAAAAACGGTGCTGACCCGGCATGTAAGGCAAACTATAGGCCCATCTCCCTGTTGCCTTACCTGGCAAAAATTCTAGAGGCACACGTGGCGCAAATCCTCCAACTTTTTGGAGGAGTCCTCTTGCTTTGACCCCCATCAGGCTGGATTTCGGCCTGCGCATTCAACGGAGGCAGTGGTCACCGCAGTGCTGGATACCCTCCGAGACTGCGCAGACAGACGCTCTCCCCAGGCACTGGTGCTCCTGGATTTGTCGGCCGCGTTCGACACGGTCGTCCACAACATCTTGGTCGACCGTGTCGGACAGGCCGGCATTCAGGGCACGGCAGCCTGCTGGTTGAGATCTTTCTTGGAGGACCGCTCTCGCGGTGCGCCTGGGGGATTTAACTGGTGTTAAACAACTTACCCCATGCGGAGTGCCACAGGGTTCCTCCTTGTCACCTCACCTTTTCAATATCTACATTCTCCCCCTTATACAAACTCTGAGGGACAGACAGGTGAGAGTATTTAATTACGCATATGATCTGCAGTTACTTTTCACCGTTGATAATTCTGCAAAATCCGTCAGCCACTTCCAGTCGACCATGAGGTTTATTAAAACCTGGATGGACCAAAATCAACTAAAATTAAACCCAGGTAAAACTGAACTGGTATTGACCGGGGAAAGTGCCAAACACTGGGGTCCCCAATATTGGCCCGCAGATCTGGGCCAAGCCCCACAACCATCACCATCGGCCAAAACACTAGGAGTCATCGTGGACAATGATCTATCTCTAAAGGCACAAGTGGGCCAGGTGGTCTCCAAGTGCTTCTACCAACTGAAAAAAATCAGGAAAGTTCGGCGATTACTCACGCCTGAAGCTACTACCCAGGTTGTGATCGCCACGGTTCTGTCCCATCTGGACTACGCCAATGCCATCTACTTGGGTCTTCCAGGCTATCTTCTCAAGCGTCTCCAGATGGTACAGAACTATGCTGCCAGGATAATTTTGAAGCAACCTAGGTGGCAAGCAGCGACCCCCCTTCTCATTAAATTGCACTGGCTTCCGATCACACAACGCTGTGCCTTTAAGGCTGGCTGCATGATGTTTAAATCACTGCATGGCAGAAGCCCTGAATTTATTAATCAATTAATCACCAGTTATGTCCCCCCCCGCAACCTTCGTTCTCTCCACCTGGGCCTCCTTCAGATCCCCCCGTTCAAGCTTAAACGTTCTGGTGGACGCAGGTTTGCAATACTTGCTCCTCATTTATGGAACACCTTCCCACTGGAAATCCGGCTCTGCCAAGATCTTCTATCTTTCCGGAAAGCCTTGAAGACATGGCTTTTCAGACAAGCCTTTTAACCTATCTTTCTTCACCTTTGTTGTGTTACCGTCAAATTAGCGCCAAGAAACTAATCAGTGCGCTTAATAAATGATTTCATAACATAACATAACAATAACTTAGTGTCGAGATACGCAAAGCCCTCCCTAACTTTTTTGGGGTTGTTGAGCCCTCTCACGTGCCACATGATTAGGTTGAGAGCATATGGTCTATTGGTCATCAAAAGATCCTATTGTTTTGTGGGTTTGCAAGGTAGAAGTGTGTCCAAGTGAGTTGAAGTGCGATAGGAATGTGCTTGGGGGGACCATAACACATCAACAGTGACATCCTTCCCCCCCTCACCCACTTCGGTGGTAAGAACGTGCAAACGCCATACACAACAGAAAAACATTGCAGTTAATCAATCCGATATCAAATGGCCACATGGGCCCGTGATGTAAAACAGGTGTTCAAATTTGATGGGGTCAGCCCTTTGGGGGGGGGGGGGGGGCACAAGTGCGTTACCCTTCAGTCGTACAAATTTGAAGTTTAGCGATGATCGGGCGTGGTGGGGCACTAGGGGACGGCCGCGCCTGTAAGGATCTGTGCCTGTAAGGATCTGTGTGCCCGTTCCACTGGGAGCACTGCTGACAGCTCCTCACTACCAAAAACGTTACTCAGCATCTCTTTCGCATAGTTTTCCAGACGGCCCGTGTTGTTGGATTCCGGGACACCTATTATGCACAGATTGTTAAAGTGCAACCGCACCTTCAGGTCCTTGTTTTTGGCTTGGATAACGGCTAAAACCTTGTCCATGTTTAATTGCTTTTGGGTTAGACCTTGGATGGTGTCCTCGGCTCCAGAGACACGCTGCTACGCCTCAGTGAGTCTGCTGTCCTGCTTTTCCAACTTAGAAGTCATCTTGTCCATACAGATGTTGAGCTCATCTTTCTTGCCATTGATAGATTGCAGACTCTGCTGCATTGCGGCTTCCAATTTTCCGCTTGACTGCAAGGGTGGGTCTTGCTCAGAGTCTGTGAGCATGCTATGCGATTTTGGGCGCTTTCTTTGCCTCAAAGGTAAGGCTGCTGCCTGTCCGTCTTTCCCATCTTCAGGGACAGGATAGGTTGTGTTGATTTGCAGATTCTCGCTGCTACATTATTCTCGCAGCGGTACTGTTATTACCCTCTAGTAGTGATTGCTCAGTTCACCATCGGGTGCCAATTCCCTGTACTTCACGCTCTTGGGGTTGTGGCGGTTTGTGGATCTCCTCTCCCTCACAGTGGTCCTTCGCTGTGTAGTGGTAAAGTGGGTGCTCAATTTTCAGCCCCCACTTTAATTTGCTCTATAGTGCTGCTACCATGCTGCCATTGTGATGCTTGCGCACTTGCTAATTGCGTCTCCTACTCAGCGTATTAAGCATTGTAGGGGGGAGATCGTCATGCACTCTTGTGTGAGCAAAGTGTATTGTTTATAGGTTGGTGGGGCCAGGACCTCTTACAGGGGACCGATGGACTGGTGTTTCCATCTGTGCGTTTACTACCTTTTTCTGTCCATATTTTGCTTTCCTCCCCTAAAGTTAGCCTCGAATTCTCCGTATGTTCTGCTCGTGTTTACTTGCCATATGCTTCTGGTGGTACGGGTCGAGCGGCATCTGTGGCTGGGCCTGCTTACGGGCCTGGCGAGTGCCTAGAGTCCAGTAGCACGATCTCTACTTGTTTGCGCGATAACTCAGCGATCTTCGTTGGTATCATGAAGCTATGTGATCCCTCTGTTAGCTCCCCTGCATAAGCCGCATGCTTGGGTGTGGTGTCTGTTCGCCCCGGGGGCAAGGTCGTCTACATGCATGCCGAGCCGGCACCAGGGGGCCGATATCCGACTCAGCGTGGCTCACAGCTGACTACTCGGCACTCCCACGTCGTGGAGCTCACTGCTGAAATAGCTGCCGCCCCACTGCAGTTCCCCTGTCGCTGCGAATAGTTTCGGGGCTCCCTCAGCACGGGTAGAGTGGATACCTATACTACACGCTCTCTCGTGACTGGCTACCCTTTTCTCGGCACCTGCGCTGACTAGGGTATGCTCGTGCCCTACCTGTCCTGCAATTCCAGCTCTTGGGGGGGGGGGGGGGTCAAAGGGTCAGAGGTCTTGCCTACCTTGGATCTTGTCAGTCTTGTTGTACGCTGTCGCAGCGCACTGGAGTCTCAATGGAGTGCTGCAGTCCCTCCACTGTCCGCGCGGTTCCATTCACTGGTTACCAGCTGCTGCCGGTGTCCGCCATTGTTGGAGAGGAGGCCCTGTCCCTCGCACGTTTGGTAGTGAGGTTAGCTGTACAGCACTTATTTTTCCGTCCTTCTTGCAAGGTTTATGCTGCAATAAGTTTACCTTATTTCTGGGGTCATCAATGGTTACATTAGGCCCGGATATTAGCCGGATTCTTATCCCGACCGGCAGAGCTGCGCTACAGCGCGGCCATCTTGCAGTGGGCTCACCAGCGCCTGGTCCCCAGTGGTTTTGCCACACTGTACAAACTAGTTTTTTTAAGTTCAGCTAGAGATTGTTTTGTTTGTAACAGTGGAGGCATGTGAGGGTCCATTGTAATCCAGTTGGAGTATAAACTAACAGCACAGTATTATCTGCTTACTGAATTGCAGGGATGTAAGTAGAGCTTAATTTGGATAAAAAAAATGTTTACTCCATCAAAGTAGGTATTTGTCAGCTGTGTAGAGATGTATGTATGTATAGCATATTTGTTAAGCGCGACTGTCACCCGGCGGGTATCCTGGCGCTGTGATCTTTCAAGGTCTGTACACACAAAACATTACTGCGACGTCAGGCTATAATGTCCTTGGAAAAAGAAAAGTTTTAATCCCTTTTTAAAAGAGGGGAGATCTCCTGAGCTTTGGAGGTACAGTGGCAGCGCGTTCCATGCCCTAGATGCAGTATAGCCGAAAGAACGGCCACCCATCCGTATTCTCCGGGTCTTAGGAACTGTCACTAAGTAAGCCGAGGCAGAACGAAGAGATCTGGTGGGAGTATGCCAGCAGAACATTTCCTGCAGGGAAATCGGGCCCAAGCCCTGGAGAGCCCGAAAAACCAAGCAAAGGGCCTTAAACTCAACACGCTGGGGAATGGATAACCAATGAAGATCCCAAGTGCGGCTGAAGAGGAATCAAGGCGCCGCCGGAAAAGTGCCAGTTTTGCTGCAAAGTTTTGGACCCACTGCAGTTTGCCCAGCAAGGTGACAGGTGCCCCCAGAAGTAGTGCGTTGCATTAATCAAGTCTGCTCAAGATGATACTCCGCACTACTTCTGGTCTGGCATGGGTCGGGAGCAGTGGAAGGATCTTTCGTAAAGTACGCAACAGCATCATGCAAGTGGATACTGTTTTATTTACGAAACCATCCAGTTGTAGATTGGATTCCATCCTCACTCCCAAATTTCAAACAGAGTCAGCTGCAGATGCCGTGCCCTGAAAGGATACGGGCCAGAAGTCTTGCGGAAGAGGATGCTGGATACGATCTGCAGAACAGTAGAGCACCTCAGTTTTTGAACTGTTAAATTGTAAGGAGTTATTGCCCAGCCATTCCGCCGTGGAAACCATACAGTGATGGAAGGTCTGCTGTCACACTGCATCCTTGCCCTTGAAAGAGAAGATGAGTTGTGTCATCAGCGTAGTTGGTGACTGCGATGCCAAAAGATTTAATAAGTTTGATCAAGGGTCGGAGGTAAAGATTAAAAAGAATAGAACTGACGGCTGAGCCCTGGGGTACACCCTGCTCAACCCTTTTAATGGTGGACTTAAAGGGAGGCAGGGTGACTACCTGATGTCTGTTGGCAAGATACGAAGCCAGCCAGTACAGGGCCAGACCCGCCACCCCGGCCTCCTTCAGTCTCCTGATCAAAATACCATGGCTGACCGTATCGAACGCTGCCGACATGTCGAGCAGCACTAAAAATGCTGCTCAGCCTTGGTCGGCACGCGAACGAAGGTCGTTCAAAACAGTCACCAAAGCTGATTCGGTTCCATGGGCTGGCCTAAAACCGAACTGCGCCGTATCCAGACAATCATTTGTCTCCAAAAAACTGGACAGGTGTTTTGTAACCAGTTTTTCCAAGATCTTGATCGGATATGGGAGTAATGATATAGGTCGATAATTAGCTGGACACAAAGGGTCCAGCGTTTCCTTCTTCAGCCAAGGAGATACTACCGCAAGCTTCCAATTATCCGGGACCACAGCAGACATAAGGGACTGGCAGCATATAGCATGGAGAGGGGGAAAAAGCTCGTGCCTGAATAGCTTCCAAAATTTGTGCGGAAGCACATCCAAGGGGGAGCCTGAAGCTACTCCTTCCGCCAACGAACAGAACTCCGAAAAGGAAGGGAGAGGAAAACTGTCTAAACGGGCTTTACCAATCTCCATTTCTGAAGCGGTTAGTAGGTCAACCGCAGGTGTCATAGGGCTCAGATTACTCCGAATAATCGCGATCTTCTCCTCAAAGGCCTTAGCCAATGAGTTGCAGAGCAATTGAGAGGCTGGAATAGCTGATGTAACACAAGCCGGACGGGACAGGTCTTTGACAGTTTTAAATAGGGCTTGAGCTTTGTTTGAGGCTGACAGTAGGGTCTCTTCCAGAAACCTGGCTTTAGCACATTTAATCTGCGACTTATGTCGCCAGTTCCTGTTTGTAGCGCAATTTGTCATGAAAATTAAATGGTAAGGGTGCATATACAGAGCCTTGTAAACCTTTATTAGTGTACATTTTTCCAGCTACTTGAGCTAACCTTCATACTCACCCACGTATCGGTATGAAGCATACACATTGCACTAAACAAAGTTGATGGAATGCCCGACGAGGACAATTTCCAAAGTATCGTTCTGTTTGCTCTATCAAATGTGCCACTCAAATCCAAATAACCGGCGTATAGGGCTATATGTTGATTAAGGGCTTTATGAGCCTGTCACTTGATCGCCATATATTGTCCATGGTCTCGGATCCTTTTCTGAATCCTTTCTGTTGCAGAGGTAAAATATTGTTAGTTGTCACCAAATCCGCAAGTTCCTTTAGAAGCTGTCAAGCAAATACTTAAGCATCACAATCCAAAAGTGCTGTTCTAAAATTATTTGGATCACTTACACTGCCCTTTTTGTTGATGAGCTATATTGTACCCTTCCAGGAATCTGATATTAGTTCAGTCTCCATTATTCCAGCAAAGATATGTAATAGCAGTCTACTTCAACTTTCAGGGTTTAATTTGAAGACTGAGATAGGTACCCTGTTGGAGCCTGGTGCTCTAGTACTTCTAGTAGAGGACCGTGCCTCCAGAATCACTTCCTCCGTGACTCTTATGGGCAGGGTGCTGGACCCATGCTTCACCTGCTCCACTAGTGCCCTATTTAGGGTGCTAGTCTCTAAAGGCTCCTCATATGTTGATAGAGCCAGATCAGGCTTCTCCCTTGTCCATTCTGAACCATGTTGGATCATACGGTCGAAGTATATTTCGGTCAGGTAGGGCCTCAAAGGTGTTTCGTCAATGGTGTTGAGTACTGGTACTGATTGCTCAAGGTTGCATATTTGTCCCCAGCATCTTTGCATCATACAATGCTGTCTGATGATATCGTGCCAATGCTTGGCTTAAAATTTTTTATTTGCATTCCAGCACTTAGCCTTGCGTGCAACTCTGTGTAGTTAGGTCAAAATGAGCCGCAGGTGTGCGCATTGTCTTAAAGCACTTTACAAGCCGACTCTTAAAGTAGTAGTATACTAGCGAGTATTACATTATTTTTTGTCTGATTCTGGTTATTCAGTACCGGGCTGTCCACAATCAATCAGGGGTTTATATAGCATGCTACTCACCCGTGAGGCTCTCGAAGCGCACGGGGGATGGGTGTGTGGTTGGGGGCAAGGAGCTTTGGATCAGTCGAAGAGCCAGGTCTTGAGGTTCTTCGTGATCGTTTACAGGGTCTGGAGCGTCTGATGTTCACAGGGAGCCTGTTCCAGGTTTGGGCTGCGTTGCAGGAGAAAGCTCTCTCGCCGGTTCTGTTTCTATGGATACGAGGTCGGTGGAGCGGAGGTTCCTCTTGGGTACGTGGAAGAATACTCTCTCGTATGTCCCGATGTTGAGGGATTTGTAGGCGTGGGTGAAGAGTTAGAAGATGACCCTCTTCTCGACGGGAGCCAGTGGAAGCCTCGTAGGTGTTGGGTCATATACTCATGACGCTGTGTCCCGAGGAAGAGTCTTGCTGCGTTGTTGATGGTTTGGAGTTTGTGTAGAAGAGTCTTGTTTGTTCTGGCGTAGAGGGCGTTGCTGTAGTCCAGTCTGCTGGTTATGGGTGTGTGGGTGGCGGTCCTTCTGCAGTCGGGGGGAGGTTCCATTTGATGGTCTTACGAAGGATGCGAAGGAAGTTGAAACTAGTGGAAGCAACAGCACTGATCTGGCGGTTTATGGAGAGGGAGGAGTCTAGGATGATGCTGAGGTTCCGAGCGTGGTCTGTAGGGGTGGGTGGGCTCCCGAGGGCCACAAAGTGTGCCAGACGGAGGTGCAGGGTCCGAGGATGAGGACCACGGTTTTCTCTGATTTTAGCTTAAGGCAGCGGTCTTTAATCTAGGCTGCCACATTCTTCATCCATTCATTCCTGGAAGCAGTCTGGTGTCCTCTGGTTTCTTCAGGAGTGGGAGGATGAGCTGGGTGTCGTCGGCCTAGAATACGATGCTGAGCCCATGCTGTCTGACAATGGCGGCGAGGGGGGGCATGTAGATGTTGATGAGCATTGGGCTGAGTGATAATCCCTGGGGTACTCTGCAGTTGATGTCCGTGGGAGCAAGACCACTGACTCATTGTCAGTGAAATTGCCCTCCAACCCTCGCAGCTCCACCATTAAGTGAGGTGCCCCTGCACTCTTGAGTGTTGGTGATCGAGGCCCTCCTCCACCCGCAGGTTTCCCTGCACCTCATCCCTGGTGGTCCAGTGGACCTCTGTCTCCTTTCTCTCACTCTGCTCCTTCACTCGTTTTTCTACCTTTTCTATCTTTCACCTTTCTGCATCTCTGCTCTTTTGTGCCTTATTTCTGCCCATTTTCCCTTTCTCTCCCTCTGCTCCTTCACCCGTTTTCACTAGTTTTTCTACCCTTTCTATCTTTCACCTTTCTGCTCTTTTCTGCATCTCTGCTCTTTTGTGCCTTATTTCTGCTTATTTTCCATTTTTTCTTTATCCCTTCTTTCCTCCCTTTACCTTTCCCCGCCGCTGCGGCCCCGAACCACCCCCCCCCCCCCAGCACGACCAGCCCAATCCAGCTCCCCTCCCGCCTCCCAGCTGTCCAGCCCTCCCCGACCCCTACTTAATGGCGGCCACTGCGGGGACAGGCGAGCACAACCACTGACTCATTGTCAGTTAAATTGCTCTCCCACCCTCGCAGCTCCACCATTAAGTGAGGTGCCCCTGCACTCTTGAGTGTTGGTGATCGAGGCCCTCCTCCACCCGCAGGTTTCCCTGCGCCTCATCCCTAGTGGTCCAGTGGACCTCTGTCTCCTTTCTCTCACTCTGCTCCTTCACTCGTTTTCTACCTTTTCTATCTTTCACCTTTCTGCATCTCGGCTCTTTTGTGCCTTATTTCTGCCCATTTTCCCTTTCTCTCCCTCTGCTCCTTCACCCGTTTTCACTTGTTTTTCTACCCGATCTATCTTTCACCTTTCTGCACCTCTGCTCTTTTGTGCCTTATTTCTGCCCATTTTCCCTTTCTCTCCCTCTGCTCCTTCACTCGTTTTCACTCGTTTTTCTACCCTTCCTATCTTTCACCTTTCTGGTCTTTTCTGCATCTCTGCTCCTTTGTCCCTTATTTCTGCTTATTTTTCCTTTTTTCTTTATCCCTTCTTTCCTCCCTTTACCTTTCCCCGCCGCTGCTGCCCCCGCGGCCCCTTCCCCCCCCACCGCGACCGGGCAATCCAGCTCCCCTCCCCGCTCACGCCTCCCAGCTGTCCAGCCCTCCCCGACCCCTACTTAATGGAGGCCACTGCGCGGCCGCCCAGCGGCCGCTGGCTGCGGGCGCGCTGCTGGTGCACAGAAGGCGCGTCCAAGGCAAGCACGTCTGCGCCCGTCCGTGACCAGCACCAGGAAACCTGGACCTCCGCCCCGCCAACGCTACGACCCAGCAGCACTCCACGCACTCAACCCAGGCTGCAACAACTGCAAGCTAGCATCACCAGCCGACACCCATGGACCCTTCAGCTGTCACCGCTGCTGGCACACCTGCAGCACCGCCAAGAACACTGATCCAGCACAACCCGCCCACAAGAACACAACCGAACCGAAGACCCTGCAATGCATCCTCCTCAACGTCCGATCCCTCCACAAACACGCCACAGAAATCTGGGACCTCCTCGACAGCACCACCCCGGACGTAGCATTCTTCACCGAAACCTGGACCAACACCACCTCGGGACCGGACATCGCCATCGCCATCCCCCAAGGATACAAGATCTCCAGGAAGGACCGCCCCACCCACCCAGGAGGAGGAATCGCCATCGTCCACAAATCCAGCCTCCGCCTGAGCACACTCCCTGACGAGTCCACAGAACTGATCAAACACCTTCACTTCACGATACTGGCCAGCCCCACCGCCGCCCTCCGAGGAACCCTCATCTACCGACCCCCTGGACCCCGCGGACCCTTAGCCAACTCCATCACGGACATTATCTCCCCGCAGACCATCGCATCCAACAACTACACCCTGCTGGGAGACCTCAACTTCCACCTCGACAATCAACTAGACCCCAACACCACATGCCTCCTGGACAACCTCCACAACAATGAACTCTGCCAGATCGTGACCGAGCCCACGCACTCAGCAGGACACACCCTCGCCCCCCTCTTCACTACAGGAAACGGCATCACCTTCAGCCACACCACCGAACTTCCATGGACCGACCATCGTTGCGTCCACTTCACCTTCGAAACACCCACCATCCACAGACACCAGCACCTGCTTCCACAAAGAAACTGGACCAAAATCACCGACGACCAGCTCACCTCCCTCACTCAACAACTCCACCCCAACCATCGCGGAAAACGACGACCCCAACACCGCAGCCCGAACCCTGCATAGATTGATCTTGGCCAGCACCAACACGATAGCCCCCCTCAAGAAAAACAACAATACCCGTGCCAAGAAAGCCAGATGGTTTACCACCAAACTTCGAGAGTTCAGGCGCACATGCCGCCACCTCAAAAAGGCCTGGAGAAACACCAAATCCTCAGAAGCCCACAACAACTTCCGAGCAGCCACCAACGCCCACCATCAACTCATCAGAGAAACGAGGAAAAAAGCGATTGAAGACAGAATCTCCACCCACGCACACAAAGCAAGGAACTCTTCAGCATCATCAAGGAGTTCGCCCAACCCACCAGCGAGTCTACTGACATCCCTCCCTCACAAGACCTCTGCGACAAACTCAGCACCTTTTTCCACCACAAAATCAAGAGCATCTACGACCACTTCGACGAAGACAACAAACACACTGAACCCTCACCAACCACCCCCGACCCCCGGAAACCAGCGATTGATGACTGGACAGCCCTCACCACCGAAGACACACTGAAGACCATGAAGTCAATCCACTCAGGGGCCCCCACAGACCCCTGCCCCACCACATCTTCAACAGAGCCGCCGACACCATCGCACCCATGCTCCGCCACACCATCAACCGCTCCCTGGCGACCGCCTCGTTCCCCGACGACTGGAAACACTCCGAGGTCAACCCCTTCCTAAAGAGGCCCTCAGCGGACCCCACCGACCTCAAAAACTACAGACCCATCTCCCTGCTCCCTTTCCCAGCGAAAGTCATCGAGAAAGCCATCAACAGCCAACTCGCCACATTCATTGAACACAACATCCTCGACTCCTCCCAATCCGGCTTCAGAAAAAACCACAGTACGGAAACCGCCCTCCTCGCCGCAACAGACGACATCCGCACCCTACTGGACAAAGGAGAAACAGTAGCCCTCATCCTCCTAGACCTATCAGCGGCGTTCGACACAGACTCCCACCGCACCCTAATACGCAGACTCTACGACGCAGGAATCCAGGACAAGGCCCTCGACTGGATCTGCTCCTTCCTCTCCGGCAGGAGGCAATGGGTCAGACTCCCCCCTTTCCTCTCAGACCCCACACCTACCACCTGCGGTGTCCCTCAGGGCTCCTCCCTCAGCCCGAAGCTCTTCAATGTCTACATGGCTCCACTTGCCCCCATCGTCAGAACCTACGGACTCAACATCGTGTCATACGCAGTCGACACCCAGCTCATCCTCTCCCTATCCAACGAGCCCAACACTGCCAGACGCAACTTTCGAGAAGGCATGGAAGCCGTCGCCAAATGGATGAAAAACAGCTGCCTACAACTAAACACCAACAAAACAGAAGTACTTATCATGGGCCCAAACCCTGACGCCTGGAGCGACACCTGGTGGCCCACCACCCTCGGAAACCCGCCAACCCCCACAGACCACGCACGCAACCTGGGAATCATCCTGGACTCCGAGCTCAAAATGGACCGCCAGATTAACTGTCTCATCTTCCTGCTTCCACAACCTCCGCCTCCTTCGTAAGACCTTCAAATGGATCCCCCTCGAACACCGAAAGACAGTCACTCACGCCCTGGTCACCAGCAGACTCGACTACGGCAACGCACTCTACACCAGAATAAACAAAAACCTCATCCGCAAGCTGCAGAACATCCAGAACGCCGCCGCAAGACTGGTCCTCAACCTGCCAAAACACTGCCACATCTCCCAGCACCTGCGCACACTCCACTGGCTCTCCGTCGAGGCGAGAATCACCTTTAAGATGCTCACCCACGCACACAAGGCCCTCCACGGCACCGGACCAGCATACCTGAACAGCCGGCTCAAATTCCAGGCACCTCAAAGGACCCTACGATCAGCCCAGCTCTCCTACGTCGTGGTCCCCCGCACCAGAAAGACCAGATCGGGAGGCCGCTCCTTCTCCTTCCTCGCGGCCAAAGCATGGAACGCCCTTCCGCTACACCTCAGACCGACAACATCGCTCCCCATCTTCGCAAGAAACCTCAAAACCTGGCTCTTCGACAGACCCCCTCCTTGATGGAATGGAACCTGCACCCCCCCCCCACCCCTAGCGCCTTGAGACCCGTATGGGCGAGTAGTCGCACTTTAACAAACTCCTTATTGATTGATTGATTGGGTTTGGAGAGGAAGGGAGGGAGTTGAATCCTCTGGGTTCTGCCAGAGAGGAAGGATTGGATCCAGCCGATGGCGGCTCCTTGTATTCCCGTGTCGTGAAGTCTGGCTGCGAGCGTGCAATGTGAAACTGTGTCGAAGGCTGCAGTGAGGTCCAGAAAGATGAGGGCCTTAGAGTGTCTCTGATTCAGTGGCATGCGGATGTCGTCAGTGGCGGCAAGGAGGGTGGTCTCCGTGCTGTGGTATCCAGACTGGGAGGTGTCAAGGATGAGTTCACTTCAATCAAGGCGGTCAGCTGGGCGTTTACGAGTCTCTCTGTGACTCTGGCTGCAAAGGGGAGGAGAGAGATGGTCCGGTAGTTTTTCAGGTCCGTTGGGTCGGCCATTGTTTTCTTGGAGGGGTTTTACCTCCGCCCCTTTCCAGTTGTCTAGGCAGATGCCTGATCTGAGGGAGGCGTTGATGGTGCGTCAAAGTTCGGGTGGGATGACAGTCCTGTGTAATATGTGCGGTGAGCATTGCTCCGTTGGGCTCCTGAGTGAGCTTTCTTCATGGTTGTGGTGAGTTCGACGGTAGCGGGATCCCGGGACACGATTGTCTGCTCATCTGTGGCAGTGGGTAGGGGAGTGGTGTTCGTCGTTGGTTCGCAGAACTTGTCGTAGAGGGCCTTGAACTGCAGATGGAAGGAGCTGAGCTTGTTGCAGAGTTCCTGGGAAGGTGCGACGTCTGTGGCTTCGCAGGTGGGTTTTGTGAACTGCTGTATGACGTTGAACAGTTCCTTGGCGTTTATCATGTTGGTCTGGACTTTCTCTGAAGAAGGTCTGTTTGGTGTGTCTTATACGCTGGTAGTATTCCTTTAGGGTGTTCTTGTGGTTGTTCCATGTTTTTCAGGTTTCGCCAGGTTTTCTCTAGGCGTCTGCAGGAGTGTCTGGCTTCTTGAAGTTGTGGTGAACCAGGCAGCCTTATCTACGGCTATCTAGGCTTTCATAATCTCTAGTCTTGATACTACTTTACTCAACGTTGTTTCCATCTCAGCTTTAGATAACTTGTATTATCTTCCTGTGTAATCATCTTCAGATGCTTTTTGAATTTGGGGCCCTTGTTGATTTCCGTTACTTGAGGCGAGTGGTCGCTCTCAGGCCGCTGCACAATGGTGAATGAGATGGTTTGCTTTGACAGAGCCGGGGTAACTAAATTATAATCTGGCTGGTTCCATTTTCTGTCATAGCATTGGGCTGGTGTTGCTGGTATGTCTGGGGCAAATCGTCCATTTATATTCATAACTGGAATCCTGAACAGTTTTTTTCCAAAAATTGGAGTTGCTATTTCCAGAGGGTCTTTGAGCTAATACCACATTTACGGTTGCTCTAATAAATATTGAGTTCATCCAGCGGATATGGGTTTAGACTTTACAGATCTAAAATTTCAAAAAGGTCCCCAGTCAAAATTGCTTCTGCATTCTCCCCTTTATGCTGCTGACTCACTATATGCTTAATCAACACGTTTTGTATCTTTTGCTTGCGCTTTACATCGGGTGGCATATTTATGTTGTACAAAGTAACTACCTGTTGGCTGTGTCCTCCACTTGTGACTCGCTCCACACGATCACTGCCTGCGAGACATCCAACTTAGTAGAGGTGAAAGTAAGCAGCCTCTGTCCAACACTTAAACTGTGGGTGTATTCCATGTGGTGTAACTATGGAAACCGAGGTCCTCTTTGGACCAAGTTTCTTGTAAACCAATGGCATGATCCAAACTGAGGCCTTTTTGTAATGCTGGAGTGGTGGTTCTTAGCATCTGTATTTTGGCAATGTTCAGGAGAGTAGACTCCTGTATTTATTTTGAAAATTCAAAGGGCCTGTCTGCTTCAACAACTGACTAGTGGAAAGGAAATCTGATCGAGAAAGTATTGTAATAAATGGTCCCGGTAAGGGGAATTCTATCGAACAATCCTGAGTGAATTCCACTGGTTCCCTATAAGTCAAAATACTTTTCAGAAACCTGCTTTGTTATTTTGAAGATTTTGTTTTAATAGCGCAGAGCTTTATGTACATTAATTTGGTATACTGGTATTAAATTAAAAAGAAAAATGTTTGTGGTTTCAAAGGTACAATGAAGTCCTAGTGCTATAATGTGCGAGACAATTTAAAGAGAATTTTGTGTGCCCATAACCATAAACCCAAAAAAAGTAAAGTACACTCTGATCCTAGAGTTATTAGTAATCGCTAACATTTTGTAGAATTAAAAAATGGAGCACCATCTGTGCCCTTACGGCAGGAGGAGAGGAGGCGGCGGCAGAGGGTTCTAGGCACGTTTGGAATTTGCTCAGCGAGTGAACCACAGGAGCCGGAGTACCAAGGAGTGGGGCACACAGCATAAGGCGTCACAAGCCCCGCGGTGTGCGGAAGAAGTCACTTGCAATTGAGGGAGCCGAAGGTGTGCAGATATTCTCAAGTTTATCACCTGCTAAAATCTTTCCAGCGCTCCAACAACTTTTTAATAAACCTCCCTCCCCCTTCGTAGCCTCTCAGTCATTCTAGTCCATCTGAACCAGAAATAGGGCCAGGATTCAGGATTTGAGATTGAAGGGGATATCAAGAGACATTGTATGTTACAGATATTTGCTCTACTGTTTGCCGCTATTTGAGGTTATCTACCATCCGCTGTTTGTTGTCGCTTGAGTTTAGTTGCTTGTCACTGGAGTTTTCAGATGCTAATTTGGACAACTGATAATAGCTTCAGCGCTTGATTGACTGGAGTCTGTGGAGTAAAAGTATTGAGAGGCAGCAAAGTGAATCGAATATTGGAAACTTTGTCCAGCTCTCCTTTTGTAAAAATCGTGACTGCATCTTTGTGTTCGGAGACACTCCTTTGGAATCTCTCAAGGCAGCAAAAATCAGGCCGGTCAATCGGGGGAGCAAGTGGAAAGGCAGCACTTACAATTGGAAAAGTCCAACAACTCTAGACAGGAGCATTTACCAGCAATCTGACCTTCATGACCAGCAACAACAGAAGATGTCATAGAGGAGGGGAAATTGACATTTTAGCCACTCATGCAATCGCCAAATGCAATCTTTCCCCTGTAAAGGTATCAGATGAGGATATGATCTCCGAAGGGTTGGGTCACCAGCACTGTGAGGAGAAAGCGGTACTAAGTAGTAAAGGCAAAAGAAGGTCTCAACGATGACATGCTGACGGCAGAGTGTCTTATAGATGTGGATATAGATCTAACAGGGGGACAGGGATCAAGTGTTATGTTATGTTATGTTATGCACATTTGTATTGCGCACAGCTGCCCCAGCTAAGGGGCGTCCTGGAGCATGGCAGGGAATGTGCAACAGTTACCGGAAACACAACAAAGAAACAGAGGGGATTAAAAAAGGAAAGTTTTCAAAGCTTTGCGGAAAGCCAGAAGATCATCTAAAAGCCGCAGGTCCGCTGGGAGGGAGTTCCAAAGCTCAGCCGCCCTGACCCGGAAAGAACAGACACCTGGCTTGTACTCTTGTGAAAGACTGAGTCAGACCTGACAGATAAATTTGCATCCACTTCTTTAGTGGATGAGGAAGTTAAGAATTTTGTAACTTACCTGAAACGAGCACCGGTGAACACCTGCTGGAGACGTGAGAGTATCTGATATGAACCAGGTGCTGGGTGAAGGAGAGGTCACTCAGTATGTCACCCAGCAGGGCAATCGTAACTGCCGCACAGTTCAAGCCAGGATGCACATGGCTAAAACTCCACCACGCCAGATATAACACCACACAGCTGCTCGCCTAGAAGACTCCTGGATGCTGGAAGGTTCTGTAAGTGATACAATGAAAGCACACAAACAAAAAACCGCAGCTCGATCCTTCGCGGGGAACGCGCTCAAAATCTGGACCGCTGTCCCTCATAGAAGAACTATCTCCTCCTTCGCAAAATTCAAAGAGCAACTTAAAAATCTTTCCCTGGATCGGTCTCTAGCAAAGGGGCATGAGACGCAGAAGAGCTATTGACCATACCCACCGATGGGGGCGGGGTACCCAGATTACGGTCATCCTGATAAGGTACTAAGAGTACGTATTGACACTGGTGACTTATCCCCCTAAAACGCATAGTGTATACCTGATATTGTCTCAAGACTCTTGACACTTGTGCAGATATCTGCACTGTACTTACTGTGAATGTTTGTTTGGTCTCTGCATTTGAACGGTTGGGAAGCGCTCCGATACCCCTGGGTCTGGCTAG